>NC_133513.1:83700000-84950000 GCF_049354715.1 Callithrix jacchus | reverse complement strand
AGTTGCATAGGTACACACGTGGCAGTGTGATTTGCTGCCTTCCTCCCCTTCACCTATATCTGGCATTTCTCCCCATGTTCTCTCTCCCCAACTCCCCACCCCCTGCCGTCCCTCCCCTATTCCCCCCAACAGACCTTAGTGTGTAGTGCTCCCCTCCCTGTGTCCATCTGTTCTCATTGTTCATCACCCACCTATGAGTGAGAACATGTGGTATTTCATTTTCTGTTCTTTTGTCAGTTTATTGAGAATGATGTTCTCCAGGTTCATCCATGTCCGTACGAAGGACACGAACTCAGCGTTTTTGGTTGCTGCATAATATTCCATGGTGTATATGTGCCACATTTTCTCTGTCCAGTCTGTCATCGTTGGGCATTTGGGTTGGTTCCGGATCTTTGCTATTGTAAACAGTGCTGCAATGAACATTCGTGTGCATGTGTCCTTATAGTAGAACGATTTATAATCCTTTGGATATATACCCAGTAATGGGATTGCTGGGTCAAATGGAATTTCTATTTCTAGGTCCTTGAGGAATCACCACACTGTCTTCCACAATGGTTGAACTAATTTACACTCCCACCAACAGTGTAAAAGTGTTCCTATTTCTCCACATCCTCTCCAGCATCTGTTGTCTCCAGATTTTTTAATGATCGCCATTCTAACTGGTGTGAGATGGTATCTCAATGTAGTTTTGATTTGCATTTCTCTAATGACCAGTGATGATGAGCATTTTTTCATATGTTTGTTGTCCTCATATATGTCTTCTTTTGTAAAGTGTCTGTTCATATCCTTTGCCCACTTTTGAATGGGCTTGTTTGTTTTTCTCTTGTAAATCTGTTTAGTTCTTTGTAAATTCTGGATATCAGTCTTTTGTCAGATGGGTAAACTGCAAAAATTTTTTCCCATTCTGTTGGTTGCTGATTCACTTTAATGACTGTTTCTTTTGCCGTGCAGAAGCTGTGGAGTTTGATTAGGTCCCATTTGTCTATTTTGGCTTTTGTTGCCAATGCTTTTGGTGTTTTGGTCATGAAGTCCTTGCCTACTCCTATGTCCTGAATGGTTTTGCCTAGATTTCCTTCTAGGGTTTTTATGGTGTTAGGTCTTATGTTTACATCTTTAATCCATCTGGAGTTAATTTTAGTGTAAGGTATGAAGAAGGGGTCCAGTTTCTGCTTTCTGCACATGGCTAGCCAGTTTTCCCAACACCATTTATTAAACAGGGAATCCTTTCCCCATTGCTTGTTTTTGTCAGGTTTGTCAAAGATCAGATGATTATAGATACGTTGTGTTGCCTCTGAGGCCTCTCTTCTGTTCCATTGGTCTATATCTCTGTGTTGGTACGAGTACTATGCTGTTTTGATTACTGTAGCCTTGTAGTATAGTTTGAAGTCCAGTAGTGTGATGCCTCCCGCTGTGTTCTTTTTGCTTAGAATTGACTTTGCTATGCAGGCTCTCTTTTGGTTCCATATGAAGTTTAAGGTGATTTTTTTCAGTTCTGTGAAGAAGGTCATTGGTAGCTTGATGGGGATAGCATTGAATCTGTAAATTACTTTGGGCAGTATGGCCATTTTCACGATATTGATTCTTCCTAACCATGAACATGGAATGTTTCTCCATCTGTTTGTGTCCTCACTTATTTCGTTGAGCAGTGGTTTGTAGTTCTCCTTGAAGAGGTCCTTTACATTCCTTGTTAGTTGTATTCCTAGGTGTTTTTTTTTTTTTTTTAAGACGGAGTTTCGCTCTTGTTACCCAGGCTGGAGTGCAATGGCGCGATCTCGATTCACTGCAACCTCCGCCTCCTGGGTTCAGGCAATTCTCCTGCCTCAGCCTCCCGAGTAGCTGGGATTACAGGTGCACACCACCATGCCCAGCTAATTTTTTGCATTTTTAGTAGAGATGGGGTTTCACCATGTTGACCAGGATGTTCTCCATCTCTTGACTTCGTTATCCACCCACCTCGGCCTCCCAAAGTGCTGGGATTACAGGCTTGAGCCACCACGCCCGGCCTTCCTAGGTATTTTGTTCTCTTTGTAGCAATTGTGAATGGCAGTTCATTCTTGATTTGGCTCTCTTTAAGTCTGTTATTGGTGTATAGGAAAGCTTGTGATTTTTGCACATTGATTTTGTATCCTGAGACTTTGCTGAAGTTGCTTATCAGTTTCAGGAGATTTTGGGCTGAGAGGATGGGATCTTCTAGATATACTATCATGTCATCTGCAAATAGAGACAATTTGGCTTCCTCCTTTCCTATTTGAATACCCTTTATTTCTTTTTCTTGCCTGATTGCTCTGGCTAGAACTTCCAGTACTATATTGAATAGGAGTAGTGAGAGAGGGCATCCTTGTCTAGTGCCAGATTTCAAAGGGAATGCTTCCAGTTTTTGCCCATTCAGTATGATATTGGCTGTTGGTTTGTCGTAAATAGCTTTTATTATTTTGAGATACGTTCCATCAATACTGAGTTTATTGAGGGTTTTTAGCATAAAGGGCTGTTGAATTTTGTCAAATGCCTTCTCTGCGTCAATTGAGATAATCATGTGGTTTCTGTTTTTGGTCCTGTTTATGTGGTGAATTACGTTTATAGACTTGCGTATGTTGAACCAGCCTTGCACACCCGGGATGAATCCTACTTGATCATGGTGGATAAGCTTTTTGATGTGCTGTTGCAATCGGCTTGCCAGTATTTTATTGAAGATTTTTGCGTCTATGTTCATCATGGATATTGGCCTGAAGTTTTCTTTTCTTGTTGAGTCTCTCTTGGGTTTTGTTATCAGGATGATGTTGGTCTCATAAAATGATTTGGGAAGGATGCCCTCTTTTTGGATTATTTGAAATAGTTTCAGAAGGAATGGTACCAGCTCCTCTTTGTGTGTCTAATAGAATTTGGCTGTGAACCCATCTGGACCTGGGCTTTTTTTGTGTGGTAGGCTCTTAACTGCTGCCTTAACTTCAGATCTTGTTATTGGTCTATTCAGGGTTTTGACTTCTTCCTGGTTTAGGCTTGGGAGTATGCAAGTGTCCAGGAATTTATCCATTTCTTCCAGGTTTACTAGTTTATGTGCATAGAGTTGTTTGTAATAATCTCTGATGATGGTTTGAATTTCTGTAGAATCTGTGGTGATATCCCCTTTATCATTTTTTATTGCATCTATTTGGTTATTCTCTCTTTTCTTTTTTATTAATCTGGCTAGTGGTCTGTCTATTTTGTTGATCTTTTCGAAAAACCAGCTCCTGGATTTATTGATTTTTTGAAGGGTTTTTGTGTGTCTGTCTCCTTCATTTCTGCTCTGATATTAGTTATTTCTTGTCTTCTGCTAGGTTTTGCGTTTTTTTGATCTTGCTCCTCTAGCTCTTTCAATATTGACGATAGGGTGTCAATTTTGGATCTCTCCTTGCTTCTCATATGGGCACTTATTGCTATATATTTTCCTCTAGAGACTGCTTTAAATGTGTCCCAGAGATTCTGGTATGTTGTGTCTTCATTCTCGTTGGTTTCAAAGAACATCTTTATTTCTGCCTTCATTTCATTGTTTATCCAGTCAACATTCAAGAGCCAGTTTGTTCAGTTTCCATGAAGCTGTGTGTTTCTGAGTTAGTTTCTGAATTATCAGTTCTAACTTGATTGCACTGTGGTCTGAGAGACTGTTTGTTATGATTTCTGTTCTTTTACATTTGCTGAGGAGTGATTTACTTCCAATTATGTGGTCAATTTTAGAGTAGGTGTGATGTGGTGCTGAGAAGAATGTATATTCTGTGGATTTGGGATAGAGAGTTCTGTAAATGTCTATTAGGTTTGCTTGTTCCAGGTCTTAGTTCAAGTCCTGGATATCCTTGTTAATTTTCTGTCTGGTTGATCTGTCTAATATTGACAATGGATGTTAAAGTCTACCACTGTTACTGTGTGGGAGTCTAAGTCTCTTTGTAAGTCATTAAGAACTTGCCTTATGTATCTGGGTGCTCCTGTATTGGGTGCATATATATTTAGGATCATTAGCTCTTCTTTTTGCATTGATCCTTTTACCATTATGTGATGTCCTTCTTTGTCTCTTTTGATCTTCGTTGCTTTAAAGTCTATTTTATCAGAGACGAGAATTGCAATTTCTGCTTTTTTTTTGCTCTCCATTTGCTTGGTAAATCTTCCTCCATCCCTTTGTTTTGAGCCTTTGTGTATCCTTGCAGGTAAGATGGGTTTCCTGGATACAGCACACAGATGGCTTTTGGCTTCTTATCCAATTTGCCGGTCTGTGTCTTTTGATTGGTGCATTTAGCCCATGTACATTTAGGGTTAATATTGTTATGTGTGAATTTGATACTGCCATTTTGGTGCTAGCTGGCTGTTTTGACCGTTAGTTGATGCAGATTCTTCACTTTGTTGATGCTCTTTACCATTTGGTATGTTTTTGGAGTGGCTGGTACTGGTTGTTCCTTTCTATGTGTAGTGCCTCTTTCAGGAGCTCTTGTAAAGCAGGCCTGGTGGTGACAAAATCTCTGAGTACTTGCTTGTTTGCAAAGGATTTTATTTTTCCTTCACTTTCAAAGCTTAGTTTGGCTGAATATGAAATTCTGGGTTGAAAGTTCTGTTCTTTAAGGATGTTGAATATTGTCCACTCCTCTCTTCTGGCTTGTAGGGTTTCTGCTGAGAGATCTGCTGTGAGTCTGACGGGCTTCCCTTTGTGGGTAACCTGACCTTTCTCTCTGGCCCCCCACTTAGTATTTTCCTCCTTCACCTCAACCCTGGTGAATCTGATGATTATGTGCCTTGGGGTTGCTCTTCTATTTTTTTTTTTTTTTTTTTTTTTGAGACGGAGTTTCTCTCTTGTTACCCAGGCTGGAGTGCAATGGCGCAATCTTGGCTCACCGCAACCTCCGCCCCCTGGGTTCAGACAATTCTCCTGCCTCAGCCTCCTGAGTAGCTGGGATTACAGGCATGCATCACCGTGCCCAGCTAACTTTTTGTAATTTTAGTAGAGACGGGGTTTCACCATGTTGACCAGGATGGTCTCGATCTGTTGACCTCGTGATCCACCCACCTCGGCCTCCCAAAGTGCTGGGATTACAGGCTTGAGCCACCGCCCCCGGCCTTGGTGTTGCTTTTCTTGCGGAATATCTTTGTGGTGTTCTTTGTATTTCCTGGACTTGAATATTGGCCTGCCTTGCTAGGTTGGGGAAGTTTTCCTGGATAATATCCTGAAGAGTATTTTCCAACTTGGATTCATTCTCTCTATCACATTCAGGTACGCCTATCAAACGTAGATTAGGTCTTTTCACATAGTCCCATATTTCTTGGAGACTTTGTTCATTTTTTTTGATGCTTTTTTTTCTCTAATCTTGCCTTCTCATTTTATTTCATTGAGTTGATCCTTGACCTCTGATATCCTTTCTTCTGCTTGGTCAATTCAGCTGTTGAATCTTGTGCATGCTTCACTAAGTTCTCGTGTTGTGTTTTTCAGCTGCATCAATTCACTTATATTCCTCTCTAAGTTGTCCATTCTCGTTAGCATTTTGTCAAATCTTTTTTCAAGGTTCTTAGTTTCTTTGCATTGGGTTAGAACATGTTGTTTTAACTCACAGAAGTTTCTCATTGCCCACCTTCTGAATTCTGATTCTGTCATTTCATCACACTCATTCTCCATCCAGCCTTGTTCCCTTGCTGGTGACGAGTTATGATCCCTTGTAGGAGAGGTGTTCTGGTTTCGGGTATTTTCCCCTTTTTCGCGCTGTTTCTTCCTATCTTTGTGGATTTATCCACCTGTCGTCTTTGTAGTTGCTGATTTTCGGATTGGATCTCTGAGTGGATGTCCAGTTGATGATGAAGTTATTTCTGTTTCTTATTTTTCCTTCTAATAGTCTGGCCCCTCTGCTGTAGGACTGCTGAGGTCCACTCCAGGCTCTGCTTGCCTGGGGATTACCTGCAGCAGCTGCAGAACAGTAAAGGCTACCAGTTTCTTCTTCTGCTATCTTTGTCCCAGAATGATGCCAACCAAATATCAGTCTGATCAGTCCTTTGTGAGGTGACTCTTTGGATATATGGGGGTCAGGGAGCTGCTTGAGGAGACAGTCTGTCCTTTATAGGAGCTCAAGTGCTGAGCTGTGAGCTCCGTTGTTCAGAGCTGCTGGGCAGGTTCATTTAAGTCTGCTGCAGCAGAACTCATAACCCTCCTTTTCTTCCCCATGTGCTCTGTCCCAGGGAGTTAGGGCTTTATTTATGAGTTTCCATTGTGCTGCTTCCTTTTTTTTCAGGGCTGCCCTGCCCAGCAAGGAGGCAGTGTAGTCACTGTCTGCCTGCTGAGTCTTTGCTGAGCTGCTGTGGGCTCCACCCTGCTGCTTTGTGAACTTCCCAGCAGTCCTGTTTATATGCGTGTGGTTAGAACTACCTCGGCAATGGTGCCCTACCTCTGTAATGGCGGACTCTCTCTGTAGTGGCAGGTTGCCTCTGCAATGGCAGGTTGCCTCTGCAATGGCAGGCTGCCTTAGTGATGGCAGACTACCTCCGTAGGGGTGGAGTGCCTCGGTAATGGCGGATGCCCCTCTGCCACAGAGCTGGACCGTCCTGGGTTCAGCTGAGCTTGCTGTGAAACTCTCAACCCAGGGCATTTCCAATTGCTGTTTTTTTGTGTGTGGGACCCGCTGAGCCTGATCACCTGGCTCCCTGCCTCAGAGCCTTTTTTTTTTTTAAAGTTGAATAGTTGACTCTCTCCCAGGTGTTCCAGTCGCCTACTGAAAAGGCGCCGGCATCTGTGTGATTTTTCCATGCGGCGACCCACTGCATCGGCTGAAACAATGGCGCTGCCTGGGAATCTCTGGGCTTGGCTCCGTTTCTCTCCCGTTTAATCAGATGAATGGGCAACTCTGCCTTCCCAGAGCTCCAATCGCCAGCTTAAAAGGGCAACCAGACCAGTGTATTTTGTACGGAGAACCGCTGCACCAGCCAAAATAGCTGTGCTGGCAACCCATGGGGCTCCTCCGCCTGGGAATCTCCTGGTCTGTGGGCAATAAAGATCTGTCTGGAGATGCGGCGTTCACTCACCCTCTGTGCTTTCACTGGGAGCTGCAATCCTGAGCTGTTCCTAAACCACCATCTTGGATCCTCCTCAAATGTTGATATCTTAAACCAAAAAGAGACACCTCTTCAGAAACTCTGAGGTCATTGATTGTTAAACAATGTATACATAGTGATATACCAGGAAACTTGGAACTTTAGGTTATTCTGTCTTCCACATTTTTCCTCTTATTAATGCCTTGAAAGTCTTTTTTTTAATTTTTTTTAAATAGAGATGGGGTTTCACCATGTTGGCAAACTGGTCTTGAACTCCTGACCTCAGGTGATCCACCCCCCTTGGCCTCCCAAAGTGCTGGGTTTACAGGCATGAGCCACTGCACCCGACTGCCTTGAAAATATTTTAGAAGGTTTCGCTTGTGTTTCTATTTGAACTGAGGGCTGCCAGTGCATTTGTTGAATCAAAAGAGGCAATGTGAAAGGGCATTGACATGAACATTTGTGTTGGGCAGAGACTTCTCTATGCCTGGCAGAGCCTCCATTTCTCCCTCTCTTTATCCTCTGCTGGGAGTGAACTCCTTAGGGAGAGGCTCAGCTGAGAGGAAGTGACAGAGAGGGAGCTGAGCACATGATACCAGAATGGGAATAGAGCCAGCTTTGCTAGAATTTCAAATGGAATTTTCCAAAATTTGAATAACACATTGTTATTTCTGTTCACCATGAGTGGATGTTAGTAAATAATTTATTGGTAGCATAAAAAAAGTGTTGTAAAGGAATTATCTTGAGATTCTCAGATTAAAGACATTTTTTCTGGAATTTTGAACTTTTTGAAGACAAGATTCAGTCTTTCTGTTTCATAGGTTTAGAAGCAAAACTAATATATGGTTGTGCTATGAATACATTGTAAAGGATGGTTAATTTAAAAATGAAAAAATTGGAGGGATAAGTAATCTTTCATGACTTCCAGATACTCAGATTTCAAACCATTCTAGTTGGATTCTGCGCATGAATGTGGTAAGGGACCTGAGAGTATTTCAACCTTCTAATTTTACAAATTGGGAAGCTGAGATTCAAAGGCTGTGGGAATTGGCTCCGGTGATATGGAACCAGGAGCAGAATCTGCTGCTTCTTGGTTGAGGGTGGTAACTTTTGCTTTAGATACTTAATTGTTAAGAGTGGTTACATCATCATCATTGTTACTACTACTATTACTACTACTACTACTACTACTATTACCTTAACACAACCATGCAAATTCAGTGTCTTTGGGAAAATAGTTTTTCTATTATTATTGGTCACCTTGTTTATGCTTTGAATCCTTAGTAAACTCTCTTTTCCTGAAAAATAGAATAGTAAACCTTGTTTACATGGCCTGATATTTAATATTGTCAATAAGTGAAGTCTGAAATCTTATTCACCGACTGTATTGTGTTTTGGAAGAAGTTCTTTGTATTGACAGTATTGGGTTGTTCTAACCCAATAATAAAGATACAGAAAACTGAAAATTTACTTACTTTTCCCTGTGGACTTCCCTGTTTTCTCCACCTGTGTAGGCAGTGGAAACTGAACTTCACATTTATGGCACTCACCCAACTTGTAATTGACTATTTAGTGTTGGTGTTTTTCTTTAATGTGTATGCTTCAAGAGGGCAGAGACTACCTTTTATTCACAATTGTTTCCTAGCTTCAAGTGTAATGCCTGGCTGTTGAATAGGCACTCAATATGGGTGATCAGTAGAGAGGGAAGGAGGGTGAGAAGATACCTCAGTGTGACTGTGAAAAGCACAGTTTAACAGTCTTAGAGAATATCTAGTCCACCTTAATTTCTTCCTAAAAGATGTGCTTTAATCCTTCCTTTTAAAAGATGCTTATAATACATATGGATCTAGCAATGCACAGTTTATGAAGTGGTCTCATAGATCTCTGTGCTTTTTTAATGCTTACTATGGTTTGCCAGAACATGGAAAAAATCCACTTTTCTTGAGCACCGATTTTACCCCAGGACTATTCTCTTATTTGAACAAAATATGGCCATGTGATAGAGTAGTGTGTTTCAGCTTTTAGGTTCAGGGGGTACATTTGCAGGTTTGTTACATGGGTAAATTGCATGTCAGCAAGTTGATAATGTTATACAGCCAGCAAATAGGTGTATAAGGCTTAGACACACAGATTATTCTGCTAACCACTCCCTAATCCAGTATGATTTTTATTTTGGATTTTCCCAAAAGGTAACTTGGGTTTCATTTAACTCCTTTATGACAAATAAATAATTATTTATTGATTGTGGAGAGTCAGTATACTTCCATGATCAGTTTTACTTTCAGAACATAGTCCCCCTCAATAGCAGCAGGAATTTTAAGCACACTTTCACTCAGGGCTCTAGTATATGCAGAATGAAGTCTAAGACTTGAACACAGGAAGTACAGATCGTTCCTACGTAAACTTAAATAGATGAAGCTTTGCCTTCTTTTCTTTATTACCCTCCACACACATACACTTTTGTTATATAAAGTTTATTTTTTCAGCTGAATATAGTGGAAATAGTGCAGTTTAGTGTAGGGAGACAGACAGATCTGAGGTTTTTTTTTTTTTTTTTGAGATGGTGTTTTACTCTTATTGCCCAGGCTGGAGTGCAATGGCACAATCTCCGCTCGCCACAACCTCTGCCTCCTGGGTTCAAGCAATTTTCTTGCCTCAACCTCCCAAGTAGTTGGGATTAGAGGCATGTGCCACTGTGCCTGGTTAATTTTGTATTTTTAGTAGAGATGGGGTTTCTCCATGTTGATCAGGCTGGTCTCAAACTCCTGACCTCAGGTGATCTGCCTGCCTTGGCCTCCCAAATTGCTGGGATTACAGGCATGAGCCACCACATCCGGCAAGATCTGGGTTTAAGCCCTGAATCCATCACTTATTTGCTGTGTGACCTTGTAGCAAGTTACCAGTGTCTTTTATTTTTTATTTTTTGGCTTTTTCAATTTTTTGTAGAAACAGGGTCTTGTTATATTGCCCAGGCTGGTGTTGAACTCCTAGGCTCAAAGGATCCTCCTGCCTTTGGCCCTCAAAGTTCTGGGATTACAGGTGTGAGCTACTGCACTGAGCCTTTGTCTTTTATTTTAAATGGACACTTTAACCCCTCTTTACAAATGGTAAGGTTGAGTGTGTAGTGCTCCTATTACCAAATCTGGCAAGAAATACACACCAAGGTTGGGTACAGTGGCTCACACCTGTACTTCCCAGCACTTTGGGAGGCTGAGGTGGGGTGGATCACCTGATGTCAGGAGTTCAAGACCAGCCTGGCCACCATGGTGAAACCCCATCTCTAGTAAAAATACAAAAATTGTGATTATGAAGTTGAAGGCATAAAAGAAAAAACAAACAAAAAAGAAACGAAAAAATTAGTCGGGTATGGTGGTGCATGCCTGTAATCCCAGCTAGTTGGGAGGCTGAGGCAGGAGAATCACTTGAACCCAGGAGGCGGAGGTTGCAGTGAGCCAGGATCATGCCACTGTGCTCCAGTCTGAGCAACAGAGTGAGACCGTCTGGATGGAAAAAAAAAGAAGTACACGTCAAACAAATGTTAGTCTTTGTTTCTTCCCTATTCTTCCCCCTCTTCCTTTGTTTCCTTTTGGGTTTGCACTAATTCTCAATCCCAGCTATACAATCAAAACAGGAGCCAAAATAGAAAACACCCATGTCTGGGCCCTATTCAGAGATTGTAATTTCATCGGTCTAGGATGACATCTGGTTGGGGGTTGAGGGTGGGCAAGGTGTATGGGAAGAACCAGAAATATCTTTGAGAATGAAAGAATCAAGTAGTATAGGGACTATGCTGTGCATATCCTAGTATTCTTTCTTTTCCCTCAAGACTTGGTCTGCTTTTATTTTTCCCTGAAGTTTTCCCAAGTTCAGGTCAGAAGAGGAAGGTGTTTTTGAAGGGTCAGAGCAGGGCTGATATGAATGAGCAGTTTCTCCATGCTACTGTAGCCCTTCCCAAATTCCCAGGTCAATTCCTTTACGTAACTTCCTTCTGTGAAGGAACTCTCCTTCCCACGTGAGTGGAGCCTTGTTGATAGAGAGGAGACAACACTACCAAGAGGTCCAGCCTTTGGTTCAGCTTAGGCTCCTGAGCATCTATTTTGTTCATCTTCTCTTCTCTCTGTGTCATTCTTTATATTATTGGGGAATTCAGAAATATAGAACTAGCAAGTGTTGGCTGTTCTGAAGAGTGTAGGAATTGAGTGCATGCCTGTAATCCCAGCTAGTTGGGATTATAATAATTATATAATTTTATATAATTATATAATAAATTAATAAATTATATAATTTTATATAAAATTATAGAAATCTCATGAGATTTTTGGCATAGTGGTTCAGAGAAGATGGTTTGTTGAAAACAGATGCCAGACATTTGAGTGTGTACCACTGTAGTAAACAATTTCAGACCTGATTAGACAGCTCCATCAGTATAAAATACAAAATACTCTGTTATATGATCATAATCCTTAGAACTTTCTTTTCTTTTTCTTCCTCCTTCCTTCCCTCTCTCTTCCTCCCTCCCTCCCTTCCTCTCATTCTCCATCTTTTTCTTTCTTCCTTCTTTCTTTTCTCTCTCTTTCTTTCATCCATTGTTGTTTCATTTAGCAATATGCTACTGAAATAAAAGTAAGGTGGTAATTAATTACTCTTAGTGGAATGCTATGAGGCCATAGGTATGATGTACAGAAACATCACCCGACATAAGTGGGTATGGATGCCCACTCTCTCCAGTAAGGTATAGTAGTATTATACAGAGGGATTCTTTACCTAGGTTTGTTTCCAGAGACATCTTGTCTGATATTTACGTTTTCAATTATTTTTTTCTGTTTTGATGAGGAATTTAGGAAATGAACTTGGAAATTCTAGAGTGATTACTTTGATAACATCTTATATATTGAGAAGTCATATTAGTAACTTATATGTTAAATGTAATTCAGAAAGTAAATTAGTACTAAGTATGTGGGGACACTGAAAGGTGGTATAGTGAGCTTGCATTTTGTACAAATGGGAAGAATAATAATAGACGGAAATGGACAGTGGGGACTAGGGGTTTCCTAGGGAAAGTGGAGACTAGATGTCAAAATATGCAGGTATCAAGATTTTTATACTCTCTGAAAAGGTGCTTACTTGTAGTGAATTACTTGAAGAGTAATTCTTCTTACTGGTTGGATTGGGATTACTGGAATATATGGATCTGCTGTGTGGAATAGTGAGAATGAGGATCTGAAAGATGGCTGCGGCCAAATGATGAAGGGCTTTGGATGCTTCATGAGAAGCTTGGACACTCTAGTATTGTCTTATTGGAAATTAGGTTTATCCAAAGGAGAATATTCAGGCTGATATGGAGTATGGAAAATGATTTCTTATGAAGAATATTGAATTCACTGTAAAAAAAGAGAACACCAAAAGGACCTAAAGTAATGGGCCCCAAATAAAAATGGGATTAGGCAGGAATCTATGGGTAAGAATAGCAGACAGGTGGGTGTAAAAAGAACTTTGTGGAGGAGGGGCAAAAAATAAAAGAACTTTGTAACCATTAAAAATGGTCCTACCATAGAGTATAGATCTTTGATTTTCTAGTTGTGTTCTATCAAATGCCAACATCCAAGGAGGTACCTTAAGTGCCACTGTGGGAGAAGGATACGCAACATTTGGGGCCACGGGTCTTTGACGTGCTTGAACTTGAATAGCCTTGCTTTAATACATTGTCTTTGTTGGGGGAGAGAGGGCTCTGCTACTCTATTATTCCATTCTCACACTGCTATAAAGAACTGCCTGAGGCCAGGTGTGGTGGCTCACGCCTGTAATCCCAGCACCTTGGGAGGCCAGGGTAGGTGGATCACCTGAGGTCAGGAGTTCAAGACCAGTCTGGCCAACATGGTGAAACCCCCCCTCTACTAAAAATACAAAAATTGTTGTTTATAGCCATGATTGGAAATGATATATTTAAGTAAAATTTAAAAAAATACAAAAATTTGCTGGGCATGGTGGCGGGCACCTGTAATCCCAGCTACTTGGGAGGCTGGGACAGGGGAATCACTTGAACCCGAGAGGCGGAGGTTGTGGTGAGCTGAGATTGTGCCATCGCACTCCAGCCCAGGCTTCAAGAGCAAAACTCCATCTCAAATTTATAAAGGAAAGAGGTTTAATTGACTCACAGTTCTGCATGGCTGAGGAGGCCTCAGGAACTTACAATCTTGGCAGAAGGGGAAGCAAAAACATACTTCACATGGCAGCAGGAGAGAGAAGTGCCCATCAAAGTAGGGAAAGCCACTTGTAAAACCATCATATCTTGCTAGAACTCACCTCACTATCACGAGAACAGCAGCACAGGGGTAATTGCTCCCATGATTCAGTTACCTCCCACTGACACATGGGGACTCTGGGAACTGCAATTCAAGATGAGATTTGGGTGGGGACACAGCCAAACCATATCAGCTATTTAGTAAAAAGTTTGAAAAACACACACTAGGCTGGGTGTGGTGGCTAACGCCTGTAATCCAAGCACTTTGGAGGCCAAGGCAGGTGGATCACCTGAGGTCGGGAGTTCAAGACCAGCCTGACCAACATGGTGAAACCTCGTCTTTTAAAAAAAAACAAAAAACTTATAAACCAAAAAAAAGAAAAAGCACACACTAGAAATAGGCTGAAGAGGCTTGAAGCAAACCTCTTTATTCTTTTATCCTATACTTTTTACCTCATAATATCTTTATTAAGGTATTCTAGCAGAACCAGGTAAACCAGCTTTCTATTAGTTACAGAAATAATTCCTGTTTTGCTTAAGATACCTGTGGGTTTTTCTGTAAGATATTGAAAGCAGTGAAACAGAATGTTGCAGAAGTTTAGTTTCTTAGAATGCAGGATATAGTTTCTTATGTTCCTAATAACAACTTAATTTTCAGACCAATCTACAAAAATACCTATAGGCATATATCATTTTATTGTGCTTCACTTTATCATGCTTCATGGAATTGTGTTTTTTACAAATTGCAAATTTGTGTCGATAGTTGTGCTGTTTTTCTAAACAGCATATGCTCACTTTTTGTCTGTATATCACAATTTGTTAATTCTTGCAATATTTTAACCTTTTTCATTATTACTATATCTGTTATGGTGATTTGTGATTAGTGATCTTTTTCTTTTAATTTATTTATTTATTATTACTATTTTTTTTAAAGATGGGGTTTCACCATGATGGCCAGGCTGGTCTTGAACTCCTTTCCTCAGGTGATCCATCCACCTTGGCCTCCCAAAGTGCTAGGATTACAGGTGTGAGCCACCATGCCCAGCCAATTAGTGATCTTTGATGTTACTATTTTTTTTATTTATTTTTCGAAATAGAGTCTTACTTTGTCTGCCCAGGCTGGAGTGCAATGGTGCAATCTCAGCTTACTGCAACCTCTGCCTACCGAGTTCAAGCAGTTCTCATGTCTCAGCCTCCCAAGTAGCTGGGACTACAGGTGTGCACCCCCTACACCTGGCTAATTTTTGTATTTTTTAGTAGAGACAGGGTTTCACTATGTTGGCCAGGCTGCTCTCAAACTCCTGATCTCAGGTGATCCACCTGCCTTGGCCTCCCGAAGTGCTGTGATTACAGGTGGGAGCCTGGCTTGATGTAACTATTGTAATAGTTTTGGGATGCCATGAACTGCACTTGAAGGAGATATGAACTTAATTGATAAATGTGTTCTGTCTGCCCCACCAGCTGGCCATCCTACTGTCTCTTTCCCTCTCCTCGGGCCTTCCCATTTTCTGAGACACAACATTGAAATTAAGCCAATCAATAACCCTAAAATGACCTCTAAGTATTCAAGTGAAAGGAAGAGTCGCACATCTTTCACTTTAGATAAAAAACTAAAGATGGTTAAGCTTAGTGAGGAAGGCATGTTGAAAGCTGAGACAGGTTGAAATCTAGCCCTCCTGTGCCAGTTAACCAAGTTGTGAATGCAAATGGAAAAGTTTCTGAAGGAAATTAAAAGTGTTATTCCAGTGAACACACTAATGGTAGGAAAGTGAAGTAGTCTTATTGCTGCTATGGAGAAAGTCTGAATAAAAGATCAAACCAGCCCCAACATTCTCGTATGCCAAAGCCTAATTCAGAGCAAGGCCCTAATTCTTTTCTATTCTATGAAGGCTAAGAGAGGTTAGGAAGCTGTAGAAGAAAAGCTAGAACCTGACAAAGGTTGGTTCTTGAGGTTTAAGGGAAAAAGCCATCTCTATAACATAAAAGTGCAAGGTGAAGCAGCAAGTGCTGATGGATAAGCTGCAGCAAGTAACTTACCCAGATTTAGTTAAGATAGTTGGTGAAGGTGACTACCCTAAACAGCAGTTTTTTTGTATAGGTGAGACAGCCTTCTATTGGAAGAAGATTCCATCTAGGGCTTTCATAGCAAGAGAGAAGTCAATGTGTGACTTCAAAGGATAAGCTGACTGTCTTGTTAGGGGCTTATACAGCTGGTGACTGGGTTTAAGCCAATGCTTATTGACCATTCTGAAAATCCTAAGGCCCTTAAGAATTATACTAAATCTACTTTGCCTGTTCTCCATAAATGGAACAACAAAGCCCATAGGATAGCACATCTGTTTAACAGCATGGTTTACTGAATATTTTAAAACCACTGTTGAGACCTACTGCTCAGAAAAAAATATTCCTTTCAAAATATTACTGTTCATTGACAGTGCACCTGAAGGATATGTACTGGAGATTAATGTTGTTTTCATGACTGCTAACACATCCATTCTGCAGCCTGTGGATCAAGTTATAATTTATACTTTCGAGCCATCTTGTTTAAGAAATACATTTTGGGCTGGGCACGGTGGCTAATGCTTGTAATCCCAGCACTTTGGAAGCTGAGGCAGGCGGATCCCAAGGTCAGGAGTTCGAGGCCAGCCTGACCAATGTGGACTCCACCTTAAGAAACCACTTTCTGGGGAGAACGATCCAAGATGGCCAATTGCTAACATCTCAGGATTGCAGCTCTCAGTGAAAGCGCAGAGAACTAGAGGACGCCACACTTTCAGACAAATTCTGGTCGCTCACGGAGCAGAAGATCCCCAGTGGAGGAGTCACACGGGTAACCAGCACGACTCTTGTGGCCGGTGCAGCGGTTTCGCTGGCACCTTGGTGCGGCAGCTCTCGGAGCAGAGTAAACAGGGCCGGCTCCCCTTCTGACCAAGGTTTGGAGGACCCACACGGGTCCCCAGCACGACTCCTGAGGCCAGCACAGCGGCTGTGACGGCACCTCAGTGCGGCAGCTCTCAGCGCAAAGTAAACGAGACTGGTTCCCCTTCTGACTGAGGTTTGGAGCCCCGGGAAGGCAGAGTCGCCTATTACGGGCACAAGAAGGAAGCCAGACAGGAGAATCCTGGGCAGAAAAGCACCATCAGTCTTAACGCCGTTCTGGCCCTGGGAACTAACAACTTGGACGTCCACTCAAGAGACCTAATCTGAAAGTTGGTAATTTCAAAGATGACAGGAGGATAAATTTACAATCATGGGAAGAAACCAGCGTAAAAAGGCTGAGAATACTCAAAATCAGAACGCCCCTCCCTCTAAAGATGATCACAGTTCCTCATCGACAATGGAACAAGGCTTGATGGAGAACGAGCACATCTCAATAACAGAATCACACTTCAGGGAATGGATAATAAGAAACTTCTGTGAGTTAAAAGAACATGTTGTAGCCCAACATAAAGAAACTAAGAACTTTGAAAAAAGGTTTGATGAAATCCTATTGAGAATAGACAACTTAGAGAGGAATATAAGTGAATTAATGGAACTGAAGAATACAATACAGGAACTCCGAGAAGTATGCACAGGTTTAAACACTCAAATTGTTCAAGCAGAAGAAAGGATATCAGAGGTCAAAGTCCAGCTTAATGATAAAACGAGAAGACAAGATTAGAGAAAAAAGGATAAAAAGGAATGAGCAAAGTCTCCAAGAAATGTGGGACTATGTGAAAAGACCAAATTTACGTTTGATAGGTGTACCTGAATGCCAAGGAGAGAATGAATCCAAGCTGGAAAATACCTTTCAGGATATTATTCAGGAAAATTTTCCTAAACTAGCAAAGCAGGTCAATATTCAACCCCAGGTAATACAGAGAACACCACAAAGATATTCCTCAAGAAGAGCAACCCCAAGGCACATAATTGTTAGATTCACCAGGGTTGAAACGAAGGAGAAAATACTAAGGGGGACCAGAGAGAAAGGTCAGGTTACCCACAAAGGCAAGCCTGTCAGACTCACAGCAGATCTCTCAGCAGAAATTCTACAAGCCAGAAGAGAGTGGGGGCCAATATTCAACATCCTCAAAGAACAGAACCTTCAGTCCAGAATTTCATATCCAGCCAAACTAAGCTTCACAACTGAAGGAAAAATAAAATCTTTTATGAACAAGCAAGTACTCAGAGATTTTATTACCACCAGGCCTGCTTTACAAGAGCTTCTGAAAGAAGCATTACACACAGAAAGAAACAACCAGTATTAGCCTTTCTAAAAATATACCAAAAAGTAAAGAGCACCAACATGAAGAAGAATTTACATCAACGAATGGATAAACAGCCAGTTAACATCAAATGGCAGTAACCCTAAATTTAAATTGACTAAACCCCTCAATCAGAAGACACAGCCAAAACCCAACGGCATGTTACATCCAGATCCATTTCACATGCAAGGACACACAAAGACTCAAAACAAAGGGATGGAGAAAGATTTACTAACCAAATGGAGAGCAAAAATAAAAATAAATAAATAAATAACTAAATAACTAAAAAGCAGGAGTTGCAATTCTCGTATCGGATAAAATAGATTTTAAAGCAACAAAGATATAGTGGTAAAAGGATCAATGCAACAACAAGAGCTAACGATCCGAACACCCAGATACATACAGACTTAGATTCAGTGAGACAGAAAATTAATAAGGATATCAAGGACTCGAACTCAGATCCGGAACAAGTAAACTTAATAAATATTTATAGAGCTCTCCACTTCAAATACACAAAATATACATTCTTGTCAATACCACATCACACCTACTCATAGGTTTAAATGAAACATTGATTGGCCGTTATTAATACCCATTTATTTTCAGAATAAAGCAATATTTCCGTTCACCCTCCCTCTTTCTTCCTCTCCTTTACTCATTTTTTTTTTTTTCTTTCCTTCTCTCAAAAAAAAAAAGAAATCTACTTGTAAACGTCTAGATCCAGGTCAGCAATGTCTCTCTCATTGCTTGATTTCCTTCCTTCCCTTCCCTTCCCTCCCTCCCTCCCTCCCTCCCTCCTTCCCTCCCTCCCCCCTTCCTCCTTTCCTTCCTTCCTTCATCCCTTCCTTCCTCCCTCCCTTCCTCCTTCCCTCCCTTCCTGCCTTCCTCAAAAAAAAAAACCACTTTCCGGCTGGTGGACCAAACCCCATTTCTACTAAAAATACAAACACATAGCCAGGTGTGGTGGTGCGTTCCTGTAATCTCTGCTACTCGGGAGGCTGAGACAGGAGAATTGCTTGAACCTGGGAGGTGGAGGTTATGGTGAGCTGAGATTGTGCCGTTGCACTCCAGCCATGGAA
Organism: Callithrix jacchus; assembly: GCF_049354715.1. NCBI lineage: Eukaryota > Metazoa > Chordata > Mammalia > Primates > Cebidae > Callithrix > Callithrix jacchus. Next base: position 84,931,404 of record NC_133513.1, on the reverse strand, counting down.
ACAAGAGCAAAACTCCATCTCAAAAAAAAAAAGGTAAAGAAAGAAATACATTTTGTAGGCCAGATGTGGTGACTCATACCTATAATCTCAACACTTTGGGAGGCCAAGGCAGGCAAATCAGTTGAGATTGGAAGTTCGAGATCAGCCTGGTCAACATGGTAAACCCCATCCCTACTACAAATACAGATATTAGCCGGGCATGGTGGTGCACACCTGTAATCCCAGCTACTTGGGAGGCTGAGGCAGGAAAGTCACTTGAACCTGGGAGGCGAAAGTTGTAGTGAGCTGAGATCAGGCCACTGCACTCCAGCCTGGGCAACAAAGTGAGACTCTGTCTCAAAAAAAAAGAAAAAAGAAAACGAAATACATTTTGTAAAGCAATAGTTGCCATAGATTGTGTTTCCTCTGATGAACCTGGGCAGAGTCTAAAACCTTATAGGAAGGATTCTTTATTTTAGATGCTACTTAGAAATTTTGTGATTCATGGAAGGAGGTCAAAATATCAACATTAAAAGGAATTTGAAGAAGTCTATTCCATTCCTCATGGACAGCTTTGAGGGGTTCAAAACGTCAGTAGAGAAAGTCACTGCAGATACAGTGTAAATAGCAAGAGAACTAGAAGTGGAGTCTAAAGATGTGACTGAGTTGTTATAATCTCGTGATGAAACGTGATGGATAAAAAATTGCTTCTTACATATAAGCAAAGAAAGTGGTTTCCTTTTTTCTTTTCTTTTTTTTTTTTTTTTTGAAACAGAGTTTTGCTCTTGTTGCCCAGGCTGGAATGCAGTGGTGCAGTCTCGGCTCACTGCAACCTCTGCCTCCCAGATTCAAGCAATTCTCCTGCCTCAGCCTCCTGAGTAGCTGGGATTACAGACACATGCCACCATGCCCAGCTAACTTTTTGTATTTTTAGTAGAGATAGGGTTTCATCATGTTGGCCAGGCTGGTCTCAAACTCCTGAGCTCAGGTTATTCACCCGCCTCAGCCTCCCAAAGTGCTTTAAGTATATAATCTGATTAATTTTACAGGCATGAGCCACCACACCTGGCCAGAAAGTGGTTTCCTAAGGTGGAGTCTACTTGATGAAGATGCTGTGAATATTGTTGAAATGACAGCAAAGGATTTACAGTATTACATACATTTAGTTGATAAAGATGTTGCAGGGTTTTAAAGGATTGAATCCAGTTTTGAAAGACATTCTACTATGGGTAAAATGCTGTCAAACATTGCATGTTACAGAGAAATCTTTTGTGAAAAGAGTCAGTCGATGTGGCGAACTTCACTGATCTCTTTTTTTACAATATTGCCTCAGCCACCCCAGCCTTTAGCAACCACTGCTCTGATCAGTTAACAGCAATCCACATGGAGGGAAGGCCTTCCACAAGCAAAAGAAGAAAAGAAAAAAGTGACAGCTTGCTGAATTCTTAGATGATCATTAAGATTTTTAGTAATAAAGTAATTTTTATTTTTATTTTTTAATTTTTTTTGAAACAGGGTCCTGCCGTGTCACCCAGGCTGGAGTGCAGTAGCATGATCATGGCTCATTGTGGCATTGAGCTCCTGGCCTCAAACAGTCCTCCTACCTCAGCCTCTTAAGTAGCTGAGGTTACAGGTCTGAGACACTGTGCTGGGCAACAATAAAGTATTTTTTAAATTAAGGGATATACATTTTTTTTTTAAAGATGGAGTCTTGCTCTGTCTCCCAGGCTGGAGTGCAGTGGCACGATCTCAGCTCACTGAAAGCTCCACTTCCCAGGTTTAAGCAATTCTTATACCTCAGCCTCCTAAGTAGCTGGGTCTACAGGTGCCAGCCACTGTGCCTGGCTAAGTTTTTTGTGTTTTTCGTAGAGACCATTTTCACCATTTTGATCAGGCTGGTCTCAAACTCCTTACCTCATGAGCTCCACCCACCTCAGCCTCCCAAAGTGCTAGGATTACTGGCGTGAGCCACTGCACCCAGCCTACATTATTTTTTTTAAGATGTAATGCTACTGTGCACTTAATAGACTACAGTATAATGTAAACATAACTTTTGTACACACTAGGAAATAAAAAATTGTGTAACTCGCTTTACTATGATGTTTGCTTTATTACAGTTGTTTGGAGCTGAGAGCCTATAATATCTCTGCGGTATCTCTGTATTTTAATTCATAAAATAACAGTTGTAAGCGTGATAATTAGTAGAAAACAATCATGTGTTAGTAATAATAAAATAAAATTGGAGTGGGAAGTTGATTTTCTTAAATTTTGGATCGTGCTGCTGAAAAACAGGATAATGGAAGTTGTGGAAATTCTGAAGAGAATTTCTCTGTACTTTCAAGGTCTTTACAGATTTGAAATACTGATTCTTCAATCTTAGTGGATAAGAGTGAGGATTTTTCAAATGTTTACCAACTGGTGAATGGATGAATTGTGGTGTGTCCATTTGATGAAATACTACTCAGCAATAAAAAGAAACAAAACACTTATCCATATAACAACTTGGATTAATCTCAAAAACATGCTAAAAGGAAGTCAGACATATTGGTTTCATTAATATGAAATCATAGAAAAGGCAAACAAAACTATGGTAAGAAGGGAGATCAGTGCTTGCCAGGAGCCATGGGTTAGGGGAGGGGATCAACTGCAAAAGCACACAAAGAAATCTTCAAAGGTGTTGAACTGTCCTATCTTGATTATAATGATGGTGGTTATATGTCTGTATATAATTATCAAAATTAATCAGATTATATATTTAAAGTGGATAAATTTTATTGACTGTAAATAATATCTTGACTTAAAATATGTGCTTTAGAGCCAGACTAAACCTGGGTTCAATCCCAGCTCTGCTGCTTAGTAGCTGCATAACTCTGGGCCAGTCATCTTCCCTGGCCCTGGGTTTGCCCATCTGGAAATGTATACAATGATAGCTGCCTTGGGAATTAGAAGACTGTTAAGTACTTAGCATATGCCTGGAATATGATAAATTATCAGTAGATTATTATGTTATTTTACTTTATGATATTCTCCTTTATAAAATATCTCAGTAATGCTACTATTTTTCTTATCAGTCATTAGTATTACTTTTTAGGTTTGCAAATACAATGGAAAGAATATTTTTCTGAGAAGAATGTGAAAGAGTGAAAGAGAAGGGAAGGAAGGAGTTTTAAGACATCCAAATACTTAATATGTATAAGACAAAATAAAAATAAAAACAAATACTTAATGTAAATGTAGCAGATGAAAGTATATCCTTTCCCTTCAAGCATCTTTTTTACCTGCTACTTTGATGTTGTTCATGGAGACATTGATCTTTTCAATTATAACTTGCCTAGTTTGAGAAATGCTATCAAACATTGGGTTAAAAGTATCTTGTGGCTCACGCCTGTAATCCCAGCACTTTGGGAGGCTGAGGCGGGTAGGTCATGAGGTCCAGAGATCGAGACCATCCTGGTCAACGTGGTGAAACCCCATCTCTACTAAAAATACAAAAAATTAGCTGGGCATGGTGGCGCGTGCCTGTAATCCCAGCTACTCAGGAGGCTGAGGCAGGAGAATCGCCTGAACTCAGGAGGCAGAGGTTGCAGTGAGCCGAGATCGCGCCATTGCGCTCCAGCCTGGGTAACTAGAGCGAAACTCCATCTCAAAAAAAAAAAAATAAAGTATCTTATCTGCCATTATAAGACAAAGATATAGGAGGAGGATTTAGAGACAAACCCTATCACTCCTGCTGTTTAAGAATTTACAGTCTAACAAGGGAAAGGTGGAACATTTTAATTCAGGCTTTAAGATCTTAACCCATCTTAAGTGAACCTTTTTTTTTTACTGACTGTTACTCCAAGGGAAGCTGAAAGGGAGCATTAGATGTTTGAATAATTTTATCACGCCTACAGAAATGGTGATTCAAAAAGTAAGTTGCAAGATTTTTCTTAACTGATTTTATTACAAGGAAAGTAATAATTTGTCCCTATAGTGACTTTTTTTTTCTTTTCTTTCTTTCTTTTTTTTTTGAGACAGAGTTTCATTCTTGTTGCCCAGGCTGGAATAAATACAATGGTACAATCTTGGCTCATTGCAACCTCTGCCTCCCCGGTTCAAACGATTCTCCTACCTAAGCCTTCCAAGTAGCTGGGATTACAGGCATATGCCACTACACCCAGCTAATTTTGTATTTTTAGTAGAGATGGGATTTCTCCATGTTGGACAGGCTTGTCTCAAACACTTGACCTCAGGTGATCCATACACCTCAGCTTCTCAAAATGCTGGGATTACAGGCATGAGCCACTGTGCCTGGCCTCTCCTACAGTGACTTTTAGTAGTCTTGACAAAAACTTCCATGTCCGTTAATGAAATGTTATACTAAAGCATTTGGATCTTCATTCTTTTTTCATCAGGCACAGGGGCTCTGCCTGTTTTGAAAACACGTTGTGTGCTGCTTTGATCCACAATAGAGTGAATATCTATCTATCTGTCTCTATCTACCTAGCTATACCTCTGTCCCTCCCTCCCTCCTTCCCATTCCCTCACTCTCTTCCTTACCCTCTTCTTTTTTTCTTACTCTTTCTGATTTTTCAAGCCTATATCGTGAAATCTATATATGATGTTGTTACCTTGCTTCGAGAGACTTGCTCAAATTCACATGAATCCATGTAACAGAAGAGTTCGTTTAGATTTAAGCACCAGATCAAGTTTGGCAATTTCTTACAAATTAAACGTATTCTTACCATGCAGTTCAGTAGTTGCACTTCTTGATATTTACCCAGAGAAGTTGAAAACATATATCCTTATAAAACTTGCACATGGATGTTCAGAGCAGTGTATTCATAATTACTAAAACTTGGAAGCAACCAAGATGTAAATAAGCTGTGGTACATCCAGATAATGGAATATTATTCAGCACTATAAACAAATGAGCTATGAGACCATGAAAGGACCTGGAGGAACCTTAAATGCATATTACTAAGTAAAAGAAGACAATCTAAAAAGGTTTCATATGATTCCAACTATATGACGTTCTGGAAATGGCAAAACTATGGAGACAGTAAAAAGATCAGTGGTTGCCAGAGGTTAAGTGGGAGGGAGGAATGAAGAGATGGAGCACAGGGGATTTTTAAGACAGTGAAATTCTTCTATATGATACTGTAACAGTGGATGCATGTTACACATTTGTCAGAACACATGGAATGTACTCCGAGAGTGAAGCCTAATGTAAACTGTAGATGTTGGATGATAATGACGTGTCAGCATAGGTTCATCAGTTTTAACAAATGTACTGTTCTGGAGGGTGGTGTTCATAATTGGGGAAGCTATGAAGTGTGTGGGATAGGGGGCATGTACGACATCTCTGGGTCTTCCTCTCCATTTTGCGGTGAACCAAAAAGGCTCTAAAAATATAAAGTCTTTAAAAAACAAAGCAGAGTCTAACATGCCCTTCCCTTGGGTAGTCACATGTGTAAGAGTGTAGCCATTAAAACTTAGTGTAGGCCAAGTCATAAGGAATAGCAGATGATCTATTTTAGTGTTGCCATGTATGCCAACAAAGTACCATACCATTAATATGAGAGTGTTGTTCACAGTGTACTTGTCACTTATCCTACAAATCCACTTTTGGAATAATTCTTGTATTTTCCCCTGTAAAATACCTGTACCTTTTAATTTTTATTCTGATGGATTGAAAATAAGTATTTTTTTCAATTTTTAATCAGGTTTATGATTTAAAAGCTACAAAAATGTTAGTGCTGTGAATTTTCTGCACTATTTTTATAACCAGTGAACTAATCTAAAATAGTCGTAGTTTTATTTTTAACTATATATTCAAATACAAACAGCACACAAACCATAAATACATAGGTTCAATAAATACATTGCTCGATGCAGTATCACGAATTGAGCACACTCTTGTAACTAGTACCTGGATTAAGACCAAAACATGACTAACACCTCAAACTACACCCCTAGGGTCTGCTCTGGTTACTATCTCTAGCCTAGGGTAATACTACTCTGACTTCAAAAATTAGAGGTAATTTGTATGGGCTCTAAATTGCTGAATATATATGAAATAGTAAAATAATTCTGTCTCTTAAAAAAAAAGAAAAGAATTCTATCTTCATGCCTGGTAATAGTTGAGAAGTAAAGTTCTTGGAGGAAGTAGATAGACATTTGAAAGAATATTGTATTTTGTTATATCTGGTAAGTATAGATAGGATATTAGAAAGTTGAAATAAATCACATTACTCCATTTTAAAAAATATGTAATCAGCCAAGTGTGCTTGTAATCCTAGCACTTTGGGAGGCCAAAGCGAGCAGATCACAAGGTCAGGAGTTTGAGACCAGCCTGGCCAATATGGTGAAACCAGGTCTTTACTAAAAATACAAAAATTAGCTGGTGTGGTGGTACGCGCCTGTAGTCCCAGCTACTCAGGAGACTGAGGCAGAAGAATCACTTGATCCTGGGAGTCAGAGGTTGCAGTAAGCCAAGATGGTACCACTGCACTCCACCCCGGGCAACACAGCGAGACTCCATCTCAAAAAAAAACATGTGGAATGATTTTGTGCTGGTTGCTATAGGTTTATATATTCAGCATTCTTTCTTGTTCAGAGTTTCTAGCGGAAACCAGAAACCATTATTTTTGTACTCCCACATTTCCTTGGTGTTAATTTCATTGTCTCTCTATAAGGAAGAGTTTGACTCTTAATTAGACTGTTTACAAATGGCCCTCATATGAGCAACTTGATCAAATGTTAAACCACTAACAGAGTTGGCCTATATTTTAAAGGCCATCAAGGCATATATTACTCCTGTTCATGATTGTGCACTCAGCTAACAAGCTGTGTTTGTTGAGTACCAACTTGGTATAGAGCATTCTTCCAAGTATATTAAAGGATATTAAAAGGAGTACAAGATATAGACCTTGCCCCCTAGTGAGGTGTTTGTGTGAACTGTTGAGCCAGACTGCTTGATTCAAGTTCCAAATTCATTGCTCCCTAGCTGTGTGATTTTGGACAAGATATTTACCTTTTTGTGTTCTGTTTTCCTCATTTGAAAAAAGAATTAAGGATATGTCATAAAGTTGTGGGGTGTATTAAATGATACTAATACATGTGAAGCATTTTGAACTGTTCCCCACACATAGGAAGCATTCATTAGGTTTTAGCTGCTATGATAATTACTATAACAGGACCAAGATAGTATGTAATAAATTCCACAGTCAATGATAAAAACAAATCTAAGCCGCTAGGCAAGGTGGCTCACACATGTAATACATGTAATCCCAACACTTTGGGAGGCTGAGGTGGGTGGATCACCTGAGGTCAGAAGTTTGAGACCAGCCTGGCCAACATGGTGAAAACATGTCTCTACTAAAAATATGAAGAATTAGCTGGGCAAGGTGGTGGGCAACTGTAATCCCAGCTACTCAGGAGGCTGAGGCAGGAGAATCTCTTGAACCCTGGAGGCAGAAGTTGCAGTGAGCCGAGATCGCACCATTGTACTCTAGCAAGGACAACAATGGTGAAATTCCATCTTAAAAAACAAACAAACAAACAAACAAATCTAAGCATCTCAGATCCCTACTTGATATTGGCTCCCTATTCCATATACCATCTTGTCTCTCTGTTATCAGAGTCCCCAGCTATCATGAACCAATGTATAGTCCCAGCACTTTGGAGGCCAAGGTGGGCAGATTCCTTGAAGTCCAGGAGACCAGCTTGGGTGACATGGTGAAACCCTGTCTTTACAAAAGATACAGAAATTAGCTGGGTGTAGTGATCCCAGCTGCTCAGGAGGCTGAGGTGGGAGAATCACTTGAGCCCAGGAGGTGGTCAGTTTTATGAGCAGAGATCATGCCACTGCACTCCAGCCTCTGTGCCAGAGTGAGATCCCATCTCAAAAAAAGCAAACCAACAAACAAAACTCCCAGGTAGGTCTTTTGAAACTCTTCCTCTCTCTCCAATTCAACATGCTCCCCTCCAACCTTATGCCTGTCTAGATCTACTAACCTCATCTATATTACTTGAATGTTTAGTGGTTGAAGACTTGTGTGAACAACATTCTCATTTATCCTCTAGGGGTGTTAATGTCCACTGAATCATTAGTACCTTAGTATTGCAGTCAGATCTGTCTTCATTGGATATATGGTCAGAAATCAGATATAATGGGAAAAAAATTATTGCTTGAGAGAGAAATAAATAATTTTTAAATATGAGGTATTTCCTTTCTCAGTAGAGATTTTTCACTGGGGTGTCAGGCAGTGTAACATCATTGAGGATGGGAAGAAGGGACAAAGGGATAAGTCATGGGATGTCAAAATTTATTTCATCTCTTTTTAAGTATTAATCCATCCATGTAATTATGGATGAAGCAAATTTGGGGGAGGGGTCAAGCTAGGAGGCTACCTACAATTTATTATACTTTTTGTCAGAAGAGGAATTCTGGGTTCCAAATAATAAACAGCATAAAAGTCCCTTAAATTGTTTTTAGAATGCATCTGCTCTTGTAAATTATGTAAACAGAAATAGCAATGTAAGTTCAGAAGAGATTTTTTTCAGCTGGGCATGGTGGTTCACCCCTGTAATCCCAGCACTTTGGGAGGCCAAGGTAGGGGGATCACTTGAGGTCAGGAATTCAAGACTAGCCTGGCCAACATGACGAAACCCCATCTCTACTAAGAACACAAAAATTAGCCAGGCGTGGTGGCAGGTGCCTGTAATGCCAGCTACTCAGGAGGCTGAGGCAGTAGAATCACTTGGACCTGGGAGGTAGAGGTTGCAGTGAGCTGAGATCATGCCACTGTACTCCAGCCTGGGTGACAGAGCGAGGCTACATCTCAAAAACAAAAACAAAACAAAAAGAACCAGATTTTTTTCATTGAGGGTTGTAGTACAGGGGGAGTGAAGGAAAAAAAAGAGCTTGAGCTGGATAATTCTTTCTAATATTTGAGTAGTGGGAAAGTGAAGAGGTAAAGGTGTGGAGTAAGTACAAGTCTGATGCCTGAGGAAAAGTAGAAGATAGTAGAAGATGAGATTGGCTTAGTCATATTTCAACTGTCTGGCTAAAAAGTCTGAATTATCTTCCTGTGGAAGAAATCGGTGTTTTGTTGTTTTGAGACAGAGTCTCACTCTGTCACCCAGGCTGGAGCGTAGTAGCACAATCTCGGCTAACTGCAATTTCCATCTCCCAGGTTCAAGCAGTTCTCCTGCCTCAGCCTCCCCAGTAGTTGGGACTAAAGGCACTTCCCATAACACCTGGCTAATTTTTGTATTTTTAGTAGAGACAGCGTTTTACCATGTTGGCCAGGCTGGTCTCAAGCTCTACTCCTGATCTCAGGTGATCCGCCCACCTCAACTTCCCAAAGTGCTGGAATTACAAGCATGAGCCACTGCACCTGGCCAGAAATCGTTTTATTTAATGCTTACTATCTTACACTGTAAATATAACCCCAAATTATCTTCCTTTTTCAGTATAAGCTACTTGCGTGACATTTCACGCTTTTATTTATTTATTTACTTATTTATTTTGAGACAGAGTCTTGCTCTGTCGCCCAGGCTGGAGGTCAGTGGGGTGATCTCAGCTCACTGCAGTCTCCGCCCCTCAGGAGTCAATAAGAGAAGCTTTACTGAAAATTTTACAGAAACACATTCTGTAAAGTAACGGCTAGTTGTATATAAAATTTCTATACATTTTTCAGGGGAATCTATGAAGAGTGTGTGTGTGTGTGTGTGTGTGTGTGTATGTATGTTTGGGGGAAATGTGTATGTCCTAAGAAATTCAGTGACCACTGCATGGTATAGCTTTTAGTTATTTTGAATGAATAATTTTTTTCTTAGCTGGTGGCAAGATAAAGTACAAATGAAGATTTATAAATTAGTTTTAAAATACTAATAGATATAGATAAGATTTTGATAGAGATAATAGGCTCCAATATAAATCCTCATAAGACTTCTGAAACATCCATTGTGTCTGTTCCAGTGGCTGCCACATCCAGTTAAATTTCTTTTTAATATTGTGATTTAGTTTGTATTTCATAAAGGTTTTTAAAAAATATATATAGTGTTTGTAGTCAAGTTGAATAGTATCTTCATATCAATTAAATAATTCCAAGAATACGTAGAAAAGCTTTGTGTGAATATATTTTTTTTAATTTCTAAATTCACCATTTTGATACAAATACCCATGGTTTTCTTCTATGTTTACATGCAGCCAGGAGCTATGGGCGGAGACGAGGTAAATTTTTTTTTTTAATGAGATCTTTTGCTTGCCAAATTGTGAGTAAATATGAGTGTGTTTATGTGTGTGTGTAAACCAATAATTACTATATGGTGTGATGTTCTAGCTTAATTATTTTGGCAAAATAATTTATCATTTTTATTACAATTACTTTTTGTTGTTAGTTGGTAATTTGTTCTTTTAATTCTAAAAAAGATATGGCAAAGACTTTCTACTTAGAAGATTTTTGTTGTATGGCTTATTGTGAATAAAGATGAGGAAATAAAGGCCAAGCATATGTATTTTTCTGTCCTGTATTGTGTTCTTTTCATATAACTTAGAAGGCAGAACTTGGGTTTTGAAAGGCAATTCTTAATCTTATTGGCTTGGCTGGTGAATTTTTTTCTGTTATGTCCAGAGGCAGATTTACTCCAAAGGTAAATGAAGCTTAAGTTTCAGGGCCTCTTCCTTGGACCCATTCCAAAGTCTACCTAATTTGTGTGTGTGTGTGTGTGTGTTTTTTTTTAGACAGAGTTTCACTCTTGTTACCCACCAGGCTGAAGTGCAATGGTGCCGTCTCAGCTCACCACAACCTCTGCCTCCTAGGTTCAAGCGATTCTTCTGCCTCTGTCTCCCAAGTAGCAGGGATTATGGGCATGTGCCACCACCCCCGGCTAATTTTGTATTTTTAGTAGAGATGAGGTTTCTCCATGTTGGTCATGCTGATCTCAAACTCCCAACCTCAGGTGATCCAGCCACCCCGGACTCCCAAAGTGCCGGCATTACAGTCATGAGCCACCGTGCCCAGCTGTGTTCTTTTTCTTAAAGAGGGATCCCAAAATAAGCTTTAGTCCCCATAAAACCTTCATTCTCAAAAAAAAAAAAAGAAACTAAAAAAAAGAAAACCTTCATTCTCTCCTGGTCACACCCAAACAGAACAATACAACTTTCATTTGTGTAATGCTGTAACTGTTCTAAAGCATTTCCCATATCTGTAGTTTTTAAATAATTTTACGAAGTAGCTAGGAGAAGCCGGATGTAGTGAAAAGCATATGGGACTTAGGGTCAGACACGTAGGTTGTATCATTGCCTTATCATTTAGATTTGTTATGCTCATCTGTAAATTATGAGGTAATCAAACCAGTCTTGTCCTACTTCAGAGTATTAGTGGAGTTCTAGTTAAAAAAAAAAAAAAAGGAAATGAAAACCTATCCATGTAAATTAAAAATATTCCACAAATACAAGGTTTCGTGCTTATTTGCAGAAGCTGAGGGAAAAGAAGTAATTTACTTGCTGTGTGACCAAGTTAAAGCCAGAGTCGAGATCAGAATCTGTGTCTTTTGGCTCTTTATCTGCTAATGTTTACCATTCATCAGCTGTCTCTGACTTTGTAGTTGAGTTATGAAGAGAAGATAATGATGCTAAACTCACAGTATTTTGTTATTTTAAAAAATTAAAAATCTTGTCTGCCTATGCTTACCCAACCAATGCTTTCATCATTTATTCCATAGCAAATGTTTGTTGAATGAGTGCATATTGGCAGAACCTAATATGTATTTATGGTGAATCATATAGTCACTTTTGCTTTTCATCATCATCAAGTGGAAAAACATTTGTGTAAATGATTATTTTCTATCCATGGAAATGAATAGCATTAAATGTTATTGCCTTATTTTTTTAATTTTAAAAAGTTAAAGCCTAGGAATAATGTTATTAAGAAATATTTTGTACCATACTTTTTTCACGTTGCTAGAAAAATGATCAGGAAAAAATAGGAAATGGACTATTTTATATAGAAAATAGATACCATTTGGAGAATAGACAGCAGGGACTCACTTTTCCTCTTCTCACTTACTAATCAGTCACCAAATCTTGTCAAAATTTTCCCTCTAGTTTTGTCAGGCCTTGTCCTTCTCATTTCTACTATTTTTATTTCTCCTGTTCCATTTCTACAGCTTCATCTTTCTGAAATACTGCTTTGTCTGTGTCATCCCCATTCTCAATTCAGGGTCCCCATGATCTGGCCTCTGCCTCTTTCACCAACTTCATTACGTTCATTTTTCCCACGTCATCTTTCCCTGACCAGTCTGTTTGCTTTCCCACTCTCTGGCCATACAGGTCACTCTTCCTCTCACCTACTTATCTAAGGTCTATACTTATTTTGCTAGTTCAAACCTTACCTCTGATTCTGCTGTCTTGCATTCTTCCTATCTTTTCTGAATGCCCTCATTATTCAGCTGGGGTAAGTTCTTTGAGTACAGTTGTGTCTAGTATCTAACACTGGACCCTATGTATACTTAGCCTTTATTAAGTCATTATTGATAAGGATTAATTTGAAACAACACCATATATTTATGCAGAGCACAGTTTGGCATCAATTTTTTAATCATTTTTCTAAATAATAACATATTAATACTATATATCAAGACTATAAAGTCGCCTATAATTTCTAAGCTTCTGAAAAAAAAATACTCTTCCTTTTTTCATGTTACTTTCTCCATATCTATTTGTAAAGTTGACTTTATTATTCTCAGAAGTCACGATCTTAGTATGAGGTGCTTCGCTAAATATTTCCTAGAATGGCTTGGTCCCTGCTCTTGTTCTGCAGTTTGATGGTTGTAGATGAAGTAGAAAATGATGAGGGGGCAGGGGAGGGAAGAAAGAGAGGAAGAAAGAGAGAAGTGCAAATGCTAAAAGACTCAATGTTGGCTTTCTGAAACTAAAAAAGAGCAGACAGAAAATGTTTTGTCCATGCTTTCAGTAAGTCTTTCATTCCCAAAGCTGAAAAAGAAGTCATCTTTCTAAAATGTATTGATATAACCATATGGGATAAAGCATATCTTGATCTCATATCTAGAACTCTTATTCTCTGAGATGTATTCACGTGAACCAACTCTGCATGGTATACTTCTGATGAACTGGCAGCCTTCCTTAGGCTCATTTGTTCATGTTATCAGGGATTAAATCAATGCTTGATCCCTTTTCTCTAGTTTACATTTAGACTTTCTCAAAAAGCCTAAAAATTAAGCCTGCTGATGTATGTTACCTCCCTCTACCTATGAATAAGAATAGAACTGGAGCTATAAATCATGTTCTGTGTGATACATAAACATGTTAGTAAATTTTTTTCTTTTTCTCTCTTTTTTTTTTACAGACAGAGTCTCACTCTGTTGCCCAGGCTGGAGTGCAGTGATATAATGTTAGCTCACTGCAGCCTCTGCCTCATGGGTTCATGTGATTCCTGCCTCAGCCTCCCAAGCAGCTGGGACTACAAGCATGCACTGCCATACCTGGCTAATTTTTGTATTTTTAGTAGACATGGGGTTTCACCATGTTGGCTAGGCTGGTCTTGAACTCTTGGTCTCAAGCCATCCACCCATCTCCCAATGTGGTGGGATTATAGGCATGAGCCACCATGCCTGGCCACATTGGTAAATTTTCTAGGAACAGAAATAAAGTGAATATAATATATGTGAAAATTTTAAGTTCTGTTAGCACAAATTTGGCAGTGGACTTTTACACCTCTCCTGATAAGTGTGGAAAAGTTTCCTGGGATAAGTAGCATTTCAGGACCTATTTGGATAATGGAATAGGAATGGGAAGCAAGACTTTCTAGTGTGTTTCTTCTTAGAAGAAAGTTAAAAGATGAGATCGCCATGACCAGATGCTTGGAGTATATATCTCTGAGTGTATCCTGTGGGGCCAGCTGGAGAGGAGAAGCTGGCAGTAAGACGGTCTATGCTGTTCGAATGTATGTTTTTGAAACAGAGGGTGAAACTCCTGGACAGTCAGGCTTTAGAAAGAGGGTTTTATGATAAAAGTAATGAAAGCAGGAGATAACTTGAACTCAGCTCAAGGCTTGGATGTAGGTATTGAAGGTAGACTCTGCAAACCAAGTACTTCTAGTAATATTGTTGAAGCAGTAATAATAATAAGAAATGAGAAGAATTAGATGTGAAAGAATAAGATTTAAAAATAAATATCAATTACATATAGAGCTTAAAAATACCCAATTATAGTTCCCATTTATATCCATTTTTATTTTATTCCAGTAGACAAACCTTGATTTTATTTGTGGAATAAGACTCACACAAAAGAATCTTGCCATTGTTCTTTGGGAGCATTCTGCCTTTGATAAGCTTTAATATGTGTCGTCCTAACAACTGCAACCCGTTAGAAATTAGTCTATCATCTAGTATCATTTAAGATTTTTGCCTACACATTTAATATATACTGTGTTTTTCATTTCACATGAGAACGAGTTTTTATGGTCTCCATTGAAACCCTTGTCCATAAGTAGACATGTTGGCTATGCCAGTATTTTTGATGTTTAACAGAATTTCCTAGTTATAGAGCAGTAAGGAGAATATGAAAGGTCTTTTTAACAATGCAAATGAGGAAATATAACTAGTCTACCAGGTAGTGTCATTTAAGGTTTTTGCCTACACGTTTAATATATACTGTGCTTTTCATTTCACATGAATATGAGTTTTTATGGTCTCCATGAAACTCTTGTCCATAAGTTGACATGTTGGCTATGCCAGTATTTTTGTTTTTGTTTTTGTGTTTTGAGATGGAGTCTTGCTCCATCACCCAGGCTTGAGTACAGTGGTGCGATCTCTGCTCCCTGCAACCTCCGCCCCCGAAGTTCAAGAGATTCTCCTGCCTCAGCCCCCTGAGTAGCTGGGGTTATAGATACACACCACCGTGCCTGGATAGTTTTTGTATTTTTAGTATTGATGGGGTTTCTCCACATTGGCCAGGCTGGTCTCAAACTCCTGACCCCAGGCCATCCACCTGCCTTGGCTTCCCAAAGTGCTGGGATTATAGTATGACCCACCGTGCCTGGCCCATACCAGTATTTTTGATGTTTAACAGAATTTTCTAGTTATAGAGCAGTAAGGAAAATATAAAAGGCCCTTTTAATAGTGCAAATGAGAAAATGAAAAGAATGATTAGAGTTACTGTTATAAATGTACTCCTGCATATATTTAGTTCATAAAAATATATGTATATTAATGGGTTACTTAATTGATAACAAAAGTTCTAAAGTCCAACCAAGCAAACTTGTATGCTGAGTTAAAGTCGAATATTTCTTTTTGTGTGTGTGTGAAGTTGAGTATTTCTTTTTTCTTTTTTGAGATGGAGTCTTGCTCTGTCACCCGTGCTGGAGTGCAGTGGCTTGATCTCATGTCACTGCAACCTCTGCCTCCCGGGTTCAAGTGATTCTCCAGCCTCAGCCTCCCGAGTAGCTGGGACTACAGGTGTGTGCCACTGTCTCCGACTAATTTTTTTGTGTGTATTTTTAGTAAGACGGGGTTACACCATGTTGGTCAGGCTGGTCTTGAACTCCTGACCTCAGGTGATCTGCCCACTTCAGCCTCCCAAAGTGCTGAGATTAAAGGAATGAGCTGTCATGCCCGGCCCAAAGTTGAGTATTTCTGTCAAAAGCCTGCTGAAGGGGAGAGAGATCAGCTTTTCCAGTGAGACCATGGTAAAAACATGCCATCCTGGTAATTCAAACCCAGTTGTATGAGCTTTCTTGTTTAAAGGTATGGATGATTCTGGAATAAAACATGGACATGAATCGGAGAATTTTCTGAATGTTCATGATTACAGTATCTGAAAATGTTACTGCTCATAGTAATAGGAAAAGTTGAGCACAGATGATAGTGAGGGGAAGATCACTAGTTTTTCACTTTTGTGGGAAGTTAATCTGGGACAGGCTGAAAGAAAGACTGAAGGAAGGATTTTCTGTGCCTTCAACCCAAATTTTGCTCCTTAAGTGTTTGCATACCAATGCTGTTCTAGACTCCAGATGTGGTCTCTGACATTGCTCAGTGTTCACTCTAGTAGGGAGAAAGACAGTAAGTAAGTGAAATGAATATTTTTATTCTTAAAAGTTGTGATAAATACTAGGCAGAAAAGAATAGTGGAGTCCCCCTAAGGTAGGGAGGTCACCTCTGAACAGGTGAAACTCAAAGGATGGAGAGACAGCTATCTAAAAAAAATTTTTATTAAGGAAATTAAAAAATATATAAAATGTAGAATAGTTTAATGAACGCCAATATATCCATTATCAGCTTCAGTTATTATCAGCATTTTTGTCAGTTTTATCTCATATATTCTCTTCCCTTTTTCCCCTGGAATATTTTAAAGATTTCAGATATAAGACTAGTTTAAAAGGGGAAGATGGAAGAAACTGCATTTGTAAAAGGTTTGAGCACAGGTACATGCTACAACATAAACCTTGAATACGTTACACCTAGTGAAAGAAGCCAGTCTCAATAGTCACATCTTTGTATGATACCATTTATATGAAGTGTCCAGAATAGACAAATGTATTGAGACAAAACAGAGATGAGTGATTGCCTAGGGCTTAGAGGTTGAGGAAAAACGAAGAGTGACTGCTAATGGATTAAAGGATCAATTGTATGATGCGTGAACTATATTTCAAAAAAATCATGTTTCTTAAAAAAAAAAAAATGTTTGAGGCAAGAAAGGGCTTAGTTTGAGGATGTAAATGAAGCCTAGAATGGCTGATGCTTGGTAGGTGGTGGAGGAGTATGTCTTAAGATGAGTTTGGAGGAAGGAAAGAGAATCTGATCTTATTGGACATTAGCTCCTGGTAAGGATTTTGAACTTGGTCCAAGTACCAGAGGAAAGTTTTGAAGCTTTAAAGCAAGGTCAAATGATTGGATTTATGTTTTTAAAAGAGCACTTTGGTTGCTGTTTGGAATGGAGTGAAAAGAGAAGTGGGTTGCCTAGTGAGGAGGTGATGTCAGGCAAGAGATGAGAGTAGTTAGGATAGGGTAAGGGCAGTGGAGTTGGAGAGAAGTGAATGAATTAAAGATATGTCTTGGAGAATGGAATCAGCAGTAGCATTTAACAGATGGTGTCAGGTTGCTGAATTTACCTTGGAGAGTAAATAAGAAGGAAGACTCAAAAATGATTTTCAGATTCTGGCTTCAGTAATTGGGTGAATTGTAATGCCACATACTGAAATGGGATGGGAGAGAATAGGTTTAAGGTAAATATCAAAAGTTCACTTGGAAACACATGAAGTTTGTGATGCCTAAGATATACCAGATATTGATATGAAGCAAATGCATTTTTATGTAAGATTTCTGTGTAATAAAAGGAATTCTGCTGTCCCCAGGGATCTGAGAGCTTTTCATCTAGTTAAACTCTCTCATTATGCAAATGAAACCATAAATGAAATGTTTTTTGTTCAAAGTCACATACTGGACACTAGGCTGGACCTGTCATTTCCAGGGGAAAAAAAGTGTGTGTGTGTGTGTGTGTGTGTGTGTGTGTGTGTGTGTATTCTATATGTATTTTATGAGGGAATCATGCCTCATAATTTCTTTTTCTTAAACCCCAAAAGTGACTAATTTCTGAGCTACTTGTAAGACTAAGACGGAAAGAGTCAGGCTTGGTGTAGAAGTGCTTTGCTAGAGGTACCCTGGAACTGCTGGAATGATGGCAGAGGCCATGGTGGGAGCTCAGAGGTGAGGTCCCAGCAGCTTTGACAGCATAGCTTGGCAGTAGGCTTTTATTTTTCCATTATTTGCTGAAGGAAAGGAAAGGGGAGTCTTATCTTGGACAAGCCTACCATGCTTACCTAATGCTTTGCAAGTCTTCTATTTGGCACTTTTCCTGCAAGCTTGTTTGGTTTTAAGCCATCTCCACATTCAGAGATGATTTGTCCAATTACTGGACCATAAACTAATTATAGATAGTAATTGAAATACATGTCAGAGAACCAGACCATTGGTGGAAAGCCGAATGACCCACTTGGAGCATTTAAGAAACTTTTTTCCTGCTTTTATTGAAATATTGAATATACATATTTTATGTGGCAGTATCATGTTCTAAAGCAGGTTTATATTCTCTTCACATAGAAATATAATTTTTGATAAGTAATGTGGTTTGCTTTTAACACATTTTGGTCTTGGAAATGTTCTCTTAAAAAAAAGAAATATGTCAGAGAGTTGCTAGTTAGTGAAGCAAGACTTCTCCTGGGGCACAATTTAGGTGCAGCCTCTTAAAGTTTCAGTTTCTAGTAACTCATGTCCAGGAACTAAAATTTTACCAACTTTCTCAGGGATGATTTGTTTTAGAGATGGATTTATGCCAATCAAATGAATGCATGAATACCGTCCTCACAAGGGATTACTGGACAAGTCAGAATACCAGTGGTTTCTGATGGAGCTGGATGTATATGGAAATAAAATTTCAATAACTGACTATCTACTAGGTCAAGAGTCCCCCTTCACAATAGCAGAGTGCTGAATTTATTAACAGAATACTCCAGGAGCTTATAATAAGAGCAGAGGGGCCAGGAGCAGTGGCTCACACCTGTAATCCCAGCACTTTGGGAGGCCAAGGCAGGAGGATCACTAGAGCCCAGGAGTTCAAGACCAGCCTGGGCAACCTAGTGAGACCCCATATGTATATTAAAAAAAGAAAAAAAGAGCAGAGGGAAATAGATTATTTTCAGGCTCTGGAAATATAAGGTGAACCATTCTGTCCCCTGGAGGAATAATCCTACAGAGTATGATAAAGTCCTCATGTCTCCTGTCAGTCTGCTCTGGGTGAACACTACAAGCTCTTACTCTGCAATTCTGTCTTTTAAATGCTTTCTGCAGACTTTCTGTTCTGTCAGCACTTCAGGCAGTCATGTTACAGTAAGGTTGATAAGGTTATAGATTTTACATTCCAGTGTTGAGGATATACTTTTCTTAACTTGATTGAACTTGGATCCATTTCCCAGGGTTCCATACACTTCACACAAAATATCTCTTTCAGTGGCTGCCTGTAGCAGACAAATAATCTCCACTTCAGTGATTCTTAAGCTTGAGCATAGGAATAACTGGGGAAATTTGAGCAAAGTGCAGATTTTCGAGCCTGACCCCTACAGATTCAGATTAGTAGATCTGGGGACTGGGCTCTGAGACCTGTATTCTTAATTCTTACCCACAGAGAAACATCATTTATGTGTTAGTTCTTAGCAGTTTCATTTCCAAGGGCAACTTTATTTTATTGCTGAAGGCTATAGTACTCTAAATACTAAGACAGAGATTTGGTTTTAAAACCTTGGGAAATTTCTTAATTACCCGTAACCACTTAATAAAACTGTCCAAATTTTTACAACTCTTCATTTTGTTTTCTTTGCCAAAATACTCTGAGCTGTGGTTATGTTGAACATGCAGAAAATTCTTTTTGTTTCAGAATGTCTTCAGCATCTGCTTCTCTCTTTCACTGCTCTGGTTCAGCATTTCCTCATCTCTCCTTTGGTTGGTCACAGATTTCTTCAGACTCTCACCTCATCCCCCATCTCCCTGAGTTCAAAATGTTGATGGATGTAATAGAAGTTACAGTAGGATTTTGGATAGCGGACTAACATGGTCATAGGTATCTTAGAGAAGTCATTCTGACAGGACAGAAGATGAATTAGGTGAGAATATCATGGTCTCTATGGAGTTAGTGTAGTTAAAAAAAAAAAAAAGCCAGTATTAGGGCCAAGCACAGTGGCTCCCACCTGTAATCCCAACACTTTGGGAGGCCGAGGTAGGCCAATCACTTGAGGTTGGGAGTTTGAGACCAGCCTGGCCAACACACTAGGAAACACTGTCTGTACGAAAAATAGAAAAATAAGCTGGGTGTGGTGACACACTACTATAATCTCAACTACCAGGGAGGCTGAGGCAATAGAAAAATAAGCTGGGTGTGGTGCCACATGCCTATAATCCCAGCTACTGGGATGGCTGAGAAAGGAGAATCCTTTGAACCAAATTCAAAAAGTCGGAAAATAATTTTCCATTTTGTAATATAGAACATTAAACTTGAGCAAATAAAAGCAATAGGAAAGGTCTCAATTTTCTAGAACATGGTTACATCTCTTGCCATTCTCACTTCTGTGTATTGTGTTTCATCATAGATTTGCAGTGACATGCGTTTGCACATACTGTTTTCCTTTCCTGGATGTTGCCTCGCATTTAACATTTTTGGTGTGCCTTTTGTGTGACCTAGTTAGGGCAGGAAGAAACAGTGGTGAACAAGATTAAATAGAGTTTACAATTTAATAGGGTTAGGGAAAGAGATACATAATAAAAACTCACCCAAATGGTATAATGGTCTTTGGGGAAATTGTTACGAAGAAGTATGGGGGGCTGTCTATGGGTAGAAAAGGGGATCTAACCTAATCTAAAGGCTTAGGAAAGTTCAACCTGAGGAAACTTTTCAGCTGAGACCTGAAGAATTAATAGGAATTAATTAGGAAATTGGAGAGTTGAAATGGGTATGTTTGTTTTAGGTAGAGGGAACAAATTGTCCTTAGGGCCTGCAGCAAGGAGGAATAATCAGGAAATTCGAAGGAGGTCTGTGTGACTGGTGGTTAGTGAGCAAGAGGGAGAGGCAGCAACTGTGATGAAGAAGAGGTGTGCAGAAGCCTTGTAGTTCACAGTTACATTTTTGTTCTTTATCAGAAAGCAGTGGGAAGTCATTGAGGGCTTTTGAGGATAGGGTGAGGAGTGTGCCTATATGTTCAAATTAATGTTTGAAAACAGTGCCTTTGGCTGTTAGGTGGAGAAGGCATTGTGGGGTATGAGATAGAAGTCAGTAGACTAAACAGACTATTTAGTCTGCTTGAGTTGGTAGGACTTAGTGAGAGATGGATTTAACATGGAGTATAAGAGAGGGAGATGTCAAGGGTGAGTTCTAGGTTTCTGGATTGAATCCTGTGTGGATAATCAGCATTTTTATTGAGATTTTAGGGAATAATAGAGAAGGAGCAATTTCGGAGGGAAAGATCAAAAGCTGTTTTGACAGTACTTGATCTGTGGCTTCTTGTTCTTTACCTCAGAATCTCCCACTCTGACAAGATTCTGCTCAAACTTGCTGTCCTGTAAAAATACTCTAAGAGCCTCTCCTCGCCATTCTCCAGGAGGGGAGTAAATTGTACTCTTGTGTCACTTGGTAAAGTCTTCTCTTAGTACTTCCCTCTCTGTTTTATAATTATTTATGTACTTGCCTTCCTCTCCCACCAGACTGTGATTCATTTGTTCAGTGTCACTGAAATGTGGGTGCATATTTCCTAAAGTGTTTTCCACTGAATTTTGTATGGTGAAGAATTCCTTTAACATCTGGGTAATGCTGGAGTAAGTTAATTTTTTTTTTTTTTTCTTCAGACAGGGTCTGTCTCACTCTGTCACCCAGGCTGGTGTGCAGTGGTATGGTCTGAGCTCACTGCAACCTCTACCTCCTGGACTCAAGCGATCCACCTTAGCCTCCCAGTAGCTGGGATTGCAGATGTGTGTCACCATGCCCGGCTAATTTTTGAATTTTTTGTAGACAAGAGTTTCACCATGTTGCCTAGGCTGGTCTTGAACTCCTGGACTCAAATGATCTGCCAGCCTTGGCCTTCCAAAGTGCTGGGACTACAGGTGTGAGCCATCATGCCCAGCCAGTTAATGTTTCTTTACTGTAGAACTTTTTGTAGCCTTTTATTTTCTGAGGTGGAAAGGAATAAAGTATTCATTATTTTCCCAGATTATTTTGCTTCCCCTTCCCCAGTTCTTGTTTTCTGAGTATATAATATTACTAGTGTTGAAGGTAAGAGTTGGGGTTAGGAACTTTCAGTGGGAAATGCTGATTTGCACATATGCCTGACACTGAGTAGGCATGTAATTCACTGAGTGTGGGTTATGGAATAAAGTGAACCTGTCAGCTGTAGGAGAACGTCTCTGGATGTCTTTGGAAAGCTCCTTTTGGGACAAGGATTTGCTGTCTATTGTTTGTTGCTGCCACCAAAATCTGGTGACAGATTTTGTTCTGTTTCTTGGTAGCTAAGCTGGGAAAAACTGAACAAAAAATTCTTTGGTCTTTTTATTTAACTCCTAACATTAAAACAGTGTCTTTCTTATGCTACCTGGGTTGTTCACAAAATAGACAGAGTTATATTAATAACTTTAACTTTTTCGTAAATACATGTTCAGTATTTTTCTAAGCCCTATTTATATTCTGTTTTCAAGAGTTGGCTGTTGTGACACACAACCTAGGTTTCAGGGAAATAAAGATAGGATAGACTAAATGGAAAAAACACTGCTTTTTTTTTTTTTTTAAGAGTATATGAATTTATTTTAGAGGGGAATTTTTCTTTTTTCCCCAAAAAGTTAGCGTGCTCTAATGGTTCATTTTTAGAGTGGAACCTAGTGGAAAGTTTTACTAGGAAGTCACTGATTCAAACAGGAAATGGATTTGATTTTAAATTTAGATTTTATTTTGTAATACCAAGTGGCATTATTGTGTTATATTTACTGCTGGTAAATTTACTGCTGACTCTAACTGCTGGTATCTTTCTTGTAGACATGTGGACTGGGTAGGTACTTTTGCTCTACACACTTTATTTGGCTATAAAATTAACAATGAAAATAATTCTTTTTCATTTCTTTTCATATATTTTTTTGGTGGCATAAAATATAGCGTAGATTAGTGGGGTTAAGGGTTTCATAACCGCCTCTACATTTCTACTCTCACATATTAAGTTACATGTTTTCATTTACTTACCCTGTCCTTTATTATTGCATATGTTTATTTCCCAATTCGAGTAGCTTGGAATGACAAGGAAAACTTGATGATCTTTAGTTCTGCTCTTAGAAAAGAAGTTATCGGCCTCTGTCACCAGTTTCACCTGATTCCCTTGGCTGTCAGGACCACTCTTTAGAACTAAACCTCTCAGGTAACCATAAAGAGCAGATAAAAATCTATGGATAGAGATTACTTCATTTATTTTAAGAAATGACTAAAGAAAGAAAAAATAGCTGCCGAATATACTCCTAGTAGCTGTGATAGAGACTGAATAAGTAAAATGCAGCGATTTAGCAAGGAAACCACTGCAATTTTGATGTTTCTTTTTTTTTTTGACTGAGTTTCATTCGTCATTTAGGCTGGAGTGCAGTGGCGCAATCTTGGCTCACTGCACCTCTAAGTCCTGGGTTCAAGCAGTTCTCCTGCGTCAGCCTCCTGAGTAGCTGGGATTGCAGGCGTGTATCACCACACCCGGCTAGGTTTTGTATTTTGAGTAGAGATAGGGTTTTGCCCTGTTAACCACTCCTGACCTCAGGTGATGTACCCACCTTGGCTTCCCAAACTGCTGGGATCATGGGCATCAGCCACCATGCCCTACCTGTGTTTCTTTAGATAGCAATCTGGTCATCCCAAGGCTGTGCATACCCTTACACAAAAATGATGATAAAAAATGTATCTAGACCTGGTAATCTTCAGTCCTGGTAATCTTGGGAAAGCCATAGCTCAGGACACATTTTTTGAATGTTTCTCTCTGTACTTCGGGCTTCTAATAGAGCATTTATTGTCCTAGAAAATCATTTTAATTACAGAAACTCCCACATTTGTTTCAGGTCGGTCTTCTCTCTTTCCCTTTGAAGATGCCTTCCTGGACGACAGCCACGGCGATCAGGCCTTGTCATCTGGCTTAAGTTCTCCCACTCGCTGTCAAAATGGGGAACGAGTAGAACGCTACTCTAGAAAGGTGTTTGTTGGAGGCCTTCCTCCTGATATTGATGAAGGTACTATGCATTCATTAATGATTTTACAAAGGCTGAGTTTGTTCTTTGTGTGGTCTGACCCTGCCTCTCCTTTCCAAGTCAATTTTAGGACATTTATATCTTAGCATATAGGAGGTGAGACTATTTGGTAGATTAGAAAGTAATAGTATGTTATTGTACTTCATGTTACATTATCTCATTTAATCCTCATAGCTATCTTATGTGCATATCCTAGCATCTCCATTTTATAGATAAGAAAACTGAGGATCAGAGAGAAATAATTTGTTCAGGGTTACATAGCTGATGGTGTAGTTACAACTCAAATTCAGTTAGATTCCAGAGCTTTTGCTCATGTCCACCACACCAAATATTCTCACATTTTAATATAAATACTGGCCAGTGCAGTGGCTCATGCCTGTAATCCCAGTACTTTGGCAGGCCAAGGTAGCAGGGTTGCTTGAGCCCAGGGTTTCAAGACCAGCCTAGGCAACATAGCAAGACCCTGTCTCTACAAAATAAAAAGATTAGCTGGGTGTAGTGGCGCATGCCTGTACTCTGAGCTACTCAGGAGGCTGAGGTGGAAGATCACTTGAGCCCAGGAGTTTGAGGTTACAGTGAGCTATGATCACACCACTGAACTCCAGCCTGGGTGACAGAGTGAGACCTTGTTTCATAATAATCAAATAAAAACAAATACCTATTAATGAAAAGCTTAATTCCCCTCTTTAAAAGAATGGAGATGAATTCGAATTTTTCTTAATAATATTTTTTAGATGCTATCAGTCTAAAAATGAGTGTTCACTTATGCCTAAAGGCAGTTTATTTTAGCACACAGTAAATTATCAATAAATATTTGTTGAAAGGATGAATGAAATAAAATTGTGACAGAGTTAACTTAAGCAAAAAGCAACTCTAGTTCCAGCAGGCTTTGGGTCTGATATAAAAATACTGTCTGATATTCTTACAGTATTGTTTTTCTAGCATTATTCTGGCTGTGACACACTTCTAGTTACTCATGATTTCCTTTTTTCATGGTGAGAGAAGTCTCAAAAAGTAGTTTTATTTTAGACTAGACTAACTACATTAACGATATACATAGCTGAACACTTATTTTCCTCCGAATTGTTCTTTTATTCATGTTAATCTCATCTATTGATTAGATTTACTTTATCAATTGGATGATAAGAAACTATTGAAAGGGGCACTTATTGCCCCTACTCCTCACCAAAAGAATCATCATATCTAGGCCGGGCGTGGTGGCTCACACCTATAATCCAAGCACTTTGGAGGCCAAGGCAGGTGGATCACCTGAGGTCAGGAGTTCAAGACCAGCCTGACCAACATGGTGAAACCCTGTCTTTATTTTAAAAAAAGAATCATATCTATTTCTAAAATAATCTTAGAGGTTCCATAGAAGTGAAACCATATTTTAAATATTTTCTGTACCTTTTCTTCTAAAATCAGAGGACATTCCTGTTTTTAGAATCTTTCTATTTGACATAGAAGTCACCTTAGTTAATGTGAGATATTTTTCTTCCAAATTCTTTATGTCAAGTTTATTGGCAGTGAAAGGAGATGAATTATAGTTAGAAACATGCTTTGCATGGTTAAAAGCGAATAACCAAATGTATACTCAAGCAATGGTATTTCACTTAGTAGGTTTCACTTCTGTAAGAATGCTTTAGAAAATAACCCTCAAAACATTTTTTAAACTAAAAAGACATGTTTTGTGCTATTCTGATTGCAATTATTTTTTCTCTTTTGCTAAGATTCTTTCTTTGTTTTGTAGATGAGATCACTGCCAGCTTTCGCAGGTTTGGACCTCTAGTGGTAGACTGGCCTCACAAAGCTGAAAGCAAGTCGTATTTTCCTCCTAAAGGTAATGCTCTTAAAATGTCTCCACTGCCTGTCTGTTGGGGAGGTAGCATGGCAGTTCAATAAAAGGCAGCCTTTTAACTCTTGAAATAGTTGTTGATTTTTTCCCTCAATTAGGAAAACATTTTAATGTCAATCATCCTTGTGTGTATTGTGTTTCCACTTAGGGACTCTTACCCTGAAGCACACTGATTGTTTCATGGCACCAATTTTATTGACAGTGAGACCCTGGGAGTCTGTTATGGATGAGCCTCCTATTAATTTTCTTTATTTTGAAAGAAAAGATCTAGGTTTTTGAGGAATGTCAGCAATGATAAAGGAGAAGATTATTTAGGGTCAGATTTTATTTGCATTCCATAGCCCTATGGTTTTATAGATCTTATAAACCCCAAACCTGGGAAACCTAGTGGCTAAAGAATGGCATCTTACAAAATGATCTCTATCCACTTCTATATATTAAGTGACTTAGCCTGTTTGGAATTGGAGGGCAAAAATAAAAATAAACAAAAAAGACCCACAAAGGAAGTAGAGGGCAGACTAGCACAAGACTCTCCGTATGACCCTGCTTCCCTTATTTTGGGGAGGCTCCTTTGATAATTTATGAGGCCATGAAAATATATTGCTTTGTATAGAGTTTGTCATTTCTGCAAAATCTAGGGAACTTTTCTGGAGCTATTCATTCTGGTTGTATTACTAGATTTATATAGAAGAATGTTTTGAGGCCGGGCGAGATGACTTATGCCTATAATCCCAGCATTTTGGGAGGCTGAGGCAGACTGATCACCTCAGATTAGGAGTTCGAGACCAGCCTGGCCAACATGGTAAAACTCCATCTCTACCAAAAATACAAAAATTAGCTGGGCATGGTATGGTGGCAGGCACCTGTAATCCCAGCTACTTGGGAGGCTGAGGCAGGAGAATTGATTGAACCCAGGAGGCAGAGGTTGCAGTGAGCCACTGCACTCCACCCTGGGTGACAAGAGTGAAACTCCATCTAGTCAATCAATCAATCAGTCAGTAAATAAAGTTTCAGGTTAAAGATTTTGTTTGTGTTACATTCTGTAGATAGGTTTCAAGGATATGTTTCATTTCAGAAAAATGGCTTTTTGATACATATTATTGTGTAATATTACTCAGCACAAAAAAGATGGAGTGAAAATACTTGTCCTTCCTGTGCCTTGTACAGGAATCAAATTATAGCTTAACCTGAGGAAGGCAAGTAAGTGGCTTCCTTTTATGTCCAGTTGATTAGGTTTCTTTGTCAATTATACTTCTTCAAGTCTCACTCTCTTTATAACCTATAAAATAAGTTACTTAATATAGAGGGCTGTTACTTGTTCTTAATATTCTTTTGCTAATTCCCCAAAATTTGTAAGTTAAAAAATTAAGCTTATAGTAATCAGAAACATCATGCTGATTGTTTCAGTGAAAGAGTATGTTCATCACACTGTGGTACAAGTATTATACTATGTAAAGATACATGTCTGAAATATTTTACTAGTGATGCTAGTTATTTGATGCATCAGGGTAGTTTTTTTTTCAGTGAGTGAATGTGTTCACCACATTGTGGTGTAGGTAACATACTCTGTAAAATGACATGTACAAAATATTTTTCTAAGAGTGATAGTTATGAAAAAATGGCCGGGTGCTGTGGTTTATGCCTGTAATGCCAGAACTTTGGGAGGCTGAGGTGTGCAGATCATGAAATCAGGAGTTCAAGACCAGCCTGGCCAATATGGTGAAACCTGTCTCTCTATTAAAAATATAAAAATTAGCTGGGCATGGTGGTGTATGCCTTTAATCCCAGCTACTCAGGAGGCTGAGACAGGAGAATCGCTTGAACCTGGGAGGGGGAGGTTGCAGTGAGCTGAGATCACACCGTTGCACTCCAGCCTGGGTGACAGAGTGAGACTCCATCTCAAAAAAACAAAGGACAAAAAATGCTGAAAAAGTTATAAAAATAATTCTGAGATAAAGCCCTCAGCTAATCACCATAAAAAGTAAATATGAAGATAAACATGTATGTGGTCATGTTTAAGGGAAATTATCCCAAATCTACCTCTACTTGAGATAATCACTGTTTATATTTGCTAAATATCCTTCCAAAATCTTTTTTTCTAAAATCTCTTTGTAAATATATACATTTATGTGAAATTTTGAGTTTCATATAAATGAGATCAGACTATATATGCTGCTTTATAACCTACATTTCTCTCCCTAGCAACATTAACATCTTTCTGTAATAAGCCTACATTATCATTAATGACCTCTGTTTATTTAATCAAGCCTATTGGTGGCATGTAAGTTGCTTCCAATGATTTCTTTCATAAATCCTGCTTTAGTGAATATCTTTGTGCCCTTTTATAATGACCTCTTTGGGTCAATTTCTAGAAGCCAAATTGCATGTTCATGCAGATTGCCAAAATGCACTAAGAAGATTCATACACATTTATGTTCTCATTGATAGTACCAAATTTGCAAAACTATGTATATTTTTTGAGACAGGGTCTCACTGTTGCCTAAGCTGAAGTGCAGTGGCACAAGCTTGGCTCACTGCAACCTCTGCCTCTTGGGCTCAAGTAATCCTCCCACCTTAGCCTCCCAAGTAAGTGGGACCACAGCGTGCACCACCATGCCCAGCTAATTTTTGTATTTTTGGCAGAGATGGGGTTTTGCCATGTTGCCCAGGCTGGTCTTGAACCCTTAAGCTGAAGCAGTCTGCCAACCTCGGCCTCCTAAAATGCTAGGATTACAGGCATGAGAGTCACCATGCCCGGCCCAAAGCTAAGATTTGTTAAGGATCTGAGGAAATGGCTTTTTCAATCTTTGCCAATCTGATGGCTAAAAATGACATCTTTTTTTTTTTTCATTTTTCTTTAAAAATTTTTTTTTTATTTTACACATCTCCTAGAATTATTTTTCTTTATTTATTTTTATTTTTGCATTTTTCTCTTTAGTGGCCATTTGATTTTCTTATCTTGCTAACTATATACTTCATTTTGATTTTGGGATATTTGTCTATTGTAAAGACTCCTTTTTAATTTTAATTTTTTACAGGTACCTAGTAGATATATATTAATATATTTATGGAGTACCTGAGATATTTTGATATAGGCATACAGTGTGTAATAATCACATCAGGGTAAATGGGGTATTCGTCTCAGGCATTTATCATTTATTTGTGTTACAAACATTCCAATTATACTTTAGTTATTTAAAAATATACAGTAGTTTGTTGTTGACTGTAGCCACCCTGTTGTACTGTCAAAGACTAGATCTTATTCATCATGAATTCCGTTGTTTTGATTTTTAGCTTCCACAAATGCATGAGACAATGGAAAGTTTGTCTTTCTGTGCCTGGTTTATTTTGCTTAACATAATGTCCTCGAGGTCCATCCATGCTGTTGCAGATGACAGGACTTTTTTTTTTATGGCTGAATACTACTCCACTGTGTATATGTACCACATATTCTTTATCCATTCATCTGCTAACAAATGGGTAAAGGTTGTTTCCTAATTCTGGCTATTGTGAATGGTGATGCAAACATGAGAGTGCAGATACCTTTTTGATATACTCATTTCCTTTCTTTTGGGTATATACCTAACAGTATAATTGATGGCTCACATGGCAGCTCTATTTTTAGTTTTTTGAGGAACCTCCATACTGTTCTTCATAGTGGCTATACTAATTTATATTCCCACCAACAGCATAGAAGGGTCCCTTTTCTCCATATCCTCTCCAGCATTTGTTATTGCCTGTCTTTTGGATTTTAACTGTGATGAGATAATATCACATTGTTGTTTTCATTTGCCTTTCTCTGATGATCAGTAATATTGAACACCTTTTCATATATCTGTTTGCCATTTGTATGTCTTCTTTCCAGAAAGGCCTCTTCAGATCTTTTACCTATTTTTTTCTTTGCCTCAAAAAGTGACATTTATTCAAAAAAAAGAAAGTGACAAGATGTCCATCCCTTGTCTCCCTTTCCTTCTCCCTCCTGCCGTTCCTCAGTTTTCCAATATTGAATCCTGGCTGGGGCTAGGTAGCAGGATAGCTACTCAGATGAGGTCAACAACATTGAGAGCCATCTCCTCAATGAAGGTCTTGTAGAAGGTCTAAATTTCTTAAAGTGTACTCTTGTCTTCTTCTGTCACCATGTTAATAGCCACACCCTTACGGTCAAACCGTCCACCTTGACTGATTCTGTGGATATAGTTTTTCCTGTTGGTGGGAAGGTCATAGTTGATAACTAAAGAAACCTGCTGCACGTAAGTGCCTCTGGCTGCAGGTCAGTGGTAATCAATACTCTGTTAGAGCCAGAACAAAACTCCCTCATGATCACATTTCATTCCTTTGGTCCATATCTCAGTGCATGGCAGAGATGGTGAAATCCCAAGCATGCATCTTCTCAGCCAATCCACCTTCTTTCCGGTGTTGATGAAGATGACTGCCTGGGTGACAGTCAAGGTTTCATACAAGTCACACAGTGTACTCATTTTCCACTCATCATGTTCCACATTGATGTAGAATTGGTGAATACCCTCTAGGGTCAACTCTTCCTTCATAACAGGAATCCAAATGGGGTCCATCATGAATTTTTTGATCAAAAGGCCTTGTGGCTTCTGATCAAGCACATCAAAAGTCCTTGTGGCTGACAGCAAAACCACCTGGATGTTGCTGTTGAGCTTTTGGAATGTGTCATAGGTCAGGTTCTTTAATCCATGGCTTAACATTTCATCAGCTTCATCCAGTACAAACATGTTGATGTATTTGGGAGACAGGTATCTCTGGGTGAGCATATCAAACACATGGCCAGGGGTACCTATGATGATATAGGGAAGTTCCATCTGCAGTTTCTGCATTTCAGCATGCGCATTGGTGCCCCCAATACAGGCATGACAGGAGGCACCCATGTAGACTCCTAGTGTCAGGACCAGCTTCTCTGTCTTCTGAACTGGTTATCAAGTGGGTGCTAGGACCAAGGCCTGGGTAGCCTTTAGATCTAATTCACTCTGCTGCAGAATTGATATGCAAAGGTGGCCATTTTCCGAGTCCCAGATAGGGCTTGAGTGATCACATCATAACACTTGATACAAGGAGAATGGCTCACTGCTGGGTGATAGAGGACTTCTCAGAACCATAGGTGTAGATGCCATGGAGGAGGGATTCCCAGAGGCTTATGTCATAAAAGCTATCAACAATCTCATTCCAGTTACTCTCAGTGATGCCTTCAGGCTCCATCCCATTGGGACCATTGTCTCTGGATTAGAAATCCTCATTCTCAGATATGATCCTTAGAAACTCTCTTTTGCCCATTTTTAAATTGGATTATTAGATTTTTTTTCCTATTGAGTTGTTTGAGCTCCTAATATATTATTAATCTCTTGTTAGATTGACAGTTTGTAACTATTTTCTCCCATCCTGTGGGTTGTCTCGTTACTTTGTTGACTGTTTCCTTTGCTGTGCAGAAGCTTTTTAACTTGATGTGATCCCATTTGTCTATTTTTGTTTTGATCACCTTTGCTTGTGCCAGACCAATATCTTGGCCATTTTCCCCAATTTTTTTTTTTTTTTTTTTGGAGACAGAGTCTTTCTCTGTTGCCCAGGTTGGAGTGCAGTGGCCTCGGTTCATTGCAACCTCTGCTACCTGGAATCAGGTGATTCTCCTGCCTCAGCCTTTTGATTAGCTGGGATTATAGGCATGCACCACCATACCCAGCTAATTTTTGTATTTTTAGTAGAGACAGGGTTTCACCCTGTTGGTCAGGCTGGTCTTGAACGCCTGAGTTTGTGATCTGCCTGCCTTGACCTCCCAAAGTGCTAGGATTACAGGCATGAGCCACTGTGCCCAGCCTTTGTTTTTTGTTTTTGTTTTTGTCTTTTAGTATTTCTTTTAGTAGTTTCACAGTTTGAGATCTTACTTAATTTGAAGATTTTAATTCATTTTGATTTTCTTTTTTTATATGGCAAGAGATAGGGATCTAGTTTCATTCTTCTGCCTCTGTAGATATCTAGTTTTTCCAGCAATGTTTGTTGAAGAGACTATCTTCTCCCTAACATAGGTTCTTGGCACCTTTGTAAAAAATGAGTTTACTGTAGATGTATAGATTCATTTCTGGGTTCTCTATTCCATTAGTCTATGTGCCTGTTTTTGTGCTTTTATCTTGCTGCTTTTGTTACTATAGCTCTGTAATATAATTTGAAGTCAGGGAATGTAATTCCTCCAGTTTTGTTCTTTTTGCTCAGGATGGGTTTGGTTGTTCTGGGTCTTTTATGATTCCATATGAATTAAGGAGTTTTTTTCTATTTTTATAAAGAATTTCATTGGTATTTTGATAGGGATTACATTGAATCTGTAGACTGCTTTGGGTAGTATGGATATTTTAACAATATTGATTTTTCCAATCCATGAACATGGAATATCTTTCCTTTTTGTGTGTGACATGTCCTCTTCAATTTCTTGCATCAATGTTTTATAGTTTTCATTATAGACATCTTTCACTTCTTTGGTTAATTCCTAGATATTTAATTTTATGTTTGGCTATTATAAGCAAGATTACTTTAAATTTTTCAAATTGTTCAATATTGGTATATAGAAATGCTATTGATTTTTATATGTTGATTTTGTATTCTGCAACTTTACTGAATTTGTTCTAATAGTTTTTTGGTGGCATCTTTAGGTTCTTAGGTTTTTCTTTTCTTTCTTGTTTGTTTTTTTTTTTTGGGGGGGGCGGGGGGAGATGGAGTCTTGCTCTGTCACCCAGGTTGGAGTGCAGTGGCAGGATCTTGGCTCACTGCAACCTCTGCCTCCTGGATTCAAGCAATTCTATGCCTCAGCCTCTTGAGTAGCTGACATTACAGGCACCTGCCACCATTCTTGGCTGATTTTTTATTTTTTTATTTTTAGTAGAGATGGGGTTTCACCATCTTGGCCAGGCTGGTCTTGAACTCCTGACCTTGTGATCCACTCGCCTCAGCCTCCCAAAGTGCTGGGATTACTGGCGTGGCTCGCGTCTGACCTTCTTTAGGTTTTTTTTTTTATTTTTTAAAGATCATATCACCTGCAACTAAGGATAATTTGAGTTCTTCCTTTCCCATTTGGATGCCCTTTTTATCTTTCTCTTGTCTGATTGCTCTGTCTGACAATTGATTGATTGTCCTGATAGCTAGGACTTCCAGAACTATATTGAGTAACAGTGGTGAAAGTGAGCATCCTTGTGTCTTGTTCCAGATCTTAAAGGAAAAGCTTACATTTTTTCCCCCATTGAGTATGATACTAGTTGTGGGTCTTTCATGTATGACTGTGATTGTGTTGAAGTATGTTCTTTCTATACCTAGTTTTTTGAGAGATTTTATTATGAAGGAATGTTGAATTGTATAAAATATTTTTTTGGTATCAATTGAAATAATATAGTTTTTATCTTTCATTCTCTTGATATGAATGTATTACATTGATTGATTTGCATATGTTGAACCATCCTTGCATCCCTGAGGTAAGTCTCACTTGATCATGATGAATGATCTTTTTAATGTGTTGCTGAATTCAGTTTGCTAGTACTTTGTTGAGGATTTTTACATCTGTGTTCATCAGAGATATTGGTCTGCAGTTTTCTTTTATTGTGTCTTTGGTTTTTTGTTTGTTTGTTTGTTTTGAGACAGAGTCTCATTGTGTTGCCCAGGCTGTAGTGCAGTGGCATGATCTCAGCTCACTACAACCTCTGCTTCCTAGGTTCAAGCGATTCTCATGCCCTAGCCTCCCAAGTAGCTGGGATGACAGGCATGTGTCACCACACCCAGCTAATTTTTGTATTTTTAGTAGAGATGGAGTTTCATTATGTTGACCAGGCTGGTCCTAAACTCCTGACCTCAAGCAGTCCGCCCACCTCGGCCTCCCAAAGTGCTGGGATTACAGGCATGAGCCACCACACCCAGCTGTGTCTTTGGTTTTGATGTCAGGGTCATACTGCCATTATAGAATGAGTTTGTAAATACTCCCACCTCCACTATTTTTTTTGAAATAGTTTGAGTGGGATTGGTTATTAGTTCTTTAAATGTTTAGTAGAATTCAGCAGTGAAGCATCAGATCTCAGGCTTTTCTTTGTTGGGAGATTTTTTTATTAAGTGTCTGATCTCATTGTTACCGGTCCATTTAGGTTTTGAATTTCTTCATGGTTCAGTCTTGGTAGGTGGTACGTGTCTAGAAATTTATCCATTTCTTCTAGGTTTTCTAACTTATTGGCATACAGTTGCTCATAGTAGTCTCTAATGATCCTTTGAATTTCTGGGGCATCAGTTATTTCCTTTTTAATCTCTAATTTTATTTATCTTCTCTCTTCTGAGTTAGTCTAGCTAAAGATTTGTTGGTTTTGTTTATCTTTTCAAAACACCAACTTTTCATTTTGTTCATTTTTTTGTATATTTTTTGTTTCAGTTTCATTTATTTCAGTTCTGATCTGTGCTTGCTTTTCTAGTACTTTAAGATGCATTGTTAGGTTGCTTATTTGCAATTTTTCTACTTTTTTGATGTAGGTACTTAAGGCTGTAAACTTTCGTCTTAGTGCTGCTTTTGCTGGATCCCGTAGGTTTTTGTTGCATTTTCATTTAAGACATTTGTAAACTTCATTTCTTAATTTCTTTATTGACTTACTGGTCATTTAGGAGTATATTGTTTAATTTTCATGTGTTTGTGTAGTTCCTCTTGTTACTGATGTCTAGTTTTGTTCCATTGTGGTCATAGAAAATAGTTGATGTAATTTTAATTTTTTTTGAATGTTTAAAGACTTGTTTTGTGGCCTAATATATGGTCTGTTCTTGAAAGTGTTCCATATGCTGACAAGAAGAATGTATTTTCTGCAGCCATTGAATGTTCTGTAGATATCTATTAGGTCCAGTTGGTCTATACTGGAGATTAAATCCAATGTTACTTTGTTGATTTTCGGTCTGGTAGAGCTGTACCATGAAGAAAGTGGGGTGTTGAAGTCTCTAGCTATTATTGTATTATGGTCTGTTCTCTCTTTAGCTCTAATGATATGTACTTTATATATCTGGGTGCTCCAGTGTTGGTTGCATATATATCATTGTTACGTCCTCTTGCTGTATTGACCCCTTTATCATTATATTAATGACCTTCTTTGTCTCCTTTTATGGTTTTGGTCTTGAAATGTATTTTATCTGATATGAGTATAGGTACTCCTGCTCTTTTTTCATTTCCATTGGCATGGAATTTCTTTTTCCATCCCTTTATTTTTGGTCTATGTGTGTCTTTATAGGTAAAGTGTATTTCTTGTAGGCAGCAGATGGGGCATTTAAAAAAAATCCATTCAATATTATTATTGATAAGTAAGAATTTACTGCTCTTTTGTTACTTGTTTTCTAGTTTTGTTGTCTTCTCTCCTTCCCTCCCTCCCTCTCTCCTTACTCTCTTTCCTGACTCCCTGACCTCCTTTCTGGCTTCCTTTTTATTTTACATGTATCTGTTGTGTATATCTGTTTTTGATTTGAGGGTACCATGAGGCTTGCAAATAACATCTTATTAACCCATTATTTTAAACTGATGAAAACACTGATTGCATAAACTAACAAATAGGTGAAGAAGAAACGAATAGAAACTCTGTATTTTAATTCCCCCCAGCTTTTCAACTTTTTATTGTTTATATCTTATTGTACTATATATTGAAAAGTTGTTGTAGTTATTTCATTGTTTAGTCTTCCTATTCAAGATATGAGTCGTTTACACACCACAATTACACACCACTATTAAGTGTTATAATACTCTGTATTTTTGTGTGTACTCACCAGTGAGTTTTGCACCTTCAGATAATTTCTTATTGCTCATTAGTGTCCTTTGCTTTCAGATTGCAGAACTTCCGTGAGCATTTCTTGTAGGATTGGTCAGGTGTTGATGAAATTTCTCAGCTTTTGTTTGTTCGGGAAAGTCCTATTTCTCCTTATTTGAAGGATATTTTCATTGCATATACTATTCTAGGATGAAAGTCTTTTCCTTCAGCACTTTAAATATATCATACCACTGTCTTGTGGCCTGTAAGACTTCCAGTGAAAAGTCTGTTGCCAGACATATTGGAACTACATTGTATGTAATTTCTTTTCACTTGCTGTTTTGGGGACCCTTTTTTTATTCCTGACCTTTGGGAATTTGATTATTAAATGTCTTGAGGTAGTCTTATTTGGGTTAAATCTGCTTGGTATTCTATAACCTTCTTGTACTTGGATATTGTTACCTTTCTCTAGGTTTGGAAAGTTCTGTTACTCTCTCTTTGAATAAATTTTCTGCCCTGACCTCTCTCTTTACCTCTTCTTTAAGGCCAATAACTCTTAGATCTACCCTTTCAAAGCTGTCTTCAAGTTCACATTGGTGTGCTTCATTCTTTTCATTCTTTTTGCCTTTTTCTTCTGATTGTGTATTTTCAAATAGCCTGTCTTCAAGCTCACTAATTCTTTTGTTTGATCAGTTCTGCTGTTGAGAAACTGTGGTGCATTCTTTCTTTCTTTTTTTGATGGGTGGTGGGGGACAGAGTCTTGCTCTGTTGCCCAGGCTGGAGTGCAGTGGCACAATCTCAGCTCGCTGCAACCTCCACCTCCCGGGTTCAAGAGATTCTCCTGCTTCGGCTTCCTGAGTAGCTGGGATTATAGGTGCGTGCCACCACGCCAAGCTAATTTTTGTGTTTTTTTTTTTTTTTTTTGAGACGGAGTTTCGCTCTCCTTACCCAGGCTGCAGTGCAATGGCGCGATCTCGGCTTACTGCAACCTCCGCTTCCTGGGTTCAGGCAATTCTCCTGCCTCAGCCTCCCGAGTAGCTGGGATTACAGGCACGCGCCACCATGCCCAGCTGATTTTTTGTAGTTTTTAGTAGAGACAGGGTTTCACCATGTTGAACAGGATGGTCTCGATCTCTTGACCTCGTGATCCACCTGCCTCGGTCTCCCAAAGTGCTGCGATTACAGGCGTGAGCCACCGCGCCTGGCCAATTTTTGTGTTTTTAATAGAGATGGAGTTTCTCCATGTTGGCCAGGCTGGTCTTGAACTCCTGACCTCAAGTAATCCACCTGCTTCGGCCTCCTGAAGTGCTGGGATTACAGGTGTGAGCCACTGCACCTGGCCTCATTCTTCAATTTGTTAATTGAAGTTTTCAACTCCAGAATTTCTGCTTGATTTTTAAAAATTATTTTAATCTCTTTGTTAAATATATTTGATAGTATTCTGAATTCTTTCTCTTTATCTTGAATTTCATTGAGCTCCTGAAAACAATTGTTTTGAATTCTCTATCTGTCACTCTGGGATTGGTCCTAGGTGTCTTATTTAGTTTATTTGGTGGGATCATGTTTTCTTGAATGGTTTTGATGCTTATGGATGTTCATTGATGTCTGGGCATTGAAGAGTTAGGTATTTGTTGTAATCTTTGCTGTCTGGGCTGGTTTGTACTCATCCTTCTTGAGAAGGATTTGCAAATATTCAAAGGAAATTGAGTGTTCTGATCTAAGTCTTTGGTCACTGCAATGTAAACACTCCTTTTTATATTAAGAGTTTTAAAAAACACTTTGTATAAGTTAATTCTCGCATTGCTGTAAAGAACTGCCTGAGACTGGGTAATTTATAAAGAAAGGGGGTTTAGTTGGCTTAGAGTTCCAAAGGCTGAACGGGAAGCATGACTGGGGTGGGGGCTCAGGAAACTTATAGTCATGGCAGAAGGCAAAGAGGAAGGAGGAATGTCTTACATGGCTAGAACAGGAGGAAGAGAGAGCAAAGTGGGGAGGTGCCTCACACTATTATAAACAACAAGATCTCATGATAATTCACTCACTATTGTGAGAACAACAAGGGGGAAATCTGGCCCCATGATCCAATCACCTTCCACAAGGCCTCTCTTCCAACACTAGGGATTACAGTTCCACATGAGCTTTGGCAGGGACATAGACCTAAACCGTATCACACTTTGGCCTGTGTTTAAAATATTTCCCCATTTGTCATTTACTTTTTGAACCTTAAAAATTTTTTTGTTGTACTAACATCATAAATTTTTATATGGGTAAATTTATTAATATCTTTATGGTTTCTGAATATTTATGCTTTAAAAGATTTTTCCTACTGCAAGACAGTAAGAAAATACTATACATGTTTTTTTATTTTGTTGTTCTGGCATTACTTTTTACATTGACATCCTTGTTTTGGTCTGGAATTTATATTGGAGTAAGGCACGAGAAAGGATCTTTATTTTTTTCAGGTAGCTTGACAGATGCCCCAGTTGTTTATAGGCTAGTCCAATTTTTTCCTCATCCATTTTATAAATAGGAGCTATGGATTGCAAGGTCATGTCTTCTGTTTCTCAAGAAATGCACAGTTTATCCAGAACTACTTGATTCAGTATGTAGCTAATGAGCACTTGAAATGTGACTAGTTTGGCTTGAGATAGGTTTTACGTGTAAAATATACACTAGATTTCAAAAGCTTAGTATTTTTTTTTAATGTAGAGGATCTCATTAATAATTTTATTTGCATGTTAAAATAACTATGGAGGTATTGGATTAAATAAGATATTAAAATTAACTTCACCCATTTCTTTTTACCTTTTCAACTATGGGTACTGAAAAAATTTAAATTACATATGTGACTTATGTTACATTTCTGTTAGACAGTGCTTCTCAAGAACAAGGGTCAACAAACTACCTGTTTTTGTATGGCCTGTGAGCTTAAGGATTTTTTTTTACATCTTTGAGGAATTATATGGCACACACATCTCTTTCCAGAAAAGGTATGTTGACTCCTGCTCCACATCTCTTTACAGAAAAAGTATGTTGACTCCTGCTCCAAAGTAGCCCACAGAATTGCTCATTTTGCTTTGAGACATCCAGTGACAAAGAAGGAAGTTTATTTCAGAAGAACTCTTTATATTTGTAGACCTAGTTAGTTATTAAATGCTTCCCTCTATTGTGTCAAATGCTTCCCTGCAGTCTTTACTCCTTTGTCAGTGATGTCTTATAAAGTAAGACGGAATAAGTCATCATTGTAGTATCTAACTCTTGGTACTTAAAGGACTATGGATTTCTCTTTCCAAGCTAAATATTTTTATTTTCTCAGTTATATATTATGTCTATAGTTTCTGGGTCACCATTCTTCTTTTCTGCCTTCTTTGTGTATATGGCACATTTTACAACATCCTACTTAAATTGTTAACTGAAAATTGAAGAGAATGTGAGGGTTGGTCAGAGCAGTATAGAGTTTAGCACCTCTACAGCCTCCATAGATAGCTCTTGGTACAGTCTAATATAACAGCATTAAATATAGAACTATAGTACATTAGTCCTGGTGCTCTCATTTTATAGCTGAGGATAAGTGTTGAGATAGACCAGTGAGAGCTATGCCAATAAGAGAATCTGATTCTCCTGATTCTGGTCCTCAGGCTTGCATCCTCAGAGAGCAGATTGCCTTCTTGGTGATTGAGGTCAGGGAGAAATAATTATTAGACTATTGGCTCCTGTTGTGTCTTGCTCTCAGCTAAAGTCTGAAGGTTGACCTATTTTGGGAGAACCTAAAGAAATTTGATGTTATTCCAAGATTGAATTAGATTTGAGAATACATGTTCATTGCTTAAAATGTTAGGAATATCTCTGTTATACACCTCAAATTATTCAGTGCCTTCTTAATAATGCCCCCTCTTGCTGATTACACTTTTTCTTAGGTCAGTTCACATTGGCTGTTAGGTACAGTTTGTTTGGCTGAATTAGGCTTATGTGTAAATAGACAGGAAAACATGAACCAGCCACTATTGAGCCCTTCAGCCTTTCTCTCAGATAGTGTATATGTAATGAAATAAATAGTCTGTTCCTCTAGCAAATTTACCTTGGTGCAGATTTGAAGTAGGGTTTGTAAAACCATGACCATTTTCAGTGGATTATTGGGAACTTAAAATCCACATAGATAGACCTCATTTGATGAAAAAAAAAATCCACACAGGGAAAGAATGGCCAGGTGGCCAGTTACATGGACTGTCTCATTGTATATTTTTGAGCCGGAAGAGTGGGAGGCCATGCAGACTGCAGCTCTTCCAGCACAAGGTCCATTAAGACATTTAATAACCCATTGAGGATATACAGAGTCTTACGGTTCCGTTTGTCTGTGGGCCACGAGTAAGGAAATGCTTCAGAACACCACTGAGACCATCGAAGTCGAAGGAGGGCATAAAAGTCACAATGTCTGTTTTCATGATTTGGTCAGTCCTATGGAGGAGGTAAGAAATTAATCAGATAGTCACAAAAGTAAACATGATTACAAACCAATAAGTTCTCTGAAGGAAAAATAGAGTGCAGGAGAAGACTAACAAGGGGGTATTTAGATTGGGGGTATAGAGAAAGCTTATTTGAGAAAATGGCATTTAAGCAGACTGAAAATTGAGGGGTTAGTTAGAACATGTAGGGAAGCAAATTTCAAGCAGAGGAGTATCATACTGGGAGAACTAAGTATGAAAAGGCGTTAGTACCTTTGGAGAAATGAAGGAAGTGTGGCTGTAATGTGTTTTTTTGTTTGTTTGGAGACATGGCCATGCTCTGTCACCCAGGCTGGAGTGCAGTGGTGCAATCATGGCTCACCGCAGCCTTGACCTCCTGGACTCAAGCAGTCCTCTCACTTCAGCCTCCCAAAGTGTTGAGATTATAGGTGTGAGCTACCATGCCCAAAAGGGATGTTGTGAGGTAGAAGAAAAATGAAAGAAGGAGCCTTGAAGAAGAAGGATTTTTTTTTCTCTTAAATTGATAGAGTCTCCCAGAGAGAGTAGATATGAAAGCCCTCTTCTGAGTTACCTGATCCCAGTATTTTCTATTGTTATTCTAATTCTAGACCTTACTATTCTAATGAAGTAGTAGAACCAAAACAAAGCAATCTGGTTCTCATTGAACCTGTTATTTTGTAAGCAAGAATAATCCTGCCATTCCAGCAGAACCAACCATCATCATTTTTCAATCTCCTTTCAGTCTTTTTATTATGTAGGTCATAGGGGTTTGTTATACAGATTATTTGGTCACCTAGGTATTAAGCCTAGTATGATTTTTTTTTTTTTTGCCATAAAATTGCTTTATTAGGCCAAACTACACACTATAAAAATGCTTTAAAATGTAGCAGGAGGAGATGTAAAGACTCAGAGAAGTACAAAGAAGTAACAGTGGCTATCGGAACACACTGAATAACCCATTAGTTATTTTTCCTGATCCTCTTCCTCTTCCCACTCTCCACCCTCTGATGGGTCTATTGTTCCTGTGTCTGTTGTTCCCCTCTGTGTGTTCATGTGTTCTTATCATTTAGCTCCTACGTATAAGTGAGAACATGCAGTATTTGGTTTTCTTTTCACTACTTTGCTAAGAATAATAGCCTTCAGCTCCATCGATGTTCCTGCAAAGGACAAGATCTTGTTCTTTTTAATGACTGTGTACTATTCCATGGTGTATATGTACAATATTTTCTTTATCTAGTCTACCATTAATAGGCATTTAGGTTGATTCCATGTCTTTGCTATTGTGAATAGTGCTGCAGTGAACATACATGTGCATGTGTCTTTATGACAGACAATTTATGTTCCTATGGGTACATACCCAGTAATAGGTTTGATTGGTCAAATGGTAGTTGTTTTTAGGTCTCTGAGGAGTTTCCACACTGTTTTCTACAGTAGTTGAACCAATTTTCTACTCCCACCAGCAGTGTATAAGCATTCCTTTTTCTGTGCAACCTTGCCAGCACCTGTTATATTTTGACTTTTTAATAATAGCCATTCTGACTAGTGTGAGATAGTATCTCATTGTGGTTTTGATTTGCGTTTCTGATGATCAGTGATATTGAGCTGTTTTTCAACCTTTATTTTAAACTGA
Source organism: Callithrix jacchus (assembly GCF_049354715.1). NCBI lineage: Eukaryota > Metazoa > Chordata > Mammalia > Primates > Cebidae > Callithrix > Callithrix jacchus. Next base: position 84,889,908 of record NC_133513.1, on the reverse strand, counting down.
GAAAGAGGTGAAGTATCTTTTCATAAGAATATATAGTTTTTATTAGACAGATTTGAACCTGACCAATATTTTATACTATTTTACCTGGTGGATAATAAACTTATTTTTATTTGTTTTGCTGCTATGTATGATTTGTGGAAAAGGAAGACCGGTTTAAGTGACATAATCTGATAGATTATGCTGTTATTTGCAAGGCTGGATTTTATATTAAAATTAGCAGCTTAAGCTATATGACCCAAGATGCACTTTAACATTTGAAAACAAAAGTGGTCCTTGACTTTTTCCTGAGCCTTTGTATTTTATTTGTCATACTCACATAGCTATAGTATTTCCAAAGAGGTGGTGTAGAATGGGGCTGTAGGTCTGAGCTGTCCTTGAGCCATAACTTAACTGTGGAATTCTGCCTCCTGGATAATGCCATACTATTTCTGGACATGGATGAACTACTTGGTAGTTGAGTTCTTTGACTGCAAGGATGGTAAGTTCTTTTGTGCTGTCTTAAATCAGGAGGGTGGTTATGAGTGACAAGGGGAGTCTAAGAACAGGAACTGTAATATAACCAGGTATCACAGAGGCTGTACCAGCGTATGGCAAGCTGCAGGGATTTAAACAATGAAAGCTACTAATTATCCACTGCAATCTCCCACCATTATCTTGACTCAGTTTGAATAGTTTTCATATTTTTAGTTGAATTCCAGAGAGGGAATTTGTTTGACCCAGTTCATCTTTTAACACCTAGCTATGACATAGGTCATCCTAATGATAGGGCCCTAGAATCCTTGATTACTTAACAAAAGAAGTTCTAGAGCCAGGTGCAGTGGCTCATGCCTGTAATCCAAGTACTTTGGGAGGCTGAGGCAGGTAGATCACTTGAGCGCGGGGGTTCAAGACCAGTCTGGGCAACATGGTGAAATGCCATCTCTACAAAACATACAAAAATTAGCTAGGCATGGTGACATGCGCCTGTAGTCCCAGCTTCTTGGGAGGCTGAGGTGGGAGGATCACCTGAGCCTGGGGTGATAAAGGCTGCAGTAAGCCGAGATTGTGCCATACTACACTTCAGCCTGGGCAACCAAGTGAGACCCTGTCTTTAAAAAAAAAAAAGTTTTGTTTCCTTTAGTATGCAGCTGTGAATGTGGCCACTAGGAAGGTAAGATGGACAAGCTTGATGATAGATAGCATAACCTCCCTCATTGCTCACTGGGAAAATATCCCATGTCCAAAGTTGCTGTCACTGGAACTACCAAAAAATGCCTGTCCACCCTGAACCTTCTACCCCTTGTTATTCAATAAGAGCTGATCCTGATGCTGCAATAGCCTCACCTCTCATAGTGGGGACAGAGAATATGAGCCCAGGGAAAGGAGGTAGCATCTGTTGGGCAATGAGCACAGCTATGCTACCACTGTTGAGGCCTCTTGGGCAAAGGCAATGATGGCAGCCAGCTACAGATGTACAGGAGTTTGGCCATGTGGCTCTGAAACTGTATTCAGAAGCCAGTGATGCTGGCAGTGGAGTGGAAGAGGCTGTCATTCTCAGCTTACTTGGGCAGCTCACAGTGTTAGCCTCAGCAGTCTAGGGATACAGGGTCCAGATGAAAAGAAATAGTAATAAGCACGCAGCTTTATATAAGAGTGATCAAACCCTTGTGCACTGATTCCCACCCACTTTTAGATCAGTCTGTATTCCTGAATGGCTCTTTTTGCTGGTGATCATGTATGTTCTCTGCACTGGCGAGGCTGGCTTGTCCTCTGGTCATCTTGACCAAGGTCATGTAGTTGTGGAAATTTTTGCAATACCAGCATGGTTTGTGAACCTGACACAAGCCAGGCCACATACTATTCAGATTGAACACAAGCCAGCTAGCTAAGAGGAATCTGCTTTGAATGGGCAAAAACAGGCCATTGTGGAGCTGTAGTGGGCTGCAGTGTAGCATTTATTTCTTTTCCTTCAACTTGTCTAAATCTGGCTTTGGAAAGGAAAGTTTTCAAACCACATTTTTTCCCTTGTAGCGTAACTTGAATGGAAATAAGTCAGTGTTGTTTTAGGCCTGATTCCAAGTTTTTCTACCTTCTGAGTTACGTAAACTGATCAAGTTGAGAAGCCAAGGGTTTTAGCCTGCATTTAACCTTTTGCAGTTTGTCATCTTTTTTTCTTTTTCTTTTTTATAATTATAAAATTAATTTCTAAGGTTCAATTCAGTAAGTTTGTCTTTTGAGTAACATTTTGTCGTCTTTAAAAAAAAAAATCAGGTCCTGGCTTATAGTGCTCACTCTGTTTGGTGATTTATGAATCCTATATTTTAATATTTTACTTGATTGTGGTTTTCATACCCAGGAAGGATTTTCTTGTAAAAACATGGAAACTGTATTGTGTGATAGCAAGTGTGGGCTTTTTGTTTTGTTCTGTTCCGTTTTGACAGATGGAGTTCATCTATCTTTGCTTTTAAAAGCTTAGCACACTCTCACTTTACACTTTTAGAAATGCTTTTCTCTTCAGCACTGTATTGAAGATGAACTATAAAGTTAGACTTTGCTTTCAAAGCATTTATAGTTTGAGGGACTGTACAGAAGGAAGTCATTAAGAATATATAGGCCACAGGACAAAGCTTGAGCAGCCACATAATAACAGAAACATCTTGTTCAAGGTCATATCACTATACACTGTGCTATGCCCAGGCAGAGGTGATGGGATGGGGGAGTTGCTTGTTTAGTTCAGAGAAGCCATAACTCCTCCTGATGAGAACTTTTTGAGGAAAAAACAGACTTTAGGAACTGAAATGGAAGGTGCAAATCTGGCAGACTGAGACAGAGAGGATGTTTTAGAAGAGGTTATAGCTTGGGCTGGGACTTGCTGACAGTAGTTAGATAGGGCTAAGGTTATGAGCAGGTGAGACCAAGAGAGGATATATTAATTGAAGAGTTAGGAATGAGAAGCCAGCTGGGAGGGTCTGGTGAAACTTTTTGAAAACTGAGGCCAGAGACCTGGGTTGTTTTTCAAAAGGCAATGGATCCACTTTAGTCTTGAGAAGGGTGGCACGGAAAAAACTCACTGGAAACATCATTAAGAACTGATCAGAGGAATGTTAAAGTCCATGGAGGAGAAAAATTAGACTATCAAAGCTCAGGCAGTATGTGCACAAGGCCAGACTAAAGCTTCATCTGTCTATAGGAGAGCATCACCTGGATTGAAACAGAGTTCCCCAGTTGTTTGCTGACTGAGGGAGAGCAACAAACAGTGGGGCAAAAGCTAGGTTTGTGGACTGAGGTCTGGGCACCATCCCTGACTAGCTATATGACATTAAGCAAGTAATTTAACCTTTAAGCCTCAGTTTACTTATCTGAGTTAATACTACTTGTTGGGTTGTTTAGAGGATTATGTGAGGCCTGTGTGTATAAGCACCAACACAATGCTTAGGCTTATTAGGTGTTAAATAATCTTAGTGTCCTTGCCTGTGATGGAAATGTCATGCTCAACAATAATAAAATTACCCAACTAGTTTGACCAGTTCTCTCCCACACCCCCAGTCTGGTCTCCATTTCCTTGGTCAGGTGCTTGTTTGAACTGACTGCGACTAGAACTGACAGATTGGCAGACTTCACAAGGACCTCTTTATATGGAGAATGTGTGATTACATAAACAGATTTTAAGTCCAAATAACCCAGGTCACTGCCCTGGACTGCAAGACTTTAACAAGAACACAGGAAGACTACCAGTTTTCAACTCTGAGGTGGTTCTACTCTGCTAGCTTATTTTTTTGACCATTCCCAACTATTCCCACCCCTGCCGCCAAGCAGTAAACCCACAAAAAAGTTACTAGTGTCATAGAAAACACAAAACAGGCTAGAATCAAGTCTTAGTCCCACACAGTAAATATTGTTAAAGAAACATACTTAGTTCTGAATCTAAGGGGAATGTTTAGGAATCCATGCGCTTAGGCTGTATCTATCTGCAGGGCTACATTTTTTTTTTTTTTGAGACAGTCTCACTTTGTCACCCAGGCTGTAGTACAGTGGCACTGTCTCAGCTCACTGCAACCTCTGCCTCCCGGATTCAAGTGATTCTCCTGCCTCAGCTTCCCGAGTAGCTGGGATTATAGACACCCACCACCATGCATGGCTGATTTTTGTATTTTTAGTAGATATGGGGTTTCACCATGTTAGCCAGGCTGGTCTCGAACTCCTGACCTTGTGATCTGCCCACCTCAGCCTCCCAAAGTGCTGGGATTACAGGCATGAGCCACTGCACCTGGCCAACCTCTACATTTTAACTTAGGTTAGTTGTTTCCCTTGGAATGTTTCCTCTTCAGTGTTTTCACCTATGTCATACCATCAAGGTCTGGCCCCTGTGCCGCCACCTGCAGAAAGCCTTTCCCGATTTCTCTATTCATGTCTTCTCTGAAAGTGATCTTACTTTTTTCTGTGCTGTCCAACTTTTTAAAATATGTTTACAAAAATACTTCTTAGGATCCTTAATGCATTATTCCTAAGTTAGAGTTCTCTGTGTATTTATTCCTTATGATCTTCTAGTGCTAGTATATAAATTCCCTAAGAACAAGAATTTGCTCATGATAGTATTCCCCTGCAGTGTATAGGTTGCATAATAAGTGTTGAGTGAATCTTAGAGATGAGGTATCCTCATTCAAGAGGAAAATGAGTAAGAGATCCAGTTCAGAAACCTACAGCGTTCTCTAGCTGCAGGCAGGGATTGATGAGCTGCTTCAACTCTTCCCACCCACCACTCTCAATCCTCTAACTAATGAACTGTGCTCACTGTTCTCCAAGTGAGCTGACCCTTTGGCCTTTCCATGCCTTGGCCTGTGCACCTTCCTGAACTTGGAATGCACTTACTTTCTGGAAAAGTAATCAGCCTCTGGCTCAGATATGGCCTTTGCTTTATGGTTTTCCCTGATGTTTGGGCAAATCTGCTCCATTTTTTTTCTTGCCAGTGTCCTGTAGGATATAACCACAACGTACCACTTTTAATGTTGCTTATTGATTATTTATTTACAGTGTGACTTTTTCTGGGTCAGGGTTCTTCTTTGGCTTATTCATTTTTATAACATCAGTACTTAGCATCATACCTGGCACCTCTGAAATCTTTTTGGTATTCTTGAATTGAGTCCAAAAAAAGTCTCCTGAGGCAAACCAGGTAAGTCCTCTGACCTGAAAGCCAAGGTCAGAGAGTGTTTAGAATAGACTGCCTGTGCCAAAGAAAGTCTAAACTTGGGCAGCTCTGGCTAGAGCAGTGCCCTTTAGGCCTCTCTAGGAAGGTCACTGGTAATAGGAAGCCTGATTTTGTGAGAGGAGAGAGCTGCCTATCTGTCCAGGCCATGGACCTTTCCTTCTAGGGTTGGTCTCAGTCTGAAACCAACCATTCTTTGGTCTGCCATTTTATGAAAGCTGAAGTGGTTCAGGGCACAGCTCCACAAGCTGAATTTTTTTTCCATTTTTAGTCGGTGCTTGAAACATATACATCACTGATAGTATTAGCTGATTTGAAGAACTGGTGTTTCTTTTTAAACACACACACACACACACACACACACACACACACACACACACACACACACCTCTTTCTAGAATGAGAAACCTTGTAGGGTTTTTTTTTGCCCACACATTTTTATTTTGAGAAATGTCAAACCTACCAAAAAAAAAAAAAGCTCTAGGAATAATACAGTGAGCACTGTATTAGCTTTCTTCTAGATTCACCAATTATTAGCATTTGGCCACATTTGTGCATGCATGTTCTCTCTCTCTGTCTCTGTTTCTCTATATATTTCCCCAATAGCCCATTTAAGGTAAGTGTAGGCTGGGCACGGTGGCTCACACCTGTAATCCCAGCACTTTAGGAGGCTGAGGCGGGTGGATCACCTGAGGTTAGGCATTTGAGACCAGCTTGGCCAACATGGCGAAACCTTGTCTCTACTAAAAATACAAAAATTAGCCTGATGTAATGGTACTTGCCTGTAATCCCAGCTACTCAGGAGGCTGAGGCAGGAGAATCACTTGAACCTCGGAGGCGGAGGTTACAGTGAGCCGAGATTGCACCACTGCACTCCAACCTGAGCAATAGAGTGAGACTCTGTCTCAAAAAAAAAAAAAGCAAGTTGTAGACTTCTCATTCCTAAATACTTTAGCACATTTCTCCTGAGAACAAGAAATATCCAGATTGTTTCAATAATGTACTTTAGAGCATTTTTAAAAATTCACAATCCATTCAAAGTCAAGAGTTAAAACAACTTGCATTTAGTTTTTTTTTTTTTAAGAATATTTTAATTCAATTTCAGAAAAAAAATGGTTCATGACTTGGATAAGAAAGCATAAAATTAAGAGGCTTTTCTGGAAATGTAAGAGAAAGAAATAATCTTTAATATGTTCAATGATAATTTTCTGGATCTTCCTCTTGTGTCTAAAGCTATATAGTTTCTCCTCAAAACAGCTGCTCCAAGAACTAACTAGTCCTCTTTATCTTCCTCTAGCTGGCATAGACTAATTCCTTTCCACCCCCACCTCTCTTCTTTCAATAACACTACATAGGTGTTAATGGCCTTGGCTCTCACCAGTGAACAAAATTGTTGTTTAAGCTAGCAACACATAGGCAGTGACACTCAAAACATCACCCCTGGACCCCAGGGCAGAAGCCACAGAGTTGGCACTGTTTCCACTGTCTCAGGAAGAAGAAGCCAAAAGATGACCCTCAGCACAAATCAAAGCCCAATATGGTAAGGGAATAACTGCTTCCAGGCCCAGAGTAGGTAAGCTGTGGGCAAAAAAGGGGAGTTTTTGCAGCCACCCCATCTTTAAAAACAAGGGGGAAACTACACCCTTTTCCACTATTATGATCTACAAGGTACTCTACTGCTCCAAGGGGATCTGAAAGCACAAAAGGATTTAAGCAAATAAGGAGAACTTTTCCCAAGCTGGAGATAAAAGTGACAAACAGAAAGATGGGTGAATGTAATAATGTACAGGAAGACAGGAAGATGATCCTGGCAACCTCTGTTCTTCACATGGCTGCCAGCTCTACAGAGGACAACACAGTAAGAACCAGGACAACCACTCCAGACTGGTATAGCTAGGGAATCTTCATGCCTTTTCCTAGGTCCCACATCAAGTGGCAGATCCCATTCCAGGTATGATACATGAGAGGGAAGACAAGTGCAAACTTAGCTGCATGGATCAGTGCTGGCCCCAGACACAGGGACTTCACGAGTTCCATGTAAGACTCAAAGTTCCCAGGGAGTAACAGGGCCAATATGCCAAAAAGAGAGACCCCTGCGTTCAAAGCAATGCCAGTGCCACGGTGGTAGATGGACATTACCGTGGGAAGAGACCAACTGTAGATAGTGATTTGTTCAAATGGGATGGTTTGAGCCTGTGTTCTTATTTCAGAACTGCTCCGTCTCTTCTTTGGCCGTGGTTCCCAAAGGAACAGCATTTTGACACAGAGCTTCGGGCAAAAGTGGGCTCGGAGGCAATGATGACCAACATGTCTCAGCAAGAGTGCAGCCATCTTGGGTTCTGCATTTCATTGTTATATCTCTTTAATCTTCTTTACAGTTCCCAAGGCTTTTTGTCTTTTATATCATTAGAAGAGTCCATGCCCATTGTTTTAGCGCATAACCCTTAATATTGTTTTTGTGTGCTTCAGAGCAATTATGTCTGCATAGGCCTTAAATTATAAGACTAAAGCACACGGTGACTACTTATTGCTATTAAAACACTATTAAATGGTCACTGTCACAAGGACATTTTAAAGGCAAGTTTTTTATTAGTGAAATTGAAAAGTTTATCTTACCATTTTTAGATGAGATGGTATAAATTAATGGGCTCTGGAAACTGATCTAGATTTTCATTACAGATTTCATTTCTAGGTTTCAATCTGAGAATTCCCCTATCCTCTTGGAGCTTCATTTTCCTAATCTGAAAATGGTAATAATAACAATTGTATTCACCTCATCAAGTTTTACCGTGAGGATGAAATGAGCTAACATGTAAAATATTTATTAGCAAAGTGTCTAGAATATTGTGAGCATTTAGTACATGATAGTTATGGTAGTACCGTTCTTGATGATTGTTATTTCTACTAGGGTTCAAGTATTAAAAAATTATAATTTGAATAATTATTTATTTAAGAGATTGGGAAGCTTTGTTTTTGAAAGATAGCCGAGAACATTTTGGAGCTTATACTTAATGTGTTCTCAGGTGTTAAAAAAAAATATTGGCCAGGAGTGGTGACTCACACTGTAATTCCAGCACTTTGTGAGGCCGAGGTGGGCAGATCACGAGGTCAGGAGATCAAGACCAGCCTGGCTAACATGGTGAAACCCATCTCTACCTAAAAATACAGAAAATTATCTGGGTATGGTGGCACGCATCTGTAGTCACAGCTACTGGGGAAGCTGAAGCAGGAGAATCACTTGAACCTGGGGGGCAGAGGTTACAGTGAATGAGATTGCACCACTGCACTCCTGCGTGGGCAACAGATTAAGACTCTGTCTCAATAAATAAAAAAAATAAAATAAAATAAAAATCTTTAAATTAAATTTACACTTCACACACCTCGCCAAATGAAATGGAATTATCCTAATTAAGTTCATCCCCCAACCATGGTGCTCCTTTTTCTCCCAGAAAATTGTATTGGTCAATTTAGAATTGTTGAAAGAAAAAAAAAAATCCCTCAGTGTTCTACCCTTCTTCTCCAACCTGTATGACATCAGTGGGAAAGCAAGGAATTTTCAGCTATCCGTTCTACCTATAACCTGAAGTTGTGATGGTGACAGTGACCAGGAGCTCCTCCTGTTCCCTCTAGAGCCCTGTCTGCTCTCATAGACTGGCTGGGAGCTGAGGACCTCCCATAGCTCGCCCTATCACTGAAGCCCCCACGTACTCCTCAGGTTACCATTTCTGAAACTGGAGGAGTTTTTTTTTTTCTTTTTTTTCCTCTCTATTTTCTTTTTCTTCCTTTGGAATCCCCTAGAGAACAATGGAAGAGTTTTATAATCATATTATCTGTTACTCGGTCAGAGGGCAAGAGAACAGAGGAAGCTGATAATTTTTTGGCCAATTTTTTTTTTAATATCTCTCAGACTAATAGATAGAGGAGCTCTGTTTATACGCATAATTGGCTTTTATTTTTAAAATTTACTAAAATCAGAAGATAATATTACATCTGACACTCTTGTGGTAGAAATGGCTAATCATATATGAAAGCAGATATTCAGATACTTTATTGTTTGTTTGCAGTAATATTCAGCCTGTCATTCAAGTAACTTTATTTAAGGCTTTTCTTCAGTATCTAGGTTACTTCTCTTTATTCTCTAAATGCTTGCAAATGCAAAATAGAAAGCGCATATCGTTAATTTGAATTCTAATTTTTATAATGAGACCATATGCAAAAACTCAACTTTAATTTTACCTGTTATAGAAATAATTGAAAATGCAGTAAAAGAAAAATCAAGACTTACATGACTCTCTAGTGTACAAAACACCTTTATATACATTATCTTAACAGCTACATCTCTGTAAGGTAATTGGGACAAATATTTGGTTTCTTCATTTGACAGAGAAGACAGCCAAGATTCAGAAATGTTAATATTCAAGTTCATGGTTCCACCACTTACTGGGTGATCTTGAACAAATCACTTAATTACTCTGTGTAATTTCCTTAAATATAAAGCAGAATTAAAATAGGGCCTACCAGCCAGGCACAATGCCTAGTGCCTGTAATCCCAGCACTTTGGGAGGCCGAGGCAGGCGGATCATGAGGTCAGGAGCTTGAGACCATCCTGGCCAACATGGTGAAACCCCGTCTCTACTACAAATACAAAAATTAGCTTGGTGTGGTGGCACACACTTGTAGTCTCAGCTACTCGGGAGGCTGAGGCAGGAGAAAGGCTTGAACTTGGGAGGCGGAGGTTGCAGTGAGCCGAGATCATGCTGCTGCACTCTGGCCTAGCTTGGTAACAGAGCAAGACTCCATCTCAAAACAAAACAAAACAAAAAAATAGGTCCTACCACACAGGGTATGTGTGAAGATGAAATGAGTTAAATGTACACAAGGCACTTAGAACAGTGTTTGGTTCATAGTAGATCTCAACAAATGATAGCTGTTAGCTGTTAGTAAATGTTAGGACATATACCCAAATCTAGACCTTCTGTCTCCTAGTCCAGAACACTTTTCATAGTACCATTTGCAATTTATCTTTCAGTAAATCATTGATTGAATTTCCACCTCACATTGACCTTGTTATTCTTGAAGGGATCTTTTTCTACTTTGTTTACTTTGACTTTAAATTTCTCAAGATGAAAAGGGAAATGTGTTTGAAAGATTCTTCCTGATTTTTTTTTTGAGAAGAAGTTTCACTCTTGTTGCCCAGGCTGGAGTACAATGGCGTGATCTCGGCTCACTGCAACCTCTGTCTCCTGGGTTCAAGCAATTCTCCTGCCTCAGCTTCCCAGTAGCTGGGATTACAGGCATGTGCTACCATGCCCAGCTAATTTTGTATTTTTTAGTAGAGTCGGGGTTTCTCCATGTTGGTTAGGCTGGCTGGTCTCGAACTCCCGACCTTAGGTGATCCACCCACTTCGGCCTCCCAAAGTGCTGGGATTATAGGCTTGAGCCACTGTGCTCGGCCGATTCTTCCTTATTTTTAAAAATTCTCTGATTTCAGGCCAGGCCTGGTAGCTTATGCCTGTAATTCCAGCATTTTGGGAGGCTAAGGCAGGTGGATCACCTGAGGTCAGGAGTTTGAGACCAGCCTGGCCAAATGGTGAAATCCCGTCTCTACTGAAATACAAAAATTAGCCGGGTGTTGTGGTGAATGCCTGTAATCCCAGCTACTCAGGAGGCTGAGGGAGAAGAATCACTTGAACCCAGGAGGCGGAGGTTGCAGTGAGTGGAGGTCACACCACTGCATTTCACTCCAGCCTGGGTGACAGGCCAAGACTCTCTTTAAAAAAAAAAAAAACAATCCTCTGACTTCTGTTGTCATCTGGGTTTGCTCGACCTTGAAGTATCAGACGGTGTTTTAGCAGGTCAAGATATAAAGTTGTTTTCAAGAGTGATTTTGGATGTTTCTGGTGAACTCTGTTTTGGTTGGAAGGCCTAAAGTGGGAAATAGAGTTGAAAGAAATTGTTGAACTACAGCCCAGATTTTGGGGGTTGGGGGAGTTCAGCCAATATCTCTTATCTACAGTGCTGAGAAAATATTGCCATTACATTATATGACTCTGGTTACCTCAGAGTAAAGGTAATTTTTTTGACACAAGATTATTTATAGTAAAAGAGTCATCCTGAAGAATTGGTAAACTGTTTTGGGCCATTTCCTGGGAAAGGAGAAGTTGTTTGTAGATATTTCTCTTGGTAACAGTATTTGTAGCAGGCTTTTACTTGTGGCTCCCAGTTGTTTTTACTCTCTCTTTTCCCAATGTAGATATTTATGGCTGTGAGATAGGCCTAAGTGAAAATCTGCATGCTTTTGTGGTAGCTACTCAGTTGCTATAGGGAGACAACCACCCTTTCTTTGGATGCCCACAGTTAATTCAAAATTGGATTTGATGTGGAAGATTGCAGAGGGTGAACAGTAGTGTGAAGGAAAGATGGAGTCAGCCTGGAGGCTTTCCAGAGGCAAGGAATAAGAGAAAGCCCCAACTCACTGGGCATGCCCTATCACCAGGCCTTCTTGATGTGTGCCTAGTACAGTACATACATAGATGGAGTACTCTGACTGCAAGATCCTCAATATGCTTATGATCTTTGTTTAATATCTGTACCAGTATTTAATCTGGTAGGACAGGAGGTTTGAAAGAACCTGCTAAGACCTTCTCTTTGTGATATTTGCACTTTTTAACTCACTTATCTCTAATATCACCTTTAGCAAGTAGAATTAATGTTCTCATATTAAGTGAAAACACTGAATTTTTAAGATGCCCTGACACCAGGTGATAGTTCAATACTGTTTGCAAAAGAGGATATGAAGATATGATATATTATCTTTTCTAACTTTGCAGTCAGGTTTTATTTTTCCTGACTAGCCACCAACAGAATCTTCTGGCCTATGCAGCCTGAGACCAAAGCCCAGAAAACAGTTCGGGGTCCTAAAACCTTGGCAGTCTCTCTCTTGCAGCTACATGGCTGCCCATTCAGTTTGGTGCCTTCTCCTGTGTTTAGTTTCTGCCTGCTATGCTGGGGAGTGGCTGGTTTTTTTTTTCTGCTGCATTTGCTTGGATCATGTGTATAGTAGATGGGGAGTTGGAGAAAAGGCTCAAAAAGAATAGCCATTTCCATTGCCACTGTCATTACATGTTCAGAGAGCTTTATTCTTAGCCAGTTGATTATGAATTAAACACCTCTAATGTGTGAGAATCTTCTGTGTGTGGGGATTCTTTTTTTGAGATAAACTCTCACTCTGTTGCCCAGACTGGAGTGCAGTGGCGCAATATCAGCACACTGAAACCTCCACCTCATAGGTTTAAGTGATTATCCTGCCTTAGCCTCCTGAGTAGCATGGATTACAGGCACCTGCCACCATGCCTGGCTAATTTTTGTTTTTTTAGTAGAGACAAGGGTTTCACCATGTTGGCCAGGCTGGTCTTGAACTCCTGACCTCAAGTGATCCACCCCCCTCTGCCTCCCAAAATGCTGGGATTATAGGTGTGAGCCACCCCGCCTGGCCCATATGTAGGGATTCTTATCCTTCTCCACCATTTACATTCTTCTGATATGCAATGTACCAGAGAAGAACAGTACTGATGATGGTTTCCTTTGAGGTTAGTAGCAAAGTCGAGAGTTGAGAAATGACAGCTGAGAGATTTAGCAAAGCAAGCAGGGTTGTAGAGAAGTTGAAGGCTCAGACTAGTTCATGATGGGCCTTTGCTCAGTCGCTGTTTATGAATGTGAGTGTGGCCACAAGGGCCACAGGTGGCCCCTTGAATATCTGTTGTTTTCTTTAAAGCCTTTGCTGATACTCCCAAGTTGGGCCCTTGCTCCGCAGGATTCCAGTGGCACATTTTGTCCCCACTTTTCTCCGTCAACTCTGTAGTGAGTAGTTAATTGTCTAACTGTTCATTTCATCTACTTCTTAAGTTTCTTTACAAGAGGAACCTAGGGCCGGGCATAGTAGCTCACTCTTGTAATCCCAGCATTTTGGGAGGCCGAGGCAGGCGATCACTTGAGGTCAGGAGTTTGAGGCCAGCCTGACCAACATGGTGAAACCCTGTCTCTACTAAAAATACAAAAATTAGCTGGATGTGGTGGCGGGCGCCTGTAATCCCAGCTACTTAGGAGGCTGAATCACTTGAAACTAGGAGACAAAGATTGCAGTAGCCTAGATTGTACCACGGAGATTGTGTCACTGCACTGAAATCAGGTGACAGAGTAAGACTTCATCTCAAAAAAAAAAGGGAACCTGGTCTTGCTCATTTTAATATTCTCATAAATCATAGATAATATGTCCCACTTGTATCAGTTACTCAATAAATCTTATGGAATTAAACTGAACAAAACTGGCTATGTCTATGGAAATCCTGCAGCTAGCTTCTGTTTTTCTAGACCTACGGTACTCTGCCAAGAGGGTACCCCTTAGAGAAGGAGTGCACTGTCATCAGTAATAGCATGCAAAAGCATACCAGCTTATTGTTGGGCTTTTAAAAAACAGCTTTGTTGAAATACCATTCACATACCATACAATTCACCAATTTGACATGTACATGTCAGTGGTTTTCAGCATGTTTACAGAGTTGTGCAATTATCACCACAATCAATTTTAGAAAATTTCTCATTCCAAAAAGAAACTCAGGGCCTATTCCCTCCAGCCTCCCTATCCTAGGCAGCCACCAATCTACTTTTTTTTGTCTTGATAGATTTGCCTGTTCTGGACATATTTTGTCTGGCTTCTTTCACTTGGCATAATATTTTCAAGGTTTATCCCTGTAACATGTAGCCAGCTTAGAGCTTGGTAGAAATTGGAAAGCAAGTGGTGCTTATTTCTTGGCTACTTTTTAGTTGTGGCTAAGGCCAATGGTGAGTCCACTGCCCTCATTAAGAATAACCAGATGGCCAGGCACAGTGGCTCACACCTATAATACCAGCACTTTGGGAGGCTGTGGCGGGCAGGTCATGAGGTCAGGAGATCAAGACCATCCTGGCGATGGTGAAACCCCATCTCTACTAAAATACAAAAAAAAAAAAAAAAAATTAGCCGGGCGTGGTGGTGCCTGTAGTCCCAGCTACTCAGGAGGCTGAGGCAGGGGAGTTGCTTGAATCCGGGAGACGGAGGTTGCAGTGAGCTGAGATTGTGCCACTGTACTCCAGCCTGGTGAAAAAGCAAGACTCTGTCTCAAAAAAAAAAAGAATAACTAGATATATTTAGTGAAAATTCCATAGATGTGTTCTAAACTTACTCCTGTAATAGTAAAAATGAAACAAGGTAATATCAATGAGCACCTAATGTAGTTTCTGGACAAAGTCCCTTTGTCCCAACTGAAGTTCTTAGATTTTAGTAAGAATTTGCCAAAATGAAACAACAGGTAATTTGTAATTGGTACTTGGAATTTAATGTACTGATTCTTCTCCCACCTTTTTGTTTTTGCTCTCCCGAAGGCTATGCCTTTCTACTGTTCCAGGAGGAAAGCTCAGTACAAGCTTTGATAGATGCCTGCCTAGAAGAAGATGGGAAGCTGTACCTGTGTGTGTCAAGCCCCACCATCAAGGATAAGCCAGTAAGTAATACACGGCCAGCTGTTGCTTTTCCAGAGCACGTATGCGAATGGAATAGCTGACCTCCTCCTTCTGATAATGGAAATGCTGTTGACTAGGATCTTCTTCACCAACTTGACCTTGCTATGCAGTAGAGTTGGACTTTGTTGGTGTTGGGAAGCTAATAACAAATTACTCAGTGTTTCATTTTATACCTTTGGGACTGTGTATAAACAAATATCCCCTTGTCTTTCACTTTACAGCTCTTTTAAGCTAATTCCTATTCAGAAATTCTGAATTGAGGTAAATAATGCTCTTAGCAGTTTGGCAGCTGTTTTCCGTCATTATGTCAGATCAAGGACAGGAGTTTATTTTTGAAAAAGGTCATAATTGTTGATGTTTATATGCCTCTGAATGCAAGGCATTGTGTTGGGTAGTACCCACAGCTAGTTAAATAAAGCGTCTGGGTCAGGTACTTACATTCTAAAATGGATAGTTTCAACAGAGCAGGAGAGGGAAAGGGCAGAGAACATGGAGCTAAAACTATAATACAGAGTTTCTGGTGAAGAGTTTGTGGCTTCTGAGCCAGAGTATGAGTGAGTAAGTCCCTGGATAAGGGAGGAAGATTGTGTCCTTTCTTCAGCAGAAGAGATACTGGAGAAGGGGCAAGATCATGTTCAGAGCAGAATAAAAGAACTTCATTTATGTGACAGAAGTAGGGATCTGAGGGAAGTTGGCAGCAGTGGGGTGGAGGTGAGTTTGTGTGTCAAAGCTTGGTGCTAGGTGTGGCAAATAGAGCAAAAATATGACAGAGTGGGCAAGAGACCAAAGCTACATATACCACAGGGCCTGCAGTAACTTCTTTATGACTAGCACCAGAGGTGTGGGGCCTACTTAGCAGCACTTATTTTCAGAAATGTGCATGGGGAAATAGTTGGATTGAATATAGAAGTTTGAGTGTTGACTCTTGCATTTAAATATCTGCTTGGCTTTGAATAAGTCATCTAATCCTTGCTGAACTGTGGTTTCCTCACCTGAAAAATGGGAAGAGTAATCATTCTTCTCTGGGTTGTTGAGAGGCAAATGAATGTGAAAGCATCCGGTAGAGGTCAGATACTTATACAAATTTAACTGGCTAATGTTATCAGTCCTACATAGGATTCAGTAGAGCAAGATTAAAACTCAGCTACATGTCAGTTTCTGTTGAGGAAGATGATGACATCTTGAACAGGGTTTACAATTGGTTGCCAAAAATGATGTTGGGATGTGGCCACTTATAAGAGTGAGACTGCAGCATTTAGAGCAGAAGAGAGAACTACTAAAGAATGGGGATATTGAGAGTATTCATTGAAGAGTAAGCAAATGATGCAGAAAAAGAGGCAAAGATTTTAGCCAGTATAAAAGTGCCACTGTAATTTTCAAATTTGGGGTCTATTGCCAAATTTTGGAGTAGTATGAGTTTAGAAAGTCTGTACCCAAGGAAGAAACAAGCCCCCGTTACACACACACACACACACACACACACACACACACACACACAATCGGTACCCAGTTTGGTAGGGTCAGATATCTGAGAGGTAAATTCTCAACCTCTAGAGAGCCTTCGCTACTGGCATGTCAGTTGGAAAAATGTAGGAGTGAGCTAGGAAGGTTTAAGATCACACACTGTAGGAGATGATTAGAAATGTATTTTTCTACATAAAAAGGCAGAGGGATGGTGGTACACATTGAGGTAGTTATGTCCATGTAGGTTAAGAAGTTAAATGTCACTGGCTCTGTAGGGAAGGAGAATAATATGCCCTGTGGGGCAAGCCTTCAGCTGGATAGGATGTCTCTTGAGCAGGGAGCGAGCAGCAGTAGGATCAGATGGAGATGGTGTGATGGCAGTGCCATTACTCTTGAGTGTTTTCACTCGAAACACATATATTACTCTTGGATTGAAGGACATTTGAAAATAATTAGTAGAATTATGTTTTCGGGAAACTAACTTTCACTGTGTTTTGGCAAATTCTGCCTTATTACAGTTTTCATTTTTCCGGGCTCAAGTGCAGCAGTTTTATTGTAGCTTGGTGAATTCTGAATGACGACTGCCAATCACACATTTCTTTGACCCAGGGATACTCAGAATTTCCAGCATAAACAGTTTGAGTAAAACTGAGGATAGGAAACTTAAAAGTCCCCAGACACCTGTAATTTTAATGGACTGGATCCTGTTTTGGGTTCCACTCTTTTGGCTCTATTTTTAAAACCTTCTCTTTCTTGGTTTTAGTTCCACATCTACCATTCCCAGACTCATTTATTCATACGTCCCTACCAAGGTTCTTGTACATTCCACCTCAGTGTGCACGCTCCCATGAAGGGAAAAAAAGTAAGAACTGTGTTGAACTTTCGGAAGTAAATGAGGACTTTGGCAGTAGCTCAAGGCAAAGTCAACCTTTGGAGCTCATTCACCAAACGTTTTTGAGCTATGGCTCTTCCTTGCTCCCAGCTTTTGGCTTGGGTAGCCTTTATTTCCTACTTTTGGGATCCCAATGCCCTCGTTTGTTCTTTCTGACGCTCCCTGGATTTCTTCTTGGAAATACACCATGTTCCAAAATGACCCTGCAGATTTTCTACCCTTTGTCTTTCTTATTGTTTCCCCTCAAACTCCTATTACCTTTGGAACAGATTAATCAGATTGTTTTTCCAATGCAGAACCTGATATTGAGGTCCCCTTTCACCTATCTTGTCCAGGATCATAGTTGTTTTTTAACTCAAATGAATTCCAAATTTGTGGATTTCAGGTTATATTAGGGAGATATTTTTGGTCAATGACTATCTTTTATTAAATGACTCAACTCAGACTATTCTGTGTATAGGTCTAGTCCTGAAAGATTGCACAAGGAACTGTATTTATGGCCTGATTAACTGATTCCTCAGTTCCAAAGAATGGGAAGACAAATTGGCAGGAGCATGAGGAGGTATTGCAGAGCTTCTAGATCTGTGGATTTTCTTTCCTTCTCTAGTAAGAGGAGTTTTGTAGCTCAGGTGTCCCGGGCATAGCAGAAGACAGCTGTGTCCATGTGCAAGGGTTCCATTGAAAAAGGCAGACATTGTGCACAGTGGCCCCTCTCATCAGAGTGACTGTACTTTTTGGATATATGAATAGATTGAACCTGAAGGTTCAAGACAGCAAGCTAATAGAGCAAGAGACCTAACGAGTCTAGCAGAGATAGGGGCTGAAAAAGAGTAATCTTGAAAAGAAGATGGGGAAGGAGATAGTTAAGATTCTAGAACATGTTGACTAGAGATGTGGGATAGCAAACACCTTGAAAGGAGTATCAGAGGACTTTCCTGCTTCCTGCTCCTTATGATTTATAGCACAATCACAATTTATCTATATCTTGAAATATGACAGAGTGATTTTGCTATAAATTTTAAAACTGTATTACCAAACTAAAGTGTGCTTATGTGGGGATTCATTCTTTATGTTACTACTCAGGTAATATGGTCATCAACTTAACCCTTGAAAAACAAAAATGGAAAAGAATGGTAAGAAAAAGGAATTTGGAAATAAAGGCCAATTTAATTTTTTAGTTTTTAATTCTGTTCCACCTGTCTATCATTCTGATCATTTCTTCCCCCTGTTTATTTATCAGTGGGATTTGTAGCACTTTTCAGTCACTCCTCTTTTATTACAAAAGGAGTCCAGATCCTTTTGCCAGTGACTTAAGACCTTCCCAGTCTGGCTTCAATTTTTTTCCAACTTTGCCTTTTTCTGCTTTCCTTCTGAACCCTGTATTTTAACCAAACTGAAATATGTATGCTTTCATCTCAATTTCCTTTTTTTTTCTTTTTTGAGACGGAGTCTGCTCTGTTGCCTAGGCTGGAGTGCAATGGTGCGATCTCAGAACACTGCAATTTCCGCCTTCCGGGTTCAAGCTGTTCTCCTGCCTCAACCTCCCAGGTAGCTGAGATTACAGGCATGCGTCACCACACCTGGCTAATTTTTGTATTTTTAGTAGAGACGAGGTTTCACTGTGTTGGCCAGGTTGGTCTCAAACTCCTGACCTCAAGTGATCCACCCATCTTTGCCTACCAAAGTGCTGAGATTACAGGCATAAGCCACCACACCCAGCCTCCCATCTCAATTTCTAATTCCTATGCTTATTTCAAGAATCCTTGGGGGAGGTGGGGAGGGATAGCCTGGGGAGAAATGCCAAATGTGGGTGAAGGGGAGAAAGAAAGCAAAACACACTGCCATGTGTGTACCTATGCAACTGTCTTGCATGTTCTGCACATGTACCCCCAAACCTAAAATGCAATAAAAAATTAAAAAAAAAAGAATCCTCACAAATACCATCTCTTTCATGAATCCTTCCCTGATCACCAGATCATGTATGGTGAATGATACCTGTTATTGTGACTATCTCCAGCCCCATATAGAACTGTCTTTTTAAAATGCTGTGCCTTCCTTCAGACCATGTTTGAGTACCTACCATGGTCAAGGTACAGTACTGGTTACTATGAATCAGAACCTCATATGAGTTGACATAAAATCTGTGTCCAAAAGTTAATTAAATGGTAATAAGGGAATAGCAAAAAAAAAGGTTAATAGTATAATGCATAGATAAAACCAGGTATAGGCTGGGCACGGTGGCTTGCGCCTGCAATCCCAGCACTTTGGGAGGCCAAGGCTGGCGGATCACTTGATGTCAGGAGTTCGAGACCAGCCTGGCCAAAATGGTGAAACCCCATCTCTACTAAAAATACAAAAATATAAAAATTAGCTGGGCATGGTAGTAGGTGCCTGCAATCCCAGCTCCTTGGGAGGCTGAGGCACAAGAATCGTCTGAACCTAGGAGGCAGAGGTTGCAGTGAGCCGACATTGCACCATTGCACTCCAGCCTGGGTGACAGAGTGAGACTCCATATCAAAAATAAATAAATAAAATAAAAAATATAGGCTGGGCACGGTGGTTCATGCCTGTAATCCTAGCACTTTGGGATCAAGAGGTCAGGAGCTCGAGACTAGCCTGGCCAACATGGTGAAACCCCGTCTCTGCTAAAAAACTACAAAAATTAGCCGGGTATGGTGGCACATACCTGTAATCCTAGCTACTTGGGAGGCTGAGGCAGGAGAATTGCTTGAACCTGGGAGGCAGAGGTGTGGTGAGCCGAGATCGTGCCATTGCACTCCAGTCCGGACAACAAGAGCGAAACTCCATCTCAAAAATAAATAAATAAATAAATAAAAATATAAAAATTAGCCAGGCTTGGTGGCGGGCACCTGTAATTCTAGCTACTCGGGGTCTGAGGCAGGAGAATCGTTTGATCCTGGGAGGTGAAGGTTGTGGTGAGCTGAGATTGGGCTGCTGAACTCCAACCAGGGAGACAGAGCAGGACTCAGTCTCAAAACAAAACAAACAAAAAATTCCACAAAATAAGTATATAAATACACAGTGTCTATAGAACCTAGCACATAAAATGTTATCAAATATTAGAGAGTAAGATACAGATTATGTACTTTGGAGAGTTCAACTATATCTAGAATGATGAGAGAAAACTTGGATGAAGTGTCATTTGAATTAGGCTTGAAGGATGAGGAGAATGTGGAGTTGGCCAAGAGAAGGGTGGAAGTATAGTGAATAGAAATTTCAGGGAAAGGCAAAAACATGGACACAGAAATGGAAAATGGTGTGACATGAATGGAGAATATTTAGGTTGGCTAGGTGGAGTACAAATATATGTAAGGTAATAGAGATAAATTGAATTGGACAAAATAGATGGAGACTAAGTTATAGATACAGAGCACCTTGATTGCCTCAGTCCTTCATTTGTAATGTATTTACTAAGGGTATTTCATTCTTCACCTAGTACCTCCTAAGGCATAACTATAATTTTATCTTGGCCCATTCGAATCTGGTTTTGTATGTCCATCTTAGAATTCATGTCTAAGCCATATCATCATGTGTGTTATATCCCATCTCAGAAATCTTAAGCATTTCTGATCTTGATTTATTTATTTGTTTCTTGAATTCTTGGTCTTAATTGTAGTTTGAGGCTGAGCATGGTGGCTCTCACCTATAATCTCAGCATTTTGGGATGCTGAGGCAGGAGGATTGCTTGAAATCAGGAGTCCGAGGCTGCAGTTAGCTGTGATCAGCCTAGTGCACTCCAGCCTAAGCAATAGTGAGACCCTGTCTCTAAAAAAAGAAAAGAAAAGAAAAGAAATCATGGTTTGGACACATTCCATCATAGGAATTTCTTCAAAGGAGGAATTTCTTTTCCAAAATGAGAGAAGTATCTCCTATTGATAATAAATTTGATTTTTTTTTCCCCCTGGGTCTCTGAATCTGCAAGTTGGTCCAGAGTTTCTTAGTGCTTGAATCTTTGGAAGCTGGATTTTTTTTTTCCAGGGAGGTCTAAAAAATGTTGCATTTCCATTGTATTAAATGGTAGCTAGTGGACAAAACAGTCAATGCCATCCCTTAAGGGATAATATTCAGTGTTTTCCAGAATGTGTTCTGAACAATACTTGTCCCATCAAAGACTAATCTCTTCAGAGGATTGTTGACAAAAGTTTCCCTTAATGATAATAGGTATCATTTTTTGAGCATTTACTTTGTGTATTGTATATCCATTTTGTCTTTTAATTAAAGTTTTCTTTTCCAAAATCATTTGGGAAACATTGATATATTAAGGTTCTGAGAAGTCTTACAATATATAAATTTGTGTAAAATTGTTTAATCCAGTATTTTACATACCTGCTTTGGGGATGATACTCGTGCAGATTCCTGTATAATTAGTATTCATTCCATGAAGCTCATTCAAAGAATAGTCTTCTTTCCAGGAGAAACTTCGGTAACCTGAACTTTTTATGTGTACATTCCTCTCAAGAGTTTTAGTAATCAGCATACCAGTAACAACATCCTTGTCCCTGTACCATGGAGCTGAAAGTTCACATTTATATAGGCATTGGACAAAGTTGTCTGGCTGGAGTACAAGATTGCCTGAGACTGTGAACCTGAAAGTTAAAATAGAGGAATATAGTGCTAGTTTCAAGGCTAACTCATTTTTCTTGAGCTTTAATAACTGCTAGTTGGTATGTCCAATAAATCTCCATTGGTCATTTCTTGATGCATTGCAAATGGGCATAAAGAGTTTGGAGAAAAAAAGAGTGGTAGAAATTCACTGGTAGAAATTCACATTGACTTGTCCAGGAGCCTATCTGGAAGCTGTGACTGGTGACCAGTAGCATGGAGGACAGGGAGTTTGGTAGGCACACAACTTGATTGTAGTGGAAAGAGTACATGCAGACTTTGGGTTTTATAAACCTGGAGTTCAGCTCTGGGATGACTTCACTCTTCTGATCCTTAGCTTCCTTATCTCTAAAGCAGGGATAATTTTTAAAGCATATAGTGTGGTGCTGTTTGTGACTGTGTAAAATGCTTAGCATAGTAGTGCAATATAAGTGCTCAAAAGTGTTGGTGATTTTTTTCTTTCAAAAGGGAATAGGCCATCATTTATCTGCTTTCTGAGTGATGCAGCAGCATCAACAGTGATGATGACCACTAGGTAATTCTGATCATTGAGTGGGTCTCGCCTAGTGGCATCAGAAATTTGCACTCATTAAGCCCAAGCCCTTGGGCATCCACTGGTGACGAAATAAATCCTATTTCCTTACCCCTGGAAGGTGGCTCTCAGTGGAGTGAAGAGAGTGATCTTGGAGCTGTAGAAAAGGAGCTGGTGGACATGTTTTGTGACACCAGTGTCTGCCCCTCAGGAAAACAGTTGTTTACACATCAAACTTGCACAGAGCACTCACTAATGGTTAGGCACTGTGCTGGGCAGTTGGGATCCACACAAATAGATGGTTTCAGCCTTAGAGGATCTTAGAGTACAATGGAGGGAAATAGACACATGACCAGTAAGTGACCTAAGGAGCAGCAGATGCTCTGATAAAAGTATTATAGGGAGTTGTGATGGGGAGAGAGCTCAAATGGCAGAGTAGTCAGATGTTTCTGAGGCAGTCAGAAAAGCCTTTAGAGAGAAGGTGTTGACTTGAGTTCTCTGGGTATAACATTTAATTGATAATAGCTTTATTAAATAAAATATAATGCAAAGATATACATAACCATTTTCATGGGGCAGTTTATGCATGTTCTGTTTCTGCACTGAGTGCCCTTTTGAAACAGTATACTGAATGCAGTGTTCGAGTTGTTCATCAGTAACTGAAGATCCCAAAGGAGTTGTAAAGCCTGTTGTTTCCTTGCGTCAGATAGGCTCTGCAGCATGGTGCATGTGGCAGGAGTGTCCTTTTTGTATGTACCTGAACTGTTTGGTAAACCTGAGGGTGGACCTGGAGCATCCAGGGAGGATGTGAAAGAATTTCCCAGGGTTGCTTTTGGCTCCCTGCCTAGGAAGAATCCTGGCTATTTTGACAAAGATTTTCTATTTCTACTTGGAAACAATTCATGTCTAGGAAATGGGAGGAAAAGTCTGAATGTGAAAGTTACAGCTTTTTTCCCTGAGGCTTGACAGAGGGCTGTCTGAAGCCCCCAGGGATACCCAGGATATAGAAATCTTACTAAGGCTAAAGACTGATTAGCTATTAGGTTCCTTTCTCTCCACTATCTCCAGAAGATGCAAGGAAGGCATCTCTTCTTCTCCAGCACTTGAGAATGATAGATAGCATCTCAACTCCTAGAAGTTGGCTGACCTATTTGTTAGGGAGCTATGTGGTCAAAATTATGTTGAAATGAGATGCTGTGAAGAGTCCAAACCACAATTATTGTTGTGGCTCTCAGTTTTGGTGATTAGTAACAGACCAACTCCTTATACCATGGAAGAGATAAAGATGCCTCACAAACCTCAAACTAGTTTCTTTTTTTTTTTAGAGACAGAGTCTTGCTCTGTCACCCAGCCTGGAGTACAGTGGCACGATCTCGGCTCACTGCATCCTCCACCTCCCAGGTTCAAGCGATTCTCCTGCCTTAGCCTCCTGAGTAGCTGAGATTTCAGGTACACATCAATGCACCCAGCTAATTTTTGTATTTTTAGTAGAGATGGGGGTTTCACCATGTTGGCCAGGCTGGTCTCGAACTCCTGACCTCAAGTGATCCACCTGCCTTAGCTTCCCAAGTGCTGAGATTACAGATGTGAGCCACTGCACCAGGCCACAAACTAGTTTATTTCTGATATTGCTGGGGCAATCCAGTCATTCTGTGAACTCTGTGATGCTTAAAATAGAATTGCTGACAGCTGGGGTGGGTCTGAGTTCATCACCACTACAACTCAGCTGTTGCAGCTGGAGTCAGCAGACCTAGGTTTAGCTGACTCCTCCTGGCTATTGGGATGAGCTGGGGTGCTACTGCTTGTTGGGGAGTGCAGTCCTGATGGTTCTGCAGTATTGTTTTTCCGATTTGTGTAGATTAAAAGAACTGTAGGATTTGGGAGAGAAAAATGGAGACTTTTTCCTAAAGAGCTTGAGTTTGAAGGGTACTGAAAAGAAGAAAAGGAAATTAGAATATGGGGGAAAGTAGCTGAGCCCTGAGCCAGGTCCTTTATGGAAAAAAGAACATATGGCTTTGAGGGGGTCTTTGGTCAGGTAGTTTCCCCAGCGGGCCACCTGATTGCACTGTTGACACTGAACAGTTTGCTTTTTGGAGCTGCCTTGAGAAGAACAGGTAAAAATGAAGGTACTGTGCAGTAGGATGTTCATGTGATGGGTGTTATAACCTAGAATAGGGACCATACAGAGTGAGATGTTAAAAATGAGCTTGACGATATTATGTATTGGTAGATGAATATCTAAATAGTAAATTGTGGTCTAAACTGAGAGAACTCTAGCTGTAGGGAGATGTGGTTATGTTGAGAAATTTGAAGCCCTAAAGTTCGTGTTAAAAACTATTCTTATAGGCCAGGCATGGTGGCTCACGCCTGTAATCCCAACACTTTGGGAGGCCGAGGTGGGTGGATCACCTTAGGTCAGTAGCTTGAGACCAGCCTGGCCAACATGGTGAAAACCCATCTCTACTAAAAATACAAAAACTGGGCATGGTGGTGGGCGCCTATAATCTCAACTACTTGGGAGGCTGAGGCAGGAGAATTGCTTGAACCCAGAAGGCAGAGGTTACAGTGAGCCGAAATCGCACCATTGCAGCAGGCTGCAGAGCCTATCTGACATTGTACAATGCTTTGCATTGCCTGTGTGACGAGAGCAAGACTCTGTCTTAAAACAAAAACTATTCTTATTAAAACTACATTTTCTCCTTGCTGCTAGGGGGAAAAATGAAACAAAATTAAAATATTGTGGTTTTTTTTTTTTTTTTGAGATGGAGTTTCACTCTTGTTACCCAGGCTGGAGTGCAATGGCGCGATCTCGGCTCACTGCAACCTCCACCTCCTGGGTTCAGGCAATTCTCCTGCCTCAGCCTCCTGAGTAGCTGGGATTATAGGCACGTGCCACCATGCCCAGCTAATTTTTGGTATTTTTAGTGAAGACGGGGTTTCACCATGTTGACCAGGATGGTCTCAATCTCTTGACCTCGTGATCCACCCGCCTCGGCCTCCCAAAGTGCTGGGATTACAGGTGTGAGCCACCGCGCCTGGCCAAAATATTGTGTTTTATCTTATCATGTAATTCAATTAGATACAACAAAAATATTTCCCTGATACAAGGTCTGGTTCTGTTGCCCAGGCTGGCATGCAGTGGCTTAATCACAGTACACTGCAAGCTCAAACTCCTGGGCCTAAATGATCTTCCTACCTTAGCCACCATACCCAGCAAATTTTAAAAAGGTTTTCATAGTGACAGGGTCTCGCTATGCTGCCCAGGCTGGTCTCAAACCCCTGGCCTCAAGTGGTCCTTCAGCCTTAGCCTCCCAAAGTGCTATGATTATGAGCCACATGCCTGGCCAAAAATGCTTTTTTCTTTTTTTGAGATGAAGTTTCACTCTTATTGTCCAGGTTGGAGTGCAATGGCACAACCTCATATCATTGCAATCTCCCCCTCCTGGTTCAAGCAATTCTCCTGCCTCAGCCTTCTGAGTAGCTGGGATTATAGGTTTCTGCCACCATGCCCAGCTAACGTTTTATTTTGGCCAGGCTGATCTTGAACTACTGACCTAGGTCATCCATCCGCCTTGGCCTCCCAAAGTGCTGGGATTAAGGCATGAGCCACTACACCTGGCCAAAAATACATTTTATATTTAATTTTAACTAAAAGGTTTTGGTCAATTGTCAATGATGAAATTTTCTTTTTGGGAAATGATGTTATCATATAGCATTCTGTTTAAAGAAATAACCTACCATAGAGGCCAGGCACAGTGATTCACACCTGTAATCCTGGCACTTTGGGAGGCCAAGATGGACAAATTGCTTGGGCCCAGAAATTCAAGATCAGCCTGGGTAACATGGTGAAACCCTGTTTCTATAAAAAATACAAAAATGAGGCAGGTGGATCACAAGGTCAAGAGATCGAGACCATCCTGGTCAACATGGTGAAACACCGTCTCTGCTAAAAAATACAAAAAAAATTAGCTGGGCATGGTGGCGCATGCCTGTAATCCCAGCTACTCAGGAGGCTGAGGCAGGAGAATTGCCTGAACCCAGGAGGCGGAGGTTGCGGTGAGCCGAGATCGCGCCATTGCACTCCAGCCTGGGTAACGAGTGAAACTCCATCTCAAAAAAAAAAAAGCACACACACAAAAATTAGCTGGGCCATGGTGGCACATGCCTGTACTCCATGTACTACTGTACTCCAGAATGGGTGAGAGTGAGACAGAGTGAGAGCCTGTCTCAAAAAAAAAAAAAAAAAAAAAAAAAAAAGAAAAGAAAAGAAAGACCCACATTGCACGTCTTGTTTATCCTCACCCTTGACCTAAACTTATCCCTATTAATGACTTTTAGTTTTAAGTAGGATGAAACTTTAGTTTTTATATGGAGCTATAATTATTTTACTCTTTTGATAGAAAAATGTCAAACTGGGCCCAGTGTGGTGTCTCATGCCTGTAATCCCAGCAATTTGGGAGGCTGAGGCGGGCGGATCACTTAAGGTCAGGAGTTAGAGACCAACCTGGCCAACATGGTAAAACCCTGTCTCTACTAAAAACATAAAAACTAACTGGGCATTTTGACAGGCTCCTGTAATCCCGGCTACTCGGTAGGCTAAGGCAGGAGAATTGCTTGAACCCGGGAGGCAGAGGTTGCAGTGAGCTAAGATTGTGCCACTGCACGTTAGCCTGGGTGACAGAGCAAGACTCCATCTCAGAAAAGAAAAATAGGCCGGGCGTGGTGGCTCACGCCTGTAATCCCAGCACTTTGGGAGGCCGAGGCGGGTGGATCACAAGGTCAAGAGTTCAAGACCAGCCTGATCAACATGGTGAAAGCTCGTCTCTAAAAAAAAAAATAAAATAAATAAAAGAAAATAAAAAGAAAAATAAAAATAATCAAACTGGTTTGGTAACATATCCTTTATACAGTTTAGCCAGAAAACTTTCAGTTCTTTGAATAGCTGTCTAATATTTCAGAGTATTATACTCTTAACCATTCAAAGTTAATCTCTACAGAAGTGAATTTTTCAGAGCAGTAGCAAGAAATAAGTGAGAAAAAGGCCTGGAATCGAGTGAAGTATCTGAAATGTTTTATCTTATTAATCATTACCTTATTATGCCAAATTTTCATACACCTTAAGAGTAGGGTATAGCAGGGCAGTATTATTGGAAGTGTAGGTATTGGCCAGGCATGGTGGCTCATACCTGTAATCCCAGCACTTTGGGAGGCTGAGGTGGGCAGATTACCTGAGGTCGGAAGTTCAAGACCAGCCTGACCAACATGGAGAAACCCCATTTCTACTAAAAACACAAAATCAGCCAGGCATTGTGGCACATGCCTGTAATCCCAGCTACTTGGGAGGCTGAGGCAGGAGAATTACTTGAACCTCATAGGCGGAGCTGAGATAGTGCCATTGCACTTCAGTCTGGGCAACAGATTGAAACCCCAATTCAAAATTTAAGAAAAAAGGATGTATAGGTATTAATAGGTGTCATGAAAACAATAGGTTCTATGGAAATAATTTTGGAAATGCTGAGTTAAACAACATTGAACAGATTTCTTTCTTTTTCTTTAAGATGGAGTTTTGCTCTTGTTGCCCAGCTGAAGTACAATGGTGTTATCTTGGCTCACTGCAATGTCTACTTCCTGGGTTCAAGCAATTCTCCTACCTCATCCTTCCAAGTAGCTGGGATTATAGGCATGGGACACCATGCCTGACTAATTTTGTATTTTTAGTAGAGATGGGGTTTCACCATGTTGATCAGGCTGGTCTCAAACTCCTGACCTCAGGTGATCCACCCACCTTTGCCTCCCAAAATGCTGGGATTACAGGTGTGAACCATTGTGTCCGTCTGAACAGATTTCTCTAGAATTTCTTAGAGCCTTTAATTAAGTACACTAATGAGTACCATGAAACTCCAAGAAGGAGAAGATAATCTACAGTTCTTCCCAAACACTTGCTTATCTGGCACACCAGTCCTAGGGACCCATGTTCCACAGAATACACTTTGGGAAACCTTGAAAAGGAAGAGTAATGATTTAACTACTAACTGTTGATTTTATTAATGTTAAATTCATTTAGATTTCTTGAAGGCTGATGTTAAAGTCACTATATGGTATAAATTACTACATTTGTACCAGTAAGCTCTATGTTTGGTTTTTGTCTTTACTCCTAAGAAGATTTTGCCTTTGGAGATAAGCAGTTATATTAAACAGATTACTGATTCAGAAGATAAGAATTTAGAAGACACCTAATTCAGCCAAAAGTTGTCCTCGTGAGAGTTTCTATAGGAATATGTGCTTTAGAGAGAAACTAAAGAAAAACGATTTTTGTATTTTCTCTAATGTGTGCTAATGGAACAAAATATTCCATCATTGTGAGCTGTGCAGTAACTAAACCTTTTAAGCCAAAGATTACAAACTGGGGCCCATGGGATAGATCTGGTCTGCAGATAGTTTTATTTAGCCTGTATAGTGATTTTTAACATTTGAATTAGTTCCCATTTTAAAATCTTGAAGTTTCACATAGAAATCTGAATTTCTAGTCACTCTTGAAAAATGGAAAAAGTCTGACAATACATAGGCAAGTGAGAACTACTTGCTGGAGCTGAGAAATAGTTTACTCCAGTGTGCTACTGCCTTCCTACTAACCCAAATATGGCTTGACACATTTGTGCTACCTGTTTGACTCTATGGTCTTTTGAGTTTGTGTGACCCCTACTGTAAGGACATGGCATGGCCCAAGGGCTGGTGCCTCCCAAAGGATACTGTAGCCCCTCTTTTTTGAATTTTTATTTTTTTTTTATTTTATTTTGAGACAGGGTCTCACTCTGTCACCCAGACTGAAGTACAGTGGCGCTATCTTGGCTCACTGCAACCTCTGCCTCCTGGATTCAAATGATTCTCCTGCCTCAGCTTCCTGAGTAGCTGCCTCAGCTTCCCAACTACAGGTGCCTGCCACCATACCCGGCTAATTTTTGTATTTTTAATAGAGACGGTGTTTCACCACATTGGCCAGGCTGGTGTTGAACTCCTCACCTCATATGATCTGTCCACCTCGGCCTCCCAAAGTGCCAAGAATATAGGAATGAGCCACTGCACCCAGCCAGCAACCTCTTTTTAGAGTCATCGTTACAAGCAAATATGGTCAGGCTGCTCTAGAAAGAAGTGCTGGAATCATGTCAGGATAATATAAGGGAATCTTCTCTATTTCTACTTGACAACATACTGGAAAAGTTGTTTCATTCACATTCCCTCTCTCTCTCACTCACACAGAAAGTTATCCCTATACAGTCATTCCTAGGTTTGCATAAGGAATTCATTCCAGGAACCCCCTCAGATATCAAAATCTATGGATGCTCAAGTCCCTTATATGAAATGACGTAACCTATGTGCCTCTGTCCATATACTTTGAATTGTCTCTAGATTACTTATAATACCTCATGCAATGCAAATGGTATGAATTAGTTGTTATACTATAGTTTTAAATTTTGTATTATTGTTACTGTTGTTATTTTTATTTTAAAATGTTTTCTAGGCCAGGTGCAGTGGCTCATGCCTATAATCTCAGCACTTTGGGAGACTGAGGCAGTTGGATCACCTGAGGTCAGGAGTTTGAGACCAGCCTGGCCAACATGGTGAAACCCCATCTCTACAAAAAATTAAAAAGTAAAAAATCTAGGTCTGGTTGCACACCAGCTACTCGGGAGGCTGAGGCAGGAGAATTGCTTGAACCTGGGAGGTGGAGGTTGCAGTGAGCCAAGATCGCACCATTGCACTGGATGACAGAACAAGACTCCATCTCCAAAAAAAAAAAATGTTCTATTTGAGATTGGCTGACCCTGCAAGACCCAGAGCCTGCAGATATAGAGGACCAACTATGTGTGTGTGTGTGTGTAACATATATGTATGTGTGTGTGTATACACACATGCTTATTTTGCCAGAGGAAATTTATGTTTAATTAGGACAGAATTCTAATTTCATCTGTTCTCAAAAATAATTATTAAAGAAACAAAGCTAATTAAAAAGTAGTCATTTTATTTATACTCTAAGCCTTTCCACAAGATATTTGAATTAGCTTATAAAGTATAATATTACAATAAGGTGTGTGTGTGTGTGTGTACACTTTATGTATATAAAATCATATATAATTATACATATATATATATATATATATATATATATATATATACACACACACATACATATGTAATCAGGACCAGAAAAGATATCCAAAGAGTAAGTCCAGAAGGGTAGAACATGGATATGAGGACCTGAGGTCTGGAGAAACAGGCTTTGTGTGAGAATGGGCTTATATTTCAGAGAGAAGCCAGAGTGTGAGTGGAACTTTTCGTACAAATAGTACCACAATATTATTTTTTGTTTAGTATGCTTATATTAGTTTGCTGATATTGTTCTATGTTGATGTTTCTCTAATTCTGCAGAGGTGACAGCTCTGAGCAACTGTTTTCTGGTGGCCATCAGGAAATGTAGATTTCGTGGGTAGGGTTAATCAGCACTGTGTCCTGAGCCCTCTTCCTGTATTTTTACCTAATCTGTATTGCCAACAATAAAGGAATGGGTTGTGTGGGATGTGATGAAGTGAGGTGAGGGGTTGAGGAGTGGGCAGAAAAAGCAGTAGGTGATAATGAAAGCTCTCAGCAGGAAGATTTGAGGTCTTTTGCAGAATTGTTTTGAGCAGTGGTAACCTACAGCCGTTATAAAAGGCTGCATTTCCTGTATTTCTGATTAAATGAAAGCAGATCACTGGATAATACACAAGAATGGTTTTCATTTCTTAAAGTGATTTATGATCAAATGCAATTAACATAAAATGATTGGAATTACCTTACCTGGTCCTGAAGCTGCCTGCCTTAACTGCTTTATTAGGAATGAGATTAGAAGAGAGATTGTGTGTAGAAAAAGATACATCCGTGTGTGTGTGTGTGTGTGTGTGTGTGTGTGTGTGTGTGACGTTAGAATCCTTGTTCTCACAATGTCAGGAAATTATTGTGTATTAAATGAAAAAATTAGTAATAGGCAATAGGTCCTCATGAAGGCGTTTATAAGTGATGCTTTATGGTATTAGTGAACCTACCTTTATAGTAAATGTCAAGGGAATGATACTTTAGTCAAACAGATGAAAGTTTACAAGGAAAGAATTTCATTTGTTTTTATGCAATAATGATGGAGCAAATGCCTGAATGTTAACAATATTGTAAACAGGTTCAAGTTTTCAGGGTCTAGGGAAGAAATGGAGATTTTGTGTCCTCTGGCTAACTGTTGAGGGCAAGAGTGTCATAAAAGGCAAAAAGTGGGTAGGTCTGGTGGCTTACTGCTGTAATCCCAGCACTTTTTGAAGCTGAAGCAGGAAAATCCCTTGAGGTCAGGAGTTTGAGACCAGCCTGGCCAACATGGCAAAACCCCATCTCTACTAAAAATAGAAAAATTAGCTGGGCATGGTGGCGCACTGTAATCCCAGCTACTCAGGAGGCTGAGGCACGAGAATCACTTGAACCCAGAAGGCAGAGGTTGCAATGAGCCAAGTTCACCCCACTGTACTCCAGCCTGGGCAATAAAGCAAGACTCTGTCTCAAAAAAATAATAATAAAGGCAAAAAGGTGAGAGTGAATTTTGTAGAAATCTTACAGAATGTGTAGACTTGCTGGGTGCAGTGGCTCACACCTGTAATCCTAGTACTTTGAGAGGCTGAAGCGGATGAATCCCCTGAGGATCTCCTGAGGTCAAGAGTTTGAGACTAACCTTGCCAACATGATGAAACCCTGTCTCTACTAAAAATACAAAAATTAGCTGGGTGTGGTGGCAGGCACCTGTAATCCAGCTACTCAGGAGGCCAACGCAGGAGAATTCTCTAGAACTTAGGGAGCGGAGGTTGCACAAGTTGAGATCGTGCCACTTCACTCCAGCCTGGACAAAAGGGGGAAACTCCATCTTAAAAAAAAAAGAAGAAGAAGAATGTGTAGACTGTTTCTAACTGAGCAATGCCAATTTTAAAGTTCATTCAAAATGCTTTGAAAGTATAATTGCCACAGGTGCTACCTTTCAAGTGGAAGTACTCTTGGGGATAAGCCAAGCCACATAACAGATTATCCCATATGTTTCCTTGCATTAAGTGTTGATGTCTGAGCAATGGGGGAAATGAACAATTTTGTTAATAATAAGGAAATGAAAAGTCAACATTTTTATTTTCTGTCTTAGTCATTGGTGGAGGGGAGGGGGAATGGCATGTTCCTGGAGGACAGATACCAGGTTTCCTTTCTGCACCCAGCTCACTTCTCAGAGCATATTGGCTCTGCCTAACTGGTTGGTTTTGAGGCAGTGCAAAATTTGCCTTTTGGTGTGGAAGGGTGTTTTTGTTTTTGTTTTAAGCTATTCTTTGATAATGTTTTAAGGTTTTATGCATAAAACCATGTACATAAAGGTTTATGTTCTATGGTTAAAATTCTAATGAAATAACTTATTTTTTAGGACAAACTGTGGGCACTAAGTCAGAGTGTCAGTTAAGAAAAATGACCAAATAGAAATATGGCATAAAGATTTCTTTTTCTACTTTTAAAAAAATTTACTTCAATTTTGAGGCTTGCTTTTATTTAACCAGCCTCGTTTGTGAAAATCAGATAAATCAAAAAGAGATAACTTTTTTTGTTTCTTTGTTTTGCGTGAGACAGTCTTGCTCTGTCACCCAGGCTGCAGTGCAGTGGTGCAGTCTCAGCTCACTGCAACTTCCAACTTCTGGGTTCAAGTGATTCTCATGCCTCAGCCTCCTGAGTAGCTAGGACTACAGACATGAGCCACTACACCTGTCTAATTTTTGTATTTTCAGTAGAGACGGGGTTTCACCATGTTGGCCAGGCTGATCTCGAACTCCTTACCTCAAAAGATCCGCCTGCCTCAGTCTCCCAATGTGCTGGGATTACAGGCGTGAGCCACTGGGCCCGACCCCAGAGAAGTCTCTCTGTGCTTTATTGTTATCTCTGGTAATTCTTTGCTAACTTGCTGAGTGTTAATCTGTATTAAATCACATTGCTGAAAGATACGTTTTAATTTTGGAGGGTGATGAGAATTAAAAACTCAGACATGGATGATTTTTAGAAAATACTCCTAATGTGCTTTAGGGGAACTCTTAAAAACAAACGAAGTGGTGTACTGTGACACATTGTAATCAGTCTCTATTATGCATTCAAATGAATCTGATTCAAAATACAGACTCTGTCTCTAAAAGCCTGCCTTAAAGTAAACAAACAAAAAAAACCACAGGCAGAGGTGGTTTCCGATGGTTTCATAGTTTATGTCATTTGCCTAGAGTGCTGAGTACAGTAGCTGTAAGTAGATTCTCCAAGCATTCTATTGAAAGGTACTTAATGCAGATTACAACTAAATAACTGGATTTTGTTTGGGTCATGTTCATTGTGAAATGCACAAATCAGTGGGTTTGTCTTTAGTCATCTTATTCTCATTTGGGGTTGATGGAAATGAAGTAAGGACCAAGTAAACAACTTTTTTTCAGGTGCAAATTCGACCATGGAACCTAAGTGACAGTGACTTTGTAATGGATGGTTCTCAGCCTTTGGACCCCAGAAAAACTATCTTTGTTGGGGGAGTTCCACGACCCCTTCGAGCTGGTGAGTGGAAATAGTAATACCACAACGACAAAACCAACAACAATAAAATTCCCAATGCCTTTAGTCTTAAATATTTTCTAGGTTTCTAGTCAGCTATACACAGTCTCCAAAAAGAAGGCTGTTGTCATTTTCACTGAGCTTTTTCAGGATTAAAGGTTTTCTCTCAAAATGCTCTATTTCGTTATGGTGCAAAAGTAATTTCTTTAGGCAATTATGTTGAAAAAAATGAATTCTATTTAGTGCTTTCCTATTTACTCACTTATATAAAAAATAATAACACATTTGGCAGTGTGCATTCTTCTGCCAGTCAGCATTATTATGTATGACAGAAATCTGTCTTCTTTAAAGGCTCCCTGTTTTTTTTAAAGTTCCTTTCCAATGATGAAATAATTGTGCTGCTGGATTTGAGCAGAATCTTAATTGACTGGAGAGTTTGAAGTGATGCTGAACTGATGACTTTAGTATGTATTTACATCCAAAGACAAATCCAATCAGCTGTGCATCAGCCTCCTCATAACCAGTATTCATGCCAGTGGAGTATAACAAAATTATTTCTAAAATCTAAGTTTTTGAAGCACTTAGAATAATTGAGTTTAATTTTTTAAAGTAAGACAAAAATGTTACTGTTGCCACTGTAGTTGTGAAAGTACATTTCTTTTGTGTTATTTATATGCAAGTAGACTTAGTTCTACCTAAAAATTAAAACAAAAAGCAGAGATCTTTAAAATCATGTTGTGAAACAGAATTATAAAATATAACGTAAAGTTATTTGGGTGTATGACTTTAATGACTTCTTAATTCTGAAAGTTCCTTATTTATCCAAACATATTTATCCACATCCCAACTCCAGCCTACACCTAAAGGATAACATTAGACCTATATAAAGACATTCATAATTTCATTTTGAAGGACTTTTAAACATATTTATTCTGATTGGGTCTTATTTTCTTCATTCTAATGAAAAACTGTCAAAAGATAGAAAGCAAAGCTGCATAGATGCCTCCCTTTTATCTGCAGTTGGAGAATAAAGGGCTAATTCAAACATGAAAAGAATTATGAGAGGAGGGCAAATGCAGCCCTTGTTTATAAACTGTACTTTTGAAAAAATGGTGAGTGGAATATTTCTGACTTTTTTTTTGAAATGGAGTCTCACTCTGTTGTCCAGGCTGGAGTGCAGCAGTACCCAACCTCTGCCTCCTGGGTTCAAGTTATTCTCCTGTCTTAGCCTCCTGAGTAGCTGGGATTACAGGTGCCCGCCACCACGCCCAGCTAATTTTTGTATTTTTGCTAGAGACGGGGTTTCACCATGTTGGGCCAAGCTGGTCTCGATCTCCTGACCTCAGGCAATCCACCCACCTCAGCCTCCCAAAGTGTAGGGATTACAGGCGTCAGCCACTGTGCCCGGCCATTTCTGACTTTTTCTAATAGTGTTATGTTTAGGAGTGGGGAGGGACGGAAATCCTTTTTCACATTTTACAAATGGACAATCATTGTTAATATTCTAGCTATTCCTTTTGCAACAAACTACAAGCACAAATTAGTTAGTTTATTTGTTTGAGATGGATTCTCACTCTGTTATCCAGGCTGGAATGCAGTAGTGCGATCTTGGCTTACTGCAGCCTCCACCTCCCGAGTTCAAGCAGTTCTCCAGCCTCAGTCTCCCAAGTAGTTGGGACTACAGGTGTGTGCCACCACACCTGCTAATTTTTGTATTTTTAGTGGAGACAGGGTTTTGCCATGTTGGCGAGCTGGTTTCGAACTCCTCACCTCAGGTAATCTGCCCACCTCAGCCTCCCAAAGTGCTGGAAGTATAGCCTTGAGCCATCACACCCGGCCACAAATTAGTTTTTATGTTCTAGCCCCTTTCCTTTTTTCCTAGATAGAAATCTGAAAAAATGTTCTGAAAGAAAAAGTCCTATAGTTATAAAAATAACAGAACTGGTTTTAACTTCTTATGTCTATCCAAGTCACAGACATACAAGTTTATAAATTAAACTTCAATTTGTATTATTCACTCTATTCTTCCTGTTTTAATGATTTGGAAAGATAGATAAGGGCCTGTATATCATTTTTCTTCTGTAAATCCTGTGAAGATACCTTTTCCGCACTTCCACTGTGATCACGCTGACACTGCAAGAAGTGAACCCCAGGACATGAAATTGTATTCTTTAGCATTTGGTGTCTGCAAGATGCCACGAATTCTAGGATTAGACAAGAATTATATTTAGTTGTCTAGTAAGAAATGGGATTTTGTATTCCCTGACTAGATACTATACCTTTCATAATTCTTGAAGTTTTTTTTTTTTTTGAGACTGAATCTCCCTCTGTTGCCCAGGCTGGAATGCAGTAGTGCAATCTCAGCCCACTGCATCCTCTGCCTCTCAGGTTCAAGCAGTTCTTATGCCTCACTCTCATGAGTAGTTGGGACTGCAGGCCTGTGCCACCATGCCTGGCTATTTTGTTTGTTTATTTGTTTTTTTTGAGACAGAGTCTCACTCTGTTGCCTTAGCTGGAGTGCAGTGGCATAATTTTTTTGTATTTTTAGCAGACATGGGGTTTCACTATCTTGGCCAGGCTGGTCTCAAACTCCTGACCTTGTGATTCGCCTACCTCAGCCTCCCAAAGTGCTGGGATTACAGGTGTGAGCCACCGCACCTGGCCTAATTTTTGTATTTTTAGTAGAGACAGTGTTTTACCATGCTGGCCAGGCTGTTTTCAAACTCCTGACTTCGTGATCCCACTGCCTCAGGTTCCCAAAGTGCTGGGATTACAGGTGTGAGCCACTGTGCCTGGCCGAAGTTCTCTCTCTTATTTTTTTTTTTTAACTAAGCTAACATTTTTTGTTTTAAAATTGTTTTGTTTTTATACTTATATGGATAGTAATCTAAATTTACTCATTCTGTTGATAATGTTCCCCCTATGCCAGCACTTTCCTTAAGTGTAGCTAGTTTCTAGGTGGCAAAGTAATCTATAATAGTGTCTTAGAATTTTACCATTCATCCCAAGACTAATTTAGAGGACCATGTTACCAAGACAAAAAAGTTAACATCTGCAACTTTAATCTATGATCATAGGAATTGGGTTTCTCTGAAACATACTGAGCTTTGTGAACTGATGTATACCTTGGAATGGAAGATCATTTTTAAAGGAACTCATTGTGACTTCGGTAGACAATCTGAAATGGAATACAGTATAGTTCACTTGAATGATAAACATTTATTGAGCATCTACTGTATTACTGGCACTGTGAAGTAGGTGTCATAAAAACTGAATATCCCAGTATCATGTTAAAGAGGTCATCATATACAGAGAGTCAAAATATTTCAGAAGAAAACAAATGTATTCATAGAATGTGAACTCAGAATTAATTGGAGGTCACATTATATTCTTTAACGTGATTCTCACATTTGGTTTTGAAACACTTTAGAGCCTTTTTTATTATTTCCAAGGGATATTGTAGTTAGGGAATTTTGGAAAGTCTAAAACCATTTTAAACATATGCAGAGTGATCCTGGACTAGATATGGGTGACCCTCCTCAACAGGTGAGATTTTAGATGTCCAGGTGGATTTTTACCCTATTCAGGGCCAAAAAGTATTACTTAATATGTCATAGTGACTAAAATATTATCATGGAAGTGTTACTCCTTTGGATCTTGTGAGTTGTTGTTGTTTTTTTTTAATCTTTGATATTTCCTCATTGTAAGACAGAGACCATTATCACTGATGGTTATTCTGAATATAGGCCTTATTCCTTTCAATGGAAATATACAAACACCTCTAAAGAAAAAAGGCAACCTGTTTTAAGCAGTATTGTCCTGAGTTTCCGGTTCTTTGGCAAGCCTCCCTTTTAAAAACTCAGGTTGGACCAGCCTGGGCAACATGGTGAAACCCTGTCTCTACAACATATATAAAACTTAGCTGGGTATTGTGGCACACGCCTGTAGTCCCAGCTACTTGGGGGGCTGAGACAGGAGAATCGCTTGAGCCCAGGGAGGTTAGGACTGCAGTAAGCTGAGATCACACCGGTGTATTTCAGCCTGGGTGACAGTGAGACCTTATCTAGAAAAAAAAAAAGAAAAAAAAAGGTTGGAAAAAAGCACAGTCCTAGAAAGGAAAGGAAAAGAAAAGAAAAACTGAAAATGGAAGCATATTAGTGGAAAATTTAGATGAGCTTACTCACTGCCTGATTGTGGGTTTCTATATATCAAGTAATACACATTCTTACTGTCTCTTCCTTTCATCACTCCCATCAGTGACAATTGCAAGCCAAGGATGGTTTGCCTGAAGTCTCCCAGTGTTTATCAGATCTTGTTTTCTTTCTACTCCCCACCTCACCCTACCCTTACACTAGAAAAGCATGTAAGTAGACTCACCGTGCCACCGTGTGGCTAAAGCTTACATATTCTTCAGTCTGTATAGGGAAATGGGCAGTTTGATTCTCCCCCTGCTACCACCTGGAAATACATGTTGTCACTCTTCATTCACATAATATGAGCAACATGTCTTCCTGAATCTCCATACAGAAATAGCCCTGTTACATATCCCTATGGCATTAGGACCTCTTCACTCAAGTGCCAGGCTTGGGGGCTATGATATCACCAGGAAAAAGTAGAGAATGAGGTATGTGGTCTCTGTACTCTTCCCCAGTTGATTAACATGAGTATGTCTCTGACCCCAATTTCTTGGCTTTAGCATCTCATTGGAGGACTGCCTCAGTGACCAAGCTTTGGGATCCATTCATTCCCAACCTTGATCACCTTGGAAAAACCTTCAGTCTTTCTCATTAGGAGCATATGAACTGTTCTTTACTTCATGACTTCCTTCTGACAGTTTATCAGAGCAGGCCCTGCAAAACAGATCAATCTTGAGAGAGTGCTCACCTGAATCCCCACAGCCTACCGTTTGCTTTTTCATCTTTTGGTCCTTTCTTTCCTAACAATTGCTCTGATAATTCTCTCCCTTCTTTCCCCCGACTAGTATTTTGTGATGGATCCTGAAATTTCTTTCTCTGTCTTTCCCTACCTGCTCTGACTATTGTGAGGATGGCTTTTCTGGGTGGGGTAAAAATTTGTGAAGTAAATATTCAGAGATATATGGCATATATCTAGAGAACATATATCCTGAAGTTTTCTAAGATCATTGATTTTAGACATTTTGTATAAACAGTTGATAGTTTAGGAACCATATCCTGATTTGTGATTTAGGAAACTGGAATATTATAACACTATCCTTTATTGTTTTTTTAATAAGTGGTTGCAGGCAGAAACCATCCTGCATCAAGTTTTTTAACAGTAGAAGCTTTTTCACCATCTTCTAAGTTCAGTATGAGTTGTGTTGGATACACTCCAGAT
Organism: Callithrix jacchus; assembly: GCF_049354715.1. Classification (NCBI taxonomy): domain Eukaryota; kingdom Metazoa; phylum Chordata; class Mammalia; order Primates; family Cebidae; genus Callithrix; species Callithrix jacchus. Next base: position 84,850,680 of record NC_133513.1, on the reverse strand, counting down.
TTGGCATACTGAGTTGATTAACTGTATTACCTTTAGGTAAAGCTAAGGACTTTCTAATGTTAAGAATGCGTTTGTGTCCTCCCTCTGCACCAAAAGCAAACCCTCATCCACAGCTGATGTCAAACTTTGTCATACAGTAGTAGGCAGTGTGATGTTAGCATACAGCCAAAATAATACGGGGATAAATTGGTGCTTAGAGAGCAGAAACCAGGCCAACTTAAATGTTAAGCAGAGATTCACAGGGTGGGAGCAGGACGAGAACCCTGGACAAAATGAAATATTTGAATACTACTCTGTCCTCAGCAGTGTCCTCAGAGCTGTCATAGATATTTAATTCTCACAATAATCCTGAAAGATTGTAAGTTGTAGACTGTTCTTTTGAGATGAGGAAGCAGAGTTCAGATAGAGCAATTGGTCTTTCTCAGGTCAAAAGGAAGATACATTATTAAGCTGAGGTCTGAGATGTTGTCTCAGTAACAGTAGAGAGTCAACTTGGTACCAGTGCACTCTGTCTGGTTTAGCTCATTGTTCATACCATCTCACTGAAAACATATATTTTTTGAAATGGAGTTTCACTCTTTTTTCCCAGGCTGGAGTTGCAGTAGCGCTATCTCAGCTCACCACAACCTCTGCCTCAAGTGATTCTCTTGCCTCAACCTCCTGAATTGCTAGGATTACAGGCATGAGCCACCATGCCTGGCTAATTTTGTATTTTTAGTAGAGATGGGGTTTTTCCATGTTGGTCAGGCTGATCTCGAACTCCTGACCTCAGGTGATCCGCCTGCCTCGGCCTCCCAAATTGCTGGGATTACAGGCATGAGCCACTGCACCCAGTCTGAAAATATTCTTAACTTCCCGACATACCTGATGCAGAACAGAATCCTATGAGTACATTTCTTCCACTTGTAGTGTGTGAATTGCCTTGAACCAACTTGACAATTGTGGTTAAACCTAGAAAGGCTTCAAGTTTAATCTTCTTTTCTTTTTTTGAGATGGAGTTTCGCTCTTGTTACCCAGGATGGAGTGCAATGACGCCATCTCGGCTCACTGCAAGCTCCGCCTCCTGGGTTCAGGCAATTCTCCTGCCTCAGCCTCCTGAGTAGCTGGGATTACAGGCAGGTGCCATCATGCCCAGCTAATTTTTTATTTTTTTTTTTAAGTAGAGACACGGTTTCGCCATGTTGACCAGGATGATCTCCATCTCTTGACCTTGTGATCCACCCGCCTCAGCCTCCCAAAGTGCTGGGATTACAGGCTTGAGCCACCGCGCCCGGCCTAATCTTCCTTTCTTTCAGAAGTCTGAGACCTCTTTGATATCTTAAGGTGCCCTACGCCTCTTTCCTGTTTTGTCCTTATTTCCAAAGAGAAGAAATATGGATTCTAGATTCACAGTTTAGAATCTATAAAGACGAATATGTTATTTTCCTCTAGAATACTCAGTCCAGTATCTCAGACTCATACATTGCCTTAGCTGGCTTTGAAATGTATTATAGTTAAATGATATAAATAGGGCCCTTAGGTGAAGCAGGACTGGGAGGAGTCATCATGGGTTTCCTCTCTGGTGAATTGACGACCCTTTCACATCTTTGTAAATAATCAGGATCAGGCCAAGCGCAGTGGCTCACGCCTGTAATTCCAACACTTTGGGAGGCCAAGGCAGGCAGATTACCTGATGCCAGGAGTTCAAGACTAGCCTGGCCAATATGGAAAAAACCCGTCTCTACTAAAAATATAAAAATTAGCTTGGTGTGGTGACTGTGCACCTATAATCCCAGCTACTTGGGAGGATGAGGCAGGAGAATCGCTTGAACCTGGGAGGTGGAGGTTGCAGTGAGCTGAGATTGTGTCACTGCATTCCAGCTTGGGCGATGGAGCGAGATTCCATCTGAAAAAAAAAGCATCAGGAGCAAACTCAAGGAACCACAGTTGAAGGTTATATTTAGCTTCACAGATGTAGCCATCACAATCCAAAGGAATTCATGGGGGTGCTATATTCTTCACGTTGCTGCAGTATTCTGCTTTCCCCCTCCAGTCTGTGGCACAGTGACGCTCATCACAAGAGCCAGCATGTGGATTAGACTCATTGTGTTGCTGCTATCATGGAAGTTGTTCATGAGATAATTTAAGTTGTCTTAAGATGACAGAGCATCTTGTCCAAAGTACAGTATACCCTTGAACCATAGCTATTAGAGCTGCTAACTTCCCACCATGACCAGACAGACCTGTGAGCACTGTCTGGATGGTAAAGAATATAAAAAGTGGTTTGAAAAGTCTTGACTTCCTCGTGGGCTGTTTACCTGTTTTCACCTCTTGTGAATTCTGGTTTTTTTCACCCTGTATGCCCTGCTCTGGTACCCTCGTTTTCCTCAGGTTAAATGTTAAGAACATGGTCCTAGGAGCTACTTTGTCTCTGTCCTCTGCAGAGGATGGTTTCAAATGAGGACTAGAAATTCTGTTTAGTACTTAAATGAGTTCAGCCTGCAGAAAGTATGCTGAATGAAGACCCACTGGTTGAGCAAAAGACCAAATACAAACAGCAGTTTGATTATTGTTTACTTTTCTTCAAGGGTGGTCATATATTGGACTTTCTGTAGTTAAAATGCAAATTAGGGTAGAGAGAGAGAGAGATGGGAAATTTTCATATTCTTCTCCCAAAAACCTCTTCTTCAATTACCTTGGTTTCTTCTAGCTTCTCAACAAATTGCCCTCCACTTAATTGAGACTTAATTGACTCAAATGTCTGCAGACTTTTTGGTGGCCAAAAAAGCAACTGTATATAAGTCATAGATGGAAATTATTTATTTATAATTGGTTTTCATAAGAGCACAAGCCAATGAGGGTTTCTGCTTCCCATCAAAATTATTTAACTGCCAGTGACATCAGTCATGATCTAATCTTTGGAACGTGCAAATGATTTCAAACATAGATTCACAAAGTAATGGAATGTTTGTGTTTCTCTGGCATCAGAAGATCCTGAAGATGTTTTTGGAGACCACTGTGGTATGGAAGAATCTGTGGTTACAGTAACTCTCCTGCTTAGCTGGCGTTTCAAGCTTACCACTCATGTGCTGCCTTTCTAAATCAGGCACTTTATTGAGTCTTTCCTGTTGTGGAAGACAAGTGCCATTCAGTTCCTTGCCAGCATTCTTTTCCTGGCCTTTCATCAGGCTTAGAAATTATTCCTCTCTTATTTCACTACAGAAGAAGCCTTGTCTTTTGAAAATTAGTATTTAATTTACAGCATCCTGAGGTTACTTATTTCACTAAATCCATTCAACCAATAAGGGAAATTCATTAATAACTGCAATTAACAGTGAATTCTGCCTTCAGTTTCTTGGTCTCTGTTACTGCAGTAACATTAGCTGTGTGAGAAGATCCTCAAACCATCAGAGGTTGTTGGGATGAAGTATAAGGGCCTCTCATTTTCAGGGTATGTGCACAATTCCTTTGAGATAGTTTGAATGAATGTGATTCCTGGATCCTGCCTCAAGACTGCAGTCAGCATTTACTTGACTTTAATAGGCAATGCTCCCTTCACTGATATGACTTAGTAATTCTGACCATAGTGGTATAATTGAGATAGTTTTCTGCTGCTCTGTCTTTAATAGCACCTACTCTTAGGCTTAGTTATTATTAGTTTATTTTCTCACCTTCTGAAAATCACTTGGTGGTGGTAAGTTGTCCTTCCTATTAAAAATAGGCCCTTAGAAAAACAATTACCAATTGGCAGTCTTCTGACAGCAACACACTTTTTCTTACTGCCTCAGCAGTTTCATATTACAGGAACCAGTAATATTTGGCTTTCCTTTTGTTCATATAAGTCTAGTAGAGTTCTTATACTCTTCAGCCCTTCAGCCTTTATAGTTCTGCAGAACTGTTCTCCTAGAAGAGAAGAGTTGTGCTGCTCTCCATCTCCCCAGATACTGATTCCTGTGGAGCTCTGCTATGTGATGATCTTTGCACATTGGCTGTGGCCCAGGTCATTGTCTGTCTTCCCTATCTTCTCCTTTTCAAATACCATATATAGGTGTTGAAACAGGTTCTTGGGTCACTCCCCAGGGGTAGTGCTGAGTCTTTTGGACTTATACTATGTGAATAGCCTAAAAGGAATGGTCATACCTGGAGGAGGTGCTGTCCAGCATCAAGTAAACAATTACCTTCAGACAATCTGGTTGCAGGTAAGTGCTAAATGTCTTTCTAATTGTATCTTTATTGTTCTGTAAATATGCCAATATAAAGGCATATTTAGGCTGGGCGTGGTGGCTCACGCCTGTAATCCCAGCACTTTGGGAGGCTGAGGCTGGCTGATCACTTGATGTCAGGAGTTCAAGACCAGCCTGGCCAACATTGTGAAACCCCATTTCTACTAAAAATACAAAAAATTAGCCAGGTGTGGTGATGCATGCCTGTAATCCCAGCTACTCGGGAGGCTGAGGCAGGAAAATCACTTGAGCCAGGGAGACTGCAGTGAGCTGAGATCATACCACTGTACTCCAGCCTGAGTGACACAGGGAGACCCTGTCTCAGTAAACAAGCAAACAAACCATGGTACATTTAGAATAAATGCGACAAAGAGTACAGGCCAGACTTCTGGATCTATAGCAAGGTGCATCATGGGTATGTTTTTACTATTTGTGTAGCACCTTGGTGCTCTGTGGTATGTTGTAAGTGCTCAGTAAATGTTTATTGTGACTATTATCATTACTAGTATTATTATTTAGAATTCAACAGGAGAGGTTAATATGGAGGATTCTTAGTTGGGATAGAATATACTCTAAAATCTATTTTTTTTTAAATTGTGGATATTTACTTTAAGGCTGTAAACTAATTGTCTCTAGTTAAAACAAATAGTTAATCCTTTCTATCACTTAGTCCTAATATAGCAATGTGACACTAGCAATTGCTTTTAGTCTTAGAGGTTAGTAAGTAGGGCTGTTTCTTATTAACTTGTTAGGGCAGCATGAAATGCCTTGCCTACCCAGGGCGCATTCCATTGGACTAAGCAGTTAGAAATTAGAACAGGAGGATTACTGGTAGTTCATGTCTTTGGTACTACTGCTAAAGTTCTGATTATATAAATTCTTGTGTGTGCATCTGTAAATTCCTATTTTTTTTTCCATTTTATTTCAAAACACCCTATGAGGACCTTCCCTACTTGAGTTGTAAGACTGGTGTGAACATTCTTCATGATATTTAACATGGGTCTTCCTTTTCTTAATTATACTGTATGATCTCCAAATAATTCTTCCTTCTCCTGGGCAAGAGTACTTCCCAAATATTATACAAATCCATGTTTTCTTTCTTTGCAGTTGAGCTGGCAATGATTATGGACCGTTTGTACGGTGGTGTCTGCTATGCTGGCATTGATACGGACCCAGAGCTGAAGTACCCCAAAGGTGCTGGCCGCGTAGCATTCTCCAATCAACAGAGTTACATTGCAGCCATCAGTGCTCGCTTTGTGCAGCTTCAGCACAATGACATTGACAAACGGGTAAGCGCCTACTTAGGGTGGAACTGCTATGGGAAAGAAAAGAAGTTTTTTCTGTGGTTTCCCAGGAAGAAAGGCACCTTGTGATCATAAGTGAGCAGCTCTACCTTGGATAGCATTAGTCCATGAGTCCATCTAGGCTGCCTGAAAAAGAGATCACTGTTGGTATTTGAGGCGTTAAAGAATATTCTGCCTCGCCCATCCCCAGAGTGATGTTACACTTATGAAAATAATCCTGCAAAATTTAGCATACCAAACTAGTGCTGTTCAGAAGATGACACTAACAGTGTGTTAACAGAAATGGAGGGCTGGTGACCTGCTTGACCTACATAGTGCGCTTAAACAACAAAGAAACTTAGATTAACATTTAAACATTTAGGAGTATATATAAGATGTTGAACTTCTGGCTTGCAAATTGCAAGATCATACATTGTGGCAATCATTGGAGCCAAAAAGCTGCTTTTCCCTTCCTCTGTTTCTCCTGCTTACACCATATATGCATGTGCATTACCTGCCATGCTGTTCATGGGTATTACCTGCCTGGCCTCTAGTGACATTAAGAGTGCTACCTCTGATGTAAAGAGGGGGCATGAAGTAGAGTTTAGGCAGTTGGTGTACATAATTGGTTTTGCAGATGGAAATGAGTTTAAATTCCTTGAACCCAAGCTTTGACAGCTGTTTGGAAGCTTAGGGGTATGGAAGCCAGTAAGAGCCAATCTGGACCCTGTATTAATAAATGAAAAGAGCAAGTAGGGGAATAGCACCAAGTCTTGAATGCCTGCCTGTGCAAGTGTGCTATGACTATTAATTCTTCTAGTAAAGAATGTTTTTGGGGCATACACTGGACTAGAATTAGTAAAGTAGTAAATATGTTCTATATGAAGTTTCACTTATATCCTCTACAGCCAATTTTGACTAATTTTGTGTAGCAGGCAAGTTTCTGAGGTAAAAATTTTAACTGGTGATGTATTTTTCATATTCAAGATTATATTTTTGTTAAGACATGTCTCTGATCAAAAACTACAAGGGCCAAGGCTAAGAATAAATATTCTGTTTGCTACTTCACTGAACTTCTTAAGAGTAAGTGGTAGTGGTTTGGTTTTTAATTAAAATGAGTAAAATAGTTTAGAATTTTGAAACTCTGTAAAGTCATGGAGATTCAAAGGCGTAATAAAGATTCAGCTCCATTTCAAGTTTTTAAGTATCCATAGCAATCTCATCATGCCCTTTTGTTTTGTTTTGTTTTTCGAGACAGAGTCTTGCTGTCACCAGGGCTGGAGTGCAGTGGCACGATCTTGGCTCACTGAAACTTTCATCTTCCAGGTTCAAGCAATTCCTTGCCTCAGCCTTATGAGTAGCTGGGATTACAGGCACCTGCCACCATGCCTAGCTAATTTTTTTGTATTTTAGTAGAGATGGGGTTTCACCATCTTGGCCAGGCTGGTCTTGAACTCCTGACCTTGTGATCCATCCGCCTTGGCCTCCTAAAGTGTTGGGATTATAGGCATGAGACTTTAAGCTCCACAAAGATGGGCATGGTAGCTGTTTAATTCCCTGCCTGGTCCGCAGTATTTACCTGTTGCTCGATTCAGTCACTGATGCTTGATAAACCTTTCTTGAATTAACACATGTTGCTACTTGGAGGGTTCTTTTAACTTCTGCTGCTGTTGTTGGTAGACATGCTTATGCCTGTACATTTGGGAGTCACGTACCAGATTCTATTACATTGAGACCTATTGCAACCATCACTGATGTACCTAGGCAGTGAACTTAACCTGAAGAGCCTTGGGTTCTTATCTATAAGAAGAAGCTTTCTTTGTTCTTCTCTACAGCCAGAACTAGTAACTGTACAGGAGGCAGATACCAGAAAAATAAAACCTAGAGGAGGTCTCCATTTCTCCATGTCTCTACCTTCCCTTTGCCTCCATCTTACCGACCTCCTGACTTATTCCCTAAGAGGGAGATATGCTTGCCCTAGGGATATGTGGTAGTCATTGAGCCCCTTTAAGAATCATAGTAGCTGGACATAGTGGCTCACACCTGTAATCCCAACACTTTGGGAGGCAGAGGCGGGTGGATCATGAGGTCAGGAGTTTGAGACCAGCCTGGTCAAGATGGTGAAACCCCGTCTCTACTAAAAATACAAAAAAATTAACTTGAGTGTGGTGGCGCGTGTCTGTAGTCCCAGCTGCTCAGGAGGCTGAGGCAGAAGAATCACCTGAACCCAGGAGGCAGAGGTTGCCGTGAGCCGAGATCACGCCACTGCCTGCCAGCCTGGGCAACAAAGTGAGACTCTGTTCCCCTCCCCCCCAAAAAAAATCCATAATAAATTCAGATATGTTTGTTTTGTTGCCTATCCCTGTTCTCATAGCTACTTTGAGGCAGGCTCAGGCCCTCAGTATTTCTTCCCAGATTAGAACTAGGTTAAAAAGGAGAGAAATGGCTTTGCTTTTGTTAGCATGATTGTAGAACATGCTATGAAAATTTGTTTGGAACATCAAATCTCTCAGGGTTCAGGAAAGCCATTGACTTTTCTGCTTGCTATAATTGGGTTAACCATATATTTTATATCTGTATCTTAGAGTAGTCCTTGGTAAACATTTAAGGTAGCAGCTAGTTGTAGGGAATTTGGAGCAAGAACAGATTCCAATACATTTAAACCTCTGCTGCTTCAATCAGTCACTGGCGACCCCAAGCAGGTTACTTAAGGCCAGCAGCTTCAGGTCCTCGTCTGTAACTCCTTGCTGGGGATGGTCTGAAGATTAAATGAAATTTTACTACTGAAAAGCCAGATCCCTATGGCAGGTCGACAGGTATTTAACCAGCAAGTATTCATCTTCCTACAAATGTACTTAATATTGATTTTTGTTAATATTATATAGATTGAGTTTTAACAATTGCTCTGCAATTGATACACTGGTTAGTGAAAAAAGCACTGGCACCAAGTCAGATGGCCTAGGTCTAGATCTGGTCTTGTTCCCCCTGCGGTTACATGACCTTGGGCAAGTTACTTAAATTCTGAGCTTCAGGGTACAGTGAAGGCAATAGTAATAGCCTTGGGTGTCCCATGAGATGGATGAGAAGCCCAGAAAGATATTGTTCAAGAAAGCAGTATGTACAATGTGTATGTGTATGGTGGGACTATTGCAGTGGGCACAAGAATGCTACCTCCATGTGATGTTAGAAACAGCCCAACAGTTCCTTCAGTGCCCCAGGATGAGAGCCATCTGAGTGGGAATATTGGAAGTCATTGAAAGTGGCAAAGTTCCTACTCTCCCTTTTGCCTTTTGCCCCTCAGAGATGAGCTCCATCTTCTTTTTTTTTTTTTTTTTGAGACGGAGTCTTGCTCTGTTATTAGGCTGGAGTGCAGTGGCACCATCTCGACTCACTGCAACCTCTGCCTCCCAGGTTCAAGCAATTCTCCTGCCTCGGCCTCCCAGGCAGCTGGGTCTGCAGGCGCACATCATCACACTCAGCTAATTTTTGTATTTTGAGTAGAGACGGGGTTTCACCATGTTGGCCAGGATGGTCTCGATATCTTGACCTCGTGATCCACCCCACCTCAGCTTCCCAAAGTGCTGGGATTACAGGTATGAGCCACCACACCTGGCTGGGCCAGCTCCATCTTCATTGTTTGCCCTGACCAATATGGAGATCCTTTCCCTTCCCTCCCCTTCTCCCCTCCTAGTTCCTCCCTTCCCCCTTCCTACCCTTCCTCCTCCCCTCTTCCCTCCTCCACTCCCCTGTCCCCTCTTCCTCCTTTCTTCTCTCTCTCTTCTTTCTCCCTCTTTCTCCTTCATTTTCCACCTTCTTCCTTCTTTTTCCTTCTTTCTTTTTCTTCTACTTTGAGACATTTATTTACTTTCCCATAAGAACAAACATGAGTAGGCCAGGCACAGTAGCTCATGTCTATAATCCCAGCAGTTTGGGAGGCCAGGGTGGGAGGATCGCTTGAGCCCAGAAGTTCAAGACCAACCTGGGCAACATAGGGAGACCTCATCTCTACAAAAAAAATTTTTTTTTTAATTAGCCAAGTATGGTGGCACATGCATGTGTGATTCCAGCTATGGGGGGAGGCTGAGGAGGGAGAATTGTTTGAGCTCAAGAGATTAAAGCTACAATAAGCTGTAATCATGCCACTGTACTCCAGCCTGGGCAACAGAACAAGACCTTGTCTCAAAAAATAATAATCATGGATTGTTATGTCATGATCATGTAGTGACTAAGTCTTATATCTTCTCAGGAAAATAGAGCACTATTGAGTGCTAGAGACTCTATAGAGAACTTTAGTCTTTGATCATAGCATTAATCTCTTTCCTTCTGATGTGAGCCCAGAGTTGCCTTTAAACCAATACTTTGACCATTTCAAGTAGCATCAACCTTTGTTACCTTTTTACCCAAAGTATTCTCCCTTGCTGTCTGCATCATTATAAATATAGATGCAGTGAATTTTTAAAACTAGAGATGGCATCTAAGGGTCACTTACTGCCTGTTTGCAGCCCTTATCCCTTAAGAAGAGTGGGAGGTGACCACCTGCAGAGCAGCAATGCCTGACAATCAAGTGAGACAATTCATTAAGTGTTGGAACAGTGAAAGCAGAAGGGCCACGTGAGGTGTGTGCTCTTGGGTTGCATCTTTTTTGTGTACGCTGTGGGAGGTACATGACGAAGAAATTGACTGGTATATCTCCTTTACCTCTTTTGTATCCAACCACCTTTTTACAAAAGATACCTCTTTTGAGAGTTTATATGTTTGTTTATTGTTGTTGTTGATCTTTGGTGAAGCTTTTAGATAGAGTATTTTAGGGGAGAAATACAAGCTTTATAGGCTTTATTTCTTCTCACCATCTTAGAGACTTTTTGGCTTGCTTATGAATATAAAGTATGTCAGTATGCAACATTTATATTATTATTTAATTTATCTATGCTATCCTGTAGATTTGGTACTTTCATCTCTGCTGTCATTTCACTCATCCATAATCTCATGATCTTTAAGGAAGAGGTGTTTTTGTTGTTGTTTGTAACAGCTTTATCGAGCTGTTTTATGCTATTCACATAGCATACAATGCACCCAGTTAAAATGTGAAATTAAATATTTTTATTATATGTACATAATTGTGCAGCCATCACAATCAGTTTTAGAACACAGGTTTTTTGCAATCATACCATATTTTATGTTTTAAGGAACATAGAGGTATTTTAATATACAGCCTTTAAGACTGAATAATAAGATCAACTGCATAATAACAATAGTGGAATGGTAGTAGGGGACACACTTTATTTACTTTCTGTAATCAGTCAGCGCATTATATAGAGAGGATCCTACTTATTTAACCTGTACTCTTCAAGGTCACAGGAACAAAGTAGCCCAGGCTCTTGGGGCAAACCTCTGAACCTTGCTGTAACTGTGATTAGAGTCCCTCTTGTTGGAGTAGGTTGTTAAATCTACAGATCACAATGTTTTGCTATGGCATCTCTAGCCATGGTAGGACTAGGAGAGGTGAAAGAGGCTTCTTTTATTAGTAGTTCCTCACAGAGCTGCTATGATCTTAATTCTGTCACTTTTGCTCAGGAGTCTGAATGGAAGTGCTTGGCACACAGCAGGCACTCACTAATGTGCAGAATGGGAGAGCCAGGACTAGAAGCAACCATGGAAGCCTGGATACTAGGCATCTAGAGTCATCTCTCATCTGGACATCTAGAATATCTTTCCCCTGGGGCTCCCCACTTCAATTTTATCCCATCTCCAGGCCTTTTTTACATAGCAACCAGAATGAGCTTTTTATAATCATAATTTAATCATGTCTTTTCACTCCTTTAAACCTTTTGATTATGTTCTACTGCCCTTAGGATAATGGTCAATGTCCTTAAAATTACCTAAATGACCCTTCATGTATTATGTACTTCTGCCTTAGCACTCCCTTCTCCCTTCATTATCTTGAGTTATTTCTCAGGGTCATTATACATATGTTGCCTGGATAATACCCACTTTTCCTTCAAGTCTCAGCTTAATTGTGATATTTTTAAGAATCCTTTCTTCATTGGAATTTACACCTCCCCCATAGATTGTTGTCATAATACACATCTGCCATTCATCTGTGCCATTAAATGCCAATATAATGAAATAATGCTTTGTTTAATGTCCATCTACTGTTACATGATAAAAATTCAGGAGGGCAATAACTGTGTCTTTCAGTTTACTGTATATACAATGCCTGACACCTAGTGGACACACATTAATTATTTTTGAATTAATGCATGAATGAGTTATCGTAGTGAATGAATGATGATTGAGAGGTGGCCCAAGAGGCCAGATACAGTGGCTCATGCCTGTAATCCCAGAACTTTGCAAGGCTGAGCTTGGAGGACTGCTTGAGGCCAGGAGTTTGAGACCAGCCTGGGCAATGTAGTGAGACCTTGTTCTCTTAAAACAATTTTTTTTTAATTAAAAAAAATTACAAGTAAATAAAAAGAGAGGTGGCCTAAATGGGAAGGCCTTTTATACCATTCTTTCACATATCCAGCTGTCCACCAGAGGGCACTTTGCACAGCTTTCTTTTTCTACTTAGTTAAGAACACAAATAATAAATTTAGATTTGGCTGTTTAGAATAGCAAAAGTATTTTTTGGCACTAATAATACACTCTAGTTGGACTTAACCTTAGGCGTGACCTGGTCCAACCCCATTTGTTTTGCAACACAGGAGAATCTAGGAGAGGTTTGGAAACTTTCTCAAGATACTTGACAATTGAGGGCAGAGCTCTCTTCACTGGACTTCCTTCCTGAGCCTTGATGCTCATGCAGGGACTAATGTTTCTTCAAACCCTCTTTGTCCTTGAATTCCTTTTTCCATCGACCTAGGTTAGGAACTTCTGAAATTATAGTTCCCTTATTAAATGTGTATATGTTTTTATATTTCAAATAACTTTTCAGGAGCATATACTGCATGGAGCAGGGGTACATCTGGAATTTATCAGGATTTTCTGTTATGCCTGTAGGTCATTTTGAACAGTCACTAGATGAGTTTGAAATTTTTCTGTGCTTTGTGCAGTTGTTTTGTTTTTCACTTTTATGGTTTTCATGTCATTGAAAAAGTTTTACATGAATACTTAACATAAAAGTGAAAAGAAAAAGTATAATCCAGAGGTGTCAATGTGACTTCCCTGGATTATATTTAATGAAGGTCAGGTGCAGGGGCTCATGCCTATAATCCTAATGCTTTAGGAGGCTAAGTCATGAGGATAGGTTGAGACCAGGAGTTTAAGACCAGCCTGGGCAACATAACAAGACCCTCATCTCTTTAAAAAAAATAAAATTCTTTTTTAATTAGCCAAGTGTGGTGGCACATGCCAGTAGTCTGGGAGGCTGAGGCAGGAGGATTTATTGAGCCCAGGAGGTTGAGTCTACAGTGAGCCAGTCACCTAGGTTGGAGTTGCACCACTGAACTCCAACCTAGGTGACAGAGCAAGATCCCATCTCTTTAATTTTTAAAAATAATTTAGTAAAGATGTTTGGCAATTTTAATGTTATGAAACTTTTCCTTTGTTTTTTGAGATGAAGTCTTGCTTTGTCACCCAGGCCAGAGTGCAGTGGCGTGATCTCGGCTCACAGTAACCTCTGCCTCTGGGGTTTAAGCGATTCTCCTGTCTCAGCCTCCCAACTAGCTGGGATTACAGGCACCTGCTACCACATCCAGCTAATTTTTTGTATTTTTTTTAGTAGAGACAGGATTTCACCATGTTGGCCAGGCTGGTTTCAAACTTGACCCTCGGCAATCCGCCCGTCTTGGTTTCCCAAAATGCCGGGATTACAGAGCCACTGTGCCCAGCCTCTGAAACATTTTGTTGTAAATGATATAGATGGGGCCAGGCACAGTGGCTCACACCTGTAATCCCAACACTTTGGGAGGCCAAGGTGAAAGAATCACTTGAGGCCAGGAGTTCAAGACCAGCCTGGGTAATATAGTGAGACCCTATCACTATAAAAAATTTTAAAAATGAGCCAGCATAGTGGCACATGTCTATAGTCCCAGCTACTCAGGAGGCTGATATGGGGGGATTCCTTCAACCCAGGAGTTTGAGTGCAATGAGCTATGAATGTACCATTGAACTCCAGCCTGGGTGACACAGTGAGACCCCACCTAAAAAAAAAAAAAAAAAAAAGACATAGGTATAATTCATGCCTTAGTTTTTACTTCTGAGGAAAAAAGTATTAGCATCTGGGGAAATAAATCAGTTAAGGTTTACCTTATGCATATGTTATGGCTCATGTTCACTAGTTATTGTTCAATTGGTAATTTGTCCCTGTGTTGACAGTGTCAAGGTTGTATGATACTCAGCACATAATTCTCAGCATTTATTCCACCTCTGCATAAATGAGGCATATGTTATCCTCGTAAATAACAGAGGCTTCCTAGAACTCTAATAGAAAGGAGCGGTTACAGGCGTGACCATTAGTATGTAAGTGAGGGATACATCCCATACTCAACTCTATCCCCACCTTCCAGATAATCATTGCTATAGTAAAAATAAGAGTACTGGCTTAGGAATTGGGAGATCTGGGTCTATTCCTAGCTGTTTTCCAATTGTGGTATGACCTTGGGCAAGCTACTTAACCTTTAGAGGCTTGATTTCATTATCCTGAGGTAATAACACCAGCCTAACTACCTACCTCACACTTTATTGCACAGATAAACCATGACAGTTTAAACAGTGCTCTGGGAAGTTATTAGGCTGTACAGGCAGATATTGATTTGTATTATTGCTGAGCCTGGCCTATTTAAATTGTGCTGTGGCCTAATCATACATCCAAGGCTGATTGTTGGCTCCTTTTTTTCCCTTTTAAAAAATTTATTCAGTTCCACTATGTATCCTTGATATAAGGAAAATGAAAGAGTTGAAGTTGATACTTTAAAAGAAAAGTTAACTTATGTGCCAATCTGTCAACATTCTGGTTGGATGTTAGTCAAGACACGCATGTAAAGACTAAGTTTTTTTTTTTTTTTTTTTTTTTTTTGAGACGGAGTTTCGCTCTTGTTACCCAGGCTGGAGTGCAGTGGCGCGATCTCGGCTCACCACAACCTCCGCCTCCTGGGTTCAGGCAATTCTCCTGCCTCAGCCTCCTGGGTTCAGGCAATTCTCCTGCCTCAGCCTCCTGAGTAGCTGGGATTACAGGCACGCGCCACCGTGCCTAGCTAATTTTTTGTATCTTTAGTAGAGACGGGGTTTCACCATGTTGACCAGGATGGTCTCGATATCTTGACCTCGTGATCCACCCACCTCGGCCTCCCAAAATGCTGGGATTACAGGCTTGAGCCACCGTGCCCGACCAGACTAAGTTCTTTTTATAGAGACAGATAGCTGGGTACATTTTTTCATTTTAAGAGTCAAAGATTTTTTCACTTCAGTCTCGAAAGTGCTATTTTTACCAGTATCTTTTCTCTGATAATGAAAATATTTTGAACCTGAAGTGAAATACAGTTTAGGATTAATTTTGCTTGTATTCCTTTGAATAGTGTTTCTGTGAAAAACTGAGTTTAAAGTATTTAAACACAGTAAGAGCCCAAGATGGTACCTGTACTCATTCTTTTTGTTCTAATGGTATTTTTAGAAATGATGCCAAATGAACTCTTAAGATGTGAAAGCTTTGCTAAATTCAATTTTTTTTAATGTGATGTAAGTTAGGTCATTTATACATGAAAGATTTTTGTATTGTGAAAATGAGATCGTTCAAAATGAGTAATCCTTTTACATGGCTGGTTTTCTACCCCTTTGTCAACTCTGTATGGTCATGAGAACATTTTTAAAGTGTGGAATCAGTTGAATCTCCCTTAGCCTAGCAAAAGCAAATGACTTGATAGATATGAACAATTTGTTTATAAAAATCTGAGCAGTGCACCCCTCTGCCTCCCGCACAACCATGGTCTAGCTCAGCTTGGCCATGTCTCCTAGAAATTTGTAAATCAGACGTTTATAACTTTAAATGGATCATGCAGTAGACATTGGTTATAGTTTCTCCAATTCATCCGATAGAAATATTTTTACTAGTACAAAGGATACTAGACTAGAATCAGCCAATCTGGGGTTTTAGTCTTGACTGTACCACTTATTATATAGCTTCAAGGAAGGGGGTGTGTGTGTGTGTGTGTGTGTTTGTAAATGAAAGTGTTTTTGAAAACTGTAAAGCACTCTGTAACACATTAATTTATGTGAAACCATGGATGACTAATATTTGAACTCTTCTAGAAGATGCTTATTAAAAACAATCTAATTGGAATTTGTGGTGACAAAGGGAGTGAAATATTTCAGGTAAAATCGGGGTAAAGTTGGTTGATTATTTGAGTTCTGTTTTTTTTTTTTTTTTAAACCTGTCACTGACTTGAAGCTCATATGAGTTCTTTTTTTTGTTGTTGTTGTTGTTGTTGTTTCGAGATAGAGGCTCATTTTGTTGCCCAGGCTGGAGAGCAGTGGCACTGCAACCTCCACCTTCTGGGTTCAAGCGATTCTCCCACGTCAACCTCCTGAGCAGCTGGGATTACAGGTGCCCACTACCATGCCCAGCTAAGTTTTGTATTTTTAGTAGAGATGGGGTTTCTCCATGTTGGCCAGGCTGGTCTCGAACTCCTGACCCCAGATAATCCACGTTGGCCAGGCTGGTCTCAAACCCCTGACCGCAGGTAATCCACCCGCCTCGGCTTCCCAAAGTGCTGGCCATATATGAATTCTTTAAACAGGAATCAGCAGGCAGGTCTTCTCTACTCATATTCTAGGGAAAATGTCCCTAGAATTAGTTCCTCTATGTTTCTTAAAGTGTGCTCCATAAAACATGAGGCTCCTGGGATTTTAATATCTATTTTATTTAAAAAATGTTGCAGTGTCAAATGAGTTTAGAAATGCTTGTTTAAAGAAAGCTGGTTTATTCTATGACATATTAGAATCTTTCATATACTAATCTTCACTGTGAAAACCCAAGAAGGAGGCAATATGCAATTTTTTACAAATTTGTTTTGATCATGGAAAAATGTGTCATTTCTTGGAAATGATGTTTTAAAGAACCCAGTTGAGAAAAACACTGTGTTCTCAGCTTCTTTCCTTCTTTCATGCTCAAATTCAGACGGCTAATAAGCAGTTGATTGTTTTTCCCTTTTATTCCCTTTTTTCCAAGTGAGTCCCATCTACCATGTATTTTCCATCTACAGAGGGTTTGGGACATGGCAAGGAAATAGCAACTGCATATCCGTGGTAGTAGTGGGGCATTGAAGTTGTGGTTGATAATCCCTTTAGTATTTATAATTCTTTATCTTTTGATTATTTGAGATTATCTGTCACATCTAAAATGTCTCCATATAAGAAGGAAAAATCGTTTTTGAAATCTCTATACCATTGACAAAGTGTTACCTTGACTCTATTTTACCTTCATGTTGGGAACCAGAGAGACTTTCAGTTTGCCAATTTGGGGCTTTCTAATACTTTTTATTTAAAGAACATTGTAGCTGGGCATGGTGGCTCACGCCTGTAATCCCAGCACTTTAGGAGGCCGAGGTGGGTGGATCATTTGAGGGTCAGGAGTTAGAGACCAGCCTGGCCAACATGGTGAAACCCCATCTCTACTAAAAATACAAAAATTAGCCAGGTGGTACTGGTACGTGCCTATAATCCCAGCTACTCAGGAGGCTATGTCAGGAGAATCACTTGAGCCTGGGAGGCAGAGGTTGCAGTGAGCCAAGACTGTGCCATCACACTCCATTGTGGGTGACAGAGTGAGACTCTGTCTCAAAAAGAAAAAAAGGCATTGTGATAGCACATCGTATTTGCTTTGAGTAGCTAGAACAGTCTGTTCTTTATTTAATGACATGTTATCCACTATACCATTCTGTGCAAGTACCTTAAGTACTTAACATATTTAATCTTTTTTTTTCTCTCTGTTTAGTGGACACATGCTGGGCATGAATTTACTAGACTACCAAAGGCTTTATATTTTTAGCCTACATGAAGATTAATTTGACCCATATTTCCATTAGGAGCCATACTAACAGAAATGCTGATAATAATGTACTTTGTTCCTGACCACAGCGGAAATATATACAATGACTCAATAGTAAAAGAAGTGAGGGTGGGATGACCTGCTCTCAAACTATTTCGACTCCTATCCTTAGTCGGGAATCATACAGCCCAGCCTTTATCTTGCTGCTTTTAGTGGTCCCTGCCTGACCTGGTTGAAAGCATCCTAGCTGTGTCTATATCTATGTTTGACTTGACCCTAGAGGAAGCAACAGTCAGAAGTGAGTTCAAATACCATCTGAACTAATCCTACCTGTGCTTATTTTGAAGTAGTGGTAGTCTCAGAGCGTTTGACTAGAAATATTTTTTTAAAGGGAGTTTGGGTTATCTAAAGGAAGATAAAGATCTTCTTTGAATGGAATAGAACCTTTTGTCCAGGCTCTCCTTACAAGCCTTGACTTCCGACCCTCCTGTTCTTTTCTGTTTTTTCTTGTCTCCTCCCTTGGAATTGTGATCATTTTTAATATGAATACTCTTTACAGTGATTTAAGTATTCCTCTTTCCTGCTCATATTTGAGTGTAGAGGTTGTTTATGAGATAAAGAATTAGAAAAAAGTCCATTGCCTTTTTTCTAAATACTTATATCAGTAGAACATTCAGATTCAACTCTTGAAGTCAGGTGTTAGAAGTTAGTTAGCAGTCTCTTGGTAAGTGCTTATTCCTCCTTGTAAGAGCTGGTTCAAACCCCTCATAGGCTAGAGGAAACAGAAGCTCCTGAGGTTGTGGTATAGCCAGGGTGCTCTGCCTCTCTATACCCTGAGGGGTAATGCCATGATAGTTATGCATTTCACATTTTTAATGATTTTCTTGCCCTTTGTTCTCCATATGATATGATTTTTTACTACTTCCATTTGGTTTTCGGCTGATTTATACCCTTACCTCCAGCCCTGTTTCCAAGCAGTGTAACAGGAAACCAGACTGTGCCAGATACTGTCAGCCCGCCCCTCTGTGTTTCATGAAAACATTATCTTAAAGCTAAACAGCAGCACTCAGAACTCTTGCACTCCATAAAAATATGGCAGAGGCATTAACACAAAAGCCCTGCTATGGAAAAATAAGTAAGTTCTTAAACTGTGAGAAGGGCACAAAGGTAATTTTAAAATCTGTCATCCCCTAGCACTTGAGAATGTGAAAAATTGTAAGTCTCATCCTTTGTAAGGTAAAAAGAAAATAAAATCCAATCTGTTTCCTCTCTGATTTTTAAAAATCTACCCTAGATTGCTTCTAAAATTAATAACTGTGGATTTGCTATATCTGAGAGTTTGTGGATAACTTTGTTGCTATGGAAAAGCCGTTTTCACATTGCCACTTTAATTTTCTAGACATCTGTCATCTGCTTTCTAAACAACAGGATTCCAACTCATAGTTGAAAACTAAAAATTTATTTTAATTTTAATATTTATTTATTTATATTTTGAGATGGAGTCTCACTGTGTTGCCCAGGCTGGAGTGCAGTGGCACAATCTCAGCCCACTGCAACCTCTGCCTCCTGGGTTCAAGTAATTCTCCTGCCTCACTTTCCCAAGTAGCTGGGATTACAGATGCCCACCACCATGCCAGGCTAATTTTTTTTTTAAATATATTTTTAGTAGAGATTGGGTTTCACCATTGTTGGCCAGGCTGGCTTCAAACTCCTGACCTCAAGTGATCCACCTGCCTCGGCCTCCCTAAGTGCTAGGATTACAGGTGTGAGCCATTGCGCCAAAATTTATGTTTAGACATTCTTTGTATTATCTGCTGCTGGAGGACCTGCTTTAGTAACCAGAAAGACACCATATTTAGTGGGAATGTTAATGAGGTTACTGTGGTTTTTAGGCGTGGCTAGATGTACTCTGTAACACATGCCAAGAAGATTATGATTACATTATGTTTAAAAGCTTTTAGCACACCAAGTAAAATGGGCTTTCCAAGAAGCTATGTTGCTCTGGATGTTAGGAAATGGCCTCCTAAATCAGCCAGGGCCCTTTCATGGGGTGCCCAGGTTCACATTAAGGCCAGATCTGAAAACAGGTACCCTTAAACTCAACTCTTAATTTTATCTATCTGTCTATCTGTCTGTCTGTCTGTCTGTCTGTCTATCTATCTATCTATCTATCTATCTATCTATCTATCTATCTATCTATCTATCTATCTAATCTGTTTGTTATTTTTGGAGATGCTATTCAGGCTAGACTTGAACTCCTGGGCTCAACTGCCTCAGCCTCCCAAGTAGCTGGGATTACAGGCACACCTCACCATACTCAACTCAACCCTTAATTTTAAAAACATTTTCCCCTTAAATAGTTCTAAAACTAAGTTTTTAGTGCTACTCTTTTCCTAGCCATTGCATAGTATATATTTTTTAAAAACAGAACTTTGATACATTATTACTGATCTCTGTTTGATTGGACTCCAAAGAGTCATAGTTTCTGAATTTTGGCTGAGCTGACTTTTTTTTTTGAGAGGAGGTCTCACTGTGTCACCCAGGTTGGAGTGCAGTGGTGCAATGTTAGCTCACAGCAGCCCCTGCCTTCCAGACTCAAGCAATTCTCCCACCTCAACCTCTTGAGTAGCTGGGACCACAGATGTGCACCACCACGCCTGGCTAATTTATGTGTTTTCAGTTGAGATGGGGTTTCACCATGTTGCCCAGGCTGGTCTGGAACTCCTGAGCTGAAATGATCTTCTCACCTCAGCGTTCCAAAGTGCTGGAATTACAGGTGTGAGCCACCACGACAGCAGCCAAGCTGACTAAAAAGGACAGGCAAAACCAGGTGTGAGTTTAAACTGTGACTTGAACTGATTCTAAATAGGCTCATGTTAAAGCACTTAGTCCCAGATGTACTGTTTAAATGGAGCCATTTGTAGTTTAAATGTAATTTATTATTCTTATTTGAGGTGCTGTGTTCCCTTAGATTTTCTCAGACCTCAGGAATTTGTCTAAAAAAAATAGTCAACTGGAGTTGAACTTTTCCTCTATTGATCAGAAATAATATTCATTTTAGAAATGCTTTTTGGCCGGGTGTGATGGCTTATACCTGTAATCCCAGCACTTTGGGAGGCTGAAGCGAGATCACTTGAGGCCAGAAGTTCGAGACCAGCCTGGCCAATATGGTGAAACCCCATCTCTACTAAAAATACAAAAATTAGCCAGGCATGGTGGCACATGCCTGTAACTCCAGCTATTTGGGAGACTGAGGCACCAGAATCGCTTGAACCCAGGAGGCAGAGGTTACAGTGAGCCAAGATCACGCCACTGCACTCCAGCCTGGGCAACAGAGTGAGACTCTGTCTCAAAAATAAAATTAAAAATTAAAAAATAAATGCTCTTCTCTTTGTCTATAGCATTCTAAATATATTATTCCTTTTACCATCTTCTCTCTTTTCTCTTTTCTGTTGCTATAACATCCTTTTACCATCTTCTCTAGGCACTCATCTAAGGCTTCACATCAGTCCATCTTATCCTTAGTGGTTACAATAAATTACATGTATTCTTCATCATCTTTGGGTATAGTCGTCTCCATTAGGCTTATGGGTATGAGTTCAAGTGTCTCTCGGTAGGTAGTTCTTGTTTCCTGTGCCTGCAAGGCCCTTTGAAACAGAGAGCCAGCTTAATGATGTGATCAGCTCTGCATGGGACTCTAGTATTTGAGCTTTAATAGTAATATAGATCAGTAATGTGATCCCACCAGATTGGTATGTTTAAAGTGTCATAGCTTAATGATACTCCAGGTGATTTTGGTGGTTAGCAGATAAGCCAGTTTTTATTTTGTTATATATTTGTTGGGGAAAATAGAGTAATTTGGATAATCTATTAAAATATTAGGTAATAGTATAGATGGCATCGGGATATGGCAAAAACCAGAAATGGTTTTGGGAATGCTTTTCAGAAACTCTTTTATAGACCATAAGTAATTTTAGGGAAGAACTTTGTCTTGGGCTACAATTTATTTCAGTTTTAATATGGTGACTGACAAGGTATAATCACTCTATATTAGTCATGTAGGTGAATCCACTGGAGCCAAAATAATCACCCTTTAGTATGAGGCAACCTAAACACTGCAAAAAGTAGCTTCACGCAGCTACTTCTCTTTTGTTGATTTTTTTTTTTTTTTTGTTCCTATGTCCTTTTATTCTTCAACAATTTTTTTATTTTTGTTGGTAATTTTAGCTGGGATTCTGGGATTACAGGTATGTGCCTCCGTGTCTGGCTCCTGTGTTTGTTTGTTTGTTTGTTTGTTTGTTTGTTTGTTTGTTTGTTTGAGACAACGTCTCACACTCTTGCTCAGGCTGGAGTGCAGTGGCGTGATCTCAGCTCATTGCAACCTCCGCTTCCCAGGTTCAAGTGATTTTCCTGCCTCAGCCTCCCAAATAGCTGGGATTACAGGTGCCCACCACCACACCCAGCTAATTTTTGTATTTTCAGTAGAAATGGGGTTTTACCATGTTAACCAGAGTGATCTCAGATTCTTGACCTCAAGTGATCTGCCCGCTTCAGCTTCCCGAAGTGTTGGGATTACAGGCCTGAGCCACTGTGCCCAGCCAAGTTTTTTATACATAGTAGGTGTAGATAGTAGATGTTTTGATACATGCATGCAATGTGAAACAAGCGCATCATGGAGAATGGGCTGTCCATCCCTCAAACATTTATCCTTTGACTTACAAACAATCCAATCACACTCCTTATTTTAATATACAATTAAGTTATTATTGACTATAGTCACCCTGTTGTGCTATCAAATAGTAGGTCTTTTTCATTCTTTCTGATTTTTTGTATCCATTGTCCATCTTCATCTCCTGCTGTCCCCATAGCTCTCCACTACCTTTCTCAGTCTATCCTTCTACTCTCTATGTACATGAGTTCAATTGTTTTGATTTTTAGATCCCACAAATTAGTGAGAGCATGTGATGTTTGTCATTCTGTGTCTGGCTTAATTCACTTAACAGTGATCTTCAGTTCTATCCATGGTGTTGCAAATGGCCGAGTCTCATTCTTTTTTATGGCTGAATGGAACTGCGTTGTGTATATGTTGGCTGGAGTACAATGCCATGATCTTGGCTCACTGAAATTTCCACCTCCTGGGTTCAAGCAATTCTTCTGCCTCAGCGTCCTGAGTAGCTGGGATTATAGGCATCTGCCACCATACCCGGCTAATTTTTCTATTTTTAGTAGAAATGGGGTTTCACCATGTTATCTATGCTGATCTCGAACTCATGACCTCAGGTGATCTGTCTGCCTTGGCCTCCCAAAGTGCTGGGAATACAGGTGTGAGCCACCGCACCCAGCCCATTCATCTGTTGATGGACACTTAGGTTGCTTCCAAATCTTAGCTATTGCGAACAGTGCTGCTACCAACATAGGAGTGCAGATATCTCTTCGATATTCTGATTTCCTTTCTCTCAGGTATATACTCAGCAATGGGATTGCTGGATCATATGGTAGCTCAGTTTTTAGTTTTCTAAGGAAACTCCAAACTGTTCTCCATGGTGGTTGTACTAATTTACACTCCTACCAACAGTGTACAAAGATTCCCTTTTCTCCACATCTTCACCAGCATTTGTCATTGCCTGTCTTTTGGATATAAACCATTTTAATTGAGTTGATATTTCATTATATTGATTTGCATTTCTCTGATGATCAGTGATGTTGAGCATCTTTTCATATTCCTGTTTGCCATCTGTATGTATGTCTTCTTTTGGGAAATGTCTGTTCAAATATTTTGCCCATTTTTTGATTTGATTGTTAGATTTTTTTTCCTATAGAGTTGTTTGAGCTCTTTACATATTCTGGTTATGAATCCCTTGTCAGATGGGTAGTTTGCAAATATTTTCCCCCATTCAGCTTTGTCTCTGTTGATTTTTTTTTTTTTTTTTTTTTGGAGACAGAGTCTGGTTCCAGGCTAGAGTGCAGTGGCGCAATCTCGGCTCACTGCAACCTCCGCCTCCCGGTTTCAAGCAATTCTCCTGCCTCAGCTTCCTGAATAGCTGGGACTACAGGCACGTACCACCACACCCAGTTAATTTTTGTATTTTTAGTAGAGATGGGGTTTTACCATGTTGGCTAGGATGGTCTCGATCTCTTGACCTCATGATCTGCCTGCCTTGGCCTCCCAAAGTGCTGGGATTACAGGCTTGAGCCACTGCGCCCGGCCTCTTTGTTGATTTTATCCTTTGCTATGCACAAATTTTTTAACTTGATGTGATTCCATTTGTCCATTTTGCTTTGGTTGTTTGACTGTGGGGATATTGCTCAAGAAATTTTTGCCAAGACCAGTGTCCTAAAGATTTTCCCCAGTGTTTTCTTTTAGTAGCTTCAGAATTTGCGGTCTTAGATTTGAGATTTTAATCTATTTTGTTTTATATATATATATATATATATAAACAATATATATATTAAAAACTTATAACATCTCTCTCTATATATACACACACACACACAGAGAGACAGAGAGAGAGAGAGAAAGAGAGAGAGGGGGTCTTGCTCTGTCACCCAGGCTAGAGTGCAGGGGCATGATCTTGGCTCACTGTAACCGCCGCTTTCCTGGTTCAAGTGATTCTCATGCCTCAGCCTCCCAAGTAGCTGGGATTACTGGCTAATTCTTTTTGTATTTTTAGTAGAGGTGGGGTTTTGCCATGTTGCCCAGGCTGGTCACAAATTCTCAACCTCAAGTGATTTACCCACCTCTGCCTCCCTAAGTGCTAGGATTACAGGAGTGAGCCACTACACCCAGTTGAGGGTTTTTATCATGAAGAACGTTGAATTTTATTAAATACTTTTTCAGCATCAAGTGAAATGATAATTTCTGTGAGGATTGACTGATTTTTATATGTTGATGCATTTTTGCATCCCAGGGATAAATCTCACTTGGTTATGATGAATCATCTCTGTAATGTATTAAAGAAATTGGTTTGCTAGTGTTTTGTCAAGGATTTTTGGATTAATATTCATCAAAGATATTGGCCTGTAGTTTTCTCTCTTTTTTTTTAATGTGTCTTTGGTTTTGGTAGCAGGATAATACTGGCCTTATAGAATGGGTTTGGAAGAATTCCCTTCTCTATTTTTTGGAATAGTTTGAGTGGCATTGCTATTAGTTCTTCTTTAAGTGTTTTGTAGAATTCAGCAGTGAAGTCATTGGGTCCCAGACTTTTCTTTACTGTGAGATTTTTTTTTTTTTTTTTTTTTTTTTTGATGGAGTCTCACTCTGTTGCCCAGGCTAGAGTGCAATGGTGCAATCTTGGCACACTGCAACCTCCGTCTTCCAGGTTCAAGTGATTCTCCTACCTCAGCCTGCCAAGTAGCTGAGTGCCTACTAACGCACCTGGCTAATTTTTGTATTTTTAGTAGAGACAGGGTTTCACCATATTGGCCAGGCTGGTCTCAAACTCCTGACCTCAGATCACCCACCCACCTCAGCCTCCCAAAGTGCTGGGATTAGAGGCGTGAGCCACTGCACCCAGCCCCAATGTGAGACTTTTTATTGCGGCTTCTATTTCATTTCTTGTTACTGGTCTGTTCAGGTTTTGGATTTCTTCCCGATTCAAGGATTTCTTCCTTAGTAGATTCTATTTTTCTAGGAATTTATCCATTTCTTCTAGGTTTTCCAAGTTGTTGGCATATAGTTGCTCATAGCAACCACTGATGATCCTTTCAATTTCTGCAGTATCAGTTGTAATGTCTCATTTTAATTTCTGATTTTATTTATTTGAGTCTTCTCTTTTTCTTAGTCTGGCTAAAAGTTTGTCAGTTTTGTTTAACTTTTCAAAAAACCAACTTTTTGTTTCATTGTATTGTCTTTTTCATTTCAGTTGCATTTTATTTCTGCTCTGATCTTTATTTTTTTTTCTTCTATTAATTTTGGGTTTCATTTCTTCTAGCATTTCTAGTTCTCTAAGTTTCATCATTAGATTGTTTATTTGAAGGTTTTTTTCATTTTTGATGTAGGCTTTTACTATAAACTTTTCTTTTAGTACTGCTTTTGCTGTATCCATAGGTTTTAGTAAGCTGTGTTTTCATTATCTTTGTTTAAAGGAAATTTTTAGTTTTCTTCTTAATTTCTTCATTGATCCACTGGTCATTCAGGAACATATTGCTTAATTTCCTGTTTTTTAAATTACAGAGTTTCACTCTTGTCACCCAGGCTGGAATACAATGGCATGATATCTCAGCTCACTGCAACCTCTACCTTCCAGGTTTAAGCAGTTCTCCTGCTCAACCTTCAAGTAGCTGGGATTACAGGCATGTGCAACCATACCCAGCTAATTTTGTATTTTTAGTAGAGATGGGGTTTCACCATGTTGACCAGGCTGGTCTTGAACTCCTGACCTCAAGTGATCAGCCCTCCTTAGCCTCCCAAAGTGCTGGGATTACAGGTGTGAGCCACTGTGCCCGGCCCGTGTATTTGTATAGTTTCCAAAATCCCTCTTGTTATTAATTTGTAGTTTTATTTCATTGTGGTCACAGAAGATGCTTGATATTATTTCAATTTTTTGAATGTTTTAAGACTTACTTTGTGACCAAACATATGGTTTATCCTTGAGGATGATCCATGTGCTGAGGAAAAGAATGTGTCTTATGTAGCTCTTGGAGGAAATGTTCTGTAAATATCTATTAGATCCATTTGTTCAATAGTGCAGATTAAGTGTGCATCTTTCATCAATAAAGATGTTTCTGTGTTGATTTTTGGTCTAGAAGATGTAGCCAGTGATGAAAGTGAGGTGTTGAAGTGTGCAGCTATTATTGTATTAGGACCTATCTTTCTCTTTAGCACTAATAATATTTGCTTTATGTATTTTGGTGCTCCAGTGTTGGGTACATATATATATACACACATATATATGTGTGTGTGTGTATATAATTTATTTATTTATATAAATATATATTTTTGAGATGGAGTCTTGCTCTGTCACCAGGCTGGAGTGCAGTGGTATGATCTCGGGTCCCTGCAACCTTCACCTCCAGGGTTTAAGTGATTCTCCTGCCTCAGCCTCCTTAGTAGCTGGAATTACAGCTACCTGCCACCATGCCTGGCTAATTTTTTATTTTTAAAAATTTTTTAATAGATACAGGGTTTTGCCATTTCAGCCAGGCTGGTCTTGAACTCCTGACCTCAGGTGATCCACCCACCCACCTTGGCCTCCCAAAGTGTTGGGATTACAGGTGCTAGCTACCATGCCTGGCCCAAATATATATTTAAAATTGCTATATCCTCTTGTCAATTTAACAATTTATCATTATCATTATATAGTGATATAATATCATTACATAGTGACCTTTGTCTCTGTTTTGAGTTTCTTCAATGCAGCTATTTTGAATTCTCTGTCTGAAAGGTCATATGTCTCTATTTCTCCAGGATTGGTCTCTGGTGCCTTATTTAGTTTATTTGGTGAGGTCATGTTTTCCTGGATGGTGTTGATGTTAGTACATGTTCTTTGGTATCTGGGCATTGAAGAGTTAGGTATTTATTGTAGTCTTCACTATTTGGGCTCATTTATACCTGTCCTTCTTGGGAAGGCTTTCCAGATATGTGAAAGGACTTGGGTATTGTTTTCTAAGCTGTTTCTGCTTTAGGGGGCACCTAAGCCTAGTAATGCCGGAGGTACTGCTTTTATGGTCTTGGGCAAGATCTGGGAGAATTCTTGGCATTACCAGGAAGAGATTCTTTTTGTCTTTTTGTTTTTTTCCTTTTTGTGGAGAACAGGGTCTCACTATATTGCCCAGGCAGGTCTTGAACTCCTGGGCTCAAGCTATCCTCTCGCCTCTGCCTCCCTAAGAGCTGGGATTACAGCCATGAGCCACAGTGCCCAGCACCAGGAAGAGATTCTTGTTCTCTTCCCTTAGTTTCTCCCAAACAAACAGAGTCTCTTTGTTCTGAGCCACCTAAAGCCAGGCATAGAGTGACACAAGCACCCCTGTAGCTACCACCATTCTGACTGTGCTGGGTCCGACCTGAAGCCAGCACAGTACTGGCTCTCACCTAAGGTCTGCCATAATCACTCCCTGGTTACTGCCTGTGTTCACTCAAGGCCCTGGGGCTCTACAATCAGCAGGTGGCAAAGCCAGCCAGGCTTGTGTCTTTCTCTTCAGGACGATGAGGTTCCCCAGGCCCCTAGATGGACTCAGACATGCTCTCCGGGCATCAGATACTAAAGTCGAAAACCTTAGAAGTCTACCTGGTGTTTTATTGTATTGTGACTGAGCTGGCACTCAAACCACAATTGCGGTCTTTCTCACTCTTCCCTATCCTTTCCAAAGGCAGAGGAGTCTCACTTTTCATCCATCGCCACCCCAGACCATGAGAAGTGCTGCCAGACTGTCTCCAGCATCTCGTTAAGGCCCTAGGACTCTCAAGTCCACTCATGGTGAACACTGTCTGGCCTGTAACCCATCTTTCAGGGTGCTGGGCTCCCCTCTGGCCCAGGGTAGGTCCAGAAATTTCATCTAAGAGTTAAGTCCTGGAGTTGGGGACCCCAGGAGCCCTCTTAGTGCCCTACCTAACTGTGGCCTTGCTGGTACCTGAAGCCAGCAAGTCTCAGAGGCTCAGCCAAGGACCTCAAAGCAGTACCTGGGTATTGCTGCTGGTTATTCAGGGCCCAAGGGCTCTTGAGTTAGCAGGTGATGAATGCTCCCAGGACTGTGCCCCTCCTTCAAGGCAGCGGGTTCCCTTCTGGCCCATGGTGTGACTAGAAATGTCACCTGGGAGCTAGGGCCTGGAAAAGAGACTTCACAATTCTGACTGTGCCCTGTCCTTCTGTGGCTGAGCTGACATCCAAGATGCAAGACTAAGCCCTTCCCACTTTTTCCTCTTCTCTCCTCAGACTGAAGGAAGAGGTCTCTTTTGGAGCCATGAGCTGTGCAGCCTGGGGTTAGGGCAGGGGTGATGCCAGCACTCCCTTGGCTGATGCCTCAGTAGGCCATGTGCCCCCCACAGTCCACTGTCTCTGGGCCTAGTTCAGCACTAGGACTCCCTCAGTGTTGCAGTCCCTACAGCCTAGACTGACTTTCAAGTCAATTTGGAGACACAGCACGACGCACGTGTAGTCACAGTGATGACGTTTGGGGGAGCTCAAGTTCCCACTGCTGGAATCAGAGACTCCCCTCAAGCCAGGCTGGTTTAAATGCTTTGTGATTCAGGATTATTCTTCTATCTCTTCAGTGCCTCTTTCAGCAATATGAAGATAAAACCAGGTACTATGAGGGCCCACCTGATATTTGGTTCTTCTAAAGGTGTGTTTTTCTGTGTAGATAGTTATTAACTTTGTGTTCTTGTGGGGCAGGGGGTGGGTGGAGGTGAATTGATGGAGATATCTGTTCTTCTGTCTTGCTCTGCTGCCTTTGTTTTGTTGATTTAAATTTGGAAATACGGTTTGACTGTTGCTGTTTGAAAGGTCGTAGTAGCTGACTTGCACATCTGTTTGTGGATACTCATGGTGTATGTCTTGTCTTTGGGCAAGCCTCTGCCCTTCAGATAACCCCTCATAAACAGGAGCTGGAGCAGCTCTGCAGGAACAGCACCACACACCTATCAGGAAGCCTACCCTCTGGAAGCTTTCAGGAAAGGCCCCTGAGACATAGTAGCAATCCAAAAGCCACATTCTTTGTTTATTTTTACTATTATTACATATATATTATATTTTTGAGACAGGGTTTCACTGTGTCACCCAGGCTGGAATACAATGACGCTATCTTGGCTTACTGCAGCCTGTCTCTTGGGTTCAAGGAATCCTCCTGCCTTAGCTTCCCAAGTAGCTGGGACTACAGGTGCATACCACCATGCATCGCTAATTTTGTTGTTGCTGTTGCCCAGGCTAGTCTCAAACTCCTGGGCTCAAGGGATCCTCCTGCCTTAGTCTTCCAAGGTGTTGGGATTCCAGGTGTGGGCCACTGTACCCAGCTTATTTTTTTCCACTGTATTAAGAGTCATGTCTGTTGGTATTTAATGCGCAGCTCTTCGCAAACTTGATTTTCTTGCTTTCCAGGCAAAATGAAAATGATTGGAAATTGCAAACTTAAAAGAGGTGTTTGGAAGGTGTTTCAGATATGACAGGAGACCACCAGATTTTGAAGGGAGCTGACAGAAAAATTGAAAACTCTACTGCATTGTATTACTTGGCATTCCTTATGAAGAATGCTCATGATGTCTCCTGTTTAAGAGGGGGTAGGGGACTAGTACATTTTAGCAAAATTTCCATCAAAAAACATCCAACATTCAAGATATTTTGGCACTGAAAACAAGAAGTGCCTGGTTTCTAGAAAAATAACTTGAGGTGTATGTTATTCCCTAAGAAAGCTGGTAAATAAGGCATCACTGTGTGCCTCTGGCTGAGAGGCAGTCATGAAAGTCTTCATGATATATCTTCTGAAGTACTGTGTTGACGAGATTCCTCAAAGCCCCTCAGCCAGTAAGGAGCATGGTTACCAAGCTTGGTTGGAAGCCTGAATAGACAGAAGGTGCTGTTTTATTAATACCGCATTTTCAAATGTCGGCACAAATGTGTTACTTGACCTTACATATGTTCGTTCAGCATTTTACAGCTTGCAGTAGATACTGGTATCCATCATTCCACTTGGTCCTAACGTCCCCATGTAATGGAGATCTCTTCTCATCAACTGATGGAGCACTAATTAAGTCTTTTTCATGGCTACATGATATTCCATGGGTGTAGATATACCATATTTTATTCAACTGTTTCCCTGCAGATAGACATTTACTTTGTTTCTGATTTTTTGCCACTATGGACAAGTCTTGCAATAGATATGCTTTACATATATCTTCACATCTGGTGATTATATTTCCAAGCATTGCGATTACAACAGGAACAATTTCCAACAGTGGGATTTTTGAGTTGAAGGGTATACGTATTTTTAATTTGAATAATTTGCTAGTTTGCTTTTCAAAAATGTTGTAGCAGGCCAGGTGTGGTGGCTCACACCTGGATTCCCAGCACTTTGGGAGGTCAAGGCAGGTAGATCACCTGAGGTCAGGAATTTGAGACCAGCCTGGCCAACATGGTGAAACCCATATCTACTAAAAATAAAAAAATTAGCTGGGCATGGTGGTGGGTGCCTATAATCCCAGCTACTTGAGAGGCTGAGGCAGGAGAATTACTTGAACCCAGGAGGTGGAGGTTGCGGGAGGTGGAGGTTGCAGAGAGCTGAGATGGTGCCATTGCACCCCACCCTGGGTGACAAGAGCGAGACTCTATCTCAAAAAAAAAAGTTGTAGCAATTCATATTTCTATCAGCAAATGATGAGAAATAGTTATCACTCTTTTAAATGTTTGCCAGTCTGATGAGAATAAAATAGCATCAATTTTTTTCCTGACTAATAAATATGAACTTTTTTTTTTTTTTTTTTTACTTTTTTATTTTCCTGGGGCCAAATAGCCATCTTTTTTTGAAAAAAGAGTCAGGTAAACAGTCGGGTGCAGTGGTTCACGCCTGTAATCCCAGCACTTTGGGAGGCTGAGGCAGGCAGATCATGAGGTCAAAAGATCAAGACCATCCTGGCCAACATGGTGAAACTCTGTCTCTACTAAAATACAAAATTAGCTGGGCATGGTGGTATGTGCATGTAGTCCCAGCTACTCAGGAGGCTGAGGCAGGAGAATTGCTTGAACATAGGAGTTGGAGGTTACAGTGAGCCAAGATCGCGCCACTGCACTCCAGCCTGGCACCTGGTGACAGAGCAAGACTGTCTCAAAAAAAAAAACAAGGGAAACAATATGCTGCCCAGGCTGGTCTTGAACTCCTGGGCTCAAGTGAGCCTCTCTCCTCAGCCTTCTGAGTAGCTGGGATTACAGATGCTTTCCGTCACAATCAGCTACTGTACTTGTATGTGAATTATCTGTGAATTCTTACGTGAATTATTCTCTATGCATTTCCCAGTTGAGTTGTTTGTCTCCAAAGAAGATATACAAAGGGGATAACAGGCACATTTAAAAAATGCTAAATATCAGCTGGGCGCGGTGGCTCACGCCTGTAATCCCAGCACTTTGGGAGGCTGAGGCGGGTGGATCACGAGGTCAAGAGATTGAGACCATCCTGGTCAACATGGTGAAACCCCATCTCTACTAAAAAAAAAATACAGAAAATCAGCCGGGCATTGTGGTGCGTGCCTGTAATCCCAGCTACTCAGGAGGCTGAGGCAGGAGAATTGCCTGAACCCAGGAGGCAGAGGTTGCGGTGAGCTGAGATCGTGCCAGTACACACCAGCCTGGGTAACAAGCGCAAAACTCCGTCTCAAAAAAAAAAATGCTAAATATCATCAGTCATAAGAGAAATGCAAATCAAAACCACAATGAGATATTATTTCATACCTACCAAGATGGGTGTTGTCACAAAAATGAGAAACAAATATTGGTGAATGTGTAGAAATTGGAACACTGGTACTTTGCTGGCTGGTGAATGTGTAGAAATTGGAACACTGGTACTTTGCTGGCAGGAATATAAAATGGTACAGCTGCTTTGGAAAACAATTTGGTAGTTCCTCAGAGAGTTAAACATAGAGTTGCCATATGCTCAAGTAGTTCCACTTCTAGGTTTATAGCGAAAATCATTGGAACCAAGTACTCAAACTAATATAAATACATGCACGTTCATAGCAGCCCTTTTCACAATACTAGCCAAAAGGTGGTAACACCCAAATGTCCATCAACAGATGAATGGATAAACAAAATGTACTGTGTGTACACACACATATGCAATTGGAATATTATTTAGATATACGTAAAAAGGAATAAAGTACTTCTGCATGCTGCAGTACAGATGAACCAAATGATGCTGGGCGCGGTGTAATCTTAGCACTTTGGGAGACTGAGGCAGGAGGATTGCTTGAGCCCAGGAGTTCAAGACCAGCCTGGGCAACATAGTGAGACCTCATCTCTTAAAAAAGAAAAAAAAGCCCGGGTGCTGTGGCTCACGCCTGTAATCCCAGCACTTTGGGAGGCCGAGGCGGGTGGATCACAAGGTCAGGAGATCAAGACCATCCTGGCTAACATGGCGAAACCCCATCTCTACTAAAAATACAAAAAGTTAGCCAGGCGTGGTGGCATGTGCCTGTAATCCCAGCTACTCGGGAGGCCGAGGCAGGAGAGAATCGCTTGAACCCAGGAGGTGGAGGTTGCAGTGAGCCGAGATTATGTCAGCCACCACACCTGGCCTGATTTCATTTTTATGAAATATCCAGAATACAGAAATCTGTAGAGACAGAAAGCAGATTGGTGTTGTCAGGGACTGGGAAGTAGGGGGAGGTAAGTAACTACTTAGTGGGTGCAGGATTTCCTTTTAAGGTGAAGAAAATGTTTTGAAACTAGATAGAGACAGTGTTTGTACACATTGTGAATGTATTAAATGCCACTGAATTGTTTACTTTAAAATTGTTAATTTTATGCGAGGAAAAAAAAAGGAAAGAAAGGCTGGCTCTCACTGGGTGCATGAAATGTTCAGGTGAACTGAAGAAGCGTAGGGAAGGCAATTAAGGTGAGAAGAAAAATGAAAGTAAAAAACAGACCGGTTTGCTGGGTGTGGTGGCTCATGTCTGTAATCCCAGCACTTTGGGAGGCCCAGGTGGGTGGATCATGAGGTCAATAGTTTGAGACCAGCCTGACCAACATGGTGAAACCCCATCTCTACTAAAAATAAAAAAATTAGCCAGGCGTGGTGGCATGTGCTTGTAATTCCAGCTACTCAGGAGGCTGGGGAAGGAGAATTCCTTAAACCCAGGAGGTGGAGGTTGCAGTGAGCTGAGATCGCGCTACTGCCCTCCAGCCTGGGCAACAGAGCTAGATTCTGTCTTAAAAAAAAAACAAAAACCTGACTAATTAGAGTTTGAGTTAGGGAGTCACTGGGAGAGAGATTGGGCAAATCAGGAAGGCTCTGGCTTATATTTAGTGAGACATAGGAGAGAGGGCATGCCCTATTTACTAAGGTGGCTGAACTTAATCCTTAGCCCTATAGGCAATGGAGAATGAGTGGCTTTTGACCAGGAGAGGAACACTGTGAGATGAATTATTGAAATATCAACAAATATCTAGGAGATTTGAACCAAGCAAGGAAGGTGTGGAGCTTGGTGCCCAGGGTATAGGCCAATGATACCAAACACATCCAGGCACAGCTCGTGGTGGCCTAGAGAGGAAGTAGTAGAAGCAATAGCCATGCCCAGTGCTGTGGACATGCCACACACTGTTTTATATGATTTGATTCATATAGATTGACTCTTCAGAGCAACTCTATCAAATAGAAACTGTTTCTCCTCAATGTGCAGGTCAGGAGATACAGCCTCAGAGTGACTGAGAAACGCGCCTAAAGTTGCACAGCTAGTAACATGACCTAGATTTGAACTCAAACAGACTGACTCCAGAGCTGCTGAAATTTTGATTATGAGGCAAAAATGAATGTGAGAGATTGTTTTGATGCCTACTCACCAGCTTGGGAGGTTGAGGAGGGGGAGGTTGGAGGAAGGGGCAGCAAAGCCAGAGTGAAGACATTTTCCCTCTAGGTAATCAAAGGCTGGTGTAGGCCTTGTCAGGTGGGCCTTCACTCAGTCATCTCTTGCTGGCAGATGGACTTGGAGACTAGAGCTCATGGCTAGAGAGAAAGCCTCAGGAGGCTAGCAAAGGGGCTTTCAGCAGGGAAGGAGGGTCAGGAAAGTCCCACTCCTCTCGCTTCCCACCTACTGCCCCTCCCGTGTACCCCGCTTGCACCCTGCCAGGCCCTCCCGGCCACGTCCACAGGCGCCCACGTTGTCAGGTGGTTAGGGCCTCTCAATCGGCCACCTGCCCTTGTCTCCACAAGCCACAGGGCTGGCTTTTCCCAGGATGGCACTGGAGGTGTGGGAGGCACCCACCACAGATTCCACCTTCCCGACAGTTCCTAATGTTTGGGATGAAAAAATTAATGATGTTTCTTTTCTAAGGTTCTAGGAAAGGAAAGGGGGTAAGAATGTGGTAACTTTTTTCTTCTTTTGGTTTTCAGTCATACAGCTTTGCTTCATTTCAATTAAAAAATGTTCCCTAACGGGCTATGATGAAAAGCTGCCTTCTATTGAAGCTTCCAGTGTTGAGGGGAGATTAAGGCAACAGAGAAAGTTCAAAAAATAAAAAAGCCTCAATTATTATAGTAGCTTCTTAACACCTCAGCCGTGAGTCCCTTTTCCTCTCCAGTCCATGGTTGCAGTATTGGGGTGTTCGTCTCTGGGAGTGTTGTCATTACAATGCGGGGCACAGCCTCACAGCCCCTTCCATCTTCAGTGTGCCTCCTGCCCTCAGGCCTGGCTCCAGCCACACTGCCTCCCAAGGCTGTGCCTGCCTTCTGCTTATGGTCTTTATCCTGGCTGCTGCTGCTTCCTGCAGTGCTCTTCTTTGTCCTGCATTGTCATGTGCTGCCCAGCTTTCAGGATTCAGCTCCCATGCTTTGACATGCACAGCCTCTCCTAATCCTCCCCAGCACCCTCTGATGTAAACACTGTTATACCCCATTCACAGATGACACAAATGTGTGTGTAAACATTACACCCATTTTACGGATACAGTGATAGAGCAAACAGAAGCACAGAGAGATTTTAAGAATTTGTCTAATATCACACAAGAAGTAAATCAAGGAGCTTATTCCAAAGTCCATCCTCTCAACTACCAGCCAGTATCAGCAGAGTTCAAAACAGCATCTGATTGAGATGTACCATGAAGCTATACCGTAAGCTCTCCAAAGTGAGAAATGTCAGGAAGCTTTGCTAAACTGTTTTTCTCTGTCTTTCCTCTTTGGGTCCAGGTCGAAGTAAAGCCATATGTGCTGGATGATCAGATGTGTGATGAGTGCCAGGGCACACGCTGTGGTGGGAAGTTTGCCCCATTCTTCTGTGCCAACGTCACCTGTCTGCAGTATTACTGTGAATACTGCTGGGCGAGCATACATTCCCGAGCCGGGCGGGAGTTCCACAAACCGCTGGTGAAGGAGGGAGGCGACCGCCCTCGTCATGTCCCGTTCCGCTGGAGCTGAGCCACGGGCCGTCCCAGCCACAAGTACTGGAGTAGATGACAAGGAGGGAAAAGAGAGGGCACTGCCTCAGGGCTTACAGTGTTCTGGAAATCTGTGCATTCATTCTCGATTTTTAAAGAAGAATTGGGTCTTTTTATTATTATTATTTACAGTCATATTACTGAACTCAGTGTCCAGTATAATGCAGAATTGCAGAGTGTAGGACGGTACTGATTTGCACTTTGATTCACACCTTTGTCTGCTTGGTACCTTAATTTTTTATACCTGATTTGTCACTTGTGACAGTATGTAGACTGCCATTCTCATCAGCGGCCGTCTGGCTGCTGTCTGTGATTCTTCTGTTGTTGTTGTGCTGGTGTTGTTCTGATTGTTTTGAACTGGAGCATGCACTTATTTTCAGAAACTTCGAGAGTTGCCCCTAGGACAAGACTTACCAAAGGTAATACTCATGAGTAGGTGGCAGATGTAGCAAAAACTTCACAACAGTTCAGCAATCATTAGTTGGGGTCACTTAGAGTAAGGATAACCCTTCATGAAAATAAGCCTTTAGTTGCTCTCTATTTTGACTTGTAAGGATACCTCATAAGCTGGATCTTTTATTTTTCCTTCATGTTTGATTTTTGTTTTGCCGAGGATTTTGGTTAGATCCTTTAGTATTATGTAAATTTATGCTGCAATAGCTTTTGCTGCTATTAAAATGGTATTTTTAATACCATAATACTCTATTCAGGCTAATATATCAATTAAAAGACACAAAAACCCAACAACACACTTTTGTGATTTTAGGGATAGAGTCAGCTGCCGAAAGGAGATGAGAATAGACTTCAGAAAGCTTCGGTGGAAGGTCACTATTTCTGCCTGCATGTTTACTTAATCAGGTTGCTGCATGCAATAAATTTTATATCCAATGTCTAGTATAAAACGTTCCCACAATGCACAAATTAAGACTCTATATAAGCTATAAAATACTCATTTTTTTAAAAAAGGATTTTTTCATTCAAAGAATTGGTAATTGACCGGAGGAAGGCATGCCTCAATAAATGGAATGCTTCTGAATGGGAAGAGCCCATAACAGAATGATCTATATTACAACCAATAGAAAACCTAGGTGTAGGATATTCTTCAAGCAAATTTGTGGATGGTAGATGAAGTACTTTGCGGTGCTCTGTTATATATTGTGCAATTTATTTTATATAGTAAAGTGATTATGTCTAACTGTGATCAGACTTAACTGTTTAAAGCCTCTGTGTCAGACATTAACGAACTTGACAGTTCCTAACTGGTATATTATTAACTAACACATGAGCTCTTAGTTACAATCTCTTAGTGCTTGCACCATTTTACATAGCTTCAGACCTTGTCCAGAAAACCAAAGAGCTCATCTTAGCTTACAAACACTAGGAATATATACAGTATATAGAGATAAGTTGTCAGATTGACAAACTAGGCACATTTTTAAGCAAGTTGTGTAATGGTGATGCTAAAGAAATGTCTGTACAAGAGAAGATGGCCTGGGCAGAGTTGGTTGTCTGGGTGAGAAACTAACTACTTAATTCCCTGGATTTATCCTGTTAAGCTTGAATAGAATTAAGACCTGCTAGTACTAGCGTGGACATTTTTTTAGCATTCACTCTTGGGCTGCAGATAGTAATATATAAACACACACAATGATTGCAAGACTATGTAAATCTTTTTTTAATCTTCTTCCTATGTTTTGGAATTCTGGGGACAATCTGACTGGATATGACACTGCAGAATAGATTTCAGTCGCTGTGTT
Organism: Callithrix jacchus; assembly: GCF_049354715.1. Classification (NCBI taxonomy): domain Eukaryota; kingdom Metazoa; phylum Chordata; class Mammalia; order Primates; family Cebidae; genus Callithrix; species Callithrix jacchus. The sequence continues at coordinate 84,813,387 of NC_133513.1, read as the reverse complement.
TTCTGTGCTGTGATGTCCTTGTACTGTCTTAAGTTAGTGTTGCTTGTTTTTGTTTTGTTCTGTTCTCCCATGTTTAGTTGCAATTACTGGCTCTCAAGCTATAGTTTGTTTTCAAAAAGGAAAAACAAAATAGTTTTTTACTGGATTAAAAATGCTTATTTTAGAATCCTCCCCTTTTGAGGCATTTTGGTAATAATTGCTTTTTTCCAGCCCAGGTGTGGTTTTGTTTGTTTTTTCTATGTTTGTGGGTTTTTTTTTTCATCTGTACAAGAAATTTTGTTATGCACTACTACTTTTTGTATTCTAGACAGTTTCAAAAGTTGGCAGACTTTTTTTGTTTTTAAGGAAAAAGGCATGCTTTCTGACTGACATGATCTTTTGCAATACCTCAATTTTGAAATATAGGAAAGAAAATGATATTTTCTAAGTAAGTTTATTCAGAAAAATATATATTAATTTAATTCTGCAAGAAAATGATTTAACAGATGGGTAACTTTATTTTTTTCATGCTTATTTGTGTTTTTTGAAAATGAAGAAGTTAGAGCTTTATAACTATAATATTAAAGATCATATCTAACCTACAGAAATCTACCTAATTATGTGAAAGAAGCAAAACTTTTTGAAGAAGCACCCCTCTTTCATGTATTAAAATAACACTGAGATTTTTTTAAAAAGCTGGAAGATTGTACAGCATAAAGCTAAAGTGAAGGCAAAAAACCATTGTCCTGAAGAATAGGTTACAAAAAATAAACTCCATTTGGTGCTGAAAGTTGTGACTAGATGGTGGAAACTACTTTCCCTTAATTTGTATATTTATAATCAAGCGTTGATTGTGCACGACTGACCAGGATTGTGAAAGAGTTCTTCTGTTTGTATTTTTTAAAAGAGAACTTTTTTAGTTTATTAAATTATAACATGTTCCCTTTTGTTTTGTAAATAAATGTGCCCCCAAGTTGTTAATGTTATATTAAAAGAGAGGGTCCTTCAAAAAAATTATTTTTTAAAACACAGAGGTGTTCTGACCTGCAACTTGACTGGGAAGCCCCTGGGTAACACAGGTCCTGCTGTGGCCTTTCCTTGGTGTGACACTTGAACTAGTCGATTTTTTGAAGGCTATAACCTAACCTCGACTATTTGTTGTTACGTGCAATACTGTTTGTACTGTTTGTATAAAAAATAGAAAAAAAAAGAAAAGAAAAAAGGCATAAATCTTTATTGCAGATTTATTTTCATTGCAACTTTAGACATTGTGATTCACTGAAATCATTTTTCTACTGTCAAATATGTACCTTTTCTTCATGCTGGTATTTTTTCAATAGTAATGTAGCCTTTGTACTGAGACAAATTTTCATTGTTATTTTTAGAAAGATTTTTTGCTAAGAAAAAAATTAAACATATTTACATATTTTTCATTTTATTTCGTATTTTCTTTAAGGAGTGCTTTCTCAATCATTAATAGAGTTGTTTCTGGGAGGGACTTTCATATCTGGTCAATGTCATAATATTATTTTGTATTTTTATTGGAATAAATTAATTTTATGATGCTAATTCTTTAAAAGTTTATTTTTTTCATTTTCAGTTATTTTTGAAGCTAAAACCTTTGTAATATTGTTACTAAAGTGTCTAGTTTTTTGAAATGCAAAGCTTTATGTATTAACTTGCTGATGTGGTTTACAATAGTGTGACAACGATGAAAATGGTTGGTTATGTAAAGTGATTGGAAATGTCATGGATAATCGGGTAATAAAATGACAGAATGAGCAGAACATGTGAGATTTTGAGAAGCCTTTTCCTTTATCACAGTGGTTTAGTGTAGGACTAGGGATGTCACAGTGCAGTTCTCTAGGGATGTCACGGTGGATTTATACAACACCAGGTGCAGCCAAACCTGTGGCCCTGAGAATGAAGTCACCCCAACTGAAATACCACCGGGTTTCAAATCTGGCTAAGTCAACAGAGTGTGTCATCGCTTTTCCCCTCTAACTCTTCATTATGTCGCGTGTGTGTGTGTGTGTGTGTGTGTGTGAGAGAGAGAGAGAGAGACCTGCCAACTGCTGTCCTTGTGTGAGACAGTGCCTTTCTCCCAGGCCGAATCCTTGATGTGCACTGACAGTGGTGATGTTTGAGTCATAGGAAGTTGCAAAGAGGACACGGCCTTCGTGGTGTAGTGCAGCCCTCAGCCGCAGTGTGTCATACGTGCTCCTCCCTGTAAGGCTGTTGGTGGCCCTGAGGATGCACACTCGGATGTCACCACTGTCTGTGGACCCTGTCTGTGTCAGGCTGCATCTTCCTCCACACCCATGCCTGCTTCCTGTTCCGGTGCCCCTTTTTGCCTTTCATTGTGGCAACTCCGTGCATGATCTGTCTGCCTTTCTGCTGCTGCTTTTCCAACACCCTCCTCACCTGGAAGCTGTGCTGTAAGGCAGTGTGTCATTGCAGTAGCACCTACAGTCAAAGCAAAAACTACAACTGCAAAACTGGTGTTGCGTAAACAGAACAGCCAATGACTTGCTCCAGATAGATAACGTTTCTACTAGTCGTTGACGGCCTCTTCCAGCTCCATCGCTATGGAGGCAAGGTGAATCAATAACTCAGAGAAACTTGTGTCCAGAGTTGGTCTTGGGTACGCTCTATGTATTCAGTTTTGTAAATAATATATAGATTAGATCAAGTCGTGATGTAAAATTTTAACTCAAATTGGGTACTACTGGTTGGAATTTTACATTAACTACAAATAAATGATTAGGAACAGAAGAAAAGAAATTGGAAAATTCTCGCTTAGTGGTATAAAGATTATGCTTAGATTTCTGCCTCTATCTTGTTTTTTATAGCTTGTTAGTGAGGCATGGGCTAATGCAGAACATACTGCATTTATGCAATTAGCAAATAACGCTAGTTTTCATTTTACCTATTATATTAGCAACAAAATGGCATTTAACTGGGTAAAGCTCCTACCTAAATATTTGAGTATTGTGACATCTCTACTTGCAAGGTTTGAGTGAAAGATTAGTCACAGATTAGTGAAAAAATGTATCTTTTTGTTAAAACTGGCTTATTTGAATGGATTGTTGCTTTTCACTAGCTTGTATGGTATGTCAGCTAACATTTCTCTGTTTCTTTTCTTTTATAACCAAACTTCTCTATCTCAGCTGCAATAGTGTTCCATCTTACCACAGAGTATTTTATAATTAATGCTGTTGACTTTATACCCCAAAATGGGTCAAGAAGTGGATATATGATTCGGGAATGTTTAAATTTTATGACGACAAAGTTAATTGCAACAAGTAGAAAACCTGGGTGCTAAAACAGGATAACTTCTGCTCTTTTTCTTTCCTGGATATCGTTCTGTTGGGGTATAAAGTAGTAAGTATTTGTATTTTTGCTGTCAAAATAATGGACTTAACTTTTAGAGTGTTCACAGCTAAGATCTCTGTATTTGTTTTTCAACTAACAACTAATTTTAAATGTATTGTATCTTTTATTACCTGTTCTCTTAGATTGTTTTTTGCTAGTAACCCTTACTCAGCTTCTGCCTTTGGGGCTTGGACTACTATTGCTTGTATGGAACTACAGTACTGTGACTAAACATGGAGCTCAGTGCAGCTACTGCTTACAACGCTTAAACTTTGTAGTTTGGACTTCTTTTTTTTTTTCTGTATTAACAACTTATTAAATCTAGTTGTATGAAGTACTGACACTTGTCATCCTTTGCATTTGCTGAGGAATAGCTTGGAGTATGCTTCACATTTGGGAACATTGGTGCATTACAGTTTGCTTGATTAGCTTTTTTTTGACACATCCCCTTTAAAGCAGACTACAGCAAAATTCACCCTTTCTCTGACACAAATAACACTCGTTTATGAAAAACAGGCAAATATATTTGCAACAATGTATTTGATTGTTGACACATGTGAACACACGTTTTTAGAAGTGCAGTTGGGTTTTTACGCCAGACTTCCCGCATGAAACCAATTCTCAAAATCACAACCAAAACTGGCAGAGGAAGGTAGGTGTGCACCACTTCGCTTTATCTTTCACCTAGCTCTCCGATTTTTTCAGAAAAATGAGTTTTAAAAATCCCTATCGCTTTTGGACGTGCTAGAAGCCATCTCCTGGGCACTGACTAATCCATTTAGAAAACGGATCACAAGTGGCTGCACCAGCGAATCCCCGGCAGGGCTTTCAGAACAAGCAGGGACCAGCGTCCCTCTCCCCAGCCTGGCTCCCAAGATGGATTCACTTGGTTTGGGCTGGGATCCGGCCACAGGTATTTTTAAACTCCCTGGCAATCACCCCAAGGATAGGAAACCGCTGTGTCGGCGTCTTGGGCCTGCGCAGCGCCTTCCTACAGCGGCCGAGGCCGGGCGCGCCCAGGATGCCTAGAATTGAACGGGGCCGCTCCGCCCGGAGATGCCAGTAGGGCAGAGCCGCTCTGAAGAGCCACGTGGGGCAGCTGCGGGCGTCGGGTCTTATCTCAGGCTCCCTCCCAGGCCGCCCACCCATAGTCTCCTGCCCGCACTCCTTCGGTCCCGCTCGGGGTCCCACGTTCTGCCCCTCCCGCACCCGGGGCCCTGGCCTGGGCGGTGGCGCATTTCTTCTTGGCAGCAGCCCTACAGGTAAGCTCACCCGGGCTGGTGGACAGCGACCCCCCACGCCCCGTGCCACCAGGCCTGAAGGACAGCTCCACGCTGGGGGAGTCGCTCACTGCTCTGCGTGGAGCTCCTCTTTCCACCTTGCTAGATTCAGTATCAGCTTTCACCTGCTCCGAGCAGGTGCCTCTGTCCACCAAGGGAAATCAGAAGGCTCAGCCCCTATGCTGCTGGGATCGGAGGGAGCGTTTGGAGCTCATGCCCTTTGGACCCGCTACCCCGACCCAAATGGGGATAAATACGTGTTTGAGCCCCTTTTAAGTCTCCTTTTATTAGAAATAATATACATTAAGGCCACAATTGGAATCATTTCAGAGGGCGGGTCTGACTAGGAGCCCACATTTGTCCCTTCATTAAAAACAAAAAGGAAGAGAAAGGTTCTGATGTCCTAACTCTTGGTGTGAAGAGGGACTAGGTGCCGGTACCGGTATGATGACTAGAGTATTTCCAGCGTGAAAAATCGGTCGGTAGTCCTGGTGTTCCCTGTGCCGGAGGTTTGCAACAGCCTGCCTGCCAACTGCATGGCTGTGTGGAACATGCCCCATGAGGAGGCCGGAGGTTGTCTAAGTTCCCGGCTTTACCGAAAAGAAAACTCATCACCAGCAGTGCTGATGCACATCAAGCTTTAACACTGGGGCATGGTGCAGTTCTTTTTTCTTTTTCTGTTTTTTTGAGACCGAGTCTTGCTCTGTCACCCAAGCTGGAGTGCAGTGGGTTGATGTCGGCTCACTGCAACCTCCGCCTCACAGGTTTAAGCAATTCTCCTGCCTCAGCCGCCTGAGCAGCTAAGATTATAGGCGTGCGCTAACACACTCAGCTAATTTTTGTAGATTTAATAGAGACGGGATTTTACCAGGTTGGCCAAGCTGGACTCGAACTCCTGACCTCGTGATCTGCCTGCCTCTGCCTCCCAAAGTGCTGGGAGTACAGGCATGAGCCACGGCACCCGGCCGGCGTGGTGATGTTTCACCAGACCTTTGGCACATGCATGTGAAGTGGTATTTACATAAGCACTCCCACGCTGGAGTCATAAATTTTAAATCAAATATATGATTTTAAAAATATTTTAACGAGAACTGTTCCACTACAAAGGGTATTAACGGGGTGAGGAATGGGGTGAGGGGAGCCCAAATTGGTAGGTCCTGCTGTCATTCAAAGGATTGTCAGGAGGAAAAACTTTTCTCTACCAGCTAGGTTTGATTGGGGGTCTGCTAATTAACTAGAAAGAAACAAAAGACAAAGTTTATACATATGCACATGGAAGTGCACAAAAGTGATTTCCTCCATAATTAGAGACAGGGATTTATATAACTAACAAGGGAAAGGAGTTCTCTCATGGAAAAGGGCGTCCGTAGGAAGATCAAGTGGTTTCTTTTGGAAAGAGAAATGAGTTTTAGGAGATATGAACGTTTCTGGGGATGTTTGTTTATGCAGGTGCCAGTGGTCTCCATCCCTTTTCTGCCCACTAAAGCTCCCTGGGAGGGGATTTACGGCAGCTTCACTCTCAGAACTTTCTGCATTTAGTCAGATAAAGGAAGCTCTGAAAAAGCTCACTTTTGCATCTGTTGAATCTCAAATGTCTTTAGTTTAAAATAATCTTCGTATCAAGTTGGGTGTTCCAAGTGGGTCCCCACAGGCTGGAGTGCTGCTGTTTACTGAACAGATAACTGAAACTTATCTGAATTCTGTCCCATTACACAGTAGTGTGGAGGGAATAAAATTGAGGTTTGGGCATTGTATGTATTTAGATAAAGAAGACTTCACTGTAACTGCAAAGGCACTCATCTCCACATTTAATTCTGGCCCTCAAGGGTCAGCCCAAGTCATGCTATTTTCTTTGCTGTTACTGCTCAAACCTTTGGTTAAGCTGGTTTGGGCTCCACATTTTCTTTTTTTCTTCTTGTGAGATGGAGTTGCTCACTCTGTTGCCCAGGCTGGAAGCTGGAGTGCAGTGGCGCAACCTCAGCGCACTGAAACACCACCTCCAGGGTTCAAGCGATTCTTTTGCCTCAGCCTCCTGAGTCCCCATGGGACTACAAGCACCCACCATCATGCCCAGCTAATTTTCATATTTTTAGTAGAGACAGGGTTTCACCATGTTGGCCAGGCTGGCCTCAAACTCCTGACCTCAGGTGATCCACCCTCCTTGGCCTCCCAAATTGCTGGGATTACAGGCATGAGCCACTGCATCTGGCCTCAACTGTTAAGCCTAAGGGAAACATCCAACTTGTCATCTTCAGTGCAGGCCTAAACCGAATGACTCTCTTTGTAAATAGAAGAAAAACTCCGTTGGCAAGTCTTAGTCCTTAAGGTGATGAGTTGTGCACCTGGTCTCTTCTTAAAAGACAGGGTCATTTTGTTCAATCTCATTACTCATCATTAAAACCAAAGTGCAGCAGGCACAGTGGCTCACGCCTGAAATCCCAGCACTTTGGGAGGCAGAGGCGGGCAGATCACCTAAGGTCAAGAGTGCGAGACAAACCTGACCAACATGGTGAAACCCCATCTCTACAAAAGGCCAGGTGCAGTGGCTCATACCTATAATCCCAGCACTTTGGGAAGCTGAGGCAGGTGGCTCACCTGAGGTCAGGAGTTTGAGACTAGCCTGGCCAGCATGGGGAAACCCCATCTCTACTAAAAATACAAAAATTAGCCAGGTGTGGTGGCAGGCAACTGTAATCCCAGCTACTTGGGAGGCTGAGGCACAAGAATTGCTTGAACCTGGGAGGCAGAGGTTGCAGTGATTTGAGATCATGCCATTGCACTCCAGCCTGGGTGACAAGAGCAAAACTCCGTCTCAAAATAAATAAATAATAAAACCAAAATGCAATTTCAGTACATCCCCCCAACTAGAATGACTAAAACTTAAAAGTCACAAACTGCCACATGTTAGGGAGGCTCTAGATAAGTACTGGTAAAAGTAGAAGGTGGTATGTTTAGTCCATTGTCTGTTGCTATAACAGAATACCAGAGACTGGCTAATTTATAAAGAAATTTATTTTTCACCATTCTGGATGTCGAAAAATCCAAGAGCATGGCCTTCTTGCTGTCTCATAATGTGGCAGAAGGGCAACTGAGCACTTGAGACAGAGAGAAAGATACCAGGGCCAGACTTGCTTTGTAACAACCCACTATTACAATAACTAAGCCACTCCCCAGATAACAACACTCATCCCTTTACGAAGGCTCTCCCCTCATGACCTCATCACCTCTCAGGCCCCATCTCCCAACACTGTTGCATTAGAGATTATATTTCCAACATGTGAATTTCCGTGAGCCATGTGCAAACCACAGCATGGTGCAGCCATTTTGGAAAATGTTATAAAAACTGAATGTGCCGATGTCCTGTGACTTCCTTTTTCACTCATTGGTGTATGCCCACCAAAAATATGTATGTTCGAAAGACCAGGTACAAGAATAATCACAGCAGCAGTATTTGAATAGCTCCAGACTGAACACCATCCAAGTGCCCTGCAGTATTAGAATGGATACATTACAGCATATCCACAGATGGAACCCTACCCAACAGGGAGAATGAAGATATACAACAAACATGCAACATTACAGGAAGTTCTCACATGTTTAATGTTGGTTCAAATAAGCCAGACAGGAAGAGTACACGGTGTATGACTCCATTTATGTAAATGCGCAAAGGAGTAACTGCGAGGGGACTTGAAGGCACCATTTATGTAAATGTGCAAAGGAGTAACTGTGAGGGGACTTGAAGGCAGTGTCTAGAGTGCTGGTGAATTTCTTGATTTGGGTGTTGTATATACAAAGTGTGTTCACTTTATAAATATTCATTGAGTTGTACATTGTGATCTGTGTACTTGTCTGTAAGTTTCAATGGAGCATTAAAACAAGAAAATAGGAGCCCTGTGAAAGTTAAAAGCAGATACTTAGACATAATGGAATTTTCTTCCAAGTAACTTCCATATAATTCACTTTTTATACTCCTGAATAACCAGATTTCCTTTTTGGCTTCTCACTGCCACCAGCTGCCCACCCAGGCTGGCTTGTTTTCCCAATCACCCAGACTTCAATATCCCTGCTCCCAGTTGTCTTCTCGCCACACCTTCAGGTTCCTTTCTGTTATTCCTTAAGCCTACCAACATCCCAGAGGAGTTTTTGAAAAAAAATTAGGCAATCTGGGAGAAGGCGTGGAGGCGAGAAATAAAATTAAAAATTTCATCGATTAATCTCTGCAGTTAATTGTTGACCGGTAAGAATCAAACACTGAAAGTTAATGACTCTCACAGTACTTACGCTGATTCATCTATATGGCTCTCGCTCTTTCACCCAGGATGGAGTGCAGTGGTGCGATCTCAACTCATTGCAATCTCTGCTCCCCAGGTTCAAGCGATTCTCCTGCCTCAGCCTCCCGAGTAGCTGGGATTATAGGTGCACACCACCACACCCGGCTAATTTTTGTATTTTTAGTAGAGACAGGGTTTCGCCATGTTGGTCAGGCTGGTCTTGAACTCCTTATCTCAGGTGATCCACCCGCCTCGGCCTCCCAAAATGGTGGGATTACAGGTGTGAGCTACCACACCTGGCCTATACAGCCTTATTTAACATCCAAGATCTATGGGTCCCACTTCTACATTAAAGTCTGATTAAACATTAATTTTGAAATAACATTAAACGTTAAACTAATTTTGAAAGATTCATGTATAGCTATAAGAAATAAGATTGATCCCATGTATTCTTTACAGTTTCCTTCTAAAATTGCAAAAATTACTGTATTACAGTATCACAAGCAGAATATTAACATGGATACAGTAAAGATCCAGAACATTTCATCACCACAACTAACACTCCAGTTTCCCTTTTATAGTCACACCCACTTCCCTCCCATTCCACGCTCCTTTACCCCTGGCAACCACCGATGTGTTCTCCAGTTCCATAATTTCCTTATTTCAAGAATATTATATAAATGGAAATAGCAATATATAACCTTTGGGGCTTTCATTTTTCAGCATCATTATCTGGAGATTCAACCCAGTTGTATGTATCAGAAGTTTGTCCCTTTTTTTATTGCCGAATGGTTTGTGGTATGATGCACCAGTTTGTTTAACGATTTACTCATGGAAGGACTTCTGGATTGTTTCTAGTTTTGGGCTGCTAAATAAAGCTGCCATAAACTGTCATGTACAGGTGGTTAAGTGAACATCTCTTCATTTTTTTCTGGGATAAATGCCCAGGAGGACAACTGCAGGTTCGTACAGTAGTCTGAAGTTTAAGAAAGTATGAAAACTCTTTTCTAGAGCAAATGTACCATTTCACATACCCAACAAAATATATGAGTGATGCAGTTTCTCTGAATCCTCATGATTTGTAAGTGTCACTTTTTATTTTGGTCATTCTGATAGGTGTGTAGTAATATGCTATTGTGGTTTTCACTTTCATTTCCCTACTGGCTAATAATGTGGAACATTTTTTCATGTGCATATCTGCCATTTTTATATCCTTTTCAGTGAAATGTCTCTATATCTATTTTCTGATTTGATTGTTTTTATCATGTGGCTTTTTTTTTTTTTTTGAGACAGAGTCTCACTCTGTCACTCAGGCTGGAGTGCATTGGTGTAATCTTGGCTCACTGCAACCTCACCTCCCGGGTTTATGTGATTCTCCAACCTCAGCCTCCGAGTAGCTAGGATTACAGGTCTGTGCCACAATGCTCAGTTAATTTTTTCTATTTTTAGTAGAGACAGGGCTTCGCTGAGATGGCCAGGCTGGTCTCGCACTCCTGGCCTCAAGAGATCCACCTGCCTCAACCTCCCAAAGTACTGAGATTACAGGTGTGAGCCACTGCGCCTGGCCCATGTGGCTATTCTTATTTTACAGAGCAGTTTACAATTGCTCAGATGGTACAGAAAATTGATCAGATAGTCCAGAGTCTCCCAGAGCCTCTCAACATCCTTTCCCCAGTTTTTCCTATTAACATCTTCTTGAGTTACTGTGGTACTTTTTTGTTTTTTAAATGCAGCTATGCTTGGAAAAGTAACAGCTAATGTGGTACTTTATTTACTTATTTATTTTTGAGACAGAGTCTTACTCTGTTGCCCAGACTGGAGTGCAGTGGCTTGATCTTGGCTCACTGCAACCTCCACCTCCCGGGTTCAAATGATTCTCCTGCTTGAGCCTCCTGAGTAGCTGGGATTACAGGTGTGCGTCATCACGACTGGCTAATTTTTGTATTTTTAGTAGAGACCGGGCTTCACTACGTTGGTCAGGCTGGGCCTGAACTCCTGACCTTGTGATCCACCCGCCTCAGCCTCCCAAAGTGCTGGGATTACAGGCATGAGCCACCTTGCTTGGCCAATATGGCACATTTTTAAGAATCTGCAATTACTTCATATGGATACATTATTAACTAACATCCATAGTTTACATTAGGGTTCACTTTGTGCTGTACATTGTTGAGTTTTGACAAATGCATAATTTAACCACCATTATACAGTGTTACACAGAAGAATTTAACTGCCCTAAAAGCCCCATGTGCTCTAGCTGCTCATTCCTTTTCTCTCCCCTGGACCCGTGGACTTTTGACTGTCACTATAGTTTCGGCCCTTTCCAAAATGTCATATAGTTGGAATCACACAGTAGGCAGCCTTTAAAACTGGCTTCTTTCACTCAGCACATGCATGTAGGGTTCTTCCATGGGTTTTCCTGGATTCCTCGCTCATTTTTTAATCACTGTGTAATATTCCATTATATGAATGTGCCTTTTAAAAAAATTCATTTACCTACTGAAGGACATCTTGGTTGCTTCCTGTTTGGGGCAGTTATGAATAAAGCTGCTATAAATATCCATGTGCTCAAGTTCTTCTGGTCTGACAAAGTAAATGTCCATGTGCAAGATTTTGTGTGGATATAGTTTTCAATTCATTTGGGTAAATATGAGTATGGGTGCTTGATTGTATGTTAAGAGTTTGTATTGCTTTGTAAGGAACTGCTAAACTCTTCCAAAGTGGCTCTACCATTTCGTATTTCAACCAGCAATGGGTTCCTGTTGCTCTGTATCCTTTTCAGCATTTGGTGTTATGTTTTGCATTTTCCCTGTTCTAAGAAGTATTTAGTGATAGCCGGTGGTTTTAATTTGCAATTCCCTAATGATATATGTTATACAGCCTCTTTTCACATGCTTATTTGCCATCTGTGTATTTTATTGGTGAGGTGTCTGTTCAGACCTGCTGCCACTTTTTAAATTGGGTTAATAGTTTCCTTTAGTTGGGTTTTAAGAGGGTTTTATTTATTTTGTAAAATTTGGATACAAGTCGTTTACATATTTTACAGATATTTTCCCCAGTTTGTAGCTTGGGTTCTCATTCTATTGACAGCTTTTCTTTTTTTTTTGCAGAGGGACCAAGTCTTGCTCTGTCTCCCAGGCTGGAGTGTAGTGGTGCGATCTTAGCTCACTGCAACTTTGCTGCCCAGGCTCAAGGGATTTTCCTGCCTCAGACCCCGAGTAGCTGGGACTACAGGCATGCACCACCATGCTTGGCTAATTTTTTAATTTTTTGTAGAGATGGGGTTTTGCCGTGTTGGCCAGGTTGGTCTTGAACTCCTGACTTCCAAAGATCTGCCTGCCTTGGCCTCTCAAAGTGCTGGGATTAGAGGTGTGAGCCATTGCTCCCACTCTAGCATCTTTCACTTAACAGGTTTTTTCTTTCATAGATGGTGTCTTTGGTGTTCTACCTAAAAAGTCATCATTAAATCCTCAGTCATCTAGATTTTCTTGTATGTTATCTTCTAGAAGTTCTACAGTGAGGATTTATGCATTTATGTTCATGAGAGATATTGGTCCATAGTTGATCTTTCTTGTAATGTCTTTATGTGGTTTTGTATTAGAGTACAGTAGTCCAGAGCAGTCCCCACTCTTATTGCTGGTGGATCCATTTCAAGACCCCCAGGGGATGCCTGAAACCACATATTACTGAACCCTATATATACTATGTTTTCTCCTACACATACATGCCTATGATAACGTTTAAAATTTAATTAGATACCGTAAGAGCTTAACACTAACTGATAAAATAAAACAATTATATATTATAATGTTATGTGAATGTGGTCTCCCTTTAAATCTTATTTTGCCATACCCAGCCTTCTTGTGATGATGCGATGATAAAATGCCTATGCAATGAGGGGAAGTGAGGTGAGTGATGTGGGCATTGTGATTGGGCCACTGTTAGCCTGATCATATTAATAACTCAGGGGGATCATCTACTTCATGTGATCCTGGATCATCAAGCTGTAAGGATGCTAATGACTGGATGTCAGGAACAGACAGTATCAGCGACCATTGGGTGGTAGTATGTACAGGGCGAATATGCTAGACAAAAGAATTGTTCAGCTGGTCCGAGTGCAGTGGTGTTTACAACTAATTGATCACAACCAGTTACAGATTTCTTTGTTCCTTCTCCACTCCCACTGCTTCACTTGTCTAGCCTTAAAAAAAAAAAAAAATTAAAAAAAAAAAAAAAAAAAGAATTGTTCACACCCTAGCGAAATGGAGCAGGATGGCATGAGATTTCATGATGTTACCCAGGATGGTGCTTAAACTTACGAATTGTTTATTTCTGCAATTTTATATGTAATACTTTCAGACCACAGGTGACCACAGTTAACAAGAGGAGGCCAGATGCAGTGGCTCACACCTGTAATCCCAGCACGTTGTGAGGCCAACATAGCAGGTCACCTGAGGTCAGGAGTTTGAGACCAGCCTGGCCTGACATGGTGAAACCCTGTTACTACAAAAATACAAAATACAAAACTTAGCCAGGCATGTGGCACACACCTGTAATCCCAGCTACTCAGGAGGCTGAGGCAGGAGAGTCCCTTGAACCTGGGAGGCAGAGGTTGCAGTGAGCCAAGATTGTGCTGCTACACTCCAGCTTGGGTGACAGAGCAAACCTCCGTCTCAAAAAAAAAAAAAAAGCAAGCAACCATGGATTGGTGGTGAGGGAGATGTTTCTCTAATGCTGTCCTCATACAATGACCAGAGAAGAATTTCTTCTGCATCTACTGGAAGAGACTAGAGAATTGTTATAATCTCTTCTTTAGGTGTTTGGTAGGATTCAGCAGTAAAAACAACTAGGTCTGGAGCTTTCTATTTTGGAAAATTATTGATTCAATTTCTTTAGTAGATACGGGCCTGTTCAGATTATCTATTTCTCCTTGTGGCAATTTTAGTAGATTGTGCTTTTCAGGGTACTCACCTGTTATCAAACTTGTGGGCACAGAGTTGTTAATCATACTCCTTTCTTGTCTTTTTAATGCCCGTGTTCTCAGTATGGAAGGCCTCTCTGCAATGTCTTCTCTCTTTTTTCTTTGTTAGCCTGGTTAGAGATTTATTGTTTACTGATGTTTTCAAAGAACCAGCTTTTGGTTTCACTGAATGTTTCTTTTTCCTATTTTCAATGTCATTGATTATTTTTGCTTTTTGCAGTTTTATATTACTCTTTTTTCTGTAATTTCCTAAAGCTTAGGTTTTAAATATGTCTTCATTACTAACTGCATTCATTGCTATAAATTTCTCTCAAGAGCTTTTACTGCATCCCATCAAGTTGTATTTTCACTGTCTTCAAAATATTTTTAATTTCTCTTGAGATTTCTTCTTTGACCCATGGGTTAAATCCCCAAATATTTGGAGATGATCCAGCTGTCTTTGTTAGTTGATTTGTAGTTTAATCCCATTGTAGTCTAACAGCATACTTAAGTTTGTTGGGGTGTGATGGCCCAGAATATGGTCTACCTTGGTCAATGCTCCATGTCAGCTTGAGAAGTATGTTTACTCTTCTGTTGACTACTGTTGGATCTGTCAATTGAGAGAGATGTGTGAAGCCTCTAACTGTAAAAGCAGATTTGTCTATTTCTCCTTGCAGTTGTCAGTTTTTACCTCATGTATTTGGATGCTCTATTGTTAGGTGTGTACACATTAAAACTTGTTTTCATGGATAATTGGTCCCTTTTAATACCCCTCTTTATCATTAATTTTCTTGTTATGAATTCCTTGAGCTACCCCAGCTTTCTTTTGATTTTTGTTAGTTTTTCTCCATCTCTTAATTTTTTAAGTAAACAAATAAAATTACCTTAATCACTTCTAAGTGTACCATGAACATGGTACATCTATTTTTGAATTATCTGTTTTATAGTTTTCAGCAAATCTTTTACATATTTTATAAAACTTGTATCTATTTCCTGGATTTTACTGCTTGCTAAATCACTTAATTCTAGAAGCTTTTTGGGGATTTTCCACAGTCATGTTGTTTGTGAGTAAAGAAAGCTTTCATTCTTTCTAATCTGTATTGTCTTCAGATTTTTACTGTGTTACTGTACTGGCTAGGATCTCAGATATATTGTCGAATAGGAGTGGAGAAAGAGGACAGTGTGTATGATTTAAATTTCTTGAAATCTGCCAGAAGTTATGGCTCGGCATAATGGTCACCTTCAGTCCGTGTTCCAAATGAGCTTCTAAAGAATGCAGAATGTACCCTGAAGTTGTTAAGTATCTCTCCACCGGGCACAGTGGCTCACACCTGTAATCCCAGCACTTTGGGAGGTTAAGGTGGGTGGATCACCTGAGGTCAGGAGTTTGAGACCAGCCTGACCAACCTGGTAAAACCCTGTCTCTACTAATACAAAAAATTAGCTGGGCACATGCCTATAATCCCAGCTACTTTGGAGGCTGAAGCACAACTGCTGGAACCAGGAGGCCAAGGTTGCAGTGAGCCAAGATTGCGCCATTGCACTCTAGCCTGGGCAACAAGGGCGAAATTCTGCCCCAAAAAAGTATCGCTCGCTCTCTCTCTCTACACACACATATATATGAGTATAGATATGAGTCAATTAAATCACACTTGTTCACTGTACTACTAAAATTGTCTATAACTTACTGCATGTTTTCTTCTGGTCTACTTGTTTTGAGAGGTGTGTTAAAATCCCACTGTAACCTTGGACTTCTCCATTTCTTTTTGTAGTTTTGTCCATGTTTGCTTCATATTTTTGAAGTGTGTATCAATTTAGAATTGCTCTATTCTCCTGGTTAACAGAATTTGTTATTTATTTAATTTTTGGATGTATGTTTTTGTTTTCGAGACTGAGTCTCACTCTGACCCAGGCTGAAGTGCAGCGGCGTAATCTTGGCTCACTGCAGCCTCTACCTCCCGGGTTCAAGAGATTCTGTCTCAGCCTCTCAAGGTGTGTACCACCATGCCTAATTTTTTTGTATTTTTCGTAGAGATGGGGTTTCATCATGTTGGCCAGGCAGGTCTCAAACTCCTGACCTCAGGTGATCAACCTGCCTTGGCCTCCCAAAGTGCTGCAATTTACAGGTGTGAGCCACTGCATCTAGGCCTGAATATGTTATCTTTAGGAGATACCCTCTTTACTCCAAGTCATACTTTCTGCCTGAAGGCTACTTTTTCTGAAATTAATTTAACAATGCCAACTGGTGGCTGCAGTATCCTCCACTGGTCTTTGAGCTTCTCCCACTGTGTCTAGTACACAGGAGGAAACAATCAGTAAATGTTCATATGACTGACAATTTTTTATTCTTATATGTGAAGTAACTATATATGTGATTGTGTTTTCGTATATCCATAAACAGTGTTTTATTTTTGATCTTCATCTAAATGGACTCAAAAGTATACTTTTAAAAAACTCACTGCTGTTTTGAGATTCAACAATGTTTTATTACTCATTGCCTTCTTACTGCTCTGTAGTATTACATTATATAAGTAAACCCCAGGAGCTCTCATGTAGTCCCATGCCTGAAAATACTGTCTTCTAAATTTATATCTCTAGTCTTGACCTTCCTTTGAGCTCCAGACTCTGGCATCTGCCTGCCTACTCTATATCCTGACTTAGGTATATCTAACAGGCACCTCAAATTTAACATAAACAAAACAGAATTCTTGACTTCCTACTTTCCATCTCCATCCACCTCCAATTTACTCTTTTAGTCTTCACAATCTCTCCCATGATACCATTTACCCAGCTGTACCATAACCAAAACTAAGATGGAAACACATGTGGTTTTTTGTTGAGGCATAGCAAGGACATACTGACTTGACTGGAGGTAAATATAGTGGGAAATGACAAGAGCCTAAGTCAGAGGGATGGGCAGGGGCCACAACTTGCATGGCTTATAGTAAGGAATTATGATTTGGTCTGAAGATGACAGGAAGATACTGAAGGATTTGGCAAGTAGGAAGACCACTAAGAAGATAGTAGTCTAGGAGAGGCAAGGTGGTGGTAGGAACTACAGTAGTAGCAGGTGGAGATGAAGACAGGTGAAGAGATTTGAAACATATTTTGTAGCTAGTGATGGTAGAAACTGTTGATGGATTAGATGCAGGGGTGTATAAAGGATAGTCATAAGGGAGACTTGTCTGTTCCCATGATCTCACTTTCCTTCTGGACCTTCTAACAAGATTCACCAGTTCAGCATTCCACTTCACAAATTCTCTCTTCAACTTTGTGTAAAATGCATTGGGAACTATTTCTCATTTATTGGTTTTCAAATGCCTAATCTTTCATAGAATTTTCCTTATATGTTTTATGATACTTGATTATTTGTACTTCTTAAAGAATTCTACTTGTGTCTGCTGTCTTTTCCTCCTGTAGATGTTATGTATGTAGGCTTTATCTTTCCTTCTATGATAATCCTATGGGACCCTACTTGAAAGTCTCCCTAAAGGGTAATTTTTGTATTTGTTTCTGCTGCAGTGCCAGGATTGATTTTATTTTCTTGACTTTTGGTTCTTACAGTATAAAACACTTAGCATAAACCCAGACCTTACATTAAACCATATAGATAACTTTGTGCATGTGCTCACAGATCTAATCCTATTTGAATATGTGATCTCTTTGCAGATTTATGGAAGGGATTAAGTCTCTTGTCTCTATATGGAAATTAGGATCTCAGCCCCTATATTTAACAGAACTTTACTGGTTTGAGTGGATTTACTATAGACTCACAGGAACCCTTTCTTGAAGCAAGAGGTACTTTGTATCTCCTTAGAGATGGTGGTTGAAAGTGCTGTGTATAGGCCAGCCACAGTAGCTCTTGCCTGTAACCCCAGCACTTTACAAAGCCGATGCAGGCCTCGAACACCTGAGGTCAGGAGTTCGAGACCAGGCTGGCCAACATGGCAAAACTCTATCTCTACTAAAAATACAAAAATCAGCTGGGCAGGGTGGTGGGCACCTGTAGTCCCACCTACTCGGGAGGCTGAGGCAGAACTGCTTGAACCCAGGAGGTGGAGGTCGTAGTTAGCTGAGATGGCGCCACTATACTCCAGCCTGGGTGAGAAAAGCGAAACTCTGTCTCAAAAAAAAAAAAAAAAGTATAAATAGGAAACATTTTCGATTAATTGATATAATTCAAGTTTTTGTTTTATTGATTCATATTGAAGAGTCTGACATTTGATAACAGGTGTTCCTACAATAAATTTCACATTATTTAATATTTATTTTTTTGAGACAGGGTCTTGTTCTGTCACCCAGCTAGAGTGCAGTGTGAAGTCGTAGCTCACTGTGACCTCAAACTTGCCTCAGCTTCCTGAGTAGCTGGGAGTAGAAAAGCATGCCACTGTGCCTGGCTAATTTTTAAAAATTTTTTGTAGAGACAAGATCTCACTATGTTGCCCAGGTTAGTCTTGAACTCCCGGGCTCAAGTGATCCTCCTGCCTTGGCCTTCCATAGGGATAAGCCATCATGCCCAGCCCAATTTCCTTTTAGACTCCACTGGTGCCAGCATGGGTAGTCTGCAGGAGGTAGAAGATTCTATTAGGATTAAACACTTAGAACAGATGTGTGATGGAATACTTGTTACTTTTCTATAATTTCTATTATGTTCGAGTTCCACTTTTGTCTCTAAGTGATCACATTCTCAAATAGCTTCAGTGGAATATTTACTTTGAATAAGTTCATATAAACCATCCAGAAGGAATAAGGCTATACCAGTTCAATCAGTCCCAACACCAAAGACTTTCAACCTTTCACTAGAATATTTTTTAGAGAAATGGTTATAGAATAAGCATATACAATAAGCATATATAAATGAAAATTATATCCAGGCCCCCAAATGTTAAGATTTTCCTATGAGAAACCCAAATTATGAGACTAACAATCTCCCAATTTATATTTTTAACGATTTGTGATTTCCTATCATAAACACACAAAAACCCAGGGAAATAGTACAATGGATATCCATGAACCCAATTCCCAGTTTAAAATAGGTGACATTCTGTCATGCTTGTTTTATTTCCCACACCCATACAGTGAAAAAGAAAACTACCAAATCATCACATACAAAAAAATTACAGCAGTTCTTTAATATCATCCATTACTCAGTTCAATTCTCCACATCTCTCCATTATTCTTAAGATGTACTACAGTGACTGGGTCACTTCATTGAGAATACTTAGTTCTTACTGGTTTATGTGCTTTCCTTTCTATGGAACAGTTGGAATGTGTGATTTACTATTTCATAACTCAAAAGATTATTTTATAAATGTTATAAGCCAATCTAAGTTTTCCTGTCAGCCCTGACTCCTGTTTCCCATTCAGAAGCAACCACTCATCATTTTCATAGCCATCCTTCTAGAAATACGCACTTTTTGATTCAATTCTTACAACGTTTAAACAGCCTAAATAATGACTTCTGGTTCTATTTGACATTTCAAATTGGGGAGAAAGTACTGATTTTTATTGTGTGAATTCTTTTGCTCCTTCATAGCCCTTTAATGATATATTGCTCTGTACTTATTCATAGAAAATATCAATTACTATGAGCTACGTTAAAGAGCTGGTTTATGTAACTAGCAAATAAATAGTTAATAAAAAAACATTCAACTCATACTGAAATGTTCTTCTACATAAAGCCTTGAGTTAAAATCCTAAACAATGAAAAAAAAAACCTGTATACCTGAATAATCTTTTGTTCTTTCTAGTGCCCATTTCCTAAAATAACACACAGTTGCATATATTTTACAGTTTCAATCTTATATTTATTCTCTTGTGGAATGCTAGGTTTAATGTTACAGTATGTTTGTCAAAGCTAATGAAATGTGACAAATGTCTAAATGCTGCAGAACAGTATAATTTTAATGATTTTAAACAAAACACCTGTTATTGTACAGCTGAGGTCTGATGGTTGTTAACTGATGCCTATGTGTATGGCCAGCCACAAACCTTGGGGATGTTTATTACCTGTACATATATATACAAATATATCCCATACATGTATGCACACAGGCATGTATTAATTTATGCATGAAACTTACAAAATTATATATACAAACACAAACATGCATATCTATCTACATATACCTACCCTCACCATTGAGTAATCAGCCTTATGCCCAATTATTATTGCTGCCCAGTATAACTACATTTTAGTGCCAATATGAGGCACCTTTTTGGGTGCAGGATAGGTACATCTATGCATATAGATATGCATGTTCATGTAAGTTTGTGTATGTAAAGAAATCCTCTCTTCCTTTTATGCTTCAGTCATGCATTACTCCAATAAACAGTCTTTCCACCATAGGTGTTGGAATTCTAAACAGTGTAAAATCTACTGGAAAACTGTATATGTTCATAGTTACAAAAAATATATTATATATACGATTGAAACCTATTGAGTACATATGTTCTTTGAATCTGGCTATATCGTAGCCATTAGATAAATTAAAAAAAAAAAAAACACCCTCTAAATAGGATGTTATGGTAGCCTTAAATATACCATTACCTGTAGTTAGAATAGTTGATATTATATCTTAAAAGCTGAAAAAAATGATGTTAAAGATTTGAAAAACACTATGCATCTGCATTAAATATATAAAGGTTTCTACAAGGGCCCGATTAAATTCATTGTCTGACATTTTCATATTCTAAGACTGACCAATATCTTAGTCATTATTCTTATATTCTTAAAATCATGGCTCATTAAGGCTTTTATAGAAAAAAAGCCCTATTTTAAATCAATTATAAAAACAAGTTCTATTTAAAAGAAAAAACATACATAAACACTAAAGTACTCATGGATATTATCCTGTACAAAGTGACTAAAGATGGGAGGCTCGTTCCCAGTAAGAACACCTCCTGGTAGCACAAATAAACCTGGTTTGGTTCCTCTGCTCTGCAGCTTTTCAGCATGTAAAATTTAAACCATTTCACATTAACGTTTAAATTTAATACAGTGCAAATATTGGAGAATAACTTGTTCCCCCCAGTGAAACAAGAGCCAGCATTATGCTGAATATTCTCTAGATCTATTTACACATTGAGTTAAAAGTTCACCATAAACTTAGAAATTTGCTGAATATCAGCAGAAATGTAACTGAACTAGCAGCAATTGCATTTATAATATTTGATAGTTACTTGAGAGAATGCATAAAATTTTCCAGGCTGTACTCTGAATCATACTGCTCTTGATCCCAAAGATCACTCAGGTTTTCAAGAATTGATTTCATACTTGCTTTCCCAGAAGTGGAGGTGTCAGCTTTTTCCGCTTTGTCATCCTTAAGAAAAATTGGCAAAAAAACAAAATGAGAGGTTAACTTCAGAAATTATATTTTCCTTTAAAATCACACTTGTTTCTACAATTATTCAACAGAGTTGAACACTTCAAGTGATGGGGAAATTCATGCTCTCCAAACATATTTGTTATTCTTAGTTTATTTGGAAAGAAACTCAAATATGGAAGAATTATAAGAACGTAACAAAAAATTTGTTTGCTTTATCATTTTTCTCTCCCTATATATATATGTGTGTATGTATATATGATGTCAGAAATAAAGTTATCAGTTTTTTCCCTTAACAATTTGAAAGTTGTAGACGTCATGTCCTTTTATCCCTTGAATCAGCATGTATTCCTAAGAACAAGAATATTCTCTTACATAATATATAAAGATCAGATTAAGGAAATCTAAGACTGATATTAAAATGTTCTAACATAGTCTGTTTTGAAATTCCGACAATTGTCTAAATAGTGGCCTTTATGGCAATAGGCCATTGTCCTAAAACATCCCTCTGAACCTAGTTCTGCTCACTGAAAGTCACCCATAAGAATATTCCTTCAAACAGAATAAAAGCTATTTGAAGACAACTATATATGTTTCTTTGAGCCTTCTTTTTCTATGTTAAACATGGCTCATTCTTCCAACTTCATCTTAACTTTCAGTATCTCAACTGTCAGTATGACATGATTGAAGAACCTGCCTCCATTCTGGCCACCAGGGACTTGATTTGTTGCCATTTAAAAGGTAGCACCCCAAATTAGACATAATTCAAATGTGGTTTAACATACACAGAGTATGGCAGAACCATTTTCTCTTACTTGAAAGTACATTTCTGTTATAACTAGTTTTAATTTAATCATAAATGACTATTTCCCACCATAATTTATACTACATATGCAATGGATTTTCTGAATCTACATAGGACTTTAAATCCAGCTATATTGGTTTTTACAATATTAGACTCACTAATACTTCCAAGTGGTGCATCCTTTTGATTATAGATTGTTATCTAATAGTTCCAACATTTGCAATAACAACAATGGCTACTATTTATTGAGAATCTATACTAGGTATCCTTTCTGACTGCTTACGCATATTATTTTACGTTACAACCGTGTAGTAAAATAGGTATAGAAGCTCAGAGGAGCTTATTATCAGAGGAGATAATCTGCCTAAGGTAAACGGTTAACAGGAGGCAAGGCCAAGAACCATGAGTCTTACTGACTCCAAAAATAAGCTGTGCTTTAGCAGAAAATGACTAAGGAAAGAAACCTTGAGGCAAGATAATGAAGACATCAGTTAAAAATAAATAAATAAATAAAAACTGCACATGTCCCCTAGTATGCTGCAGTTTATCTGGGCACCAAAAATTCCCTCCAAGGGGGATCTCACGGATACTAAAGTGAATCCATTTTGTTGCTCCTTTAATACTTTCAATTTAGCAGTCACAGATACAACAAATTGTATAAGTTCTTTACCTTATCAAGAGTAAACAGATCAAGAAGCTGCTCAGTCCCCATGCTCTGCAAACTAGAATTTTCTTGGCTAATAACGGTATTTGCTATGTTCATCTTGAATTTCTGCAACCCCATTATTTTTTCTTCCAGTGTTCCTCTGGTTATCAGTCGGTATACATTAACCACCCGTTTCTGGATAAGAAAAACAGTTAAGCCAACTGTAACATATATTGATAAGCTTTGAGCTTCCATCAAGTCAGAGGGCTTGTAGACTTGTTATTTTCTACTACCTAATTAGGGTTGGATTTTTATTTTGTCTGGCCGCACGAGCTCAAAATGTGTGCAGCAAACCACGGAATATTAGGGATGGACAGTGATCCAGGTTTTCTTAGTGCTAGCACCTCATTTAATGCATGAGGAAGTGGCACCACAGAAGAGATAAGTGATCTGTCCAAGGTCATAACACTTGTTAATAACCCCAGAGCAAGGTCTGCACCAAGGTTTCCTATCTTTTTGGGGGAGTATTTTTCCAGTGCACAGGTTAACATCTGTGAGGCAAAATGGACTTTTACCTGCCCAATGCGATGGGCCCGGTCCATGGCTTGTAGATCTCTCATTGGATTCCAGTCATGCTCCACAAATACTACTGTGTCAGCGCCTGTCAAATTAAGTCCCAGGCCACCAACATGAGTGGTAAGTAACAGAACGTCTATAGATGGGTCATTATTAAACCTAAAAGTATAGATAACAAAAATAAAATTAGTCCATTCCTTATAAGTCCTATAACAAAAACTGTTAAAAATTAAAGAGCACAAATGAAAATGCTGCTTTAAAAATCCATGACAGGGATCTTCTGTGATCACCTGAGAAAAATATCCTCTCAATATGCATAATGTTTTTAGTAAAAAAGAGCATTCCAAAGCAAGTCAGGAGTTTCATAAATACAAAATAAGGCAAACTGCATTGAATTTAGTAACATCAGGTAAGGACTAACTTGCAAAAATATAACTAAATGCTAATTATAATTAAGATAAAACCAAACTATGATGCTTTAAAGTATGGGGACAGAGATAAATGTGAGAACATGCCAGACTTTCATTCAGGGAAGACAGAAGATGAGAGTATTAGGGTTGCTACTACTATACTAGTCCTAGAAGACACTGACAAAGGACATCTGGTAACTTTTAGGAAAAAGAAAAACCTAACATTAAAAATAGCAGCTACCAAGCTATGATGTATTACCCTACTACAAGTCAAGCAATAGGCTTTGTACTTTATATGCATTATTTTATTTTATTGTTAGAATAGCTCTAATAAGGGCATTACCAATATCCCTATTTTAGACTGAGGCTATGTGAATGATAAACAGGCTCAAGAGAACACTGCTTAAACAGCACAGTAAGGAGTCAAACCTGAGTGTGTAGGCCTTCAAAGCCCCTTCCTGGGTCTCTAACTTTATTGGGCCTAATGATCTCTTAGGGATGCTTTTTTTTTTTTTTTTTTTTTTTTTTTTGAGATGGAGTCTCGTTCTGTTGCACAGGCTGGAGTACAGTGGCATGATTTCGGCTCACTGCAACCTCTGCCTCCTGGGTTTAAGTCATTCTCCTGCCTCGGCCTCCAGAATAGCTGGGATTGCAGGCATGTGCAATCACATCCAGCTAATTTTTATATTTTTAGTAGAGACAGGGTTTCCCCATGTTGGCCAAGCTAGTCTTGAACTCCTGACTTCAAGTAATCCACCCACCTCGGCCTCACAAAGTGCTGGGATTAAAGGCGTGAGCCACCGCACGCCTTTTTTTTTTTTTGTTAAAAAAGCCTACTCTTCGGCTGGGTGCAGTGGCTCACACCTGTAATCCCAGCACTTTGCACGGTCGAGATGGCCAGATCATGAGGTCAGGAGTTCGAGACCAGCCTGGCCAACATGGTGAAACCCCATCTCTACTGAAAATACAAAAATTACCCAGACATGATGGAGGGCGCCTGTAATCCCAGCTACTCAAGAGGCTGAGGAAGGAGAATCGATTGAACCCAGGAGACAGAGGTTGCAGTGAGCTAAGACTGCACCACTGCACTCCAGCCTGGGCGAGAGAGCAAGACTCTGTCTCAACAAAAAAAAATGCCTACTCTTGAAGTCATCAACTTTGGGACTAAGCAGAACCTAGGAATATGCACTTAAAAGAAAGCAACCCCTGAGATTTTAAAAGTAGAGGCTGCAGACCACATGTAAACACCGCAGCACCAGTTCTCCTTCCTAGCTGGGCTAGATTCCAACTTATTATCAGCACAGAAACAGGGATTAGGATGGAGATTTTAGCTAAACCACTTGTTTGGTTCCTCTTACCCTGATCCTCCCAAAAACTAAGGGTGAAAGGAGTCATCTCTACTGTTGGTTTGTGCCTTAAATTTCTTTCATGCTCTTCAGAGTTCATTCCTATTATAATCATACCTTTTCATTTACTGAACAAATAATCTATTCGATTATATTTCTGTAGTTCTATATTTTAAAAGGGGGTTACTGGGGTGAATCACACAAACCAGTTGCAGATACTTAGCCAATGAAAATATTTCATGGGGCAAACTTCTATGTAAGTAATAACAGATTTATTTATACATAAGAGTCTTAGAAGCCACTTACCGGGAAACAATGGAATGCCTCTGACCAGGAGGTATGCTGCCATCTAATCTCAAGTAAGTGACAGAGGGCAAGTGAGGTTTGAGGAGATCATGCTCTACTATATCAAGCATGCTTTTCAGCTGACAGAAGATCAGTATCCTGTGCTGAGCCACAACAGACTCTGTGCCACTCTCAGAAGTGCTGCCATTTCCCAAACCACAGTCCAACAGCAACTTAGGAAGAAAAAAAAAAAAATCACTCCATAGGTGATCAATAAAAGTAGGTAACCCATTTCATGGTGACAAATATTTCTCTCTGGCAAGAAAAGGTTAATGTACCTGAAACCTATAAAGCGGATTAGCACTTTGGGCTGCAGCTATCTGTCACCCTGTGGCACACTGGTTTTTGAGGTGCTCAGGCTTAGAGTTCCCTGGTCACCTTTTCAGAAGTTCTAATTTTTATAGACTCAAGGTCTCACTATATTTCTCAGGCTGGACTTGAACTCCTGAGCTCAAATGATCCTCCTGCCTCAGCCTCCCAAAGTTCTAGGATTACAGGCATGAGCCACCACGCTTGGCCCAGAAGTTTATCTAACAAACCTACTTTCCTTTTCCTCAATCCTTGAGGGTCACTAATGCCTCAATAAATGCTTATTGAGAGTAATGATAAAGAAGATGCCACAGGAAAACTGGTTCATAAAGGGTTATTCAATAATGTATGAAGCAAACAATGGAATAGCCATATTTGGTAGAAAACAAAATTACAGAAAAGAAGCATTTAGCTAGATTTGGATTCTTGACAAAAGAGCTTATTTTATGACTATATCTGTAGACCAAGATCTTTAATGGCAGAAACCACACTTTGCTATAGATCATTTATACTTCTTCCTAAAGTGGTTTGGTGCCTTGCACATAGCAAGTACAATTAATAAATGAGTGAATAAAATCCACAAGAATCATGTTTAGATCCATTTGACAAACCTAGTACACCCAATAGTATTCTTCTTCATCCACAGTATTTTACCTACTGAACTCTGTTCAAAATCTAAGATCCGGGTCAGGGGTGGTGGCTCACACCTGTAATCTCAGCACTTTGGGAGGCCGAGGCAGGCAGATCACTTGAGGTCAAGAGTTCAAGACCAGCCGGGCCAACATGGCAAAACCCCATCTCTACTAAAAATATAAAAATTAGCCAGGTATGGTGGCACATGCATATAGCCCCAGCTACTCAGGAGGCTGAGACAGGAGAATCTCTGGAACCCAGAAGGCAGAGGTTACAAAAACAAAATCTAAGAGTTTTTTGGGGGGGGTGGTGGGAGGGGGTTGGAGTCTTTCTCTATTGTCCAGGCTGAAGTGCAGTGGCATGATCTCGGCGAATTGCAACCTCCACCTCCTGGGTTCAAGAGATTCTCCTGCTTTAGCCTCCCAAGTAGCTCGGATTATAGGCGCCCGCCAACATTCCCAGCTAATTTTTGTAATCTTATAGAGATGGGGTTTCACCATGTTGGTTTCAAACTCGTGACCTCAGGTAATCTGCCCACCTCAGCCTCCCAAAGTGCTGGGATTACAGGTATGAGCCACTGCATCAGGCCAATCTAAGATCTTAATGCAGGATGCTTTCTCCTTTCTACTAACAGAAGTTACTCAAAAAATCAGAAGTTCCAATAGGAAAGACAACCAAAAGCCCATCCAGGCAAACTCCAAACTCAATGTAAAACACTTACGGTGTTGTACAGAAAAGGACACTGTTTTCCTCAGAAAGTCGTCTCTGTAAGGTTGAAGTTTGGAACTTGGATTTCAGGAGTCTTCCCATCAGTCCCTATCTGGTAATGATAGTTTAATGTGCCTAAACTATTGTGCAAATAATGTAATTTAGGCTGAAACCTGCCTTCTGAGGGTCTGGAATTTTGATTCATGCTAGGCAAAGGGAGTATATGTGACCAGCCCCCAATAAAAACTTTGGGCACTGAGTCTCTAATAATCTTCCCTGGTAGGTGACACTTCACCTCTATTGTTACAGTTCAATGCTTGCAGAACAACACATGTTCTCTTCTACCTAACAGCCCTTAAAGTTTAATTTTTTTTATATAGTAGGCATATGGTATACAAGGGAGGCATTCCTCCAAATAAAGAAGTCTGATCAATGTAATTATCCCTACCTCTTGCCCTTAAATCTGCAATCAAATTACTATTCAAGCTGTTTCTTTTTAAATGTCCTATCTAAGGTGTCTCAAGAGAGATGTGACTGTGTGGTACCCAGTATAAATAATTTGATATTGGCTCAGCATAGTGGCTCATGCCTATAATCCCAGCACTGTGGGATCCCAATGTGGGAAGACTGCTTGAGGCCAGAAGTTCAAACCAGCCTGGGCAACATAGGAAGACCCCATCTCTAAAAAAAAAAAAAAAAAAAAACAAAATTAGCCAGGTGTGGTATAGCACACTAGCACACGCCTGTAGTCCTAGTTACTTGGGAGGCTGAGGTGAAAGGAATGCTTGAGCCCAAATGTTTGAGGCTGGAGTAAGGACCACAGCACTGTACTCCAGCCTGAGTGGCAGAGTGACCCTCTTTCTAGGAGAAGAAAAAGAAGTGATATCATCACTGGGACATTCTATATAGATCCCACAAGAATTCCAGAGAGTGAAATTTTATCAGAAATGTCTGTGTCATACACACTCAATTATCTCAGTTCCATAGGCAGCAATGTCAAAACATTAAAGATAACCAGTTTAAGGATATCCAACTAAGACTTCTCCAAGTCCATACTTACCAGACATTCTTCCTAATGTAATCTTTCCCTGGTGCAGCTATCCTACTAAATACTCATTCATTTGACATGAGTATTCCTGTCTGGCAGGAGAACTGATACTCTGGTATTCTCACAAATCTATAACCTGAGTCTGCCCTGAGACACTGATCTAGTACAGGGTCTTCAAAAGTTGATTACTAGACTCTAGCAAACATTTACCAAGGCCATCTAATAATGGTGTCTGAGAGGCCAGCTGACTCCCTAGAGAGCATTTTATCTTGCCCTTACTTCAGCATAGGCTCAATCACCTCAGTTTTTTTCAATCATTCCTCATATAAAATGACTTCTATATGTTTTACCTTTTTGTTCTTCCACTTAAAGTAGAGTGGTCAAAACTGTAATAGTCAAAATTTGTTCTGACTGGTATGAAATACAATCAAAGTATGATGCCCTCATTTTGGCCATAATATGGTTATTAATCCCACCCAAGATCCTATTAGTTTTATTTACTGGCAACTAATTCACACAGTTCTTATAGTGAACTTGCCATCAAATCAAATTCAACTTTGCTCATGCAAAATATTTGCTAAGTCTCACAAAATCAAAATACAGTTAAGTATTTTCTTTTAAAACTGATTTTGCTTATCTCCATTAAATTTAACCTGGAGTTTAGTTCATCATTACAGCCTCCTGGAATTTTTCATTCTAGCTTTGGCAATATTAGATACTTCTCCCAGCACTACTTGCTGATAAACATGTTTCTACTGACAGATTTTTAGAAAGCAAGTAAGATGACTTCTCTAACTTCACTGCATATACATATTTAGATTAAAAAAATAAATGTATCCTACCTGAGACAGAACCTTCACTCTGGCTGAAAAATGCCAAGAAAATGGAAAAGAAGGCTACTAGAAAATTCTTCCATGAGGACAGCCAAAAAAAATTTGGACCTCTGTAAGTTGCAGACTTCCTAAGCATCTTAATTCAAGATGTGTCAGGGTGACAAGAAGCACACTCTAAGAGATCAATTTAAGTAGCAACTGCTGGAAAAAAAACCTGTAAGAGCCTATGTATAATTCAAATATGGATGAAATTCAATTTTTATTTGGAAACAGATCTAATTAGAGGACTCCTTGACTAACTACATCTTACAGCTTTACCTAATTTACTAGCTGTGTTAGAAAAACCATAAACATTTTATATAAAGGCCTATATAGCAAGGTTTGGTTAAACAAGAAAACCATTCCATATATTTAAACATAACACTCATTTGTCAATTTTATGGTGTAAAAGTAAACAGTCCATTTTATGTTTAGTGACATAAAAATACATATTTGAATATATATGCCGGATACACTATTAGATAACATTTTCCACATTAACCTATGTGAAGCCTAAAATCTTCATTAGTTGTTCTCAATGAGCTTTAGGCCAAAATAACTACTGACTATAAGATAAAACAATTACTAAAGTCTAGATTTTACAATAAAATTGTCATTTATAAGGGTAGTTAGTACTAAATGACATTAGTGCTAACATTTTGGTGCTTGAAATTGGTTCTCTTAATCTTTTGAAATCTTAGAATTTTTTTTAAAATTCTTTTTTTTTTTTGAGACGGAGTTTCGCTCTTGTTACCCAGGCTGGAGTGCAATGGCGCCATCTTGGCTCACCGCAACCTCCGCCTCCTGGGTTCAGACAATTCTCCTGCCGCAGCCTCCCGAGCAGCTGGGATTACAGGCACGCACCACCATGCCCAGCTAATTTTTTTGTATCTTTAGTAGAGACGGGGTTTCACCATGTTGACCAGGATGGTCTCGATCTCTTGATCTCATGATCCACCCACCTCGGCCTCCCAAAGTGCTGGGATTACAGGCTTGAGCCACCGCGCCGGGCCTAAAAATTCATTTTTAAAAGCAACACCAAGAGGGTAACATCAGTCAAATGACAGAGTATGCAGCTCCCAGTAAAATAAAGAAATCCACATTGACACATATAAAATGTTGAAAGACAGAGAGAATCCTGGAAGCAGCAAGCAAAAAGCAAATGGCCAGATAAATGGGATCTTCAGGCCAGGCACAGTGGCTCACGCCTATAATCCCAGCACTCTGGGAGGCTGAGGTGGGTGGATCATGAGGTCAAGAGATTGAGACCATCCTGGCCAACATGGTGAAACCTTGTCTCTACTAAAAATATAAAAAGTAGCTGGGCATGGTGGCACAAGCCTGTAGGCAGGAGAATCACTTGAACCCAGGAGATGGAGGTTGCAGTGAACCAAGATTGTGCCATTGCACTCCAGCCTGGGAGACAGAGCAAGACTCCAAAAAAAAACAAAAAATCTCCAATAACAGCTGTTATATTTCCAGTATAACATCTAATTTCTCATTAGAAACCATGGAAGACATTATCAAGAAAGTAAAAAGATAACCTATAGAATGGGAGGAAATATCTGCAAATATGTCTGATAAGGGTTTTAATATCCAGAATTATATAGAACTTCTTAGCAGGGTGTGGTAGCTCATGCCTATAATCCCAGGGCTCTGGCAGGCCCAGGTGGGAGGATAGTTTGAGGCCAGGAGTTCAAGACCAGCCTCAGCAACATAGTGAGATCCCCATCTCAAATAAAAGAAAAAAAAACCCACAACAAAACAAAACTTCTCAAACTCATATTCAAGAGAAACAAGTCATTGAAAATGGGTAAAGAACTTGAATAGACATTTTTCTAAAGAAGATACAGAAATGTCCAATAAGCACAGAAAAGATGCTCAACATCATTAGTCATTAGGGAATAGCGAATCAAATTCACAAGGAATTATTTCATACCTAGTGGAATGACTGTAATTAAAAAAAGAAATTAACATGTGTTGGCAAGGATAGGAAGAACCTGGAACCCTGGTACAGGGTTGCTGGTGGAAATGTAAAATGATGTAGCCATTGTGAAAACTAGTTCTTCTCATTTCACAGTTCTTCAGAATGTTAAACACAGAAATGCTATATGACCTACTTATTCTACTCCTTAGTCTCAAGCCAAAAGAACTGAAAAGAGTAACTCAGATGGGTACTTGTAAGCCAATGTTCACTGCAGCATTATTCACAATAGCTAAAAGGTGAAATCAACGCAAGTGTCCCCTGACATATAAATCGATAAATGAAATGTGGCATATCTATAAAACTGACTAAGCCACAAATGACAAATATTTTATAATTTCACTTAAATGAAATATTTAGAACAGGCAAATTCATAGAGAAAGTAGATTAGAGATTGTCAGGGACTAGAGGAAGGGAGAATGAAGAAGAATTATTGCTTGATGAATATAGAGTTTCTGTTTGGGGGGTGGAAATATTTAGTGATGATGGTTATACAACATTGTCAATATAATTAATGCCTCAGATTTACTCTTAAAATGGTTAAAATGGCTTATTTTGTGCTGTACATATTTTAGGCACATTTTTTAAAGAAGCTGTATTAAAAATTTAAGATCCAAATTTAAAAATAAATAGTAAACATAGTAATCTTTAAGCAAATTGACCAAGAATTTATATTCCTGGTGTGTAACATACATGTAGCAGTTAAAAGACATACATACTTGTTTCAAAGCTGAGAGCTTAGGGGCATGTTGTATATCATGTAGAGAGGAATTCTGAACTGCCAGTTTTTCAGTAGTGGTCTTGAATTCTGGATGTTGAGGTGTTAAGACTAATGCTGGATGGTTACACAGTTTACGTAAGTACTGTAATGCCTTTAAGAGGAAAAAACGTATATATGAGTCCATGTCACATATCATACATTTTTATCTCTGTATCTTTTCCTATGCTATTTCCTGTGCTGTTTAGAATGCCTTTCTCCCTCTTCTTGCTTGGCAAACTTCTACTCATTCTTCAAGAACCAGTTCAAATGTCTCATTTGAGATTCTTGTGCAGTTTGTATATATTTCTATGTGGACATTTATAACGCATATAAATTGTACTGTTTATATATGTCTCCCCCACCAATGAGCTTCTGATGGCAAACTGGGTGTCTTAGTTGTTTTCTTGAAAACTCTTTCCCACTCAAAGTACCTGCTAATGCAGACAGATGCTTCTGGAACCAGGCATCATTTTGGACAGAAAAGTTGCTCAAACTTCAGTGAGTATAAAATTTCTGGACAGGCGTGGTGGTTCAACCCTGTAATCCCAGCATTTTGGGAGGCTGATGGGGCTGACCACCTGAGGTCAGGAGTTTGAGACCAGTCTGGACAACATGGTGAAACCCTGTCTCTACTAAAAATACAAAAGTTAGCCAGGCGTGGTGGTGGGTGCCTGTAATCCCAGCTACTCGGGAGGCTGAGGCAGGAGAATCACTTGAACCCAGGAGGCAGAGGTTGCAGTGAGCCAAGATCATGCCACTGCACTCCAGCCTGGGCAACAGAGCAAGATTCCGTCTCAAAAAAAAAAAAAAAAAGTTTGCTGAGGACCTTATAAACCTGAAATTCCCTCCCTTCTGCACATTATTCTGATTCAGTAGAAGAGAGGAGGGAAGGGGAGCTAGGTGATTGTCTCAAGTGGTTGTGTTTGTGAAACAGAACCTTATATGGTTTCTTCTCCAACTCAGCCACACTTTCTCTTCTGCCTCTTAGGGTCTCACCCTTGGCACAGAGTTTTTTATTAGTAAGCTCCATTGGCAAGGCTCAAGACAGTGCTAAACACTAGGATTAAAAATTGTGGGAGAGGCCAGGTGCAGTGGTTCGCACCTATAAACCCAGCTACTTAGGAAGCTGAGTAGGCAGGATCACTTGAGGCCAGAAGTTCAACACCAGCCTGGGCAATATGGTGAGACATTATCACTAAAAAAATTTTTTTAAGCTAGCCAGGTTGTGGTGGTGTGCACCTGTAGTCCTACCTACTAAGGAAACAAAAGCTGAGGACTGCTTGAGCCCTGGAGTCTGAGGTTGCAGTAAGCTATGATCACAACACCACACTCCATCCTGGGCAACAAGCATGACCCCTTCTCTTAAAAAAAAAAAAAAATTAGTTCTTCATAACTACCTTTTCCTTCTTCTACCTTTAAAAATGCTACAGTACTTAATCTATTGGCAGGAGGTTTTCTGTGGTGGAATATTCAAGAGGGAAAGAAAAAGTTAAGGTGATACTTGCCACCTTTCATTTGCTATTCTCTCAAGCATATGAGGCATGATCTGTCTTGACTGTACTTTTTACATCCTCTGCCTGGAATCACTTCCCCCTATATACCTGCATGCCTCAGTCCTCCTTCAGATCTTTGCTCAAATGTTACCTTCTCAGTGAGGCAGTCCCTAGCCCCCCAATTAAGAAACCACAACCTACCCTGGACTCTGATACTCAATAACCATATTACCTGCTTTGTCTTACATAATACATACTTCGGTATTTTTCATCTCTACCAGAGAAGGAGTCTGTCTCTTTTATCCACAGTTTTAAGTAACCCCAGAGCTTTGAAAAATTACTGCATGTAGTAGGTGTTCTAATATTTTCTGAAAAAGCAAAAAACTCTATTCTAAAGCCCTTCTTTTCATGTAATATACAAACATATATTGCATTTTGTACATTTAATTTTAATATTAAAGTACTTAATGCTAAATAGGTATTTATTTTCAAGAATGAATATATACATAATATTGAGATATATATACATAGATCCATATTTTATTGTTCCATTTAAAAAGTAACTCATTAAAAATCATTCTTCAACATTTAAAAAGTGGAATGGGCTGGATGCAGTGGCTCATGCCTGTAATCCCAGCACTTTGGGAGGCCAAGGCAGGTGGATCATTTGAGGTCAGGAGTTTGAGACCAGACTTGCCAACATGGCAAAACTCTATCTATACTAAAAATATAAAAATTAGCCAGGTGTGGTGGCACACACCTGTAATCCCAGTTACTCAGGAAGCTAAGTCATGAGAATCGTTTGAACCCAGGAGGCAGCAGTTGCAGTGAGCCGAGATTGTGCCACTGCACTCTGGCCTGGGTGACAGAGTCAAACTGCATCTCAAAGAAAAAAAAAAAAAAAAAAAAAAAATAGTAGTATGTAATCCATACCTGGAATACATGGCCTGTAGCTTTAAGCTTTGGTTTTTCAGTTTCTTCAGAAAGTGCAGCTGAAGAAACTGTTTCATCAACATCACACTTGGCACGAGACTTAGCAAAATCTTCATAGAGCTGAACCTGTAAAATGACCCCCATGAGAGAAGCTGTGAGTATATTTATTTTCAATTGTTCAAAACATGTAACTAGCAAAGGCCAATAACAGCAATAATTTAAGTCAGCCCTCATGAATGAAAACAAATTGTGATATTTCTAATTCACTATAGGAATTACAGATTACTCCATCTTGGTAAATTCCTTTAAAATTACATTTAGAAAACAAGTATAAACACATTAAGTTCGGCTGCTAAAAAATATAAAAAATACAGGTCAAATAGTCCTAGACTCTATTTTTCTACTGTGCAGGAAAATAAATCTATTACCAATAGAAGAAAATCTGAACCCTTAGAAGTAAATGAGAAAAATCTTCCTTAAATGAAGTTACATGATCAAGAACCTGTATATATGTACGAGGACACCAAATTTTACAAGAATGTTACTGTTAGCCTAAAAGGGGAACATGTCAGATAATAAAAAATCTGTGAATGCTTAACAAAGCCAAAATGCCACTTTTCTTTGGAGCTCCCTTTCTCTAGATTGGTTACTTAAATGTGTTTTATGCCTACGTTATACTGCCACTGCTAGTATATCACCACAGACATTTTTCACATGACATCTTTTCTTTATTGTACCTACTTTAAGAAGTCTTCATTACTTCTAAATATTCCTTTCAAGAAATATTAATTTTTGCAAATTAAGAAAGAGGGGGGGCCTCAGAGATGAGGCAGATAGTATAGAAGAATCACAGAACTCTCAACTTCTTATCCTGTCCAAGTTGAATAGATGAATATCTGTTAACAGGTTAACCATCTATACTGGAGGGGGAAAAAGAAAATTTCTGGGTATGTATATCTTTTATTCATTTAACCATAGTGAATCAAATCCTATGATTGACATGTACAGTCCTACACAATAAAAAATTTTTCAGAGAGAAAATTCTGACCCAGAGACCATGTCTTACTAAGACAAGAACAGTTTCAATTTAGTTCCTTAGAAAAGTACAAGGCAGGCCGAGTGCAGTGGCTCACGCCTGTAATCCCAGCACTTTGGGAGGCCGAGGCGGGTGGATCACGAGGTCAAGAGATCGAGACCATCCTGGTCAACATGGTGAAACCCCATCTCTACTAAAAATACAAAATATTAGCTGGACTATGGTGGTGGGTGCCTATAATCCCAGCTACTCAGGAGGCTGAGGCAGAACTGCTTGAACCTGGGAGGCAAAGGTTGTGAGCCGAAATCATGCCACTGCACTCCAGAATGGGCGATAGAGTGAGACAGAGTAAGACTCTGTCTCAGCAAAACACACACAATTCCTTTAATAAGGGTGTTTATGTACAAAATCAGAACTGTGCAGAAGGCAAAATTTATTTTGAACATTTATAGGTAATAAAATAATACTTCATACTTCTGATTGAGATGCTTGCCCACTAAAAAAAATAATAATTAAAAAAATAAAAACAATACTTCAAAGGGAATGAATGAGGACCAAGGTTTGAAACTCAGCTCTGATATACAGTCATACACTACACAAGGACATTGAGGTCAACAATGGACTACATATAAAAAATGGTCATCCCGCAAGATATAATATTGTGTTTTTACCATACCTTTTCTATGCTTAGATATATAAATACCATTGCGTTGCCACTGCCTACAGTACTCAGTATAGTAACATGCTGTACAGGTTTGTAGCCTAGGAACAATCGGCTATACCATCCAGGTTTGTGTAAGTACAATCTATGTTTGCACAATGACAAAATCTTCTAATGATGCATTTCTGAGAAATTACCCATGCCGTTAAGCACTGCACAATTGTATATGACCATAGCCAAGCTGTGTCACTTTTCTGAATGTCACTTTATTTACAAAAATGGGGATTAATAATACCTATAATGTGAGGACAGCATGACAACACAGAGGCAGCTTTTTGGCCTTTATAAACATTGGCTTATTTCCTTATCAATTTAAACTTGCAATATTTCCAATTAACTAGATACATAAGAGAGCAACTATAGGCTGGGCACCGTGGCTTATATCTATAATCCCAGCACTTTGGAAAGCCCAGGTGGAAGGACTGCTTGATCCTGGGATTCTGAGACCAGAGTGGGCAACACAGTGAGACCCAGTCTCTACATAAATTAAAAAATTATCCAGGTGTGTGGTACATGCCTGTAGTCTTAGCTATTTGGGGGGCTAAGGCAGGAGAATCGCTTGAACCCAGAAGTCGAGGCTGCAGTGAGTCATGACTGTGCTACTGCACTCCAGCCTGGGTAAGAGAGTAAGACCCTGTCTCTTAAAAATAAAATTTAAAAAGCAACTATGATACTGAATTTTGTTTTAGTGCTGTATTCAAAATGCATACACTCAAACTCATATCCACATCATTTAGACTATCTGCATCTGATGAAGCTAAAGGCTAAGCCCCTTTCCTCAAGAGTTTCGTGGCTCATACAAAACAATCTGCTAATAAACATACCACCAACAATGATAAGCCAAGAATTCTAACCTGCAGAGGACTAAGAGTACAATAATAGTCTTGAATAATTTTAGGTGGAAGATCCTGCAGAACATCTTCTTTCATTCTTCTCAAAAGAAATGGCAGTACTTGTCGGTGCAGTGCATCCATAGCAAGAACACCTGTTAACATTTAAGAGAGAATGGCTTCAAAAAAGTTAAGAAAAAATTATATTCACTTACACAGGGTTATAATTATATCTTTTTCATACCTGCTTCTTGCTCTCGACTGGAACTTCGAGCATCCCTACTTGCTAATATAGGTTTACCATATCGAGCAGCAAACTGGCGTTCAGTACCCAAAAATCCTGGCATTAGGAAATCAAATAATGACCACAGCTCCAAAACATTGTTCTGTAAACAGAAAGACCAATTATCTTTTGTACTGGGATTATTTCCTTACAACTAAAAAAATGTACATTAATGAGAGCCCATTACAATGATATAGATGAGAGATTATCACTGTATTAGGCATATGGTGTAAGTCTTTATTCTAGTGTAAAAAATTCCGGTCCATATCCTTGGAGAAAACACTCTATCTATCTGAGGGAAATCCTCAAGTCTCCTTTACTACAATAAACCTTGGTCTATAGTGTTTGTAATTTACTGCTGGCACTCATAAAGTAGTACATAGAGCACAAAGCTAAGTTTCTTATCATTTTATCTTTGACACTCAAATTAACAGCAAGATTTAAGGAATGTGGCCAATATCACCGTATCATCATCAACAACAACAAAAACCTATTAGAATTTGGTTATAAGTCAAGCCCACTCAGTATTTATGGGTCACAATGCAAAGGCACAGATTCTTTCCAATTCTACTATTGAAGTTTCATGGAAAAAAAGAAAAAGAAACTAGCACTTTTTAATCTCAGATGCTTTCCTGATAGGTATAGGTCCTAAGGCATCCTTTTACCCACCTTCCCCTTTCAGAATCCTTCCTCACCCTGCTCAGGCTCTGGCTCACCACGTTAGGCTGTCCTCTCATTTGGACAGCCTTCCAATCCTACTCAGGCTCTGCACCCTGACTCTGAGCCACTGTGGCTTTTGTAAGGAAGAGGAAAGAAAGGCCCTTTAAGCAAACAACTAAAAACCAAAAAACTTTTGATGTCGGAACCAAGTAAAAGCATTATTTTAAATTACTATGATGTTTCTATAACTTTAAATTGAAGCATAATAAATCTTGGTAATTCAGCCTAAAGAGTCTTTTTTCCCTTTTAATTATATTAAAAAAAAATTTTTTTTTTTTGAGATGGAGTCTCACTCTGTTGCCCAGGCTGGAGCGCAATGGCGTGATCTTGGCTCACTGCAACCTCCAGCTCGTGGGTTCAAGTGATTCTCCTGCCTCACCCTCCCACCTAGATGGGATCACAGATATGCGCCACTGTGCCTGGCTAATTTTTATATTTTTAGTAGAGACAGGGTGTTGCTATGTTGGCCAGGCTGGTCTCAAACCCTGACCTCTGGTGATCCACCTGCCTCAGCCTCCCAAAGTGCTGGGATTATAGGCATGAACCACCATGCCCGGCCTTATATTTTTAAACTTTTGATAAATTTAGAAAGGCTTATAATTATCTCGTGTGATTACTAAAATCTGCAGTGTTCACTTAATGGACAAAACACTAACCCTTATAATAATCAGTCCATCACCAAAAATATATTTAAAAGAAAAAGTGGCTAACCCCAGTGGCTCATCATGCCTGTAACCTCAGCACTTTGGGAGGCGGAGGCAGGCAGATCATTTGAGGTCAAGATAGCCTGGGAAACATGGCGAAACCCTATCTCTACAAAAAATACAAAAAATTTAGCCGGGCATGGTGGCATGGACCTGTGGCTCCAGCTACTTGGGAGGCTGAAGTGGGAGGACTGCTTGAGCCTAGGAAGTGGAAGTTGCAGTGAGCTGAAATCACACCACTGCACTCCAGCCTAAGTGAGAGAGAGGGCCTGTCTCAAAAAACAAAAAAGGAAAAAGTAGGTAAGTACATAAATAAAGAACCATCAATTTTTAAAGTTGGAAGGAACCTTAGAGGTCACGTAGTTGTTTACTTCTAAGTAGAGAATGATTGAAGGTCTTCCCACCAAAGTTGGCCATCCAAGCTAGATGTGAACATTTGCAACCAATTCTTCTGGAGGACCAGATAATTTCTCAAAAGTATCTAAAGATATTTACATACATATCGCCTTCCCTTCCCAAGATAAACTTCTACAACCATTTGCCTTCAGTTTCCTTCTGACACCAGGTATTCACACTTCTATATGAAACTGTGACTCAGCTCTAGCTTTTCAATGCTAATATCAGCTTGCAGTGTACTAAAGAAGGAGAATGGCCAGTGTGGAGTAGAGTCTAATTTTTATGTCTTTCATAATTTGGACACAAGATTTCTATTTACATAATCTAAAATTACATTTTAAAAATGACTTTTAAAACATGGTTTGTTCAGATAGTACTACATACCAATGAACCATTAAGCAAGCAATAATTATATACTGGAAAATTATCATTCTATAACTACAAAAAAAAAAAATCTTCTTAAATTCATGCCAAATACCAAGCCTACCCTCCACCTGGCAAACATATATTTAAAAAAAAAAGAATAGTACATAATTACCTGGATTGGTGTTCCAGAAAGAATAATCCTGTAATTAGCAGTCAGTTGTTTTACTGCTTTTGACAACTTTGTTTTTCCATTTTTGATAACATGGCCTTCATCAAGAATGCAGTAGTTAAATTTAATATTTCTAAGGGAGAATATATAGAAAATTTTACAACTTTTACTATATGTCAGGAACTATATGAATAATCTTTAAAGTGGGAAAATATTAAGTCTTCAAATTTGATATTCATTTTTCTAAAAGAAAATTTTTAATTCTTACCTAAAGAAATCTATGTCATTCCTCACAACATCATATGAAGCCACTATTAGATTGTGTCTTTTTACTTGATGCTGTAACCTGTATTTAAAAATGAATAAAATTAGAAAACAGAGACCATGAAAAGTTAATACAATTTCAAAGGTGAAACTACAGCTACCATCATATAAAGTGCTTTCAATTTGCCCACTAAGCCCAGCATTCCCTTCTGCTTACTTTACATACTTGACTCTGAAAGGTTATTCTTCTGATGACTTGGCTGTGTTGCCCTACTCAGTCTGATTAGAAAAGAAATGAACACCAGACTGAAAATATGGTGGACATTTCAACTTTATTTGCCAACATCTCTTCTTTGGGGGCACTATTCCTTTATCACTCCATGTTGTTCTGGATGATGCGGGGGAACTACCAATCACGTGCCCCCCATAATCACCAAGGAAATGAAGCATTTGAACGAGGGTAAGCTATTGACAATTTTTAATCCCCTAATCACAAAGGTTGTTTTGGAAGCATGACCTAAACAAGGGCAGCCAGTCATCTCCAGTATTGATATATTCATGAGAGAGAGGGAAGATGTATTTACTATAGTTGCCAAGCTAAGAGAATTTGGGCCTGAGACTGCCCATTGTCATCTTATCTACCAATTGTAGACTGAAGCCCAATAGTGACAGTTAATTATATAAAGGGAGGAAGAGTGAATGAGAGTAATCTAGATTTGCCTGAAGCAACAATCTATCCCTGAAATTCTCAAGTTAGTGAATTAATGAATTTTCTGTTTGCTTAAGCTAGTTTGGGTTGAATTTCTATCACTTATAAATGAATGAATTCTATCAAAGAAACACTACAGCAACTGCTCAAGAGTGCAAGCTTTTGAGCTGCCTGTATTCAAATCCTCACTCTGCAAGCTTTTGAAAGCTGCCTCTATTCAAGTCCTCACTCTGTCCACTTAATTAGCTGAGTGACCATGGAGCTATGCCCCATTCCTTAGACTCCTTATTTGCAAATTGAAATAACAGTATTCGTACCTCATAAAGTTACAGTAAGAATATATAATATACAATTTTTTATTTAGTTTTTTTCAATCTTCCTTCTATACATAATACACAATTTTACATAAAAAAATTTTAATAACATTATTTAATAATATATGCTATTATTAACACAGTAGGGCAGTAAATCTATGGACTAATAAGCAATTATGACTATACAATCTTTAGAAAATGAGCTAAAATCAATGAGCTTCCACTTGTAAAAATGTATAATTAGGAACATAAGAGATGTATCAGTTAATAGGGAAGGTGCAGAGGTGAAAGAACACTAAAATTCAGTGCAGCAATGACTGCAGCTGCAGCTAAAGCAGCCACTGTGGACCAAAAGTACTTCTGAGGAGAAGGAAGTAAAGGGAGCAAGGAAAAGCGGAACTCTTTTTTATTTGTTTTTAAGGGAGGGGGACTCACTATGTTGCCCCGGTTGGTCTTGAACTCCTTAGCTCAAGTGATCCTTCTGCCCCAGCTTCCTGAACAGTTAGGACTGCAGGCATATTCCCCTGCATATGGCTCAAAGGAGAGCTCTCAGAAACGTGGGTAGAAAAAGAGAATAAAACAGAAGCACCAGATGCTATAGTCACAGACTCCCAAAAGGGGCATACAAAATGGCTTTGGTTCCTGAAAGTTCCCCAGCTCCAGGAAAGTTCAACTTATCGTACAATGGTTAAAGTTCCTCATTTTGATAAGCCTCACTAATTATATCTTCCCAAAGTACACTCACTTTTCTTAAGTGAAGTTTCCATGTCATACAACCAAAAGAGCTAATTAGAATTCACTTTAATAAATTTCACTGTTCCTTATCTTAATTATGACAAAAGATGAAATATTTTGTTATTGCTGTACACCTCTTACCTTACTCTTTCAGTGGGAGGTCCAGTGTAGTGCAATGGATTGAGATATTCTCTAGAGCAAAATTTACCTACTTCATCCACCCAATGGCCTGTTAATGTTGGTGGACAAACCACTAAGGAAGGAAGTGGCATACATTCTGCCAATTTTGATCTTGCATATTCCTGGGCCCTTTACAATAGCAAAACACAAAAAATTAAACAGCATGTTTATATTTCTCCAAATCTGGAAATCTTATTTCAAAATAATATCTTAAATTACCTATGACAATGATCTCCTGCTAGAATGCAGATGGACTGTAAAGTTTTTCCTAAACCCATGTCATCACACAGAATTCCATGAAGTTTATATTTATTAAGAAATGCTAACCAGTTCACACCATCCTGTTAGGGAGAGAGAGAAAAATCATAAACGTGAACATATCATAAATTTATTTTTCTTATAAAAAACATGTTTGCTAGCCAAAAGAACTCTGGCAAAAAAAAAAAAAAAACATTTGCACAAAACAAAAATCTTTCTGTAGGCCAAAGAGAAATATATGGGTATAAGACACTATAAACACAAAATTTTACTAAACGAATTTTACAAAATACTTTAAGGCCAGGTACGGTGGCTCACATCTCTAATCCCAGCACTCTGGGAGGCTGAGTTGGCAGGATCACTCGAAGCCAGGAGTTCAAGACCAGCCTGGTCTCAAAATGAGACCTCTGCCTCTACTTAAAAAAACAAAACAAAACAAAACAAAACTGGGTATGGTGATACACATGTATAGTCTCAGCTACTCGGGAGGCTGAGGTGGGAAGATGGGTTAAGTCCAGGAGTTTGAGGCTGCAGTGAACCATGATTATGCTACTGCACCCCAGCCTAGGCAACAGAGCACGACCCTGTCTCAAAAAACCAAACCCTCCGTAAACCCACAATGCTTCAAGGTTCATTTGAAAGGAAAACTCACTATTCCTATTTACAAGATAGGTATAAAACTTACCTGCTGATATTTTCTGAGTTCAGCATTGATTGGTACTGGAATTTTATAATTTTCCAATTTTTTCCCATCTAACAATTGCTCCAAAAAGTGTCGCTCCTTGGCTTTCAATTGGATTAATTCTGCTGACATGTTTGGAGGGTCTGGAATGCCTGCCTAAAATGATTTTTTAAAAGTTATTAAAACTATGTACTCACAATTTCATTCTTAGATCAAATAAACACAACAAAACAGAATTCTGAAAATTATATAAAGACTTAAAGACAAACAAGGTTAAAGAAATTGACAAGCATGAAGGTGCTATAATTAGACTACTAAGTAAATATATATGGAATATCTAAAAGACCACAAGCGACAACTTCATTTTCCTACACCATGCCTTATTTAATAAACAGGTATATAAAGTTGTATAGTTTATTTTGAATTAAATGCTGTTACTGGCACTTCTCAATTTTAGTGTTCTGATACCCTAAGGTATTGGTTCTCAAAATGTGGTCTGCAAGGCCCTTATGGATCTTCAAGACCTTTTCAACTATTTCGTAATAAAAGGAAAACATTATTTGCTTTTAATCACTGTTGTCATTTGCACAGACATTGCTAAAGTTATAACGGAGAAAACTGCGTGTATCTAAGAATCAAGGCAATGGCATCAAAATGTGCTAGTAGTCACTGTATTTCTTTTTTTTTTTTTGAGACGGAGTTTCGCTCTTGTTACCCAGGCTGGAGTGTAATGGCATGATCTTGGCTCACTGCAACCTCTGCCTCCTAGATTCAAGTGATTCTCCTGCCTCAGCCTCCTGAGTAGCTGGGATTATAGGCATACACCATCACACCTGGCAAATTTTTGTATTTTTAGTAGAGACGGGGTTTCATCATTTTGTATTTTTATCTGGTCAGGCTGGTTGGCTGGTCTTGAACTCCTGACCTCAAGTGATCCACCCGCTGTGGCCTCCCAAAGTGCTGGGATTACAGGCATGAGTCACCTTACCTAGCCCATAAAAACTATTAGTAAAAGCTGGGAACAATCCAAATATACATCAACTGGTGACAGGATAAACCAACTGTGGTATGTCCATACAATGGTATACTATTCAGCAATAAAAAGGAAGTACTTATACATGTTACAACATGGATGACATGCCATACCTACTATTTCCTGAATTATGTAAACCCCATCAAAATATGATTAAAACAATTTGGGGGTGGGATCCTGGCTCTTCCTGTGTTTCAAGCCACTTCAGTTTCCTGCACTGGACACACATTATTTGTGTCCCCGTGCACATACTCCAAAAAGCTCCTACGTGATCTTTCTAGTCTTCTTTTTCATACTCTCACTGAAACCTCATTTTCTTTTTACAGTCTTATTTACCATCTCTCAAATTTATCTTCTGCCTAAACTTTAGCCCACAGTCTACACCTAGATGTTACCAGAAAAATTCTATTCCTAGAAACAGAATTACGCATAGAAATACGAACAATTCTATTTCTAGAAAAGCATCAGTAAATTTTTTTAGGAATCACAGTGTCAGATTTCTTGTTTTACTTAAATTAAAACTCCATGTGTTTAAAAAAAAGTACCTATTAAAAGTCAAGAGCCAGGCGCGGTAGCTCACACCTGTAATCCCAGCACTTTGGGAGACCAAGGCAGGTGGATCACGAGGTCAAGAGATTGAGACCATCCTGGTCAACATGGTGAAACCCTGTCTCCAAATACAAAAAATCAGCTGGGCATGGTGGCGCGTGCCTGTAATCCCAGCTACTCAGGAGGTTGAGGCAGGAGAATTGCCTGAACCCAGGAGGCGGAGGTTGCGGTGAGCCGAGATAGTGCCATTGCACTCCAGCCTGGGTAACGAGCGAAACTCTGTCTCAAAAAAAAAAACAAGTCTAAAATGTTTAATTATTGTAATATAAATATTTTTGAAATAATGCCTTCATTTTAGCCTTACATATTCTTTAAAAAGTGTTTTTTTTTTTTGGGAGACAGAGTCTTGCTGTCGCCCAGGCTAGAGTGCAGTGGCACCATCTAAGCTGACTGCAACCTCTGCCTCCGGGTTCAAACAATTCTCATGCCTCATCCTCCTGAGTAGCTGAGACTACAAGCACACACC
This sequence comes from Callithrix jacchus, assembly GCF_049354715.1. Taxonomy (NCBI): domain Eukaryota; kingdom Metazoa; phylum Chordata; class Mammalia; order Primates; family Cebidae; genus Callithrix; species Callithrix jacchus. Next base: position 84,768,857 of record NC_133513.1, on the reverse strand, counting down.
ACCATACCCAACCAATTTTTTTTTTTTGTATTTTTTTTTTAGTAGAGACAGGGTTTCACCCATGTTGGCCAGACTAGTCTCAAACTCCTGACCTCTGGTGATCCACCCGCCTCAGTCTCCTGAAGTGCTGGGATTACAGGAGTGAGCCACTGTACCTGGCCCTAAAAAAGGTTACAATTATTATGGATAAAGTTATAGAAAACATTATGTCTATAAAGCAAGTATCTTTGACTTACCTCAAGTGGCATGAGTCTAATGAGCGTTGCAAAGCACTGCGTGGCCATGAATCTCACACTGTCTGTCTGATCACTCATTCTTCCCAATACAGGAACAACTAAAAGGACAATATATGGAACAATACCAACATCCAGTTGTTCCATTACACCTGAGTAAGTAATTAAGGAAATTCTGAAATAGTTCCGAGACAGATGTTTTCACAAACAAACTGATACCAAGATTGTAACTTTTTGAAAGGCTCATGATTTTCTCATCTGTATTATAAGGGAAGAGACTGACCCTCCGGGCCTATGATCCAATTATAACAGTATTTGCCCATTTTGTGGCTCCTTGGAAAATACTATGTAACTTTCTCATGATTAGGAATATAAAATTATGTTTTTCTTCTGAGGAAGGCTGGAGGAAGCTTTACTAACAAGATTTTTTTCATAAAGAAATTGCTAGAAGCTTCCAGAAATCCAATGTTAAAATAAAACAAGTCACATTGTAAATAAAGGAGTCCAACTCAGTGTCACTCAAAGATTAATTCCAAATTTCCCACCAGGATCTTGACAATCACCAGCTGGATATAGTGAGCCTAGTAAGCGCAGTTCTCCTGTAATCTTCAGTATTTTTGAACCAGAGTTTCTACTGATTTGATCTTCATCCATCTTTTGTGCTCTGTGAAATATCTTTCAGATACTTTGAGTTAAAGAATGTTAGCTGCTGCCGTATCCTTAGCAAAGGGCTTGCCTGTATATTTCTAATTATCTAGTATATTTTGGTCATTTTCAACCCAAGTAATGAACATACTTTAAAAACATAATATGTTTATAACATAGGGACTACCTATATAACACCTGATTAATAAGACGTTGATTATAAATAAGTAAATCATTTACAAGATATATAGTTCATAATGTACATAAAACTATTTTGCCTATTAAAAATCTATTTTAAAATTAATAGTAATTCTTTTAAGTTTCCATGTGAAAATTGTTATCATAAAAGGTAAATCAATTTGTAACATATTTGTAATAAAATATAAAAATATTTCAATCAAGTTGAACGCTGAAGAATAAATATATATATATTTCAAAATAAGATGTAATAAAGTTATTTTTTGTAACATGGCAGGTTATTTATATACATATTTGAATACATCAATTTTATTTTAATTATCCTTAAGTAAATGAATATTATTCCTGAACAGTTTGCCAAATAAAAAAGGATACAGGCAAGTGCTTCAATTGCACCCTCTTGTTTGACACTGTCATTAATTGCTCCCAGCCATGGAAGAACCTTCTCCAAAAAAATATTCATTGTTTCCATGGTAGCTATTTTGCTCATGACACCTACACAACGAGCAGCCATGTGCCTCACTGCGGTACTGGGGTACTGAAGGCACATATAAAGATGTGGCAAATGCTGTACCAACTAAAAACAAAAAGTTAAAGGCAATCAGAATTCTCATCAGGAAATACTGTTTAATATGTAACTATGATAGCCCATGCTCAGGAAAGTTCTCAATATCCTAAGTGACTAAAAATATCTCCAAATACTTCAAAACATTACTGTCAAAACATTCTCAATAGAAAACTAATCCAAATCCAAACTAATGTATTACAAATCTTTCAAAAAGAAGGGGGAAAATAGGTATGGAACCTCTCCTCTGCTCATATCCTCTTTTAGGCATACAAAAACACTTAATTCTTAATTCTTTCCAAAATTAACAGGTAACAAACCAAAAGTTTGGTAAGATTATCCTACTGAGGCTGGGAAAATACCACCACACATCACCAGCCCCTACCAGGTTTGGTAGCACTAATTTAGGTTAAGGTTACATAATTTTTATCCAGTGGCTTGAGTGTTACTGATTTTATTCTAGCATCATACATTGATAGGTATCTTCCTCTGTAGCTTCCTGGCTTATGATAGGCATTATAATCACAACAGCATTACAACAGCACTTTATTATTAAATGTCTGCTACATGGAACACCAGGATTAATGCTGATGAGAGCCAGGTATCTGTTAAACAGTTTGATGAGCCTTACAGTTCAGTTGAATGCGTGTTGTTAATTATGGAGGCTAAGAGCATACAAATGGACTCAACTTTTCTTTACTAATAGTAAATCAGCAAAACTTTAACAAGTAAAAGGACATACTTCATTACTATGTACAAAAAAAAATCCATTCCTCTCCACCCTCGCCTAGATTCTCCCTTTTATGTTAGATAACTATAGAGAACTGGGGCTAATACCCTTCAAAATGGTGTAAATTGCAGAGAGCTTCCTATTGCACATATATGAAAAGAAAAATATTCTCTTATGAAAAAAACAGATAATTCTCTATTTATTCCTCCTTCTGTCCCGATTCTTTTGTAAGACACATTTCAATAGTTAAAAAAATAAATCACAAACCAGTGTTCTATCTTTGCCACTGACCAGCATCACCTTAGGCAGGTGACTCCTTTCATCTTTATACTTAACTAGGAAACAGGTTTCATTATGTGTGCTTTTCCTTTCTTGGGGGTGATCTCGATAATCAGGGTTGCAGTTTTCTTTCCTATTTATACCTGGTTCCTGTGCCATCAGAGTCCTTTCCTCAATGCCCCTACATTCTAAGTTTCCAGGGTGGATTTTCTATAAAATTCAAGCAGCCAGGTCTACATCAAAGCCCACAAGAGTTTCACTGTTTAAAGGAGGAATCTAGTTATACCACAGCAAAGAAAAATGCAATTACTAAGGATGACAACAAAGCTGTACCTTTCAAGCCTTAAGACTTGTTAAATAAGACATGTTTTATTTGAAGAAATATTACACTTGCATTAGTTAGTTACCAAGGGATGTAGCTCAGAATCCATTGAAGCTGCTGCTGTTTCAAAAACTTGCAGAGAATTCACCAGTTCTTGAGCAGGGCCATCTCCCTTTTCCAGAAGGGATTTTCCATCTGTTAAAATATATTGTCTGCATTATATTGCAAATAAGTTTTCAAAATCTAGAGCCCACAGAAACTTTTAGCACTTTCTCAGCTAGCACAGGAAAGTCAGTTTTGCTTTTTAGTCTTAAAATTAAATGCCACAACCTTAATTTAAATGCTCGGGTACCACATGCAAAGCAACCCAAGACCTTAAACATAATGATCCATTTCAAATATCTCTTTAAAAACAAATTTTTTTTTTTTTGAGACAGAGTCTTGCTCCATCATCCAGGCTGCAGTGCAGTGGCATAATCTCAGCTCACTGCAACCTCCACCTCCAGGGTTCAAGCAATTCTCCTGCCTCAACCTCCAAAGTAGCTGGGACTACAGGCATGTGCCACCATGCCCGGCTAATTTTTCTATCTTATTAGATTGACCAGGCTGGTCTTAAACCCCTGACCTCAAGTGATCTGCCTACCTGGGCCTCCTAAAGTGCTGAGATTACAGGTGTGAGCCACTGCGCTCAGCCCAGATATCTCTTTTTTTAAATAAGGAGTGTGTGTTTTTATTTTAAACCAAGTTTCCATTTTAAAACTAACCAGCTGATCTGGAATAACTAGGTAGAGGCACAGAGGCATTTTTATTTTATAAGGATATATTTAATTGATATACATTAAAATTTGTTAAAAACTGGACTCATAAAAACATGTGTATACCAAAATTATTTATGTCGATTGTATTCCTCAATGGGCCAACCATGGCATCCCAGAGATGCGGCAACTTCATTGCCATTTCACCACCAAAATGCTTTACTATAGTTGTCAAAGCAAATTCAGCTCCTCTCCGCTGTACCAAGTAAGGCTTCTGGGCCTTAAAATTAAATGTTAGATAAAAACAGAATTTCAGAAAAAATTATAATGCATTTAAAATTTTATCAAGAGAATTTAAAAGTAACCATTAAAGAACTCACAATGATACCATTAACCAAGTAAGCAATTATTAAACATGTTTATCACAATTATAAACATTTCCCAATAATTAAATTTACAGGGGCCTACAATAACTAATTAGATTTTTGTGTCCAAAGCAAAACACTTTTTTGGGGTTGAGGATAAGGAATAGATGTGCTGTTTCTAGAGATAGTCCTAAATGATATTTTTTCCCCCTTCTTCTCTCTGCCCCAAAGAAACTTATCAGTTAGGGAGAAGACAGATGAAATGATCTATCCTTATTTACATTCACTTAACGGATAGAACAAGATTAAGCTAATCCCAAGATCAGTAATTCTTATTCGGAAGTAATTAACAGTCCATAAATCTGTTCCCCCCAAAAGATATTAATATATATTTTTAAAATTACATTTAACTGGAGGAATAACTATGCAAACTTTAGAGATATAAATATCAAAATCAAAATTTCTATTAAATTACAGGGAAATATTGCCAGTGGAAAAAACTTCACAGAATGTTTTAAGAGAAATATTGATAATAAGCTGTTGATTTTAAAAAGAAACTTAAAAGAGACCTGTATTTTACAGACATGTCTTTTAGTATTGATGGCTTACTGCTGAAACCACGTAAATTCCTGTCTTGCAATCCAAAGAACTAACTAAAACATTCATTCCATTGCTAATAATGTGACTGTGAGATTTTCAAAACAAAACACTTTTTAAAAAACCACTGGTTATTAGGACTGTACTGTATAACAGGTAGACCAATGGGAGATAATGGAAACCCTGAATAAACTCTCACAAATAGAAACAGAGGTGCCATTACAAGTCAGGGAGGAAAGAATTTAATAGTATAATAGCTGGCTGCTCATATGGAAAATAAATTTAGACCCCTACCTCACACTACACATGTAATATATTTCAAATTGAATAAAAAATCAGGTGAGTGGCAATTTTATTACATTTGTGCATTGAAAGGACAGAGAAGAGTTAGCTTTCACTATTATTTAACACCTTCTCTACAGTCACTTATATAGGAATGAATTAGTTTATATTTATAAATAATGTATGTATCCTTTATCATAAGGCTGTCTTGCCTAGGAAAATAAAGTTGGTAAAAATTACGAGAGATATGAGAAATCTGAGGTTTGCTGTTTATCTGGATCATATTGTTGTGGAGTACTCCAGAAGTTAATCTCAGTCCTTTCACTTAAAAACAGTTGTGGAAGCTAATACAACTTAGTTCTCAATTTGTAAGTCAGATATTTGTTTAAAAATCAAAGCATTCAAAGAAAAAAACTATTTACCTCATCAAGTTCAACAAGAATATTTCCACTACTTCCTGCAGGAAGATCTGCTATTTGAGCTTTTACTGCTTTGGGGGTAGGACCTCGTCTACTTGTGATAGCAAAAGCAGCTTTCTGGTGCCTATAGAGTGTAATTATACCTCTGTGCTTGGTGACAGTATGGTGCATTCCATCTTTTTCTGAGGTGGACCCTAATAAGGAAAAAAGTTAAATAACCTTTTAATCATGATATAGGTGATACCAAATGTTTTCGGCTCCATAAAAGATATAATGTATTTTTAAACTATGTCTTTTGGGCCTCAACTTTCATAGGCCAATATTTTCTATAGATAATGAAATGGCAACAAAATAGTCTATTTCCATAGGATTTTTACCTAATACAATCCAGGTTGTACAGTCATCTGAACAGTAAGGAACAGCACATAAAAAAATTGTAACTTCAGTTAAAGCATATATAAATTTATTTTTTTTTTTTAGACAAGGTCTCTGTCACCCAGGCAGGAGTGCAGCTGCATGGTCTCAGCACACTGCAACCTACACCTCCCGGGCTCAAGTGATCCAATCCTCCCACCACAGCCTCTTGAGGAGCTAGGACTACAGATGCACACTACCACACCAAGCTAATTTTTATATTTTTTGTAGAGATGGAGTTTTACCATGTTGTTCGGGCTGGTCTCGAACTTCTGAGCTCATTCCATCTGCCCACCTCAGTCTCCCAAACTATTGAGATTACAGGTGTACACAGACTATTATTTTTCTCTTTTTTGAGATAGAGCCTCACACTGTTGCCTAGGCTGGAGTGCAGTGGTGCAATCTTGGCTCACTACAACCTCCACCTCCCAGGTTAAAGTGATTCTCGTGCCCCAGCCTCCTGTGTAGCTAGGATGACAGGTGCATGCCACCAAGTCCGGATAATTTTTGTGTTTTTTTTTAGAGAAGGGGTTTCACCATGTTGGCCAGGCTGGTCTCAATCTCCTTATCTCAAGTGATCTGCCCCCTTGACCTCTTAAAGTGCTGGGATTACAGCCATAAGCCACCGCACCCAGCCCGCAGCCTATAATTTTTGTTTGTTTTTTTGAGACAGAGTTTCACTCTTATTGCCCATGCTGGAGTGCAATGGTGCAATCTTGGCTCACCACAACCTCTGCCTCCTGGGTTCAAGTGATTCCCCTGCCTCAGCCTCCTGAGTAGCTGGGATTACAGGCATGCACCACCACACCCAGCTAATTCTGTATTTTTAGTAGATACAGGTTTTCTCCATGTTGGTCAGGCTGGTCTCAAACTGCTGACCTCAGATGATCCACCTGCTTTGGCCTCCCAAAGTGCTGGGATTACAGGCATGAGCCACCATGCCCAGGCTGGCCTATTAATTTTTAAAAACTTACTGTACCTAAGTATAATGAGAAACATTTAAAAATATCTCAAGCAAGTTCTAAAAGAAAAATCCAGAGTCACCATAATTAAAAAAAAAAATTGGCCACCGCAAAATAATACTGTCTTACATAACAATGGGGCAAACTACAGACACACACCTGGTGAATTTTCTATTTTTAGTAGAGATGGGGGTTGAGAGGGGTGAGGTGGAAGAATGACCCCATTGCATTTTAAGATGTTAATATTCAAAATGTCCACCTTTCTTCTTCTAGTCCATTCATGTATTTTTCAAGATCTATACTGTGCCAAAATTGTAAGTCTATTACATTTCAAATAATGTTTTTCCAAAATCTTGTTAACAACCACACATACAAAAATCATACAGGACTGAGTCATGTAAGAAAACATGGGTCTTTGAGACCAGCCTACAGATGGAAGTTCTCATTTTCCATATAAATTCTCCAGTTGAAAGCAAAAAAGTTGGTTAAGTATTATTTACTAAAAGTACTAAAAGAAATAGAGTTCACTAATCTCATAAAACATGCACTAAATTAGGGAAACCAGAGATTTTATAATAACTTTGGTTAAGGGGCGGGGTGGGGGGGGAAGCTTTCAGTAAATAACATTTGATATAATTAACTATTCTAGCTTGTTAGAGTAAACCATATAATTATGATTTTGAAGGCAAAGATAAGGGTGGACACCTGTCTCTCAGATTTCAGTCAGCTTATTTCAGCTGAAAGATCTTCTATGAATGGCTTATTTGAACTTAGAGGGTTCTGACTGATTAAGAAAGAAGTATGTGCAAATTCATGTAACAAAGAGTTTTGTTATAATCAAGTCTTTTCTCTCAGAATGGGACCTCTAACATGAACTGGATTTGTGCTTAAATTATACCCATAAGTAAATAAAAACAAATTTAAATGGTTAATTATTTCTCTACCCCAAATAAAAGTTTAGGTATATACCTTTAGAATTTTCCTGGCCACTTTGTGTTGGTACTGGACATGTGACACAAGGAGTTAGATATGGGTCCACACAAAGTGAGCTACAGAGGTTTTTAATAATTTTTGAATTGGGACAGGGCGTCCTTCTTGTGCACTGCTGAAGTAGTTTAGCTATGCACTGAGCTGCATAGTTTTGCACTAGTGTATTCTCTTCTTTTTTAATTGTCTCCATTAATGGTTTTATGATAGGATTTAATTTCTCCGGAAGCTGCTGCAAGCTCACAACTGCACATGCAGCAAAAGTATGCACTCTCAACTGCAACACTTGCCACTCCTGGTTGGTCTCTGTAACTGTCATTTGGACCTGCTGTCGTTTACTATCTAACTGCTGTAACACTTGAGGATTTAAATCGAAAGATGATGTGGCTTCATTAAAAACAGTAGTGACCTATTAAAAAAAAAGAAATTAAAAATCATTAATCATTATCAACCCCAAATAGACTGTAAGATCCTAAAGGGTAGACAGTAAGCTTTGTTTCAATTTTGATTTCCACAATATGTAATATTGTTTTAGTACTACGTACACTAATGTCTAAAACCTCCCAACTAAACTTTATTTTAATCTGGCTAAAATTTAACATTAGCATTATATTCTTTAAGAAAGACATTCTCTTGAGAAGAATAAAACTGCCTAACTTATAAATATGTCTAATGACTTTGAGGAAAATCACATTTAATACTCACAGAGTACTTCAGTGAAACAAGAAAGCTATAAGGAAATATAAACTAACTGTTCGTTAAGGAATGCAGAAACTCACAAACTTCTTTTTGGAAAAAGTATTCTTTTCAAGTTTCATAAAAACTTGGGGTGGCTGTTTACTAAGTGGCTCAGTGTTGCTAACTGAAACATTCTCATTTTTTCTTTAACTCCCTTCTGGTGGAAATGCCCAGGTGATGGAAGAAGAAAAAGAAACAAAACAAAACTGAACAAAATGATGTAGTTATCATTCATTTAATTACCAAGAGCTAAGGCTACAGTACTATTGTACCAGACTACTTTGGCCTGATTAAAAGACTGTTCAGTCCATCTTTTTTACCAACTTTATTCAGATATAATTTGCATATCATAAAAATTACCCATTTGAAATGTTGGATTACAATGCTAAAAGTTAAAAAACACTGTCCTAAATCCATTATGCTTATGCCACTTTTCAATGACTGTAGACAATTGAGGAAAAGTCTCCCAGTTACCTCCAAATCAATTCAATCATTCAACCAATATTTATTAAGTAATATTAAGAGATAAATAAGACATAATGTCTTCATATGCTCAAAAAATGCAGAGACTAATGTGGGAGAGAGAGATATAAATAAAGAATTAAGAAAACGTAACATGTAACTGAGGTAAGTGCAAGGAGCTGTGGAAATACCGAGTACTGCTTAATCTTTTCTTAGAAAAAGAGATTAGTGGAGACTTGCCAGAGGATGGTAACACTTATTCTTGGGTTTTTAAAGAGTAGGCCAATCAGGGATTATAGCAACATCTTGGCAAACAGACAAAGTGAGGTAGGGAGTGGAAAACAGGGCACTGTCCATGGAACTAAAAAGTTTATTGTAGCTTGAGCACAACATGCAGAAGAGGAATATCAAGAGATGAACTCTGGAAGAGCACAGAAGGTTAGGGGTGGGGAATTCCTAGCAAAGGAAACAAACTCAGGCACAGAAGAAAAAATGAGGTAAAGTGAATTAGCGTAGTGTACTTCTGCAAGAAGAAAGCTAACTGGGTGTGAGTGGAGAAATAATGAAGAGATAAGAGATGGAGAATTTAGAAGGTGATGAAAAGAAAGATAAAAATGAAAAAGCAAGGAAAAGGAAAATAATGTTCTTAAGCAGGGGAGGGATGTTCAGGTTGGCACAAAAAGACCATTGTTAGTCTAACACAGCACGCAGGATAAAATGGACCAGAGGCTGCCTGGAGCCCTAGAGAAGAGTCAGGACCTAGATAAAAAAGTACTAAGATCTGACTGGGCTCTGATAATTGAAATAGAAAAAAGATTAAACACCTGAGACTTTCTGAAAGAAAATGTTGACAAGATTTGTGACTGGAATAAAAAGAGTACCTTTGTTTTCTGGGTTTTTTTTGTTTGTTTGTTTTGTTTTTGTTTTTTTTTAAGCCAGTTTTGGTTGTGCTCAGTGTGAAGTGACAATGAGATATTTAAGTAAAAATGACTAAAAGAATGTGAGAAAGACTGAGAGTAGACAGCACACAGTACATGGGTAGGAACTAAATCAGGAGAATGGTGAAAGAGACAAGACAGAGCACAGGGAAATGCCTATAGTTGGCAGGTAACAGGAAAACAAGGGATTCAATTAAAGATAGAAAAGGCAGTGGCTCCTAGCCAAGGCACCTGGAAGGAAGGGAAGAAGGCAAGAGTCTTCCAGAGATTCTGATATTTATGCTTGTGTTCTAGCCCAAGTCAAAACAACTGAACTAATAAAACTAATGAAGCAGAACAGTAGTTTCATTGGAGAGTAAAGAATCTGAATAAGAAAATCTTAGAGAATGGGCCATTTGATGAGTTTAAGAAAGAAAAGTTCCCAGAAACAGTAGGCAGAGAACCCAGACTATAAAGAAAATTTGAGATTTAATTTCAGACAGGTAAAAAAGTAGAGAGAAGAGGCAAAAAGGAAAACTTACAGAATAACAACAATCAGGAAAAGAACTTTATAAAAGAAGAGAACCCAGGGGAAAAAGCAGCAATTTTAGCTTTCTCTCACAAGTGAGAACTAAAAATTTCAACTATATTATTTTTCAACTAGAAATGGGGATAAGAAATGAAAATTACTATTTTCATGGGGACCAACAAATGAAGTTGCTCAATTTCTGATCCTATAACTCAAAAAAAGAAGAACTTATTTATACTACCTTAGTAAGTCTCATGGACTTACTAAGTACAAAGCTGCTGTAATGAAGCATGGGTGCTGGCATGAGGAAAGACAAATAGTTCAAACAAATGGAGCCCACAAACACAGCCATACTTATACTTCAGTTGTTTTTTGACAAAGGTGCCAAAACAATCCAACAGGGAAATGAATAAATAATGCTGGAAAAATTAGAAATCTACAAGAGAAAACACACCTGGAACCTCTACTCCATACTATACAAAAACATTAAACATAAAAACTAAATGACAATCATACACTAAAGTAATAAAAAAAAAAAAAACTAAATGACAAAACTTTAAAAGAAAACATATGTGAATACCATTGCCGCTTGGAGATTAAAAAGGAAAAAAAAGATGACTTAAGTCACAGAATATAACAGCCTTGAAAGAAAACAACTGATGGCTGGGCGCGGTGGCTCAAGCCTGTAATCCCAGCACTTTGGGAGGCTGAGGCGGGCGAATCACCTAAGGTCAGGAGTTCCAGACCAGCCTGATCAACATGGAGAAACCCCGTCTCTAAAAATTAAAAAAAAAAAATTAGCCAGGTGTGGTGGCACATGCCCGTGATCCCAGCTACTCAGGAGGCTGAGGCAGGAGTATCACTTAAACCCTGGAGGTGGAGGTTGCAGTGACCTGAGATCACACCACTGCACTCCAGCCTGGGCAATGACAGCAAGATTCTAGCTCAAAAATAAAAAATAAAAATAAAAGAAAACAACTGATAAATCAGAATTCACCAAAATTAAAATATCTGCTCATCCAAAGACAAAAGCATCAAGAGAATCAAAAGGCAAGCCACTCACTGCCAGAAAATATTCAGAAAGCATCTATCTGACAAAGGATTGGAATCCAGGATACATAAAAAGAACTCCCACAACTCAGTAACAAAACAACCAACCTAATTAAAAGCAGACAAGATTTTGAAAAGATATTTCATAAAGGAGAATATACAAATGACTAATAAAAAATTTAAAAGTATTCAACATATTAGTCATCAAGGAAATGCAAATTAAAACCACAATGACACCATCACACAATCACTAAAATGGATAAAAGGACTGACCACATCAAACACTGATGATGATGTGGAGTAACCAGAATTCACATGCTGATGGTCGGAAGGTAAAATGATACAATCACTTTGGGGACAGTCTGTAGTTTTTCTAAAACTAAACCTATACCTATCTTATGATTTAGCAATTCCACTCGTATATATTTACCCAAGAAAAATGAAAACAGAGATGTTTGCAAAGACTTGTAGAAGAAGGTTTATAGTGGCTTTGTTCATAATAGTCAAAAAGTGTTAACAGCCCAAGTGTCCATCAAAGGGAGAATGGCCTAAACTAGTTGTGGTATGATAATACAATGAAATAAAACTCAAGCAATAAAAAAGAGTAAGTTATTGATATATATATAACACAGATGAGTTTCAAAAACATCATGCAAAGAAAAATCCTTACACCAAAGAGCACAGTATATGATTCCATTTACATTAAATTCCAGAACAGGCAAAAGTAATGTGTCTTCGGGTCAGGTTACTTTTAGAATAATGGTTACTTGGTAGCGGGGAGAGGCAGAGATTACTGGGAAGTGGTGATGGTAATGTTCTGTATCTTGATAGGGATTTAGGTTTCACAGGCATATGCATCCATTAAAATTCATCAAATGACCCACCTAAGATGTGTGTGCTTTAGTACCTAAAATTTGCCTCAAAACAGCAAAAAATCATAAACAAATACTGAATTTTAGTTAATTATTTAAGCTGCTGAAGTATACTGATATCTGAAACTTAGAAATGCATTAAAAAAAAAACAGAACTGCCCTGGATCGATTCATGGCTGGATAGAGGAGAAGGTAGGTGAATACACATGTGATAAAAGAAACTTGGTAAAATGTTAACTGTAAAATCTAGCTGTTGAGTATGAGTGTTATATTATGTAATTTCATCACTTTTTCTATATATTTGAATATTTTCATTATAGGCTGAGAGCAGGAAGAAGTACCCATCAACTTGTAGAAGCAGTTTTTTTCTATACTCTGCAGTCTTAAGCAAAGCTGAAATGACAAAATGTAATAGCTTTTTCTAATAAAGGTGCATTGATTTAACAGAATTTTTGTTTAAAAAAAATCCTTCCTTACTCTTTTATTTCAATAAAGTCTATACAATGAAATAATCTTTCTAACGGGTAGAGATGACAGGCTACCAAGCCACACACAGACTCAACAAATTAATGTCTTTTTGTGGTAAACATGTCATAGCAAATTTTTAACCTAAATTTCATGTTCTATTGATAATTAAGAAAGTTGTTTCTTTACTCACCAGGTCACTTGCTTGATCTATTGTTAAAACATTGTTGTTTACTCTATTACCAACTTCAATATGTACATCAGCTAATGATGATATAAGCTGTTTACATTCATTCTGCATTCGTGTGAATGGAACGGCAATTTCATCATAATATAAATGTTCTGAAAGGATATCAAGTAAACGTGGCTGCACAGCTAAAGTAACAGCTTTACATTCCTAAAATACAATAGACAACAAATAGGGCAAGTATATAAACATTAACTTTATACATACAGAAATCTTCATCTACAGACTACCAAGTGCTAAATTCTTATTTATATTGAATCTATGTTGTTACTTTTCCAAACCACATAAATAGTTGCACAGAAAAAAGGTATTACACCCAAATTATTCTAAACTTTTAACATGAATGATTACAGAACATGCACATGGAAATATTACAATTTTATTTTCTACTTAATAACTCTTTTAACTCCGAATTTATCCAAAGTTTACATGTATGTATATCAGATTTTAAAGTATATTACTGTAAAAAACAAATCAGAAGAAAAACATCTAGCATGCACTACTTAAAAATGCTATTTAAAAACTCATTATTAAACGATCCAAGATGGCCGATCACTAACATCCCGGGATTGCAGCTCTCAGGGAAGGCGCGGAGAACTAGAGGACGCCACACTTTCAGACAAATTCTGGTCGCTCACAGAGCAGAAGATCCCCCAGTGGTGGAAACACACGAGTCGCCAGTGCGACTCTCGTGGTCGGCGCAGCGGTTCCGCCGGCACCTCGACGCGGCAGCGCTCGGCGCAGAGTAAACAGGACCGGTTCCCCTTCTGACCGAGGTTTGGAGCCCCGGGAAGGCAGAGTCGCCTACTACGGAAACAAGAAGGAAGCCCGACAGGAGAATCCTGGGCAGAAAAGCACCATCAGTTTTAACGCCGCTGCTCTGGCCCTGGGAACTAACAACCTGGACGTCCACTCAAGAGACCTAATCTGAAAGTTGGTAATTTCAAAGACGACAGGAGGATAAATTTACAATGACGGGAAGAAACCAGCGTAAAAAAGCTGAGAATACTCAAAGTCAGAACGCCTCTCCCTCTAAAGATGATCACAGTTCCACATCAACAATGGAACAAGGCTTGATGGAGATCGAGCGCCTCCTGATGACAGAATCACTCTTCAAGGAATGGATAATAACAAACTTCGGTGAGTTAAAAGAACATGTTGTAGCCCAACGTAAAGAAACTAGGAACTTTGAAAAAAGGTTTGATGAAATCCTATTGAGAGTAGACAACTTAGAGAGGAGTATGAGTGAATTAATGGAACTGAAGAATACAATACAGGAACTCCGAGAAGTATGCACAGGTTTAAACACTCGAATTGTTCAAGCAGAAGAGAGGTCAAAGTCCAACTTAATGAAATAAAACGTGAAGAAAAGATTAGAGAAAAAAGGATAAAAAGGAATGAGCAAAGTCTCCAAGAAATGTGGGACTATGTGAAAAGACCAAATTTACCTTTGATAGGTGTACCTGAATGCCAAGGAGAGAATGAATCCAAGCTGGAAAATACCCTTCAGGATATTATTCAGGAAAATTTTCCTAAACTAGCAAAGCAGGTCAACACTCAACCCCAGGTAATACAGAGAACACCACAAAGATATTCCTCAAGAAGAGCAACCCCAAGGCACATAATCGTTAGATTAACCAGGGTTGAAACGAAGGAGAGGATACTAAGGGCAGCCAGAGAGAAAGGTCAGATTACCCACAAAGGCAAGCCTATCAGACTTACAGCAGCTCTCTCGGCAGAAACTCTACAGGCCAGAAGAGAGTGGGGGCCAATATTCAACATCCTCAAAGAACAGAACCTTCAGCCCAGAATTTCATATCCAGCCAAACTAAGCTTCACAACTGAAGGAAAAATAAAATCTTTTATGAACAAGCAAGAACTCAGAGATTTTATTACCACCAGGCCTGCTTTACAAGAGCTTCTGAAAGAAGCATTACACACAGAAAGAAACAACCAGTATTAGCCTTTCTAAAAATACACCAAAAAGTAAAGAGCACCAACATAAAGAAGAATTTACACCAACAAATGGATAAAACAGCCAGTCAACATCAAATGGCAGTAACCCTAAATTTAAATTGACTGAATTCCCAATCAAAAGACACAGCCAAAACCCAACGGCATGTTACATCCAGACCTGTTTCACATGCAAGGATACACAAAGACTCAAAACAAAGGGATGGAGAAAGATTTACCAACCAAATGGAGAGCAAAAATAAAGAATAAATAAATAAAAAGCAGGAGTTGCAATTCTTGTATCGGATAAAATAGATTTTAAAGCAACAAAGATATAGTGGTAAAAGGATCAATGCAACAACAAGAGCTAACGATCCTAACACCCAGATAGGAGACTTAGATTCAATGAGACAGAAAATTAATAAGGATATCAAGGACTTGAACTCAGATCCAGAACAAGTAAACTTAATAAGTATTTATAGAGCTCTCCACTTCAAATACACAAAATATACATTCTTGTCAATACCACATCACACCTACCCATTAGTTTAAATGAAACATTGATTGGCCATTATTAATACCCAATTTTTTTCAAAATAAAGCAATATTTCCATTTACTCTCCCTCTTTCTTCCTCTCCTTTACTTATTTTTTTTTCTTTCCTTCTCTCAAAAAAAAAAAAAAGAAATCAACTTGTAAACCTCTAGATCCAGGTCGGCAATGTCTCTTTCATTGCTTGATTTCCTTTCTTCCCTTCCTTCCCTCCCTCCCTCCCTCCCCGCTTCCTCCCTTCCTTCCTTCCTTCCTTCATCCCTTCCTTCCTGCCCTCCTCCCCCCCCAAAAAAAAAAAAACAACTCATTATTAGATAACAGTTGAGCTCTAAGCTTCACATGCCATACTGTAAAAGTGGATATAAAATTTAAAAGCTACTCACCTGCCCCCAAATTTAACTAACCCTTCCCACTTTCTCTGGTTGTTGCCTGCCCCAAACCGAAGGGAAATGGCTTCAGTGGTGAGCCATAAGGGGTTCTGTGGGATCTGGGTGATCAGCCTGGGCTTCACAGAGTAAATCCATGAAGCTCTATGAGTGTCCAGAAACCGAACTGTCAACACTTGTTGCTGAGTCTGAGAGGCACAAAAACATAGCATCACTGCCTCTCCAGCACACCAACTCCTGCCTAAAAACAGATGAGCTTTGCTTCTTTCCAGAGGCAAAGCAGGGTGTCAGGTGCAATAGCTCAGTTACTTTTAGATACAGCTTTGACAAACTGCTAAGAGGCAGTAACAAGTAACTCTCACAGCAAGTGCAGACAGTTAAATTTCCAGAATTCCAGTCAATGGAATACATAAAGCCAACAGAAAGTTTCTTCGATTTACAGAACCATGTGTTATACAAAAATCATACATCTCGGCCGGGCGCAGTGGCTCAAGCCTGTAATCCCAGTACTTTGGGAGGTCGAGGCAGGTGGATCACAAGGTCAAGAGATCGAGATCATTCTGGTCAACATGGTGAAACCCCGTCTCTACTAAAAATACAAAAAAATCAGCTGGGCATGGTGGCACGTGCCTGTAATCCCAGCTACTCGGGAGGCTGAGGCAGGAGAATTGCCTGAACCCAGGAGGCGGAGGTTGCGGTGAGCCAAGAGGGCGCCATTGCACTCCAGCCTGGGTAACAAGAGCGAAACTCCGTCTCAAAAAAAAAAGAAAAAATCATACATCTCCCTAGAAGTTAAAGGTTAAAGAGGTGGAACGGAATGGTTTATCTGGAAACATGAAGATTTTGGTTTAAATACAGAGATGTTATACTTTCTGTGACCAAAAATTCTTCTTTTGCTACTACTGACACAAATGGATCTCTAATATTCAAAGCCTCATATTTTGTAGTTTTCAGTGATACCTGAGATAGAGGAATGGATGACCAATAGTTTCTGGACTACTTTCACATATACATGATTTTTATTAAGGATATTTCTTAAAAGACTATACAGTCAAGAGAAATATTAAGTATGAGTATAACTAGCAGTCTGAGGTATGAGCAGGGGTTCTAAGTCAAAGTCCAGAGTTAAATTTAAGGGGAGAGAAATAATGTTTAATGTAATTGGGTACTTTTTTATAACTTGGATTTTTATACATCGAAAATTTTTACTTTTCTATTGTAAATTATAATGTAAATAATACTAATCCTAACAGCTAATAGAAATTGGTTTACTTAATTTGTCTTTATTACTTCTGGGGCAAAATCTTACCTTTTGTAAAGCAGCCCATTCACAGATTACCAAAGCTACACTAATCCTCTGTAAAGCAGATTTGGAGTTCAAATGGAAGAGTAGTAACTGGCCCAGGGATTCAGCTGGTTTAATTTCTTGAGTTACTACATTTACACCTGGATCACAAATACAGCAACAAAGCGCTCCTAACAACCTAAGAGGGAGAAAAAGGAAGTTACTATAGAAATTACTTGAAGTAAAGTTTCCCCATACTTTGGGAAATTACTTCCATTTCCTATAATTACTTGAAGTAAAATATGGCTTTTGAAGACAGAACTTTTCCCACAGAAGATATAACGACTACCCTGTCTTCATAAGAAGATATAAATCCTATTTTAAAGCTTCAAAATAATTTCAAAAATTTACTTACTCTAATTTTTCCTTATGCTATAATTAGTGTGGTGAAGGAAGGAAGGATTGATAGAGACATCAGAGGAATCTTCTGCTGGTTAAATAACCTTTGAAGTTGTAAAATGACTTGTAAATTCGTAACTACCTGACAATGTACACTTACTTGGCTGCCATCATTCTGGCCCGCATAACCACAAAATCCCTGGTGGCTGGGTCTTCCATGATGGTGTCGGCACCTGCAATATACTCCTGAAGTACTTCTTTACTCTGGCTTTGGCCTTGACGCATCTTAGCACCTGTTTTTTCCTACAGAGGGAGACAAAAAAATAATAATTAAAGATTAATCATTAAAACTGAATAGGCAACAACAAATACGATCTTTTAAAAATAATCCCAGTAAAATACAGTTCTTTTCACAAAATTTCAATGGATAAACATTACTATTCATTTTGGCAGGGTCGTAATAAATAACAGTTTCTCCTTATGTTAATTAAATCACACACAATAAGGCAATACAGATCTTTAAATATGGTTACTGTATTAATAATTAGATGCTGAACACACAAATACATTATATCCTGCTATACTTACCTTGGCTCTAGCTTTTACTTCTAGCAACATATTTAAATCGATAGGTAAATGAGAAGGCTGCATCATTAAGCAAAGCCAAGCACCCATCCATGGACAAGCAGCTGCTACCACATACTGAACTGAAGCCTTACTTAACAGTTCCATCCAAACCTGCAGAGTAAAAGGGGAACATGAAGGTGAATATTTTCTAATAAATGATTAACACTTACCTTTAGGAATACTGAGTTTTTTTTAAAAAAAAGTAGGAAATAGCACAGAGATTAATTTAGAAATTCAATATAGAGCCTTATTTTGAAATATAATAATAGTTTTCTAATAAGTTTGTATTCTAAGGAAAGTTTTTTTTTTTAAAAAGAGATCACAATTCTCTTTTTTAAACAAAATATGCCCATAAAAGTAATATAAAATTGTCAAAAATCTCAGTAGGTCACTGAAATAAATCCTTTGCATATACCATAAGACTCAATATTAATGCAGTCTTATATTTAACACACTTAAAAATAGCTCCTAATATTCTCTACTATCCTAGTATAAATTTAAAACAGTATAAGTCTTGATTCATTATCTTTCTTAATAAGGATAAGGTAGGTTTCTTGATGTCTAACATTTAATGGACGAGGACTAGCCATGGAAAGATGACCACTGTTAATCCAGGGCTGTTAACAATGAGTTACTTTAGAGGCCAACAATTCTGAATTAAAAAAAAAACCAACTTACATTGGAACCAAATTTTTAAAAAAAAGGGGGCTAACAATTCAAGAATAATTTAACAGATTTTAAAGGTACAAAAGTGCCATTTCCCCCCATAAATGCTATTAAAATATATCAAATGGCTCCTCCTCTCATAATTCTAACACATATGATCACTCTTTCTAAGAAGGGAAAAAAGTACAAGTTTCAGCAATAATTAGACTCTGTATTACCACTAGATCCCAAAAGGTACTCTGCAGGATCTATAAGCATACTGATAAACAGCAAGAAGAGGGCTGGAGAAAAGCAATCTTTCCCCTCATTTCATTTTCTGTATTGAGACTATCAGAAAGTACATAAAACACCGGCCTAGTAGGTTACATAAGAGAAAGATGCATGGCCAATCAAAACTATTACATGCTGTAAAAAGCCTACTTCCCTATCTCATCTTGCACACTGACAGACTTTTCAAATCTCCAAGAGATATGAATAACCAACAGAAGAGCGATTATGAAAATTTTTAAAAATCTACAAATGTTACTAGGAAAAGGAATACAAATACATTTGCTGTGTACCTTGTGAATAAGGTCCAAAATTTCCTGGCTGCTTTCCAAAACACAAAACTGAAAAATGTGTCGGAGCATATCAGGTAGTATAGGTATAAGCCAAGATGAAGAGTTCTGAAAACAAAAACACAATTAAAAGCTGTAGCATATAATTCTTGGATGTTAGCTTACATGAAGAATTATATGTCAAATAACAGAAGTACCACCATGAAAAGATTGCATGGTTTCATCAAAAAGGCTCAAGAGGTGATAAATTCTGACAAGATTTCGAGGCAACAAACACCATATTTATTTTACCAAGGGTCTGAAGAAGTAACAGCATATAATCACTGGGGAGCTGGAAAAGTCTGAATATCATTAACAACAAAATTTTGCCTCAAAGTTGAAATCATCCTCCAAATGGAACCAATCTCTAACCAGCAACATCTCTCTACTTATTATCTACATTACTGCTTTGTCAAAAAAATCTGGAAAATAATCAGGTTACTGCTGTTGTGCTAGATGATTAGAGTTTAAGTTCTATATGCTCGCCAATAATCGAAGTAATAAATTATGTAACACCCAACCTAGAAACTTCTACTTGGAGTTCACTACAAAATTAAGGTAAAGGTTCTTAATCTATTTTGGGTCAGGGACTCTTTAAAACTCTGATGAAAACTATGTACACTATGTTCTTAGAAAAACATATAATTACAAACAAGTATAAAATTTTGGTTCCAATTTCAGGGGGTTCAGGGATCTCCTAAAGCCTGAATTAAGAACTTCAATTTCAGGAATTTCCCAACAATTCAAAAGCCCACCCAAATCAAGCAACCAAATAGTGCTTAACCAAGTATTTACTGTGTGTTCAGAATTCCCAGAAAAAGAAATCCCATGCTGTTTACTGCTATTCAAATAATTACAAAGCTCACTTGACAGGAATGTCTAGCAGAGAAAATCTACTAACTGGCTCATACTACCTATCAGCCTCTGCCCTATACA
Organism: Callithrix jacchus; assembly: GCF_049354715.1. Classification (NCBI taxonomy): domain Eukaryota; kingdom Metazoa; phylum Chordata; class Mammalia; order Primates; family Cebidae; genus Callithrix; species Callithrix jacchus. The sequence goes on along the minus strand of NC_133513.1, from coordinate 84,748,425 downwards.
TGACTTTTTTTAAAGCACTAAATACAGTGTTTGAAAGAGACTGAAGAGAAATTTGAAAATTTTAACTGAAATTCTAGAAATTTACAAGTTCTAGGAATAAAACATGTTTAAATTAGAAAGCTACCTATAATTTGTAGCCATGGAAAACTAATGACAAAGGCAGGACCAGGGTTTTATGTTCTCAACATGGTTTGAAACAAGTTTTTAAAAGGCCACATAATTCCTCAAAGAACTAAAAACAGAACTACCATTTGACCTAGCAGTCCCACTACTGGGTATATCCCTAAAGGAATATCATTCTATCATAAAGACACATGCACGAGTATGCTCATCTCAACACTATTCACAATAGCAAAGACATGAAATCAACCTATATGCCTAACAACAGTAGTCTGGATAAAGAAAATGTGGTACACATAGGCCATGGTACTATTCAGCCTTAAAAAAGAACAAGATCATGTTCTTTGCGGGAACACAGATGGAGCAGGAGGCCATTATCCTTAGCAAACTAACGCGGGAACAGAAAAGTGCATATTCTTACTTACAAGTGGGAGCTAAATGATAAGAACACATGGACAACAAAGAACGAAAGACACTGGGGCCTACTTGAGGGTGGGAAGGAGGGAAAGGATCAGAAAAATAATTATTGGGTATTTTTTCTTTTTTTTTGAGACAGTCTTGCTCTGTCACCTAGGCTGGAGTGCAATGGCGCAATCTTGGCTCACTGCAACCTCCGCTTCCTGGGTTCAAGCGATTCTCCTGCCTCAGCCTCCCAAGTAGCTGGGATTACAGGCATACATCACCACACCTGGCTAGTTTTGTATTTTTAGTAGAGACAGCATTTCTCTGTGTTGGTCAGGCTGGTCTCAAACTTCTGATCTCAGGTGATGCGCTCGCTTCAGCCTCCCAAAGTGCTGGGATTGTAGGCGTGAGCCACTATGCCCAACTAACTACTGGGTATTAAGCTTAGTACCTAGGTGATGAAATAATCTGTACAACAAACCCCTGTGACATGAGTTTACCTATGTAGCAAACCGATACTTGTACCCCTGAACCAAAAATGAAAGTTAAAAAAAAAACAACAAAACGAAAAACAGGCCACAAATCATCAATTGGAAGAGCATTCTCACTACTTCATTACGTCTTAACTCTACTTTTTATTGAAAAAGAAAGGGAAGCTGGGAAGAAAAAAGTTCTTTTCTCATTGGAAGGAATTAGGGACAATCTTAACAGAATTAGGAAAGCTATAATAACAATAAGCAAATAATTTAGTGTTACTCTTCCATAATGTCTCTTAATTTTTGATACTCCCTGCAACATATTTACCAACTCTCTTCCTCAACCCTCAATCCCAGCACTTACCCAAGCAGTTACCTGTAGATCCCCAAAAGTCACATTTATAGAGGAAGATGTTCCCCCTATATTTATGACCAATAAATGTGATATAAACTGTAGTTGTCTTCTCAGACTACAAACATCATTACCCTACTAAATTTATAATTATTAAAAACAGCTGGAGAAGGAAAGGCTACATGGGTAGACACAGAATTTTTAGGGCAGTTAAACTATTCTCTGTGATACTGTAACTGTGGATACATGACATCATGTTTGTTAAGCCAACAGAATGTATACTACAGAAGGTGAATCCTAATGTAAATTACGGACTTTGCTTGAGAATAATGTGTCAATGTAGGTTTGCTGATTGTAAAGATGTACTAGTCTGGTATGAGATACTGATGGTGGGGAGGCAGTGTTGAGGATGGGGGATCGGGTACATGGAAACTGTACTTTTCCCCTCAATTTTGCTGTGAACCTAAGCTGCTCTGAAAAATAAAGTCTAGGCAAATAAGCATATGAAATGATGACCCACATATGTTGCCAGGAAAATCAAAACAACAATGAGATAGCACTCTATACCTGTTAGCATGGCCAAAATCCAGAACACTGACAACATCAAATGCTGGTCAGGATATGGAGCAACAGGAACTCCCACTCATTGCTGGTAGAAATGCAAAATGGGACAGCTACTTTGGAAGACATTTTGGAAGTTTCTCACAAAAATAAAAAATACTCTTACCATCCAGCAATTACGTTTCTTGGTATTTCTCAAAGGAGACTAAAAAGTCCACACAAAAACCTGCACAAGTTTATAGCAGCTTTATTCATAACTGCCAAAACTTGGAAACAAGCAAGACGTCCTTCAGTAGGTCAATGGATAAACACACTGGTATAACCAGACAATGGAGTATTATTCTCTAAAAAGAAATGAACTATGAAGTCATGAAAAGACACAGATAAATCTTAGTTAAAGAAGCCAACCTCAAAAGGCTCCATATTGTATGATTCCTACTATATGACATTTTGGAAAAGGCAAAACTATAGAGATGGTATTTCCTCCTCTGATCTGCCTTTCTGAGACTCAGAATAAAGAGAGTTGATGGCACACACAAAAAAGACTAATGGACATTTCACTGTACCTGAAAATCAAGGTAAACCTTCTAATCATCTGATCATCTGTACCCCCCTTCCATGTTGCCCTCCACCAAATCAGTTTCCTGTCACTTACTAATTTAGTGCCATCCCACTCTCTCCTGCCTCCAGAGGTACACATATTATTCCCTCCTCTGACTCTTACCCTTCTTTTCACCTGGCTAAATTCCACTTATCCTTCAGGTTTCTGCTTAAATGTCACTTCTAACAAGATGCCTTCCCTGTCCATCATCCACCTCACTCAGGATTCAATAGTGTCTTCTACCTCCCATATCAGATAATTACTTCATTAGGTTATTCCATTTAGTTCTTTGTCTTCTCCTGTCTAGCTTCCTATTTTAAGCGCTACAGGAGGGCAATGACCTCCTCTCTTACTACTATCTGGAAAATTGTTCAAGTACATAGCAGGCACTTAAATAGTTGTTGAAATCCATCTTGGCCACTGGAAATGATCCAAAGTTAAATCATAAGGAATAGCTGCCAATATGCAAAATTTCCAAAAATTGTGATATTGTTAATATAAGTAATTTTTTTCAGCATTTTGTCCAGGGTCTTAAAAAGAAACACATATTTGATCTTCGTCCCCAGCTCCTGGCACAGAGCTCCTAAAACCCAAAGAATTTCCTGAGTGACAGGGGTTATTCATAATAACCAAAATCTAGTTTGTGCTAATGAAGGAACTCTTGGTAGGCCCCAAGACAGCTTCAGAATGAGGGCTGGTTGCCAGAGGAACTATGTGATTAGAAGGCTAGAACTTTAGGCCTGCCACCTCCTCCCCACCTCCAGAGCTGGAGGGGTTGGAGATTAAGCTAATCACCTCACCAATGGCTAATAATTTAATCAATTATGACTACATAACAGAGTCTCCATAAAAACCCTAAATTTGTGGGTTTATGGGTTGGTAAGTGCACAAAGGTGCTGAGGGCAGCGTGTTTTCTAAAGAAGGCATAGAAGCTCCAAGCACCTCATCCCCATAACTTGCCTTGTGCATCTCCTTCCATCTGGCTATTCTTAAACTGTATCCTTTATAATAAACTGGCAATTGTAATTACCAGTTTAACAGCCTGAGTTTTGTGAAGCAATCTAGCCACTTATCAAACCTGAGGAGAGGGTCAGAGGAACCCAATTTACAGATGGTAAGTCAGAAGTTGGAAGGGCCAAGACTTGCAATTGGTTATCTGTTGGGTGGCTGGGCCCTCTAATTTGTGGAAGCTGACACTAACTCCAGATAGACTGTCGGAATTGAATTGAATTGTATGATACCCAGTTGGCGTCCAGGGAGTTGGAAAATTGGTTGGTGTGAGGAAAAAAACCCACACATTTAGTGTCAGAAAATGTTGTATTGTAAAAATAGCTCAGCAACAGATCCCTAACTGACAGACGTGGCATCTTAGGTGGGATAACATCTTGTCATACCCTTTTGTTATGCTCCCTCTTTTATCTTCCCACAAAATGGGTACACTCAGAAAAAAGGAGCAATCTGATCATTACCACAAATATCTGATTCTTGCCTGCAGACCAATTCATTTCTACTAGCATATCAAATGTTCTCGGACTGCAGGGAAAAAGATCAGGAGAGAACCTAATACTCAGTGATGAATCACATTGACTTTTTTTTTTTTTACTAATTTGGTCTGAAATCCCATTTTGATCCACAGCCAAAGGACAAGAAAATTTTCATATGTGGACAGTTTATAATGTCTAGTTTTATACACTTCTCCAAACAACAGAAGGTCAGCTAAATATTTCAACTTTGCTCTCTTCTTTTCATATTTTTATAAAATTTGGCAATACCCAATTATGCTAACATTCTCTAAGGCCAAATTCTTAGTTCAGTCTATTCTTTTGGTCTTTGTTTCCTACTTATTTGTGGATGTTAAATTTTCTAATATTCTAAATTATGCTTCAGATTTCAACTCAATCTCATGTATATCTTCATGTAATAACTAAGCTTGCCCTTCAAACAAAAGTTAATATATTGGTAATCAAAATTTTGGAATGACTCACAAAGTGACCGAGATGCAATGGAATGGAAAAGTTGACCCAGTCAGTAAACAAGGCAAAATAGGAGATTCGTGTCTCGGAGTTCATCTGGCAACAACAGTTACCAGTTATCCACACTAGTTAATCTGGATTTTTCAGCAGTTCACTGATACACATATACATTAATAGGTATACTCTAGCATGTACAAACATACTGCTAAAGAGACAATATAGAAAGGACAAACAAATGGTAAATGCCTTCACTTTGATTACCAACCTGCTAGTTTAGCAAAAACAAAAGTCACACCTTGATTATCAATCATTATGAAATAAAACTAGTTTGGTGTTTAGTTTTTTTGAGACAGAGCCTCACTCTGTCATGGAGGCTGGAGCTAAGAATCTGCTAAGAATGGGTGATTAATGCCACAGCCACAGTCTGTGGTGGTGAGGATAATAAACAGCAAGGATCAGGGCAGTGACAAAGTACAAAACCTAGAAGCATCAATATTAAGTTTCACTGACAGCATCTCTTCCAGTAAAGAGATATGTTGTAGATAAAGGCTAGACACAAGTGAAATTTCATGAATGATGCCATTAAAAAGTTATGAAAAAGAAGCTAAAGACATAGATATAAGCAGCACAGAAGGATACAACACAATAAATATTAAGACTCCAACAAAAAAGGACCACAAACATGTCAGAATAACTGGAAGAAAAATATGAAAGCAGAATGTATTTAAAAGTCTAAAAGGGGTAGACTAGAAAAGCACTTTTGTTCAAAACATTCTGTACACTTGTCTAATTTGAAATTGACATTCAATAAAATGAGATGTCTGTAAAAGTACACATCAAAGATACTATGAATCAAAGAGAAGCAAGAGGGCAATAGTTTTTTTTAACATTAGCTAATCTTCCTGAACTTTCAGCTTAGTTTATCTTTAATGCTGCTGTCTGACACCTCTCACATACTGGTCTCCTGTTATTTAACTCTCTGCAGAGGTTATTAAACTTACCATGTAATAGTCTTATAACAACCACACTATAAACTTTTCCAAGGTAAGAAACATGTAGGATGATATGGTCTGGCTCTGTGTCCCCACCCAAATCTCATCTTGTAGCTCCCATAATTCCAATATGTTGTTGGAAGGACCCAACAGTGCAAGAAAACTGAATCATGGAGTGGGTCTTTCCTGTGCTGTTCTCATGATAATAAATCTTACAAGATCTCACAATTTTAAGAACAGGAGTTTCCCTGCACAAGCTTTCTCTTTGCCTGCTGCCATCCACTTAAGAGGTGACTTGCTCCCCCTTGCCTTCCACCATGATTGTGAGGCTTCCCCAACCATGTGGGACTGTAAGTCCAATTAAATCTCTTTCTTTTGTGAATTGCCCAGTCTCAGGTATATGTCTTTATCAGCAGTGTGAAAACAGACTAATACATAGGATTTCTTTTTTTTATTTCCCAGAAAACCTGGCACAGAATTCACACTAATTTACTTAAAAAACACTGAGGGCTTACGCTTAAGCTGACACGCCACAAACTACACACAAAGACAACGGCATTCTGTTATAGGAAATGATAAAGGGTCATTATTAAATGATAAACAAATGAAGGCTAGTACCAAAGCCTTCATTTATGAGCCAGCAAAGGCAAATTCAAAAGGCAAAAAAAAAAAAAAAGGTCCCTGGACATGAAAATCAACATCAAAGAACACAGAGATGTTTTTACAACCAGGAAATTTTAATAGTCAGCATTCATAAACATTGAGGACTAAAAATTGGAAGGAAATTTTTTTCTTTTTTGAGACAATGTCTCGCTCTCATGTCCAGGCTGGAGTGCAGTGGTGCCATCTCGGCTCACTACAGCCTCTGCCTCCCAGGTTCAAGCGGTTCTTATGCCTCAGCCTCCCAAGTAGCTGAGGTTACAAGCACACAACACCATGCCCAGCTAATTTTGGTATTTTTGGTAGAGACAGGGTTTCACCATGTTGCCCAGGCTGGTCTTGAAGTCCTGGCCTCAAGTGATCTGCCTGCCTCAGCCTTCCAAAGTGCTGGGATCACAGGCCTGAGCCACTGTACCAGGCCAGATGGGGATTTATAACAATCTTGGAATCTTATTTATAGTAAAAATTTTAGAACAAGGGAGGAGGCATCACATCACAAGACTAACAAAAGTGAGAAGTCACAATTGACAGCTGAGAGGAGATAAAAATTAGGCAAAAGCAACTGAAGAAGAACAGTTCAATTACTACAAGCAGTGACTCGTGTATCTCAATATTCCCATAGTATGCTACAATAAACACAGTATAGAAACTAATAACCAACAAATAATATTGGTGACTGATTCACCAAAAAAGGTTAGCTTATGTTTAATATACTCTAAAAGGATGATCTACTGTGGCAATCATTTTAATAGTTAAATTTTTTTTGAGGCAGAAAAAAATTTTTTTCAATAAATTGAAAATTTCATTTACACAGAATACCTTATTTTCTAGTAATATAAAGTTGATATTACTGAATAAATAATAAAGTTACAAGTTAAATAGTGTGCAGGTGGCAGACTATAAGGAATAAAGGGCTTTAAAAAAACAATGGGAAAGTGGTATCTAAAATATACAAGGAACTCTTAAAATTCAACAATAAGAAAACAACCCAATTTAAAAATAGGCAAAGGACTAGCTTGGGCAACACAGCAAGACCTCATCTCTACATAAAAAAAAAAATTAAATCCATTAGCCCAAAATGGTGATGCACGCCTGTAAGTCCCAGCTACTCAGGAGGCTGAAATGGAAAAATCACTTGAGCCCATGAGTTCAGGGTTGCAATAAGCTATGATCATGCCCACTGCACTCCAGCCTGAGCAACACAGTGAAACCTTGTCTCAAAAATACAATAAAGTAAATAAATAAAAATAGGCAAAAGCTGAACAGACACCTCACCAAAGATGAGCGATAGATGGCAAATAAGCATACGAAAAGATGTTCGACATCATGTGTCACTAGGAAACTGCAAATTAAAACAACAATGAAATACTACTACACACCTATTAGAATGACTAAAACCCAAAACACTGACAAAAAATGCTGGCCAGAACGTGAAGCAATAGAAATTCTCACTCACTGCTGGCAAAAATACAAAATGGTACAGTCACTTTGAAGACAGCTGGCAGTTTCTTATAATAAATAATAAATAAATAAAAATAATAATAAACATACTCTTACCATACAATTCAGCAGACGTGCTCCTTGGTATTTACCCAAGTGAGCTGAAAACTTAAACCCACACAAGAACCTGCACATTAATGTTTATAACATTTTTTTCATAATTGCCAAAAACTGGAAGCAATTAAGAGTCCTTAGAAGGCAAATGAATAAATAAACTGGTACAGACAATGGAGTATCATTCCGTGATAAAAAGAAATGGGCTACCATGACATGAAAAGACATGGAAGAACCTTAATTTCATATTGCTAAGTTAAAGAAGCCAATTTGAAAAGGCAGCATATATGATTCCAACTATGCGATATTTTGGAAAAGGCAAAATCTCTTGAACTCCAGGGTTCAAGAGATTCTCCTGCTTTGGCCTCCTGAGTAGCTGGGATTACAGGTGCCCACCAGCATACCAGGCTAATTTTTGCAATTTGTAAGAAAGATCAGTGGCTGCTAAGGGGTTCAGGAAGAAGGAATGATGACTAGGTGGAACATAGGACTTTTGGGGTAGTAAAACTACTTTGTATAATACTGTAATGGTGGGTATATTATCATTATTGTACATTTGTAAAAACCTATAGAATCTACAGAAGAAAGAATGAACCCTACTGTAAAGTATGGACTTTAATGGATCAATATTGGCTCATCAGTTGCAATAAATTTACCACACTAATGCCTGATATTAATAAGGCATTAATATATGTGAGTAGAAGGGATAAAAGGGTATATAGGAACTTGTACTTTTCCCTCATTTTTTTTTTCTGTAAATCTAAAACCGCTATTAAAAATAAAGTCCACTTATACTAAAAGAACCACATGAAAGGAAAAAATCTGGTAACTTCAAGAGGTCTATATAAAATGAATTTAAGAATTCACAAACGTTTAGGCAAAAATCATAAAATTAAAGGGAAAATAAAATGAAAATTAAGAATAACCCATGCCAACTGTCATATCAGCCCATGCCAGATCAACTGAGAATTATAAAACAGACCTGATGGTTGTTCCTCAGAGATGTGGATTAGACAAAACCAAAAGGATAATGCATAAAAAAATTTAGATGTTTATTCACAGAAGTTCAACACAGTATCATGCTGCATGTTAAAGCAAGGCTTACACAAAATGTTCCTAATTCACATGAGAATGTGTGGTTAGTGAACACAAACGAGGCACTTACTCACTACTTAGTCACTATTTTTAAAAGATGACAGGCCCAAACTTTAGTACCTATATATTAACAGCATGCTAGAAGAATGAATTTCTTATTGATAGTTCCCTAAATCTAGGTATTTTGTTTGACCTATAAGGTTATTTAAAGAATGGGAATGTGCAGGCCCGGTTCAGTGGCTCACGCCTGTATGGTCTCAGGCTGAGACCATCCTGGCTAACATGGTGAAACCCCATCTCTACTAAAAATGCAAAAAATTAGCTAGGCAGGGTGGTGTGCGCCTGTAGTCCAAGCTAGTCGGGAGGCTGAGGCAGGAGAGTTGCTTAAACCCGGGAGGCAAAGGCTGCAGTGAGCCGAGATCGCACCACTGCACTCCAGCCTGGGTGACAGAGCAACACTCTGTCTCCAAAAAAAAAAAAAGGGGGGGGGGGTTATGTGAAGCCGTGTATAAATAGGGCAAAGACTAAGCTCACCATAGGCTTCATTTACACACTGATATTACCTGAATGATCTCTGTAGGCATTTCAGTGTGTGACTCCTGAAGTACACTATCCTTGAAAATAGCATGTTGTTAAGATTGAAAAATCTTTAAAGGCAAGAGCCTGGGAATTTCATGGTAAGTCTTTAAAAGTAATCTAGCCGGGCGTGGTGGCTCAAGCCTGTAATCCCAGCACTTTGGGAGGCTGAGGCAGGCGGATCACCAGGTCAAGAGATCGAGACCATCCTGGCCAACATGGTGAAACCCCGTCTCTACTAAAAATATAAAAATTAGCTGGGTGTGGTGGCGTGCGCCTGTAGTCCCAGCTACTCGGGATGCTGAGGCAGGAGAATTGCTTGAACCCAGGAGGGGAGGTTGCAGTGAGCCGAGATTGTGCCCCTGCACTCCAGCCTGGCGCCTGGCAACAAAGCAAGACTCTGTCTCCAAAAAAAAAAGAAATCTAGAGCTTCGAATGCAGCCTTCTAAGCTGGTTCTGCCAACCACCCAACTGTCAACCATACAGACAAAGGGCATGCAAAGACTAACAGGTCTCTGGCAGGAAAAAGACTACTCAATCATTCATTCATTCAACAAATATTTACTGAGGACTTCCTATGTGTTAAGTACATGCTGAGAATACAACCTAGAACAAAATATTAAAATATTTCTGCTCTCATAGTGATTATATTCATTTACATGGTTACCATACCACTAGGCCCAACACTGTCCTGATCTTTGGATATACATACAACAAGGGTAAGCTAATGATCAGGTTTATTTTATAAAAGTAATTTCTGTAAGTTTCACGACTGCTATTATTTATCAGTTCTTACCTGGTCCTGTGTTGATAATAACGTAAACAGAGTTTCCAATGCTGCTCTTCGAACTGATGATATAGTGTGATGCAAAAAAGGCCAGACACGTGGAACTAAAACTGTGAGTGACTGCTGAATACTAACAAAGAAGACACAAATTAATCTTACTTATTCTAAGTTGAAACTCTGTAGATACATTATCTAAATATTATTCTCATGGGATGCAGGGATGCTGATATCATGTGACTTTTTTCATGAATAAATTCTTAAAAGATAATACAGATTTCATATGAACATTCATGTAACAATGTCCTTCATAACTGTTACTGTAGCACTAAGAAGCAAGAGCAAATGCAGTCAAAAAGAAGGGTAGAAATACTAACATCAGGTTCCTCTGTGGCACTATTGCCATGAGTCACCTTTATAAAGTTAGAACTTTCCAATATAATTGTTCTTAGGAAAATGGGACATGTATCCTAGCTGGTAGTCAGGCTACATCAGGATTGCTAATCCTTACTCCTTCCCCATGGCTAATACCAATAGGCAGATATACATAATTTCCATCCCATTTTGGGGCCATCTCTATCATTTATTAAATGAGCAAGAGGTGATATGTCAGCAACTTTGAAATTTATTATCCTGGTGTAGCATTACTAAGTTAGGAAAACTCAAATTTCTTCCTTCTCACAGACTAAGTTTTAAATGGGGAAGCAAACAAAGCCAAGTCTGGACTAACTTGGGCCATAGGATTCCTGTCACATTCATGAGCCATTTGTAAAAGTTACTTGGAATTAGGAGATGATTCAGAAGCAGCATTTGAAATATATGGTTCTATAGAAAAAGACATGAACAAAAAATAATATGCCACTGTAACTATTTGGTCTTTTGTGGTTCCTCCCCAGCAGCCTATCTTTTAACACTATTTTCATTACTTGCCAGCTTGTATGAACATTACTTCTTGCATTCATTTTCATATTTAGCAAATTTATTTACAAAATTCTAACTTAAACACATGCACACACAGACATTAAAAAAACACAAAATACATAAAAGCATTATAACAAAGTCTTGTTAAGTGTGTAACTGTTCATGCTCCAGATAACATGCTGCATTTCTTCTTACATAAGCTAGAAGAAAGTATCTGCCAAGTATTATATGAAGCAAATATGAAACAAAAAAGATGGGAAACTACATTATTTCACAATGAATTAATAGAATTTTCACTATATTCTTTCTTTTATCCAGTTTTTCTGACACTGTCCACTAAGGCCCATAGGCCAAATTCATTCCACTCATTTTTGTTTTTAGGTGAAAATTGTATGAGTACACAGGCATATTTATTCTCTTATGCATTACCTACGTATAGCTGTTTTCACACTACATTGACAACTGAGTAACTGTTTTGAGGGACTGTCTGGCTCACAAAACAAAAATACTCACTATTTGAGCCTTTGCAGAAAAAGATTACCTATCCTTGATTTACAGTAATTAAAAACTCCTTCATCTTGCAGCTTAAAGAGGGCTTTCACATAGATTAACTCATTTAGTTTGTGCAGCTTTCATTAGTAATGGAAGCACTGAAAATTAGGAAACCCGATAAATGTACTACCACTTCAATTTTTCTCTTCTTTTGCTTTTATAAGCATTTACTTTGGTATACCTTCTTACGGGCTGCCCAACTAATCTAAACTTAGCATTAAATTACCACCAGTAGGTCAGTCATTATTTGAAACATTTTCTACAGGTTTTTTTTATACATTTAGGGGTTTCATGGGAGATACTCATAGAGCCAGAAACCATGTATAAGCATAATTATATGAACATTCACTGAACATCCTCACTAGGATAAGAACAGCAATTAATTTCCTCATCTGTGAATTTTTAAAAGTTGCATAATAATTTTTTCTTTTCTATCTCCAAGGAAACTATTCTTTAAGGACACTTATCTTTAATAATATTCAAGGGCTACTCTCAAAGGTAGGGGATGTGTTAATCAGCTTAGCTGAGCTTCATGTATCAGGACAGGAAAATTGGTGACACTAAATTTTTGAAAAATGTTTTTGGCTTCATTCAATCTCTGTCTTTGGACATTACATTATCATGTATTCCCTTCCTCATAAGTAATTACTGAAATCAAGAACAAGAGTTGAAGAAATGAACATTACCAAAAAAAAGTTCACAGAGGAGCAAGTTTTAGAAAATGTAAAGCTGATGTTCAATGATAATTCTGTTAATTAAATGTTACTAAATAAAGCTAAAATTCCACATTCTAGGACTAGAACTGGAAGTATTATTCAATAATTATATTTCTAAAGTAAAGAACAAGATGATGAATTATATAACTGAAATATTTCAAGGGTAAAGAAAATGATCTTTGTAAGCTCCTGCTCCAAATCGCTAGAGTAAGAAAGACAATGCCTTCTGAAAATAGAAATCTTTGGTATCTCCAACTTACACAGTACTATTCTAAAAGGTGCTAAAATATTGTATGTTTAGTCTGAATTAACTGGAGAGGTAAGTAAAGGCCTTTCACTTTATTCCACTAATTAGAAATAATTACCTGCATTGTTGGACCTGAGGATAAGTTAGCAAGGATGAAAGGAGAGTCATAATACTATTTGTTGAAGCTGTTAGATCATCTAATTCCAGAAGAGCATCCCATAATGTATTTATAATGAAGGGTACCTATAAGATCAGTTTTCAAGAAAAGTTATCAATTTTGCACAAGATATTCACAAGCCCTGCCAAATGGTATCCCAGGGGTTACTACAATTCAACAACATATGCAGTTCCAATGACCTTGGACAGTGTCAGTTTTGAGCAAAGTTAAGGAGGTGACACTATTTGCCTTTAACAATTCTCTATTCCTTCTTTTTAATAACATTCAACTCTACTTTCCTTCTTGACCAAACTCATAATGGGTAGGAGAATTCAGAAAACAAAATAGCCAAAACTATTTCATGTAAAGAACTAAACTCTGAAAACAACAGAGCATGGAGACATGAGACATGCCACTCTATGTAATTTTACTGCATTTAAAATGACACTAATCATCATCAAAAAAAACAAAATTTAGTTTTTAAGCTCTTAAAATACTGCTTGCTGTATTTCCAACTATGTGTTCTGATTTTAATAAGGTGAAAAGTCAGCTAGACCTTTAAAAAGTCATTTCAAAAAATGAGACTAGAGGGGCGGTTATAAAGGGTCACACAAGTAATCCCAGCACTTTGGAAGGCCAAGACTGGGAAGATCTCTTGAGCTTAGGAGTTTGAGACCAGCTTGGGCAACACCGGGGGACTCCCCCCATCACTATAAAAAATTAATTTAAAAAAATTAGCCAGGCACATGTCTGTCTTCTCAGCTACTTGGAAGGCTGAGGCAGGAAGGACTGCTTGAGCTCAGGAGAGTGAGGCTACATGTCACCCACTGCACTACAGCCTGGGTGACAGAGTGAGACCCTAGAAAGAAGAGGAGAAGGAGAAGGAGAAGGAAAGAAGAAAAGAGAAAAGTACAGAACAGACAAGACAGAGAAGAAAAGGAAAGGAGAGCAGAGGAAAGAAGAGAGGCAAGAGAAGAGAGGAGAGCAGAGGAGGGGGAGGTAGGGGAAAAGGGGAGAAGGAGGGGGGAGGAGGAGAAGGAGGAGAGTAAAGGGGAGGGGAGGCGAGGGGAAGCGGGGAGATGAGGGGGAAGGGAGGGGAGGAAGGAAACTAGATTTAAAAATCAAATCCAAAAACTAAAATAGAAATAAAAATCCAATAAATCTAAAAGCAAGAAATAAAATCAGGAAGAAATGGCTGCTCTCTTCCCAAGGAAGTTCCCTATATATTATGTACATAAAGGGAAAGTAGACAAATGGATACAATTCACTCTTCCAAAGTACAATATATAATCAAGATTGCATCCATCAGAGGGTGGTTGGTCAAAACAAAATCGAAGATGAAGGAGGAAAAGGTACTCAATGTATTTTCTAACACTCCATATATCTCAAATGTAGGCAAACTCTACAGGAAGAAATTGTAAAAATAATTTACCTTTTGTGTCTGAAGATAGACAAGGCTTTCTACTACAGGCACTAATGATGCTGCAGCAACAGCTCTGACATCATCATCAAGATCCTGGAGTCCTTCAATTATTCTAGTTAAAACTTTAGGCAATAAAGTATTAATTACATCCTGTAAAACAGTACATGAAAATAAATTAATTTTCTATAGTATGTTTTATTGTGCTTAAACATTTTAAAATTTAAATTTGCCACATGATAGCTAAATTCCAATACCTAGAGTCATGCACTGCTTAACAATGGATAGATTCTGAGAAATACATCAGGCATTCTGTCATTGTGTGAATATTATAGAGTGTACCTACACAAACCTAGACAGTATAGCCTACACCACACCTACGCTATGTAATACAGCCTATTGCTCCTTGGCTACAAACTTGTTACTGAACTGAATACGATAAACAACTATCAACAAAATGATAAGTATTGGTATACCTAAATATAGGAAGGGTACAATAAAAATACAGTATTATAATCTTATGGGACGACAATCTCATATATGGCTCATTATTGACTGAAACATTGTTATGACTGTACCTTCTAGAAAACAATCACATAAACAAAAACATAACATCAATAGAAGCCTAAATAATCCCACTTGAAAAAGGCTACAAGGGCATCAAGTACTTTATGAGACATAAAACATCAAAACATGTTTTATAGGTAAAACTATGAATTCTCTGTGTGAATATACACACATATAAACCCCTCTGCTAAACCCTAGCCTCGATTATCTCATTCAGTGCCACCAAAAACCAAAGGGAGAATAAGAGTAAAAGAAAAGCCATTATCTTCCTGCTTCTCATTATTCCAATTTAATGTCTTTTCATTTCCCCCAACAGAGCCAGCCCCCAGAAGTTACTGCTGTGATCATATACTAGGAATCTCATTGAGAACTGGTCTCACTAAGAAATCGAGATAACATTTCAAAAACCAGTAAGGTGTTTTCCATGTTCATATAATTCTGCTGTCATCTATAGAGGCTAGAGTGCAGAACACAGAAAAAAAGGTTTTGCTGGGGTGGGGGGAGAGGGTGGCTGCCACGGGAAGAAAAGAACTAAAGGGGCCAGGAAAAGCATGGAAGGGAGCAGAGGTAGAAAAAGAGTTGGACAGAGAGCTCAGATCTATGAGCAGAGTCACAAAATAATGTTTTGTTATTTGGCAGTTAAAGAAAAGAAAAAAAAAAGACAATCTTAGAAAATTTCAAAAGGCCTTTGGGCTTGCCTTTAGAGACAGAAAGGGAGGTTCCAATCTGTTATACATGAGCAAGGGAAGAGAAGAAAAGTGGGAACAGAGCATTAAGTGGCCATAATGGATAGTGAAATGCATAGGCCAATGCCTAACACTCTGACAATGCTGGTCCCGACTGGAAAGTATTCAGGGAAATTAAACTGGTAAGAAAAGGTCCTGGTCTCTCTCTAGCTCCTTATTCATAACCTCTCCTTTACTTTTACATCTCTCCTTTTTCCTCAACACTCACTCTTTGCTGACCCATTATCCTCAGTCAAGACAACTGCCTGTGGAAGTCCCAATTCTGTTACTAGATCTATGGTGGGGAAGTAGGGAGAAGGAGAAAAGAGATGTTTTACTGGCATCTCATATTGGAAATAAGAATAAATTTTTCCACAAAAATGTTATGTGTGTGTATATACAGATTACATAGCACTTATAAGTTTAGTAAAGGACTTCGGATATATTTATACATGAAATAGGCTTTTGTGGGCCAATCTAAGAACCAAATTCCTAGCCAGAATGTATCAGAGTTTTTAATAACCCACTAAGGGAACATAAATGTTTCTAAATAGAAGATTATGTACATATGTAGGTGTTTTCATCCTAGATGATATATAACATTACAATACACACTGTTCTATAAGACATGCCATTTAGTTTCTAGTTCTAGTACTAACCCTAACTAGTTCGTAACCTTCAGCAAGGCATCTAATTTTTCAGAACTTACTTCCCTATATGAAAAGAATAAGACCACATGCATTTTCTTCTTATAAGCCTTGTCATAAAGGATGAAAGAAAAAACACTGACAGTTTATGTAAAAAGTACATGGCCATATTATAGGTTGTTTGATTTACACTGATGTCTACTGCTGTATGTATACTGCATAACTTGGCACCATGTCATATAGCCCTCAGAGCATGTATTCAATACTTAAATGAGTTAAAACAGTGAAACCAAATCATGAAGAGCACTGAATTAACTGTAGCAATGAATTTAAAAGGTAAAATATTCTTTGACCTTAAAGAGCAAACAACATAACTAACCATCTTTTGATTTATACATAAATTCTTATGAGCGTCACCTATCTATGATACCGTCTCAAGAAGGTAAATCTTGGAAGACTGGCTTCTCTGTTAACAGTAAGAATCTAAGGCCATTTCATCTAATTAGTGAAAATAAACTATGAGGGGAAAAAACTCTCCCACATATGCTTCAAAACTTGAAGTATTTACCTGACGGACTGCCAAAGCATATTTTATTCCCAGCAGACCACCATGTCTAACTTCCCACTGTTCTTGTGTAAGTAATTTTAGCAGCACATCCACAGTCTTATGAACTCCTGTTTCATTCATGTGTTTTAAAACCACACCTAATGTTTGAGCACAAGTTTCACGAACTGGTGCCACAACCTACAGATGAAAAAGGAAGAAAACTCATATTTGCAAAAAACGTATTTTGTAGAATCTGAAATTTAACTGGGCAAAGCCTCCCTTAAATGATACTTACTTCATCAGAAACAAAGTCTCCAAATCTGTCTAATGCAAAAACACAAAGAAGTCTAATAACCAAGTCTTCCAACCATTCTTGATGTTGCTGAATCATCTGTTAAAACATAATATATATATTTTTAACATTTTTTTTTAAACAAAGTTCAGACTTTGTATTGGGATCTGTGGGGACACCTTAGGTCCAAAATCAAAAAATAAAATATTGGCACAGATTACTTTAGCTGTATGAACAACCAAAAAGTAGAATAGTCCCAATTAATGTTTTTAATACTAAACATATCCCATATCCCATTTGAGTATTAATTCAATTCAGATATATCAAAATTCTTAAAATTCATGGATTACATTATTACTGACACTCCAAGAGAAATTAAGAAACTAATTACTTGATGTTGTTCTCCTATCAAATATACCTATCACATATCTACTATCTATCTATTACCAGTGTCTCCAGGCTATACCAACTATGTTGCTCACTGACCTCTCAACTAGCCTCTTATTCATCTTACTCTACTTTTCAATCCATTTTATGATATTTACCTTTTCATATCTCTTCCTCTTATCTACCTCTCATTCCTACTTCATGGCACATACTCATTACTTCTCTACATTGGAAAAAGACGCCAGCTATTAATACTTGGTGATAATTGTTGCATTAATACACTTACCTCTTCTAAAGTGCTGTCACCCATTTTACCACCACTTTTCCCATGAGCTTTAAGAATTTCCCTAAGTCCAGTGCCCGCACCATGTCGAACCTGAAAAGAACCAAGAAGCAAATGTCAGTGGTTAAATGTTTAAGAAAAGTTGTTTAACTTTTCTTCAATATGAAATAGGGATACTGGGTTTTTAAGAAATTAGAATAAACTAAGTGGAACTTTACAAGAATGTATTTTTCTTAAAAATACATTCAAAAGAAGAATTACACATATAAATTTTAGACTGTTTTTGGTTATACGGAATTTTTTAAAAATCAAGCTATAAAACAGCTATTCTAAAATCCTTCTGAGATATAAATCCACATTGTTGTCACTCTCTTAACCTCTACCTTCATTTAGCACTATCCATAGCGAGGGAGAGAAAAGAAAGTATCATGTATTCGTCTGTTTTTTTGGGAGGGGACGGAGTCTCGCTCTGCTGTCCAGGTTTGAGTGCAGTGGCATGATCTTGGCTCACTGCAACCTCTGTCTCCCAAGTTGAAGCGATTCTCAGCTTCAGCCGCCGGAATAGCTGGGATTACAGGCGCACGCCACCACACCCAGCTAGTTTTTCTATTTTTAGTAGAGATGGGGCTTCTCCATTTTAGCCAGACTGGCCTCTAACTCCTTTTTTTATAATCCCAACACATGCATTTTCAAAATATGTGTATCAAAACTAAGCT
This sequence comes from Callithrix jacchus, assembly GCF_049354715.1. NCBI lineage: Eukaryota > Metazoa > Chordata > Mammalia > Primates > Cebidae > Callithrix > Callithrix jacchus. Next base: position 84,730,102 of record NC_133513.1, on the reverse strand, counting down.
CCAGACTGGGTGTGGTGGCTCACACCTGTAATCACAGCACTCTGGGAGGCTGAGGTGGGCAGATCACTTGAGCTCAGGATCTTAAGCAAGACTACCCTGGCCAACATGATGAAACCCAGTTTCTATTAAAAACACACAAAAAATTAGCCAGGCATAGTGGCGTGTGCCTGTAGTCCAGCTACTTGGGAGGCTAAGCCATGAGAACTGCCTGAACCTGGGAGGCAGAGGTTGCAGTGAGCCAAGATCATGCCACTGTGCTCCAGCCTGGACAAGAGTGAGGATCCATCTCAAAAAAAACAAAAAGCAAAAAACCTAGCTCCAAAGCTACCAATGACGTGAATCTCCAAAGAAGATAACACAAATAAAATGTCTCATGATTAATGTAGCACTGTACCCCTGAGGATAAATCACCTTTCTTTGAGAAGGTGAGGATACTTTCTACAGTGGAAAAAAACAAGCCACTGACACTGTGCCCACTTATTAAGACTCCATGCATTATGACTTGAGGAACTTTAAACAGAATTACACCAAGGAAAGGCAACTAAAAGAATTCTAAAGAAATTTTTTTTTTAATTACACAGAAGCCAACAGAAGGAAGAAACAATGGTTTGAAACTACCAATCCTCAATTTCAAGCAGAGGAACGTCACTCTTCTCTTCTACATATTGGGACCTGCTCAAGATGGTCTCTAAAGTTCTAAGGCTAAAAAGCTGGTTTGGAAACTACTGCTCTTGATCAATAAAAACAGTCCACTTCCAAAAGGAAAGGAAGTATTTTTTACTGCCTGGGAGAGATATGCAAGCCTTTGGATTATAAACAAAGGAAAAAGAAATAATTCACTAAAGAATATGATTGAGGGCCGGGCGCAGCAGCTCACGCCTGTAATCCCAGCACTTTGGGAGGCCGAGGCGGGTGATCACGAGGTCAAGAGATCGAGACCATCCTGGTCAACATGGTGAAACCCCGTCTCTACTAAAAATACAAAAAATTAGCTGGGCATGGTGGTGCATGCCTGTAATCCCAGCTACTCAGGAGGCTGAGGCAGGAGAATCACCTGAACCCAGGAGGTGGAGGTTGCGGTGAGCCGAGATTGCGCCATTGCATTCCAGCCTGGGTAACGAGCAAAACTCTGTCTCCAAAAAAAAAAAAAAGAATATGATTGAAAGGATATGAATGAAAGGTGAAAATCAATCTATAGTTTTCTAGTTAGGTCAATATGACATGCCCTGAGTCCTGAGACAAATACAGAAGAACAGGGATTCTGACAAAGTATAACTGCTCTTGACACTGTTCCCTTCATTAGGACAGAAAATACAGCTGAGAGAAACTGTAATGAAGAAATCTTACCTCCCAGGAGGGATTAAAAAGGTCATTGCAGAGTTCTTCACAAAAGCTTTCCAAAGGCCATTCATTTGTCTGAATAAGAAAAACAGAATTACTACTAGTTCAAAAGGTCTACTTTATGCTAACAATTTAAGTAATTCAATAAATTTTATTCGTGGGTCTAGCAGTAGCAATCAAGCTTTTAAAAATTTAATTAACTAACGAAGATACATTTTTACGAATAAAATTTCTTTCAATCAACAGATTATTCAATACTTTCTTCTGATACATTAGTTTGAAAAGATTATAAGCAATTTTAATGGATACTTTAGAGCCTTTCAAGAGTACCTCTTCAGTCAAGGAAGAGCTGTCTGGAATATTATCAATCAAGACTTTGGAATCATTTGCAGACTGATTAATGACAACACTTGCTATTTTCCGTCTCTTTTCTTCTGGCTCCCCATCAGTGCTATCATTGCTAAAAATTAAAAGTCACCAGTTAGAAAATGAATAAAAGCATAATATGAACCACAATGAATGAACAAAAGATAACGTGAATCATGATGAATTTAAGAGAATCTATCATCTGAACAAATGTGTTACACCATATTCTGCTTATACGATTTACTTAAAATCCCATGTATCGAACTAAGATTAACTGCTTAAAATTTTTTGAGCAAAATATACCCTAATAACACTATACGTTGGTGAATTATTTCTTTCAAATTGGATCTTGAATTTAATAGACCATTTTTCCCTCCTCTTCAGCTGCTTATCTTTTTTATAACTTAAATCTGGTTCAGCATAACACTAACTTTTTTAGGCTTTTGTGTACTAGAGAAAACTAACATACTAAACAATACAGTATAATCTAACCAGTTCTTGAAAAATATGGAGAGATAAACAATTCACCAATGAAAAAAGCACATAGTTTGAGGAAATGTTATATTATGACCTAAAAAACAAAAATATTGAGACTGGCCTAATATTGGAAAGGAGAGGACAAGTGAAACAACTTTTATTCAGTTATTTAGAAAAGAAAAACTTAGCACATTTTAAAGCACATACAGCATTATTTTCTACAAATACATCTCCCCTCTCTCCATCTTAATAGTGAAATTTATTTGGCCAGCCATTTTTTCTATAAGGTGATAAAAGAAATCTGAGCCTCCCTCTCCTCATCTCCAATTACTTATCCCTTAATACCTCCACATCTAGCCACATTGGTAGGTTACCTTAAGTCCCTGAACTTGTTAGGCTTGTTTCCCCTGCCAGGCATTTGTCCTTGTAATTTCCTCTGTTTCTTTTCCTAGATATTCACAGGACTAGCACTCTCATTTCTTTCAGATTGCTACTCAAAAGTCATGTCTATGAAGCCCTCCCAGACCATCCTAACTAAAATTACAAACTCTATACTCCAAACATATTTCACATTTCTTCCGTTTTATCTTTTCTTTAACTCTTATTAACATGATCTATATTTATATATATATATATATATATATATATATACACACACACACACACATACACACATACTATATTTTGTTTATTTATTTCTCATCTTTTTCTCCCTCCAGACTATAACCCACAAAGGCAGGAATTCTTATCTAGTTTATTCACTTATGTCCTCAGGGCCTAGAACAATATCTGGTAAATAGAAGGTATTTAATACATGTTTGTGAAATGAATGACTCATGAACTCTGAAAAATAAAGTCTAATATTTCCAACATTCAAATCTTTGGCTAAAACTGCTTGTATGAATAAAAACCAGTAGAAACACTTATTAGGTTACTCTATGATCTTAATGAGCTGTTAACTTCTAAAAAATCCTGTCATTAACAAGCTAAAAAGTCTGCAGTTAAAGACTTAACCCCAAGTATAAATTTCTACCAAGTAGATGTTTATTTATCCCCCTTTGTGCCTAGCTTTTAAACACTAAACACTTTTTAGCTTTATGTGAATACATGTAACAAAAAGTTCTGTTATCTGCAAACCCTATTTTCAGAGGCTTTTAATTAATTCAGCATTTATGGAAACATTTCCTGAACACCATTAAAGATTCGTATTTAACAGATCTGAGTGGGGCCCAAGAATATGCATTTTTGGCCAGGTGTGATGGCTCACAATAATAATTCCAATGCTCTGGGAGGCTGAGGCAGCAGGATCAGTTGAGCCAAGGTGTTAGATACCAGCATAGGCAACACAGGGAAACCCTATCTCTACAAAAAATTTAAAAATTAGCCAGGCATGGTGGTGCACACCTATAGTCCCAGCTACTTGAGAGGCTAAGGTAGGAGGACTGCTTGAGCCTGAGAGTTTGAGGCTGTAGTGAGCTGTGATTGTGCCGCTGTACTCCAGTCTGGGTAAGACTGTATCAAAAAAAAAAAAAAAAAAAAAATCTGCCTATTTTTTATAAGCCCCTCAAAGAGCTCCTGAAGGTAATACTGAACCACCCTTTGAGAAATGCTGCTCTAAGCCATGCATAGATGATCACTTTTGGTAACTCATGAAGAAATTGAGGACAGTGATTTTACCCACAGAGTTCTTTTCTTCAACAGGAGGACAGAAACTAGCCTAGATTATCAACGGCTATTTAGCACATCCCCAGCTTAGGGAACAGGTGAGGTAATACCATGACAATTACCTCCCATTTTACTAATGCAGTATTCTTAACTTTTGGTCCTTAGACATCTCTCTTGACTTCATTCTCTACCACTCTGCTGTGCACCCATCTCAGTATAGAAGGCTGTACTGCCCTTCTATTTGTTTCTTGAATATTCCATGTTTAAGGCATTTAAACTTGTTCCTTCTGCCTGGAATGCTCTCCCCTTCGGAGATCCTCAGCCCTCATTCAAAACTGATAATTAGTAGGAAAAAAAGCCTGCACATGTGGATTTTCTGGGGAAGTAGTCTCAGTCCGTAGTAACAATACTCTCTGACAACTGAGTAAAAGAATCCAAACAATACTCCCCAGTTAAACATAATGTCAACAGAATGCTTCTATAGAAAAAGGAGACACAGATTAAAGCCACACAGCACTACTGTTTTAAGTGAATAAGCAGAAAAAAATTACCACCTCTTCTCATTAGTTTCCACTGCATCCCTGGATCTCTGCTTTGCAAATAACTTCGCCATTCTTTTAGCTTTGTTCTTCTGTCTATTGCTCATTCCTGCTCGAAACTCTGAGTCAATCAATTCAGCTGCCTGAAGAGTCTAAAAGAATAAAAGAATGATGACTTGGAACTTTTGAAATTAAAATACATACCTATAGTCTCAGCCTCAGAAGACAACCAAGTCTATAAATTTCAATATATATATGTCAATCACATTCTTTTTTGACAGCCTCACACTCTTTTGTTGTATGACCATACCATAATTTCAGCCTTTTCCTCCTTCTTCTCTATTATTCCAACTCGCAATGGATACACTTAAGCTTCTTAACTTTTTTATGCTACATTATGAGGCACAAATATATTATCCTAACCCACAGAGAAGGCTTTGAAGAGGTAAGACTTCAAAATAAAGATAATATCACCAAAAAGTTATGAGAATAAATGTCAACAAAAGAAACTGATCATCACCATCTGCTGAAATAAATTATTATAGTCTTAAGTGATTGGTCCAGCACGCTACAGTCCAAATTAGCCCATATGCCCCTTTCCTCTTAACTACTTACTGCCTACTCTTTTTGCTCTCTTTTCCATTCTCACAAGACACTATGAAGTCTGTGTGTTAGATTTTTAAGCTCAAGCCTAAGAATCCCTTCTGTGCCTAACTGTAAGATTCAACTGAAACCTATACTTCTGCAACCAGTTAAGGTCACTGGTGTGGATGTTCTGCTGCAGTCTTGATCAAGAACCACTGGACATATACAAGGAAATGCAGCTATAATGACCTATGGCAATAATAAACCTTAAGCAACTTACCCCAAAGGTCCACGACATATAAACCTGGATTTTGCAAACCTCAAGTTGGTGATGCCTATCCCACACAAAATTAACCTGATATGTATAGCCCATTTTCTCTAATACACCTGCCCATTCATTTTCTTACACCATGTTCAATTACCCATACTGTGATCATGTGATTGCATTTTTATTCTGCTTTATTTTATTCTATTTTCCTCTTTATCTTCTAGTTAAATCTTACGCTTTCCTTTCAAACCCATTTCCTTCTGTTTGTTTCAGGGTGTTGCTGTATTTCGGCCTCTTCATAATCTCTCTTTTCCCTTTTCTAGTATCTGCCTTTTTCCCCCTTCATTCTGCAGAACTTACTCATCATCACACATGCCCCCAACCCTAAAAAATACACTCTACAAATTCTAATGGTTTAAAGTACCACTTGTATAAAGGCAAATAGAACCATTCTCCACTGAAGCAAAGGAAATGGCCAAGAGAATGACAATACAGGAAATTTATAACTGCAAAGCAGGAATTTTTAATGCAGCCCATAGACCCCTAAAACAATACTAGGGGTCAGGTAAAAGAGTACTGAACCCCTTGAGATGTAATATCTCATTATATGTGCATTTTTCTGAAGAGAGAGCCATAGATTTTACTAGAGCTTCAAAAGAGTCTGTGGCATACGAAAATGTTAAGAAGCACAAATGTATCCACTGGGGGAACTGGAATAGAGGAGGAGGAGGAAAAGAATGAAACTACAGTATAGCCGCAAAACAAAACAGCATGAAGCTGTCCAAAAAGAATATGATCAATCTGAATATATTGGTATAAAAAGCTGTATGAAGTGAGAAAAGGCAAATATGGCTGAAAAAGAATATATATACATATATGTATATACACACACACACACGTGCGCGCACGCACCTGTACATATATAGAAGTTTCAGAAATGATGCACAAGTAACTTAAAAAGGGTTGCCTATGGGGCATGGAAATGTGTGTCCTATTGGCAAAAAATTTCCTTTTACTCCATATTGTATACCCCTTTTTTGTTGTTCACAAGTCTTGTCATATTTCTCACTTTAAAAAAAAAAGAATAGATCATAACACTAAAGACTTCTACTATCATAACTGACTATGATAGCCCTTACTATCTCTCACTGTCCCAAAAAAATTACTTTTCCCTACATCAAAGAACAAAACAAAAAAAGAGCAATCGGAGCAACCAGAATCTTTCAATACCAGTAACTCCTAAAAGGTATACTACAACAGTCCAGTGTCTGGGAGGAGGGCTGAGCTTGCCTCTATAGAATCTGTTATCAGAAATTTTGTTTAAAAAGATGTTAAATTATGGTGGCACTAAGTGGCAACAAGCAGAGCTAAGCATATCATTTTCTTAAACTATAATTACATAAGCAAAATGAAGCAAACCCTTTGTATCATTACTTGCAATCAAATAACCAAACGTTTTACCTACAGGTTGTTTGTTTACAAGGGCTGCTGAAGTTGGGGTATAATCCAAATCTTCATCATTGAAAAGTTCTTCAGTACTCATTCCAATTGCTTCTCCCATATTAAGGCCAAGTTTCTTCTGTAATAATTTTCGTTGGCGTGCTATCCTCTCTTTAGGATCCACTTCGCCTTTCAACGAAAGAAATACATTTTCTCCAAATCAGTTAAGAAGTTTTTTTTTTTTTTTTCTTTTGAGACAGAGTTACATTCTTGTTGCCCAGGCTGGAGTGCAATGGTGTGACCCTGGCTCACCGCAACCTCTGCCTCCCGGGTTCAAGTGATTCTCCTGCCTCAGTCTCCCGAGTAGCTGGGATTACAGGCATCTGCCACCATGCCTGGCTAATTTTTTGTATTTTTAGTACAGACGGGGTTTCACCATGTTGGCCAGACTGGTCTGGAACTCACAACCTCAAGTGATCCACCCCTCTTGGCCTCCCAAAGTGCTGGGATTACAGGCGTGAGCCACTGTGCCTGACCAAGAAGTTTTCTAATATGTGCACATCAGACTCCATCAAAATAAAAAAATACACTATTAAAACACTTTTCTGCCAATAAAACAAACCATATTCATGATAATCTCTGAACATCTCATAAACTCTGTTACCTAATCACATTGGAAAACAGTGTTCTTCCTAGTTAACAAAACATTCTGGAAGTTTTCATTGAGATTCCCCTGTCCCCCAACTGTCAATTAGTAAATATATATAAAATAATAAGATTCAGGTTCATTCCTAGGCCAGGTGCAATGGCTCACACCTGTAATTTCAGCACTGTGGGTGGCCAAGGTGGGAGGATCACTTGAGTCCAGGAGTTTGAGACCAGCCTGGGCAATGTATGGAGACCCGCCCCATCTCTATAAAAAATAATTAGCAGGGCATGATGGTGCACGCCTGTAGTCCCAGATACTTGGGAGGCTGATGTGGGAGGCCTGCTTCAGCCCAGGAGGTCAAGGCTACAGTGAGTTGTGATCAAAACACTGCATTCCAGCCTGGGAAACAAACAGAGTGACACCCTGTCCTTTAAAAAAAAAACAAAACAAAAGAATTCATCCCTATGGAAACAAATCAATTTCCTTTTACAGCTACACCTTGTACGTCCTATGAAAGCTCTAACTGGGCTAAAAAAAAAATCTAGATTTTGTTCAACAGTAAAAGAGTTCAACAAACAAATGCTTATTCCAAGGACAGCCTTTATGTATTCTGAGCTGATACAGCCCTAATATCCCTAATAATAAAGGTAAGAGAATAAAAGTAGACAGGTTTTTAAATGTCTCAAGTAAAATCCTTCAGTGCAAAAATAGATAAAACAGGACATACCAAAGGACATTTAAAAATAAAAATTTGGCCTTAAACAGCTAAGCTGTAAAAGACAGCTATACCTTATTGAAAAAAAATTGACATTTTAAAAAAAACGATCTGCTTCTGATAATGGCTAAGTTAGTTCCTACTGGACAAACCCTCTGCACATAACAAACTCTGGCCAAAACGGAAAAACAAACTATCTAAATATATATGTATATATTTATATGTATATATTTATATACATATATATATTTATAATATATATATGTATATATTTATATACATATATATATTTATAAATATATATATGTATATATTTATATACATATATATATTTATATACATATATATATGCACACACACACACATATACACACACACACACAAGTTTCCCCTTTTTATAGCTTTTAGCCTTAAGATAACAGCTAGTTAATGAAATGCGGGGTGGCTAAAATGTGAATTAAAGGACAAGGTCTCTCACTCCAATACCCAGACTGGAGTGCAGCAGGCACAATCATAGCTCACTGCAGCCTCAAACTCCTGGACTTAAGTGATCCTCCTGCTTCAGCCTCCTGAATAGCTAGGACTATAGGTACGCATCATCATTCCTGGCTAATTCTTTTTTTAATTTTTAATTTTAGAGATGGGGCTTACTATGTTTGCCCAGTCTGGTTTTGAACTCCTGGCCTCAAGCAGTCCTCCTGCCTTGGCCTACCCAAAGTGCTGAGATTACAGGCATGAGCCACTGCACCTGGCCAAAACCCACAGTCTTTCTGGCTTGAAGAATTCAGAGAGAGTTAGGGGCCATTACAACGCCAGGAAGGTAGAAAGGGAAAACCCCAAAAAGAGAAGGCCAGAGAGAAGGCCAAAATTCTCTGTAAACTCAGCCCAAATCTGTTTGACCCCTGAACTATGCATGCACAGCTCCAAACAATGCAGCTAAAGCTAAAATCTAAAAGGCTAAAATTGAGATTTGAGCTATTGCCCACAGCAAAGAACAATGAATTTGCAATTTTGAGTTCCACCAAATTAAGTATCTGCTAAAACAAGCAAGCAAAAACAAGCAAAACAATCTTTGGAAGAATATGACAGAATCTAGTCTGCACTACGTAACATTCATAATGTGCAGAATAAATGACAAAATTAAACAAAAGCAAAGAAAAGAAAATGTAATACATTTTCAAAAGAAAGACAATTAACAGAGACCAACTCTGAGATGACTCAGATGTTAGAATTAGAAGGTTTTAGAGTTTTTGTTTATTTTTTGAGACAGGGTCTTGCTCTGCTGGTCAGGCTTACTGGAGCCTTGTCCTCCCAGATTCAAGCAATTCTCTCACCTCAGCCTCCTGAGTAGCTCGGATCATTGGCATGTGTCACTACACACAGCTAATTTTTTAAAATTTTTTTGTGGAGGTGAGGTCTCTCTAGATTGCCCAAGCTGGTCTCAAACTCCCAGGCTCAAGAGATCTTCCTTCCCCGCCTCGGCTTCCCAAAGTGGTGGGATTACAGGCCTGAGCTATTGCACCCAGCCAGAATGCAGGATTCATAAGCAACTAATATAACAATGCTCAATGTAAAAGAAGATACTGTCACAATGAATGAAAGATAGGATACCTTAAAAGAGAAACAGAAACTATAAAAAAAGAACCAGGCTCGGCACAGTGGCTCACATCTATAATCCCAACAGTTTGGGAGGCTGCAGGAGGAGGATCGCTTCAGCCCAGGAGTTCAAGACCAGCCTGGGCAACATGGCAAAATCCTATCCATACAAAATATTAAAAAATATATATATATAGAATTATAAACTTTAAAAGGGTGAGTTAAATAATGAGCAAAATATGCCAATACAATTTTTTTTTTATTGTGAGCTATTGCCCACAGCAAAGAACAATGAGTTTGCAATTTTGAGTTCCACCAAATTAAGTATCTGCTAAAACAAGCAAGCAAAAAAAAAGCAAAACAATCTTTGGAAGAATATGACAGAATCTAGTCTGCACTATGTAACATTCATAATATGCAGAATGTTACTACACCTACACCAGGTGTAGTGGCTCACACCTGTAATTTCAGCACTTTGAGAAGCCAAGGTGGGAGGATTGCTTGAGGCCAGGAATTTGGGACCAGCCTGGATAACACAGCAAGACCCTCATCTACACAGAAAAAAAACTTAAAAAAAAAAAAAAAAATTTTTTTAATTGAAAAAACATTAAATTTTTTTAATGAAAATGTTTAATTTTTAAATTAAAATTAAATTTAATTAAATTTAAATTTAATGGTGGCACATGCCCGTGGTCCTAGCAAGATGGGAGGATTGCTTGAGCCCAGGAGTTCAATGCTGCAGTGAGCTATGACGTTAGCACTGAACTCCAGCCTGGACAACAGAGATCCGATCTATTAAAAAATAAGTAAATAATAAATAGTTCTAAAACTGAAAATATCCGAAAAAAAATTTTAAACCACTGGATAGACTTAACAGCTTAATAGAAGATAATAGGACAAAGTGCAAGTGAACTTAAAGCAATACAAAGTGCCCAATTTAAAGAACAAAGAAAAGATATAAAGAAACAAAAGCCCAAATATGAAATTTAAAAAAATTCTATTTATGATAGCAACTTGTATTCTGTAAACTATAAAATAAAGTGAAACAATTTAAAAACTAAATACATGAAAATGTTCATGCATCGTAAGAGTAGATATTGTTTATATACTAATATTTTCCAAATACATACAAAGATTCAACACAATTGCTATCAAAATCCCAGCTGGCTTTTTTTGCAAACATTGTCAGATGGGTCCTAAAATTCATATGGAAATGCAAGAGATTCAGAATAACCAAAAAAATCTTGAAGAATAGAAACAAAGTTGGAGGCTCATGTGTCCTGATTTCAAAACTTACTACGATGCAAAAATTAAGTCAGTGTGGTACTTGTGTAAAAATAGACCTCAACGGAATAGAATTTAAGAGTCCTGAAATAAACCTGTATGTCAATGGTCAACTGATTTTTGACAACGGTTCCAGGGCAATTCAATGGGAAAGAGAACAGTATTTTCTACATAGTGTTGAGACAACAGGATAGCCACATGCAAAAGTGTGAAGTTGGACCCTTAACCTCAAAACATATACAAAAATAAGAAAATCAATAAAACAACTAAAAACTAAAGCTATAAAAGTCTCAGAAGAAAACATAGAGGTAAATGAATGATCTTGAATTTGGCAAGTTTTAGAGGTAAATGAATGATCTTGAATTTGGCAAGTTTCTTACATATAATACCAAACGCTTGAGAAACAAACAAAAAGTACATAAATTGGACTTCATCAAAATTAAAAATTTTTATGCTTCAAAGTATACCACAGAGGAAATGAAAAGACAACCTATACAGCAGTAGAAAGTATGTGTAAATCAGGCCGGGTGCAGTGGCTCACGCCTCTGGAGTAATCCAGAGTAATCCCAGCACTCTGGGAAGCCAAGGCGAGTGGATCACCTGAGGTCAGGAGTTCGAAACCAGCCTAGTCAACATGGTGAAATCCCATCTCCACTAAAAATAAAAAAATTAGCCAGGTGTGGTGGTAGTCACCTGTAATCCCAGCTACTGTGGGAAGGAGCTGAGGCAGGAGAATTGCTTGAACTTGGGAGGTGGAGGTTGGACTGACCAGAGATTGCACCCTGCATTCCAGCCTAGGTGATGGAGACTCTGTCTCAAAAAAGAAAAAAAAAAAGAAAACATGTAAATCATATATCTGGTAAGAAGCTTGATTTGCAAGCATATACTCTTCTTTTTTTTTTGGAGATGGATTCTTGCTCTTGTTGCCCAGGCTGGAGTCCAATGGTGCGATCCGACTCACACAACCTCTGCCTCCAGGGTTCAAGCAATTCTCCTGCCTCAGACTCCCAAGTAGCTGGGATTACAGGCATGCGCCACAGCCGGCTAAGTTTTGGATTTTTAGTAGAGATAAGTTTTCTCCATGATGTTGGTCAGGCTGGTCTCGAACTCCTGACCTCAGGTGATCCACCCACCTCAGCCTCCCAAAGTGCTAGGATTACAGGCATGAGCCACTGTGCCCAGCCAAGAGCATATACTCTTACAACTCATAATAAAAGGGTTATTTCAAATAACCCAATGAAAAATGTGCAAGTTATATGAATTGACATTTCTCTAAAGACATAAAAATGGTCGATAAATACATGAAACGATGTTCAACATCACTAGACATCAGGGAAATGTAAATCAAAAATTCCACTCCTAGGGTATCCACCTGGGAGAAATTAAAACATATGTCCACACAAAAACTTGTACATGAATTTTTATAGCAGTATTTTTCAAAACAGATAAAAGGTAAAAAACAACCCAATGTCCATCAACTGATGAAAGGATTTAAAAACTGGTTTTCATACAATGGAATATTATTTGGCTATAAAATGAAATACTACCACATCATGTCCATTAGGATGACAACTATCAAAAAATAGAAAATAACAAGAATTGGCAAGAAATTGGAACCCTTGTGTGCTGTTGGTGGGAATGTAAAATGATGAGGCTGTTAGGGAAAACTAACGGCAGTTCCTCAAAAAATTAAAAATAGAATGACCATCTGATCCAGCAATTTACTTCTGAGTATATACCCCAAAGAACTGAAAGCAGTAACTCAAACAGATATTTGTACATTCATGTTCACAGCAGCATTATTCGCAATAGTTAAATGTGGAATAAGCTGGTGTCCACTGATGGATGAATGGATAAACAATATTTATATACATATAATGGACTATTATTCAGCCTTAAAAAGGAAGGAAATTCTGTCCTATACTTCAACACAGATGAACCCTGAGGACATCATGTTAAGTGAAATAAGCCAGTCACGAGAAGATAAACACCATAGAACTCACTTACATGAGGCATCTAGAGTAGTCAAACTCATGGAGACAGAAAGAATGGCAGTTGCCAGGGACTGGGGAAAGGGGGAAATGGGGATTTGACATTTAATGGGTATAGTTTCAGTTTTGCAGGATGAAGACTTCTGGAAACTGGCTGCACAGAAATGTGACTACACTTAAAAATGGTTAAGAAGGTAAATCTTATGTTATGTATATTTTACCACAATTTTAAAAACCTGATAAATCCTATAACAGTAATAAAATTTAGAAAAGAAAAAAAAGTACTGATATATGCTATCACATAGATGGACCTTGAAAATCTTCTCTCAGGTAAAAGAAGCCAGTCATAAAGACAACATACTGTATGATTCCATTTACCAGTCAATGTCATTTAATGGGGAGTACATTCCAAGAAATGTGTCATTCAGTGATTTTGTGGTTGTGTCAACATCACAGAGTGTACTTAAACCTAGATCGTAGAGTCTAATACACAGCTACCCTGTATGGTACAGCCTGTTGCTCCTAGGCTACAAACCTGTATAGCATGTTATTAAATACTGCAGGCAACTGTAACACAATCATAAATATTCATATATCTAAACATAGAAAAGGTACAGTAAAAATATGGTAATATAATTTTGTGGGACCACCATTGTATATAGTTTGCTGACTGAAATGCTGTTATGTGGTATGTGACCAAATACAAAATGTTGAGAATAAGCAAATCTAAAGAGACCGAAAGTAGACTCATGGTTGCTGGGAGAAGGGAAGGAAAGTAGGATAAAAGGGTAACAAGCTAAGGATATGGGGTTTCTTCTTAAAGTGATGAAAATGTTCTAAAACTGACTGTGGTGATAGTTACACCTATCTGCGAATATATTAAAAACCACTGAATTGTACACTTTAAATGATGAATTATATAATGTATAAATTATATCTCAATAAAGCTATTTGAAAATGTTTTTAAAAATTGCTCTACCCAGGAGGGAAAAACACTAGGCGTCCAAAAGACTGCTTGATCACAACCCAATACACTTACACAGAGCCTAAAATTGGTCCTCTGATTCCAGGGGAAGTCCTATTTAGGAAAATAATCTACACAACCAGCTGCAAAGAAAGGAAACTCAGACCAGTATGTATACTAATCATATTTAGTATCATTAACATATATGAGGAAACAAACACATATCAACAGACATTTAAAGAAAACCTAGGCCAGGTATGGTGGCTCACGCCTATAATCTCAGCACTGTGGGAGGCCGAGGCAGGCGGATCACAAGGTCAAGAGATGAAGACCATCCTGGCCAACATGGTAAAACCCTGTCTCTGCTAAAAATACAAAAATTAGCCAGGCATGGTGGCGGGAGCCTTGGAGGCGGAGGTTGCAATGAGCTGAGATGGCCATTGCTCTCCAGCCTGGGCAACAGAGACTCGTCTCAAAAAAAAAAAGAAAGAAAGAAAAAAAAGGAAAGAAAACCTAACTACAGGGTTTAAGTAAGCGCTGTTCAGCCAACTGTGACTTAGCACTAAAAAACTGAGTTCCTAAGACACTGCAGTTCCCAATCCTGGTTACAAATCAGAATCACCTGTAAGACTTCTTTTTTTGAGACAGAGTTTCTCTCTTGTCACCCAGGCTGGAGTGCAATGGCGTGACCTTGGCTCACTGCAGCCTCTGCCTCCTGAGTTCAAGCCATTCTCCTGCCTCAGCTTCCTACATAACTGGGATTAAAGGCACCCACCACCATGCCGGCTAATTTTCATATTTTTAGTAGAGACAGGGTTCCACCATGTTGGCTCAACCTCAGGTGATCCACCAACCTCGGCCTCCCAAAGTGCTGGGATTAGAGGCATTGAGCCACCACACCTGGCCAGACTTTTATTTTAAATACAATTATCTAAACTTCTTCATAGATCTATGAAATCAGAATATGGCAAAACCCAAACATACACACATACAAACACACACATATATATATTTATTTTAAGTGGCATGGATAATAGTGTCTTTTACTCTGGATAAGAGCCAATGATCTCTGATACTGTACATGAGTACACTAGTAAACTTAGTAAACTTAATGTTTAGCGATATAAATGCAAAGTTTTTGAAGAGTTTTACCTCCATTTTGAGAAAATACTTTTCCAAATCTTAAGCAAATGATCCTCTTAATTCTCTGCAAAAATAATTAAACTAGACCTTTTAATAGAAACCATACTAAACAAGATGAAATGAGTATTTGACATTTTTTATGATTAAAAAAGTGAGCGTATTATTAACTAGATAAGGCTCTGAATGATTATTAATTTAATTAGCGACAGAACAGAGTGTTGTTCTGTTTGTTTTTTAGTCAAAAGTTCAATTTATTTACTTACAAAAATCCATTAAAAACATCAAGGTTTTTTCCCTCACTTCAGACCATTATCTTGAATGGTCCAAAAACTAATTTTATATTCAGATAGATTCTGTATGTTTAAAAATATTGGGATAATACCTATTCAAGTCTTATTTTTCACTCTTAGTTTTTGCTTTGGACAGCAGCATGAGTAAACCCAATAATATCAGAAACATGTAATAAAAATCAAACAATCTCTCAAATTTCCAGAATTGTGAAAAACATTACCAAAATCGGAACTAATCCTGATTTTATGACATATAAAACTGGGACTCTTGGTTAATACTTTATAATTTCTGTATTACGTAACAAAATTACTGCTGAAATATTAGTATGTATCAACTAATGATGCATATATTCACTTAAAGGAAGAAAAATACTCATACTGTAGCTTTAAACCAAATACTGTTGGTTACCTTCTCCACTCATAGCATCCCCCACCACCTGCAAATTTCAGTTCATTTATATTTCATGACAGATTAGTTTATGTGTGACTAATGTACAGCATACCAAGTGACAAATTAGTTTAAAAAAATAAAGTTTGGACTTTCTTCTACATAACCACTACATACCTGATTTTTCATCTTGGACTTCAAATTCAGCACCAGCAGATCCCAGGAGTGATGCACCATGTTGCAACAATCTACATATATCAAATCTGTCAAAATTCAATCGATCTGTAGTAGGTGAATCTTCCATAGAACTTTCAGAAGTAGGTTCTACATGAGGTTTAAAAATATTAATTTGACCATATATCCAAAGTGTGGAATGAAGAAAATAGCATGTCATTTCTTGGGTTGCATGGGTTACACACACACACACACACACACACACACACACACACACACACAGACAGATATATTTAAGAGGCGAAGTCTTGCACTCTGTTGCCCAGGCTGGAAGGCAGTGGCATAATCACAGCTCACTGTATCCTAGAACTCTTGGGATCAAGGAATCCTTCTGCCTCAGCCTCCAGAAAAGCTAGGACTACAGGTGCACACAACCACATCTAACTGAGTGTTTATTTATTTTTGCAGAGACAAGGGTTTCACCATCTTTCCCCAGGCTGGTCTCAAACTCCTGGGCTCAAGCAATCCTTCTGCCTCAACTTCCCAAAGTGCTGGAATTTACAGGCTTGAGCCATTGTACCTGGATAGTAATATTTTGAGAAAAGTAAAAGTGGAAGAAGTAGAAAAGCTACTGTGGATTTATTTATGATCAGTTCTTAGTTATCTGTGAATAAATTGGTGGTTCCTCTTCTACAAACCATCAGAATGTTAGTGAGTATATGTGTAACTGTGTCCAACCACAAAAGCAAAATGTTATTTATATAAAGAAATGCATTCCCAAGTTAAAATGTGTATGTTAAATATCATGCTGTCTTAATTTACTGTTAAGAGTTTAAAAATACCAAGGTAATAGCATGAGTTTATTATACTGCTAAGTTAGAAGAGAAAAATATTCACAGAATGTATTCATGAATAAGGCTAATAAGAATCACCCCTCCCCATACCTGAGGAACAGGCTGGGCCACAAAGCGACTATGTATTGAAGAGGACTCAGTTCCCATACTCTGGGCAAATAAGAATCTCCTGGTAAATTACTAAAATCATATATCCATCTGAGGTCTAAAAAAATCTATAAAATGATCTGTATTCTTTCCTCAAAAAGCTATACAGTTATAAATGTTAAAATATAATTACTCACTGACTTTATTATTTCTTTAGCTGGCATCTGCATGCAATTCATCTGTAAACTAAAGTATAACTACTTAAAAGGAATTTCTATTCGTATTTTAAGTTTTCTAGTGATGACAAACAAACTCATTTACTAAAAATTTTAAAGCTAGTTAAAAATTTAATGCTACTTAAAAAAAAAACTAAGTCTTTTAAAAATGGAACTAAGTTATAGCATCTTTACATACCAAAGTAAGTGGGGATAATGAGCTGAAAAGGAAAGGCTCTTTTCTAAAACAACTTATAACTTCTCTAGTCATACATTTCATTTAATGAGAGAAGACAAACTAACAAAATAACTCAAAATAACAGGTATCAGCAATATAAAGTAAAAGTTTTTGGCAAGCTAAAACTTATGATAAAAGTGATATTATTAAAGTGAGTTGAGGCTGGGCACAGTGGTTCATGCCTGCAATCCCAGCACTTCCTTGAGGCCAGGAATTTGAGACCAGCCTGGCCAACAAAGCAAAACCCCGTTTCTGCTAAAAATACAAAAATTAGCTAGGTGTGGTGATGTGTACCTGTAATCCCAGCTACTTGGGAGGCTGAGGCACAAGAATTGCTTGAACCCAGGAGGCAGAGGCTGCAGTGAGCCAAGATTGTGCCAGTGCACTCCGGCCTGGGTGACACAGCAAGACGCTGTCTCAAAAATTAAAATAAAATAAATTAAAGTCAGCTAAAAAGGTATCTAGTTGTACCATTAAATTTTGATTTAATTAAAATGTACAACTTTCCAGCTTTTCAAAAGCATATAATTTGTAATTACAGGCAATCAGAACACATTTTTTCCACTACAAGAAATCTTAAAAAAGGGCACATAAAGAACAAGACTTACCACTCAAAAAATCCATATATAATTGTGCTTAAATTTAGAAAATAACTACTTTATACTATTCTCCCAGCAATAACAAGAAAAAATAGACTTTCAAATATTTACATTGTACTGATTTAACTTCTTTTTTTTAGAATGTTAATTACTTGAAGGGAAGTAATAACCCTTGTAAATCAAGCACACTGTAGAATTTGTAATTTAAAATATATATGAAAACATTTAGTATATCAAGTAGTTTTTTTTTCTAAGTGCGGTGAAATCACTGTATTCAGTATCATTTCTGACAAAGCTATACCTAAATGCATGGAAATTAGGACTTTAAAACAGAAATTATTAAAATATAAAATGTATATTATAATTACTTCTACAGTTAGGTTTTTACTTAAAACTACTTTCTCCACTTAAAAGCACCTTGTCTGGTTCTTGGCACTGGATTCCACTCAGGTATATTTTTCACTATAGCTTCAACAGCTTGTCCTGCTGCAATCCGGGTATCCCAATTTGCACTCCTTAAATATATCAACACCTTAAAAATTATGAAATAAAAGTTACGTATACAGAAATATTGTTTGCGCAACGTAGCCAGAACAGAGGAATACAAATTTACTTGTTATTAATGTATAATTTAGCAGCCATACAAATATATATATAAAACCTTAGAATTATTAAATACATTTACAAGATTCTATCATTCACAGAAAAATCACTACCATCTTAAAAAGAGGATTCAAGAAACTTGTGGCCAGCTGCAGTGGCTCATGTCTATAATCCCAGCACTTTGGGAGGCTGAGATGGGCAGATCACCTGAGGTCAGGAGTTCAAGACCAGCCTGGCCAACACGATGAAACTCCATCTCTACAAATAATACAAAATTAGCTGGGCGTGGTGACGTGCACCTGTCATCCTAGCTACTAAGGAGGCTGAAGCAGGAGAATCACTTGAACCCAGAAGGCAGAGGTTGCAGTGATCCAAGATTGCACCACTGCACTCCAACCTGGGCAACAAGAGCAAAAAAAAGAGAAACTTGTAATAAAAGCATGTTTAAGTGCATTTAAAATATAACATAGCCATTTAACATACTAAAAAGTGAAGGACATATTATTCATTAGGTCCCATTACTTAATACGAAGAATTGCAAGTTATGAAATCTCAAGTTCAGTATGGTTCTAAGATATAAGATCATTTCAGTTGGTAGTGTCATGTTTAATGCCAAAAAAAAAAAGATGTAAGATCAATACACAAAATCAATTGTATTTTCACACCTTAATCTGAAAATGAAATTAAGAAAACCATCCCATTTACAGTAGCATCAGAATGTAGAAAATACTTAAGAATAAATGCAACAGAAGCAGTGCATGACTTGTACAATTAAAGCTACAACACTAAAAACATTGCTGAAGCAATTAAAGATCTAAATAAATAGACACCTGTGTTCACGGAATCAAACACTTAAGATTGTTACAACAGTAATATACTGTAAATCCAGCGATTCAACACAATTCCTATCAAAATCCCAGCTGGGTTTTTTTTTTTCCCGAAATGAACAAACTGATCCTAAAATGTATATGGAAATGCAAAAGACTCAGAATTACCAAAACAATCTTAAAAAAAATAAATTTACTAGATTCACGCTTCTTTTTATTTTTTAGAAACAGGGTCTCTATGGGACCCAGGCTGAAATGCGGTGTCTTAATCACAGGTGCAATCATAGCACACTGCAGCCTCAAACTCCTGGCCTCAGCAATTCTGACTCAGTCTCTTGAGTCGCTGTGCCTACAGGCATGTGCTACCACACTTGGCAATATACACTTTTTGACTTTAAAACTTTCTACAAAGCAACAGTAATATAGACTGTGTGGTACTGGCAAAATGACAGACATACAAATCGGTGGAACAGAATTAAGAGTTCATAAATAACCTATGTGTCTATGGTCAACTGATTTTCAAAAAAGGTGTCGACAATTCAACAGAGAAATAATAGTCTTTTCAACAAATGGTGGTGGCATAACTGGAAAGCCACATGTCAAATAATGATGTTGAATATTTACCTCATAACATATACAAAAATTAGCTAAAAAAACTGACAACAGAACCCATAAATAGGAGCTAAAACTATAAAACTCTTAAATGAGAACTTAGGGATAAATCTTTGTCACCTTGGATTAGGGACTGGTTTCTTAGATATGATACCAAAAGCGGAAGTGATGTTCAAAAAAGTAAAAAGCTCATAGAAGAGTATATTTCCAAATCAAATACCTAATTCCTAATCATATACCTTCGTATAGTTTGGATACCTTGTATATGAAGAACTATCCTATACGAAGACTCTTCACAACTCATAATAAAATGACAAATAACCCAATTTTTAAATAGGCAAGGGATCTCAGCAGACATTTCTCCAAAGAAGATATACAAATGTATTGCTTCTCTGCTTTTTCGCTAAGATCAAGATATAACAATGAAAAATAAATACATACGCCTGATCATTAGTCATCAGGGAACTGCAAATCCCAACCCCTTCACATCCAGTAGGATGGCTACAATCAAAAAGTCAGTTAAGAAGTATTGACAAGGATGTGGAGAAATCTGAGTTTTCATACACTACTGTTGAAAATGTAAATGGTGGAACCATTCTGGAAAATAGTTTGACAGATCCCCATACAGTTACCACATGGTACAGTGATTCTCCTCCCAGATATATACACACACACACACACACACACACACACACACACACTCTGGAGAATGAAAACAAACATCAAAAATTTTGTACACAAATTTTCATAGCAGCATGTTTCATAATACAGTATCCAAAAAGTGAAAACAATCCAGATATTCATCAACTGAAAAATGAGTAAGACGTACCCATGTACATCCACACAATGGAATATTATTTGGCAACAGAAATGAATATACATGCTACAATATAAAAACATTATTATTTTGAGCAAAAGAAACCAATCAATCGCAAGAGATTACACATTCATTTTACATAAAATGCTCAGGCAAGGCAAATCTTCCTACAAAGTTAGTTTAGTGGTTGTCAAGGATCTGGGCATGAGTGAAGGAGTAATGAAGAGCGACTGCTGGTAGGTATGAGGTTTCTTTTCGTGGTGATGTTTTAAAATTAGAGTATGGTGATGGCTGCTGTACACAATGGTAATATACTAAATACCACTAAATTGAAACTTATGGTATATAAATTATATTTCAATAAAGCTGTTTAAGAAACAAAACCAAAGGGCAACAGAAAAACACTGAGAGCAGAAAAAAGAGGAAAGAAGGTGAGACGGTGCTAAAGACAAACTTTGCCTCTTTGGTAATGATTTGATGATGGTAGCCAATATGCTGAGGTCTGAGTTAAGAAGACCAGAACTCACTTGGAAGGCTGGAAAACTTTTCTCAGTTCAGCACAGATTGGGCCTGTTCATTGTTTCCAGTTTCAGGTCATTCAGTCCTCCATTTCTTCCCTTGGGCTGAGGAGAAGAAATGTGTTGCCTCTCTGTTTCCACCTCACACACAAATACTGCCTAATATGGATCCTTCTTCATTCTAAGAATGTAAAGACTGCAGGTATCAAATCACTCTCTCCATCTACATCCTAGTTAGAAAGTTCTGATAATATTTAAGCAGGAATTATGTTGGAAAGAGAGTCATTGTTAGTCCTTGGGATAGCAACCATACAGTTCAGATCCGTGTATGTTGAGAAAGGGCTTAGAACTCCCACTCATACATATCAGAGATGGACAGATGGGAATGAAAGAAGGGGTTCAGACTGAAAGGAGAGCGACATCCTGGGGCTCCCAATATCTGGGCATCATATTGCTCCCCTACCAAATCCTCTATCCACCTCCCCAACTCCCTTTCTCCTACACAAAGCACTCCTGCTTTACTTTGCATGTCAGGAAATTAAATGTGTAGAATTTGCCACTTACTACCATATATACACACTTAAGCACACAGAGTTCAGCAAAAATACAGCAATTGCTTAAGGGAAGAAAATGGACTAGAATTATGAAAACACTGATCCACCAAAGTAGAAAGCCTCTATTTTCAAACAGCTGATAACTAATAAGACTCTAGCTTCTCGTGTATTTCAATCATTGCCCGTGAGTACTCATCCATTTGAAGACTACTAACTATGATATAATTATTAGCCATTAAGAACAAGTTAGACCACTAACAAACCAGATTAACAACTTAGTTCATTACCAAATTGGGAAAGATTCAAATTTGTGCCACAGGCAAAAGGATCTATACTCAAATCCCTTAAACTACTAAACTTGAATAAAAAATTAAAAAAAGTTTAAGTCTTGTGACCAGGGGAAAAAAAGGGAGCAAAAATGTTTAAAAAATAAGATGATGTTTACCTTTATTTTTGTGTTCCTATCCATGGACAAGTCTCTACAATTGTATTATGCTAAAAGAAAAAAAAAGTTCTTACTTTAGACAGGAGATTATTTAGTTCATGGGGATGAAGCTTCACCACTTCTCCGAGTTGCTGTGCAGCAGCTTTTCTTGTAACAGGAGTAGTGCCAGTATCCAGTAAAATAAAAAGGCGATCAAGCCTAAAATAACAAGAATACAATGGATATTCTGAAATGTTTTTCCTCATATGTATAAGTTTGAGTCAATATGTATCAAGCAGAAGCTATGAATGAAGACCCACACTAACATGGATGAGCCGGAAGGACATGATGTTAAGTGAAATAAGCCAGGCACAGAAAGATAAATACTGCATATTCTCATTCATATATGGAAGCTAAAAAGTTGATCTCATAGAAGTCAAGAACAGAACAGTGGTTACTAGCAGCTGGGAAGAGTAGGAGGAGGCAGGGGAGACAGGGAAAGGCTAGTTAACCTATTTACATCTAAATGGAAGGAACAGTTCTAGTGTTCAGTGGCACGGTAGGGTGACTAGAGTTAACAACAATTTACTGTATATTTTCAAATGGTTAGAAGAGAGGCATTTTGAATGTTCCCAACACAAAGAAATGATAAATGTTTGAGGTGAATAATATGCTAATTACCTTGATTTGATCATTACATTGTATATGTGTATGAAAATATCACACCGCACCCCCATAAAAATGTACAATTATGTGTCAACTAAAATAATACTTTTCTTAAAATTGCAAAAATAAAAAGTGACCAATGCTAGGACTACAAGAGATATCTAATCTCTACTCTTGCTATTGTGGTTGAGGGGAGCAGGTAAAATAAGTACAGTAAGATATGGGGCAGAAAAAAAGAATAAAGTGCTTTGAGGATTGTGAAAGAAAAAAGCAAATATTATATCCCCAACTATGTAATACTGAAAAGGCTTCATGAAATAAATGGTATATGAGATGGATCTTAGTGGTAGAAAAGGATTTTAACACTGGTGGAGATTAGGTGGTGAAAGGGGAAGGGGAAGAAATACCAGGAAGAAGGAAAACAAGAACACAACAATAAGAGAAGGAAAAGTATATTTGCGGAAACGAATAACACAGCTTGGTTGTAATTCAGGGTACACTTAAGAGAAGAGTGGCAGATACAGCTACAGAAGTAGCTGGAACCCTGCTGTGGAGACCTTTGAATGTACTTGCAACCATGAAGGTCTTGGGTCAAGAAGGTAATGGAACTGGAGCTATGCTTTAGAAAGATTAATCTGGCAGCAGTGTGATACATGAAATAAAATGGAAGGAAACTCAGCTGGGTGTGGTGGCTCACACCCGTAATCCCAGCACTTTGGGAGGCTGAGGTGGGAGGATCACTCGGGGTCAAGAATTTGAGACCAGCGTGGCCAACATGATGAAACCCTGTCTCCACTAAAAATACAAAAATCACCCAGGTGTGGCGGCATCCACCTGCAGTCCCAGCTACTAGGGAGGCTGAGGCAGGAGAATTGCTTCTGAACCTGGGAAGCAGAGGTTGTAGTGACCTGAGATTGCACCACTGTGCTCCAGTTTGGGTGACAGAGACTCTGTCTTAAAAATCAATCAATCAATCGATCAAAATTGATTAAAGTCTTAAATCTAAGAACTCAACATATGAAGCTAGTGACACAAAGAGAGTAATAAAAGTTAATTTCTAAAGGCATGCCAAAATTAATTTACTTTATACATATACATACACTGTGCACAGACATATCCCATTTTTTGACACAGTTCTCCTTCCTCATTCAAGGCAATCTAAACACTTGCCTTTACCCATTCCTTCACTACTTTCTGCTATAGCATTGGTGAACAGTGAATCAGACAGATAGTAGGGCCAAAAAAAAGGGGGGGAAATGGTTTCTTGATCTACTTTTGTCTTGATACCATCCCCCTTCTATCCTCCTTCAATTATCCTTTCTCCAATATCTCAAATCAGTGTTACTAATCCATTCCCTTCTTCCAATACGCAGAGCTCTCTCTCTACTGAAAAAGGAAACTGCTTGATCTCCATTCTCTAGAACACTTTCTTTTTATTGCCAAGTGTCTTGAACAAGTGTTTACAATAACATTTCCTCATCAAACACAATTTAATCCACATAAATCAAGGTTTCATCTTTTTATACTGAAAAATAATACCAGAAGATTATCAATAAATTTTTAGGCACCAAATCCAATAGTTTTATTATAAGGCCAATTTTTCTTGACTCTTCTTTGAGATCTGCGACCAGCTAGCATCCCATTCTTATAATACTTTCCTTCCTAAGTTGCACATTATATTACCCTGTTCTCCAAACTTCTTTCCTTAGTTCTCCTATTCTTATTACTCTTAATATTAATATTGGGAGAATACAATTTTCAATCCTTGGCTGCTCAACTCTCATCAGTTTCTCCCTGAGGAAACTGAATACGGTTATTTGTTTAAATTATATCCAGAACAAATACTCCCCGAATCTAGGTCATCTGAGAGTGCCAATGCCACACTCCCAGTGGCCTTGTCATCCTGTTGCCAGATTAACTTCCTAAAGCATCCTCCCCTCTTTCTAAATCACTACCTTAGTCTAAAACTTTCAATGACTCACACTTACCTACGAGATAGTAATCCAAAACAAAATATATCTCCCAAATGTGGATACTTTTGGTTTCCACAATTTTGCCTATACTGTTTCCTCCACTCAGAATGTCTCTCATACCCCTCCAAGCTAGGGTTACAGTGGCTCACTCCTCCTTGAGGGGGTGGTTTCCTGGCCAGTTTCTGCCAGATCCCCAGACTGGTTACCAGTTGGGGTTGTAGTGAGTACATACTCTGCCTCACTGCAACAGCAGGCAGGTGTGTAGACATGATGGCCCCAGGTGTGTGACTGGGAAATGTCGGGGGGAAGGAACAGCTGAGAATATGGGTATATCATCTGGAATTTAACCAGATGCACTGTTAGAGGTAAGCTTCGGGTATGCCTGAGCTTACTTCTCTATAAGAGAATAAAATGTGCTACAGCAAACAAACAAAATATTTTCTCTTTGTTCAACTTTTCAGCTAGCTCCCATCCATCAAGATTCAGCTGAAGTCCTTTACCTTCCAGAAACCATTTCAAACTACTATGCAATAGAAATTACTTCCTTTTCTGAAACCCACATGAATTCTCATCTTGAACCCCAACCACTTTTTATTATACTTTTTGTGGCATCTCTTAATTTGTCACATCATGTCTAATTTTCTTCATTAGGCTTCATCTCCTTCAATCATTCTTCTTGTCTAGCACAACACTTTGCACAGTATTCAAATATTTGTTATGTAGTTGATATTTACTGTAACTAAAACTATAGTTAAGCAAAAGTTCAGGTTTCTTGGGGGCAAGTTTAAGAACCAATTTTAAGGAAAGAAAAAGTATGTTATATTACCTTTTTTTTTCCGTGCTTCCTTTGAGAGACATTCTTAATTTGGAACAGCAGTATTACATAAAAAACAAGTTGGTACGGTAATGTTTCAGTAAGTGAAAAGATCAGCGCAGCAGTACTTCAGCATTCTGAAGAAGGCAGTTATGCCTGTCCCAAATAGCGAGCTGAAAAATGCCATGCAGTAGGCCCTGTATTACTTCAACAATTTCCACTCTGCCTCAACTTTCCTTTGGTTCCATTACCCAGCTTCATTTATAACTCCTGCTCAAAGACTCCTCTCTAACCTAATGCTAATCCTGTCCCACAGCCACACAGTCCCTCTTGCCTCTCCTTTTTGCAGAGCCTTTTATCCCAATGCCATGTAATGTCACCTCTGTTCTCCCACCAGCCAAATGCCCTGAGAGTAGCAGATCAGCTCATTCTCTCTTTCATTCCAGGTCTGTTTATCCTCACTTCTTCCACCTTGGATGGTAACCAAAATTGCCTCCCTGAATAGAGGAACGGGGATTCAAAAATACTTCTTTGGTTCTCCTGACTTAAAGCCCCTTTCCTAGTTCTCCATTCCTCTCTCCAGGACAGCAAATTGGATATCACACAAAAGGAAGAACAAACAGATGAGCAGACAAGGATGTGACAAGGGGGCAGTCTGACCTGTTATCTCAGGGTGGCCAGCTATGAGGTAAGAAAAAATGACATTCTTCATTCTCTGATGGATAGACAGACAGAAGGAGGAGACAAAGGTAACAGATGTCAAGTTGCAAGTAAGGTACCAAAGACTATAGAAGAATAACTTAAGTAAAACATAAAAAAATTATATTTTACAATACCCACGGGTTATAAATTTATTGAGAATAAGAAGTCTGGTCCATTTTCAATCTGGATGTCAATTCCGAGAAATAAGTGAACAAGACATGATTCATGTAACCTGTGATTTCAGGCAACTTGTCTAAACAGTGCCTAGAAAAGGAAAAAGTTCATGGAAGTTTGTAGAGGTTATGCTTGTAGTTGCAAACTAACCCCTCTCCTCTCCAGATGATTGCATTATGTTAATTTGTAACAGTAAAGCCACTAAAATAGAAAGAATTGTCATGCATTTTGAACAATAAAATATGTCCTAGATTACTACTTCATAGTTAATAAACAAATACTTGCTGCATTTCCATTCTAAAACATCTCGGGATGGAGAAAACCTCACCAGTATTTTTTTTTTTTTTTTTTGAGATGGAGTTTCACTCTTGTTACCCAGGCTGGAGTGCAATGGCGTGATCTCGGCTCACTGCAACCTCCGCCTCCTGGGTTCGGGCAATTCTCCTGCCTCAGCCTCCTGAGTAGCTGGGATTACAGGCATGCGCCACCATGCCCAGCTAATTTTTTGTATTTTTAATAGAGACAGGGTTTCACCATGTTGACCAGGATGGTCTCGATCTGTTGACCTCGTGATCCACCCGCCTCGGCCTCCCAAAGTGCTGGGATTACAGGCGTGAGCCACCACGCCCGGCCCTCACCAGTATTTTTAAAATAAATTTAACCTCTCTGATAAGTTGGGGAAGGTCAACTGACAGAATACGCCACAAAGATGGTTCTATGGCCTTAACTAAAAAAGCATGATCAGTCAAGACTATTCATTTTGTTATACTTTTTAAATATGTAGCAAAAGTACAGTAAAATTTTAAACATAGATGATTTGAATTTTTACTTTTCTGTGTTACTTAGAAAATAAGGAAAGAAAATAATGGCCGTACTTAGTACAGTGCACAGTGTGTATTCTTTACTGTCTCACATATTACCGTTAAGGAATAAAGTTATGGTCAAAGGAAACAACTTCCAACAAATTCTCTAGATTAGCGTTTTTTAAACATATACTTTCTAGGTCATGTTGCGGGTAATTTGAATTTATGTTAATGTTTTGTTCTTTTAAACATAAAGATATCACACAGAACACTAAGAGTCAATATGAAGATGTGAAACCACACAAAAGCCAAGTGTAAGGGCAGGTGCACGCTAGATAAGTTAGCTCACTCTACACCAGACCATAAACTCCATGAGAATGGAGTGTACAGTTTTTTTCTCAGCTATACCTCTAGCACCTGTAACATAGAAAGCACTCAGTAAATATACTGGTTAAATGAATGAAGAATGGTGAAAATGTTCAACCAAGCTATGCTCTTTCCTTCAAGACATTTTTTTCTACTCTCCATCGCTAATCGATCAACCTACAGCCTCTTGCATGACTTTATCTTAATGACAAAACATACTAATCTAGGTTCGTCAGCAGAAGTATGTGTGGTTTTATTATGTATTAATATGTAAACATAATACATTCTAAAGTGTATTTTTAAATGGTTAAAATAGTCTATTTTTTGTTACGTGTGTGTCACCACAATTTAAAAAAAAATTTTTTTTAAATACTTCAAACAAGTACTTTTGAGAACTAAATCAAAGAAATGGAGAGCAATTTACCATAAGGATTGAAATGGAAAAGCTCTGATAATGCCACTTCTACTTGTTTCTGGTTTCTTTAGCTCTAAATTTTTTAAAGTATGAGATAATTGATAAATTATAATTTACAACAGTCCCTTCTATCATCTTATAATGGATTGAAATTAACAGTAAGGGCCAGGCAAGGTGGCTCATGCTTGTAATCCCAGCATTTAGGAGGCCAATGTGGGAGGAATACTTGAGGCAGGAGTTTGAGACCACACAGCGAGATCCCATCTCTATTAAAAAACATATATATATATTAAAAATAAATTAACAGTAAGAGAGGAACAGACCTAGCAAACCTGTGTTGTCCTTTATTGATAATTAACGTAATTTTTTTATATTAATGCTTTCCTGTCCATAGAAAGGATCCCCTGAACATCACCTACATTAAGAAACTACCTTTCCACAGAATAGTCCTGTTGAAACAACATTGCACTGAAATATCAACAATGTAAAGAGAAAATTAACAAAATTAAGCACAGTTCTGCTTATATAGCAATTTGTTTCTTCCATAAGAGGATGTGTTTTTGTTTTTTCTGAATCCTTTCTGAACACTGTAACATTTTCAAATGCAAAGATATGTTAGAGATCTAAGGCATGGCTTTTAAAACAGTCATATCACAAGTACCATCTAGATATTATAGACTTGACCTTTAGAGCATAGATCACTGAGGGAAAACTCTATTTCTGAAATTTTCTCTAAATGATTAAGGAAAAGCTATGTTCCTATTAATTAGCCAATGTACAATAATCAGTTCCATTAACTGTGGCATAAACAGGCTAAAGTAGCAAAAACAAGCTCTTTAAAAATTTTTATTAAGTCATGGTTCCCAGCAGAGCTACAGATTCCCCACCGATGAATAAACCTAAACCAGGCACGGTGGCTCATGCCTTTAATCCCAGCACTTTGGTGGGAGCAAAGGTACCTGGATCACAGGAGTCCAGGAGTTTGCAGTCAGCCTGGGCAACATAATGAAACCCCATTTCTACAAAAAACACAAAAAAATTACCCAGGCATGGTGGTGTGCAGGTCCTAGCAACTGGGGAGGCTGAAGTGGGAGGATCACTTGAGCCCGTGATTCTGCCACTGCATTGCAGCCTTCCAGCCTGGGTGACAGAGTGAGACCCTGTCTCCAAAACAAACAAAGAACAACAAAAAAAGAATATGCCTAAGAAATCCATCTGAAGTTGCTTTCACTGTTGGTGGCAAAACCCCAATTAAGTAACTGATGATACTGAGAAAAAGACTCATAAAGCAAAATAATGGTATTCAAAGATATAACAATTATGATTTAAATTGTTCACAAGAAACACTGAAAGCCTATAACATAAACTAATTTGTTTTTTGCTGAGGTTGACTTTGTGGAAGCAAGTCAAGTAGCTAGTGAATGACTAGCTGACTTTCCAGCATCTGCATCTTAAGGGCAACATTGTTCTCTACTCCTACATTTGTATTTTGGTTCTTTTGCTAAGGGTTTAAAAGAGTCATACATTTTCCAGTGATATTTCAATGCATTTTACAGAGAACTGTAAATGCTATGATTGTATTTGCAATTTTACAGGGTAACAAAGTTATTTTTGCAAGATTTAACTCACCTACAGATCAAGAGTTGGCCAGGGATTTCATAATCTGCCATGTTCTGACAATTTAAAGTACAGTAAAACCAAGCATATTAAGTAGGGTCTAAAAAAATCTAACCACACAAAATACATCATATCCAATTTGCATTATAAATGGCCGTGCTATCACAGAATTTACTATATTATAAATTTTTAAAAAATTATAATTTTCTTCCTGTGGGAGATAACTTTAAAAAGAAAAAATATTGATTATTTTTAAAATTAGAAAATGGCCAATATTCAAAGCTATAGTGAAAGTTTTCCTTCCTGCAAAGATAAAAGGAGTTAAACTCAAAAGCACTCTCTGAAAAACACTGGAAATACAAATAACAGTAAAATCATGAAAGGTATTAAAGCAAGAAGCAAAATCACTCATTCATTTTTTAAAAATGTACTGACAGGCATTGAGGATGGAAAAATCAAATTTCCTTCTTTCACAGAGTTTATGTTAATCCAGCAAGAGAACAATTAATCAATTACAAATATAAACATTATGACTGACAGGGGTATGTATTGGTGCAAATAGCTCAGATGAAAGTAAAACCAGAGAAGACGTCCTGAACAAAGTGATATGTACGTTTAGATCAAAAAACTAAGGTCCGAACTAGCTGTACTTGAGATGGGGCTAAGAAGTGTTCCAAAGATAAAGAGTAGGGGGTAAGAAAATAAATTATGGGGAGGGTGGAGGATAGGGGAGACCAAGTGAAGAGGAAGTCCAAGGAACTTGACACAAGATGAAACTAAAAAGGTGACGCAGGAACCAGATCACAAAGGATCTAGTAAAATGTTTGTTTGGGAATGTGGACTTTATCCTAAGGCAATAGGAAACAACTAAAGGGTACTAATCAGAAAAATGACCATGTTCATGTTCAGATTTGCAAATTAGTAAATAATATGGCTGAAGTGAAGAACAGATTGGAATGAGATGCCATGGAAGGCAGAAAAAGGAGAGAGGTTTCTGTCTTGGACTAAAAATGTCTAGTCCAAATACCAATACATTGATACATAAACTTAATATGAGATTTACCAGTTGAAATAATTTTTAAGGCTATGAGTACTTCCTCTCCTAGGGTTGCTGTCTATTTTCAAAACACTAGATGTAGCTTTACAGTGACAAAAGGGAAGAGTCTCTATAAAGGTGTCTTGGACTAGAGATGGTGGCATGTTCTAGGATTGTGATAACTGGTATAGGAAGAAAAAAGATCAGCTGGAGAAAGATTAGAAAGGTAGAAGAGACAACATTGGATTTGGCAACTGGCTGGACATGGTGAGAGGGAGGAAAAGGCAAGTCAAAGAATATTCTCAAATTTCTTTTTTTTCTTAGACACAGTCTTACTCTGTCACCCAGGCTGGAGTGCAGTGGCAGGATCTTGGCTCACTGCAATCTTCACCTCCGGGTTTCAAGTGTTTCTCCTGCTTCAGCCTCCCTCAGCCTGGGGCAGAGTATAATCCCAAACTGGATTACAGACGTGAGCCACCACACCCAGTCTCAAATTTCTGGATGAGGGAATAGTGATACTAATTTACTATTTCCCATCTGTTGGAAATTTTGTTGGAAATGTCCTAAAAATATTATAGTTTCTCTTCAGTTATGCATATGAAATAAACAGTGTAAAAAGTATTTTAGATTTGATTTTGCCAGATGATTATTATCTCCTGGACTATTTTCCACCAATTTTACATAAAATAGTATTAAATGAGTCTGCATTCCACAAGCATACACCAACAGGAGAGAAAGAAAGTTTCGTTAGCACAGAACTGTGCTTCATGCATGGAGAAGGCCAGCTTGAAACTAAAATTTGCCATGCAAAGAAATCCGCAGATGAAAAAGTCAAGAATTGACACTACCCCCAAAACACACACAGTGTCTCAAAATGTTTTCCTTGGGCTTACTAGTAAGCCCAAGGAAACTAAGCACAGAAATAGCTCTTTCATAAAAACATGACAGGCTTTTTAAAAAGTGAACAAGGAAAAAAAAAATCTACAGAAAAAGAGTGCTACTCTTTGAAACACAATATTCAGAACAAAAGACAGTGCCTTCAAAACCCACTCAGTCATTCAGAAATATTCAGTTTCCTAAACTTCTGTAAAGAGATTAGTGTTACACGAAGATTAGGTTCTTTTTAAACACTTTAATTTTGTCTTTATAAGCTACATCCAATCCTGTGAAAATACACAGCTTGTTCTAAGAAAGGAAGTACTCATCTCCTTAAACACTGTATTACATGACAAATGTTATATTAAGTTTATATATCAATGCATTTACAATGTATATATTCATGTATTTATACAGGAGGTAACAAATTAGAAGATATGGCCTGGCTTGGTGGCAATCTTAGCACTTTAGGAGGCAGAGGTGGGTGGATCACAAGGTCAGGAGTTTGAGACCAGCCTGGCCAACATGGTGAAACCCCATCTCTACTAAAAATACAAAAAAAAAAATTAGTTGCATATGGTGGTGGGCACCTATAATCCCAGCTACTAGGGAGGCTGAGGCAGGAGAATCACTTGAACCCGGGAAGTGGAGGTTGCAGTGAGCTGAGATTGTGCCACTGCACTCCAGCCTGAGTGACAGAGCTAGATTCCGTCTCAAATATATAGATAAATAAATAAGAAAACATACCTTTCTATATATACCTTTCTATATCTGCAAAAATGTAAAATGTCACTTGTATTCTCTTAAGGCAGTTTAATTTTTTTTTAAAGAATTTCCTTACATTAAATAGATTAATCTATATAACAAAAATTAGATGCCCCATACTACAGGTACCTAGCAACCCCCTTCAGCCAACTCTCATGGGCTTCTCCCACACAGTTTCATCAGTCATCTAGGGAGTCTGTAAGGAATGGGTTATCCTTTCCCTTGCAAAACAGATAAAATTTGCGCACTTAAAATGCTCAAAGAATGTGATCAGTTAATTATAAAAAATGAATGAAAACTAATTGTTTTCATCATTTATTCCTTCAGTCTATATGATAGAAGAACCCAATTCTCATTAAAAGTTACCTTAACAACTCTAAAGAACTTGGTGAATCCACCCCATCACTATCACTGAGGAACTATCCCTTAATCACATGTACATAGGGCCACCAAAATCCACTTACAAAAGTTTTCCAACCATTCTATCATACTGGAGGAAAGAAGAATGTTTCTCCTATAGCTATACAAATGAATGTCTTATTAGTTTTTCTATAGTTTTCCCGGGCTTTCCTGTTGACAGGCAGTATTGCCAAAGAATACAAGATTTGTGATTTATCTTTCACCCCTTAGCTAAGGAAGATGATGCTAATACGATAATTTGCTTAAGGTTACAACGCTGACGTTGGAATATTTACTGCCAAACAAAAGGAGAAATTATACTTAATTTTAAAAAATAGCTCAGGAAAGAACATGCCCCTAAAACGTAAATTAAAATTGTTAACATAATTAGACGGTCTCTTAGATAACAGTAATTCAGGTTTCCCCTCAATCGACAGTAACTACCAAGTTTTCCCATGAAATGGAGGTTAGGGACCAGCCTTAGAATACAGAGAAAGATAAGAGACTTACTCTCCTAGAACCGAAAGAGGGAAGAGAAACCAGAGAACAGAAACATGGTGAGGAGAGAAAAACCAGCTCTAACGTGCCAAGGGGTCTATTTAACAAGAAAAAAGGCATTCTTGAGCCAATTTACCCAGGGGTAACCCGAGCCCCAAACCCCCTCCGACCACGGGGCGAACTCCGAAGTCTACTGAAGAAAGCGCCGGAGCCCAGTGACAATGAGAGCCGCTCCTCTCTACGACTGAGGGCGCTGAGAGGAGACCGTGCCTTGCCTGAGCGGCCTTCACGTTCGCTCGTTAGGAGCAAGACCCACCTGGAGACCGCCATAGCCGGGCGCCGGCGGTTCGGAGCTCCGTGCGACCTACGCGCCGCGCAGCTGAGGCGCTAGTTTCCAGTGAGCGAAACGGTGAAGGTCCAGGCCGCGAAGCACAAGGGAGCGGCCGCTGCGGCGCGGGGAGTTCCAGCTCAGGCCCTCGGGCATCTGCCCTGCCGCCTACCCGAGCTCGTACCCGCAGCAGCCAGGGAGCAGGGGTCCAACACCGTAGCGGATGCGGCAGTCCTCCGACCCGCACGACTTCAAACCGGGTACCCCAAGCTCCGCTCTTTGCTGACGCAGGCGTCGGCACGCAGAACTGAGCGTCAGCGCGCCGGACGTGACGTAAGCTCACCGCCAGGGGCTCCGCTCTGCGTGAGCGCCTTTAGTTTGGTGACACGCGCTTAAGTAAAAGCGGTTTGTACTGATATGGAGAGGATCTCCAGTCTTAAAAGTAGGGAAGTAGGTGAACTAAGGGTCCCTTTGTTTGACAGAGAAGGAAAAAGCCGATTTAGCCAAAGTCCTGGGACTTTAAAACCTTGATTTCTAATTCCATACCAACCAGTCTCCTTCCCACCAAACTGCTTCTAGGGAAGCAAGATCAGAAGGCCCTTAATTAAGATGCTCTTGTTCAGGTGGTGAAGCCAGTGGGCGGAGTGAACGAAAGAAAAATCTGCTATGACGCTGAGGAAATGGCTTAGATGTTTGCCATTATTTGCCAGAAGTTCTGCATAGGTACTGGAGAGAAGCTCTTCTGACCAACGATTTGCCCAAGTTGGATTTCTCAATTGTTTATGTTGTTCATAGTATTATTTTCTTAGCCAGATTTGAAAACTCACGTTTTAAAATTTTTGTTCTTTTTTGGGGGCTTATCTGGCTTTTCAATAGTTTTAAGTTCATTAGGCTTTTAAACACTTCTGCTACCTAGTGCAGGTCCTTATCATCTTAAACTTGTTTTTTTTTTTTCTTTGAAATAGAGTTTTGCTCTGTTGCCCAGGCTGGAGTGCAGCAGCATGATCTCGGCTCACTGCAACCTCCGCTTCCGGGGTTCAAGCAATTCTATATGTGCCTCAACCTCTGAAGTAACTGGGATTACAGGCACGTGCCACCACACCCTGCCAATTTTTTGTATTTTTTTAGTAGAGGTGGGGTGTCGCCATGTTGGCTAGGCTGGTCTCCCGCCCCTGGCCTCAAGTGATCCGCCCGCCTCTGCCTCCCAAAGTGCTAGGATTACAAGTGCGAGCCACTGTGCCGGGCCCTTAAACTTGATTTTTATGCTAGTAGTCAAAATAATATTTCTCTAATTTTCAATTTAGTCCTTTTTATAGGCCACCAACAGATTAATCTTAGAAAAAAAAAAAAAACTCACTGCTTTATCATGTTGCTCCTATGCTTATAAAGCATGTCCATTGCTTCTCATTACCTGTAGAGGCTGTGTCTCAATCCTTGAGTCTGTTTTTCGTCTGTAAAATGAGGCTAATGAGCAGTATTGCAGAAGATTGTGTGAATAAAATGAGGTCATGAATCTAGAAGAGCTTACAATAACTTTGTAGACCTTAAAAGTATGTATGTATGTAAAGAGAAAGAAACTAACAGGTACCTGCAGTGTGCTGGGCACATGACATGTATTATCACGTATAATTCGTAGGGAAACCCTGTAAAGTTAGTTTTAATCGTCGCAGACAAGGAAACTGAGCTCAGAAAGGTTAAGTAATTTGCCTCAAGATCCAAGCTAGTAATAATATTTGTTGTCCAGTCATTCAGCAAATGTTTGCCATCTCTCTGTATCAGAAACTCTGCTTGGTGGTATTTATACTATTAAAATCAAATCAAGTTGACATTCTAGGTCTCTTTACATTTTCACTTAAGTCACCTACCTGCCTCCTCAGTTTATCTCCCACCATTCAGTAACTAGCAGATACTTCTTACTGATTGTGTACAACATTCATTTATTTAGCCGAAATTAAGCACCTGCCATATGAGAGACTGGAACTTCTGAAGAAACCAGAACAGACAAGGTGCCCACTCTGGTTGAATTCACATTCAAATGAAAGGAAAAAGAAAATAAACAGATAAACATTGAAGATATAGTTATGTGTTAGGTAAAGAGAATGATGGGATTGATAGTGTGATTAAAGACCTACTCTTACTGGATAAATCCGGGAAAAACAGGATTAGCTTAATCTGAACCCTAAATGACAAGAAGTAGCTAAATGTGTAATGATCTGGGAGCCTTCCAGGAAGAGGACATACCCAGTGCAAAGGCCTAAGAGAAGTCTACTCTTGAGAAATGAGATGGGAGAGGTAGAAAGGGGTCATCGTAAGGAATTTGAACTTTATATGTAGTAGAAAGTCACAGAGTTTTAAGCAAGTGAGTAAAATGATCTGAATTATATATTTTTAATCTTGTTAATATCAGATAATTGGATATATAGTCTAAAGGATGATGCTGTAGATTTGTAAAGGATAGTATAATAATAAAATATATTGATATTGGACTGACTTGTTCTTAGATCCTTTCTCACCACACTTAATTGCTGCATCTCCAGGGGAATTTTAGAGTCTCTCTAAGCTTCATCTGGGAAATTAGGATAATAATAGTACTCCTAGGGTTGTGGTGATGATTAAATTAATACACATAAAACATTTAAGTGACTTCCACAAGAAGCCTTCAAAAATATTAACTACATTGCTTATTGTTTTTGTTAACAATGTAACCTTGAGTAAATGATGACTTCTAGTCTCAATTTCTTCAGCTGTGAAATGAGGATAATAATATTACAAGTTCACTACCCTTGTCTGTACCAGTTCATCACCCCTACCAGCTGGTTTTCTGAGTTAAGAATTCCTTAGGTTTTGAAAAGTAATCCAATGAATATACCTTGTATTATGCAACACCCCAACAGCTTCTAGGGCAGTACTCTATAATCAAATATATTTATAGAGCTGCAGCAAAATGTATGACTAATCATACTAAGAGGAATAAGTAAAAGACTATAGATAGGCATATACCAGTTCAGGCAAGGATTTGCTGCCAAATATATATTCTTTGAGATGGCATCTTGCTATGTTGCCCAGGCTGGTCTTGAACTCCTGGGCTCAAGCAATCTTCCCATCTCAGCCTCATGAATAGCTGGGATTATAGGTGAGTTTTTAAAAGTGTGGTTTTCAGACCTTTTTCAATTTCAGAATTGTAAATAACAGATTCTGAACCTGTACTTATGGAATTGTCATAAGGATTAAATGAGTTCATACGTGATACACATAGAAAATACTAAGTATTAGCTAGACATGGTAGTTCATGCCTGTCATCCCAGCACATTGGGAGGCTGATGTGGGAGGATCGCTTAAGCCCAGGAGTTTGAGACTAACCTGGGCAATATAGGGAGACCTCATCGCTACAAAAAAAAAATTTTTTTTTAATTAGCCAGATGTTGGTGGCATGTGCCTATAATATCAGCTACTCAGGAGGCTGAGGCAGGAGGATTCCTTAAGCCCAGGAACTCGAGGTAGCAGTAAGCCATGATCATGCTACTATACTCTAGCCTGAGTGACAGAGGGAGACCATGATTCAATGAAAAAAAAAAGACTATTAAATATTTATTATTAATTTTTATAGTTACTATTGTGAGACAGTTTCACTGTCACCCTGGCTGGAGTGCTGTGGCACAATTATGGCTCACTGCAGCCTCAAACCAGGCTCAAACAATCCTCCCACCTTGACTTCCCAAGTAGTTGGGACTACAGACACTCACTACCACACCTAGCTAATTTAAAAAAATGTTTTTTAGACAGGGTCTCACTATATTGTCCAGTTCAATATAGTGTTGAACAAAGAATGTTGGACAATCAGTTCTTTATATGGAAGAAAAAATCAAATCCCTAGTTGATACCATATGCCAAAATATATCTCAGATGTATTAAGGATCTAAAAATGTAAAACAGAACTTTAACATTAAGGAAAGACAATAGATAAACTTGAACACACTAAACTGTAAAACTTGCATGTTGCATAAGGAAAACACCCAAGAGAAGGGGGAGGAAGACTGGCTTTTCATTATCTCTTTATTTTATTTGTATCATTATTTATATGTATTTTTCAGAGACAGAGTTTCACGCTGTCACCCAGGCTGGAGTGCAGTCATAGATCACTGCAGTCTCATCCTCCTGGGCTCAAATGGATCATCCTGCCTCAGCCTCCTGAGTAGCTGGGACTACAGATGTGTGCCACCATGCTTGGGCTCCGTGTGTCTCTTTTAAGAGCTGAGAATAACTCTCAGAAGCTGACAGTAAACTCAAAGTGTGTAGAGTTGGATCATATCCATAACTAAACCATCCATTGGCAATGAAGATGGAATTGTCCTTAAACCACCAAGAAGTCAGCTTTCCCTGAGAAACAGGGATTTACTGGGAGAGCTAGAAAGATGGCTGCTTCACCTCTGGCATCTCAAATCCAGGGAGAAGAAGGAAAAGGAAGGAAGAAGAGATTGTGTCTACCTCAAGAGAGCAAAAATATTCCTATTAATTCTTCGCAGACTTGTACTTACATCTCAGTGGCCAGAACTATGTCACATATGCTCTACAACTACAGGGGATTCTGGGAAGATAGTAGTGTAATACTTCCTATACGGGTCCCTTTTGCTATAAAGAAATGCCTGAGACTGGAAATTTATAAGGAAAAGAGGTTTAATTGGCTCATGGTTCTGTAGGTTGTACAGGAAGCATGATGCTTGCTTGCATCTGCTTAGTTTCTGAGGAGGCCTCAGGAAACTTACAGTCATGGCAGAAGGCAAAGTGGGAGTGAAACCCCTTACATGATAGGAGCAGGGGCAAGACAGAGAGCAAGAAGGGGAGGTGCTACACACGTCCAAACAACCAGATTTCATGAAAACTCACTATTGTGAGGACAGCATCAAAAGAATTGTGCTAAGCCATTTATGAGAGATGCACCCCCATGATCCAGTCACCTCCTGCCAAGCCCCACCTCCAACAATGGGGATTACAATTTGAAATAAAATTTGGATGGGGGCACAGATTCAAACCGTATCATTTGCTCTAATTTTATACTTCTCACATGATCAAAGAGACTTTCATATGACCAAAAAGTATAGATTATCCAGTTAAATTACTTAGACTTTTATATCAACATTAATGGATCAATAGTTATATTGTCATTTCAGGCTAAATACAAAAATAAACTTTAGATGGGTTAACAGCTTAAATAGAAAAATAAAAACAACATAAAAAAGCATATATGTTAACTTTTATGTATGAAATATCAAATGAGGTTTGGTATGGATGAGACCTATGCCTTTCTGTAGTCAAGTGGGAGAAAGGCAATTGTGAAAGAAGATGGAAAAGCATAACCAACATAGTATCACAAGCATAATACTATACTCAGGGCTACAGTTAAGAGAAATGAGGAGGTTGAGTATCTAGAAATTCATTCTTAAAAGCAAACAAACAAAACCATTTAGGCCTATACATTTCTTTAAAAGTTTTAAGCTATCCTCAGAAATACAGAGACCACTGATCTAGGGATGCACAAGATTGTACATAAGAACATCTCTACAAATCTGTTCACTACAATGCTGTTTATCATCTGGAAAACCTGGAAATAATAGAAATTTCTATCTGTAGAGTAATGAATGAATGAAAAGTGTTGAGTCATCTAATAATACCCAATGGCAGTAAAGTGAATAAACTAAATCTGTAGGTATCAATACAGCCAAAATTCTAAATCATAAGTTGAGTTAAAAAAAGCAAGATATAGAATAATATTTAAAAGAATATTTTACCATAATTCTTCTGATTTTTGAATTGCAACTGTGCCCTTCTTTCCAGGGCCTGAGCCTCCAGAGTACCCCTTATTTCCCAGAGCCATGACAGTTCTGTGCCCTCCCCCTCAGGTCAGAACCACAGCTACATCCTAGCCAAGTTTCCAGGATGTGCCTCAGAGCAACAGACCCAGGTTAACAGAGAAACTGCATCTACTCAGGCAGTGAGAAGTAAGTGCATGCCTCAAGATTCACATGTTACAGTAGTTTGACAAAACCTTGAGCCCACGAACCTGTCTTCACAGCTGCTCAAAACACCTCTGCCCTGGATCCTAGTGATCCTGTGGCTGCCTGTGGGTCATGTCAGACTCAACACCAAGAGATATCCCCTCAGCTAAGATTCCCCACTGTGGAGAAGACAAGAACAGAAGGATCCCTAAAACACTTGTCCTAATAATCTACATAGCTATCATCACTGCCACAAACTCCTGCAGCCTAGACCACTGAGGCACCCACAGTCATCACTGACATTGAGCATAACTGTCGAAGCTGTGTGGAAACTACAGCATTGCACCCTCATGAAACCAAAACTACTGCACCCTGCCCAACCTCAGGCCCATGTGTTGGTGAAAATCCCCTGTACAAAAGCCACTCTGTAATGTTTAGAAGAAGTGACTGTACCACCAGATCCGCAGACATCAACACAGGGACACAAGAAATGTGAAGAAGCAAGGAAACATAACACCACAAAGGAATATAATACTTGAGTAACTGACTCCAAACTATGGAATTTTATGACATTCTCACATTAAAATGTATATGTTAAATGTCATGCTGTCTCCATTTACTGTTAAGAGTTTAAAAATACCAAGGTAACAGCATGAGTTCATTACAGTGCTTCACAAAGAAGAGTGAAGACAGCCTATGGAACTTATGGAACACCATTAAGTGAACAAAAATTCACATTACAGGAGTTAAAGAAGGAGAAGAGATAATAAAAAATAAAGCTTATTTAGTGAAATTATTGCTTTAAAAAATTCAAGTTTTGAGAGATATGGAGAGACAGATTCATAAAACTGAGAGATCTCCCAATAAATACAACCCAAAGACATCCTTACCAAGGCCCATGACAATCAAACTGTCAAAATTTAAAGAAAAAGAAATTTAAAAGCAGCAAGAGACAAGTGTCAAGTCACATATAAGGTAATCTCCATTAGACTACCAATGGATTTCTCAGGAGAAGCCTTATAGGTCAGGAAAGAATAAGATCATATATTCAAAGTGCTGAAAGGAAAACAAAAAAAAAGTTGGCTAAGAATACTATACCCAGCAAAGCTGACCTTCAGAAATGAAGAGAAATAAAGTTTTTCCCAAAGAAGCAAAAGCTGAAGAAATTCATCACTACTAGGCCTGCCCTATAAGAAATGCCTAACAGGCCCTTCCTTCCTTCCTTCCTTCCTTCCTTCCTTCTTTCCTTCCTTCCTTCTTTCCTTCCTTCCTTCCTTCCTTCCTTCCTTCCTTCCTTCCTTTCTTTCTTTCTCTTTCTTTCTTTCTTTCTTTTTCTCTTTTCTTTCTCTCTCTTTCTTTCTCTCTCTTTCTCTCGTTCCTTCCCTCCCTCCCTCCCTCCCTCCCTCCCTCCCTCCCTCCCTCCCTCCTTCCTTCCTTCCTTCCTTCCTTCCTTCCTTCCTTCCTTCCTTCCTTTGAAAGGATCTTGCTTTGTTGCTGGAATTCAGTGGCACAATCATGGCTCACTGCCACCTTGAATTCCTCCCAAGTAGATGGAACTATAGGCATGCACCATTGTGCCCAGCTAATTTTTATTTATTTATTGTAGAGATGGAGTCTTCCCATTTTACTTAGGCTGGTCTCAAACTTCTGGGCTCCAGTGATCCTCCTGTCTTGGCCTCCCAAAGTGTTAAGATTTTAGGTATGAGCCACCATGCCCAGCCATGGAGTTCTAGCATAAACAAAATGATGATAATAATTATAAATATAAATGAAAGTATAAAACTCACTAGTAGAGATAAATATATAGATAAAGCCAGAATATTTTAGTACTGTACTAGTGATATGTAAATTATACATATCTCTAGTATAAAGGTCAAAAGTCAAATAGGTAAAAATAAATAAATAAATAACAAAAGCTACAATAAATTGTTAAATAATATACAATATAAGGGCCAGGTGTGGTGGCTCATGCCCATG
This sequence comes from Callithrix jacchus, assembly GCF_049354715.1. Taxonomy (NCBI): domain Eukaryota; kingdom Metazoa; phylum Chordata; class Mammalia; order Primates; family Cebidae; genus Callithrix; species Callithrix jacchus. The sequence goes on along the minus strand of NC_133513.1, from coordinate 84,688,477 downwards.
ATCCCAGCATTTGGGAGGCGGAGGTAGGTGAATCACAAGATCAGGAGTTTGAAATCAGCCTGGCCAATATGGTGAAACCCCATCTCTACTAAAAATACAAAAATTAGCCAGGTGTGGTGGTGGGCACCTGTAGTCTCAGCTACTCAGGAGGCTGAGGCAAGGTAATCGCTTGAACCTGGGAGGCAGAGGTTGCAGTGAGCTGAGATGGCGCCACTGTACTCCAGCCTGGGCAATAGAGTACTCCATCTCAAAAATAAATTAATAATAATAATGATATACAATTTAAAAAGGTATAAATTGTGACATCAAAAACATAAATTGTGTAGCTGGGCGTGGTGCGTGCCTGTAAACTCAGCTACTCAGGAGGCTGTGGTAGGAGGATCACTTGAGCCTGGAAGTTCAAGGTCAGTCTAGACAATGTGGCAAGACATCCTCTCTTTAAAAAAAGAAAGAAACAAACAAAACCCACAGTATGTAGAGGAGAAAAATCTAGAATTTTTGCATGCAACAGATGTTATCAGCTAAAAACAGTTGACTATAAGATGTTTTACATAAGCCTCATGATTACCATAGCAGTTATGCAAACAATAAAGAGAAATAAAGTAAAGCTTCGTACTACAGAGAATTATCAAATTGCAAAGGAAAATGAGAGAGGAAGAAATAAACAAAGGTGCTACAAAACAACCAGGTATAAAATAACAAAGTAAAAATAGTAAGTCCTTCCCTTAATAATAATCTCGAATGTAATTGGATTAAATTCTCCAATCAAAAGACATAGAGTTGCTAAACAGATTTTTAAAACAAGATCCAACCATATGATATGTACAGGAGATCTAATTAAGCTTTAAGGATACACACAGGCTGAAAATAAAGAGATAAAAAAAGATATTCTATGCAAATTGTAACCAAAAGAGAGCAGGGAGGCCAGGCATGGTGGCTCACACCTGCAATTCCAGCATTTTGGAAGGCCAAGGGTGGGAGGATCACTTGAGCCCAGGAGTTGGAGTCCAGCCTGGGCAATGTAGGGAGACCTCATTGCTACACACAAATTTAAAAATTAGCCAAGTGTGGTGATATGCACCTGTAGTCCCAGCTATTTAGAAGGCTGAGGCAGAAGGATTACTTGAGCCCAGGAGGTCAGGCTGCGGTGAGCAATGTTTGTGCCACTACACTCCAGCCTGGACAGCAGAATGAGACCCTGTCTCAAAAAAAAAAAAAAAAAAGCAGAGGTTGCTATACTTATGTCTAATAAAATGGACTTTGAGTCAACACCTGTCACAAGAGACAAACAAGGTCATTATTTAATGATAAAGGGGTCAATCCATTAAGAGGACACAACGAGTCAAATATATGTGAACCTAACATTGGAACACCTAAATACATAAAGCAAATGTTAATGAACATAAAAGGACAAATAGACAGCTATACAATAATAGTAGGAGACTTCAATATCCCACTTTCAACAACAGATAGATCAACTGAACAGAAATTTAAGAAGGAAATACTGGACTTGAATTGCATTTTTGACCAAATTAACCTAACAGATATACACAGAATTTTCCACCCAACAGCAGCAGAATAGGCATTTTTCTCTAGTGTACATGGAACATTCTCCAGAATAGAGTATATGTTAGGCCACAAAACTAGTCTTAACAAGCTTACAAAGTCAAATCTAGTATTTTTTCAGACCATAACGATATGAAACTATACTAATAACAGAAGGAATCTTAAAAAATTCACAAGTGGAGAACGATCCAAGATGGCCGATCGCTAACATCCTGGGATTGCAGCTCTCAGGGAAGGCGCGGAGAACTAGAGGACGCCACACTTTCAGACAAAGTCTGGTTGCTCACGGAGCAGAAGATCCCCCAGTGGTGGAAACACATGGGTCGCCAGCGCGACTCTCGTGGTCGGCGCAGCGGTTCCGCCGGCACCTCGGTGCCACAGCGCTCGGCGCAGAGTAAACGGGACCGCTCTCCCTTCTGACCGAGGTTTGGAGCCCCGGGAAGGCAGAGTCGCCTACTACGGAAACAAGAAGGAAGCCCGACAGGAGAATCCTGGGCAGAAAAGCACCATCAGTTTTAACGCCGCTGCTCTGGCCCTGGGAACTAACAACCTGGACGTCCACTCAAGAGACCTAATCTGAAAGTTGGTAATTTCAAAGACGACAGGAGGATAAATTTACAATGACGGGAAGAAACCAGCGTAAAAAAGCTGAGAATACTCAAAGTCAGAACGCCTCTCCCTCTAAAGATGATCACAGTTCCACATCAACAATGGAACAAGGCTTGATGGAGATCGAGCGCCTCCTGATGACAGAATCACTCTTCAAGGAATGGATAATAACAAACTTCGGTGAGTTAAAAGAACATGTTGTAGCCCAACGTAAAGAAACTAGGAACTTTGAAAAAAGGTTTGATGAAATCCTATTGAGAGTAGACAACTTAGAGAGGAGTATGAGTGAATTAATGGAACTGAAGAATACAATACAGGAACTCCGAGAAGTATGCACAGGTTTAAACACTCGAATTGTTCAAGCAGAAGAGAGGTCAAAGTCCAACTTAATGAAATAAAACGTGAAGAAAAGATTAGAGAAAAAAGGATAAAAAGGAATGAGCAAAGTCTCCAAGAAATGTGGGACTATGTGAAAAGACCAAATTTACCTTTGATAGGTGTACCTGAATGCCAAGGAGAGAATGAATCCAAGCTGGAAAATACCCTTCAGGATATTATTCAGGAAAATTTTCCTAAACTAGCAAAGCAGGTCAACACTCAACCCCAGGTAATACAGAGAACACCACAAAGATATTCCTCAAGAAGAGCAACCCCAAGGCACATAATCGTTAGATTAACCAGGGTTGAAACGAAGGAGAGGATACTAAGGGCAGCCAGAGAGAAAGGTCAGATTACCCACAAAGGCAAGCCTATCAGACTTACAGCAGATCTCTCGGCAGAAACTCTACAGGCCAGAAGAGAGTGGGGGCCAATATTCAACATCCTCAAAGAACAGAACCTTCAGCCCAGAATTTCATATCCAGCCAAACTAAGCTTCACAACTGAAGGAAAAATAAAATCTTTTATGAACAAGCAAGAACTCAGAGATTTTATTACCACCAGGCCTGCTTTACAAGAGCTTCTGAAAGAAGCATTACACACAGAAAGAAACAACCAGTATTAGCCTTTCTAAAAATACACCAAAAAGTAAAGAGCACCAACATAAAGAAGAATTTACACCAACAAATGGATAAAACAGCCAGTCAACATCAAATGGCAGTAACCCTAAATTTAAATTGACTGAATTCCCAATCAAAAGACACAGCCAAAACCCAACGGCATGTTACATCCAGACCTGTTTCACATGCAAGGATACACAAAGACTCAAAACAAAGGGATGGAGAAAGATTTACCAACCAAATGGAGAGCAAAAATAAAGAATAAATAAATAAAAAGCAGGAGTTGCAATTCTTGTATCGGATAAAATAGATTTTAAAGCAACAAAGATATAGAGGTAAAAGGATCAATGCAACAACAAGAGCTAACGATCCTAACACCCAGATAGGAGACTTAGATTCAATGAGACAGAAAATTAATAAGGATATCAAGGACTCGGACTCAGATCCAGAACAAGTAAACTTAATAAATATTTATAGAGCTCTCCACTTCAAATACACAAAATATACATTCTTGTCAATACCACATCACACCTACCCATTAGTTTAAATGAAACATTGATTGGCCATTATTAATACCCAATTTTTTTCAAAATAAAGCAATATTTCCATTTACTCTCCCTCTTTCTTCCTCTCCTTTACTTATTTTTTTTTTCTTTCCTTCTCTCAAAAAAAAAGAAATCAACTTGTAAACCTCTAGATCCAGGTCGGCAATGTCTCTTTCATTGCTTGATTTCCTTTCTTCCCTTCCCTCCCTCCCTCCCTCCCCGCTTCATCCCTTCCTTCCTTCCTTCATCCCTTCCTTCCTCCCTACCGTCCTTCATCCCTTCCTTCCTCCCTACCGTCCTTCTTCCCTTCCTTCCTGCCTTCCTCCCGCCCCCCCAAAAAAAAAAAAATTCACAAGTATGTGGAAATTAAGCAAAATGGATCAAAGAAGAAATCAGAGGGTAAATTTGCAAAACTTTACAAAAATCTTGAGGCAAATAACAATGGAAACATAATACATCTGCAGCAAAGGCAGTTCTAAGAGAGGAGTTTATAACAACAATGCCTACATTAAAAAAAAGAAAGAGCCCATATAGTTTAACATTATCCCTCAATGAACTGGAAAAAGAAGCATAAACGGAACCCAAAATTACCAGAAGGGAGAAAACAATGACAATCAGAACAGAAATAAAACAGAGAACAGAAAAACCGTAGAAAGAATAAGACTAAGAGTTGGTTTCTTGAACAAATAAATAAAATTGATAAGTCATTAGCTGGTCTAAGAGAAAAAGAGTGAAGACTCAAAAAATCAAAGTGAAGAAATTACAACAGATGTCTCAGAAATTAAAAAAACAAAAGACTATAAAGCACTATTGGCTAGGGACATTGGCTCACGCCTGTCATCCCAGCACTTTGGGAGGCCGAGGCAGGTGGATCACGAAGTCAGGAGATTGAGACTATCCCGGCCAACATGGTAAAAGCCCGTCTCTAATAAAAACACAAAACTTATCTGGGCACGGTGGCACATGCCTGTAGTCCCAGATACTTGAGAGGCTGCAGCAGGAGAATCGCTCGAAACTGGGAGGCAAAGTTTGCAGTGAGCTGAGGTCACACCACTGCACTCCAGCCTGGCAACAGAGCGAGACTCTGTCTCAAAAAAAATAAATAAATAAAAAGAAAGAAAGAAAAGAAAAGGCTATAAAGGACTATTATAAACAAGTGAACAAGTATATGCCAAAATATTGGATAACCTAGAAGAAATCAATAAATTCCTAGAAAAATACAACCTACCAAGATTGAGTCAGGAAGAAATAGAAAGCATGAGCAGACTAACAAAGAGATTCAAGTAGTAATAAAAAACGGGGAGCAGCGGCTCATGCCTGTAATCCCAGCAATTTGGGAGGCCTAGGCGGGCAGATCACCTGAGGTGAGGAGTTTTGAGACCAGCCTGGGCAACACAGTGAAAACTCATCTCTACTAAAATTACAAAAATTAGCTGGGCATGGCGGCAGGTGCCTGTAATCCCAGCTACTCAGGAGGCTGAGGGACAAGAATTGCTTGAACCTGGGAAGCGGAAGTTGCAGTGTGCCAAGTGAGCCAGTGCAGTAAGCTAGTGCACTCCAGCCTGAACAACAGAGCAAGACTCCATCTCAAAAAACCAAGAAACAATAAAACAAAAAACTGCCCAACAAAGAAAAACCAAGTCCAGGACCAGATGGCTTCAGGCTGAATTCTACCAAACATTCAAAGAAGAATTAATACCAGTACTTCTTAAACTCATCAAAAAATAAAGCTAGAGGGAATATTTCCAGATAAACTTTATGAAGCCAGCTTTACTTTGATACCTAAGTGGAAGACATCACAAGAAAAGAAAACTATAGGACAATCTCTCTGATAAATATTGATGCAAAAATCCTCAATAAGATATTAGCAAACCGAATCTAACAATACATAAAACAGATTATACATCATGACCAAATGAGATTTATCCTAGCCACATAAGGCTGGTGTAACATATGCATATCAATCAACATGATACATTTAACAGAACGAAAGATAAAAACCACATGATCATCTCAGTTGATTTGGGAAAAGCATTTAATAAAGTCCAACATTCTTTCTTGATAAAAACTCACAATTATTTAGGTATAGAAGAAAAGTTCCTCAACATAATAAAGGCCGTTATTGAAAAACTGCAGCTAACATATAGCGTTAGTTCCTCATATAATCAATGGGAAAATGCTGAAAGTTTTTCCTCTAAGATGTGGTAAAAGACAAAGGCAAGGATGCCCAATCTCACTACTTCTATGTAACATATTATTAGAAGTACTATCAAGAGCAATCAGACAAGAAAAATAAAAAGTATCCAAATTATAAAAGAAGTAAAATAATCTCTATTTACAGATGACATTATCTTATTTTTTAACACTTCAAAGATTTCACAAAAACCCATTAGAACTACTAAATGAATTGAGTAAAGTTTTAGGATACAAAATGAACATACAAAAATCAGTCACAATTTTATACACATGACCAAGCAGATAAAGAAGGAAAGAAAACAATCCCATTTATGTTAGGATGAAAAAGTAAAATAAAATAAAATACTTAGGAATAAATTTAACTTAGGTGTAAAAATTTCACTGAAAACTATAACACATTGATAAAAGACATTGAAAAAGACACAAATAAATGGAAAGCTCCCCCATGCTCATGGATTGGAAGAATTAATATTATTAAAATATCCATACTACCTAAAGCAATATGCAGATTTAACACAATCCCTATAAAAAACCCAAAGGCATTCTTCACAGAAATGGAAAAAGGAATCCTAAAATTTGTATGGAAACATAAAAGACTATGAATTACCAAAACAATTCTGAGAAAAAAAAGCAAAGTTGGAGGCATTACACTTCCTGATTTAAAATTATATTAAAGCCCGTAATCCTAGCACTTTTGGAGGCTGAGGCAGGAGGATTGCTTTAGCCCAGGAGTTTGAGACCAGCCTGGGCAACATAGTGACACCCTGTCTCTACAAAAAGTAGAAAAAATTATCCAGGTGTTGTGGCACATGTCTGTAGTCCAAGCTACTCAGGAGGCTGATGTGGGAGGATTGCTTGAGCCCAAAGTTTGAGACTGCAGTGAGCTATGATCATGCCACTTTGTGGCACTACATTCCAGCCTGGGCAACAGAGTGAGACCCTGTCTCAAAAAAATTATATTATAAAGCTATAGTAATAAAAACAGTAATGGTACTGGTATAAAAAGAGACACATAGACCAGTGAAACAGAATAGAGAGCCAAGAAATAAATTCAAACATATATGGTCAACTAATTTTTGACAAGAGACACAATGGGAAAGGGTAGTCTCAATAGTTCTGGGAAAACTAGGTTTCCATATGGAAAAGGATGAAATTTGATAATTATCTTACACTACACACGAACATCAACTCAAAATGAACAGATAACCTAAATGTAAGACCAGAAACTATAGAACTCCCAGAAGAGAACATAGGGGAAAATCTCCTGGCCATGGGCCTTGGCAATGAGTTTTGAGTATCATACTGAAAGCTCAGTCCACAAAAGCGACAATAAATAAATGGTACTTCATGAAACTAAAAAGCTTCTGCACAGCCAAGAGAACAATCAACAAATAAATGGCAGCTACAGATTGGGAAAAAGTATCTGCAAACCATATATCAAATAAGGAGTTACTATCCAAAATTTATAAAGAACTCATACAACTCAATGGTAGAAAAACAAATAACCTGATTTAAAAATGGGCAAAAATACATGAATACCCATTTTCCCCAAAGAAAACATAAAAATCAACAGGTATATGAAAAGGTGCTTAAAATCATTAATCATCAGGGAATTGTAAATCAAAACCCACACCCATCAGGATGGCTATTACCAAAAATTCAAAAGATAATCTTGGCAAAAATGTGGGGAAAAGGTTGGTGGGAATGTAGATTGGTACAGCCATTGTGGAAAACAATATGGAGATTTCTACAGAAATTAAAAATCAACTACCATATGACCCAGAAATTTTTCTTCTGGGTATATATCCAAAGAAAATAAAATCACCACCTCATAAAGGTGTCTGCACTTTCATGTTCATTGCAGCATTATTTACAATAGCTGAGATACGGAAGCAACCCAAGTGTCTATTGACAGATGAATGGATAAAGGAAAATTCAACCATAAAAAAAAAACTAGATCTTGACATTTGCCTCAATATATATGAGCTCGGAGGACATTATGTAAAATCAAATAAGCCAGAAACAGAAAGAAAAATATTACATTATTTCATTTATATGTGAAATCTTTAAAAAATAAAATATACAGAGAGAGAGACTAAAATAGTGGTTACCAGGGATAGAGATAGAATGGGGAGGAAGTGGGGAGAAGTAGTTGAGAGGGTAGAAAATATGTAAATGAACAAGTATAGAGAGCTAATGTACAACCTGAGCACTATAGGTAATAAAATTGTACTGTATTTGGGATTTATGCTAAATGAGATTTTAGCTGCTCCTGCCATAAAAACATAAAAAATGGGTAACTATATGAGATGATATACATGTTCATTTGCTTCACTTACAGTAACCCTTTACTCTATGTATCCATAACATGTTGTATATCTTAAATATACACAATAAAATTTATTTTAAAAATTTATTCATATTTTTTTCAGGTAAATTTTCAAGAAATTGTAATTGGAGTCATCTTTTACTCTTATCTAACCTCATTCCTATCCCTACCTTCCCCAAAATAACTGTGTTATGAAGTTTGTATGTATACTTCCTGTCCATGTTATCATTTTGCTGCATAAACAATAGAGTATCATTTTATAAGCTTGGTTTTTTAATTAATTAATGACATTTCCAGATTTTATTTCATTACATGATAATCCGTAATTTATTCATTTCCATGCTGGTTGATATTTAGGTTTTTCCAATTTTAATATCCATAAAGCTATAAGACTATACTTGACATGAGCTTTGTATATATGTGCATTAAAAGTATACAAGTATTACAAGTGGATTGAAATAATTAACCCAAAACTTATAAAATGCTGGTTACCCCTGAGTGGAAATGAGGTATAGAAAGAATGGAATTGGCTGGGCGCGGTGGCTCAAGCCTGTAATCCCAGCACTTTGGGAGGCCGAGGCGGGTGGATCACGAGGTCAACAGATCGAGACCATCTTGGTCAACATGGTGAAACCCCGTCTCTACTAAAATTACAAAAAATTAGCTGGGCACGGTGGTGCGTGCCTGTAATCCCAGCTGCTCGGGAGGCTGAGGCAGGAGAATTGCCTGAACCCGGGGGCGGAGGTTGCAGTGAGCCGAGATCGCGCCATTGCACTACAGCCTGGGTAGCAAGAGCGAAACTCCGTCTCAAAAAAAAAAAAAAAAAAAAAAAAGAATGGAATTGAGAGGGATCATGGAAATTGAAATTATTTTTTTTTAATATATAAAACACAATCTTCCTATGTGAGGTTTTAGAGGTAACAAAAAAAACCACAAATGTGACAAGATATTAACATATGTTGAATGATAGAAGCATAATTTTTTTTCACTTTTTTTTTTTTTTTTTTTGAGACAAAGTCTGGCTCTGCCACCCAGGCTGGAGTGCAGTGGCATGATCTTGGCTCACTGTAACTTCTGCCTCCTGGGCTCAAGCGGTCCTCTTACCTTAGCCTTCCAAGTGGCTGGGACAACAGGCACATGCCACAATGCCCAGCTAATTTTTGTATTTTTGGTAGAGACAGGGTTTTGCCATGTTGCTCAGGCTGGTCTCAAACTGCCCTCCTCGGTCTCCCAAAGTGCTGGGATTTCAGGCATGAGTTAGCACACCTGGCCAGGAATCTAATTTTTTATGTTAATTTTCATTTCCTATTTTTCCAGTATTTATTATAAAAATTTTCAAAACTACAGAAAAGCTGAAAACCATGCTGTGAACATTCATATACCTAGAATTTATGATTAATATTTTGCTGTATTTATCATGTAACTACTACTGATTTCCCTCTATTTATATTATCTATATTTTGTAATACATTTTAAAGTAAGTTGTAAACATCGGTATACTTCAGTCCTAAACATTTCAGGATGATATTATTAACCTGGATTTAATAATTGTTTAAAGAGTTTTTAAAGTAAAATTTACATGCCATAAAATACATAAATCTTAAATGTAACCCAAATCCCTACCAAATTATAGAATAGTCCCATAACTCCAGAAAGTTCTTTTACATCCCTTCCTGGTTAATACAATTCCCCACTCCACCCCCAGAAGCAGTGCTGTTCTGATTTTTTTTTCTCCACTATGGTTTAGTTTTGTTTGTCCTAGAACTTGAAATAATCATACCATATGGGCTCTTCCAGGTCTGCTGAATTAGCTCAACATTATGGTAATGAGATTAGTCCATGTTGTTACATGTTGCAGTTCTTTTTATTGCTGAGTAATAAACAGATTGTATCATAATTTGTTTATCAAATCACTTGTCAATGAGTAATTGGGTTGTTTCCAGTTTTGGGCTATTATGAATAAAGTGCTATAAAAATTTTTATCTGTATATTTTTGTGGTCGTATGTTTTTATCTACTTTGGGTAAATACCTAGGAGTAGAATGGCTGGATCATAGAGTAGATGTGTATTTAAGTTTATAAAAAAATGTCAACCAGTTTTCCAAGGTGATGGTATTATTTTTTTATTTCTATCAGCAATGTAAGAGAGTTCAAGCAACCAACTTTTTTCGCCTTGAGCGCCATATTAGGTTCAAAAGAGGTCTAAAAAATGATCCTTGTCTAAAAAGTTTAACAATATAATTTGAGAGATTAGGCTAATACACACGAAACAAAGAAAACTTGAATATTAAACAATGCAAAGCTAATTTTATAGGCAGGAAGAATTACGTGTAGTCTTAAGAAACTGAGAGAGAGGAAACTCCCCTCCCTATCTGCCACAGAACTTTGTTGTATCTGGTGCAGCAGCTACCTTATCTGGGGGAAGAAGGGAAAGGGGTGCTACAAAGACTGTTTCTTATGGTAAAGTTTTCCTTTGTGAGATTCACAGGGCAAGACTAAGCAGGCAATTACCCAAATTATCAAGAAATTATAAAGTGTTCAGTTAGTGTATGGTAGAAATCTAAACAGATCTGTTGTATTGCTGATATAAACTACATTTTAAAAAAACAACTTTTATATATATTTTCACTGGGCATGGTGGCTCATGCCTATAATCCCAGCACTTTGGGAGGCTGAGACAGGAGAAGGGCTTGAGCCCAGGAGTTCGAGACCAGCCTGGGCAGTATAGTAAAATACAGATATATACACACATATATATTTTATATTTTCTCACACATCTCACATCATGATATTTTAAAAACTAATTTCCTTTGGATTGGATCAAATTAAAAACTTTTGTGCATCACACATACTATCAACAGACCAAAAAGGCAATCCATAGAATAGGAGAAAATATTTGCAAATTATACATCCAATCAGAGGTTAATATCCAAAATATGTAAAGAACTTCTACCATTCACTAATAACACAAACAACCTGATTAAAAATGGACAAAGGAGCTGGGTGTGTAGTCACAGCTTCTCAGGAGGCTTAAGTGGAAGGATTGCTTGAGTCCAGGAGTTTGAGTCCAGTCTGGGCAACATAGCAAGACCCTGTCCCTTCAAACAAAGGTGTGTGTGGTGGTGTCAAAGGACTTGAATAGACATTTCTCTAAAGAAGATATATAAATGGCCAGTAAGTACATGGAAAGATGCACAACATCACTAATGATTAGAGAAATGCAATAGAAACTACAAGATGTCACTTCATACCAATAGGATGGCTATTATAATACAAACAAAAACAAATAGTAAATATTGGTGAGGCTGTGGAGAAATTGGAACCATGTGCACGGTTGGTAGGAATGTAAAATGATGCAGCCACCATGGAAAATAGTATGGCCCTTAAAAAGTCAAAAATAGAATTATCATGTGGTCCAGTAATTTCACTCCTAGCTACATTCCCAAAAGAATTGAAAACAGGAATTGGAACAGGTATTTGTACACCAATGTTCATATTCATAATAGCAAAAAAGTAGAAGCAACCCAAATGTCTATTAGCGGGTAAGTGGGTAAACAAAATGTGGTACATACATACAATGGAATATTATTCAGACTGAAAAAGGAAATACATTCAGACACATGCTATAGCATAGATGAACACTAAAGACATTGTGTTAAGTGAAATAAGCCAATCACAAAAGGACAAATACGGTAGGATTACCCTTATATAATACCTTGAGTAGTCAGATTCATAGAGACAGAAAGTAGAATGATAGTTGCCAGGGGCTGGGGGAAGGGAGGAATGGGTACAGAGCTTCAGTTTTGGAAGACAAAAAATAGTTCTGGAGATGGATAGCTATGATGGTTGCACAACAGTGTGAATGTATTTAATGTCACTGAAGAGTACATCTAAAAATAGCAAAAATGGCAAATTTTGTTATACATGTTATACCACAGTTTAAAAAAATAACTCCCCTGTTTTGACATTGCATAGTACATCCATGTGCCCTTACTTTTTACTCTGGGAACAATGTTAGTGACAGCGAAGCATGGCCTCTGGAGCATCTCTTATTTACAGCTCTTCAGATAATAAACTTTTTTATTGTAATTAGAGCATTATTCCACATGATGTCAGTATTTCATTAAAAATGGACCAATTCGGTTCAGTAGTTGTTAACAAAAAGCAATGCCAGAGCAACAGACAAAAGCCTGTGACTACTCATCCGTGCTTCACATACAAATACAGTTTTCTGGGAAAGAAAGGGTTTCCATGTGCAAAATGTACTAATTAGTTACTCTTATTTATGAAACATGTTAATATTTCTAATCTTCATAGGTACAAATTGGTTTTCATTATAAGTCGAATTGGTGTAATTAATTTTTTTATGCTTTTTTTTTTTTTTTTTGAAACAGAGTCTCGCTCTGTCGCCCAGGCTGGAGTGCAGTGGTGTGATCTCGGCTCACTGCAACCTCTGCCTCTCAGGTTCAAATGATTCTCTTGCCTCAGCCTCCTGAGTAGCTGGGATTACAGGTGTGCACCACCATGCCCCGCTAATTTTTGTGTTTTCAGTAGAGACGGAATTTTGCTATGTTGGCCAGCCTGGTCTCAAACTCCTGACCTCAGATGATCTACCCACCTCAGACTCTCAAAGTGCTGGGATTATAGGCATGAGCCACCGTGCCCAGCCTGAATTAGTGTAATGAAAACATAACTAATAGTCAAATACAAAGACAAAATGTAAAGATCACTGATCACTGAAAGATGTTAGTGGTTTTATCACTAAATGATGTGTGATCCTGGACAAGTCATTTAGTTTCTCTGATTTTACCAGAGTGGTAAAAAATTCCTTTCTGAAGTCAATACATATTACTAAATATTTAATATATACTATTATATATTTAAATACGTTCTTTTAATTCTAAAGTATTTTGGTTTTTATAGTAGTAAACAATCTATAATTGTTCAAATATAATACCAGTGGAGGTTCAGTAATAGAAAATGCTATATGCAAGAGGACATTAGGAAATATGATAAGAATTCCTAATATAATGGGGAAGTATTTAAGGTAAATATTTCTCGTCTAAAAAATTACAGAGATATACATACTTGCAATTTTTAAAAAATCACATTTATTAATGAGAACATTTTTAAAAAGATGATGGTATATTGCAAAGTTTAAATACAGCTTTGATTGGTCGGGTGCAGTGGTTCACACTTCTAATTCTAGCACTTTGGGAGGTCGAGTCGGGTGGATCATTTGAAGTCAGCAGTTTGAGACCAGACTGGCTAACATGGGTGAAACCTCGTCTCTACTAAAAATGCAAAAATTAGCTAGGTGTTGTGGCAGGCGCCTGCAATTCCAGCTACTCGGCAGGCTGAGGCCGGCTGAGACAGGAGAATCACTTGAACCGGGAAGGTGGAGGTTGCAGGGAGCCGAGATCGCACCACTGCACTCCAGCCTGGTCGACAGAGTGAGCCCCTGTCTCAAAACAAAAAAACAAAAGACAACCCCCGCCAACAGCTTTGCTTCAATATAACATTTCCAAGATCTAAGAACACATTAATTCTTAACTATTACACCATTTCAACTGGCAGTCTTACCTTTCAACTACTATAATACAAAAATGTTCTCATACTTCTAATTTTTGGAGGACATTTATAACTGATTTATAATACCTAAAAATAATCAAATGCCTGAAATGTTCACACCTGGGTGAACTACTGGGCACTATTGTATGTTAACCAACTAGGATATTTTTATTAGTAGTAACAATTATTAAGATTGAGAGTCAGAATAAGAAAGGCCATTGGAAATGATAGGTGAAAATATAGAACTCAGAATATGAGAATTAGAATGTAAATAATAGAATTGTGTAAATAATGTCTAATTTAGAATACTGAAGGTTGTTTTGTTTCGTTTAACTCTTGAAAGATCCGTCGTTTAATTTTTATTTTTCGGATGGTTAAGTACGTGAAAGGAAAGAAGTAAAACTTGTTTAATTTTGCATAAATCTCATATTATAAATACGAGATTTATATTTCATGCTACAGGACCGCTTCCATCATTCATGGAGGTGGGGGGCGGGGAGAGAGACAGGCGCAGCGGTGAGAAGTCTCCCAGTGTGAGAGAAATCTGGGAGGGTCATAGAAGGGGAGGCCTCTTCTGTTCCACTGATACCACGTTCATTCACAGGGAGCCGGCCAAAACAGACTAATCCCCCATGCAGTCGTTCCCTCTACCCTAATAAGGCTTTGGCGCCTCTCCCAGAACTCGGTAAGTTTAAAGTATAGTAAAATGCATTTTTCCGAGGAATCATCTGAAATTATTTTGTAGATAATTTATTGGACTTTGGAGAAGGGAGAAAATGAAGGAAGGGTAGAGGGGGCAATTATCACGTATGGTTTTGCTATCGTACTTGCAAGGGGAAGAAAATCTCAATGCATACATGGTTTCAAAGTGATTATTTAGACAGTAAGCAGTTTCCCCAGGAAAGCTCCTTAGAGGGTCCCCTTGCAGGCTGCAACTTCCAGAGTCTGCGGAAGGGGAGTTGGCAGGTGCAAGTGTCTGGGCGAAGTGCTGCGCCTAGCTCAGTTGGTGGCGGTCTCTGCCTCGTCCGCAGGTCCAGGGAAGGCTCCTTGCCTGGCGCTGCCCCGACTGACGCGGTCGGAGAAGAGCGGAGCGCGGAAACTACGGCGATTGAGTCCTCCGAGGCTGCGAGCGTCGCTGTCGCCGTCGCTGCCGCTGCTGAGTGGTTTCCTCCTTGCGGCTGCAAGGGGGGAGAAGGGGGCAGCTGGCAACGTGGTGGAGCCGGTACCTGGGCCGGCGGGCGGCTCCTCGGGTCGCTTCCTGAGCCCCGAACAGCACCCGTGCAGCTGGCAGCTCTTGCTGCCCGCCCCGGGGGCCACAGCTGGCAGTGAGCTCGCGCTGCTCTGCCAGAGCCGGGACGGGGCGCGCCACCGGTGCCCCTACCGCGGGGAGCAGGAGAGCTGCGCCGCCTACGCCGCTAGTCGCTCGCACTTCTGGAAGCAGGTGATGGGCCGCCTGCGTCACGACCCCGCGCCGCTCCAGGCCCGCTTGTGCGCGGGCAAGAAGGGCCACAGGGCTGAGCTGCGGCTAGAGCCCCGCGCGTCCCCAACCGCACGCCCCACCGCCGCGGGATTCGCCGGGAAGCCCAAGCCCAAGCCCGGGGCCGGGAGCCGGGGACGGCCTCGGGAGCGTGCGCCCGGCGCTGCCGCAGGGACACCGCTTCCCCAAAGCGCACCGCCCAAAGAAAAGCCCTCTGAGAGGAAGACCAAAGGGGGCAAGAGAAAGGCGGCCTCGGTCCCCAACGAGGAGCGACCCTTGGGACCGGGCCCGACCCCGACGGGCTGGACCGGAACGCGGAGCTCACGGAGACCTACTGCGCTGAGAAGTGGCACTCCTCCGCAACTTCTTTGTCAATTTCTGGAACGGCTGAGGCTGCCTGCCAGCCCAGGGAGGGATGAGGGAGAAGGCGTGGGGAAGTGAAAGCTAAGAGCAGCTTAGACCAGGGGGTACCATGACAGAGAGGAGTCCAGGTTCTAGTATGGGGCAGGGCAGGGTGAGGGTGGGGTGCTTGGGATGAGAGTGTAAGGGGTATGGAGAATCTCTGGGATAGCAGAGAAATTAAAAAATTTGAAGAGACTCAGTCCTGATTAAGAGCAGGAAAAATAATGGAAACAGAAATAGGCGTACCTTAAATGTGCAAAACCGGAGACTGGGGAAAGAATCGAGGCAGAGAAAGGCTAAGAATAAGGAGGAGACAGAGTGACTAAAGTGATGTGAGTCCCACGTGGGGAGGAGGATGCAATGTTTATTGTTTAACATTTCTGTTAAAGGCAGCCATAAGAAATTGACAACCTGAGCCAGGTCGAATCAATGTCTTCTCACCTAATCAGCTAACAAGACTGCAGACTTTCTATTATTGTTTTTCCTTGAGATGGAGTCTTGCTCTGTTGCCCAGGCTGGAGTGCCGTGGTACAATCCCGGCTCACTGCAACCTCTGCTCCCTGCAAGGTTCAAGCGATTCTCCCGCCTCAGCCTCCTGAGTAGCTGGGATTATAGGCATCTGCCACCACGCCTGTATTTTTAGTAGAGACTGGGTTTCACCATGTTGATTAGGCTGGTCTTGAACTCCTGACCTCGTGATCCACCCACCTCAGCCTCCCAAAATGCTGAGATTACAGGTGTGAGCCACCGTGCCCAGCCTAAGACTGCAGTCGTTTTTCCCCTTTCTGAATTGGTAGGAACTTGGATGCCACGTGGTGGTTGTCATAGATAACCTCTAAAGGGACAGAAGCCTCGCAGGTGGAAACTGGCTCCAGGGGAAGATTTTCAGAATGATTGCCTTTCCATTCTTTTAGAAGGACTACTTTTTTTTTTTTTTAAGACAAGGTCTGGCTTGCCCAGGCTGGAGTGCAGTGGCTATTCACAGATGCAATCATAGGCACTGCAGTCTCCAACTCCTGGCCTCAAGGGATCCTCACATCTTAGCCTCCAGAATAGCGGGGAATAGCTGGGACTACAAACATGCACCGCTGCACGTGGCTTAGAAGTGCTACTTTATTTTTATTTTTGAGACAGGGAGTCTTGTGTTGTCTGGTCTGAAGTGCAATGGTCCAATTATGGCTCACTGCAGCCTTGACATTCCAGTCTCAAGTGATCCTCTTGCCTCAGCCTCCAGAGTAGCTCCAACTACAGTGGTGTGCCACTAGAAGTGCTACTTTTTAATGAAATGATGACTAATGTTCTAGAACTTTCCCATTAACCTGTATTCAGAAGTAAATTATGGATGTTGAGTACTCCAGTAAAAAGTATTCTCTTTATATTTGATATTTTTTAAAAGAGCTAAAATGTAAGTATGTGTCTCAGTCATTTTGATCATTATGGAAGTTGTATCTCTCTGTTTTATGTAACTAATTGTTAATGTATTTCATTTTTAGTGTGATGTAATGATAGACTGTGTATGTTAGGTGCTCAATAAAAACCGTATAGTTAGATTTAAAGAACTGGCAAGGCAATGGAAATTCTACCTGCATTTGATCTACTTCCAAGTACACCTTGAATTAAGTTCTTAAACACATCTTGAATTGCTGGCAAAAGACAGAAACTAGGAAGTCACATAAAGCAAGAGTCACAAACTGGCAGCCACTGAACGCTATCACTATTCTATTTGATTTGTACCCTGGCTCTCTTTCTTTCCCCACCTTCCTCCCATCCACTGTTGAATCCGTGGATGGAAAGCCTATGGATATGGAGGGACAATCGTGTGTGTGTGTGTGTGTGTGTGTGTGTGTGTGTGTTGCAACCACTTATTTGGGAGCTTGAAGTTAAATCTTCATGGTAATTCCCTTCTTAACAAGGTGAGGTGGCTTTATTCTGAACATTTTGGTCCTCCATTTGAAATATACCATTGCATACCACATTAAAACAACTTCATAGTCCTTGCACGCTAAACATCTATGATCTCAAGGACACAAAATTTGTTCAAAAGAAATCAAAGTTAAATTCAAAGTCTTCAGATAAGAGTAAGTCATTACTTTATTATTTTTTTAATTCTACAAGTTACATATAGTGGCAGACTATATGTAAGAATACATTTACTTACATGATCTCTGCCTTCTGGTATTCTCACCTCTGTGTATTCTCCTTTCCTCGATTATGAGCAGGGCCTGTGAATTGCTTCTAATCAATAGAATGCAACAAATGTGACAGAATAGCACTTCTGTAATTACATCACATAATGTAACTTCTATCTTGCTAGCTGACTCTTGGCACCTTTGCTGACTTTGATTAAATAAAAATGGCTTCCCCATGTGGAGAAGCCCACACAGCAAGGGACTGAAGACACTCTAGAGGGGACAGGCAGCAGGGAACTGAATCCTGCTAACAACTGTGTGAAGTTGGAAGTAGAGCCTTCCCCAGATGAGCCTTAGAAGAGCCCCCAGTCCTGGCTGATACTTTAATTGCAGCCTTGTGTGAGATCCTGAAGCAAAGAATCTAGTTAAGCTTTGCCTGACCCACCATGTGTGAGATAACAAATGTGTGTTGGTTTAAGCTGCTAAGTTTGTAGCCATTTGTTATGCAGCAATAGACAACTAACATACATACATAAAATAACTATAATTATTTTATTATGAACATATCTGCAAGGCAAATTCTCATACTTGGATTCTGTGGATAAAAGGATGCATGCATTTAGGAAGATACTGCTAAATTGTTCTCCATAACACTGTATTGATTAAAACTCCCATGAAAGCATTTTCATCAAGCATTTAAAAAATATAAATTTATAAAGGATAAAATGTAAAAATTCCTCTGCCTCTTCTCATTGTCTCTCCTCCCTCTCCTTCTCATAGAAGTAACCACTGACTGCTACAATTTGGTGTTAACCATTAGTTTGTTGTTTAATCTCTGGATGTGATAGATATTCAGACAAATTTTCTATGGTCTATGGCTGATCTTCTTAAGCTAGGGTGTACGTAAAAGTTCAGACTTTGTAATTGTAAAAAAATACAATTGCACAATTGCAATTTACATATGTGTATATGTACAATTATACCTATATTTACATATACAAATATGTGATTTTTTCCCCTTTTTTGCACAAATGGATTTATACTATACACATTTTACAATTTTCTTTTTCTTTTTTTGAGACAGAGACTTGCACTGTCACCCAGGCTGGAGGGCAGTGTCACGATCTTGGCTCACTACAATCTCCTTCTCCTGGGTTCAAGGAATTCTTGTGCCTCAGCCTCCCAAGTAGCTGGAATTACATGAGCATGCCACCACCCCCAGCAAATTTTTTGTATTTTTAGTAGAGATGGGGTTTTGCCATGTTGGCCAGGCTGGTCTCAAACTCCTTATCTCAAGTGATCTGCCCATCTTGGCCTTCCAAAGTGCTGGGATTATAGGCATAAGCCACCATGTCTGGCCACAATTTGCTTTTTCACATCATAATATTTTTGGGAGATCTTTCTAGCTCATGTGAATATAAATATACCTCATTCTTTTTCATTGATGCATAATACAAATTATGAACATAAAATAAGTATAGTTTTGTTTAACTGTTTTAACTGCATGGGAAATGATGAAAACATTGAATCACCTGAGTACTTTCACAAAGTTTTGTTTTATTTTTATACTTTCTTAAATAGTAATTGTATTCATTTCTAAGTACTTTGTAACAAAGTACCACAAGCAGGGTAGCTTAAACTACATAAATGTACCGTCTCATAATTCCGGAGGCTGGAAGTCTGACTTAAGGTGGCAGCAGGGTTGGTTTCTTCTGAGGGCTATGAGAGAGAATCTGTTCCAATTTTCACTCCTAGCTACTGGTGGTTTGCTGATAATATTTGACATTTCTTGGCTTGTAGATCTCTGCCTTCTTCATGTGGCATTCTTGTGTGTGTCTGTCTCCAAATTTCCCGTTTTGAAAAGGACATCAGTCCTATTAGATTAGGATCCCCCTCTATTTCAATATGACCTCATCTTAACTAATTATATCTTCTACAACCCTATTTCCAAATAAGATTGTATTCTGAGGTACTAGGGTTAGGACTTTCTTTGAATTTTTAGATTAAATTAAATTTTATTTTATTTTTGAGACAGGGTCTCACTCTGTTACCCAGGCTGGACTGCAGCGGCGAAATCATGGCTCACTGTAGCCTCAGACTCCTGGGCACAGATGATCCTCTCACCTGAGCCTCCCAGGTAGTCAAGACTACAGCCACCCACCACCACACCCAGCTAAACTTTTTTGTATTTTTTGTAGAGACAGAATTTCACCATGTTGCCCAGGCTGGTCTCGAACTCCTGTGCTTAAACAATCCTCCCACCTCAGCCTTCTAAAGTCCTGGGAATTACAGAGGTGAGCCACCAGGCTTGGACTTTATTTGAATTTTGATGAGACACAATTCAACTAGTAACAGTAATAAAGCTCTCTGCCAATTACAAGTATCAATCCTTTCTTATTATACATAAACATATTCCCTTTCCTACAGATACTGTTTCCATTTTTTTCTTTCAATTTTATTTAACTGGTAAACTCTGCTCTAAAAGAGTAGTGCAATTTGACTATAAATTTGCTTGGCAGACATGGGAAATGGCTAGTCACAATGAGCTTGGGATGCTGACAGTCTTCCCTATGTTTTCAGTCCAGAAAGAAAATCCGTACAGGAATATGATTAGGCTCACACAATGCCAACTTTCTAGCACATCTCATTGCCTGGGTACTCTATCACCTGAAAGATATATCTTAGTTTTCCACATTCTGCTGACTGAAAGAAAATTCTGGGTGAGTTCCAATCTTGCTATTCAACAGGACAAGGTTCAAGGCCAAAACAAGAGTCTCAGAAAAGGTCAAGCTAGAAGCAGCAGGGAGTCAGGCCAACCTGAGGGAAAATGAACAATGGAGGCTTTAGGGAAGAATCAATTTCCTTGCCCTTTCCAGCTTCTAGAGCCTGCCCACATTCCTTGGCCCTTGGTTTTCTTCCATCTCCCGAAGCCAACAATCATCTCATTCCAACCCCTGCTTTTATCATCATATCTCCTTCTCTGACTCCCTCTTTCTTGCCTCCTTCTTTTTTTTTTTTTTTTTTTTTACTTAAAAAGATGCTTATAGAAACACTGGGCCCATTAAAATAATCCATGATAATTTTTCAATCTCAAGGTCAGTTGGTTAGCATCCTTAATTCTACCTGCAGCCTTCATTTCCCTTTGAAATCTAATGCAATTGATCACAATATATTCACAGGTTCCGGGCATTAAGACATCAACAGGGGGCAGGGGGTGGGAGAGGTGGGGGTGGGGAGCGGGAGCATTATTCTGCTTACCACAAGTGGCTATGTTCAACAACATAAGCTCCAAAACAAAGGAAGGATAAAGAGGGACATTATATAACGGGAGAAGGATCAATTCACAAAAATGGCAACAATTCTAAATGTTAACATACCTAACACTGCAACAAAATACATGAAGCAAAAACTGATAGAACCCAAATGAGAAATAGATAGATTCAGAATTACATCTGGAGACTTCAACCTTTCTCTTTCAGTAATTAAATAGAACAAGAGGACAGAAAATCAGTAAGAATATAAAGACCTGAACAATACTATCAACAAACTTGACGTCGTTGATATTCCTGGAATACTGTATCCTACAACAGCGGACTACACATTTTCAAATATGCATGGGACAGTCACCAACACAGACCATATTCTGGACCATAAAATGAATTGCAATGTATTTAATACAATTTAAATCATGCAAAGCATGTTCTCTGACCAGAAAGGATTTAAGACAGGCATCGATGAAAGGAAGAGATTTGGAAGTTTTCCAAATATTTAGAAATCAAACAACATACTTTTAGACAACCCATGGGTCAAAGAGGAAGTCATAAGGGAAATCAGAAAATATTTTGCACTGAAAAATTATTCTTCTGCCTAGAAGTTTTAAGATCCTCTTCTTTAGGTAGGATTTCATGTTTGCTATGAGATGCTACTTTTCTTTGAAATACAATAGTGTTTTCATTTTTTTTTTTTGAGATGGAGTCTCGCTCTCGTTACCCAGGCTGGAGTGCAATGGTGCGATCTCGGCTCACTGCAACCTCCGCCTCCTGGGTTCAGGCAATTCTCCTGCTTCAGCCTCCTGAGTAGCTGGGATTACAGGCTCTCACCACCATGCCCAGCTAATTTTTTGTATTTTTAGTAGAGACGGGGTTGCACCATGCTGACCAGGATGGTCTCGATTTCTTGACCTCGTGATCCACCTGCCCTGGCCTCCCAAAGTGCTGGGATTACAGGCTTGAGCCATCGCGCCCAGCTACAATAGTGTTTTCAAAATGCAGGTACCCAGCCAATGAAGTAATGAAATCCATTTAGTGCATTAAAAAAAAAAAAAAAAAAGGACAAAAGAAAATAGAATATAGGCTGGGTGTGGTGGTTCATGCCTTTAATACCAGCACTTCGGGAGGCTGAGGTGGCAGATCATGAAGTCATGTGTTTGAGGCCAGCCTGACCAACATGGTGAAATCACTTTTTTACTAAAAATACAAAAATTAGCCAGTGGGGTGGCGGGTGCCTGTAATCCCTGCTACTCAGGAGGCGGAGGCAAGAGAATTGCTTGAACCCTTGAGGCGGAGGTTGCAGTGAGCCAAGATTGCACCACTGCACTCCAGCCTGGGTAACAGAGCAAGACTCCATCTCAAAAAAAAAGAAAGAAAGAAAAGAAAATAGAATATAAAATGTCAGTCTGGCATGGTGGCTCATGTCTGTAATTCCAGCACTTTGGAAGGCCGAGGCAGGCAGACAACTTGAAGCCAGGAATTCAAGACCAGCCTAGGCAACATGGCGAAACCCTGTATCTACAAAAAAAAAATTTTTTTAATTTTGCACTAAATGAACATAGGACATATCAAAATCTTCTGTTGTAGCTAAAGCATTACTTGGAGATAAATATAGAGTATTAAATGCACATATTAGAGAAGGTAATAGAAGGAAATAGCAGAGCTAGAACAGAACCCAGCTCTCCCCAGTCTTTCTATGATAGAGTATTGCCGGTGCTTCAGGATGAGGGTTTCTTCACTGCCCTTGGTAGTAAACTGCCAGTTATTCACCCCTGAGTGCATGCCACCTAGCCAGAGACATTTTCTTTTTTTCTCTCTTTCTTTATTTCCTTATTCCTCTCTCTTTCTCTCTTCTTTCGAGTCTAGCTCTGTCTTCAGGCTGGAGTGCAATGGCACGATCTCGGCTCACTACAACCTGTGCCTCCCAGGTTCAAGCAATTCTCCTGCCTCAGCCTCCTGAGTAGCTGGGATTACAGGCATGCGTTACCATACCCATCTAATTTTAGTATTTTGAGTAGAGATGGGGTTTTGTCATGTTGGCCAGGCTAGTTTTGAACTCCTGACCTCAAGTGATCAGCCCACCTCAGCTTCCCAAAGTGCTGGGATTACAGGCATGAGCCACTGCAGCTGGCCTACTCTCCCTTCTTCTTATCACTTCCTATTATGTCCAAAGCACAGGAATGCTCTCAATTTTTTTTAAAGAAATAAAGGCAAATCAAAGCAAAATAACTCCCTCCCTTTCCTGCTTCACTTCCCGGAAGATTGGAACATTTTGAAAACTCACCAGCCGCAGTTGTTTCCTCTTTCTAGAGGAAAGAGGATGTCTAGGACATCCTATTTTTAATTCTCTTGCTCACACTATTAGTCTCAATCATGTGTTTCTTAGATATACAGTTTCTCAGATGGGTTTGAATGTTCCTGCAAAGCCCTGCTAAAATCCACAACATAAACCTTCAGAAAACTCTGGAGGATGAAACTACCTTGAGTAACTCTGAATGGATGGCACCTGCAATGTTAGAAAAAATTTTGGTGAAACACCCAGAATGAGGTAGGATCTCAGTGTATGATCAGGGTACCCGTGCCTAATAGTAAGAAGGTGGCCTTAGGAAGTCTCGCTTCCTAGTGAAGGCTGGAGAGCTGAGGTTATTTGCAAGTGGAACAATTAGCTTCATGGGACAAGCTGGTAGGATATAAAAAGGGAGGGGACAGCAGGGGCATTTTGCCTGTATCCTCAAGTTCCCAGCAGCCTCAAAGTTTGACTACTACTTAATGGTAAATTTGTTCCAAAGCGCAGAGGAGGCCCCCTCTTACAACAGCCATGCAGTTTTGTTTGTCATTGGTGTAATAAGAACAACAATGTGGTTTCAGTAAATGATACCAATAGGATTTATGTGGTTTAACACAATTATTTAATTGTAGTGCTATTGTTATTATACAATTATTTAAAAATATTTTATTTACTTATTTTTTCGAGATGGAGTTTCGCTGTTGTTACCCAGGCTGGAGTGCAATGGCACGATCTCGGCTCACTGCAACCTCCGCCTCCTGGGTTCAAGCGATTCTCCTGCCTCTGCCTCCCGAGTAGCTAGGACTACAGGCGCATGCCACCATGCCCAGCTAATTTTTGTATTTTTAGTAGAGATGGGGTTTTACCTTGTTGACCAGGATGGTCTTGGTCTCTTGACCTCGTGATCCACCTGCCTCGGCCTCCCAAAGTGCTGGGATTATAGGTGTGAGCCACCACGCCCAGCCTAAAATATTTATTTTAAATAAATAAAACTATTTTTCTCTTTTTTTCTCTCTCTTTTTTTTAACTATTATTTTGAGTTTAGGGGTACATGAGCAGGTTTTATATACTTGTGTCACAGGGATTAGTTGTACAGATTGTTTCATCACCCAGATACTAAGCCTAGTACCCAATACTTATTTTTTATGATTCTTTCCCTCTTCCCACACTCTATACTTAAGTAGGCCTCAGTGTCTGTTGTTTCTGTTTTCATCATTTAACTCCCACTTACAGGTGAAAACATGCAGTATTTGGTTTTCTATTCCTGCATTAGTTTGCTAAGGATAATGGCCTCCAACTCCAACCACGTTCCTGCAGAGGACATGATCTCACTCTTTTTCATGGCTGCAATAGTTATACATGTACCACATTTTCTTTATCCAGTCTACCATTGACGGGCATTTAGATTCATTCCATTTCTTTGCTATTGTGAATAGTGCTGAAATGAACATGTGTTTTTATCGGAGAAAAATTTATATTTCTTTGGATATATACCCACTGATAGGATCACTGGGTTGAATGGTAGTTTTCTTTCTAGCTCCTTGAGGAATTGCCACACTGCTTTCCACAATGGTTGAACTAATTTGCACTCTCACCAACAGTGTTTGAGTATTCCCTTTACTCTGCAACCTTGCCAGCATCTGTTATTTTTTTACTTTTTAATAATTGCCAGTCTGACTGATATGAGATGGTATCTCATTTTGGCTTTCAATTGCATTTCTCTAATGATCAGTTATATTGAGCTTTTTTTTTTTTCATATGCTTGTTGGTTGTATGTGTGCCTTCTTATGAAAAGTATTTGTTTGGCCAGGCGTGGTGGCTCATGCCTGTAATCCAAGCACTTTGGAGGCCAAGGCGGGTGGATCAACTGAGATTGGGAGTTCAAGACCAGCCTGACCAACATGGTGAAACCCCATCTTATTTAAATAAAAACAAAAAAATATAAAAAAAGAAAACTATCTGTTCATGTCCTTTGTCCACTTTTTAATGGTTTTTTTTTTTTTCTTGTAAACTTGTTTAAGTTCCTTTAAGATGCTGGATGTTAGACCTGTGTCAGATGCATAGCTTACAAATATTTTTTCCCATTCTGACGGTAGTTGGTTTGTTGATAGTTTCTTTTGCTGTGCAGAAGCTGTTTAAATAGGTCCTATTTGTCAATTTTTGCTTTTTTGATGATTACTTTGGCTTCTTTGTCGTGAAATTGTTGCCAGTTCCTATGTCCAGAATGGTATTACCTAGGATGTCCTCCAGGGTTTTAGAGTTTTGGGTTTTAAATTTAAGCCTTTAATCCATCTTGATTTTTGTATATGAGATAAGGAAAGGGTCCAGTTTCAATCTTCTGCATGTGACTATCCAGTTATACTAGCACCATTTATTGAATAGGAAATTGTTTCCCCGTTGCTTGTTTTTGTCAGCTTTGTCAAAGATCAGATGGTTGTAGGTGTGTGGTCTTATCACTGGACTCTCTATTCTGTTCCATTGGTCTGTGTGTTTTTGTCCCAGTACCATGCTGTTTTCATTACTGTAGCCCTGTAGGATGGTTTGAAGGTGGATAGCATAATATCTCCAGCTTTGTTCTTTTTTCAATTCTTTAGGCAACAGGTTTTGAGTCAAAACCTGTACTTTTTACCATAGGTGTGAAACTAATGAAATATCAATTTTGATTTTCTTGTTTTCTTCTGCCAGTTCAATGTACAAACAGTAAGTGTTAGCAGTTCAGCATGCCTTTTGTTCTTGTTACAAACTAGTTGAACTATTACTTTCTAAAATTATACATATAATTTTCACCTAAATGCCCATCAATGACAGATTAGACAAAGAAAATGTGATACACATACACCATGGAATACTATACAGCCATAAAAAAGAGCAGGATCATGTCTTTTTCAGGAACATGGCTGGAGCTGAAGGCTATTATCCTAAGTGAACTAATGCAGGAACAGAAAACCAAAACTGCCTGTTCTCACTTACAAATGGGAGCTAAGTGATGAGAACACATGAATACAAATAGGGGAACAAGAGAAACTGAGGCCTTCTTGAGGATGGAGGGTGGGGGGGGGACAGAAGAAAGAACTATTGGGTACTAGGCTTAGCACCTTGGTGTGTAAGTAACCCATACAACAAACCCCTGTGACACAAGTTTACCTTTAACAAACCTGCACATGTATCGCAAACCTAAAATAAAAGTTAAACAAAAATAAATAATAGTATGTGTATGTTTTTTTCCTACTTTATTGCCCATTACATTAATAGTTCCATTTTGAATTCTTCATTCATGCAGTGATCTTTTATTACTTCTTTTTTTTGTTTTGTTTTGTTTTTTGAGACAGAGTTACACTCTTGTTGCCTAGGCTGGAGTACAATGGCATAATCTTGGCTCACTGCAACCTTCGTCTCCTGGGTTCAAGCGATTCTCCTGCCTTAGCCTCCCGAGTAGTTGGAATTTCATGCATGCACCACCACGTCTGGCTAATTTTTTTGTAGTTTTAGTAGAAACGAGGGTTTCATCCTGTTGGTTAGGCTGGTCTGGAACCCTTGACCTCATGATCTGCCCTCCTCGGCCTCCCAAAGTGCTGGGATTACAGGCATGAGCCACCATGCCCAGCTCTATTTTATTATTTCTTAACTATCTTCCATGTTTGGCTGTTCTAGTTTTAGCTTTTGAAATCATTTGTACTAAATCTAGAAATTTCCCATTATTTCTGTAAATACTGTGCTGTTAATGCCATGAAAAGTCCTATTGTGTATGGCTAAGTATTGAACATTTATTATTATTCTTGGAATATTATATCAATGGTTTTTTTTTTCCCAGGTTCATAATTTATTGTACAAATTGTATTATCACATGATGAGTTGGGATTAGCTTCTCCAGGCATGGAACTTAACAGATGAGGTTAAGAACCAGAGGCAGTTTAAAATCCATTTATGTTGCTTTCACAGCTGGAGTTTTTTTGGACCTTAACTTGAAATATAAGATAATCAAAGCAATGCCTCCGTATGTGGCCAGTACACAATTCTTTCTACCTGTGAGAATGTAAGAGTTGAAATATTTTTTAATACCAGTGAACTGAAATTGTTCATCAGCTTCTGGACCTGCCATGATCTCAATCTGCTAAAGCCACAAATTCCGCACCCAGGGTCCTTCAACGACCGTATCCACTGCTCGGCCCCAATGGTTTTTATATTGGCTTTTAGTTGTTATTGTAGAATACTATCAATTGCTGTTTATTCAGCTTTTTTTTTTTTTTTTTTTTTTTTTTTGTAGTTCCAGTGATTCATGTGCTCTTTTTTTTTTTTTTTGAGACAGAATCTTGCCCCGTTGCCCAGGCTGGAGTGCAGTGGTGCAATCTTGGGCCAGGCATGAGCCACTGCACCTGACTCATGTGCTGTTTTTATGCACAAGTGACAGTCATGCTCTTTTAATGGAGAACCTAAGTGTGTTCTTTCACAAGTATCTTTATTGGCCAAAGCTAATTATGAAGACAGTTGTGAAACAAGAGAGTAGCTGCAGAACTTTGGCTTTGTGCTTAGCATATACAAATGCCTAGTTTCTCCATTTGAAGGAATTTTGATAGAACATGAAATATTAAACCTTCTGCCAGGCTGGACGCGGTGGCTCACACTGGTAATTCCAGCACTTTAGGAGGCCGAGGCAAGGATCACTTGAGGTCAAGAGTTCAAGACCAGCCTGGCCAACATGACGAAACCTCGTCTCTATTAAAAATATAAAAATTGGCCGGGTGCGGTGGCTCAAGCTTGTAATCCCAGCACTTTGGGAGACCGGGGTGGGTGGATGATGAGGTCAAGAGATCGAGACCATCCTGGTCAACATGGTGAAACCCCGTCTCTACTAAAAATACAAAAATTAGCTGGGCATGGTGGCATGCGCCTGTAGTCCCAGCTACTCGGGAGGCTGACGCAGGAGAATTGCCTGAACCCATGAGGCGGAGGTTGTGGTGAGCCGAGATTGTGCCATTGCACTCCAGCCTGGGTAACAAGAGCGAAACTCCGTCTCATATATATATATATATATATATATATATATATATATATATATATATATATATATATAAATTAGCCAGGTGTGGGGGCATGCGCCTGTAATCCTAGCTACTCGGGAGGCTGAGGCAGGAGAATCGCTTGAACCCTGGAGGCAGAGGTTGCAGTGAGCCAGGATGGTGCCACTGCACTCCAGCCTAGGCCACAGAATAAGACTCCATCTCAAATAATAATAATAAGTCAAGAATCTACTGCATTCTTACTATCTAAGTGGAAGGACATGACAAGTTTACCCTTTTTCATTCCCAAGGGTTTCTGCTGACCAAGTTCCTCATACTCTGGAGTAATTCAATTGCCAATATTAGAGACAGTTACCTGCAGTCCCTTTTGTTTTGGTAACTTTGGACAAGAAATAGGGAGAAGCATTTCCCTGGGATGAAACAGTATGGCCAGGTTGTGTTGTACTGGCAGCACCAAGACCTCCCAAATGACAGCGGAACTTTGTGCTCTTTCAAACTTTTTTTGTAAATGTGTTTGTGATATGCAATGCCCTCTCCAGAGCAGGCTCAGGCGGCAGCCCTTCTCATCTGGCCCTAAGGGTAGTACTGCTTCTCTTGGGAGTTTGTGCAACTGTCATGAGCTTGAGGGTTGCACACTGACTCGTTATCCTTGTGCAAGGTCACCTCTGCCCTTTACTGCAGCCTTTTCCCAGGCACCAATCCCTAGATAGAGCCAGGCAGCCTGGGACTGGTGATTTAAACAAGAGTGTGCTGTGTTCTACCCACATGAGTAAGAATGAAATCTCCAAAGGCCACTGCTTTGTTCTCCAACTTGTGTGAAATCTAAATAGTGCTCCAAAGTGAAATCCTTGCTCCTCCAGAATTGTACAACATATATTTGTTTTAACTCTTTATCAGTAAAAGCAAAACAAAACAGAACAAAACAAACAAACAAAGAAAAACCAGGTACAGTGACTCACACCTATAATCCCTGCACTTTGGGAGGCCAAGGAGTGGAGGATCACTTGAGGCCAGGAGTTCAAGACCAGCTTGGGCAACATAGGGAGATCCTATCTCTAAATAAATAATTTTGTCTTTCCAACATAGCATAGCTGTGTCATCATCAGGCCATAGACCTTGAACACCCTCCACCAATACCTCAGTCCTTTAGTCTCCGTTAATCCACTGTTTCTGCTCAGCCAGAATATCTTTCTACCAGTCCCAAATTCATAGCCTTCCACATGCATCAGACCTTCCCTCTTAATGAGGAGGAAGTCACTTTCCAGGCTTTTGTTAGGCAGGGGGCCGATTCCCCTCCATCTTTGTCTGCAGACTCCATCACAGTAACTCTGGCTAGCATAGAGATGTACCAGATGAATCATCACCTTATTTGTAAGATGATGGTGCCAGCCTATACAGGCAGACCCAAAGTCAGTTCATGATGATGCTTAGACCCATCTACCACAAAATGAGAAAAACAAGGACAATATAGTGAATTTTGATAGCACCGAATTTATCAGATTAAGGATTATTCTTTATTCTGAGATTATGGCCTTTTTTTGGCAGGGGTGGAGGCAGGTGGGTTTAAAATATCTTTTTTTTTTTAAATAAAATTATGATGCTAGTATTATAGCTGGTAGTTTGAGAAGTTTAATGTCCTCACTTGGCAAAGCACCAAAGTGGCAATCTTATGTTTTTCCCCAAAATGTCTTAGAAGGTTTTATTAGTTTTGGAATTCTAGACAACTGGGAACTACTGGTTTGGGGGATGATTTAATATTCTCTGACTCCCGGGAGTGTCACCAGTGGTGTTATGTGCCTCAGTGAGGTAATAGCTGATATGGGTTCCCTAAATGTCATTTAGTTAAAATGTTAGCCTCATGCTTACTATAGGCACATGAGTGTCACCACTTTCTACCAAATGACTTATGAAAATAGTGACACAGCAAAGTAACCTGGTGTATGGAAATACTCCCAATTATACAGACTCTTCATATATTAAATAAAGGGAGGACTCTGGAGAGGCTAATGTCTCAAAGGTAGTATGCTGTATTGAGCAGGGATCCCCAACCCCGAGGTAGAGCTCAGCCTGTTAGGAACTGGGTGGCAAAAGAGGGGAGTGGCCATTACCACCTAAGCTCCACCTCCTGTCCGAGCAGCAGAGGCATTAGATTCTCATAGGAACATGAACTACTGTGAACTCTGCATTCGAGGGATCTAGGTTGTGTGCTCTTTATGAGAAATTAGTGGTTGATGAACTGAGGTGGAACAGTTTCATCGTCTTACAAAAAACTAGTCCCTTTTTGGTCCCTGATGCCAAAAAGTTGGGGATTGCTGAGAATGGAGATTCTTAAGTCAGATAACCAAGGTTCAAGTCCCAGCGATGTCTTACAATGTCACAAGACAAATTACTTAGCCTAAGTCTCAATTTCCTCATCTTTAAAATGAAAGCAATACTAATGGTGCTAATTCTTTAAGACTCTTCTGAGATATGTATAAAGCATATTAAGCATAGATATTTCATGTTTGCTGTATAGCTAGCACTTGATAGACATTTATTATAGATAGTCTTAGAGAAAAAGGCGATGGGGTTAGAGGAAAAGATTCTGAGGTCCAGATGGGATAAGAAAAGCGACGGGGCTTGGGAAGGTTTAAAAACATTGTTTGTTTGTTTGTTTGTTTTGGGAGGGAGTCCCACTCTGTTGCCCAGGCTGGAGTGCAGTGGTGCAACCTCGGCTCACTGCAACATCCACCTCCTGGCTGCAAGCGTCTCCTGCCTTAGCCTTCCAAGTAGCTGGGATTACAGGCACCCACCACCACGCCTGGCTAATTTTTGTATTTTTAGTAGAGATGGGGTTTCACCACGTTGGCCAGCCTGGTTTAGAACTCCTGATCTCAAGTAATCCACCCACCTCCGCCTCCGGAAGTGCTGGGATTACAGGTGTGAGCCACTGAGCCCAGCCTAAAAATGTTTTGAATCATCATCTAACAAGAGAAAAGAGAAAGGTTTAATTTAGGTTTGGTCAGGGATGTTGCACAGCAGCAGAAAATTATCAAGATCTAAAGGGGAGGTAGAAAAAAAAGAAAAGACAAAGGGTCTTTATGAGCTATTTGGCTCTGGAGGAGAAAGCCTGGGAAAAGTGGTTTTGTTGCATCAGGGTGAGTTAGATCCCGGGCCAGGGAGGCAAACTTGGTCTGTATAGGAAATCTACTTTTTTTGTATGTACCAGAAGCTCAGCAACAAATAATTTCCCTCAAAAACCTGGTTTTAGAATGTGCTAACTGGACACAGATCTAGAATATAGCCCCCAAATTTAAATTCCAGAAATATGTTATACAGGCTGAAAATAATTAATTTAAAACAAAATTATCATAAAAAACAAATAATAAAATGCGATGCATGACTATTATAATTCTGGATTTTAAAAAAATTTAGTTAAAAGGCATTTTTGGGAAAACAAAGAAAATTTAAATAAGGACCATATTTTAGGAGATATTAAATTAGTGTTGATTTTTCTTAGGTGTGATAAATGGTGTTGTGGTTATGTAAGAAAAAGTACTTATTTCTAGTTGCTGCATGTGAATTATTTTGGGCCAAATTGTCATGAGGTCTGCAATTTACTTTCAAATAATGCAGGAGAGAGGAATCTCTCTATACAGAAAAACTACAGAGCTAGTAGGGCAGAATGCTAAGAAGTGAATTTAGGTGAAGGATTTACAAGTGTTAATTGTATTACTGTATTACACGTTCAACATTTTTTTGTAGATTTGCATATTTTCTAAATTAAAAGTTTGGAGAAAAACTTACTGGATCGCGCCTCCACTTAAAAATATAAAAAAGCCTTAGCGAAGGGAAGAAAAGTGAAAGAGACAGGGCACCGCTTCGGTTTCCCCACGTGCAAAGCGTGGAGGAGGCTGCAGTTTTAAACGCTTGCCTGGGCGCTGGCTTCCCTCTTCTGGGCTCAGTGTGGTGACTTGCAGCAAGGGAAGCCACATACATGGCATTGGCTTCGCTGGCGCCACGATTATCTTAAAGGGTTTTCTAAATTATTTGAATTGCGATGAGAATATGTGGTTCTGGGGAAGGTAATCATGGTGATTAAATAGTGAGATTAAAAAAAATAACACCAAAAGAGTCTCGCGTGTACGTGGAGGAATGTGAACATGCCGCCGGCAGCACCGCGCGCGGGGAGATGCTCCGGGCACCGTGGAGCTGCGTCTCCGGCCTCAGTGCGCTGAGCGATGCTGCGATGCTCCGGGCGGGCGCTCACAGGGTTAACGCCGCCGGGCAAGGGGACCGCACTTCCACTGCCCGCCCACATTCCGCCGCTGAATAGAGGCGGTGGTCTGTAGCCGGTGGGGTGATTTCGCCCCTCGGCGTCCGACCTTCCCACTGGCCAGGCTCGCGCCCCTCCCGGGCCGTCCCTGAGCTCCTCAGTCACGTTACTCTCCCCGCTATTCACGCGGCCCTGCGGGGTTACAAAGAGGGACATTAGGAAGTCTGCGGACATTGCAGGGGCTCGGAACGTGGGGACAATTACCGTGGCTCTGAAGACCCCTGTCGCCCAGCCTTGTAATCTGACCCCTCCCATGATGTTACCGGGGGCCCTGTGTTTGCAGATCTGTTTCTTTGTCTGAATTTTGGCAATAAAGTGAGCTACAACATCAGAAATGTGTGTGCCCTTTCATTAAATCCGCATTAACCAGACAAAAAGGAGACACTTTCATTGATTTGCCTGTCTAGTTTATAAAGCATATTTCACAAAATATAAACCTTTTTAGTAATAGGGAGAAAACCAGGTTTTAAGTCTATGGAGACCTAAATGAAAATACATATTTTCACAAATAATGCTCCAGAACCAAGTCTAATCATTTAACCTTCTCTTGTGATGAATCACATTTTAGGATTTTTTATTTGACAGCTTCAGCTGGCACGATTTAAAAAATATCTTATAAAGTATATAAACCATAAAAGAGGCCTGGTGCAGTGGCTGACGCCTATAATACCAGCACTTTGGGAGCCTGAGGCAGACAGATCTCTTGAGGTTAGGAGTTTGAGACCAGCCTGGCCAACGTGGGGAAATGCTGTCTCTACTAAAAATACAAAAATTAGCTGGGTGTGGTGGTGTGCACCTGTAATCCCAGCTACTCAGGAGGCTGAGGCATGAGAATTGCTTGCACCTGAGAGGTAGACGTTGTAGTAAGCTGAGATTGTGCCCCTGCATTCCAGCCTGGGCAACAGAGCAGGACTCTATTTCAAAAGAATAAGTTAAATCAAATTAAAAGAGCATAAATGCTTCATTTTTATTACATGACTCAATGACCATGAAAATTAAAGACAGTATGATTAAGTGGGTGTCAGTCCATTTTGTGCTGCTAAAACAGAAAATTACCAAGACTGGGTAATTTATAAAGAAAAGAAGTTTATTTCTTACCTTTCTGGACGCTGGAAAGTCCAAGATCTGGCAAATGCATCTGCTTAGCTTCCAGTGCAGGTCCGGTGCTGCATCATCACATGGCAGAAGGCATCACAGGGAAATGGAGTGGGGTGCACTGAGAGCCAAACTGGCTTTCATAAGATACTCTCTTGATAAGTATCATGAGGAAGGCCTGGTTTTTAGATACATCTAAATTTTTATTAGCTTTTGCCCCAATGTCAGTAAGCGTTCCTCACCTGAGTGCTTAACTAGAGGCAAGGCAGTGCAAAGCAGAAGGAGGAATCAAAGAACAATTATGTCCTAGCACCTGCACCATGCCTGCTGGCCAAGGGTTTTTTTGTTTTTTTGTTTTTTTTTTGAGAAAACCTAAAAACATCAGCTTCTCTTCCTTTGCCTTAGTAATTCCCCAAACTTTGCTGTTCATTGGAAACACCTGGAATGTTTTTTGGACCATTCTGATGACAGATTCGCACCCTAGATATTATGATTTAATTGTGGGGAATTTTTTTTTTTTGAGACGGAGTCTTGTTCTGTTGCCCATGCTGGAGTGCAGTGGCGCAATCTTGGCTCACTGCAATCTTTGCCTCCTGGATTCAAGCGATTCTCCTGCCTCAATCTCCCAAGTATTCCCGGGCTAGAGGTATGTGCCACCATGCCTGGCTAATTTTTGTATTTTAGCCCATTCCTGTTATCCATTTTATCCTGTTTAATCCATTATTGGATTAAGCCATTCATGAGGGCAGAGTCCTCCTGGCCCTAATCTACCTCTTAATACAGTTATATATTGGGGATTAAGTTTCAACATGAATTTCAGAGGGGACAAACATTCAAACCATAGCAGCATGCAAAGCAAAATGACATCTATTATTACTAGAGGAAGTAAATTAGCATGCATAGATAGGTAATATCTAACGGTTAGAGGGCTTCTGCAGTTGCTGTTCTGTGCCTGGAATGCTGTTTCCCCCAACACTCCCCATGGCTTACTCCTCCACTTCCTTTATAGTTGTTCAGATGCCACCTTCTCAGTGAGGCCTTCTAAACCACCTCCTGTTAAATTCCACTGCATCAGCTCCTTCTCCCACAATTCACTCCCAATCCTCCTCACCCTGCTCTATTTTTCCCTGTAACATTAATCACATTCTTAATTCAATATAATTTACTTCCTTACATTTACTGTCAGTCTCCCCCCCCTACTAAAAGGTAACCTTCACAAGGATGGATTCCACAGATGTAGCCCCAGTATCTAGAACACTGCCTGGCACATAGGAGGTGTTCAATAAAACACCTGCCAGATGAATGAATGGACTTACATGATCTTTACTCAGTTCTTTTAAAGTCTGTTCATCATTATATGGAGAGCGCAATAGCTAACAGTAGTACTACCAGCAACAACAATAACAACAATAGCAGTTATTTATCAAATGCAGTACCAGCAACAACCATGATATCAATAATCAGTTATTGTTGAAATTTACCAACAATAATATCAATTTTTTTTTCAAACTATATTATCTGTTATATCAAAAATCACAATTGCCATGTATCACATCCCTGTCCTATGAGCCAGATAATCCCACATAGAAGACATTATTAAATCCATTTTTCAGATGAGGAAACTAGAGCTGAAGCATTAAAGAAACTTGCCCAAGGCCCAAGGTCAGTAAGTGGAGAATCTTTTCTGATTCCCTTTTCCCGCTGTGTTTAGAAACTCCCAAATGTACTGGGTTCCTGGCGCGCAGTAAGTCAGCCCTGAGGAAACAGGAGTCTTTCCTCACACTCTGGGAATGTCATTGGATGCCTGCAGAATGGGTGGGTCTTTCTTCAATTTTTCTGGTACTTCCAGACTTGGACCATGTGGAACCACCCACCACTCCCTCCCCACTCTTGCCAGCCTGCAGATTCGGTCAGAGTAGGTTTATATCCCTAGAGGCAGAAAACTGCTCTAACTTGCCCTCCAAGAGGTATGGACCAAAGAGAAAGTTGATGAAAATCTAACTCTGCCTGCCTCAATGTTTCTTGAAATGGATGTTCCTTAGAATCCCTAATCAGCTGTTTTTTAAACAGATTGATTTGAGGAACAGATGGACTCTAGATGAAGCTGTAATCCAGAGGTTGCAACTGATTTCTGTTGACAGTTTAAAACCCCACCTATTTGTCAATAGTGGGAACTCTTCTGGGGGAATGCTCTGTTCCTGAAAGAGAAGAATGTTTCTGTTCTGACCACTGAATAAAGAGAGAATGGATCTAGGCAGGAGTGACTTAAGTTTAAATAGATTTTAATATAAAAAGGCTACAGATCCAATGGAAGTGAATATAGTTGATCTGTATACACAGAGATTGATCAAACTAATCTGACTGGAGTCTGTGCAGGCTATTGTTTGGGAGCAAGATAGATCCAACTGCGTGCAAAGAATTGTGAATGAATGGGGATCGATGGCTCAGTGGGCAGGCAGGGCATGGGGGACCTGACTAATCAGACATTCACATTGCCCACTGTTTCGTTCTATTGTTTCCAAATGTGAGAAGCTGCTCTCCAGTCCCCCACATACAAAGTTCTTTATTGAACTTCACTGTGGCATGATCTGGCTGCTTTACTCCAACTATCAGCCTCAGAAGTAGTTTTGCTTGATGGTGTCTGGCAGCACGGCTTTGCTTCAGTAGATTTATGAGCTGTGAAAGATGGCCAAATTAACACCCTCAGCATTCCTGATAGGATTAGAGGCCTGCATTTGCATACCGCCCTGAAGTACACTATCTCTGTGTCTTCCCAGGCCTTCTGGGTGGGGTTTGGAGAGGGCAAGTGGGAGGTGACGCCACACATCCCCCTCCCAGCTGGCAACACAAAGGGCCGCCATGTGATTCCAAATGATGTTATTTGGCATTTAACATCTTCTAATGGCTGTGTCTCCCAATCAAAAGAACTGAACTGAAGTGGTGAATGCATCCCCTTTCAGAGCGAGGACGCCCATCCTCGCTCATGGAGAGAAAGAGCAGTCTCTTCTTTGGGGCGGGACTGACAATCCAACTGCCCTGACAAGGACTGGAGTGAACCTTAAAATATCCATTTAAGTCATACTGATTACTGATTGTTCTGATTATAATGGTAACGCTTATTTATTGTAGAAAATTTGGAAAATGCTGAAAAATACAGCAAAGTAAAAATCGCCCATCATCTCATTACTGAAAGATAGCTTGCCATTAACATTTTGGTGTATTCATTTATCTACAATCTGTTTTCTATGCATGTAAACAGATAATTTGTTGTTTTTGCTTTAACAAAGCAGGATCATGTTGTTTATCCTAAATGTTTTTTAATTTTTAATTTTTATATATTTTTGAGAGAGTCTTGATCTGTCGCCAGGCGCCAGGCTGGAGTACAGTGGCGCAATCTCGGCTCACTGCAATCTCTGCCTTCTGGGTTCAAGTAATTCTCCTGCCTTCGCCTCTCTAGTAGCTGGGACTACAGGCGCGCGCCATCACGCCCAGCTAATTGTTGTATTTTTTAGTAGAGATGGGGTTTCACCATGTTGGCCAGGATGGTCTCGATCTCTCGACCTTGTGATCTGCCCGCCTCAGCCTCCCAAAGTGCTAGGATTACAGGCATGAGCCACCATGCCCAGCCTTATCCTAAATCTTTTAATATTATATCCAAAGCATTTTCTCATGTTAATAAATATCTTCTTTGGAAAATGTTATACAATTTATCTATATTATATTACTATATAATACATATATTTACTATATATTACTAAATATTATATAATACATACTTCTTTTTTCCTTTTTGAGACAGGGTCTCCCTCTGTTACTGAGGCTGGAGTGCAGTGGCAAGATCATGGTTTACTGCAACCTCCACCTCCCAGGCTCAAGTGATTCTCCCACCTCAGCCTTCTGGGTAGCTGGGACCCCAGGCACATACTACCATGCATGGCTAATTTTTTGGTAGAGATGGGGTCTTGCCATGTTGCCCAGGCTGGTCTCTAACTTTTGAACTCTAGTGATCTGCCCACCTTGGCCTCCCAAAGTGCTGAGATTGCAGGTGTGAGCCATCGTATCTGGCCTATATTTCTTTTTATAATAGAGATGGGGTCTTGCCATGTTTTCTTGGCTGATCTTGAACTCCTGGGCTCAAGCCACTCTCCCACCTCAGCCTCTCAAAGTTCTGGGATTACAGATGTGAGCCACTGTGCCCAGCATTTTTTTTTTTAAGAGTCAGGGTTTGGCTCTGTCTCATAGGCTGGAGTAGAGCAGTGCAATGATAGCTCACTTTAACCTCAAACTCCTGGCCTCAATGGATACTCCTGCTTCAGCCTCCCGAGTAGCTGGCACTATAGGCAGAGCATCATCATCATGCCGAATTTTCTGTTTGTTGGTAGAGATGGGGTCTGGTTATGTTGCCCAGGCTGGTCTACAACTCCTGGACTCAAGCTATCCTTCTGCCTTGGCCTTCCAAAGTGCTAGGATTACAGGTGTGAGCTACCATGCCTGGCCCAGGGAAGGTTATTTTTAATGAGTGAAAAGTGTTCCATTATGTAGAATAAAATATCTCAATTTAGGTTGCATTACCCAAAGTCATGTGCTTTACTTTAGGGGACAACATGTATAAAAAGTGTGTACCATGTAAACAAGATGCAGTATTAAGACTCTTCCTGAATTTGCATTACAGGTGATGCTCTGTCTATAGTCCCAGCTACTCAGGAGGTTGAAGCAGGAGGATCCTTTATATATTGTTATAATGATTAATTAAAATATTTGTTATTATTACAAGAAGAAACAGTGAAAATTATTGAAACAACAAAATATGGTATTTCTAATCAATGGGAGAATAATAAATAATGTAATAAGTGGTTCTAATACAAAAGATGAACTATTTGGGGAAAAATGAAAATTAAGTAAAATCCTTACTTCACACATATTCGAAAAATAAATTCCAAATAGATCTAGGGGTCAAATATTGAAAGAAAAATAGAACTAGGGGATGATAAAGGTGAATATTTGTATGATCTCAAAATGCGGATGTATAGAAGAAAATAAAAATTAAGAGATATAATTAAACAATTTTAATTTGATATGTAAAAAATATATAAATACAAAATAGACCAAAATTATGACAGTAAAGATATTCACCCTTAGGATTAATGAATTTAATGAAGGTTAAAACAATATCAATTTTATCTGTCAAATTAACAATTTTTTTTAAAAGAATGATACTCTGGTGGGGGTGCTGAAAATGTGTACTCTCATATACTACTGGTAGGATTGTAAATTAGTGTAACTCCTCTGTAGGGAAACTTATAAATCTATAAATCATAAAATCATAAAACAGCATTTCCCAGCTCTCCTTTTTAGATATTAAAATAAATATTAAATATTATCTATACTGTAGTATTGTAGATCAATTTACTCAAATGATCACCATTAATTTTCATAGCAAACCTATGTTTTATGTACATAAATCTATAATGACGCTCTTATGGATGAGGCAATGGGGGCTAAATATTTGTAAGTTTTATTAATTTCATTGTCCTGACACTGTTTCCCATGTATTGTTTTTCTCATTCAGTTTGATTTGGCCCAAACGGAGATAATGTTAAAAGCATCAACCCCGCCCCCTACACAAATAAAGCTTAGAGAAAAATCGCTTGCAGCTGCCTTTTCAAATCTTCAGTGACAGAGACAGTGTGGAAGGAGTGACACTCTGTACTGGGAGGCCCATTGACTGAGTCACATCATCACACCACATAGTCTTGGGTCCTGTTAAATGAAATAACACCCCATGATAGGGGCAAGGGATGACTGAGGTGGTAGAAGTTTCTATATGTAGTTGAAATTTCATAGAACCTCTAAGAGATGGACTGAAGCCAAGAAATCCAAAACCCAGCATGTGAAATAGATTGGAAAATAATTTCTTATTCTTTAGGACAGTTACCATCAAGGTAGTTCATCCTATCTCAAGAACTATGCCATGTTCTTTCCTTTTTTTTTTAATTAAAAAAAAATTTTTTAAATTTTATTATTATTTTTTTAGGATGGGGTTTCACTATGTTGGTCAGGCTGGTCTTGAACTCCTGACCTCAGGTGATCCGCCCACCTTGGCCTCCAAAGTGCTTGGATTACAGGCATGAGCCACCATGCTCAGCCAATGCCATGTTTTAATATTGGAAGGAATGTATTCCGGCCCTGGATATTTCTTAAAGTATGTATTTGGGTTTCTTGTCTTTTACTTTCAAAATTAAATTTTCGTCTTTGTTGTGAGTGGTATAAAATGGTGTTTCAGTAACCTGGTTTCTAGCCTTATACTCATAGGAAATAAATTCAATATTTATCATTCAATTAAGGCCTATTGCCCAGGAATCATTTAGATTGTATCATTAAATAGGAGGTGCCTGTAAATCCATTATGTTAGAGATTCTAATGACTGGATGTCATTAGAATCACATGAGTTTAAAAAATATAGCTGCCTGGGCCTCCCTCACTCTCAGAGATTCTGATTCAATCAGTCCAGCATGGACTTAGAGTATTCCCAAGAATTTCTAATTAGCAGCCAGAGTTGAGAGCTGCAGTATTTATTTGATTCCTTGCTAAGTTGCCTTCCCTATAAGGATGCTGGCTGTGCAGACAGGAACCATGTTGTCAGTGTTGTTCATGACTGTCTTTCCAGTATCCAGCCTAATGCCAGGGACATTTGTATTAAATGAATCCAATAATGCCCTTGGAGTTCGTTGATTCAAGTAGTGAGTGGTGCAGCCTGTTTAGATCCACCACTGGGCTTCAGGGGGAACTAGAGGCTCTGAGAACAGGTTCGAGCCAAGTTTAGGAGTAACTGGAGGAGACAAGACAAACACATGATGAGCAACGTAGGGATTTTAGCAAGAGTTGGGGCAGACTCGACTGGCCTTGAGTGTGAGAAGACAGAATCCATGTGAAAGACAATTCTTTATCCCCTGAAGGATGCCGGAATGTCAACTGTGTGAAGAAAGTGAGAGGTGAGGCCAGCTAAGAGTTTGCAATAGAGGCAGAAGTTGGTTAAGGCTGAGGTGCTATTGGGATACCTGTATTCAGAGCTGTGCTTCTATTTTTCTATAATTCCAAGCACAACATTGTGCTATGAATCAGAGAGCTCCTGAGTAGATGGGACTACAGGTGCATGCCACGATGCTCAGCTAATTAAAACACATTTTTTATTTTATTTTTTTCTTTTCTTCAACCCAGGTTTGAGGCCTTTGAAATTTTTTTTTTTTTGAGACAGTGTCTCCCTATGTTGGCCAGGCTGGTCTTGATTCCTGGCTTCAAGTGATCCTCCCACATTGGCCTCTGAGAGTGTTGGGATTACAGGTATGAGCCACCATGCTGGCCACCATGTTGGAGTTCTTCCAATTCTCAGTCTGTGAGTTTATGAGAATCCCAGACAGAAGCTTTATATATATATATATATAATGTAGATGCCTTTATCAAAGGCCTTTTCAGAATTCAGGGGGATTATTGTCTAATTTTTGCCCTGTGAGCTGCTGATAGGGTGAATTATATGATTTTCTAGTGGTGAACCAGTCTTGCATTTTTGGTATAAACTCCAACTGGTCATTACAGATTAGTTTTAAAAACGGCTTTAACATCTCCATCGCCCCAAAGTTCCCTCATATCCATCTGCAGTTTATCTATGCTCCTGGTATTATGATGTTTTGCTAGATTTTGCTTGCAATTATTTCAACGTTTTGTGCATGAATGTCCACTCCTTTTTGTATTACCTTGTTGAATTTTGCTATTAATTCTACATCACATTTATTAAAAAACTGGAAACTCTGTCCACACTCTTAGAATAATTTAAATAACATTGGAGTTATCTGTTCCTTAATGTTTTGTAAGAATCTACCTATGAAACTCCCTGGGTCTAGGAATTGTTTGGAGATAGCTCTTTGAAAGACTTTATTTTTTGGCATTTGGTTTGTTTAGACTTGCTCTCTTTCCTTGGGTTAAAGTCATTTATGTTTTACTAGAATATTACTGTAGGTGTTATCGTGGTTCCCAAATTTATTTTTATTGAGTTGAGCAAAGTGGTTTTTAAAAAATTTTCTTTTTCTTTTTTTGAGGTGGAGTTTCGCTCTTGTTACCCAGGCCGGAGTGCAATGGCGCGATCTCGGCTCACCGCAACCTCCACCTCCTGGGTTCAGGCAATTCTCCTGCCTCAGCCTCCTGAGTAGCTGGGATTACAGGCACGCGCCACCATGCCCAGCTAATTTTTTGTATTTTCAGTAGAGATGGGGTTTCACCATGTTGACCAGGATGGTCTCAATCTCTTGAGCTCGTGATCCACCCGCCTCGGCCTCCCACAGTGGTGGGATTACAGGCGTGAGCCAACGCGCCCGGCCTTAAAAAATTTTTAACTACTCTGTACTTATTGGAAAGACAGTTGGTCTTCAAAATTTTTAAACATTTTTCTTTGTATTTGTGGTTATTTCTCTATTGAAACTTTTTTATATTGTAGATTTCTGATTTTCTTGATTACCTTATCTATTTTATTCCCTTAAATAACTAGTTCTTAAATTTACTGCTTCTACTCCCAGAGTTACGTAAGAGGGAAAGCCACTCTGTGAGGAGTGGTGACCTTTCAGTGAAGGGGACAGCTAACCCAGTGATTCTCATCCAGGGTGATTTTGTCCTCCAGGGGACATCTGGCAATGTCTGAGATATTTTTGGTTGTCACACGGGGCAGCTGTACTATTTGCATCTAGTGATCAGGGATCAGAGATACTGCTAAACATTCGACAATGCA
This sequence comes from Callithrix jacchus, assembly GCF_049354715.1. Taxonomy (NCBI): domain Eukaryota; kingdom Metazoa; phylum Chordata; class Mammalia; order Primates; family Cebidae; genus Callithrix; species Callithrix jacchus. Next base: position 84,645,896 of record NC_133513.1, on the reverse strand, counting down.
CAGAATAGCCCCCACAACAAGTAATTATCTTCCCAAAATGTCAACAGTGCCAAGGTTGCCCTGAGACCAATCTGTATGGAAGCTGGGAAATACACGTTTGAATTTCATTCTCCTAATCACCCTCCAACATCTGGCTGATACTCCCCTTTGGTTAAACCCAAAGAAAAGCCAAAGAACAAGGGAATCTGTCCATGTAGTCCATCAAAATTACTATTCTGGGCAAAAAGGAGTGTGGAGAACTGTGAAGAGTGAATCAGGAGGGCAAAGAGAAGAGTCATTATATAAACATTGCGATCAGTGTTGTGTTAGTTCATGTGACTCCTGGGGCCGCTGAGCAAGGGTTTCTTGGTATACCTAGATGTGAGAGGAATTTCTCATTTTACCAGTAATGCCAAATTGATTTCAAAAGCACTAACACCAACAGCAATGTGTGGGATTCAGATTAACACTTGCATTGCTAAATTTTCTACTTTTGTCAATTCTCGCAGGTATAAAATGGTATCTTATGGTACCCAGTTTGAATTTCCTTGATTACTAATGAGGCTGAGCATTTTTTAAATGTTTATTGAGGTCTCCCATTTTGATAAATGCCTGTTCATATCCCCACCTCCAACTTTTTTTTTATGTGCTGTTTTTAGTATATACTGGATACAAGTTATTTGCCCTTTATGTGTTGCAAATATTTTCTCTCTGTGACTTGCCTCTTTACTTTCTTCTTAGTGGTCTTTGGATAAACAGATACTTTTAAACTTAATATGGTCAAAATTTACCAAACTTTTCTTTTAAGGCCAGTATTCCCTGAAGCTCACTTAAAAAGTTCTTCCTTATCCCCAAGTCAGAAACAGTCACCTGTTATTTTTCTTAGACTGGTTCATTTTTATCACCTTTCCCCCATCTTTACACTTTGATTTTTACTCTTTTAGTGATGATCTTTGAAAACTTAATATGCATACTTGACTTAAAGTCTAAATTTCATCAGTATCTTCAAGCTTCTATTTCTCATATTATTGTCAACTAGTATTTTCATTCCACCTTGTTTTAAAAATCTCAAATCCATTACTTCTGTATTGCAGACAATGCTTATTATAGTGCTTTAAACAGTCCTGTGACAAAATTCAAAAGAAATGAAAGGCTATACAGTTTAGTCTCTTTCACGTCTTATCCCTGTGGCATTGAGATTTCCTCCCAATAGTTCATGTGTATCCTGAAGGTATTTTATTCATAAACAAGCAAATACATGTTGTTTTTTCCTACTGTATACAAATAGTAGCAAATCATACACATTAGTCTTCAAGATTATTCCTTTTCAATAATGTCAGCCTTTTTACTGACATGTTTGCCAATTTTCTTTGTGCACTATGCTTCTGGCATCCTGCTCCTCCCCTTCTGGATTCAACTGCCTTCTTTGCTAAAGAACAATCTATTAGATCTCTCAGCAAAAGAGCAGATGCATTTTTCATTCGCTTTTAAATACCAGTTTATCTGCTATAGATTTCTAGGCTAACAGCAGTTTTTCCTCAGCACTTGGTAGTTATTTTATTGTCTTCTGGCTTCTATTGCTGCCACTGAAAAGTCTGCTGTCAGTATATTAATCCTTTGTTTTTTCTGTTACTTTTTTTCTTGTCTTTTGATGCTCTGCAGTTTCGCTATGTCTAATCGCAGACTTGCTTTTATTCATCCTCTTAGGTGATTCTTAAACTGCTGCTGCTTTAAAGATTCCTATTCTATGTATTCTGGAATATTTTTCAAGTCTCTTCTCTCCCTATTCTTTACGTTGTATCTCTTCATTCTATTCTCTATGTCTCCTAGTCTGACATTTCCTGTCTCTTCCTCTGTGCTCTGTGTTCTCCACTGTATCTTCAAGTTTCCTAATTCCATCTTCAGATATGCCCAGTCTGTAGTTTAATCTGAGTTTCAATTTTTATTAATTATATAACTTAGTTCTAAAGACTTACCTTTTCAAAGACGTTGCCTTCTTCATAGCATGGACTTCTTAATGGTTTTAATGATTTCTTTTATTCCCCCTCATCTCAATAATTTTAAACAATACTTTACTACTTTAAGTTTGTGGGGGGTGCTAATTCTCCAAGATTGTGTCTACTGATTTGTGCTCACAATGCACTGTTTTGGATTTTTGATAAGTTCATCTGAGTGAGGCCTGTTTTTCCTACATGAATATGATGCAGATTGGATTATGGGTATGTCTGTCTGTGTGCTTGTAGCAGTAATTTTCAAACTAAGATCCCTGGGGGTTAGGGATTTATATACTCTACATTTTGAGCTTCTTTAAGATTTTGTTAGAACAAAGGAATTAGTGGCTAATAAATCTGCAGTTTTAAAATTCCATGCTCTGTGTCTCTGTGACAAGTGGGAAAACACAAGCCACTAATTCTGGAGTATTCAGGGCAATCATATTAATTATAATAACCAGTTATTGGCAAGTACAATGCTTAGTAGCACAGATAGAAAATCATTTATTAGTCTTATAAGTGTTAGAAAAAATTTAAAAGGTTACATAATATTTTTCAAGATTACATGGATGGTGAGGGGGTAGAATAAAAATTAAAATCCAGATACATCTGACCCTAGAGCCCAATCACTTAATCACTATTTATTCACTCAACCAAAAATTTACCGAGGAACACTATGTGCCAGGTATGCCAGGTGTTAAGTCTGCTGGTATACAAAGCAGTGAAACCTTTCAAACTATCTGTGAAGAATCAGTTTCTTTTTTCTTTTTTAAGTTTCCAATTCATTGCAGGGCAGAATTTCAATTAAAAACAATAAGAAAAAAAATTACATCAATGTCTTGCTATAAAAGTTTAAAAAAGTTTACCCTTTTTGTATTCATTTCTCCATGGGCTGGTAACATCCGTTTGCGGACCAATCCCATCTGCAGATCACACCTTTGCATAGCACTGCTTTATAGTATAATTGGCAGACTGCTTTTGGCGGCTCTGTATATATTTGTGTTATGGAAATGACAGCTGTGGGTAGGTGACAAAGTGGAGATAACACTTTTAATAATAATGGCTTTATGTGAAGAGTAAAACTTTCTAAGGAGGGTGTAATTAAGTATTTTAGGTCATAGCTGGCCTAAACAAGCCAGCACAAAAGGGTAGGAGGTATGGAGACTCAGGAGATAGGGAAAGGCTATATTGCAATTTAATTTTATAGAAGTCTGACAGTTCTGGTGAAAAATGAGTACCACCACAACTTGCTTCCTTTGTCATTCTGGTCCTGTAATAGGACAGGACATCAGGTAAAGGCACAGTCAGGAGTACTGATTGTAAGAGCTCTGGGAAATCTGCATGTTTTCTTGCCTCATCAACCTGCAAACAACTGGATCACAATAAACACCTGAAACTGGCAGGCATACTTGAAATAGCAAGCAAATACTTCCATATTACCCCAAATGAAGCAGGAACATAAAGCTGCTCAAATATATTTCAAAGCCAAAAGACTTAAGAATTATTTGTACCATCATTCTCTTATGGAAAACAGGGAATTGATCACACACAAGGAAACTTAACATACTGAAGTCTAATATACATACAACTAATATGCTTTTTAAAACAGCAATAAATATCACTAACTGAGGTTTGGAAACTTATTAAGAATGTTTTCATATAACACAGACATATAAATATATTCCTCTTTATAAGGTAAGAAGATTAATTTCCCAGGAATGGGCTTTAAGGTTTACCAAAGTTGTGTTGGATGGACTAAATGCTGAAAACATCTTATGGCTACTTTCATTTTACTGAGCAAGTATGGCTACAATATTCAATATTTAAACTTCAAACTGCATTCTTTATCACTATTAGACTCAGAACTACATTGTTTTCCTGCAATTGTGGTTTATTGTAGTATCTTAATCCATTTTCTCAAAGACCATTCAACACATTTATACTATTCCAGTAATTACCATGCTACCCAGAAAAACAAGTGAACAGTTTATTAAGAATTAAATGAGGGTATGGAATGTGATGCAGTCTAAGACACTGAAGATGGGTATAATAGTACTACTTGCACAAAAAGTTAAATTTCACTTCAAAAAAAATCACAAGACAAAAGAAAACGCAATTCTATCATTATAAAATAAGCCATTTCATGCAAAGTACTAATCAATCCCCCCCCCACAACCCCAACTTCCCAACGAACAAAACGCTATCTGAAAACACTGCCATGCTAACATATTAACCACAGTATATTCATTCATGGAAAAACACACTCATCAAGCAATGGATTAGATGAAATAACACAGTTTGCAATATTGTAAACTTATAGACCACAATGATTTTACATGAAAAGCAATTCCAGATTCACTCATAGGGAGAGTAATATGGGCTAAATGTTGAGAGATAATGTAAATATAAACCCCATTAATTCTCTCATTATCTTCTAATTATAAAACCTGGAAACTTAGATAATCTGAAAAATTTATATAAAATTTGGATTACTCCATTTGTGTACCAAGAAATGACTTTAGGATCATATTCATGATTACTAGAGAGCTGTATAAAAAGCACTTCAATGTCAGGATTTGACCTCTTAAATAATGATCATAATTTACATCATAGAAACAACTCCAGAAATGCATTTACTCTGATTAACTCTTACTCAGGACAAGAAACATGATTTTCTAGCACTTTATATATAAGTTACCGCAAAGGGCCAGTTAATTTACAGACTGAATAAAACGAAAAATAAAGGTGAACTGGTACAGAGAGCGATGGGGAATGTCCTTACTAAGTGAGTAAAGATCTTTCCTCGACTTTGGAGGGAGCTACAGTCAACAAATAAAATAGACCACCAAGCCGTAATGCATATACGTCTCTGTAACAAGATGCTTAAGCGTGCTTCCTGGAAAAGAGTTTTATATTAGAAAATAGGAATGGCATTTTATGGGAGCATTTCCTTCTATAGCTGCCAAACTGAACACAGGCCTAGTCAGCATATGGTGTACAAACTGAGAGTGTATTTCCAATTGGGCGTAACATCATGGAGAGGCAACCCAGGAGCAAGTAGCACCTGTTTCACTGTACTAGCCCATTCAGGAAGCCTGGAGGGACTGAGACAACTACAGTTTATAGTTCTGGGTTGAGTTTGCCCATGATGTATAGTTTGGCCATAAACATAGCAATAAAACCAAGTAAAAAAGAATGGAAAAAAAAATACTTACGATAAAAAACTACCCAGTCTTGTTGGCTATTTTTTTCCCTTTAGATTTAAGGTAATTAGAATACATTGGGAAATGATTTAGGATTATCCTTCCCCACCTTGAAATGTAACATTTTACTTAAGTTCCATGAAAAGAACACAGTAATTATTTAACAGCAAGATTTAGTTTCTCTAAAAAACAGGAGCACTTTGCTCTAATTTTCACAGAATGACTTTAGAAAATTTTCCAACATGAAACCAGAAATTGAGGCCAGTAGAGAAGCTTCTTTAGTAATCGGACCTATCATAGTTAGAGCTCTTTGGAATGTGTCTTATACATACAAAAGTATCACAAATTAAATCTTCAGCATATTCATAAGTTCTATGAGAAAGATTTCTAATGACAGATAAAAGCTCCCATCAGCAAATTAAATCTGATAAATCAATCTTTCCCAACTAACAACTCAACATAGCGTCGTCTGGAATCAAATGTAAAGATCACTCAATCATGATGATGCAAGATGAAGTACAGATGAACAATACATATGAAAAAACTTTGTAAACCGCTGCAGTTCTAAAACAGATTTATATTACAAAGCAATGTAAATAAATATTGGGCTAGTACAAAAGCTCTTATTTACAGTTTTACAAATGAAATTGCATTCAGTGTAAATGCTGTGTTTTAAAGAACACAGTACTGTATTAGTAAAACGAGCTGTTGAGGGCATTACAGTTTCTGTTAGAATCAATGAATAATGTATAAAAGGTTCAAGTTAACTCTGTTTATAATTTAGTACAGACAAACCCAGTTTAACCTGGAATGGCATCTGTTAAAGTGCTGAAAAACAGAAAATATTTAGAAAACACTGTACATTATTAAAGCTTTATCAAGTCAGAATGTTAAACTTCTTTCACATTTTTATCCTTTTGCTATAGGCTTGTGGGGCAAGATGATTTTTTTTTTTTCAGCAAAGGAGTAAAACTTAAGAGGCCACTGCTGCTTTGATGATTTTAGGTTCAGTGGAATTAGTTTCTTAAAACAACTATTTATCCATCAACCATACCTTCAGGTCTCATAATCTGGTAAGTAATTAAATACTCAGGATAAGCCTGGAAGAGAAAGAAATTCAAATAACGGTACACAAATTTTCTTGAAAGACAAATAGACTTCCTGTAAGTATTCCTAACGTTAGGGAGGAGGCTCTAAATTAGTGTTGTAGATCAGAATCATCTAGGGACATTTTCTCAAAACATCTTTATCCTGACTACAATCCTTTCGATTTTCAATCAGTGAGTCTAGGATGAATACTAAGTTCATGTCTGATTTTAGTAACTGAGGTGATTCCAATACCTACCCGCAATTCAGAACACTGCTCTAGATCTACTTTTGGCTGGATCTATGCCACTGACAGCAAGACACAATTATATACTTCTTTGCTACAGACAGGCTAACTGTTAAATACAAGATTTCAATCATTTATAAGAGCTAAAATAATCCGGTACAATTGACAAAATTTGAATAAAGTCTGTAGGTCAGATATAATTACCTCGATGGCATTTTCCTGATTTTGATAAATATAAGGGAATATTCTTGTTTTTAGGAAATTTACATGGAAGCAGTTAATGGTAAAGGGGCATGCCCTGCAAATTACTCTCAAACAGTTCACAAAAAAATATGTATACATAAACAGGGAAGGAAGAATGATAAAGGAGAAAAAAAGAGAATGATAAAATATTAACATTTAGGAAATCTAGGTAAAGGTTATTAGGGGATTCTCTTTACTATTTTTGTAACTTTTCAAGTCTGAAATTATTTCCAAATAAAATTAAAAAAAAATCCAGTTCTTAAGGCAATAATATGTCTTGTCAATTCAAGGGATTAGTAAAAAGTTAAAGTATGCCTCTCCAGCATTTTTGAAGATAAACAAATAAAACTGTATTACCTGTTCTCCTCTGTAAATAACATATTCAGCTAATGCTAGGCCATTTACACTGGGTCTACCAGTGACTGAGTGATGACCTGGAGGAGAATGTGCCATTTTCATTGCACTGAACTGCAGGAAAGACTTTCCCAAGGTTACCCGGCAAAAGAGCAGCTGCCTATAACATGAAAAGGAAAAGATCACCCTGAAGGCAAATTTGACACATAAATATGACAATCTGTGGGCATGGCATAAGTTTTACAAATTTATTTATACATAAATATTTATGATTGTTTTTATCATTTCACCCCTAAAAGAACTTTTTAAGAATTTCTTCTACTACTCTTATTAATGAAATAATTTGTCACCTTAGTCCTTATTTTAACTACCTTAAAAATTGTAATAACCCTATAGAGATGCAGACTCTACCACCTTGTTTATATCTTAGCAAACACACGAGTCACTGGGCAAGTGGGAAGAGGGCTTAAGGACCTTCCATCAAGTGGCTTGCAAAGTTGGACACATATCTAATTAAGTTGATTTTACCTTCAAAATATATTTGAAATCCATTTACTTTTCTTAATTCTACTGTCACCATTATGTCTAATCACTGAAATTTTTCCCTGGACTATCATACAATGGCTTCTAAAACAGTCTTCTGTTTCTACTCCAATTCCTGTCCATATCTTTCCCATTCATGTAATTAAAATAAATAAAAATTAGATCAAGTCACTTTTCTGCTTAAAACCTTTTAGAGGCTGCTCACTGTACTTCAGAGAAAATCCAAATTCTGCACAGTGGCTCCAGTTTCTCTGATCTCATTTTATGTTCATTATGCCCCATGCACATTAGTTTTTTTCTTTTCTTCACAAAGGCCAAACTTCCTTTACTAATGGTCCCCATCCATATAATTTTCACCACCATTGGAATGGTATCTATTTTACCACTCTTCCACTCGCTGACACCCACTCAATTCTCAGACTTCAGCTGAAATGTTACTTCCTTAGATAGGTCTCTCCTTCCGACCAATTTCAGTAGATTACCCTCCCACTTCTCTCAGGCATGTGATTGGCCTTTCTTAGTTTCAAACAACCTTTTGGTATTGCGTCACTGTTTCTTTTTAGAAGATAACAGGAGATTTTGGTAGACTAGTTGGTGGTTCTATCTTCCAAAGAAGAGAGAGGTATTAAAATGTTTCTTATTACTAATAATCAGAACTATTTAGGCTTCAGACTATATATGATAAGTAAAAACAGCAGTGTTCAATGTACAAAATCTCAGGAAATTACATGCCTCCTAACCAGCCTAATTTATGATCTAAAATAGAAGTGGGTGGGAGGTCAAACATAGGAGGGCCTACTGCATACCAGCTATGCAAGTCTAAATTTAGAGGGATAACAGTAAAAACAAAACAAACATGAAGAAAGAACTTGTTTCCCTCCAGGACTGCAATTCTTTGTCTCAGGAGCCCTTTGAAATCAGCTGGGAAGCTTTTAAAAATTCTAATATCCAGATCACGCCTCAGACTAATTAAATGAGACTCTCTGAGGGTGGAACACAGGTATTAATAGTTTTTAATATTTGCTAGGTAATTCCAATGTGCTGCCAAAGTGCTAAGTACTGTTCTAAGGGTTTTGTTCTAGATCAGTGGTCAGAAATACAGCGCCACATCTGGGAACTTGGTAGATACTCAAATTCTAAAGCCCACACCAGATCTATTAAATCAGCAACTGAGGAGGTGGCATCTAAGAATCTGTTTAAATAAGCCCTCTAAGTGATTCGATGCTTGATAAACTATGCTCTATATGTTCAATAAACAGTGCCCTAACTGTGGAATAAATCTCAGGAATTAATCTTATTGGATTTTTCAAATGGCATAACTTTTTGCCTATAAGAATTTTATAAGTTAGGGCCAAGTTACTGAAATGATTTTTAACAAGTGAGTTAGAACAGGTAATTAAAAGTGGAAAAAAAGTACAAAGTAGTTATTTGATTATTATTTGCTTTCTAAAACGATAAATGTTTTAATTGTAAGTTCTAACAGCAAATTGAGGATTAGGACTCAGGCACTGCCATAAAACAGACTCGACAAATAATGCCATTTTAGCATTTGAATACTAGATTTTTGAAGAGTCCACAGAGTCGTATAATATTCAAGGACTACAATAAAGCCTCTTTCATGCCTAATGTTACTTTCTACTCAGTATGCTTCAAGGCAGCAGGTATTCTAATGATTAAATTAGTTAAATAGGTCAAGTGCTTAAATTATAATTGGCCCATACAGATCATTTAATAAACATTAGCAATTATAATCAGTGAGAGGGCCAAAAGCAACCTAAAACATGCCTAGCTTGCATTCTTAAGGCTGTCCAACGTAATGCTTTGCTCTAAAAAATGTAACTAGTTCTTATCTGATTATTACAAAAATAACGAGAACAAGTGATGTCTTACCTGTGGCAAATGTAACAAGATCTGTCTTTGTGAACTGGACACCCAGTACCTCCTCCAATTCCATATACATATTGATTGCTTTTGGAAGAATTTTCAGCAAAATAGATGCCAGCTCCAAACATGCCACCTATGTATGCATGCCTTTCATCAAAGCCTTTGTGGATAATTGCATTCACAAAAGGAGACCCTGAAATACATATAGATGGATAACAACAATTTAAAATTTATCTTAAAAGAAAAGGCAAAAAACTAGTTTCTTAGAAACAGAATTCTTAAATATACAGCCTCACCACAATAAAGCCGGAACAAAAAGGGGTAACCAGCTAACTGTCAGCCAGCTTACTATTTTAGAATAAAGAACTGCTAACATCAATTAATGTTTCTAATAGGATGCTGGTTCATGTGCTAAAATAAGGACACAGATTGAACTAGAAAAACAGATTACCTGAAATATCAATGCAAGAGTTATCAAATGTCAGACTGAAAATCCATACAAATCTGAAACCAAGAGTCCTGTCTTAGCCTCCTGAGTAGCTGGGACTACAGGTACACACTACCACGCCAAGCTAATTTTTATATTTTTAGTAGAGATGGGGTTTCATCATATTGCCAGGCTGGTCTTGAACTCCTGACCTCAGGTGATCCACCCAACTCAGCCTCCCAAAGTGCTGGGATTACAGGTTTGAGCCACTGCACCTGGCCCAACTTTCACATTCTTATTCTCTTTCTTATACCTCTTCTCTCTCTTCTATCCTTCCACTTCTGCCTTTCATCGACTTCAATACAAGATTCTATCTGCAAATGTGGGACTTTCTCTCACTCCTTGCACATTGACTTTTTTCCTCTTTCCTTGGGAGTGGAGTAGAGTGGGAGATGGTAAAAGTAAAAAACCCACAGCTAATTCATTTATAAAGATCACATTCCCTGTCCACAGGGAGATAGGAAAATACACTGAATTCTACTTTACAGAAATACAGATGAATAATAGAATCACTTTTTGAGTTAACTTGAGAAAACCAAAATTATTTATATTACAAATTAGAAAAACCACATTATAACCATCAAGTTAATAGACAAATATTATGCTCTGGGTCAAGAGATTATCCTTATGATTATTTAGGGTTTTGGAATAAGGAGGGCTATTTAGATACTGCACATGAATCCATTCTGTTACTGCCATTCTCTGAGGGTACCATGAAGTTTCTTGTGTTTTAGAGAACTTTACAGGTCTCTAACATTTTTCTGCAATCAAGAACAAGTGAAGAAACAGACTAGAACTTCTATGGGTAATGTACCTGAAGGCCTGATAAATACTACATTAATATATTTAACTTTGCTAAAATTTGAAAGACTAATCAACACCTGTCAGCTTATAATAAAAAAAACCAGAAAATTCCAAGAAGAATAAGTAATTGTGCTTTCAATTCTATAGTTATCGGAAACCTCTACAGGTTCAATAACAATGCTTCTTTTCACATCATGTGGGTTTGATACTTAGAATAAAAATCGGAATAGGATATATTCCTTCTTTTGAGGTGATTCCCAGGTCTTATTTTATTTTTAATTCAATCAGTTAGTTAAAACACAAAATTTCTTAGAGTGACCATAAGCAAAATTTACTATTTAAAGAAAAAAGGAAAAGATAGTCAACACTCCCATTTCTCTCTATTTTTTACTGTGGTAATCTTATTTATAAACAATCCATTATAAAATATACAAATTCAAAAGAAGTTGAAAATATGAATATAAATGTAAAATTTACAGAAACACTAGGTTTATTTTAAAAGAAGGACATAAAGAATATACAGGCTTATTATTATTTCACATCCAAACCAAAAAAACGATTCTAATGTGGAGGACAGTGGTAGAGTTGCGGGGGAGGAATCTTACCATGAAATAGCATTCGTTCATTGGCATGATTGTGGTTTTCTTCAGAAACTTCTTTTCTCCTGTGAGTATATCTTTCCCATAGTTTCTTGTTACAAACCTTCTGAATCTACAAAAATAAGCCAGTAAAATCAAATCTTTAGGTCTTTATAATTACTTACTGACTTCTTCATCTAAACCAAAGATAGGTCATAAATTTAGCTAGAAGGGAGGCAAAACTTTTCTCTGAAATATAAAATGTGTTAATAAACTAAAAATACCTTGTCCCAACCATAAAGTTGGAAGTATAGCTACATTTTGGAGATTAAAAAATTCAAAGAAAAAAAGGCTATATGTGAAGGTCAAGAATACTGTTAACTTATTAAAATACTTCCATTCTCACTGACTTAAAACTATTACAAAAACACCTCCAAATCAGACATGCCAAATTTTTTTCTGTACAAAGTACTAGAAAGATTATCTTTCTCTCCCAATGTATCTGTCTCAGAGTACCATATTAATCTGTTTTAAATTAAGAATATTTGAAATAGTGTCCTCTCCCCACCCACAACACACAAACACAATTACTCCCTTGACCCTCTAATTCTGAAAATTTTTGTCTGGAGAAGATTTTATGGTAGATGCTTATCTCATTATGAATATTTCTAGGAACAAAATTCACAATCCTAGTGTTGTTTCTTAGCCATGTTTAAAGGTGCTATAGCCCCCTGCTGGTCCCTAGAGCACACCTGGAAGCTGATGGTTTTATTCTTGACTCAATGCAAAACATTGCTACAGATGCAGTCAAGGACCATAACTGTCATAAATAGATCTGATTTATGCATTAAAAAGCAACAAAGAAACCCAGTTTCATCACTGAAAAATTTTTCATTAAACATTACATGAAAATATCTTTATTAGAAGAAGAAAAGTGTATCTTTCTCAAATCCAACTACTTTAGAAATCAAACACACAATCTCTCTCCTGCTCTCACTCTTAACAAAACTTCACACATTTTGTTAAGGCTTGTAGACAAAGTGGACTTGACTGAAATGTACCTGTAGTAGGCATGCATTTGTCTGATTAAATATTATACTCATAGTATGTTATGAAACAGTAATACAATACAGCTGATTTTATACTGTTCAGAGTTTAACATTTGTGTATCAGGAAGGCATCTGCCACATTTTAATTCTAACCTTATGTCTCGTTTTTACAATTATTAAGAATATACTGCATCAATGTAGTTAATACAAATTCATTATTCATTAAGTATGGTGTGAAGTTTTGATTGCTCTAGTTCTAGAAAAACATAATGTTGCAAAAGTTCCTAAGAAGAGTAACTAAAATCAGTAAGATAGAATGGTCATTAAATGACTCAAAACATTTCTAAAACACTGTTTTTTTTTTTTAAAAGATGAAGAGAGAATACTATTAAAGTTTATAAAAAGGTGATATATCTGGGGACTTTAAGAAACCTGGAGTAGTCAATCAGTATAAAAAAATACCATTCTATGGCTATAAATATGGTATCTGTCACAGGAAAATTTAGCTTTGTTATAATAGGGTACTTTAATAGTACTTTATATAAAGTCTTGAACTTATAGTATTTATCATTACCCCAAGATAAAGCATAACCCATAAACTTGAATATGTTCAACAAGAATTTAATTATTATCCATTATTAAAAATAGTAGCAGGACTTGGAGAATATTAATCTTCCAATAGTTAAATTCTTCCCCAAAACAGTCTCTGACGGTGAGTCAAGGACTTACTAGGCTAGACAGATTATACTCTTATGAAAGTTACTTATGGCTTCAGGCTTTGAAAACTATGGTCTCAGAAAACTTTATTTTCACTAATTTATTACCTTGAGAATATTGTATCTATTGAAGATTCCACCTGCATGACCTCCATCTCTGTGCTCTCGAACTGTACTTTGCATCTGATGGAAAAATGGTTTGAAATATATGTGCATTAGCATTTGTATATTTTCTGATTTGGCAAACATGGTTCTTGACTCATCTGACTCTGTTTTTGAGAATACAAAACGGGTTTTAACATTTTTGTTATTCAAAGAATATGAGGGCTGGGGATGGTAGCCCACTTTAGGAGGCTGAGGCAGGCAGACTGTGTGAGCTCAGCAGTTCAAAACCAGCCTGGGCAACATGGCAAAACCCCATCTCTACTAAAAGTACAAAACAAAAACAAAAACAACAAAAAAGAATCTGAGTTTTATAAATTCATGGGTAATATGTTCTAGAGACAGTTATTAGAAAACAATTATTTCTAGATCAAAATTATATAATGCAAACTAAAGGAAGAAAAAGAAGCCAGAGGATGCAAGGTGAACTAACCATACGAAGCCAGCCTACTATTGAAGGTATATGAACATACCTCTTCCTCCACAGACTGAAACTCTTTATCGTCAGGAGACAGATCTATGAGAATTGTTCCACTACCACAGGTGTTCAAAGTTAAATATGGATTAAGACCTATGAAACAAAATTTGAAGGTAGAAAAATAAATTGCCAATAAACAATGAACATCAAAACCAAAAATAACCACCTAATTTTTCTGATGCTTACTACCAATTTTGAAAAAATTTTATACTGTGATAATTTAGCTATTTAGAAAGGTTGAAAGTACAGAGTTCCTATGTACACTTCACCCACTTTCGCCCTAATGTTACCACTTTACAACCATAGCACATTTGTCAAAACTGATTAACTAAAGTATAGAAGTTATTTTTTTCACCAGTTTTCCCCACTAATGTTCGTTTTTTTTGTTCTGGGATCAAAACCAGTACACCACATTGCATTTAGACTACAAATTTTTGACCCTGACAAGTAGTAAGTGATTCTGTGGAAAAATTTCAGAAAATCTTTCCCTTTATCTCCTATTCTGAATGAGTTTGTAACACATTTCCTTCTTCAAATTACTTCCTTTGCTAACTACACAGGCCTTTCAACATTTATCTTTCTTCTTTGTAAATATGAGGAAGAATTATGACAGAATCTTGCAGAGCCTCAGGTAATTTTAAATCACCCTAGAATGAGAAATCCATAATTTACCAGCTATTGAATGTATATTCTGTTGCATAATAGATTATCTCAGCAATGAATTTGTGATGTTTTCCAAATGTCAATGACTAAGATAATCATATATATTTTTGTATCCTTACTCTTACAAAAGCTTTTAAAATTGGATTTTAAACAGAATTTTCTAATTCCTTTGATATATTTGTAGCACAACTTTCTCCTTTAATCTCTACAACAATATCTCCAACACCGCTGTTTTCCTGTGTAGGGGCCAAATCCTTTACTGCTGGGCCAGTGCATGAAGTTTGCCTCTGGAGATGAAGAGCACTACTGTGGTTCTAAGCTATAGTCTGAAGAACAGGACTACTACCAACACGCCAATGTTAATAAACACAGTGGCCGAACTGCAATATCTTTAAGGATTATGAAGAGCATATGGAGAGTATTTTACAGAAAAAAGACTGTGACAAATGCTTGACTAAGGCATCTGCAACGTATGCAAGAAGATGTTTATCAATACTGAAAGATCAGTATGGTACTAGTCATCTATTGACTTGATGTACTGAAAATAGGTAAAGCTGTTAAGTCAGCATGACAGATTGCTAGAAGATCATCACAGGCAGCTACCAGTTCCACTTTGTAAATTAGGTAGAAGTATGGAATCCCTGTTGGTTGACTAACATCAGGTTGGGAAAGAAAAAAAGAATCCTGGCTTCAAGTGAACATAAGGAAGGTGGTAATTTTATGTAGGAAAGTGATCCTGATATACTAGATCAGACATGACATTCTGTCTCATGACATTTCTCCTTCATATAGGAATGGATGTTCCTATCCAACAACATTCAGATGTATCAGAGTGACTACAGGACCAGAGGTGGCATGAAAGTACCTCAGCCATTTGGAGGCAATGTATCTATTTCTGTCATTGAGCCTTTCAGCTTTTCAGTGCAGTCCTAACACCTAAGATATGTTTAATATACAAATACTGCCAGCTTTCCTTTTCTACCCTGCCTCTTTCCCAAAAGACTCTTGTTATCCTAATACTCCATCACAATCTTATCATACCAGATCAGTATTATTCCAGTAGAGTCACAATGATGGTCCACAACTGAGGGTTCTAGTTCCTCATTTTTAGTGCTAATTATATTGTATGCTAATATTCCAGGAAGCCATGGATTTTTCCTCCTCTTTATCTTATAACAATTTGTCCTCTATACTAGAAAAAGCCAAGACTATATTGCACTTTAAATATCTTGTCCTAGTCCCTATCAGGCAGTAAAATACATCTACCTTTAATTGAGCTTATTCTAGAATACCAGTTTAAAGTATTCCTTAGCTTGAATCACCTACATTTTTAGAAGTGCTCTTATTTCTTCAGAGGTGGACCCCATCCTGTCTGGCATACATTCTTTCCCAAAAATGCCTTCATTTTTACTAAGGGAGGTTTCTCTTTAACCCCAGCTGTACGGCTAGGACATTCAATTATTGGATATTTTTGACCCCAGGATATATCACTCCCTCAGTTTAACAATAAAGTTAAATGTGGTTTTGACACTTAATTCACCTTTTTATACCCATACCTGGTACAGACAAAATGTTAACATCTGCTGAATTAATGCAATTTGCATTTTCCTTATTTGACAACATTAAGGAGAAATAGAAATATTATTCAACTTTGTTTTGTTCAATTTCCTCAGTTGCAACATTATTGTTTTTCAGTATTTTCCAGTATTTTCATCCCAAGTGCTTAAAATTTTATCTATGTATAGAGATCTATTACAGTATTTTAAGGGTTAGCCTGAATACTTAGTCATTATCTATTATATTACCATAAGAAATGAGATACTTATTTCAGATCTTTAAAATTATAAAATTTTAGAGCTAGAATAATGTCAGAAAATAATCTCAACTAACTTCCTTATTTTCAGGAGTTAAGACAATTCCCAAATTTCTGAATGATCCAGAAATTTTACTTAGATTCACATCTTAACAGCAGCAGCTCAGTAAGTTAGTAGCAGAGTTAAAACTTAATCCCAGTTTCCCGAATCCTAAATTAGTATTCTTCCTATTAAACAGATTCTCTCATACATATTTTAAAATTATAATTTAGTACACTAAGGGTTACCTTTATGTAAACTGTTAAATTGACAACAGCAATTATTAAAATAAAATACCTTGTTGTCCGGAGATAAGTCTCTCAACTCCTTTAATTAGTTTGTGTCTATGTCCATAAGCATTGATTCCAATCTCCTTCAGCTCCTTGTGCCCCATCTCAACTAATACATCCAAAGTGATCTTACACAAGAGAAGGAAACTATTTAGAACGCTATGTGGTGAACAGTCATATACTGGTGTTCTCATAATAGGTAAGATTCATACATTTGCTCCAGGTTATTTTAAACATTTCTAAAAGTGTTATTTCCATTTAGCATAAGAACCTGAGCAGAACTAAAATGCAAAACAAAAACGCACTTTCAAATTAACCATATTCACATATTTTATCTTTTCCATAACACTTTTCTACCGTCACTCTACATCCAATCCTATTTATATAATGTCTTTCAGTGGTTCCTTCCAAGTCTGGACTATGCCAAGTGGTACTTCTGCATCACTGTTCAAAGTAAACCTTTTACCTTTAATATAGTAATACATTATGGTTTCATGAAATTGAAGCCATTTTTTAAAATCCTGTTTTATTTACACACGTTCCATGAAGCTTTCCATGAAGAGTCCAGCTCACAGTAATCTCTTCCTTCTTCAAATTTCTAAAATCTATGCTAAAGCTTGAATTTTCATATGTTCTTATTCTAGTTCCCTGACTACAGTGGAAGTTTCTTTGGGTGCAAATCTACAATAACATGATTTTCTGAAAAACCCCAAAAATCAGTAAATGTATTCTGTCAGAGTACTTTAAGACTGCTTAGAAAAGCCCAGATATGGCTGGCATATTCATATACCTTCCCATAGCAGCTAGAAAAGTGTCAGGCTTAAGAGAGAGAACTGAATAGAGACAGCTCAAGGATAACTAACTTCAATAACTGAATAAGCTAAACTTCCCATTCAAGAAAGCTATTTACTACACAAGTCAATTGTGTGGTAATAAACTAAATGAAAGTTCCAAGATCAAGCCAAATTAGAAGGCTGACTGATGTCATTTCTTAAAAAACATTCTCTCCCAATAGCTTACATGGTTCAGCTCATTTCAAGTTTGTTCCAAATTTTCCTTGAGCTTCCATAAAACACTAAACACAACAATATGATTCATCTACTCACCTGTTCTCTCTCAAATATATCCATTAGGTGCTCAAGCCCAAGATTCCTTACGAATTGAGTTATGCTAAAATCTACTCCTGGAACTGGGAGATAAAAAAAATCCAAAACAAATAGAATTTCACACCAGAATAACGTATTTCATCACTATAACAATAATGTCGTATTAGTATATATGAAGAAATAAAGAGGAAGCAAAATATTTATAGCCACTTAGTATATAATACTGAACAAGAGAAAGCTATACAATTTCAACATTAGAAAAAACAGTTAATCAATGGGGCAGTCTCAGTACTCCACATTGTTGCGTAAGGTGAAATGAATTTTAACAGGAAAGGTTTACATCCAAAGAGTAGGTTAAGGACTGGGAGTGGTGGCTCATGCCTGTAATCCCAGCACTTTGGGAGGCCGAGGTGGGTGGATCACCTGAGGTCAAGAGTTTGAAACTGGCCTGGCCAACATGGTGAAACCCCATCTCCACTAAAAACACAAAAATTAGCCGGGTGTGGTGGCAGGTGCCTATAATCCCAGCTACTTGGGAGGCTGAGGCAGGAGAATCACTTGAACCCTTGAGGCAGAGGTTGTAGTGAGCCGAGATCACACCACTGCATGCTAGCCTGGGTGACAAAAGCAAAACTCTGTCTCCAAAAAGAAAAAAAAGAAAGCAATATAAGGCTAAACCTTTTTAAGGCTATGTTAACTAATTCCATACTAATAGTTGTATTTAAAGTTAAAAATGACTTTTTAGCATCCCAAAAGACAAATATGGGTTACAATACCAGTTAGAAAGTTATTTTTGCAGAATGTCTCACCCTCCTTTTTCTCCAAACTGGAAGCACCCTCTGTTCCACTTGAACTAACTACTGAAGACAGTTCTGAAAAACTCCCAGATAAGTTGTCAAGACTGCTGGCTGCAGAAAGGCTTGATGGGCTAGATGGACCTGAAGAGAGAGCATCTGCAGTGGCTCCTGGGCTTCTCACACCATTGAGCACTTGAGGCTTGTAACAAGAAGGCAGAACAGAAGGGGGCATGGCTGCTGTCAGAAGAGCGCTGACGTCATCTGCCTAGGGTATGTGTCAGAGACAAAATCTGCCATAAGCAAGTTTTAAAATGCTATTATACCTAATAAAATATATTTAAAAATATGACAAAACCCAGTAATTTGTGCCAGGATTATCACAATGAAGGATTATTCATTTTAAAAAGTGAAGCAAATATAATACAGGTCAAACATCCCAAGTCTGAATTTTTTAAAATGTTGATGTAAAGCTCAAAAGAAATGTTCATTGTAGCATCTTGGATTTCAGATTTTGGGATCAGGGATGCTCAATAGTAAATATAGTCCAAGTATTTCAAAATCTGAAGAAAAAAAAAAAAAAATCCAAAAGCCGAAACACATCTGGTTCTAAGCATTTCCAATAAGGGATATTCAATCTGTATCCAGCTAAACTGTTATTAAAATATAAGACATAATTGAGAACATCTCTTCCAAAACACATATAATCAAAATATAACTTAAATGTGGCAAAGCATGAGCAAAACCCTAATTCTGATATTATGACTGAGAAGCACAACTAATTACGGAAATACCAATTTTAAAAGGTAAGAGCTTTTAATCCTATTGTGGTTATTCTGAAAGAAGTAACTCAACCTACGTGGAACTTTAGCAAACACTATCGTTTGCATTTCCTGAAAAACATTCAGCCATATATTTGTTCCTCAAAATTGAAACTTTTTGGAGAGGAGATGGGGAGGAAAGATAATCCTTTTAATCAAATCTGCTAGAATGGGACCAGGTGTGGTGGCTTATCCCTATAATCCCAGCACTTTGGGAGGCCGAGGCGGGTGGATCACTAGAGGTCAGGACCAGCCTGGCCAACATGGTGAAACCCTGTCTCTACTAAAAATACAAAAATTATGGGCCGGGCGCGGTGGCTCACGCCTGTAATCCCAGCACTTTGGGAGGCCGAGGCGGGTGGATCACGAGGTCAAGAGATTGAGACCATCTGGTCAAACAAGGTGAAACCCCGTCTCTACTAAAAATACAAAAAATTAGCTGGGCATGGTGGTGCGTGCCTGTAGTCCCAGCTACTTGGGAGGCTGAGGCAGAATTGCTTGAACCCAGGAGGCGGAGGTTGCGGTGAGCCGTGATTGCGCCATTGCACTCCAGCCTGGGTAACAAGAGCGAAACTCCATCTCAAAAAAAAAAAAAAATTATTAGCCAGGTGTGGTGGCGCATGCCTGTAATTCCAGCTACTCGAGGCTGAGGCAGGAGAATCATTTGAACCTGGGAGGTGGAGTTTGGAGGGAGCCGAGATTGTGGCCACTGCACTCCAGCCTGGGTGACAGAGCAAGATTCTGTCTCAAAAAACAAACAAAAAACAAAAAAACCTGCTAGAATGGAAAAAAGTCCCCACATTTACTGGTACATTAATTTGTTTAATTAGTAATATATACTATTCTTTCATAATGTACAACTAATATTCAGCAAGGAATAAATCAGTACTTGTTTCATAGTCATTTGTTCTGCCTATTCCAGTCATCACCTTTCTCTTCCCCCAGTCCGTGCAGGGTCATGGCACTCAGTTTATATATGACATTTGTTTATAATAATAGTATCATTTATTGAGTGCTTTTTATACACCTGATACCATGCCAAAGACTTTAAGTAAATTACCCCATTTAATTCTCACATTAACCTGATACATTTTACCCCTATATATAGATGAGCTAACTAAGTTTAGAGGTTAGGCAATTTGTAAGATTGTACAATTTAAGTGGTGGAGCTGGAATTCTAGGACTGGTCTGTCTGACTCTAAAGCCTTTGTATGTTCTCTAGAGCATTTTGCTTCCCTGTCACTTAATTATATCTGGTTGATGAACATATGGGTGGAATGAATTCCAAATGTTCACTTTTAAGGTAGTTTGAAACTAGAAAGACATTTCCCTGAAGAGATAATGTTGCAAATATGGCTGGGTTGTCAGTGGCTGAGAAAAATCTGCTGAAGCCCCAATGCAGCTGAACTTCATCAGTTTCTTACAGTAACTTGTAACAATGGAATCTCTCTCAGTAGAAAGCAGTCTGCAGAAATGATTCCCCTTCCTTCCCATCTCAGAAAGAATTCCTTCTTCCTTTCCTTCCACTGTGTCCTCAGTGGTAGTCAATGTCCTTAATGGTAGAGGCAGAGAGAGGCATCTGCTTCAGTGCCCAAAGCAGAGGTGGAAGGTTCAGTGGGAGCTCTTAAACCTGCTCCACGCTCTGGAGGAGGGAAGGAACACAGGACCTCCACAGGAAAGTGGGTAATAGGCTTGTTTCATGAACAGTTAAGGTAGGGTGAGCAATAAGAACTCTGGGATGAGGTAATGTGGGAGGAAAAGGAATCTCTACTGGCAGCAGGTGCTTTGCAGCTTTGTGGCTGCACCCTGGGGGCAACGTTCCCAGTTGGGGCTGTGTGTAAGACCCAAAGTCTCTACCATCTTGTGCTGCACTGTAAGTAACAGTATTCTCTGAGGGCCTGGGCCTGTTTAGTTTCCTAACTAACATAAAAAGTTATATCATGTACTTATTTTTCCTATTTCCAAAGTACTCAGTATACAAGTATTGATCATTCTACTCTATAGAAAAATAATTACATTACTCTATAATTCTATTTTATATATATACATATATATACACACATATATATACTTTTTTTTTGAGACTAAGTCTTGCTCTTGTCACCCACGCTGGAGTGCAATGGCACAAACGCAGCTCACTACAACCTCTGCCTCCCAGGTTCAAGTGATTCTCCTGCCTCAGCCCCCTGAGTAGCTGGGATTATAGGCATGTGCCACCACACCTGGCTAATTTTTGTATTTTTAGTAGAGACGGAGTTTCACCATGTTGGCCATGCTGGTCTCGAACTCCTGACCTCTGGTGATCCACCTGCCTCAGCCTCCCAAAGTGCTGGGATTACAGGCATGAACTACCACATCTGCCTTAAGTCTATTATATTTTAATACTAAAGAAGTCTTGCATTAAAATTGGGCTAAAAAACAGATTTTGCCATTCACATTCACTATAAAGACATTTTATAATAACATTTCAAGTGAATTTTAAAAAGTCACAAATTACAACAATCCCGTGAGGAAAAACAACAACAACAACAACAAAAGTCAAAAAAGCACTGAGATTTTTTTCAAAGAGCCCACCACTTACTGAAACTAAATCTAAAGGTGTTTGTCCTTCCTGATTTTTAAGAGTAGGATCAGCTCCATGGGCTAGCAACAAAGCACAAAGCTGTGTTCGTCCCTTTTGGGCTGCTTCATGCAAAGGTGTGAAAGCCCATTTGTCCGTGGCATTGACACATGCATTATACTTTATTAGTAGAGCTGCTACATCTACATGCTGTAAAAGAAAATACCCGTCACAGTCTGAAATATTATTTTGTCACACTTCTTAAAAAAAAACTAGCCATGTACCTACTGCCACATTTTCAAACTTTGGGAAGGAAAAGAAAAACTCTTTCTCCCAACATCACAACTTATGGGTAGCTGATTAAAAATTACAGTGGACATTTCAATAATTGAGGAACTACCCAGAAAAGAGTTAAGAATTCCATATAGCAGGAAATTAAGCTAATGACTTTAGTAATTTCTAATTTATTCAATGTTGTAACTACTAAACATCAATTTAAAAAGCAGCAATCTTCCTCAATTATTCAAACTATACCATTGAAGATCGTCAATTTTGAATGTAACATTCAGGACTATGATAAGTCAGGAACAATGCATCTGAATCTATACAGATTTCATCAACCCCATTGGTGCCCCAGTGGATTTTCTGGGCACCAACAAATAAATAAGATCACCAACGTTAAGAGACGGGTGTTAAGAAAGATAATAAAACAACAACAACACACTGCATATCACACAGCAAGCTTACAACAGATTCAGAACTGAAATTGGGAAGTTAAAATTTAACAACTTCTTTAACTCTCCCATTTACTTCTCTGTAAAATGAGGACATCAAACTAAATTCCATTTGAACTGCAATACTGACCTTCACTTTAAAATTCCACAATTTTTTAAAGGTAACACAGAAGAGCTTACCCCATAAGATGCTGCATTATGTAAAGGAATCAGTCCTCCTTTGTCTTGGGCATTCACATCTGCTCCATGTTGTAACAAATACTCTGCAACTTCTAAATTATTGTAACCAGCTAATTTAGAAAAGAAGTAAAATTATTTTACTTGTTTTTTCTTTTTTAGTCCTATGTCATAATACATCTACTAGTTATATAAAAAAGTCACATATAAGGCATAGACATTACTGAAAAGATTTAAAAAAAAAGAGATTTTTGTATAAATCTGAAATACCTCATTGGACTCTATTAACAATTTGCCTTCTAGAAAACATTTCCCCCTGGTCTCAACTTGGAAGCTTATTATGTTATCTATTAGTTTTGTAGATCCCCAAAATTAGATTAACTGATTTGCTTGTATCTTTCCTATTAAAACCTTCCTACCGAAGTCTCTGCCTTCATGGTTGTTACATAGAACTTCTTGAACTCAGGCACAAAGGTCTCAAGTCCTCAAGTCAAAGGTCTGCAATCACATACAAGTCAAACCAGAGTGGGTCTCAGAGCCCTCTTCCCCAGAAGGCCACAAGAACATGCTTTTTTGATAGAGAGAGCTCAGAGGTACACACCTCTGCAAGTTTGGTAGAGGAACTTAAGTGTTCTACCCGACTTATGTGCTCTACCATGGCTTTAGCCATGAAATAAGACTTATTTCTATTGTAGTTTTATCCTTTTGCTAAAGAATTTAAAGCAAAAGAATTTTAAAAGATCCAGTAAAAAAGAATAAAACTATAAAGCCACCATAAAATATTACACTAATCTAAGAGTCTTTCTAGGTCTCAAGGTATGGTATTTAACACTGCAAAAGTGGACAGAAATATTTTGTGGAAATTATTTGGCTTACAAAGACAACCTGGACACAGATATTAGTGTTAAGTGTTCTAGATAAGCTACAAGAAAAATAAAAGCTAACATAATATGCACAGCACAATTTCCAATTACAGGTCAAGTCATATTTTGTCTTGCATGGACTAGAAACTCCTGATAGCCAGTGGAAGTAAAGCTTTTTCTCACCATGTTACCATTTGTGGCTTATCACTTCCAGAATACTTGAAAGACATATAGAGTAATTGGATGCCTTGGACAGTGAGGTTTCAACTTACAAGAAGTGAGAATTTAAAGGTAAAAATCATATATAACACCAAATTATAATACAAGAATGAAATGAACGGAATAGATTTCCATCTCCCACATTACACAAAGTGGCAGAAATATTCGCATGATTTTTTCTTTCTTTTTAAACCATGTATATTTAGATAAACTTGAACGAGTCCACTGAGCCTATGATGGAACTTCACTGAGGTATTAGCTGTAGTTCAGTGATTTTAATGGTTTATTCCCTAACATCTGTAAAGCAGCTGAAAAAGCTGTACTGAAACCATAATATATGGTATATCTGCCCTAAAAACAAAGGTACACTGTGCTAGTTTTATGAGTGAAAACTTAGAACAAATGTTTTAAATGAATTGTCCCCCACCCCCAAATTCTTATGTTGAAGCCCTAACCCCAGTACCTTAGAATGTGACTGTATTTGAAGACAGAGCCTTCCTAAAGAGCTAAAATTTGGGTGGGCTTGAATATAATCTGACTGGTTTCCTTAAAAATAGAGAAGACTAGAACATATAGAAAGAGACCCCATGTTCCAGGAGGAACATAGTGAGAAGGTAGATATCTGCAAGCCAAGGGGGGCTTCAGAAGAAACCAACCCTGCCAACACCTTGAACTTGGACTCCTAGCCTGCAGAACTGTGAGAAAACAAATTTCTGTTGTAGCCACCCCGTCTTTGGTATTTTGTTACAGGAACTCTTGCAAACCAAAACAACAAATAACTTGGGTGAGAGGTTTATGTAACTTCTGAGAGTTTAAATTTTATTTTATTTTCCTGCTTGTGCTTAGCAGCTATCATCAGGAAGAATAGAAAGCTTTAGCTTTCCATAAAGAAGGCTGGCTCAAGTAGGCATATTTTTCAAAACTGGTTTATCAAAGATGATATAAATAGAGTTATGATCTGGAATAATGATCCCAAAGCACATGGAGTCTGGCAGAGCCTACTTCAATTGTTCTTACTGAATGTAACATACTAGTAATAAAGTGAACTGGAACTCAGCTAATAGCTTCAAGTATGGTTGTCTTGTACAAATATACTAAAGGGTGTAATGGTGGCATTAGAAGATATTTGATTTTAATTGTATTTATTTTTTGAGACAGGGTTTTGTTTTGTTGCTCAGGCTGGAGTACAGTGGCACAATCAAGGCTCACTGCAGTGATCTCCTGGGCTCAATCTTCCCACATCAGCCTCCGAAATAGCTGGGACTACAGGTGTGTGTCACCACTTCTGGCTAATTTCTGTATTTTTTTTTTTGGTAGAGATGGCATTTTGCCATGTTTCCCTCAAACTCCTGGGCTCAAGCAATCCTCCTGCTTTGGCCTCATAAGTATTGAGATTATAGAAATGAGCTACCGTACTTGGCCTAATTTGAATTTTTAAAGTTTAGTTACAGGAAATATTTTACCTGGGTAAAATGAAACTCAGGTGTTACCAGCCTAAATCTGTGAAACTCCATTCACTTACCTGCTAAATGTAAAGGTGTTGAATGTCGGCCTTGGGTATCACGGCAGTTTACATTATCAGGTGAAGACAACTTCTTCACTCTGGCTAAACAACCCTTCTTGGCAGCATCTAGCAAAGCTGCATCTCCCCTAAGCAGATCTTGAATATCTGTATCTCCATCTTTAACAAGATCCAAAGGAGTATTTCCATCCCTGTTTTTCTTTGTAGGGTCTGCACCATGCTAGGCATGTGAAAAACAGAAAAAAAAAGGAGGAAATGGCTTAAATGTGCCTTTGGTCAATGAGAAAATAATCAATGTAACTATACCAAAGAAAAACTAAATTTATATTGAGACTCTACCTTAAAGGTTAACATCCTTATTAATGTTTACTTTATATACAGAATTACAATAAAAAGAATACAGAGGCAGTTAAATATTACTGCATTTCTCTAATGCATTGATGTAGTCAAAATTTTAAACTACATTCAAAATAAAGTAATATTTCTTTAAAAATTAACTTTCATGTTATACCATTTTTACTTTTCATGAACATTTAAATAAAGTATAAATCTCTGTATTCTTGGTATTGTAAAATATCCACTGGAATCTGTATTGAACCAGTATCATCCATTTTATCAATGCTAAATAAATTTGGCTTTTAAGTACATACTTCATCAAATATTTTTAGGTTAAAGTACTAAAGAGGAAAAATAAAAATAGTAACAGAACGATCACATAATAGTTGGCTGTAGACAAAAATAACTCTAGGTGCTGGTAAACTACTTGTGGATTAAAATATAAAATAATGTTTATGACATTTATTCTAAAATCTAGGTACAGAATTAGATAACATTCCTTCCCACTGCTTAAGTGTATACTAGAATTATTTAAAAAATCATAAACATAGTCTACGTAATTCATACTATTTACAGTAAGTAATTAAATATACCTGGAGCAGAAGTTTGCAAATTTCATATTTTCCTTTTGCTGCTGCTTCATGTAAAGGTGTAAATTTCCATAAATCAGCTACATTAACCACTGCTCCATGTTTAACAAGAAGTTCTGCAACTTCATAATGTCCATAAGAACATGCATTGTGCAAAGGTACAAGGCCTCTGAAAAGTAATAAATAAACAAAAATGCCCCAGAAGAACATGTTTTAATTTAAATAATTACATATAACTGGTGAAAGATAATTCTTGAACTACCTGAGACATTATGCTGATTATACTTTGTAAAACCTAAATCTATTTAAGGCAGAAATAAGTTCTTTTTTGGTGAATCGGGAGAACATTTAAAAAATGTTTTAAATGTAGAGACTATAATAACCATCCATATACGCAACATCTAAAATTGTATATTTTTAATAAAAAATAACTTCAAGATAAACTGGAAGAATTCAAAAATCCTCCATGAAAACTGAAAAGTTTACTACATTAAAAATCACCATCACACTAATGCTGTGATCTCCTTGGCCATTATAAAATTCCCATGCATTATGCCAGTAAAGTCTTTATATGAACGCTAACCATATAAAATCTTAATTGAAATTAAAAAGCTCTATTTAATACTTAAGCCAGTGTTAGGAAACAGATTTCCTTGAAAAATAATACATAACATATTTCCAGGTTTTCCTAAAAACGTCAGGTAAAAGTAAGGAAGAGAGTCCGTGACAATCGTTAGTATTTACCCTTTATCTTTAGCATGCACATCAGCTCCGTGCTGGAGCAGATATTCCACCACAGACACTCTGTTATACCCAGCTGCAAAATGAAGTGGTGTAGACTGACGCCCTTCAATGTCTCTGCAGTTGACACTCTGAACAGTACACAGTTTCTGTAGGACAAAATACAACATATATGATACTATATCTATATATTCTAGGAATTTTCAAAATGTCTGACTTATTTTCTTGTCTCTTTAGTATTCTTATTTCATCATATCATTTACTAAGAATTCCTCCGGTCCTCTCATCTATGCCTTTTTTTTGTGTGTTTGAGACGCAGTCTCACTCTCTTGCCTAGACTGGGGTGCAGTGGCACAATCTCAGCTCACCACAACCTCCACCTACCGGGATCAAGCAATTTTTCTGCCTCAGTCTCCTGAGTAGTGGGGACTACAGGTGTGTGCCACCACACCCAGCTAAATTTTGTATTTTTAGTAGAGACGGGGTTTCACCATGTTGGCCAGGCTGGTCTCGAACTCCTGACCTCAAGGGATCCTCCTACCTTGGCCTTCCAAATGCTAAGATTATAGGTGTGAGCCACTGTGCCTAGCCTCATGTATGCCTTTATATTCTACTTTTTCTAAAGCTAAAGGGTACATTTTATCATTAGCACTATTACTTATGTACAGGTAAACTAAGTGCCAATCATCAGCAAGTGTAGCTTCCATTTTGTGGCAAATACACACGGGGTACATGAGATTACTGTAGTATCAGCATTACCGAGGGGCTTATTAAGAATTCAGAATCTCAGGTTGTTATCCACCGAGTCAGAATTTGCACTTGAACAAGATCACTAGGTAATATGTAAACACATTAAAGTTTGAAAAGTAGTCCTTTAGAGCAGTGGTTCTCAAACTTTAATGTGCATTGGTTCAAACCCTCAAATTTTCAGTGTAACTGTTGTAGAGTCTAAAAATCTTCATTTCTAACAAATTATTGGGTGATGCTAATGCTGGTGGTTCAAGAACCATACCACACTATATGGAATGAAATAGCTAGTAGAATGCTGATGGTTAGGCTGGGCGCGGTGGCTCATGCCTGTAAATCCAGCACTCTGGGAGGCTGAGGCAGGCTCATCACTTGAGGTGTGGAGTTCAAGACCAGCCTGGCCAACATGGGTAGTCTCT
This sequence comes from Callithrix jacchus, assembly GCF_049354715.1. Taxonomy (NCBI): domain Eukaryota; kingdom Metazoa; phylum Chordata; class Mammalia; order Primates; family Cebidae; genus Callithrix; species Callithrix jacchus. The sequence continues at coordinate 84,617,657 of NC_133513.1, read as the reverse complement.
ACTACTTGAGAGACTGAGACAGGAGAACTGCTGGAATCTGGGAGACAGAGGAGGCTGCACCGAGCCAAGATCGTGCCATTGCAGTGACAGACTGTCTTAAAAAAAAAAAAAAAAAAAGAATGCTGATGGTTATATACAGCTCTGGGGAGAATTAAGGAAACAGTCCATTTTCTGTGTTTTTGGTTCAGATGAGGAAGTGTAGTTATGAAAAGCATGAAAGTTTGGGGAAGAAAAGGAACATAGATAATAAATCAAAGTGATTAAAGAGTCAAAAGAATAAGAATATATCTATATTAGGCTGGGCGAGGTCGCTCATGCCTGTAATCCCAGCACTTTTGGAGGCCGAGGATCACCTAGGGTCAGGAGTTCAAGACCAGCTTGGCCAACATGGTGAAATCCCATCTCTACTAAAAGTACAAAAAATTAGCTGGGTGTGGTGGCAGGTGCCTGTAATCCCAGCTACCTGGGAGGCTGAGGCAGGAGAATCGCTTGAACCTGAAAGATGGAGGCTGCAGTGAGCTGAGATCGTGCCATTGCACTCCAGCACGGGCAACAAGAGTGAAACTCTATCTCAAACAAACAAACAAAAAGAATATATCCATATTAGTAAAAACTCTTTCCCCCTTTTTACTATCCTACCCCCCCAAAAGCAGGGATAATCTAAGTTCAATAAAATAAAGGAGACTGCTATCAGTGGGTTGACCTCAAGGGGTTTAATTACTACATTGGTAAAGCTCTTCTGTGCTTCCCAAATAAGAGCTGGCTAGATATATAGATTCAAGATCCCATTCAAGAAATGGTATTTCAGTGGGTCTCAAGTCAGGTGCCTACCAAACCTAGCAGCACCTGGTGGTATACATGTTAAAAAATATTCATTTTCATTAACATATTCATTTTTAATATTGGTAGTTATCACAGGGCATTCTACTCTTTACCTCTCAGTTTAATTTTGCCCACTCTGAGACAGGTTTTCTAGTAGCAGGTGTCAAATAAAGTATCCAGTCTAGGGGATTATTAGTAAACAAACACAACTGAGCACAGTAGTTAAGTGTTCATTAGATAATACGCAGATGTTCTTGTCCCAGTGATTTGTACAAAGCCATCTGCTTAGAGGTAGGTAAGAAGTAGAATGGCTGATGGAGATAAATGTCCATCAAGTGATTTAAAAAGCAGAGGGGAGGGAAGACAGCCTGATGCCTATCACAGGTTTTCCTGAATCCAATGGCATTATCGTGTTCTCTAAGTCCATTTCCTGCTCTCAACTTCATCTCCTCTTTATCTAACCCCTCCTCTAGACTCCTTCTACCTTTATAAAAACAAAGTTTAGTTTTTAACATCTTTGCTAAATATAGTTTTATGTTCTTTAATATATGTAAGAGAATGAGCATTTAAAATTCTGTATCTCTCCCTGCCCACACACACCGAAAAAAAAAAATCAGTTAATTGCCTTAAGCTTAATTTTCATGTCTCTTGAAAAATCAGTTCACAACCTTTTAACTCAAGTGATTTGTATTTCCAGAAGTCAATAGCAATAGTAACAAAATCCTTTCAATATCCTATTAGCCTCCTACTTAAGGGAATGAGAATAATGAGGATCAAAGTAAAACATGTCAAATAATAAAACTGCATGAGAGCTGCACTTTCCTATGAGAAACGAACTTAAAAAACAAATCTGAAGTTATCTGAGGTGTCTATACGGTCTACGCAGACAAAGCAACAGAAGAGGATCACAGGATCACATAATTTGTAGAAAGCTCTTCATTTAAAAGGGCAGTGAATAAATTCCCTGAGAGCTCTAGTTCAGAAGAACAACATTTGTATTTCTTCCTCAGAAAATCTAAAATTATTGACTTTGTGAGTGGGTCTGTTTAGGATTTAGAACATTCTACAGAAACGTAATGAAATTGCCAGGGCATGGTGGCTCATGTTTATAATCCCAGCACTTTGGGAGGCTGAGGTGGGAGGACTGCTTGAGCCCAGGAGTTTGGGACCAGCCTGGGTACATTTGTCTCTACAAGACTTCGAGTCTCCTGAGACTTTGTCTCTACAAGAAAAAAATCAAGAAAATTAGCTGGGCATGGTGGCATGCACCTGTAGTACGAGCTACTTGGGAGGCTGAAGTCAGGAGGATCACTTGAGCCCAGAAGATGAAGGTTACAGTGAGCCAAGATAGCACCACTGTGCTCCAGCCTGAGCAACAGACCCTGTCTCCCCGCCTACCCCCCACCAAAGAAATATAATGAAATTACTTCAAATAGCTACTTCTGCCATGAATTAAATGAACAAATTTAACTTTCTATAAAACTTATTACCTGTTAATATCCTCTCAAACAGGATCAAGACTGTTTTGAAAAAGTCTCCAAAGGGGAAGGGGAAGAAATACAAGGCTTACCTCCCCTACTAGCTTTGGAAATTAAAATAACACTATTGCATTACTGAAAAATTATTTAATTCATAAAGAATGGTTAAATTTTAATTTATATTAAATTCTAAAACAGTCTCACCCTCTCAAAATGTTAGGCCTTTGAGTTTACACAATTTCTGCAGGTAATAGAATTATCTGAGATAGACAGTAAGATATTACATACTTATTTTTTTCTTTCTTTTCTTTCTTTCTTTGATGGAGTCTCACTCTGTCACCCAGGCTGGAGTGCAATAGCACCATCTCAGCTCACAGCAACCTCCGTCTCCCAGGTTCAATCAATTCTCCTGCCTCACCCTCCCAAGTAGCTGGGATTACAGGTGCCCCCCGTCAACACTCCCAGCTAATTTCTCTCTCTTTTTTTTTTTTGCATTTTTAGTAGAGATGGTGTTTTGCTAGGTTGGCCAGGCTGGTCACAAACTCCTAACTTCAGGTGATCCACCCACCTCCACCTACCAAAGTGCTGGGATTATAGGCGTGAGCCACTGCACTGGCCTTACATACGTATTTCTACAGTAAGAGTCAAACAATAAGGAAGGGTTACTCTGGGGAAGGCTCTAGTTGGAGAAACACTAAGAGCTGAAGTTGGCAGCTCTGAGAAAGAGCTGTATTTATTACTGTAGTAAACCTGAATCCCTAGAGGTAGAGGGACAAAGCAATGAAAAACTCAGAAGAAATCTATAGACAAAAGTCATACACTGTTTTTCCACCTTCTTGTTTTATGTGTCATATGTAAACAGTAACATTCAGTAATTTGATATACTTTATTCTGTTAAAGGTACAAATTAATAGGTTCTTTAATCAAAACCCATTTGTTATTACCTGAATTTATTTATATTTGTGAATGTAGTATTTACTGGGATGTGTGTGTGAAACTGAAGTCTTTTTCTTTCATTACCTAATGCTCCTTATTTGTAAAAAAAAAAAAAAAAAATTAGATTATATTATTGACCTTTTAAAGTAAGGCACATACAAATAAACCATGCTCTTCATTATAACAGTACAGATTCATTAACAATGTCAAGATAAAAACCCAAAGTTAACAAAAATATAACATTGTATCTTACTTTTACAGTTTCCACATCTCCAGCCTTTGCAGCTTCCAGCAATTGTCTGTCTGCCTCTGAATTACCTAATGAGATACCCTCTAAAAAAGAGAGAGAGAGAGAAAGAGTGACTAACCTCTATTTGGAAGATGGAACCAAGCTTTATGGAAGGCATCTCATCAGAAAGCAAAGTTCCTTAACAATTTGGTAGATTATGTAAGAAATCTCCATGGTGGTGAGGGGATGGGGGTTGAGGAGGGAAAAATAAGATTCTCTTAAAAGTCCATATAAGCAAAATATGTAAATGTGTACAATGACTATAAAATTTGATTTAAGCTATATAAAGGAACATAAAGGAGATGACTAAAGATGGCCTACTCTATAAGAAAGCCATTTGGAATGGTGTAAAAGTATTAAATTAAGAGAGCAACCAGAAATCTACTGTGGTTCTGTCATTAATTAGCTATCCGAACTGGAGCAAGTCACTGGAACTTCCTGGGCCTCACATTTTTTTTTAGTTCTAAAGACGTAATGTAGACTAGAAGAAACGTAACATCATTTCCAGGTCTGGAATTCTATGCTTACAGCTCATTTAAAGTGTCAGACAAGGAAAACATCTACCTTGCACCTTAGAACAAAATTAGCTCCAGATGGATTAAAGACATAAGTATGAAAAATTAAGCCTTAAAAATACTAGAAGAAAATGGAATATTTTCATAATATGAAATAAAAAAGCTTCTTAGAACAGTACATCAAAGGCAGCATCGGCCGGGTGCAGTGGCTCACGCCTGTTATCCCAGCACTTTGGAAGGCCGAAGTGGGTGGATCACAAGGTCAAGAGATTGAGACCATCCTGGCCAACATGGTGAAACCCTGTCTCTACTAAAAATACAAAAAAATTAGCTCGGCATGGTGGCTTGTGCTGTTAGTCTCAGGTAGAATTGCTTGAATCCGGGAGGTGGAGGTTGCAGTGAGCTGAGGTGGTGCCACTGCACTCCAGCCTGGCGCTTGGTGATGGAGTGAGACTCTGTCTCAAAAAAAAAAAAAAAAAAAAAAGAAGGGCAGCATCAAAAAAGAAAATTGGTATTTAGAAAAAGATGTAAGGCAATAACACAGCATTAAACAACAATATGTAAAAAAAAAATCATACTTAACATGCACCTTTAAAGAGAATATATTTGAGGCTGTAGTGAGTTGAGATTGCATTCCAGCCTCAGTAACAAGAGAGAAACTCTGTCTCAAATAAAATAAAATAAAACAAAATAAAATAGGCCAGGCATGGTGGCTCATACCTTTAATCCCAGCACTCTGGGAGGCCAAGACAGGTGGATCACCTCAGGCCAGGAGTTCAAGACCAGCTGGCCAACACGGAGAAACATCATCTCTACTAAAAATACAAAAATTGGCCGGGCATGGTGGTAAGCATCTGTAATCTCAGCTGCTTGGAACTGAGGCAGGAGAACTGCTTGAACTCGGGAGGCAGAGGTTGCAGTCAGCCGAGATCGTGCCACTGCACTCCAGCCTTGGTGACAAGATATATGCATGTGACAATATGTATACACACATATATATGTACATATACATTTGTGTGTATATATGTATATATAGGCATACACACACACATATGTATAAAATTTAATATATAAGGTGTTCTTAGGAGTACTTTGGAAGGCTTCAACAAATGAGCTACAGATATGAACAAGAAATTTACACATACAAAAAAAGAGACATGGTTGGCTGGGCTTGGTGGCTCACACCTATAATCCCAGCACTTGGGGAGGCTGAGGTGGCAAATTACTTGAGGTCAGGAGTTGGAGATCAGACTGGCTAACATGGTGAAACTCCATCTCTACTAAAAATACAAAAATCAGGCGCATGCCTGTTATCCCAGCTACTCAGGAGGGTGAGGCACTAGAACTGCTTGAATCTGGGAGGCTGAGGTTGTAATGAGTCAAGACTGTGGCACTGCACTCCAGCCCGGGCAACAGAGTGGGACTCCATCTCAAAAATAAATGAAAAAGGAAGGAAGGAAGGAAAAAAAGAAATGGGCAATAAACACATTAAAAATTAAGTTCAGATTTACTCATAATCAGAAATGTAAATCAAAATATCAGTTTTTCCCCATCTGCTAGTAGGCAGAGAGGAAATGGAGAGCTACACTGATGGGACTTTTATAGTTAGCATTAAAATCTATTACTTCTGTAATTCACACATGCATATTCACTCTAAGAAAATATTAGGAATTATAATATCTAATGCTGACAGAAAACAGGTGCTTCAAATACTCTTTCTGTGACTGTAAAATGGTAAATACCAGCTTTCTATTAATAGAAAATGATTTGACAATTATATGCTACCCTTTGAGCTGGAAATTCCACTTCAATAATTTGTTGTAAGAAACTAGTTACAAAGGCAAGTAAAAGCCACATATAATGGTAATTAGTATAAAACTGTTCTATCAGTTGGCTGGTGATAGAAACCAAGTACATTCTATCACTAGCTAGCTGAATAGGACCAGTGTTATTAACCCCAAAACCGACAATGAAATGAATGTGTGATGTGTGGGGGAAGTAATGGGAATCTTGAAAGCAGTCTCGTAGTTCACAGTTTTGGCAGATTCCAGAAGGCTGTTATCGATCTGCCTTTATCTGTTCAAGTAGTGTTTCTCAAAACATGGTTCCCAGACCAAAGGCATAAAGATCATCAAGGACTGACTGTTAAAGACAGAAAAGCTTGATCTATTACATTTTTCTGAACCGAGCTTTTAGATGTCAAAGCTACTGTATTAAATTCTAATAAAAGCAGAGATTTAGATAAAAATACTTTAAAATTTATGGGACTGTATCTCTGGGTTGAAATGTTTCATCAATGCCAAGTGTGTAGACATTTGATTAAATCTTTTAAAATGTAATGAATATGAGTGTATTCAGTTGTTACAGGTCAAATAGTTGGCTACCTTATAGAAACTCTACCTGCCTTGAATATATAGGATCTAAAATTTCCTTTCTTTAAAAATAAATAACTATTTTATCTTACTCATAACTTTCTCAATAAAAACTTGAGAGCCATCTATTTAATTTGAGAAATTGGGCAGAAAATGCTACTGGAACAAAAATCATAATTATCATTTAATGACATTTGGGGGCTGAGGATATTGAGCTGATTAAAAGTATAATAACCTAAGAAGTAGTAACCAAAAATCCTCAAAATTGTTTTCTTATTACCAACTCCTACCTCTAACACCTTATAAGTGAAAATTTTTTAAAGGTTAATTTAAAAATTAATTTCATGGAAGCATATAATACCTTGAAGGAGTTGCTGTACGTTTTCATTTCCCATCTGTAAAGCAGTAAAGCCCTGAAGGGATATAATGTTAGGATCACACCCATAGCTCAGGAGTAGGCGGCAGGTCTGTAGATGACCACAATAAGCAGCTCTGTGCAGAGAAGTCTGACCAAGATTATCCAAAGCATTAACCTTAACAATGCAGAAAAAATTGAAATTAGCCTGCAATGCAAAATTTAAAGCCATGCTATCATGTATTTAACAATTTTTACTACTTTTAAGTCTCAATTCTTTTATGAAGCCTATTATCCAATGCCAAAGCAAGTTTTTTTTTCTCAAATCTAGAAAATAAATTTACCAATTCATGAAGGCTAATGTCAGAAGGAAGATCCAGTTCTGGGTTAAATGTGAGATGCTGAATAGTAGTTTTGTTTATCATTAAAGCATTCACAGATTGAGACATTTAGAGTTAAACATTGCCTAAGAAAGTTGAACCCACGTATTTTTGTGGATCTCTAAAGTGTAGAAATGTAAAGATTAACCCAAGATAGACAACAGTAACAAAGCCAGAGATAAATTAGCATTAAAATGCTTATTTCTATTCGCTTAATCTTTTCCCTTATTTATTATTGTTTCATTGAGTGTGTTATGGAAAATATACAGATACACATACTATGGAATAGTCACACAGTGGAATACTCAGCAATAAAAAGGAACAAACTACTGATACATGGATGAATCTCCAAAACATGACACAATATGAGAAAAACCTTACACAAAAGCATACATTTTGTTATGATTCCATGTATGTCAAGGCCTAGAACAGGCACTTTTATGTCAGAAAAAATAAAAATGGTTATCTGTCAAAGTGGAGATTGCCTGGGACTGTGCATTGCTTTTGCCATGAGATACTGTTCTGTATCTCGAAAGGAGTTTTGGTTATGCAGGTGTACGTACTAGTCAAAATTCAGCAAATATTCATTTAACATCTCTACATTTCACTGCATTCAAATTTTACATCTAAAGAAAAACTGTAAACAAAGATTAAACTCTACTTGATGTGAACGTGGAAGTATTTAGGAGAAATAGTCTGCAAATTACTTTGAAATGTGTCAAAAAGAGATACTGGTAGATGGAGGGAAAAATGAAAAGATATGTAATAAAACACTATAGTAAAATGTTAATAATAGAATCTAAGTGGTAGGCAGATAGTTTTTCCCTGTAAAATTCTTTCTACTTGGTTATATCTTCGAAATTTTTCAAGATAAAAAGAATCATCTGTAAGACTCTACTAACCTTATCCTTACCCCCATATCTCCCCTGCCATGGAAATATCTTCAATATAACTAAGAAATTAAGTTCCTCAGTAATCAATCCTGTGGACACTAGTGTGTTTTGAGACACTGGAAATTTATATTCATGGAATCAGATGGTATTTGAATGGGAATATAACCAAGACCTCAATGAACCTAAAACTGAAGTATGAATAGCTAGTCTCCCTGCTTACAGGGCCTGAAAAATTGATTTAAAATGTTCAGGACAATCAAACTATTTATTCACATACCCTAACTCACTGAAATGTGAAAAATACCCACTGGAAAATTTTATTTGGGTACTACCTTGAGTTATTAGGGTGACCACTTGTTCTGGTCTGCCTAGAACTTTCCTGGGTTTTTTTTTTTTTTTTGAGATGGAGTTTCGCTCTTGTTACCAAGGCTGGAGTGCAATGGCGTGATCTCGGCTCACCGCAACCTCCGCCTCCTGGGTTCAGGCAATTCTACTGCCTCAGCCTCCTGAGTAGCTGGGATTACAGGCACACGCCACCATGCCCAGCTAATTTTTTGTATCTTTAGTAGAGACGGGGTTTCACCATTTTGACCAGGATGGTCTCGATCTCTTGACCTCGTGATCCACCCGCCTCAGCCTCCCAAAGTGCTGGGATTAAAGGCTTGAGCCACCGTGCCCGGCTCACTTTCCTGATTTTAACACTGAAAGTCCTGTGTCCCAGAAAACCCCAAGTCCTGGACAAAACTAGATGGTTGATCACCCTAGTCAAGATTGTTTCACTGAGTGTCACAACTCTAATTTAACATGCATCCAGATACTCTTCAAGTAATGTAGCACAAACATGAAAAAAGCAACCAACAGTTATAGAACAGAGACAAGATATGCCAAGCAGTCAAGGAGAAATGAACTTTATTTTATTCAATAATTTACAATAGGAAAAGATCAAGATTATACAGTATCAAGAATTCCCCCAAATCCAAGAGAAATTAAGACACAGAGAGGCAACACAAAAAGAAATTGGAGAACTCTAAGTGGTTTCTTGAATGAATGGAAACCCAAGAAAGGGCAGGTAAGAAAACTATTCTGCAAATTTCATTTATGCAAGGGCCTCAGGGGCCATCCAAGGAGAGGAGTGTCTATTCCTTTCTTCTCCCTTCATCTACAGCAGCTCCATTCTTTCTCTGTTATAGAGTATACTGAATTTCAACTAAAGGTTTTGTTTGAAGGAGGCAAGGATCTGTGGCGAAAACTGTTAAAAACTGCTGAATCAGGTGACTACTGTCATTTCTTCCAATCTGCTATGCTATGTATATCTTTTGCTTAGTAGTACTTTTAAAAGTTCCTGGGTAAGAGATTATTTCTAGCCTTGATGAAAGCGTATTTGGTGAATAAAATGCTTTGTGCACAAATGTCAACTAAAGAACAGTAACTTATCAACAAAACTTATCCTGTGGAAACAAGTGTGTTTTGAGACACTGGCCAATTCAAATTCTATTGGGGAGTTATTATAATATTTAATTATTAAATGTATACTTATTCTTTAGTCTTTTCATTTCAGTCAAATTATTTTTAGTCAAATTACTTAAACAATTTAAAATTAATATATTTCCTTCTGTTCAAGTCCTTTGGCTTAGTTACAGAAATGACAGAGGATAATAAAAATGGTGGTTGGGATGAATAACAGAAGTTATAATGGCAACCAAGAATTAGAAGATATCGGTGAAAAAAGATGAGTAGAATAGATGATAGGTCACAAAAAGTTTTTAAGAATAACTTTGACCTGTAGGGTGTGGTTAAAAGGAATGGAGAAGGGAGGACATACAAAAAGAATATGTATCTGAATAAACCTATACAAGTTCTAGCAAAAATTAGATGTAAAAAAGGTTACCTGCAGGATAATTCTTAAACATAGAATATGAGGGAAAAAATGTAATACTTATGAGAAAGTAAATAGTTTAGAAAGTCAGGCATTTCACCCGCTAAATAAAAAATAACTAATTGCATTACTAAAGATACCAAAAAGGAAGTATACCTTTGCTTCATGTTTCACCACAACTTCAACAACATCATTATGAGCTTTCTCAGATGCCACGTGCAGAGGAGTCAAGAATCTTAAAGAGAAAAAGTCAGCCAGACAATGAATATACTTTTCAAAAGAGTAAAATCTCAATAATATTTAATTATTAAATGTATACTTACTCTTTAGTCTTTTCATTGATGTTTGCTCCTTTTCTTAGCAACAGTTCACATATTTGCTTTCTTTTGGGATATGGAGATGCAGCAGCACAATGCTAAATAATTTAAATTGCAGCATTAATCAAGGACTATACAAAATTGTTTTAAGAATACTCGTGTTTCCAATCAAGAACAATCAAGTGGTAGTTACTTAATTTGTTTTACTTTTGATGCAACTTTGCTCTTGACTTTTGATTGAATAGAACTGCAATAATCACCACATTTTGATAGGGCCTGAAAATCCTACCTACAAGATAATATCTATTATTAAATATTCTGATCAAACTTTACAGTTGTCTTACATCTTTGAAAAAGCTATCACTGGTGTGATGAAAACCTTAATGTGACCAATATCTTTTAAAAAATTGTTCCCATGTAGCATTGTGTTATGCAATACTTTAAAGGTTAAGAAAACACCCCGAAGGTTGAGGTTTCTTTACATGAAGAAATCACAGAATACAGCCGGATGGCAGCTCGCACCTGTTAACCCAGCACTTTGGGAGGCCAAGGAAGGCAGATCACCTGACATCAGGAGTTCAAGACCAGCATGGCCAACATGGTGAAACCCCCTCTCTACTAAAAGTACAAAAATTAGCCAGTCGTAGTTGTGCTCGCCTGTAATCTCAGATACTTGGGAGGCTGAGACAGGAGAGTCACTTGAACCCAAGAGTCGGAGGCTGCAGTGAGCCAAGATTGCACCACTGCACTCTAGCTTAGGCAACAGAGCAAAACTCTGTCTCAAAAAAAAAAAAAAAAAAAAAAAAAAGGAATAACAGAATACTCACCAGTTCTGGATTCTGTTTGGTAATAGCACTGATGGAACAGCTAATAAGCTGAGCAGTATTTATATCTCTCTCAACTAGTTGCTTCAGCAGCATAAGGAACATGCATTACCTCTTTGCAAAATCAGTGGTAGAAAAATGATATAATCTGGAGTTTGAGGTTGCAGCAGCTCTATGATGTATCCAGGAGGAAAGGATACAGGAGGTAGAGATTTGCCAGTTAAAAGCCTAAGCCTAGTATCTGCACAACAGGTGTTCAATAATGTCTGAATGATACATAACGAAATCAGTGTACGTATGTTAAGTTAAAACTGAAACCCGAAAACCTACAGAATAAAAGTTCTGGCTAATTTTTCAGCTAAATTGCTCTATATATCTAAAAACACAGTACGCATAAAATTTGTTCTTTGATTTTAACCTGTTGTTAATCATAAAGCTTATCAGATCCTCATGACTTTGCTTCAGATCCATTCTTTGATGTTGCTGTCACCAAAATCATTCCTTCACCCTCAATAAAATCAGTTCTAACTGGAGAACATAGTTCCTTTGGTATGTTAAGGGTAATCATCCCAGGACATCTATCATGAGAGCACAGAGAATAGACATGGTTTTTTTTAAAGACTTTTTTTTTTTTTCAATCACATCTACCTCAAATTACACCCACTCCTCTGCACCATCATGGAGCAGGGCCTGTAAATCTCTGGGAACATGTAAGAAACTGCTACTGTACCATAACTACTCACCAACACCTAACTCCTCGTGTGTTTTAAGGTTAATTACAAAAATGAGTTACTTAACAGCAGTATATTTAGGGGAAAACAACAGAGGTAGTATTAGCTTTTCCGACCAGAATTTTCCATGTCTGTCTTTCCAAGTTTCTTAGTACAGTTTTAATGCTGCTGTGGTTTTAATTTTATACTAGCATTTCTCGTTAGTCTATAGCTTTGCTATTTTTTTTTAAAATTTAGATGTTTCTTAAAATAGCAAAAGGTCCAAAACGCTTTATAGGTAGGTTTCTACATAAATTTCATAGTTTATGGCATAAGGAAGGAAACTTACCATGTAAGATATTAGGTAAGTAAAGCTACCATGAGTTAAATCTGCTTTTACACATATTAATTCACTTATCTTCTCTCACCCAAAGCACATTCTGCAACTCATACAATAGGATTTACTTTTTTCCTTTTAAATTCCTACCTTTGTTTCTTTTTTCTACCTTTCAATTTTAAGGTAGCCTCTGATTTTACCATCCCCTCTCTTATCTTTTATCATTTATCCCTATCAGTTCCCATTCTTTTCTGACTGTTTTTCCTTAGACTTCTCTACTCACATCTATTTTGTCACAGCTCCACAGTTATTATTACTTCTGTCAGGGAAGTAATCTTTAAAATACTTTATTCACATTCTAGATCTAATTTTGAAGAAAACTGCAATTACTGGAAGGAACTACACCACGTGTTTTCATATGGTTGGTGGTATTATTTATTTTCATTGGGTTCCAAATTTTCTACACTAAGCATTCATTTTTTACAACCCCTAAAAAGGCAAACTATATGTACCATTTATGATAATAAAAGCATTACATATAATACATGCCAGAAACTGAATAAATTTTTTTTCTAGGAGGATTCTCGAACTGGCAGTAGTATTGCCTTCTGCAGGGTAAGGCTATTTTTCGGCACTGTTCAAATTTTTAAAAAATATTTATATAGGCACTAATTTTTTAAAAACTACAGACTTAAAAAAAATGCTAGCTCTAAAGTAGGATATTATGATTAGTTTAGCATGTTCTTGGGTTACTGTATTTTAAAAACTTAAGTCTGAAACATTACCAATGCTGTTTCATGTGTTTGAGGATGCTTGAAATTCACCATTTCTAGAGAGAGATGTTTTTTGATTCGAGTAACATCAGCTTCCCGTGCAGCTTGCAGCAACGAGTGGCCTTTAAACTCATCTAGATGAAGAAAAAGCATTTTACATCTATAACGATCAAATTTACAAAGCTTACCTAAAAGACACCTAGTATTTTCCTTGAAATTATTTTCAAAATAATCTGCCAAAACAGCAAGATTTAGGCTCTAAAGATATTCTCCAAATTTAATCCCTGAAAACAGACAGTGGTACTCCAGGTCCCTCCAGTTACAGTGCAATTGTATAGACATTTGACCCCAAGAGTACACACAGATTTAGCCCATGGCAGACTCATGGTCTGTTCCAATTAATAATTCATTTTGAGATATCTAGAGTACTACCACATATTTCTAGACCAGAGAGGTTTTAGAATTTTTCAAGCACAAATTTTTCGCAGTAAAGAAATAGCGATCCCTACACTGACACCATGGCTATAGCAGATAGTTTTGCTCATACCATCAGGGAACTGGGAACTCGACAAGTTGGATATTTGCAAATGCCACCTATGATGATGCAAAAAAAAAAAAGACGTTTTCCTTAAGATCCTCTTTTACTCATCAGACTTGTGGAACTACCGTTTATCCTTTATTATTCCAGGATAATATGAGTCCAATATAAGTTGCTTATTTATATGTATTAATACTATATCCAAACTAGGTGGTTATTTCTTACTACATCTACTTCAGCTATAGATAGAAAACCACAGAAACTGGCTCAGGTGCCACTGAATATTAGATGTTAAGATCTGGAGTTACAAGATGGTGATCTTTAAAAATTTTTTAAAAAATTATTTATTTTCTTTTACAGACAAGATGGCAATCTTATAAAGCTTTAACTTAACAAATCCATAAGCTTCATTAAACAGAAAAGTCCTATCAAAGATAAAAATTACCAAAAGCTTTCATTTCAAAGGCATACCATCTAATACATCTAATATAGTACATATAAAAAGCATATAACTTGACTTGAAAAAATTAATTTTTCATAGTATTTTAAGTAGAAACTTCTAAATTATTAAATATGCTAAACAACAGTATATACCTGTGGCTAAGAAAAATATTTATTATTTAAACATTTATACAAACAAACAGGAAAGAAAAAATGTTCAGTTTATTAATATATTATCCTACCTGAACATTTATAATGTTATACTCACATGCTAATCTTTCTTTTAACTGTGGTGTGGGAGCCAAGTCTATAGCACTTTTATTGTGACAGTTGAGTAGTGTTGGATCTGCACCGTAACTTAAGAGAAGAGAACATACTTCAACTCTGTTCTTAGAAGCTGCCTCATGAAGAGGAGTGAATTGCCACAAGTCCATTGCATTTACACAGGCACCATGCTGGAGAACAAAAAGCATACATTTAATGTTCAATTTTTAAAAGAATTCAGAATTATTAGTACTGTGTAATTTAACACCATGCAAGCTAAAACAGGTTATGTTGCCAACGTTCACTTTTTAAGCCAATTATTTCAAAATGAATATACCTTTTTCCCCAATGGAAAAAACAATAGCTGATTGCTAGCCCTACTAACAATGGTCTACTTAACATTTCTACTTTTAAGAACAGTTAAGAATGAAGCTGTAGATTTAATCTGCATCTTTTCCAAGAACAAATTCTCCCCTTGAGGTACAGCTGATATACAATGAAACACACAAATTTGACAAATTCAGACAAATGTATATATCTGTGATACTGTCACCCAAATCAAAATATAGGACACTTTCATTACCCCAGAATGTTTCCTCATGCTCCTTTTCCAGACAATTCCTGCCCCGTTCTGACCACATATTAGACTTATTTGTTCTTCAATTTCACAAAAATGGAAGAATATAAATTTCTAACGTATGTACTTCTCTGTCTAGATTCCTTCATACATACAATGTTTCTGAGATTCATTCATGTTATTCTACAAGTAGTTCATTTTTTGTTGAGGAGTATTTCACAGTAGAGACATACCATAATTCACTTATTTATCATCTTGTTAGTGGACATTTGGACTGTTTCTAGTTGGCTGGTTAGGCATTTTAATCTGAAAACCTGAAATGTAAAATACTCCAAAATCCAAAACTTTTGAATACCAACATGACACCACAAGTGGAAAATTCCACACCCAATCTTGTGCACACAAACTTTGTTTCATGCACAAAATTATTAAAAAATATTATATAAAACTATCTTCAGGCTATGTGTATAAGGTGTATATGAAACATACGTGAATTTCATGTGTAGACTTGGGTTCCAGTCTCAAGATATCTCATTAAATAGTATATATGCAAATATTCTAAAATCCAAAAAAATCTGAAATCTAAAACACTTCTGGTCTCAAGCATTTCAGATAATGCATACTCAACCTGTGTTATGAATAAGCTATTATAAACATTTCTTTTTTTTTTTTTTTTTTTGAGACAGAGTTTCGCTCTTGTTACC
Organism: Callithrix jacchus; assembly: GCF_049354715.1. NCBI lineage: Eukaryota > Metazoa > Chordata > Mammalia > Primates > Cebidae > Callithrix > Callithrix jacchus. The sequence continues at coordinate 84,602,256 of NC_133513.1, read as the reverse complement.
CAGGCTGGAGTGCAATGGCGTGATCTCGGCTCACCGCAACCTCTGTCTCCTGGATTCAGGCAATTCTCCTGCCTCAGCCTCCCGAGTGGCTGGGATTACAGGCATGCACCACCATGCCCAGCTAATTTTTCGTATTTTTGGTAGAGACGGGGTTTCACCATTTTGACCAGGATGGTCTCGATTTCTTGACCTCGTGATCCACCCGCCTCGGCCTCCCAAAGTGCTGGGATTACAGGCTTGAGCCACCACGCCTGGCCGTATCATAAACATTTCCTTATGAACATATACTGTCATGGTAGATATATGTTTAGCTTTATTAGAAACAAAGAGTTTTTTTAACGTGGCTATAGTATTTTACACAGCCACCAGCAACATTTGAGTTCCACTGCTACATTGCAACATTTGAGTTCCAGTTGCTACATATCCTTGTTAACACTTTGTATTGTGAAACTTTTTAATTTTAGCCATTTCCAAGTACTACAGTCGGCTAAGTATGGACCAAAGGAGTCATACTAATTTAACCAATCAAACACAAATTTCCTTCTACAGCATTCATCTAAGGTGATCTTACTCTTTCAGTATTTTCGACAATGGGGAGCTAATTTGCAGCTAACATGGCTTTTTATAATTACTAGAGAACTCCTGTTGTTAGAAAGTTTTTTTCTACATTAAGTTAAAATATGTACTTTTAACTTTCATTTATTTGCCTTTGGAGCAAAGGACGTCATAAAGGACACTCATCTTTTGTATCAGATGGTTTCCACTTATTATTGTGGTGGCCCCTCAACTAAATATACTTTAAGAAATTCATTGAAAAATAATTGAGGACAGGTGGAGTGACTTATACCTGTAATTCTAGTACTTTGGGAGGCCAAGGTGGATGGATCACTTGAGCTCAGGAGTTCAAGACCAAACTAGGCAACATGGTGAAATCTGTCTCTACAAAAAATAAAAAAATTAACCACGTGTGGTGGCACCATGCCTGTAGTTTCAGCTACTTGGGAGGCTGAGGTGGGAGGATCACCTGAACCTAGGAAGGTCGTGGCTGCAATGAACCATGATTACATCACTGCACTCCAGCCTGGGTGGCAGAGTGAGACCCTCTCCCAGCAACCAAAAATAAAAAAAATTAAAATTAAAAAATGAGATCCTAAAATCAAAGATTCCAGTGCAGTTTGGCTGTTATATATTTATTATCATTATATTTGCTTGAAATACTATATTTGCTTGCAATATTATATATTATATTTGCTTGCAATACTATTTTTTTATTTGCTTGCAATACTATTATTATATTTGCTTGCAATATTATTATATTTGCTTGCAATACTATTCTACTATTGGCACAAAGTTAGGATAGCTTTTTAAGTTGTCACATTACAATTTATACTTAAATTGAGTTAGTGGGTCATTTAAGAACTCTGTATTATTTTTTAAACATGAAATAAACATCGAAGTATTTTCTCCTCACTCATCTTGTTCTTGTGTGAGACTTATTTTCGTGAATTTAAGTGTCCTTGCTGAGCCCCACTAAATTTAGTCTTACTGGCTTCAACCAAAGCTTAGAGCCTGGTGAGGTGGTTTTGAATCTGGATTCTATCAATTTGAGTATCAGTTATCCTTCTCGGCTTCATGTTAATCTGCAAATTGGACAAGCATCAATTCCAATTTTTTACCAAGTCAACAATAAAAATGTGCACCAAAATAAAGGCAAAGATAGAAACTTCAAGCCCCACCAGAGGTCCCAACATTCCCTTCCAAACAAAGAAATATCAGTTGACACTCTGCACAGTGGTTTAATTAATTATAATTCTGTTTGACAGAATTTTTCTCTCCATTCTAGCCAGATCTGTCCATTTGCTTCCTAGTACTCACAGACTATGAGGAAGAACATTAAGAGAATTCCCTCTTATTCTTGTGCCTGTTAGTGCCAGCAGACCTTCATTATTTGAATGCTTTGTCCAGGGATCATATCTTAGTGCCTTCCATGGCTAGTAAATGCCCTGGTCATGGAAAGCAATCACTTATGTTTGCTGTTAAATGCCAGCTTCTGCTAGTTGAACTATTTAGGAAAGGGTTGCCAATTGACTCAGCACTGCCCAGAACCTGCATTCTCAATCCCTATCTACTTGCTTTCTCCTGATTTTGCTTAACTTTACTACCCTGGTAACTACTTACACCCTCACATCAGGTAACCCCCTGATGTGGGGTTAGCTGAGGCAGAGGTTACAGTGAGCTGAGACTGTGCCACTGCACTCCAGCCTGGGTGACAAAGCAAGACTGTAGGTATGACCTCTAGTCGGCCTTTCATTCTTATTTAGTAAAGCACTAGGTCTTAGGAAAACACCACTCAGCTGTCTTTGAGTCCCAGTGCAAATCTGTTTGATGTTTCATTCTTATCCATAGTAACTTTCAAATGTTCTGCTGGAGTCAAGATTAAGTTTTACAAGAAACAAAAGCATTACTGTTACAAATGTATAATATTATAGCCACATTATAAGTTTAATAAGGTTTATATGCTACTCAGAGTATTATTATAAAGTTGGTTCTATGGGAAAATGTATTTCATAGGATGCAGGCCCAAAAGGAACCACAGAGGCAATGGAAACAAGTGTCCTTTCCCTTTCCATGACAGCTGCTGAGAGAGTGGGGAAAAATACTGAAGGGGTAGAATGGGTGTAGGGTAAGACAAGTTAAATGGGTATGGGTAACATCCTGGGATCCACTTCCAAAAATAATATATATCTTCTACTGTTACCTAAAAAGGATCAAAATAGGAAGTTTCGGGTTGAGCGTGGTGTCTCACATCTGTAATTCCAGCACTTTGGGAGGCTGAGGTGGGCAGATCACCTGAGGTCAGGAGTTCAGGACCAGCCTGGACAACATGGTGAAAACCCTTATCTATTAAAAATAAAAAATTCCTGGCATGATAAAAACCCTAGAAGCAAATCTAGGCAAAACTATCCAGGACATAGGAGTAGGCAAGGACTTCATGAACAAAACACCAAAAGCATTGGCAACAAAAGCCAAAATAGACAAATAGGACCTAATCAAACTCCACAGCTTCTGCATGGCAAAAGAAACAGTCACTAGAGTGAATCGGCAACCAACAGAATGGGAAAAAATTTTTGCAGTTTACCCATCTGACAAAGGGCTGATATCCAGAATTTACAAAGAACTCAAACAGATTTACAGGAAAAAAACAAAGAAGCCCATTCAAAACTGGGCAAAGGATATGAACAGACACTTTACAAAAGAAGACATATATGAGGCCAACAATCATATGAAAAAATGCTCATCGTCACTGGTCATCAGAGAGATGCAAATCAAAACCACATTGAGATACCATCTCACGCCAGTTAGAATGGCGATCATTAAAAAATCTGGAGACAACAGATGCTGGAGAGGATGTGGAGAAAAAGGAACACTTCTACACTGTTGGTGGGAGTGTAAATTAGTTCAACCATTGTGGAAGACAGTGTGGCGATTCCTCAAGGCCTTAGAAATAGAAATTCCATTTGACCCAGCAATCCCATTACTGGGTATATATCCAAAGGACTCTAAATCGTTCTACTATAAGGACACATGTACACGAACGTTCATTGCAGCACTGTTTACAATAGCAAAGACCTGGAATCAACCCAAATGCCCATTGATGATAGACTGGATTGGAAAAATGTGGCACATATACACCATGGAATATTATGCAGCAATCAGAAATGATGAGTTTGTGTCGTTTGTAGGGACATGGATGAAGCTGGAGAACATCATTCTCAGCAAACTGACACAAGAACAGAAAATGAAACACCGCATATTCTCACTCATAGGCGGGTGATGAAAAATGAGAACACATGGACACAGGGAGGGGAGTACTAAACACTGGGGTCTATTGGGGGGAAAAGGGGAGGGCCAGTGGGAGGGGGTGGTGGGGAGGGATAGCCTGGGGAGAAATGCCAAATGTGGGTGAAGGGGAGAAAGGAAGCAAAACACACTGCCATGTGTGTACCTACGCAACTGTCTTGCATGTTCTGCTCATGTACCCCAAAACCTAAAATGCAATAAAAAATTAAAAAAATATACAATAAAAAATAAAGATAAAAATACAAAATTAGCTGGGCATGGTGGCACATACCTGTAATCCCAGCTACTTGGGAGGCTGAGGCAGGAGAATCACTTGAACCTAGGAGGCAGAGGTTGCAGTGAGCTGAGATTGTGCCACTGCACTCCAGCCTGGGTGACAAGCAAGACTCTGTCTCAAAAAAAAAAAGTTTCTTGCTAGTCTTGGGAAACTGTTTGTTAAACAGCTGTTGAGCATACTGGAAGAAGTGAACCTTAACAAATGAGCCTGCTCCAACTCAAAGTATAATTGGCAAATCTTGCTATTATATCTCCGGTGGTTTTAACAAAATATGGTTCACTAAAAACTGCTTTCTTAAGAGCTTTGAAACTTCACTTTTAGCTACAAATTACGGAATCACTTAATCTGCTATTTCATATGATTTCTTTTTCTTTTTTTGAGGCAAGGCCTCACTCTTGCCTAGACTGGAGTGCAGTGGCACGATCTTGGCTCACTGCAACCTCCACCTCCAGGGTTCAAACAATTCTCCTGCCACAGCCTCCTGGGTACATGAGATTTCAGATATGTGCCACCAGATGATGTGCAGCAAGATGATAGTGCTACTTTGCATTTAAAAACATATGCTATCTGTAATCCCAGCACTTTGGGAGGCCAAGGTGGGTGGATCACAAGGTCAAGAGATGGAGACCATCTTGGTCAACATGGTGAAACCCCGTCTCTACTAAAAATACAAAAAATTAGCTGGGCATGGTGGCGCGTGCCTGTAATCCCAGCTACTCAGGAGGCTGAAGCAGGAGAATTGCCTAAACCCAGGAGGCGGAGGTTGAGGTGAGCCGAGATCGTGCCATTGCACTCCAGCAACTGTGTAAAAAAAGAGCGAAACTCTGTCTCAAAAAAAAAAAAAATCCTATCTAGGCTGGGTGTGGTGGCTCTTAGCTGTAATCCTAGCACTTTGGGAGGCCGAGGCAGGCAAATCACTTGAGGTCAGGAGTTCGAGACCAGCTTGGCCAACATGGTGAAACCCCGTCTCTACTAAAAATACAAAACCTAGCCAGGTGTGGTGGCGAATGTATGAAATCCCATCTACTCAGGAGGCTGTGGCAGAAGAATCATTTGAACCCTGGAGATGGAGGTTGCAGTGAGCCAAGACTGCCGCACTCCAGCCTAGGTGAGAGTCAGACCCTGTCTCCAAAATAAAAAAAAAAAAATCTTGTGGTATCTCAAAAATCTCAAAGCAGTCAAATGCTGAGCTATCAGTCACTTATATTTTATAATGCTTATAAATACTTCTTCTTCAAGCACTAAGAACACAGAAAATAAAGAGAAACCCAGATATACTCATGTATTTCAAGTGATTTTATATAACTCTAGAAAGTAACTAGGAGAGTACAAGAGCACTAACCTTGACCAGAAGTTCAGTTACTTCATAATGACCATAAGAACAGGCATTATGTAATGGTACCAGATCACTACAATGAAAAAGGGGGAAAAATCCTGTTTTAGTATAGATTCCTTAGGCCTAGGGAAATTTACAAATTAAAATTTATTTGATTAATTACTTGTATTTAAATAGCAAATGGATTACGTAATGTTCTAACAAAAACGTCCAAAATTTTGTAACATCCATTTAAACCCTAAGTCCTAAGAATTTGAACTCCCAAGTCTCTTTCACATCCATCTTCCTTTGTACTTCACTGCTACTGTCACTGCCTTAGTTTTGGCCTACATTATCTCTTCCTTGCACTATTGAAATAGGCCCCACTCCACTTTACCCTCCAAGCTGAGGCAGATTTTTCTAAAAGGTTAAGTCCCAAGTAGTTACATCTTAACATCCTTAATGGATTTTTTTTTGTGCTTTCAAAAGATGGTTCCAACTTATTAACATGGCATACACAATAACCTGACTCCCTCTCTAGGCTTACCCTTCAATAATGGTATGCTAAACTTACAGTTTCCAGTATGTCTCTAACACATATTGTTCCCTGGGTATAGGTTTCCCTCCTTCCTTTGTTCTGGTTCATTTCTACATGTCTTTTCCAGACTTAACTCAAATACTAACTCATTTTTAAATCTTTTTTGAGATCCTCAATAAACTGAAATCCTATTCTTCCATGATGGAAATGGAGGAGGAACTTTCCATATGGGAAGATACGGTGAAACTTTAAAATCCTAATTTCTACCTTTAAGCTTTTCCTTCTCCTTTGGGATCACTCACTAATATACTGCCACAGCCACCATCATGCCAGCCTCTGGTAATGAATGGTCACCTGTGATTCAGTCTTTAGTTTTATGAGTCCTCTCTTTAAAGGTTCATTTACGATTCTTCACTTGCCTGGGCACCAATTTAATTCCTAACTACCTGCTAGATGCTTCCACTGTGTTCCTAAATTGTCCCATTAAACTAAGAATTCTAGGCCGGGTATGGTGGCTTACGCCTGTAATCTGAGCACTTTAGGAGGCCAAGGCCGGTGGATCGCCTGATGTCAGGAGTATAAGGGCAGCCTGGCCAATACAGTGAAACCTTATTTCTACTAAAAATATGAAAATTAGCCAGGTGTGGTGGCAGGAGCCTATAATTCCAGCTACTCAGGAGGCTGAGGCAGGAGAATCACTTGAACCTGGGAGGCGGAAGTTGCAGTGAGCCGAGATCACGCCATTGCACTCTAGCCTGGGTGACAAAGCAAGACTGTCTCAAAAAAAAAAATAAATAAAATAAAGGCAAAAACAAAAACATAAACAAAACCACAAACAAACAATAAGAATTCTAGAAGTCAATTCAACATTGTCACCCCAAACAATTTTGCCTCCTGTGTTTCATATGGGTATCACTGGATCTAACTCATTCAGAACTTGAGAGTGTAGTTTTCTTTTACTTCTCACTAATCATACCCATTCACCAAATCTCATCCACTCTTACACTGCAATATTTCTTGCATCCTTCATTTTCATTTCTTCTACCACCATTATTATGGATCCTGATTATGCTGAAACCTCTAGAATGCTCACTTTCCTAACTGCTGTTTTTGCTTCTAGTCTCCTCTCTCCGATTAGCCAACACACTGCTTTCAAATGCACCTCCTAAAACTTCTTTTAGAATAATCATTCCCTTTGTTTCAGATCACAGAATGAAGCCTGAATTACTCAGACTAAATATCAAGTCCTCTAAAACCTGGTACTTACCTATTTCTCTAATCCTAACCTTCATTTGTCTCTTGTGTGAATCATCTGCTCCAGCTAAGCTAGTCTAGTATCTGCTTTAGCACCCCCGACTTATCCCAATTGTCTTACAGAGTAATGCTCCCAAACTCTTTGCTTTCTTGAATTGAGACCTGACTTTACAGTACAGGTCAAGTAACACCTCATTCTGAGGGATTTCCCAAACACCCCAGGCAACCATCACTAAAAGTTCCCTCCTGGGAACTCCTGCAGTACTATCCTTCTCCATGACCCAACACTTGCTAGAGACCACACTGTATTCTTAGGTACCTTTTCATGCCCTCAGAAGTGTAATGTAAACCTTTTATGAGTGGTGGGCTTAAGTTTTTTAATTTCCTGTGCCCTCATAGCAACCTGCACATTGTAAAAGCCCAATATATATTAATGTTCTTTAGTAAAAATATGATTTTTATAAGGCTATAAAGATTGTTTTAAGACAGTAACATTTAAAAAGTCCTTGTTTTTGTTCAAATGCTTACCCTTTATCTTTAGCATGGACATCAGCTCCATGTTGCAATAACAGCTGTACAATCTTTACTCTGTTATATCCTGCTGCCAAATGCAATGGAGTTGACTGAAATATTAATCAAATAAGTTAATGAAATTCAAATAACGCTGAATAAAATGTGTGAGACGGTAAAAACCCAAATATAAAACCAGAAAATCCAATTATAACTTCATTGTCTAAGTAGTTATCCATTTGGTTTTACAAAATCCAACATGTATATTGAAGGCATAGTATACAAGTTTATAAATTCACTATTGCATATAGGAAGCAAATAACTGTTTATCAATAAAGTTTTACTAAGCTTAAGAGTTTGAAATATTGCTTAAAAAAAAAACATCAGTACTCTCTTCAAATATATTTCAATTTATAATAAGATAAACACATCTTTATCCTTATGTTACCAGGAGATAAGCACAAACTCAGTTTCAAACGGAAGTACCTTTCTGCCATCACTTGCGTGGCAGTTGACATTTAATGGTGTGAGTAGAGCCATCATTTTTTCTTCATTGCCACTCCTAGAAAATAAAAAAAGTATTAGCAATTTGCACTGTTTATCAGATCTTCTTTGAGATATGTACTGTAACCGTTAAAAAAATTTTTTTTAAGTCTGTTTACTGTAAAAAAAAAAAAAAGTTAATGGTGAAATATTCCTGTCGCATAACACTAGTACTTACCTGGCACTTTCTAAGAGTTCATCTTTCTTATATTCACCTGTGAATTAGAAAAAAAAAAGTATAGAAATTAAAAAGAAAAATCAATGACAGTTGTATGCAAAAAGATGCCCAATAAATTATAAAGTGATAAATTTGGAAATAAATTTCCAATAAATGGAAAATAGTTCATTAACAGATTATGTAGTTTAAAAATATCTGTATGAAGAACAAACATAAAATACCTTTGTTATGGGAGTAAAAACAAGAATGATTCTATTTTACTATGAAGGGCAACCTCAACTATATAAAAACAATATGCTCAGGAAAAGGAAAGCCCAGAAGAAAATATACCAAAATATTAACAAAGTTTGTCTTGGGTCATAAATTATGGTGACCTTTTCCTTTTTCCCTTCAAAATTCTTAAAATGAATAAGCTATTTTTGTAACAGAGAAACAAAATATATCTACAAGTTTGATCCAAACCTAAAGGCGGCCAGGTGTACTGGCTCATGTCTGTAATCCTAGTACTTTGGAAAGCCGAGGTGGGCAGGTGGCTTGAGCCCAAGAGTTAGAGACTAGCCTGGGGAACATGGGGAACCCTCTTTCTACAAAAAATACAAAAAGTGGCTGGGTGTGGTGATGCATGCCTGTAATCCCATTTACTTGGGAGACTGAGGTTGCAGGATCACCTGAGCCCAGAGAGGTTAGGGCTGCAGTGAGCTGTGACCACACCACTGCACTCCAGGCTGGGCGACAGAGTGAGACCCTGATACACATACACACAAACACATACACCCCAACAACAACAACAAAAACCCTAAACAAACTCAACATACTACCATTATAGAATGACCAAAGAATCTATAGCAATACTGATTAAACATAATCATTAACATCTTTATGAACCTAGAAGATTTTTCAACACTAATATCATGTTTATTTAATGCTATTTTAAATATATACAAATATAAAATTGGATCAACTATAAACTCTTTATTTTTACAGCCTTTACTTTTACAAATGAATACAAACAAAACTATAAAACTAGTAAAATTGTATTAATACAATGATTTGCTGAATGACATCCAAACTGCTGCACACACTGTGAACTGTGTACTGACTGCCAAGGAAATGATTCTTTTGAACCCCGAGATTAAAAAAAAACCAAAAATAAAGCACGGAATAACATGAACTACTGAAGAAGAAAATGAACACTGGATTGACAGTCACAATAATAGTGCACACTTCTAGAAGTCTTTTCATGAAGAAGTCTAAATTTTCTCAGCAATGTTAGAAGAAATATCACAAAATCCAGCCACAGAGCTCATAGCAAAGCCCTTTAGGCTCTTGACTTTTAGATTAGGTATGATTCTAGTCATCATAAGGTAGATAAGAATCTGGTAAATAATACGGCAGAGTTGCTAAGAGGAAAGCACACTGACAAGGGAGAAAAAATGTGAAGTGGATACAACTCAGGAAAGCTTGTCAATCTATACTCTAGCCTTATGCATAGGAATAGGTTCCAAGGACATAAATATGTTACAGCAGAGTACAACTAGCATTCTTCATGGTACTAAAATGAATGTGCCTAGAATCCTCTTCTGCAAAGCCAACAGAATGGCTAGTGCTTTTTGAAAGGATTTCATAAAAAATGATTAAAATACATTAAAAAAAATAGTACAGTGTATATATCCCTTACCCGAAATGCTTAAGACTAGAAGTGTTCTGAAGTTTGGATTAGAAATACTCAACCTGTACATAAAGGGGCAGGCCTAAGTTATCTGAAAAACTCAGGGGTATTAAAAAAAAAATATCCTGAATACACTACGGCAACATATACTTATCTATCACCCTCTGTCCCCAAAAAGGCAACAATGACATACTTAAACATCAATTAGAAGAGAAAAGAAAGCTTTTTTTTTCTTAGATAAGAATCAAATGTCAGCTATGTAGACAGAAAACGATAGCTACTGAATTGACACTATTTTTAAAATCTAACTGAGGTCATTAATCACAGGAGGCAAATTTTCTACCTGGCAAGCTTGTGCTTTACAGGCTTCCTGGAATAACCAAACAGAGTATACAGACTTACCAGTAAGCACTGCTTTGGCAGATGGATCTGCTAAATCCAATGCTGTCCTTCCATCTGTATTTCGGATAGTTGGCTCAGCTCCATGCTGTAAGAGCACTGCAAAATAGCAACACTATTTTGAGGTTCAACGGTAATTTTAACTTGATTTTAGTAAATCATTTTCTCAAGAATTCTGGTCCAGCAAAGTCTCAAAGTTGTTTAAAGACCTTTCGCATCTTGTCAGAATGGGACCTGTTACATTTTAAATATAAAAGTAATATATAAAGCATTCTATTATTTAATGCATTAAAGACACATTAAATAAGTTTCCCCTCAGTTCAGTGTGAGATTTTCCTTTGCTATTTATATAGCTGGTGGCAAGTGACTAAGGATAGATAAGAGTGTATAAGGGGAAAAAAAGGCAAGTTTGCTTGAAAGCTTGTTTTCTCATTCCAAAGAACACTGCTTATGCTAGAAAGACTGTTCATTATGACAGAAATAAAATGCCTAAAGCTATAGATAGTCCAGGGAACAGAGATGTGTAGGATCTTTAAGGGTGGAAAAAAAAGACACACACACACACACACACACACACACACACACACACACACACACACAAAACAAAATCACATAGGCAAATTCTTTTTTAAAAAACTGAATAGCTTCCTTATGCTTTCAACAAATTCCGTAAGGCCATCAGTCATTATCTCTCTATTATTCAGGAAGGCTGAATAATCAACAGAAGCCGTTTGTTTTCGTCCACTATTGACACCGTAATACAACACACCTGTAAGGTACAAGGTAAGTGATGGAAGGAGTGGAGTAGATGCATTGAAACGGAGGTGCAAATTACTCCTTACAGGACAATTTTTCTTTGGAAAAATTTTAACTGAGGGATATATAAATAAGGGTTGCTAGCTGAGTAGTTTTTTGAGGTTAATTACACTGAATTTTGAGTTAAAATCCAAATACCCTCAATAGAATTAACAAACCCCAAATCAAAACTACTACATATAATCCAAGGCACATAAAAAGAGAAGTCTTGTGTTTTGCTCTGTATTATATTATTATTTGTATTATTATGATGATATTCCAGTACACTCTCTAAATAAGGAGCTGGAGGAAGACAAGCAAATACGTGCAGAAAGGAAGCTCAGCTCCTGTTCTTTGACAGGGTGAATTTCCATTCTGCTCTACTCTTATATTTACCAGCGCTGCTCAACAGAAATAAAATGTGAGCCACATAAATAATTCAAAATTTTCTAGTAACTGATTAAAAAAGAAACAGTTCAAATTAATTTGAACACATATGACCTAATACATCCAAAAATTGTATATTTACATTTATATTATAATCAATATAAAATTAGGCATTTTACTTTTTTTTTGTACTAAGTCTCTGAAATATGGTATCCATTTTCCCCTTAGAGCACATCTCAATTCAGACATTGCAAGTCCTTAGCTACCATAATGGATAGTGCAGATTATAACTATATTTGGAAAACGTTACATTATTAAAACTAATTAATTATATGTCTGAGATTATGAGGTACCAGATGATGGGTTATGTGGTAAAAATGATGGATGCATTTGAACGTAGGGCAGGAACAATTTAAGATAACATACAGAAAAGGAGAATTGGGCAAAGGTAACTAGGAAATCCATTTCACATCTTCATGATCATGGTATCTACCCTGCCAGGTAAGTATCATTTCACATCTTTATCAATGACCTAATTTAAACTAAGCTGCTGATGCTGATATAAATAAATAGTGATTTGGGATGGTCAGGGTGATCAGATCCAATTTAAGCCCAGCATAGGGCACCTGGACTTCTTCTAGTGTACTGAACTGGCTTTCTATCTGTTAGGGATTTCAACTGTCCCTGTTTTATGTTAGGAAATAATGGAGTTAAGGTGGTAATGAGTCCAAAATCCCTGAATCTGTCTCACAAAATTAAATACCAGATTAATAAAAATTCTCAAAAAGATTTATCACATACTGTGTAATTTTCTTATTCATCCTGCCATTTCTACTCTCTTTTCACCCTAAGTCATGCCTTCATCATTTCTCACCTGGGTTACTTTACAGCTTCCTAACCGGTCACCTTCATGCTATCTATCCATCCTACCCAGCCCCCTACCAGATTACTCTTTGCAAAATACAGCCTTGATTAAAAAACAGGGATATATTTTGAGAAACGCGGTGTTAGGTGAGTCCGTCATTGTGCCAACACCATAGAGTATACTTACACAAACCTGGATGGTAGAGTCTACCAAATACCTAGGCTACATGGTATAGCCTACTCCTCTTAGGCTACAAACCTGAACAGTGTATTACTGTACTAAATACTGCAGGCAATCGTAACAAAATGCTAAGTATATCTGTAACTAAATATGTCTAAATATGGTATAAAAGATGAGAAATGGTATATCTGTATAGGACATTTACCATGAATAGAGCTTGCAGAACTGGAAGTTCCTCTGAGTAAGTGATGAGTGAATGTAAAGGCCTAGGATATTATACACATTACTACAGACTCTACATAAACACTGTATACTTAGCTGTGTAAGTTTATTTTAAAAATATTTTTATTTCTTCAATTAACTAGCTTACTATAACCTTTTTTACTTTATAAACGTTTACTTTTTGACTTTTGTGGTAACACAGCTTAAAACACAATGTACACCTATACAAAAATATTTTCTTTCTTTGTCTTTATTCTATAAGCTTTTCTCTATTCAAAAAAATTTTACAACTTTTATGTTGAAAACTAAGACATAGACACACATATTAGCCTCGCCTACACAGGCTCAGGATCATCAATATTACTGTCTTCCACCTCCACATCTTGTCCCACTGGGAGGTCTTTAGTGGCAATAACAATATATGGAGCTGTCATTTCCTACAATAACGCCTTCTTCTGGAACACGTCCTAAAGGACCTGCCTGAGACTGTTTTACAGTTAACTTTTTTTAAGTTGCTGAGTATACTCTAAAAAAACAATAAAAAGTATGGTAAACACATAAACCAGTAACAAAGTTGGTTATTATCAAGTATTACGTAGTGTACAAAATTTTATGTGCTGTACTTTTATATGACTGTCAGTGCACTAGGTTTGTTAACCCAGCATCACCACAAAAACCTGAGTAATGCCTTCTGCTATGAAGTTAGGACAGCTATGAAGTCACTAGGTGACAGGAATTTTTCAGCTCCATTATAATCTTATGGGACCACCCTTATGTATGTAGTCCATTTTGAAATGAAGTTACGTGGAGCATGACTGTATACTATGTACTTTTATCACACTGTTCCCTTCCTCAAAAAAATCTTCAACATTCCACACTGCCTACACATACTAATATCAAGCTCCTTAACCTGGTATTTAAAGCTTTTTATAAGGAAATCCCCACCTACTTTTTTAATTCTTTCCCCACTGGAAAGACTTTCCCTTTCCCACTGGAAAGACTCCAGGAAGTAGGGCTTTGACTTGATCCTGCCAAGTCACTGTTCTCACTATCCTCTTAACTCTCTATTCCCTTCCACCATGCCTTTATCTGGTTCTTTGTGCATTTTATCTCCCAAGAGAATGCAAGTTTCTAGAGAATAGGAACTTTGTATTTCATTCTCCAAAGAAGTACTACACACAAAAAGACACGCAGTCTAACCAACAGTGGTTAGATTAAATCACGGAATGCTCTTAAATATTTAAATTCTGCTCGACAGAATTTGATGATATGAACAAATCAATTCAATTCAGATTTAGCATAGTTACCACATTAGGAAGTAGGAAGAGTCAGAAAAGTAAACAATCTTACCAATGCAAACATCAATCTTTCCTTTAATTGCAGCTTCATGGAGAGGAGTATAATTCCAATTATCTCGAGCATTGGGGTCTGCACCATTTCGCAAAAGCAGATTGACTACCTCAGCATGACCAAACGAGCATGCATTATGAAGAGGAATAAGGCCTCCATCATCACGTGCTTGGACATTTGCACCATTCTGAAGCAAATATTCAACTACATCTTTCCGCCCAAAACCTAGAAGAAAACAAATTGTCCACATGTAAGTTCAATGAGGAAAAGACACCAAATTAGAATAAGTACCATCCATGCTAAAACGTTTTGGGTTGAAAAATAACAACCGACTCCACGATTCAATAACTGATTAACGGAAGGGTGATCAGAAATATATCAATAACTAACCTTAATGATAAAGCTAGAGGGACTCTACTAAACAGTAGTGGTACCTAAGTAGTGCCTTGGGTGGTACTACTACTACTAACCTCAGAGAAAGATTATAAAATCAGTGACTGAAAACTCAAAGTTCAAATGTTTCTCACTCTATAATAGAGTTTTGCATATTTAGTATATATACGCTTTCAGATGTTCAAACTATAAAACTTGAATATGTAAATCACAACCTTATGAAAGTGACAAAACTCTTGCTAGAATTCCTTTCCCACATCTAGCTTATAGATGTTTCTGCTAAACTGGGGGATTATGAGAACCAACAAAAAAAAGATCAGCTTACAGCTAATATTTGTCTATGTAGTGAGACACAGATGACTCCATGCCAAAGAGTGAAATCTGGTGTCTTCAAAGAAGCCCCTACTTTGCCACTTGCACAATGCATGTAACTTCTTCCCATGTTGGAGGCCTCCTTTAGATACCAACATTCCACAGTTCTGCTCAACTGCCCCCAAATCAAATAAAACAAAAAAGTCGGGTAATTCATTTATACTCATTTACAGATTTAGCACCAATGAGTTTCAATCTCTTATCATTCCCATATATTAGTACTTGAAACCTTTTTACAGCTAGTTGTGAAATGATAAGGCTTTTAGGCATATGTTAAAGCAGATGGAGAGGTCTACAAAGTGTTGGGGTAGAGAGAAAGTAACCGCTCACTCTTCTGAAATTTCTCCATTCTATTCTTAAAGCCACCAAGTCTGAATGTAGTTCTTCCAAGATGATCAGCAATGAGAACAGATTAGAAAGTAATGGTACAGTCTTTCTAAGGTGGATGCCTGGGGTTGGCCTGACTGCAGCTGACGGAAGAGCTAAAGATAGTTGAAAAGATTAACTGCTTTTGTTTTAACATTGCTGGGCTCTGTGGTCACAAAGATGAGTATCTTTATATCTTTGATTCTTCTTCCTCTCAAAGAGCTCATAATTTAAGATAGGTAGATTTTAAATTTCAATACAACGTAATTGCTATGTATATATAAAGTACTACTAGAGCTCAAAGAAGGCAACTCCTAAACTAGGGGAAAGCAGAGTGGAAAGGATGTGCCTAAGGTGATTCCAGTGATGACAACTGAGCTGCAAGCATACAGAAAAATAAAGGATCATTAAGAAAACGAAAAGAGGAGTGAGAGGTGAGAGAAAGGAGAGGAGCAAGGAATGGTACTGCAGTCCAGGCAGAAGAAAAAATGTACACAGACATGGAGGTATGAAAGAACAAATGCTGGCTAGATGCGGTGGCTCACACCTGTAATCCCATCACTTTGTGAAGCCAAGTCAGGAGGATCACCTGAGGTCATGAGTTTTGAGACCAGCCTGGCCAACATGGTGAAACCATGTCTCTACTAAAAATACAAAAATTAGCCAGGGATGGCTGTGTGCATCTGTAATCCCAGCTACCCAGGAGGCTGAGGCAGAAGAATCTCTGGAACCCGAAGGGCAGAGGCTACAGTAAGCAGAGATTGCGCCACTGCACTCCAGCCTGGGTGACTGAGCAGACTCCATCTCAGACCAAAAAAAAAAAAAAAAACAAATGCTTCATAACAGTTGGGACACAGAATGCCAAAGGGGGCAGATGCTAGATCAGGAGTGTGGCAGGCTAAGGTAGCACCTGGACTGTGTCCCATAAATTAGTATTTTTCAAACTGTTTTCAGACAGCAGATTTTTTTTTTTTTGAAACAGTCTCGCTCTGTCACCTAGGCTGGAGTACAGTGGTGTGATCTTGGCTCACTGCAACCTCTGCACTGAACCTCCGGTTCAAGTGATTCTCCTGCCTTAGCCTCCTGAGTATCTGGGACTACAGGTGTGCACCATCATCCCCGGCTAATTTGTTTGCATTTTTAGTAGACACAGGGTATTGCCATGTTGGGCAGGCTGATCTCAAACTCCTGACCTCAAGTAATCTGCCCAACACAGACTCCAAAGTACTGGGATTACAGGAGTGAGCCACCACGCCCGGCCCAGACAGCAGATTTCAATTAGATCTTATTTAAGATTATAAGTACATGTCATGTTTACTGCTAAATTCCCAATGCCTAGTACATAGTTGGCATTCAGAGAGTTGCAAATTAATTGAATAAAATAAAAACTATTCTGGTTGAATCCTCCTTCTTCTCCTCACAGAGACCCAAAAGAAAATATTAATGTATCCCTGAGCACCTCTTAGAAACAGCTTGAAAAATACAAAACAGTCACAGAATTATGTATTTAAGGCAGCATTTGCCCCTGCTTTTTTTTTTTTTTAAAGAAAGATCACCTTGGCAACTGTGTGAATAAATGAATCAAATGCAAAGATAGGCAGTAGACAGGTCCTTAAATTTTATAATGCTATGTGCCACAGTCTAGGTGACAGATAAGGGCTAAGATTAAGACTGATTTGGTGGTTAGGATAGTATATTCACATGGTTCATGTGAACACAATGGGTAATATTCACATGGCAAGTGAAGCCTTCCTCCCACCCCTATTTCCAGCTTCCCAGTTCCCCTCCTTCTGATTATCACTTTTTTCATATACCTTTAAGTTATTGTGTATATATATATGCAAGCAAACATCTGCTAATATATATATTTAAAGATAGTGTATACATCTTCCTTTCTTTAAAAAAAAATATTATTAGTAATAACCCAGAAATCAATACCTATTAGTACTGTATATATTTTCTGGATTGAAAGTATCAAAATGTGACTCGTTCCATTCTCATACATGGTTAGGTTGTTTCCAATCTTACTACTAACACACACTACTGCCAAGGTTTTGGCCTGCGTAATGGAAGACTGAAGTTGCCATCAACTGAAATGGGGAAAAGGCTGCCGATGAAAATAGATTTGTGGCAGAAGATGAGAAGTCCAAGTTTTAGACATGTCCTATGTCACTGGGGCTTCTTGCTTCCTCTACCCAATTTCTAAATGTTGGGATTCCTTAAGATTCAGTTCTCTACTCTCTTGTTAGATAATCTTATCTGACCCCATGGCTTTAAATACCACTTAGATACACAACCCTCAAATTTAGATCTCCATTCTAGACTTTTAACACAAATTCCATAATGTTTACTTAACATATATCCTTCTGGATATTTTATTTTTATTTTTTTAAAAAAAGAAAGAAAGGAAGAAAAAGAAAGAAAAAGAGAAAGAAAGAAAGAAAGAAAGAAAAAAAAGAATAAAAGAGAGAAAGGAAAAAGAAGAGAAAGGGGGAGAGGGAACGGGAATCTTGCTCTATTGCCCAGGCTAGAATGCAGTCTAAAAATAGGTATTAAAAACCTCTTTTATGCCAATTAATGTGCTTAACAATGGAGACAGGAAGGAATAAGGGAGGAAAACAACAAACAAGCAGCCAACCAATATTTCATTTAAACCTGTGAAATGCTATGCCAATTGCTGAGTAGTGATTTATTTCCAATTTTGTGGTCACTATTAGAACAGGTGTGATGTGATACTGAGAAAAATGTATGTTTTGTGTATTTGGGGTAGAGAGTTCTATAAACGTTTATTAAGTTTACTTATTTCAGGTCTGAGTTCAAGTCCTGGATATCTTTGTTAATTTTCTGTCTCGTTGATCTGTCTAATATTGACAATGTAGTGTTAAAGTCTCCCACTATTATTATGTGGGAGTCTAAGTCTCTTTGTAAGTCACTAAGAACTTGCCTTATGTATCTGGGTGCTCCTGTATTGGGTACGTATATATTTAGGATCATTTCCTTCTGGATATTTTAAAGGTACCTGAAACTCAACACGTTTCCAACTTCTATTTCCACTGACACTACCTTACTCCAACCACTATCACCTCCGGCGTAAACTCCTGCAATACTCTCCCCAAAATAAATTCTCTCATTTCCACCTGTCTCTAGTGACCTTTTAAAAACAATCATATCACAGCCCTGTTTAAAATGCTGTTTGGCTTCCCACTGCTGCTCTTAGAATAAAATTCAAATACTCTACTATGGTCTTAAAAGCTCCCTCATGAACTGGCCCTCACCTTCTTCTCTAATTTCAATTCACACAATTCTTCCCTTTCCCAAATATGACACAGCCTTCTTTCAGTTTGTCAAGTATGCCAGCGACTTGGTACATGCTGCCCTTCTGCTTGGAATGCTCTTCCCTTGCACGTAGCATCCTCGCTTCTACTCACTACCTGGTTTGTTTAAATGTCACCATCTTAAGAAGGCTATTCCTGACCATCCTATCTAAAACAGTCCATTCTGCCCATCCACATTTTTTTCCTATCGTCACACTATTTAGTTGGTCTGTCTCCCACCTCCTTCACTAGAATGCAAGCTCCATACAAGCAGGGATTTTTGTCTCTGCTGTTCATAGCATTATTTCTTGGCACTTCTTAAAATTTAAAATTACTGTTTACTATTTTCTAGACTCTTAGCGCCATGAAGGACAAGAGCCATGTGCATCTTAATTTGTTACTTCCCCAGCCTCCTTCAGAGTACATGGTACAGAGCAATTTGTTGATATTTGCTGAATTAATATCATGGTATGTGAAAAGGAAACTGAGAAGTAAAACTGAGAAAGAATGGCACTGCAGAAGCCAAATAGGAAAAATTTAAAGACATGAAGGTCAACTCTTGTCATTATCCCTGACTTCAGTCTTCCTGCCCGATCACTCCCCGGGCACTGTTGATCATACTGTCCTCTCAAAGTAGGCTATTCACAGTTGCCCTAATCAATGGTTCTGCTATCCCAACCACTCGGCACTCAACTGCAGGAAATGGTTTTAGAAAAAGGTTTCTTAGCCAGGCATGGTGGCTCACACCTGTAATCCCAACACTTTGGGAGGCCAAGGCGGGCAGATTACCTGGGGTCAGAGTTTCAAGACTAGCCTGATCAACATGGAGAAACCCCATCTCTATTAAAAATATAAAATTAGCTGTGCGTGGTGGCACATGTCTGTAATCTCAATTACTTGGGAGGCTGAGGCAGGAGAATTGCTAGAACCCAGGAGTCGGAAGTTGTGGTGAGCTGAGATCATGCCATTGCACTCTAGCCTGGGAAACAAGAGTGAAATTCCATCTCAAAAAAAAAAAAGAAGAGAGTCTTCTTAAATTGGAGAGTAAGAGAAAAGGAGTCAAAATAAAGAAAAATTTATAAAGCTAATTCTATCTTTATAAAGTTATTTGATGTACCCAAGCATTTTAGAATAAGGATTACTATTTTTTCAGCAGTAATAAGTATATCTGAAGGAAGCAAAATGGTGACTCACAGGCTAACTCCCTCAGAAAGGAGAGTTAGGTGTGCACGGAAATAGCTGGAGTAAAACATCTAGCTGTTACAAGAGACAGTGTCAACTGAGAAGATATCTGTCCCAAAGGACTGGTGATCCAAAAAGAAGGTCAAGCAGTAAACCTGTCAAAATAAAACTGGAAAGAGAAGAGGGTTGCATGAAACCAGAGTTAAAGAGAAAGACATTACTGAAACTGAAGTTTTAGCTGAGGCATTTGATATGGGTAGCAGAATGGGTCAAGTGATTATATCTACATAGTTACCAACATTCCAAGACACAGATTACTTCTATGTCAATGTCTCTGTATCAACATGATTTCCTAGTCATGAAGATGTCTGAAACCAGTCTGGTCACTGATAGTATAGATCAGTATGTTTTTACAGTCACACTGTAAAGACTACAATATGTGAGAGAATGTAATCTGCTATGCTGAGACAGTAGATGAAGAGTTGAGATTTTCAGTGTTTGAAGCCACATCTTGGGCACTTAAAAGAAAAATAAAGCTGTTGGGACTTTGATAAGATTTAAGATACTTCCTGGCCGGGTGTGGTGGCTCACACCTGTAATCCCAGCACTTTGGAAGGCAGAGGTGGGTGGATTACCCGAGGTCAGGAGTTCGAGACCAGCTTGGCCAACATGGCAAAACCCCATTTCTACTAAAAAATATAAAAATTGGCAGGTGGCCAGGCGCAGTGGCTCAAGCCTGTAATCCCAGCACTTTGGGAGGCCGAGGCGGGTGGATCACGAGGTCGAGAGATTGAGACCAACTTGGTCAACATGGTGAAACCCCATCTCTACTAAAAATACAAAAAATTAGCTGGGCATGGTGGCGTGTGCCTGTAATCCCAGCTACTCAGGAGGCTGAGGCAGGAGAATTGCCTGAACCCAGGAGGCGGAGGTTGTGGTGAGCCAAGATCCCGCCATTGCACTCCAGCCTGGGTAACAAGAGCGAAACTCCGTCTCAAAAAAAAAAAAAAAATTAGGCAGGTGTGGTGGTATGCACCTGTAATCCCAACTACTTAGGAGGCAGGAGAATTGCTTAAACCTGGGAAGCAGAGGTTGAAGTGCAGCCTGGGTGACAAGAGTGAAATTTTGGGCCCCTCCCTCACCCCCCAAAAAACTACTTCCCAAACTGAGGAGTAATTCTTGATAAAATCTCTATTGTTTGGGTCTCAAAAACAGTTCAAAGTATTTCTGTTAAGCATCAATTTCTTGAAGAAAAAATGATTTGCAGGGTCATTGATTCTGATCACGTTCTCACTGGCCAGGTAGAACACGAAGAGGCATATCTTCAGACTCAATGTCAATCTCCATATTCTAAGGATCTCTTTATGAGGAACCAGAAACCTAAATAAAGTTGGTGGTCATGGTTGCTCAGGACACACTGTAGTTTATTTTGTAATTATGGAACAGCACTCTACTTCCAACACTGCTCTACTTGTGAAAATTCTGATGAAACCATATATGTAGTATGAATCTACTGTAAAGTACTTACAGTTAAGCAAAGCAGGCCTATTTGTAAAGTGTATTTGTTGACCACATTAACCATGTGTCAGTTAATAGCAAGTATTGTGTCCTGTTCATTTCTGTTTTCTCAGGGACAAGGTCAGGGTCTGGCATATAGAAGGACTTGACAAACGTTTGTTTAATGCCTGTCTAATAATACTCTGCTGGAATAGCAAAGGACCCTCACAAAGAATATGGTGTTAATGATTTGTGACAACTAAGAAAAGCAGTCTCTTGTCAAATTTATTACTTATCTAGATGCCATCAGTTTCAGCAGCTCCAGGTACTGCTTGCCAACCATGACTATTATTTATAGTATCATATTTTGCTGTTATACTGGAAACATGCTTTCATCTGAATGGCTTCCCAAAAGCTGTGAGGCAGTCAAGTCACTATAGAGAAACCAACTTAGACTCTTGGGAAGTTTAAGTGCTAACCCCCTCCTGTCTTTTACAGTCCAAAGGTGGGATTAATAACTGATAATACAACTGGTCCCATACGAGATGGTGATGTTTTGCAATATCTAAAGGTAGGCTATCACACAGGGTTTTGTCCAAAGGCAAAGTTCTGGAAAAATGTCAACAAATGCCACAAAAGAAAGCTCCTGTGGTCTGGGAGGCTGGAAGGTATAATCAAACAGCTTTAAAGCAACCTTTAGCCAGGATGCTTAGTGACAGATTTTTTCTGAGGAATTTCATTTTAAACTTCTCATTTACTATTTTATATTACAAGGTTTCCCTCTGTTGCCCAGGTTAGAGTGCAATGGCACAATCTCGGCTCACTGCAGCCTTGATCTCCCTGGCTCAAGTAATCCTCCATCTGTAGCCTCCCAAGTAGCTAGGACTATAGACCATGCCTGGCTAATTTTTCTATTTTTTTTTTTGTAGAGACAAAGTTTCACCATGTGGCCCAGGCTGCTCTTGAATTCTTGAGTTCAAGTGATACTCCTGCCTCTGCCTCCCAGAGTGTCAGGCCTGTGCCACCATGCCCAGCTCATTCATTTTTCTTTCTTTTTCTTTCTTTCTTTTGTAGAGATGAGGTTTCACCATGTTGCCCAGGCTGGTCTTGAACTTTTGAGTTCAGGTGATACTCCTGCCTTTGCCTCCCAGAGTCCTAGAATTATAGTGTGTGGCACCGTGCCTGGGCCTCATTTACTATTAACTTTAGTTTCCTAAGATCCAGCAAAATTATTTCCCACATATGTTTCTTAAGAATGAAGAATACAAAGGAGAGGGTTTTGCCCATCTCTACTTGGGATAGATATACTGTCCGGAGAATACTGAAAGGAGTATTCCAAACTCTTGTTACTGAAGCCAACTGTCTACCTCTAAATTCAGCAAGAGCTGAGGGAAAAGGTATACCTCAAAATCTTAAAATAGATTGGGAGATTTGATAAGTAAAGAAAGATTATGAATTCCTAAACAGACTAATCTTTATTTGATACTAGGGTTTCCTGCTGATACATATATGATTTAATTACATTCCATAGCAAAAACCAATCCTGAAAACAACAATCTATAATTGTAGTTCTAGGTTGAGTAAATTTTGTGCATCTCTTACAACTATGATGTTGACCTACAGCCAAAGAAAGGTTATTGGAGGTCTCCAATAGTTATCATTTTGGGAAAGGATATGAATGGCAATCACAAAAAATAGTATATCTTTGGTAGTTGAGCAGCTAAAACCTTCAATTGGAGGGAAATCTTCCCACTTTCTTGTACCAACCTGTTCGCTGAACTAGGCTGAAATCCTCTGTACAACATCTCTGAAAAAAGCCAATAGAGCCACTGCTTGGATACTTCAGCCAGTTCAATGGCTGAATATTGTTAAAGGCTGTCTGACCCCTTCTAACCTTTCACCTATTGGCCTTAGTTTTGACAAGTAATATCTACGTACTCTTTGTGATTCTTCCACATGTGAAGACAGTAACATGGTGTAGTCTTCTTCCATCTCTAGAATAAGCAGCACAAATTTTCCTATCTATGCTTGTGCAATAAATTTCAGATGCTCTGATTCTACTTTCCTCCTCTGGATAAAAAAAAAAAATCCCTTATACTTGATTCACAGACTTGAATATAATAATCCAAGTTCGGTCTAACTGGTCCAATGTATATGGTTCAGTAGCATACTCATACTAACAGTAACATAACATACTATAAATATAAAACAAGTGTTACCTTGTTTAGTAGGACTCTACAATGCAAGCTCCTATCCTGCTCCAAGAGTTCTAAGATTGTAAGGAATGCCACATATTTTTTTCATTTCTATGATGGGCATAAAGATGACTTTCTCCCCAAGTTTGTGTCACTTCTTTACTTTTTAGAAGTAAGTTCAGAGAAGCAGTCTTCTTTACTGAAATTTGCTGTTTTCTAGGGCATTAACTTGTTAAGAATCCCAGATACTTTTGCTTTTAGTAAAATTAGAACAACACCTACCCTACTACCACCAACTTGCCTCTACAAGTTCTATTATGTGCTGCCAAAAAATCATTCCTATCTTGTGTATGTATGTCTGTGTATGGTGGGGGGCAAGTGGCAGGCAGACTGAAAAGGAAACAATTTTCAGTCATTTTTCTCCTAAGAAATTACTTCTTTAATATTTATCTAGAAGAAAAGCATGCAATCTAGTTCAATAATAAAAAAAAAACACCTAGGAGTAGAAAATTTCTGTTCATGTTGACTATCTTTTTCATTAACAGAACTTAATTGTCTTGGTGCTGGCAACTGATTATTTTTCTAATTGAACTAACTTTTTTGAGGATGAAATTAAACCAAATTTTTTCTAAACTGATTTTCATTTTTTGTGGTCTGTGTGCACCTCTCAGTCCTAATATTACTTGGGAATCAAAACAAAACGACAAAAACATGCCTTCCCCCAATAAAACCTCCAAACTTTAATCAGCTAAAAAATTTTTTAAAATAATAATGTCCCCCAGCCTCTCCAATAGCTCACCCTATGATTGATGTACAAACACAGGAAACTGCTTGGTCAGGCAGTTATATAATACTACCACCTATGTTGAACTTCCAACAGCATGCTTGCAGGCACATTAAGATGACAGATAACTCACTACCTACCTACAAGAGATTACACAGTGTATTCTCCACATATTGAGTGAAAAGTTAGTTGGATGCACTTAAAAAACTTCTCTCTGATAAACCTAAAATTTAGATTAAATTTACAAAGACAATTTTTTAAAAAGTTTCTTATATGCCTGGATTTAAGTACAGGACTTTACAAGTTCTGGTTGAATGAAGATTCCCCGCCCCCCACCCCTGTTAATTTTTATTATTCCCCTTTCATACCTGTAACTATTAATCTTATAACCTACACCTGATAATTTGGGTAAGTTGTGAGGGGTGGGTGGTTTCCAAAATATTAAGTCTTCCATTTCAACTTGAACAAACAAAATGAAATCTATGTAAAAAAATGCTCTGAAATGTTGGAACAGAACTGAGGGTAGGAAGTTAGAGAAGGAACAAGGTCACTGAGCTAATACCCATAACCTTACACCTCTAAATATTACTATTTTCAGATATGAACTCATTAATATACCAAATTCTTGAAAGGTAGCAACTAAGATCTTTCTTGGCTATTTTTATCCCACAGATCAAATGAACAGACTTTAAGTAACCCTACCCTTTGGCTTATGTATCAGTTGGTGGTGATAGTTTGCCAAATCAGTTGTTTAAATGTTGACTAACTACATGGTCAAACAGGACAATCTGAATTGGCTGAAGAACAGCAGCACTTACCATCAAGATTTTGGGTAAAATTTCGGCTAACTAGGTGTGATTTGACTTAAGTATTCTTCCTTCTCTTTCTATTGCCCAGAAACTGTTTCTAGTTCTCCGACTAGGTTCCCTAGACTTTCTTTTCTTAAAAAGACTCCCCAGTAGAAATTCCAATAAAGATGCAATTGATCAAAAAAGCATACCTCCTGGTAGTGTTTACATTTAAAACCCGGAACAGGGTAAACCGAACAAAACTCCAATTGGTAGAAAGTGTAAAAGTAATGTTTGTGAAAGAGGAAATCTTCCTCACTGCTCCTTTTCTCTTCATCAATCTAGCCCCAAAAGAACAGAAACACTTTAAAAGGTATTCCCTGCTTTTTCAAAAAAATTGTTTTTAACAATCATGAAATACACAAAACAAAAAACCAGGATGGTCGGAGGTAAGAGGAGGTACTCCGATTTTCAATCACACATGGCTCACCTGAAGTTAGAAACTGTCATGATCTTTTCTACAAGTGAAAAATATGTATGCTTTATGGGAATAAGCTGACTATCCCATCTCTGGTTCTTTTAAATTCTTCGACTAAATTTAATATGCTTACATCATAAAGTGAACCTAATAAATATTAAAAGAAAGTAATTCAAACGATCTAATTCTCAAAATGAAGCAAGGTTAGTTTCAGCTTATATTCTAGATCCAAGCTAAAGTACTTGCACCATCTTTTCTACTATACTACTACTTTCCACCTCAACTTGTGTGTGTGTGTCAAAGACTTCCCGCACCCAGCCTAGTCAGATTTCAGTTCTCCCAAACTTGCCTATTTCCAGTTGTAGTCACTCCAGAAACTTGCTGATTGGCTATTCTGATAAATCAATTAACGCTAATGTGTCAATGGCCTATTAAACTACTCCTCCGAAATTACATCCTTGCATTTTACAAAGTCCTTCAAGACCTTAATCCAAATGGAACTTGCCAGAATGAAAAATTTTGGAGGTAACTGATCGTTTAAATCATAGGTCTATTTACTAAAGTCCCCTACTCTTTCTTGTGTGTAGACGCCTTCTAGGGTAACAAGACCGGAAGTTGGTACAGGTATTGTAGCAACAAAACAAAGCCAAAACCCCAAACCACCCTCCACCCTCGGCAAAAACAAAATAAAACAAACCAAAAACTTCCAGTGAGTGTGGCACGCTCACCCAACCCCCCAATCTCCCCAGTCCCCACTGGAAGAGAGGGAGATCACCAGGACCACAGTCCTTAGGGGACAGGTCGAGGAGTGGAGGAGCACTGGTTTCAGGCCTACGAGCCCCGGATGCGCAGGTGGGGTCTAGAGCGAGGCGAGGGGGCGCTGGCCCGGGTTACCTGCGGCGAAGTGCAGTGGGGTGGATTTCCTGCCCGCCGTGTCGCGGCTGTTCACCTTCTCCGGCGTCACCAGCCTCTTGACTCGCTCCACATCCCCATTGCGGCACGCCTCGAATAGCTCTCGGGCAGCCGGCTCCATTGCCTCGGCCGCCGCACTCGCGCAGGCCGCTCCCCCGCCCGCGCAGCGGCGGCCCGACATGATCCTGGCCGCCGCCGCCGCCAGCAGCAGCGCCAGCAAGGGCAGTAGGAGCCCCGGCCCCACGAGCAGGAGGGCGAGGCCCCCCGGAGGAGAGGCGCTCAGGGCCCGGGCCGGTTGGCTCCCTGCTGTCACCGGATCCGGCGCAGTCCCATGGCCGCGCCGACGCGCGCCCTTAGCTCGGCTCCCTTCCCCCAGCTGCCCTGCAGCTGCGGAGGCAGCGCGAATCCGCCGGCCGAGCCCTGAAGCGACGCGGCCGCGGAAGGTGGCAAGGTCCCTCCTGCCAGCTCCGCCGAGCCC
Organism: Callithrix jacchus; assembly: GCF_049354715.1. NCBI lineage: Eukaryota > Metazoa > Chordata > Mammalia > Primates > Cebidae > Callithrix > Callithrix jacchus. Next base: position 84,575,154 of record NC_133513.1, on the reverse strand, counting down.
TGGGAGAGCACGTGACGTTGTCCCGCGCGTGCGCAGTAACCGGGAATCGGCCGTGCAGGTTTCCGCGAGCTGGGCTGCGCGGAAGGGTTTGTGGGAAATATGTAGTGACGGGCTTCGCAGAAGGGGCTTCGTCCCATCGCCATCTTTGCGGTGGGTTCTGCTGAAGCTGAACGGTCCTGCATATTGTTTATTTTTTTAAGCCCTGGGCTTTTCAAGCTGAACTTCCTCACTACCATTATACTGAAAAAGAGCCCTTGAAAGTTTTGCTCCATCTTGCATATTCTTTTGGAAGTAAATTGTACGTATTTTCAGCTTCTACATCCATTTTTTTTTCTTTACTGTGTCTCTTTTCTTTCCTCCTCAACTGCTTTGTTGTTGTTGTTTCTTGTGAAACATTTCTCAAAAGTGAACGAGTTGCCATTTAATTAGAAGTTTGGATGAATTGCCCCCAAAATAAAGGAAATCAGAACATATATGAAAGTTGACTCCAGTTGGGGGGATGGCTCTGATCAATTACTCTTTCCTTAGTAAGTTATTAGCTCAGGTTTGATTAGAGGAACTTTATGTAAATCAGTATTGTACCCGACAAGCCTGAAGTTTGGATACACTGGGCATATGCATCTCCAAGAAAGTTTTCTGAGTTGTAATTTTTTTCTTTGGCCAACAAATCAAAGAAAAGCACGTAATTGATTTTCATGATTAAGGTAGTGGGGTAGTTTTATACGCTGATTCCCCATTACACTCCCTTGTCTTAAAAAACGGAAACTATGCATATACATACATTTTACTTACAGAAGATGATACAGGTTGACCTTTGGCATTCTGAAAAACATACCGCCCCCCCCCCCCCCCCGCCTTAACCTGTTTTTCAGGAAATCCAGTTTTTGTTGGGGAGTGTTGACTCACTACAGTGCTAAAAGAGGATGTACACTTTTTTGAGCATTTTTATAAATATGGAATTGAAGTTATGGTAGATATCAATAAAGTGAATATGCACGAACGCACCTAAGGACTAGAACACTACCAATATGATTGCATTTATCATTTTTCTTTCCATAAATCTGCTATGGTGATCTATGATCAGTGATCTTTGAAAACACTATTGCAATTGTTCTGGGGCACCCCAAACCACACCCATAGAAGACAGCAATCAATCAGTCAATGTTGTGTGTGCTCTGACTGCCCCACCGACAGGCTATTCTGCCATCTCCCTCTCCTTTGGTCTTCTGTTCCCTGAAACACAACAATATTGAAATTAGGTCAGGTAATAACTCTACAATGGCTTCTAGGTATTCAAGTGAAAGGGAAAGTTGCATATCTCTCACTTTAAATCAAAAGCTAGAAATTATTCAGCTTAGTGCAGAAGGCATGTTGAAAGCTGAGATAGGCCCCCTTGCACCAAACAGCCAAGTTGTGAATGCAAAGGAAAAAATTTTTTAAAGAAAATTAAAAGTGCTATTCCAGTGAACACACAAAGGATAAGAAAGTGAAACAGCCTTACTGCCGATATGAAGAACGTTTGAGTGGTCTGGATAGAAGATAAAACCAGCCACAACATTCCCTTAAGCCAAAGCAGAATCCAGAGTAAAGCCCTGACTCTCTTCAATTTTGTGAAGGCTGAGAGATGAAGTTGCTAGAGGCATGTTAGAAGCTGGCAGAGATTGGTTCATGAAGTTTAAGGAAAGAAGCTGTCTTTATAATGTAGAAGTGTAAAGTGAAGCAGCAAATGCTGATGTAGGAGCTGCAGCAAGTTATCCAGAACATGGGTCACCAACCTCAGCCCTCGGGAGGTACTGGTCCCTGGCCTGTAAGGAACAAGGCCACAGAGCTGGAGGTGAGCAGAGAAGGTGGGGAGTGGTGGGGTGGGGGGTGGATGGAGGGGATGGAGTGGGAATAGGCCGGTAGTGAGCATTACTGCTTGAGCTCCTCCTCCTGTCAGATCAGCAGCAGCATTAGATTTTCACAGGAGAGCAAACCCTACTGTGAACTGCACATGTGAGGGATCTAGGATGAGACTCTAATGCCTGATGATCTGAAGTGGCACAGTTTCATCCCAAAATCATTCTCCACCCCCACGCCCCTCCACCCCCACCCCTGGTCCATGGAAAAATCATCCTCCACAAAAACCTGTCCCTGGTGCCAAAAAGGTTGCCAAGAAGATCTAGCTGAGATAATTGATGAAGGTGGCTACACTAAACAATACATTATCATTATAGATGAAAGTCTTCTATTGGAAGAAGATGCTGCCATCTAGAACTTTCACACCTACAGAGGAGAAATCAGTGTCTGGCTTCAAAGGAAAGACTGACTTTCCTATTAGGGGCTAATGCAGCTGGTGACTTCAAGTTGAAGCCAATGCTTATTTACCATTCTGAAAAGCCTAGGGCCCTTAAGAATTATGATAAATCTATTCTGTGTTCTATAAATGGAATAACAAAGTTTGGATTATGGCACATCTGTTTATAGCATGACTTACTGAATATTTTAAGCCTACTGTTGAGACCCATTTATCAGCAAAAAAGGTGACTTTCAAAATACTACTGCTCATTGACATTGTGCCTGGTTTCTCAAGAGCTCTGGTGGAGATGTACAAAGAAATCAATGTTGTTTTCATGCCTACAAACACGACATCCATTCTAGAGATGGATCAAGGAGTAGATGGTTCATGAATCAAGGAGTACTGTCAACTTTCAAGTCTTATTATTTAAGAAATACATTACATAAGGGTACAGCTGCCATAGATAGTGATTCTTCTGATGGACTTGGGTGAAGTAAATTGACAACCTTCTGGAAGGATTCACCATTCTGGATGCCATTAAGATTCATGGGAGGAGGTCAAAATATCAACATTAATAGGAATTTAGAAGAAGCTGATTCCATCCCTCATGGATGACTTTGACAGATTCAGGATTTCACTGGAAGAAGTAATTGCATATGTGGTGGAAATAGCAAGAGAACTAGAGGGGAGTCTGAAAATGTGACTGAATTGTTGCAATTTTATAATACAACTTGAATGAAGGCTGGTATGGTGGCTCAATCCTGTAATCCCAGCACTTTGGGAGGCTGAGGCAGGAGGATTTCTTGAGGCCAGGAGTTTGAGACCAGCCTGGTCAACATAATGAGAATACATCTGTACAAAAGATACAATTAAAAAAATTAGCTGGATGTGGTGGAGTGCACCTATAGTCCTAGCTATAGTGCACCTATAGTCCTAGCTACTTGGGAGGCTGAGATGAGAGGATTGCTTAAACCTAGGAATTTGAGCAAATTGTTTAAACCTAGGTGAGTTGTGATCATGTCACTGCATTCCACTACAGCCTGGGTGACAGAGACCCAGTCTCTGAAAACAAACAAACAAACAAACAAACAAACAAACAGAAAAACCAAGTTGAATGGATGAGTTACTTCTTACGGAGGAAAGAAAAAAAAATTTTTTTTTCACATGGAATCTACTCCTGGTGAAGATGCTGTAAAAATTGTTGAAATGACAACAAAGAATTTAGAATGTTACATAACATAGGTGATAAAGCAGCAGCAGACCTTGAGAGCGTGGGCTCTATTTTTTTGTTTGTTTGTTTTGCATTAAGTTTCAACACACAATAGATTCTAATTTTGCAAGTTCTGTGGGTAAAATGCTATCAAACAGCATTGCATGCTACAGAGAAATCTTTTGTGAAATGAACAGTCAATTGATGTGAGAAACTTCATTTTATTTTCTTTTAAGAAATTGCCATAGCCACCCCAACCTTCAGCAACCATTCAGTCAGCAGCCCTCAGTGTCATTGAGGCAAGACCCTCCAGCAGCGAAAAGATGACGAGTTGCTGAAGGTTCAGATGACTGTTAGCATTTTTTAGCAACAAAATATCTATTTTTAATTTTAAAAATTCTTTGAATTTTTAATTTTTTGGGTACATTGCAGGTGTATATATTTATTGGGTATATGAGAATTTTTGTGGTATTAATTTTAATGACTCATTTTTTACTGCTGATTTTATTTATTTGAATCTCTTTTTCTTAGTCTGCTAAAGATTTGTCAATTTTGTTTATCTTTACAAAAAACTCAACTTTTTTTTCATGGATCTTTTGTGTTCCTTTCTTCATTTCAATTTCATTTAGGGCTGCTCTGATGTTTATTGTTTCCTTTCTTCTAACTTCAGGTTTGGTTTGCTTTTGCTTTTATAGTTTTTTAAGATCCATCATTAAGTTGTTTATTGGAAGTTTTTCTACTTTTTTGGTGTAGGTGCTTACAGGTTTCCATTTTTCTTAGTATTGCTTTTGCTTTATTCCATCGTTTTTGGTATGTTGTGTTTCCATTGTCATTTGTTTCAATAAACTTTTCAATTTCCTTCTTAATCTCCTCATTGACCCACTGTTCATTCAGCTGCAGAGTGTTTAATTTCCATGTGTTTGTATAGTTTCCAAAATTCCTCTGGTTACTTATTTCTAGTTTTATTCCATTGTGGTTAGAGAAGATAGTCGATATTATTTCAATTTTTGAATGTTTTAAGACTTGTTTTGTGGCCTAAGATATGGTCTGTCTTTAGAATGATCCATGTGCTGAAAAGAATGTATATTTTGCAGCCATTGAATAAAAAGTTCTGTAAATGCATATTAGTTCCATTTGGTCTATAGTGCAGATTATGTCTGATATTTATTTGTTGATTTTCTGTTTGGATGATCTATGCAATGCTGAAAGTGGGGGGTGTTGAAGTCTTCAGCTATTATTATATATGTATCTATCTCTCTCTAATAATATTTTCTTTGTGTATCTGGGTGCTCCAGTGTTGGATGCACATATATTTACAACTGTTATATCCTCTTGATGAATTGACCCATTTATCATTATAAAATGACCTTCTTTGTCTCTTTATAGTTTTTGTCTTGAAAACTATCTATTTTGAGTCTGTATGTGTCTTTATATGTGAAATGTGTTTCTTGTGGGCAGATTGTTGAGTTTTGTTTTTTAAATCCATAACCAGACTATTTCTTTTGATTGGAGAGTTTAGTCCATTTGCTATCAATGTTATTGACAAGTAAGGACTTACTCCTGCCATTTTGTTATTTGTTTTCTGGTATTTTCCTCCTTTTTTCCCACCTTCCTATCTTCCTTTTAGTAAAGCTGATTTTCTCTGGTGGTATGATTTAATTTCTTGCTTTTCATCTTTCGGGTATCCATTGCATGTTTTTTGATTTGAGGTTACTATGAGGCTTGCAAATAATATCTTATAACCCATTATTTTAAACTGATGTAATTTAACATGGATTGCACAAACAAACAAAACTAAGAAAAACTCCACACTTTAACTTTGTTCCTTCTTTAAAAAAAATTGTTGTAGCTATTATTTTTGATGTTTATCTTTTAGCCTTTCTACTAAAGATATGAGTATTTTATACATTACAATGATCCTGTTATAATTCTGTGTTTCTCTGTGTGCTTACTATTATCAGTGAGTTTTGTACCTTCGGGATGACTTTTTATTGCTCATTAGCATCCTTTTTTTTCAGACTAAATAACTTTTTTAGCATTTCTTGTAGGATCAGTCTGTTATTGATTAAATCCCTCAGCTTTAGTTTGTCTAAGAAAGTCTTTATTTTTCCTTCATGTTTGAAGGATATTTTTTTGCCAGATATGCTAATCTAGAGTAAAAGGTTATTTTCCTTCAGCACTTTAAATATGTCATACCACTTTCCTCTGGCCTATAAGGTTTCCACTGAAAAGTCTGCTGCCAGGAATATTAAAACCCTTTCACTCTCTCTCTCTTTTTTTCTTCTGCTTTTAGGATCCTTTCTTTATCCGTGACCTTTGAGAGTTTGATTATTAAATGCCCTTAGGTGTCTTCTTTGTGTTAAATCTGTTTGTTGTTCTATAATCATCTTAAACTTGAATATTGATATCTTTCTCTAGGCTTGGAAAGTTCTCTGTTATTATTCCTTTGAATAAATTTTCTAGCCTTATTTCTGTCTCTACGTCCTCTTTTAAGGCTATGTCCTAGGTCTCATAGGTGTGCTTCATCCTTTTTTATTCCTTTCTTTTTGTCTCTTTTGGCTCTGCATTTTCAAATAACCTGTCTCCAAGCTCACTAATTCTTCTTTCTGCTTGATCAGTTCTGCTGTTAAGAGACTCTGATGCATTCTTTAACATGTCAATTGCATTTTCCAACTCCAGAATTTCTGCTTGACTCTTTTTAATTATTTCAATTTGGATTTTGAATTTCTTCTCCTGAATTTATCTTGAATTTCTTTGGGTTTCTTCAACACACTATTTTGAATTCCCTGTCTGAAAAATCATATATCTCTGTCTTTCCAGGATTGGACCCTGGTGCCTTATTTAGTTTGTTTGGTGAGGCCATGTTTTCCTGGATGGTCTTGATTTTTGTGGATGTTTGTCAGTTTCTGGGCATTGAACAGGTAAGTATTTATTATAGTCTTTGTAGTCTAGGCTTCTTTGTACCTACTCCTGGAAGGCTTTCCAGGTATTCAAAGAGACTTGAGTATTATGATCTAAGTTTTCAGTCACTGCAGCCATATCTGCATTAGGGGGACCCCAAGCCCAGTAACTCTGTGGTTTTTGCATATTCACAGAGGTACAATCTTGGTGGTCTTGCATAAGATCTGGAAGAATTCTCTGGATTTTCATGCAGACACTCTTGTTCTCTTACTTTCTCTCAAACAAACACAGTCACTCTATCTGTGCTGAAGCAGGGTTGACACAAGCACCACTGTGATCACTACCACTGGAACTGCGCTAGGTCAGACCTGAAGCCAATACATTACTGGATCTCACCCAAGGCCTACTATACCTGCTCCCTGGCTATAGCCTGCCTATGTTTGCTCAAGGCCCTGGACAAAGCCAATTAGGCTTTTGTCCTTCCCTTCAGGGCAATGAGTTCCCTTGGACCCTAGGTCGGTCCAAAAATGCTGTCTAAGAGAGCATATCTCTCTGTCTAAGAGAGTTTATTTCTATCTATTTATGAATTCTCCCTTACCTTAAGGTTGTAGAAATACTATATTTTCTTCTAAAATTTAAGATTTTTGCTTCTAACATTTAAGTTTTTAATCTTTATGGACTTGATTTTGGGTTATAATGTGATACTCAATTTCTTTTCTTTATTTTGTCCCCAGGATAATAACAAATAGTCTTCATACCATCTAGTAAGTGCTGCCTTTTTTAAGAAGAGAGCTGCAGAGCCACATCAAGCTTCCATATAATCATGAGTCTGTTTCTGGACTATATTTCATTCCACTGATTGATCTATAGATTCTTCCTCCTATACCATACTATCTTAATACTGCTTTATATTAAGTTTTGTTATCTGGTAGGACAAATCTTCCACTATATTCTTCTTTTCTTTTCTTGAGATTTTGATCTCCCATATAAATTTTGGAACCACAGGCTCAAGTTCTTTGAAAACCACATTTAAAGGCTGATGAGACTTGTATTGAATTTTACAGTTCACTATTGCGATTTTGAAGATATTGAGTCCTTTCATCACTGAACATGGCATATCTCTTCATTTATTTTCTTCTTTAAAGAATTTCAGTGAAGTTTTACAGTTTCCTTCATATAGGTCTCACACATCCTGGCTAATTTTTATATATTTAATAGAGATGGAGTTTCACCATATTGGTCAGGCTGGTCTTGAACTCCTGATCTCATGAACTGCCTACCTCAGCCTCCCAAAGTGCTGGTATTAGAGGCATAAGCCACCATGCCCAGCCGAAATGCTTTTTTTCTGCACTGATTGAGATGTGTTATTTTTCTTTGTTTTGGTCACATAATCAATTATATGTATGGATTTTCTAATGTCAAGCCAATCAATAATTTAAATTTGTTTCCACAAAGTAAACATTGAGCCCAGAGAATTGCTCAGAAAAATTCTACCAAACTGTCATTGAATGAATTATTCCAATCTGGTCCAAACTCTTCTAGAGACTAGAAAAAGAGGAAATACTCTCTAAGTCTACGAAGCTAGTATAACCAAAGCAGACAAAGACAGAAACAAGAAAGAGAAATTACAGGCCAATTTCACTCGTGAACATAGACGTAAGATTCCTGAGTAGAATACTAGCTAACAGAATCCAGAGAAGATTGTGTGGAACCAGTGGGTACTTGCAGCAAACACCCCAAACAAACAAACAAACAAACAACAAATAACTCCAGGGATACTTACACATATAATTAAAGCAACTATAGGACTGACTCTGACAAGTAGTTTTCTTAACTTTAAACAGAATACTTTCCCTTGCCAACATTTATTTTTCTCTTCTTTATAAAGGGAATTGAACAGCTTGGACTTGGAGACTGAGTTAAAACAGAAATAAGAAGGCGGCAAAAAAAGACTATACCAGATTGAAATGTGTTGGATATTCATATCACCCAGCACCTCAGAATGTGGCCATGGAGGATGGAGGCAGAGATTGAAGTGACGCATCTTCAAGCCTAGGAACACTAAGGATTGCTGGTAGTCACCAGAAGCTGGAAGAGGCAAGAAATATATCCTTTCCAAGAGCTTTCAGAGAGAGCGCCATTCTGCCAACACCTTGATTATATGCTTCAAGCTTCTAGAATTGTGAGATAATAAATTTTGTTGTTATAAGCCACCTAGTTTGTGGTCCTTTGTTATGGCAGCCCTAGGAACTAATAAACATGATGGTACTGGGAAGTGAGATGCTGCTGTGGCAAATATCTAGAAATGTGGAAATGGCTTTGGAACTGGGTAGTGAGTAGAGGCTGGGAGAATTTTTAGGTGCATGCCAGAAAAAGCCTGGGTTGCCTTGAAGAGATTATTGGTAGAAATATTGAAGTTTAAGGAGCTTCTGGTAAGGGATCAGAAAGAAGGAAGGAAAGCTATGGAGAGACCTTTCATTGTGTTAAAGCATATATATATATAAAACCACTAAAAGAATATTGCTAGAAATATGAGCAATAATGGTGCTTCTGGTATAAAGTCCCAGATAGAAATGGGAAACATATTCTTGGACACTAGAGAAAAGGCAATACTTGTCATAAAGTGGCAGAAAACTTGGCTGAATTATGTTCTCCTGTTCGGTGAAAAGTAAAACTTGTAAAAGAGGAACTTAGCTATTTGGCTTAGGAGATTTCCAGGCAAAGCATGAAAGGTGCAGCCAGATTTCTCTTTGCTGCTTACAGTAAGAAAAGAGAAGAAAGAGATACATTGAGAAATGCACTGTTAGGAAAAAATAAACCAAAAGTTGATCATTTGGAAGATTCTTAGGCCATCCAAATAGCATGCTATGGAAAAAGGGCTAAGGTGTAGCTGGACAGCAGTTTGCTATGGACATGAGGTGTGTGATTTAGGGATCCAATCACACACCATCTCAGTAACAACCCACAATAAAGATGGGGTTATCCAGGATGAACCCATGGAACGCCTTCATATCTAACAGTGAGAGATTCCTTGATATTTATGAAAGACTTACAAGGTTTTTGAGAATTTTATACAAGCAGAAATTTTATACAAGACAAAATGAAGGTGGAATGACTTTTGAGGTCAGAGCCATGGACGCAGAGGCCAGAGATAAAGGAGTTCCTACCTCAGAGGGCCAAGAGGTCACAGCATCAAGCCACCAAGGATTACTCTCAGGCTTTCAAACCTGGGAGAATTTGCAGTGCTGGTTGTGAACCTGCTTTAGACAAAAAAGTAAGTCCTTTATTTATTCTAATTTTTTAGTTTAGGAATAGTTATGTCTGGCCTATGCCTGTTCCATCAGTGTATTCTGAAAGCAGGGAACTTGTTTTCTAGGTTCACAAATCTGTGGATGGAGAATAATTTTCCCCTGGAATGGACCACACCTAGAGTTCACCCATACTTGGTTTAGATTATTTAGATAACAATATTTGGAACTTTATTATGTGGGTGTTTAAGTGAGATTTTGATTTAGAGTTAATCCTGGAATGGGTTGAGTAAGACTTCGAAGATATGGGGATGTGGTGAATATATTTTGTGCATGGGACAGGTGTCAGTTTTGGGGAAGCAGAGAGCAAACTTTACTGGGTTGAATAGTGTTCTTCCCAAATTAATATCCACCCGGAACCTCAGAATGGGACCTTATTCGGAAATTGAATCTTTGCAGATGTAATTAAGATGTATATTAAAATGAAGTCATATCAGATTAGGGTGGGCCTTAAACATGATTACATTAAAGGACCAGGAGAGGGCACACAGGGAGAAACTCATTTGAAGATTGCTGGCAACCACTAGAAGCTAGAATAGGCAAGGAAGAATTCTGCCATGAAATGTTTCAGACAGATCATGGCCCTGCTGACATTTTGATTTTGAACTTCTTATTTCCATAAATGTGAGATAATAATTTTCTGTTTTTATAAGCCATCAGGTTCATGACACTTTGCTGCAGCAGTCTTGGGAAGCTAATACACAATTAGTTGTGAGAAACACTTGTCGAACATAGGAACACGTAGGATTGAAAGCTCATAAAAGTTCACAGGAGAACAGTCTAGGCAAGTGGATTAAATGCACAAGGGTTATGGGAATTAAAGAGGTTTCCAAGTGACTTCTCCTCATGTGTGATGTGGTAGGAGGTTGGAAATAACACAACTGTATAACTGATTTAGTGAGGAAGCTTTGGTTTGGAATTTAGCTTGCTACCTAATGGGAACTGATTACATGTCTATTTATTTTTCATCATTTGTATTCCTTAAGTTTTCTTGATAAATAAGAGTGATATCTTTTCTTTTCAATGTCTAGGGGACTCTTAGCTATTTTATGTTCATGGCAGAAATTCTGGCATGTTTTGTTATTGCTAAAGCTGATATTATAGAAATACATTCTTATCGTATTTCATAAAATCTTTCATATTTGTTATTTTCACAAAATGTTGCTATAAACTTGAAAAATAGAGGTGAGCAAAAGGAAATGTATAGCAACAAGGGTTAACACATACGAACACACATTATCGTTTGTGTCACAGCTTGAAGCTTCAAGAAGAAGAGTTGGAGATATATTAGTCTTAGATGGAGACTAGTGTGCAGGCCATTTATTAGGGAGTGGTCTTGGGGTCAACACTTGTGGAAGGGAGGGAAAGAAAGCAGAACTGGGTAGAGAGAGAAGCTGAAGTCTAATCAATCAACCAACCTGATGATAAGCTCTGGATCTGGGATGGCCTTTCAGGATTGTCCCAAGTTGAAGCAAGAACAGGCACCCCTCAATTTTTGTATATGAGCTACTCTTGGAAGGAGTTATCATCTTGGACCTCCAGTTTTCTTTTGCCACAGCAATCCCCAAAGAGGACTGAGAACCGAGGACTGTCTTCCTGCAGCACTTCTAACAGCTGGGGGAACAAATCTTCCATTCCTGGAGAAGAAATCTGAGTGGTACTTTGCAGCATCTAGCACATATAGATACAGAAAATTGAGTCAGTCATACCCCTCAATTCAGCACTTTATCACCATCCTTTCTGCAACATCCCCTTTCTTTTCCTTTTTTTCCCATTCAGTTGACTCCCAAAACTATTCTTTGTCCCTGATATGTTTGGTATATAACCTTGGACATGTATGTATCTTTGAAAAATATATGATTGTTTTGTATATCTATGTGTTTAAATTTACATCAGTGGTATTGTGCTATAGTTTTTTTTTCTCCCATTTTCTTTCAAAATTACATCAGTGATATTGTACTACTGCTATCTACAATTCTGCTCATTGATTTTTTGATCAACATTATGTTCTTGAGATTTATCCACCTCATTGTACATTCATCTAGTACATTGCTTCCAAATGCTTCATTTCTACTTACCTATCTTTTTGTCTTGGTTTTTTTTTTTTCCCTTAGGCTCTGGGGTGTTTTTATATTTACCTATCTTTTTAAGTAATGAATACCAAAGTTAATCCCAACTACCATAACCAATGTTTGTACATGTTCCCACTATGTGAAAAGCTTTTAAAAAGTGTATTTCTGGCTTAAAGTGTATTCATGTATTAAACTAACTGCTATAACAGATAACTCCTGAAATATCAGTGGCTTAACATAATAACAATTTCCCACTCACATAAAGTCCAACTGTCAGCAGGGGGCTGGGGCAGGGTCCATGAAGTCATTCAGGAACCTAGGCTGTTGGAAGCTCTGCCATTTTTTACTGTGGTTTTAAATGTCACTATCCAGCCAACTGTGAGGAGAGAAAGTAAAGGAATGATTGGGGGAATTTTTACAGGCCAAGCCTGAAAGTGGTGTATATCATCACTCTAGGCTAAAAGTCATATGATTGCACCTCACCAAGAGGGAGCCTGGGAAATACGGTCTAGCTGAGTGTCTAGGAGAAAAAAAAATAGGTTTGTTGAATGTTTGGCCAGTTTCTGCCATAGTTCACTTTTCTAGTAAATGGTGTATGTTTTACTCTTCTCACCCATAAGACATACCTTAAGAGAGACTGCTCAAAGTATCCTTCTGTCAGTGCATCCAATTTAGTTCTAGGATTTCCTAGTGATACATAGTCCTTTCAGTCATAGGAGTGGCTTCTTGTGGTCAAGCCACCCATGAACTAAAGAGATAAATTATTTGCCTGTATTCTTATTCCTACTCCCACATACCTAATACATTCATTAGGGACAGGGCTAGATGGCTACAGTTAGAATTCTTATCTTGAAAAGAAAAAAATTGGCAGACACATAGTAATTGCTGGTTCATTCCAATGATAGAATCCTCTGAGGCATGCATTGTGAATTCCTCTTACCTGGGGTGTGGGGTAATTTGTAATTAGAACTGGGTTCTACCCGGGAGGTGAAGGTTGCAGTGAGCCAAGATCACGCCACTGCGCTTCAGCCTGGCAACAGAGCAAGACTCTGTCTCAAAAAAAAAAGAACTGAGTTCTAGTCCCTTTGAGGCATTCCCTTGGCCACTGTTTTTCACGGTTCTTGCGTTTTACCTCCTGGATGTTCTTCCTTGTCTATTTTTCACGGTCATACCTGAAGAGGTTGTTGAGGAATACGTCGTTGGAGACTGCACAGCTTTCTCAGCCAGCTCTCAGCTATGCAAATTTCAGGAACTGATTTGTTTTGTTTTGTTCTTGAGACTGAGTTTCCCTCTGTCGCCCAGGCTGGAGTGCAGTGGTGTAATCTCAGCTCACTGCAACCTCTGCCTCCGGGACTTAACTGATTTTTGTGCCTTGGCCTCCCAAGTAGCTGGGATTACAGGCATGCGCCACCATGGCGGGCTAATTTTTGTACTTTTAGTAGAGATAGGGTTTCATCATGTTGGCCAGGCTGGTTTTGAACTCCTGACCTCAAGTGATCTGCCCACCTTGGCCTCCCAAAGTGCTGGGATTACAGACAAGAGCCACCGTGCCTGGCCTGTTTTGTTGTTGTTTGTTTTTTGTGACAGGGTCTCACTGTGTTGATCAGGTTAGTCTTGAACTCTTGGTCTCAAGCAGCCCTTCCACCTCAGCCTCCCAAAGTGTGAGGATTACCTGAAGTTTATTTTAAGACTAGAATAGTCAAAAAGTTATTTTTAGTCCAGATTCTGTTATTGACTCCATTTGTTAGTTTTTGTATTTGGCAAAATAATTCCTTTAAAAACTTAATAGTTTCTGATCAATTTGCTTCTAGTCAATTCCATATGTCTGTAACCACACCTAAATTACTTAATAAATATAATTCTAAGACCTGGTTCATTTTTGCTTTCTTACCACAATGCCTTTTTCAATGGCAGCTTCTGATCATTGTATTATATTCAGTTATATGCTTACATGGTTTCCTTATCCATGACTTTATAAAAGGACATGTAAATTTTCTCCAGCTATTAGCAACCACAAAAAACTGCTACAAATATCTTGTGTATGTCTCCTTGTATATCTCCACAACTGTCCTTTGGGGTAAAAACTCATTAGAGAAAGTGCTACATCATAACATTTACACATATTTAATATTATTAAATACTGCCACACTGTCCTCCAAAATGGCAGCACCATACCATCCAACCATAAACATTTTTTTAGTATCCCCACCCGCATTTAACATTATTTAATAACATAATAAGTGTAAGATGGTCTCTTATTGTCTTAAATCACTGTGTGGATATGTCAGTCCTCCCTGGACTAATCAATAAAAGCAATTTTAATTAAAATTTTTGAATTTTTGAGGAAATCAAACTTTTTCTGATATTTAAATAGACTAAAGAGTAAAAATTAGGACACTTAATTTTATTAAAAAGAGCAGAGAAAGGAGCCTAATCTACAAGATATGAAAGTATATTATGGAGTTATAATAAAAACATGTTTTTGTCAGAGGAACAGGAACTAGACCATTGGAATAGAATTTACTTAGTTTTTTGAGACAGGGTCTCACTCTGTTACTCAGGCTTGAGTACAGTGGCAAGGCCTTGGGTCATTGCAGCCTCAACCTCCCAGACTCACGTGGTCTCCCACCTCAGCATCCCAAGTAGCTGGGACTATAGGCACATGCAACCATTCCTGGCTAAGTTTTTATTTTTTTGCAGAGATGAGGTCTTACTATGTTGCTCAGGCTGATCTTAAACTGCTTAGCTCAAGCTATCTTTGTGCCTTGGCCTCCCAAAGTGGTGGGATTACAGGTGTGAGGCACTGCACCCAGCCCTGGAACAGAATTTAAAACCCAAATGGATCCATGGGTGTATGAAAATGTTGTAAATAATACAATAATATTGTGGAAAATAATATTATTTGTTTACAATATTCCTTCCTGCCCCTGCCATAGTTTCATTACAGATAAGCTTCCTGGACCTAAATGTTTATCTCTCTCTCCCCGACTCACTTTATAAAAAAATCAGCTCAAATGGATCAAAGGCTGTGTGGCTGGTACACCTGACAGCAATAACTTAAGCATACTTTAAGAATAACCCTATGGTTTAAGAATGTATGTTCAGACTTCTGAGTGAAGGAATCTGGGAACAACCAACCCACAGATTCATTCCTTATCTATGAGGCACATCTGAATCCTACAGGATACCCTGTGGAACTCCTGCAGTATAGGGGGTCAAGGTACTTTGTTTTGGGTTAAATGAAGGTTGCCAGGTAGAGGGTGCTAGGGGAAGGGTGCTATATGAAAATGCTATATAAACTGCATGCTTTTTATAAGCAGATATGGTTCTCCTGCCCAGTCTGTTGTTTGCACTGCCCTGTATATAAGGCTTCTCAATAAGCCCTATGTTTTGTTCACTGGCTCTGGGCCTCTTCTTCAGCCTCTATTGACTGAAGTCAGTAAGGGTCTGGTACGACAAAGACCTAAATGTGAAACCAAAACTATAAAACTAGCTAGATAGAGGAAAGAGTTCTAGTGTTCTATAGTACTGTAGGATGACTATAGTTAACAATAATGTATTACATAGTTTTAAATGCCTAGGAGAAGGATCCTGAATGTTCCCAGCACAAAGAAATGATCAATGTTTGAAATGATGGATATGCTAATTACCCTGGTCTGATCACTATACTTTGTATATATCAAAACATCACTGTAGGCTGAGGAGGGCAGATTGCTTGAGCCCAGGAGTTTGAGAGCAGCCTGGGCAACATGGTGAAACCCTGTCTCTATTAAAACTAGAAAAATTAGCTGGGTGTTGTGGCGCATGCATGCAGTCCCAGCTACTCCAGAGGTTGAGGTAGGAGGATGGCTTGAGCCTGGGAGGTAGAGGTTGCAGTAAGCCGAGATCATGCCACTGCACTTCAGCCTGAGGGATAGGGTCAGAACTTGTCTCAAAAAAACCCCAAATAATCTATTTTTCCATCTAGATGAAAAAATACATTATTATGTACCAATGACACATAGTAATTGTGTCATTATATAATTATTATATAATGTATATAATTATATATATAATTATTATGTATCAATGAAAATACATATATAATTATTATGTATCAGTGAAATATACATAATTATTATGTATCAATGAAAATACATAAAAGATAGAGCTTATGATGGGATACAGAAAGGAAATCAAATTGAGAACTGGGGATTTGAGTAAAGGGGAAAATGCTAATAATTACATTAAAAATTTTTTAAAGTGGGGTTTAACATGGATAAATGATAGCTTGCTAAGAAATTAATATTATCAACTCAATTCTGTACATCTGAGGTTAAAAAAGGCTCTGCTAGTAATTCACAGAGGTATATCACTTTTGGAAAGATTTCTACTTTTATTTTGTAAATATTATAGTTTGGTTAAGTTGTCTATACCAACATAAAATAAATTTAACATTTTTGCTTCAATCTTGAATAAAATTTGTCTTCAGTGTATTTTATTAATGGCATGTTTGTTTTTTACTTTGAATATTTATTTTTCTCATTTATTTCTTGATAAACTAGTCCAATGATATATTCCCTTGTTAATTTAAATTCATGTTTTCCCACGGGGCACACTAATTACTACACAGTTTGGATTTAAAGTCCATGATATACCTGATGAAAAAAACAAGAAACTCTCTTATTTAGCAGTCTAACTTTCTGAACATAATCAATAACTTGATTGAAAGGGAAGATCCAAGCTCTGTGGTTAGGGCTTCTACTTTTAGTCAGGTAGAGTAAGTAACTTACAGCAGAAAAAGGCACCCTTTAAGAAAAAGTGGGAAAATTGGATTAAAAAAACCCCCTGCCATGTGTAGTGGCTCATGCCTGTATTCCCAGCACTTTGGGAGGCCAAGGCAGGTGGATCACGAGGTCAGGGATTCAAGAACAGCCTGGCCTATATGATGAAACCCCGTCTTTACTAAAAATACAAAAATCAGCTGGGCATGGTGGCATGTGCCTGTAGTCCCAGCTGCAAGGAAGGCTGAGGCAGGAATATTGCTGGAACCCAGGAGGTGGAGGTTGCAGCGAGCCCAGATTTTGCCACTCACTCCAGCCTGAGCAACAGAGAGACTCCATCTCAAAAACAAACAAAACAAAACAAAAATCAAAAGCTCATTATGGGTATTGGGAAGCTGCTAAGGCAACGTAGAACTTGAAAGGTGAAGACTGTGGAGAGATGAGAACCACAGAGAGCTGAATGGACATTCTGCAGCAATGTTTTCCCATGGGGAATTTCGCAGTTCTGGGCTCAAGGAATGTAGATGAACCAAGCAAAGGGCCTTGGGAAAGGGCTGTTGCTGGAAGGCAGAGTAGCACTCAGGGTGTTCATCAACCCTATAGGTGTGAGGAAACAAATATTGTAGACTGGAGGGACAGAAAGCTGAACCCAGCAATTGACCATTTTTGTTTGTTTTTTTTCTTTTTGAGACAGGGTTTCTCTCTGTTGCCCAGGTTGGAGTGCAGTGACACAATCACAGCTCACTGCAGCCTCAATCTCTGGACCCAAGTGATCCTCCCAATTCAGCCTCCTGAGTAGCTGGGACTACAGGCACATGTCACCATGCCCGGATAATTGTTTTACTATCATTATTATTTTTTGTAGAGATGGGGTCTCCTTATGTTGCCCAAGCTGGTCTCAAACTCCTCAGTTCAAGAAATCATCCCACTTCGTGCTGGGATTACAGGATTCAGCCACCATGCCCAGCCAGGTGTTTGTTTATTTGTTGGTTTTCCATTTTGCTGAATTCTGAAGCTATAAAATTCAGGAAACTAAGAAGCCAGGCAAAGCAGAGTGGAGTTTCTGGCAGTCTCACACTGCTGAGGAGTCAAGGGTTAGAGTTCAAAACATGTCATGAAGGCTGGAACCTGGAGAAATCCCAGGTTTTTAGGAACTTAAGTGGCTATGCTCTTGGGTGGTAGTGATGAAAAGGTAGAAAGAGGCTATAATTACAGTGGCTCACACCTGTAACTCCAGTATTTTGGGAGGCTGAAGTGCTTGAGGCCAGGAGTTTGAGACTAGTCTGGGTAATGAAGTGAGACCCAGTCTCTACAAAATAAAATTAAAAAATTTAGCTGGACATGTTGGCATGCACCTGTAGTCCTAGCCACTTAGGAACTAGAGGTGGGAGAATGGCTTGAGCCCAGGAGTCTGAGCCTGCAGTGAGCTAGGACTGTGTCACTGCATTCTAGCCTGGGCAACAGAGTGGCTCTAAAATAAATAAATAAATAGATTTTTTTTTTTAAAAAGAGGTGGAAAAAGTCTTAGTAAAACTGCAGCCTAACTTTGGGTTAGCTCAGTCCCTGATTGAATTGAGTGGCCAGTTCTAACTCTACCTACTTAGCAGAGGAAAGGATGAGTCCTCTCTGGAAATTCCTTCATCATCCAGAATTTCTAAAAATTTTCAAGAGACTATCTGACTGTCAATCAAAAAGTATCAGGCATACCAAGAAACAGGAAAAAATGACAGAGAAAGAGAGAGAGAGAGACGGAGAGAGAGAGAGAGAGAGAAAGAGAGAGAGAGAAATAAGATAGGAGATTCATAGAATTACAGCTCTTAACAAATATTTTAATATTACTATAATAAATGTATTCAAGAAAATAGAGAAAAATATGGAGAAAATAGATTAAGAAAAAAAAAAGAACTTTACCAGAGACAAATGGGACATAATGAACATACATGTAACTGGAGTCCCAGAAGACTAGGAAAGACTGGGAAAGCAAATGCTCTAAGACAAAAAAAAGGATAAAGACAAAAAAAAAAAAAAAAAAAAACAGAAAAAGAAAGAAAAGTAATGAAAGAGCTAAATATATGGGTATATTGTATATGAGTAGATTTTGACTGTATAAGGCAACAACAGTAATGCTGTTTGAAATTTAAAACATAGAATTTCACAAGGTATGGTGGATCATGCTTGTAATCCCAGCACTTTGGGAGGCTAAGGTGAGATGATCTCTCAATGCCAGCCTGGGCAACATAGTGAGACCAATCTCTACAAAAATTAATTGGGCATGGTGGTGTGTGCCTGTAGTTCTAGCTACTCAGGAGGCTGAGGTGGAAGGATCACTTGAGCACAGAGTTTGAGGCTGCAGTGATTCATGATCATGCCACTGCACTCCAGAAGCCTGGGCAACAGAGCAAGACCTTCTCTCAAAAAAAGAAAAACAAAAGGAAAAAATTTAAAAACATAAAATGTATAAAATTAAATATACAATAACAACAAAACAAAAGACAAGAACTGGTAAATGGAGTTAAAGTGTTCTAAAGTACTAGCATTGTCAGGGAAGTAGTAAGAAAAGCCATTTTAGGCTGTGTTATGGTTAAATTGTGTCCTTCTCAGAAGGTATGTTGAAGTCCTAACCCAGTACTTCAGAAAGTGACCTTATTTGGAAACAGGGTCATTGCCAATGTAATTAAGGTAGAGATGAGGTCATACTAGAGTAGAATGACACCATAGAGTAGAAAACAGCCATATGAGGACAAGAGATATAGAGGGAATACCATGGGAAGATGGAGGCAGAAATTAGATTGGAATGATGCACCTAAAAGTCAAGTTTATTAGTCAGGGTTCTCTAGTGGGACAGAACTAATAGGATAGATGTATATATAAAAAGGAGTTTATTAAGGAGTATTAACTCACATGATGACAAGGTCCCACAATAGGCCATCTGCAAGATGAGGAGCAAGGAAGCCAGTCTGAGTCCCAAAGCTGAAGAACATGGAGTCTGATGTTTCAGGGCAGGAGCATCCAGCATGGGAGAAAGATGTAGGCTGAAAGGCTAAGCCAGTCTAGTCTTTTCATGTTCTTCTGCCTACTCTTTATTCTGGCCACACTGGCGGCTGATTAGATCGTGCCAACCCAGATTAAGGGTGGGTCTGCCTTTCTCAGTCTACTGACTCAAATGTTAATCTCTTTTGGCAACACCATCACAGACACACACAGGAGCAATACTTTGTATCTTTTAATCCAATCAAGTTGACACCCATTGTTAAACATTACATCAAGGAATGCCAAGGATTGCTGACTGTCATCAGAAATTAGGAGAGAAGCATGGAACAGGCTGTTTCTCAGCCCTTAGAAGGAACTAACCCAGCTCACATCTTGATTTTGGACTTCAAGTCTCCAGAACTATAAGAGAATATACTTTTGTTGTTGTAAGCCACTCAGTTTGAGGTAATTTGTCATGAAAACCCTAGAAAAGTAATATAGATTGTAATAAATTGCAGTATTTAGGCTAATCAACAAAAGCTAAAGAAGTATAAGAAATAGTTGGAAAAATAGAAGAATATAGTATTATTTAATTAATCCAAAAGAAGGTAAGAAGTGAGAGAAAAAAACTCAGCTGAGTGAGGTATACAAGTCATAAAATAATAGACATATTAGTCATGATATTATATGTTTTTTATTATATTGTATTAAATGTAAATGGACTAAACATTCCAATTAAAAGACTTGTCAGAAATTGGATAGAAAACAAAAGTCTGCTATAGCTGCTTGTAAGAAACATAGCTTGATATAAGAACATAGACAGTTAAAGGAAATGGATTAAAAAGTATATCATGTAAATGCTAGTCAAAAGAAAATGAATGTAGCTATATCAATACAAACCAGAACATTTTAAGGCAGGAAATATTACTAGAAATAAAGAAACATTTAATGATTTTTGAAGTGGGTGGGCTATAGACCTGATGTTTCTTTTTCCCCCTCAAATTCATCTATCAAAGCCCTAATTCCCTATATGATGGTAGATGGAAATGGGGCCTTTGGGAGGTAGTTCATGAGGTTGGAAAGTGGAATCTCATGAAGAGATTAGTACACTTATAATAAGAGACATGAGAGAGATGATCTCTGTCTTTGTCATGTGAGAAAAAAAATGTAGCCATCTGCAAATAAGAAAGAAGGTCTTGATAGACAATTAATATGCTGGCACCTTGTTCTTGGATCTCCTAGCCTCTAAAGCTGTGAGAAATAAATGTTGGATCTTTACATCATTCAGTCTATGGTATTTTGTTATAGCTGCCCAAAATGAGTAAGACAGGGTGAATCCTTTAGAAATATTATACAATTTTATACCTATATACACCCAGTAAATGGTTTCAAAGTATATAAAGCAAAATCTTACAGAACTAGGAGAAATAGGAAAATCCACAGTCATGGTGGGATGCTTTCACAAAGCTCTCTCAAAAGCTGGTAGAACAATCAGACAAAATATTAGCAAGTAAGTAGAAGATGTGAACAATATGGGTAACAAAGTTTAACCTAACACACATATAAAACATTACAGCCAACAACAACAGAATATGCATCCAATTCAAGTGTACAGGGAACACTTATTATGCTGAGTCATAAAGCGTTCATAAAGTTTCTAAAGGTTTAAAATCATACAGATTGTATTCTCTAAAACAGTAAAATCCAGCTAAATATCAACGACAGTTAACTGGAAAACCCTGAACTGTTATTAAATTAAGCAATATAATTCTAAATACATCAGAGGTCAAATAAGAACTTGTAATGGAAACTAGAAAGTATTTTGAACTGAATAATAATGAAAATATAACTTTAAAACCCATAGCTTCTACTAAAGCTGTGCTGATAGAGACTTTTACAGCTTTAAAATGCATACTATTAGAAAATAAGGAAGGTTGAAATGAAGACTCTAAATATTTACCTAAAAAAAACTAGAAAAAACCATCAAAATAAATCCACAAAAGTAGGGGGAAGTAAATAATAAATGTAAGAAAAGAAATTAATTAAATAGAAAACAAATGCACAATAGAGAGAAACAACAGAACCAAAAGTGGGACCTTGGAAAAGAATAACAAATTTGACAGGCCTCTAGCAAATAAATCAAAGGGAAAGTGAGAAAGAGGGAGATAACATGAGCAAATGAGAGCAAGCAAGCACACAATTCCATCAGAAATGAAAAAGGAACATTTCTACAGATTTTGTAAGAAAATAATATTAAACACAACCTGCCAATGTTGTATAGACTCAAGGCTACTAAATAAGTTCCTTCTGTAATTTAAAATCTTCCCATAAAGAAGTATTCAGGTCCAGATAACCTTGTGGGTGAATTCTTTCAAATATTTAAGGAAGAGGTAACACTAATTTTACACAACTTCTTCAGAGAGTAAAAAAAGGTAGAATACTTCTAACCAATTTTAAGAGGCTAGCATTACCTTAGGACCAAAGTTTGAAAATTGCATATAAGAAATGAAAATTATAGGCCAATCTCTTTCAAAACCAGAAGTGTAAGAATTCTAAACAAAATGTTAGCAAATTGAATTTATCAGTATATAAAAAGACCAAATGCCCATCAATGATAGACTGGACAAAGAAAATGTGGCACATCTACACCATGGAATACTATGCATCCATAAAAAATGATGAGTTCATGTCCTTTGTAGATACATGGATGGATCAAGAAACCACCTTTCTCAGCAAACTGACACAAGAACAGAAAACCAAATACTGCATGTTTTCACTCATAGGTGGGTGATGAACAATGAGAACACTTGGGCACAGGGAAGGGAACAACACAGGGATAGGTGTGGGGTTGGAGGGGAGGGGAGGGGAGGGAAGGGACAGTAGGGGGGCAGGGAGGGATAACACTGGGAGAAATGCCTCATGTAGGTGATGGGTGGGAGTGGGGGGTGGAGACAGCAAACCACCATGGCATGTATGTACCTATGTAACAATCCTGCAGGATGCAGGAAGTGCACATGTACCCCAGAGCCCAAAGTACAAAAAAAAAAAAAAAGACCCCAACAATCATGACCAAATTGGCTTTTGATGAGGTTGGTTTGACATTTGAAAGTTAATAAGTGTAACTCATCACATTAACAGAAAAAATGGGAAAATCGTATGTCCTACTTACTGGATATAGAAAAAGTATTTGATAGTGCAAAGACCAGTTGTGATGAAAACTTTTAGCAAACTAAGAATGGAAAGAATTTCTTTGATCTGATAAGGAGTATTTACAAAAAAACTAAAGAAAATATAATATTGAAGAGTACTTATTTAAAGACATCCCTTTGAGATGGGCAATGAGACAAGGTTTTCTTCTATCACCATTTCTACTCAACATTTTATTGGAGGTCCTATCCAGTTCAAAAAGGCAAGAAAAGGAAGAAGGATGCTTACGTCAGCTTAGATGATATTAGTGTGTATATAGAAAAAGAGTTCATGAACTATTAAAGTTAATAACTGACTTTAAGCAAGGTTGTAAGATACATGATCAAAATAGAAAAAAATTGTATTTTATATACCAGCAACACACATTTGCAAATAAAAATTAAAAAGATAAATCTACAATTATATCAAAACCATCAAATAACTAAAAATAAATATAACAAAACATGAGCAAGATCACACCAAAAAATTACAAATTATTATTGAGAGGAATTAAAAATGACCAAATTAGTAGAGGGATATACCATGTTCACGAATTGGAAGATCCAGTATTGTAAAGATGTTTCTATCAGTCAGGTTTCAATTAGAGAAGCAGAACCACTCAGGTAAGATAAACAAATAAATACACTTATGCATCTCATACAGTTTTGGTCAATAACAGACTGTATATACACAATGGTGGTCCCATAATATTATAACAGAGCTGAAAATTTTATGTTGTCTAGTGATGCTGTAGCAGTGGCAATAGTGTAGAGCAGGCATTTGCTCTTTAAATACGTTTAGATACATAAATGCCATTGTGTTACAATTGCCTGCAGTATTCAGTACAGTAACATGCTGTACAGGTTTGTAGTCTAGGAGCAATAGGCTATACTATATAACCTAGCTGTACCAACTAGGTTTGTGTAAGTACACTCTATATTTGTTTCATCATTACAATGATGAAATTGCTTAATGACACATTTTTTACAATGTATCCTCATCATTAAGCAAGTCATGACTACACTCATGCACATGTGCACACACACTATAACTGTATACATAAATATAAACACATGCATATGTATATATGATTTGTTATAGAAATTTAACCTTGCACAAAATAGGAGCTGGCAAAACAGTCTCTGTAAGGCTGTTGTTTCTGTGTCCAATGCTGGACCTTGAAATCTGTATGACAGACAGTTGAGAAGGAAAGGATATTAGGAGGTAGAACAGAGGCAGAACCTGGATCAGCTCAAGTCTCACTGCCTCTGGCCTTGGTGATGTGGGTGTCCATGAGGAGAAATTGGTGCCCTTTGCCAAAGAGTTGGAGGAATTGAAAGAAGATTCAGAGTAAGTTGGAGCAATTACAACCTGACTGCTGTTTCCACACCAACAAAGGTGAGCCAAGAGATTAGCTACAATGTGCATGAGATAACAATGCCTGCTCTGACATATGAACATAAAAATTATAGCTGCTGCTTTACTTCTGCTCTTCAAATCTCTTGCAAAAAAGGCCTCCTATAGTCCACCCTAACCATAAACCATCAGGGAAAGAATTCTGGGAGATGTAGTATTGCTTAGCTAAATCAACCCATTACAAACCACACAGATGTCAATTTTTCCCAAATTAATGTATTGGTTAATTCAATTAACAGTTCCAGAAGTTGTTTTTGTTCCTCCTGCAGAAATTTGCAAAATTATCCTAAAATTTATCTAGAAATGCAAAGGACCAAGAACATTCAAGATGATTCTGGAGAAGAAGGTGGGGACTTAGACTATCTATCAGGTATCATGACTTGTTATATATCTGCACTCTTTATATCAAATTGTCTTTTGACAATTTGATATCCATATGAGTGCAATGGCATGACCTCAGCTCATTGCAACCTCTGCCTCCTGGGTGCAAGCAATTCTCCTGCCAGCCTGCCGAGTAGCTGGGATTACAGGCATGCACCACCATGCCCGGCTAATTTTGTATTTTTAGTAGAAATGGGGTTTCTCCATGTTGGTCAGGCTGGTTTTGAACTCCCAACCTCAGGTGATCTGCCTGCCTTGGCCTCCCAAAGTGCTAGGATTACAGGCATGAGCCACTGTGCCCGGCCTGTCTATTTCTTTTCTAATATCTAGTAGTATTTGTTTTATGAATCTGGGTGCTTTGGTGTCGAGTGCATATATATTTAGAATTCTTACATTTTCTTGTTGAATTGATCCTTTTATCATTTTTCCTTGTCTTTTTTTCCTGTTGTTGGTTTAAAGTCTGTTTTATCTGATATAAGTATAGCCACTCCTGCTTGCTTTTGTTTTCTATTTGTGTGGAATGGTGGAATGTCTTTTTCCACTCCTTTACTTTGAATCTGTAAATGTCTTTACTCATTATGTGGGTTTCTGGTAAGCAACATTTGGTTGGATTGTATTTTTTCTCCATTCTGCCAGTGTATATCTTTTAAGTGGAATATTTAGTACATTTACATTCAAGGTTAATATTGATATGTAAAGTTTTGCTCCTGTCATGATGTTGTTACCTTGTTGCTTTGTAGTCTCAATTGTGAAATTGCTTTATAAGATTTGTGAGCTTTATACTTTTGTGTGCTTTTATGATGGTGAGTATTGCCTTTTCATTTCCATGTTTAGAACACCTTCAAACTTTTTTGTACAACTGGTCTAGTGGCGATGGATTTCCTTAGCACTGATTTGTCTGGGAAATACTTTAGTTCTGCTTCATTTATAAAGCTTAGTTTAGCAGGATACATAATTCTTGGCCAGCAGTTCTGAGTCTCACTCTGTTGCTTAGGCTGGAATGCAGTGGCATGATCTTGGCTCATTGCAATCTCCACCTTCTGGGCTCAAACAATTTTCCTGCCTCAGCCTCTTGAGTAGCTGGGATTACAGGTACACACCACCACTCATGGCTAATTGGCAGCAGTTCTTTAAGAAAACTGAAAATGGGACCCTAATTTCTTCTGGCTTGTAAGATTTCTGCTGAGAAGTTGGGTGCTAGTCTGATGAGATTTTTCTTTCTTTCTCTTCCTCCCTTCCTTCCTTCCTTCCTTCCTTCCTTCCTTCCTTCCTTCCTTCCTTCCTTCCTTCCTTCCTTCCTTCCTCCTCCTCCTCCTCCTCCTCCTCCTCCTCCTCCTCCTCCTCCTCCTCCTCCTCCTCCTCCTCCTCCTCCTTCTTCTTCTTCCTCTTTCTCTCTCTCTCTTTTTCTGGAATCTTGCTCTGTCACCCAGGCTGCAGTGGTGTGATCTTGGCTCACTGCAACCTTCTGCTCCCGCCTCAGCCTCCCTAGTAGCTGAGATATCAGGCTACACCACCATGCCTGGGTAATTTATATATTTTTTTGCCATGTTGGCCAGGCTGGTCTTGAACTCCTGACCTCAGATGATCTGCCTGCCTCGGCATCCCAAAGTGCTGGGATTACAGGCATGAGCTATCGCGCCTGGCTGAGATTTTCTTTATAGGTGATTAGTAGCCTCTCTATTGCTGCTTTTAGAATTTGTTCCTTCACATTGACTTTGGGTAGTCTGATGGCTATCTGGGCAAAGATTTTAAAAAGTGGACCTAAAGAATGTGCTAACCTTAAAAGATAAAATTGATAAACTGAACTTTACTCATCAAAGATAATATTAAGACCATAACTGGTCAAGTCCCAGAGTGGGAGAAGATAATTATAATATATTTATATCTTACCATTGATTCATACAAATGAATAAAGAAAAGATAGAAAATATGTAACTTAAAAAAAAAAATGGAAACAGGGTCTTGCCCTATGGCTCAGGCTGGGGAACAGTGGTGCAATCATAGCTCACTTCAGCCTCAAACTCCTGAGCTTAAGCAATCCTCTCAGCTTAGTCTCCCAAAGGGTTGGCATTACAGGCATGAGTCACTGCATCCAGACTGAAAATTTTATACAAAATGAAAAAAAGATTGGAACATTCTTAACCAGTAAGCATATAAACAATTTCATTAGTTTTCAGGGAAAAGCAATTTAAAACTATAATGAGATATCACTATATACCCATCGGAATGGCTACTGTTTAAAGGGCTGACAATACTAAGTGCTGATGAGGAAATGGAATAGTGGAATTCATATCCTGCTCTTAGGAGTGTAGATTGGTACAACTACTTGAGAAAATTGGCAATATTTACTAAAGCTGAACATAGGCAAATTTAATGACCCAGCAATTCCACTTCTCGGTATATGCTCACTCAAAGAAATGGATATACATATTGATTCAGGGTATATATCAAAACTTCTTAACAGCACTATTCATAATAGCTCTAAGCTGGACACCACACAAATGATCATCAATAAGTAAGTTGTGATACATGGCAGTGAAAACAAAATAGATGATCTCATCAGCACAATGAAAAGCAAAAAAGTGGGATGATTCAGATAAACTTCTAACCAGGCAAAAGCCATTTGTGGTATTAGATGTCAGGATAATGATCACCACTTTGGGGAGGTGATTAAGAGCTTCTGGGTGGTTGATAGTGTTCTAGTTCTTGATCTAGGTGCTGGTTACTTGGGTATAACCTAACAAATA
Source organism: Callithrix jacchus (assembly GCF_049354715.1). Classification (NCBI taxonomy): domain Eukaryota; kingdom Metazoa; phylum Chordata; class Mammalia; order Primates; family Cebidae; genus Callithrix; species Callithrix jacchus. The sequence goes on along the minus strand of NC_133513.1, from coordinate 84,547,922 downwards.
GCAAATAAAATGTAAAAAGATAAACAATTGCACAAAAACATTTATGTTAATTTCACTTTGCGAAAGTCAGTCAAGGTATATGCTTAAAATTTGTGCACTTTTCTTTAGTTTTGTTATATCCAATAAAAAGCCTACTGAAAAACAACCAAACATCCAACCAATCCTCTCCAAACTTGGTGCTGAATTTTTGTACTAATCAAATAACAAGAAATTAAATTCAACATGTGAACAGCAGAAACAATTTCATTGTTAGAGTAGAAATTGTAGCATATAACAAATTCTACCCGATGTATTATATTTTAACTTTAAAACACCTTTATGACCTAGAGAAAAGGTGCAAAACAAATTCCAACTATAAGTAGCAATAGCCAATCTCTTCTCCTAAATATTAAAGAACACAATTTTGATAACCAACAAGTAATTTTTTATTTGACAATATAAACAATTACACTGAAATAATTTTTATATATGTCTTTAAGTCTCCAGGACAAAATTCCTTACATCTTTAAGAAAATGTTCAACCTGAAACAAACAAAATTTCTCTTATAATTTTCTGGAACACATTATATTTTTATCATATTGACTTTTAGCAATGTGGAAGTGAACAAATAAAGCCATACACGAACACTTTATAGGAGCGAGCCTATTAAGTGGCTGCATATATACTTACCTCTGTAAAAAGTAAGCTTTAAAACTTGCAAATTGCCACAAGCTGGCATAGTTCTTACAGTTCTTGGTAAAGACAGCCATCTAGTGGAAATAGTTATATTGACTTTTAAAGGCTGGCAAATAGAATGAACATGAACCATCAATTCAACTATAAACTGCAATGCTGGTTTAAGGCTTAAGAAGAGGTACAAAAAAAAAAAAGATCCAGTTTTTGGATGCTCCTTATCTTATGTCCAGGTCTGGAACTGGGAGGGAGTGTAGGTTGTGGGGTAGGGAAATAAATTGGTACTTTGGTCCAGGGAGGAATAGAGTGCCATTAGAATAGAGAAAGCACTGAACTCGAATATGCATTGCTTTGGACTGTATTGAATGCTCACTCAAGGTGGCAGAAAGAAGACAATTTGGTAGGATAGCAGGAAGTTTTTTTTTTATGTAAGCTGAACAACCAGTGCCTAGTTGTGGTAGGAAGTTTAGCTAGTTGGTAGCTATCAGCTTAGTAAGAGTTCTAGAATAAGTATTCCTTTAAGTTGATGGTTTAAAAAACTAGAGTCTTGCAATATATCAAAAGCACACTAGAGGCTCTGATTATGAGAAGAAATGGTATAAAGCAAAGAGTTTGAATTAGTATTGTGAAGACCTGAGTTAGGCATGCTTCTGGTGTGTATAATCTTATGACTTTGATTATTTTACTTACCCGAATTACAGTTTTCTTATTTATAAAAATTGTATGGTAACAAAATCCACCCCAATGACTTGTGCCCAGGGAGAGAGCAACTCTCTCCTTTTGGTTTGTTGGATGTTAGTTGTGAATTAGTGGTACCCAGAGGCACCTAGTAAAACTCTCTCATTATAGCTTCTCCTTAATGTGTTTCTCTAACTTTTAACAGGTTTGATGATGGATGCCCTGAGCTGTAAATGCAGACTTTTTCTTATGTTTTATTTTCTTCTAAATTAGAAAATGCTAATTCACAATTGTAAGTCATTATAAGGGGAAGTATTTGAAGACTTTGTCAGATAGTTTTGGACTTTTGAGTTGCATATTAATCAAGACATTTTGGAGAGATTTTTCTCTGAGCAGCACATTTGGTTCTTTTCTTGTTGAGATGTTGATGTTTCAAATGTTTCAAACATTTGAATGTCTAATAACACTCTCTGGTTGTGTGCATCTAAGAAATGTTTCTTGATATTCCATTGCAGTGTTTGTAGTTTTAAAATATGCCCTTGCTCTATCCACAGCTAGTACTCTATCACTACCAAATTCTTGATACAGTTTCCACTTCACATCACAGATGGACACAAAACAGATAGTGACCAAATATTCTCTTCCTCTGTAGCATGCATTTTCAGTGATAAACACATAAAGTCCATAAAGTCATGAGGTCCTTCCTATTTCAGGGGTCCCCAACCTCCATGGTGTGGACTGATAGAAGTTAGTGGTCTGTTAGGAACTGGGTCACACAGCAGGTGAGCAGCTGGCAAATGAGCATTTCCATTTGAGCTCTGTTTCCTGTCAGATCAGTGGCAGCATCAGATTCTCATAGGAGTGCAAACCCTATTGTGAACTGCACATGTGAGGGATCTAGGTTGCATACTCCTATGAGAATCTAATGGCTGATGATCTGAGGTGGAAGAGTTTCATCCCAAAACCATCCCCCCATCCCCACCAATGGAAAAATTATCTTCGACAACACTGACCCCAGTGCCAAAAAGGTTGGGGCACCACTGATCTATATGATATATGTAATGTTAAGAGGTTGCCATGGCTTGAATATTTCTCTCCTCCAAAACTCATGTTGAAATTTAATCCTCAATGTGGCAGTATTGAGAGTTTGGACATTTAAGGGGTGACTGAACCATGAGGGCTCTGCCCTCATGAATTGACTAATCCATTCATAGATCAATGGATTAAAGGGTTAATAGGTTATCATGGGAATATAAACTGGTGGCTTTATAAAATGGGTTAATAGGTTATCATGGGAATATAAGCCAGTGGCTTCATAAAAAGAGGAAGAGAGATCTGAGTACAGTGCATTAACATGTTCAGCCTCCTCATCAAGTGATCCCCTGTACCGCCTCTGGACTCCGTACAGGGTTCCCACCAGCAAGAAGGCTCTCACCAGATGTGGCCCCTTGACCTTGGACCTCTCAACCTCCAGAATTAAGAAATAAATTTCTATTCTCTATAAATTACCCAGTTTCAGTTATTTCATTATAAGCACAGCAAATGGCCTAAGACAGAGGGGACTCATAGTTTCAGTGTTTTTGAGCAACTATGTAGAATGAAGTACCTTCTAGCACGGATATGTGATAGTAATTACCTTCCACATAACTATATTTCAGATACTCAGAGTTCAATAGTGTTATTTGATAAATTTTGCTAATAGCTTATTATGCTTTCTAGGAGAAAAATATCAATTTTGTTGATTATGGCTATTACTATAAACTTCTTACCAATACTATAACTTACACCTGTTTTTACTGTAGGGAATGAAACTTTGAATGTTTCTGTAATTTGGCCCTTTTTTGCCTTTTATAAATAAGATTCCTCAATCTAAGACTGAAAAGTATTATTTTGTGCATATTTGGTTACTGGAGAGATCACGGTGCTTTAACTGAAACTAACCCTAATATTTCAAAGTCATAAACTATTTGATGAATTTTTGTAAGAGATAATGTTCTGGACACTAAGAGCAAATGTCTCATCAGTTCTCAAAAATTCTGTCTTCAGCATTCCCTTTGAAATCTGGTACTAGACGAGGATGCCCTCTCTCGTTACTCCTATTCAATATAGTATTGGAAGTTATAGCCAGAGAAATCAGGCAAGAAAAAGAAATACAGGATATTTAATTAGGAAAGAAGGAAGTCAAATTGTCTCTATTTGCAGATGACATGTTGTATATTTAGAAGACCCTGTCGTCTCAGCCCAAAATCTCCTGAAACTGATAAACAACTTGAGCAAAGTCTCAGGATACAAAATCAATGTGCGAAAATTACAAGCATTCTATACACCAATAACAGGCTTAGAGAGAGCCAAATCAAAAACGAACTGCCATTCACAATTGCTACAAAGGGAATAAAATATCTAGGAATACAACTCACAAAGAATGTAAAGGACCTCTTCAAGGAGAACTATAAACCACTGCTCAACGAAATAAGAGAGGACACAAACAGATGGAGAAACATTCCATGTTCATGGTTAGAAAGAACCAATATTGTGAAAATGTCATACTGCCCAAAGTAATTTATAGATTCAACACTATCCCCATCAAGCTACCAATGACCTTCTTCACAGAACTGGAAAAAACCTCCTTAAACTTCATATGGAACCAAAAGAGAGCCCAAATAGCCCAGTCAATTCTAAGCAAAAAGAACAAAACTGGAGGCATCATATTACGTGACTTCAAACTATACTACAAGACTACAGTAATCAAAACAGCATGGTACTGGTACCAAAACAGAGATATAGACCAATGGAACAGAACTGAGGCCTCGGAGGCAGTGCCACACATCTACAACCATCTGACCTTTGAGAAACCTCACAAAAACAAGCAATGGGGAAAGGATTCCCTGTTTAATAAATGGTGTTGAGAAAACTGGCTAGTCAGGTGCAGAAAGCAGAAATTGGACCCTTTCCTGACACCTTACACTAAAATTAACTCCAGATGGATTAAAGACTTAAACATAAGACCTAACACCATAAGAACCCTAGAAGAAAATCTAGGCAAAACCATTCAGGATATGGGCATAGGCAAGGACTTCATGACTAAAACACCAAAAGCATTGGCAACAAAAGCCAAAATAGACAAATGGGACCTAATTAAACTCCAGAGCTTCTGCACAGCAAAAGAAACAATCGTTAGAGTGAATCAGCAACCAACAGAATGGGAAAAAGTTTTTGCAATCTACCCATCTGACAAAGGGCTAATATCAAGAATCTACAAAGAACTAAAACAGCTTTACAAGAAAAAAACAAACAAGCCCATTCAAAAGTGGGTGAAGGATATCAGCAGACACTTTACAAAAGAAGACATATATGAGGCCAACAAACATGAAAAAATGCTCATTATCACTGGGCATTAGAGAAATGCAAATCAAAACCACATTGAGATACCATCTCATGCCAGTTAGAATGGCGATCATTAAAAAATCTGGAGACAGATGCTGGAGAGGATATGGAGAAATAGGAACACTTTAACACTGTTGGTGGGAGTGTAAATTAGTTCAACCACTGTGGAAGACAGTGTGGCGATTCCTCAAGGACCTAGAAATAGAAATTCCATTTGACCCAGCAATCCCATTAATGGGTATATAGCCAAAGGATTATAAATCATTCTATTATAAGGACACATGGACATGAATTGCAGCATGTCTTTTAAAGCTTCTATATGGAAAAATTACACTCAGGTGTACCTGAACCATTCTAGTTGTGTATTCACACTGTAGACTTATAATACAATTCATAATGGTAATATTTTTGTTATAATTTTAATCACCATTTCTAAACCTTAATGAACCACCGTTGAGCTTCAATGTTTATTGTCAAATCAGAGATATTCCCCAATATAATAGAAAAAAATTGCAAAATTTACAAATTTAAAATTAATGCCAAATAATGTTTAAAAGGTTAGTTTTGATGAACTTTATTTACTTATTTTTTATGTGAGATTAATACAGTCCTTGTAGCATATATTAAAACTTAAAAAACAGATTGGCATTTAAAACTGTCATGGGATTACTGTGAAAAATAGAAACCAAACTTCAAATTTGTCAAATGTATATAAACAAAATACATTTTTTCCTCTGAAATTGCCAAACTGCCTCTAGACTACTTAAATGCTAGTTTGAAAATTATTTTCATAGATTCTGGGAATTTTAACCCCATTGATTTTGGATAAGAGAATATAAAGAGCATTGGCTTTTGAAGACAACAGGAAAACATTGTGAATGGGAATTTTTGACACTGAGATATTGAATTCTTGGTAATAATTCCCTTTAAGCAATTCAATTGCTTTTCTTTGAGAAAGATTAGACATCAGTTATATTGGAAGCCCAAGTATCTACTTTTACTTTTATATAAAGAAATGGACTGGTTTAAAAAAAGTTGTACCAGTTCTTTGAAAGAAAACCCTCAGAATGGATGTGTGTTTGTGTTTGTGTGTGTGTGTGTGTGTGTGTGTCCACGTGTTCAGTCACAAATGTTTTAAATTTTTTTCAGTTTTTTAAATTGAGGTATAGTTTATATACAAGTAAAATGCACCAATCTTAATTACACAGATTGATGAGTCTACCTCTATATATCCCGGTGTGAACACCACCTAAATTAAGATAAAAACATTTTTATTATCCTAGAAAATTCTCTTATACCTTTTCTCAGTTAATCTCCTTGCTGCCCCCAACCCAAGGTAACCACCATAGATTGCGTTTGCCTGTTCGTGAAGTTCACATAAGTATATAGCATGTACTTTTCTGTGTCTGGCTTCTTTTTTTTTTTATTGTTGTTTTTGAGACAGGGCTTCACTCTGTCACACATTTGGTGCAGTGACACAAAAATGTCTCACTGCAGCCTCAACCTTCTGGGCTCAAGTGATCCTTCCTCCTCAGCCTCCCAAGTAGCTGGGACTACAGATGTTCAGCTAATTTTATAATTTTTGTAGCGATGAGGTCCAGCTAATTTTATATGTTTGTTGCCTTGTTAAGAGATGAGGTCTTGTTATGTTGTCCAGGCTGGTTTCAAACTCCTGAGCTCAAGTGATCTGCCCACCTTGGCCTCCTAAAGTGCTAGGATTTCATGTGTGAAACACTGTGCCTAGCAATTGTGTCTGGCTTCTTTTGCTCAGCAAAGTGTCTGTGAGATTAATCCACATTGTGAGCATCAGTAGTTCATTCTTTTTTCTTGCTATGTAGTAGTCCATTGTATTTACATGGAATAGCAAGACATCATTTGCACACACAAAAAATTAAATTAGCTGGACACCTGTAGTTCCAGCTACCTGGGGGAGGCAAGGAGGGAGGATCACATAAGCCATTGTATTTACATGGAATACTACCATGGAATACCACTCAGCAAGAAAAAGCAATGAACTACTAATATTCAAAAGATGGATGAATCTCACAGACATTATGCTAAGCATAATTTGTTTATCTATGCTCCTGTGGATCAAAATGTGTGTTGTGTCCAATTTTTGCTATTATAAATAAAACTGCTATGAATATTTATGCACTAATCTTCATATAGACCTATATTTTCATTTCTCTTGGATAGATCCCTAAAAGTAGAGTTGTTGTGTCATTGGGTGAGTATGATTAATACCATCAGAAACTGCCAGTTTTTCAAAGTGGTTGTACCATTATATGTTTCTAATCATCAGTGTATAAGAATGTTGGTTGATCTGCATTATCTTCAACACTTGCTATGGTCAGTCTTTTAAATTTTAGCCATTCTATGCATATGATGGCATATATTTAAATCGGTGAAAATGTGTTACTTCAAGAAATACTGCATTGGTGTTTTTGTTTATGCACTAGTTTTTGAATTTCAAAACATATTGGTGATAGAAATGTAATATTTCTGATCTGCTATTGCCTTATTCCTAGAAACAGCCTGATTATTGTTGGAATGCATAGTAATTTTAGGATATACTCATATATCTACATATATATAATGTATATGTAATATATGTGTTAGAACTAATATGTTCACCATCAAGGATAAATAATAACTATAATGGAGTCAATACATGTAACTGTGAGGTTTTCTAAGAAATAATTGCTTTTCTTTTAAAAATTATTACTTTTGTCTGTTGAAACAAGTTTTTTATTGATCATAATAGATATGCAGGGTTTTGGGGTACATATAATATATTCATAAATACAAATTTATGTATTCATAAATACAAATCAATGTACTTGGGCTATCCATTACTTAAATATTTGTGCTTTCTCCTTCATATCTGAAGGATAATTTTGGGGATACAGTATTATCGATGGCCAGTTTTGTTCTTTCAGGACTTTGAAAATGTTATTACACTCTCTCTCCTGGCCTGCATGTTTTTTGTTGAGAAGTCTGTTGCCTGATGAATTGGAGCTCCTTTTTGTGTTATGTGCTTCTTTTCTTTTGCTGCTTTTAGAATCCCCTCTTTTATTCTTGACCTTTGACAATTTGCTTATTATACAGCTTGGGGTAGTATTATTTGGGATGAATGTGTTTGGTTTTCTCTGAATTTCCTGTACCTGGATATTTTTTTCTTTCTTAAGTTTTGGAAAGTTTTCTATTTCTATTTCTCAAGTAGCTTTTTACCCCTTGCTCTTGCTCAACTCCCTCTTGAACACCAATAACTCTTAGATTTGGGCTTTTGAGGTAATTTTCTCTATTTTGTAAGTGGTCTTCATTCCCTTTTTTTTTTTCTCTTTTGACTACATATTTTCAAATAGCTGGTCTCTCAGCTTACTGATGATTCTTTTCTCTGCTTGATCCATTCTGCTGTTGAGAATCACTAATGGATTTTTCAGTTAAGCAAATATATGTCTCAGTCCCAGGATTTCTGTTTGATTTTTAAAATTATTTCAATCTCTTTGTTAAATTTCTGAATTGATTTTCTGTGTTATCTTAGAGCTCACCAAATCTCTTTAAAACTGTCGTTTTGAATTCCTAGTCAGAGAGCTCATAAATTGCTGTCCTGCTGGGGCAGTCACTAGTTCCTTTCTTTGCTCATTTGCGGGGATCATGGTTCCTTGTTTCTCGTGGGTGTACATCTACGTTTTTGCATCAAAGGATTAATTATTTATTCCAATCTTCTCTGGCTTGTTTTGGTTTTTATTGGATATACCTGCTCAGAGATTCTTTTTCTTTTCTTCTTCTTCCTTCTTCCTTCTCCTTCTCCTTCTCCTTCTCCTTCTCCTTCTTTTTCTCTTTGAGGCAGGTCTCTGTCATCACCTAGGCTGGAGTGCAGTGGTGATCATAGTTCACTGCAAACATGAACTTCTAGGCTCAAGCAATGCTCCTGTCTCATTCCCCCGAGTAACTGAGACAGGCATACATCACCATGCCTAATTTTTAAACATTTTTAGTAGAGATGGGGTTCTGCCGAGGCTGGTCTCACACTCAGCTTCAAACGATAATCCTGCCTCAGCCTCTCAAAAGAGGTAGGATTACAGGCATGAGCCGCTGCGTCTGGCTGAGTAGATTCTTTATCACTAGGTCACTGTAGCCTTTACAGCTCTAGGTGGCGCCTTAAACGCAGGTTCACCTCAGCTCTAGTAAATGATGGGAACAATGCCAGAATGGGGGAGGTACAAGAGGGGGACATCCCGGCAGTGTAGGATTGCCGGCTAGGGCTTTGTGCCCTGGGTACTTGTGGAACGTACCTCCTACAGCATGGTGCTGTTGAATAGCCACTCTAATTTGGCGCCTCCTTTGGCTAAATTACAGAGCATAGTTTTCAGGGCCAGGGATAGCGTTCCCATCTCCCACTTTTCTCTGTTTGTCCTCAGGGATAGTTCATCCTTCAGGCAATTGCAATGGTTCCTGTGCGTTAAGGCAGGGACAGGTCTTCTGCCAGGGAAACCAAGTTAGTGGGAAAGCTGGCTGTCCACCTTGATCTCACTTTTTGCAGGGTAGAAACCATGAGTTGGTGGGAAATTCTCTTCTCTTCTCCTTTCTCCCTCTTTCTTTCTTTTCTTTTCTCCTTCCTTCCTTCCTTCCTTCCTTCCTTCCTTCCTTCCTTCCTTCCTTCCTTCCTTCCTTCCTTCCCTCCCTCCCTCCCTCCCTCCCTCTCTCCTCCCTCCCTCCCTCCCTTCCTTCCTTCTTCTTTCTTCTTCCTTTTCTTTCCTTTGCTTTCATTTCCTTTCTCTCTCTCTCTTTCTCTTTTTCTTTTTCTGACAGTGTCTCGCTCTGTAGCGCAGGCTGGAGTGCTGTGGTGCAGTCTCCGCTTCCTGCAACCTGTGCCTCCCAGGTTCTAGCAATTCTCCTCCCTCAACCACCTGAGTAGCTGGGACTACAGGCATGCACCACCACATGCAGCTAATTTTTGTATTTTTAGTAGAGATGAGGTTTCACCATGTTGGCCAGGCTGGTCTCGAACTCCTGGCCTCAAGAGATCCGCCTGCCTTCTCCTCCCAAAGTGCTGAGATAACTGGCATCAGCCAGTGCACCCTGATGAAAAATTTTCTATGTGCTCCATGTAAGACAAAATGGATGGATGGGCTTTGTGGCTGTGGAAGTCTGATTCCCTCACCATCTGCTCAGAGTTGTTTCACTTCTCTGTAGCTTTGGGAACAGTCTTATCTTTCCATCTAAGTTCTGGGATATTGCTGATGATAATCTCTGTTCTGTACATTTGTTTTTTGTTTTCTGTCATGGGAAGTGAAGCTGCCTTGCTTTTATGTCACCATTTTGGAACCAAGATCCTCTTCTCTCTCCAGAATAGTTATTTTTATTAGCACATAATTTCTTTTATGTTCAGTTATAAGATCATGAATTTTTTTAGAATTTTAGAAATGAGTTGAAAAGATAGTCAACTTCATCTTTAACTAAAAAATGGATTTCCTTTTCACTATCAGCAAACTGTATACAGCAAAAATAAAAATCATGTTAGTATTGTTTAGGGTATAACTTTTGCTTTCCAAAAACTAACTCCTAAAACTTTTATTCTAAACTACAAAATTTTGGTTTGTTAATTTTGCGCTAGAGATGGCTTTTGATGTAGTAGTTTTATATTTTTTAAAAAAATCAACAAACAAATCCAAAAAACAGCTTTATTATCCAAAAAACAGCTTTATTAAAATGGAGGGGGGGAACTTTTTCTAAACACTAACTGTGATGCAGCCAAGCTTTTTAAAAGTAATATTTAAAATCTTCATGCTTCTGTTATTAAAACAAAAAAAAAAAACAAAAATGATGATTGTGATCTCTAAGCTCATTTTTCTAACTGTTTTGATTCTGTATCTAGAATCCCTGCTGTTCATGGCTGAGTCAGCAATCTCATAACCAGGCCCTGTGTGTATACCTTTCCTCATAGCTTTGGCTGCCCATGTGGGAACTCACATAAGAATATTCATTTCAGCATTCTTTATGGTGGTAGATGGTTGAATGCTCTCCTGAGTGACCATCATTAGAAGAGTGGCTAGGTAGAATTTGGAGACTGCATACCATGGGAAGAAGAAGAAAATTAGAAGCAGCTAAGTAGATAGACATCTGACAGTACAGATGAACTTCAAAGCATAATGCAGAGGGAAGGAGAGAAATGGAAAGACATATAGCACAATACTACTGAAGTAAATGAAAACTACCTTTACCTTTACGCAAAACCATGTGTTTTGCAAGAACACTTACAAACAAAAAGATATTAATTTAACTCATTGGCATTCAACTTTGGGTATAGCTGACCTGTAAAATCTCACTTCTGAATTTGTCTTTGAAAAAGAGCTGTGAAGGACTGATTTATATCAGATTTTCTATTTTTTCCCCCCAAACCACAAAAAAAAAACCAAAAAAACACCAAGCCCCAAACCAAATAAGAAATAGAATAAGAAGTAAAATGAGACACATTACACAGTACTATTATATCAATTAAAATTATATGCATACAATACAGTGTATTTTTCAAGAATACCTCTCAACATAGAGATACTGTTCAACTCATTGCTATTGAGAAATGGAAGGAATACTCACATCCCTGTTGGCACATAATATTAAGCATTGATGTTTAGGGATAGGGAGTGTGGGAAAGGGGTTTGAAGGAAATTCACTAGATTCAAGGTACTGAAATAGATATTTCATGTATATTCTCGCATTTAATACTCACAATAGCCCTGTGAGGTAAATTATTATCTCTATTTTACAAATAAGAAAACTGAGACCAGAAAAGCTAACTGTGTTTCTAATGTCACACAGCTCTTTAGGGACAGAATTGGGACTTAAATCTTGATGCATTCTGTGTGACCTAGTTCTCACACAAGACAACCAAGGCTTAAGTAATACTGATGATGGAAATTATTTATTGTTTCTGTAGCTTGGTATTTTGTATTGTATTCTCCTGAGATCTTATGGAAAAATCAAACCTGGAATTTGTACTTAGAAGCATTACTTATTTTTAGTTCTTCCAGCTTTGTGGCACTTTTCCAGGGTCTTTTAAAACATATTTGTTACTCTTTAACTGTGGTAAAAAAAGAAAAAAAGTAGTGGTTTGGTTTGTAAGTAGCATGCTGCAATCAAACTGAGATCTTTATCTCCAGTTAGTTACTCATTAAATAGAGCATATGATAATCAGAAATTTGACTTTGGAATTGGTTAAAATTGAAGCTGGACTCTGGATTGCCTATTATATTCATACCATTGATTCCAGGAGAAAAGAGTTTATAGTAGTTCATTTAAATTATTTTTATTATAATGTGATCTTGGCATAATGACAGCATGCAAACTTCCAAAATGAGTTTTCTAAGAAAAATGTTTACATTTCTTAAAAGCACTTTATTTTTTATTTTTTCCGACACTGTTACCTGCCTTTTTAAAAGATGTTTATAAAGAACATTAAACACATCTATATTTAGATTTATAAAGGAATAATCTATTGAGAGTCAAATCTTATTCATATTCAGTTTTTATATGCTAAACTTAAAATCTCAATTATGAATTACTCACAATTCAGTTTAGCTTTTTTTTAAAAAAAATTTCTATTGTTCAGGTAGAAGACAGGAAAAATGAGGCCATCGTACAGAAAAGGGAAAATGAGGAAATGCAGTGTTTACTGGTGACAATATCTTCTTTTAATTAAGAAAAAGGGAAATAATGGATAAAAATAGAAAAATAAATATTTGAATGACTTGCCCTTGGGAAGGGAGAAGGAAGTGTAAATTTGGCTCTTGCTTTGTTAAAAACTTTTTCAAAAATGAGGTGTCTTGGTAAATGTGTGGGTGCAAACTGAGAAACAATTAGAAGTTTGGCTTTTTGTTTTAGCTGTTATATTTCCAACGTTACAAACCTATCCTGGAAAAGCTTACTCAACATGTTTTAGCTGTTATATTTCCAACGTTACAAACCCATCCTGGAAAAGCTTACTCAACATGTTCTCTGCCAAAGATATCAGCTAATAACTGCAATAAAGGAAGCAGGCAGCGTCCACATTGGAGAAGAATATAGCATTCCTTTTACATCAGGGGCTGGCACTCTTTTAAAATGAGGGTGCCAAAGTTCCTACTCCCTTCCCTTTAGCATATTGGAGGCAGCTCACAGAAAGGGTCTTAGGCCTTAGTGATTTCCAAACAGGGAGGGAGCAGGATAGCCTGCTGACACTGAAGTGGGTGAAGGAGCATGCTGGCTGCCAATTTTTATCACTGAGGTGGGTAGCAGACTGTCATAGCCAGCAGGGAGGTAGGTATCTGTTGGCAATCAATTTTGATATGGCATAAGTGCTGTTGGTTGCCAAACTATATTCTGATTTAAAACACATATTTTTGATTCCTGGCAAGATGGTTGACTAGACACAGACAGGAAGAACAGCTGCCACTGAGGGATGAAACATCGGGAAGATGAGCACACTCCAAGCAGATATCTGGAGGGAAGGCATTGAGAGTGGACAAATGGAGGACACAGACACTAGGCTGAAGGGGAAGCGAGGAGTGGCTTGCTCTTGTCTTGAACCTCTGGAATCCTGGCAGCAAGAGATCCCATGACCCCCATAGACACTTGAGCTAGCAGGGAGAGCTGCTTAGAGAGGTGGTAGGGGCAGGACTCCAGCCTGTGCAGAGCCCAGAGGGTTTGGTGAGGAAACATCTGCAGTGGAGCATGGCCAGGGATGCCCATACCCCAGAGCTTGCCATGCTCCCCTTGGAGACTTAAGTTTTAGGGGAACTGTCAGAGCTGAATAGAGCAGGGCAGTCTTGATCATGAGACAAGGTCAGTCAATCTGAGCATCCTCCTGTCTGCTGACCACTGCTAGGACTCCAGTCTGACTATATTTGCTTGCAGTGCAGCCTCTAGGGCCCTCCTGGGGGCTCACATCATAGCTCCTGAAATGGCAGATCACACCTGACCATTGGAGAGCACCAGCAGAGCAGCCGCCACTGATGCACACCAGCCCACCCACACCCTCCCCTCACCGCAGCCTACCTGTGCTACTTTGCTGGCATGAACCTGCCCATGGCCACACCTCCGATGGCTTGCTGGTGTGTGTGTGAGTGGACTTTGCCTCCCCTCCCCTGCCAGCACATGTGTGCTTGCATCCCACTGCACCACTGCTGTTGTTCTGAGTGGACCTCCCACATCCATTGCTACACTGCTACTGCTGGTGTGAAGGTGCACTCAGAAGCTAGTGTGGCCCCATCCTCCACCCCGTGCTGCCATTGCTGTTGGCATGAATGAGTCCATGGAGGCTGGCAGTCCTGTGCAGGGCAGCACCCTGCGCTGGTATCAACACTGCCACCAATGTGAACACACACAGATGCCCATAGCTCTGTTCTCTGACACACACTGCCATTGCTGATTCTGTGAACACATGCACAGAGGCTGGCAGCCCCATGCCTACTAGACCTTCACCCCAGCTGACAAGTGTGCACCCTGCCATGCTGCTGCTGCTGCTGACACATGTGCATGAGCACAGATTCTGCTGTTATCAACCTTATGACATAGTTTGGCTGGTACCATCCATTGGGGTATTGTGGCCAGCAGTCTAGGAACACTGGTCCTTCTAGTGCAGCAGGTTCCTAGCCTTGAGGGGGCAGATAACAAAGCCAGGGACCAATAGCAGCCCTCCAGAGTTATAGCACACAGCCATGGAGTGCTGAGCTGAGAACTGGCCCCCTAAAATTTTCAAGAAATGAAGCCAGTTGACTGAACCCACCTTATACCACAATCAACCTCCATGGGTATTGAAGAAGGTGAACACAAAACAAAACAAAAACTCATCCAAAGGGCAGCAAAAGACTGAAGGAACATCATCCCATGTGCATGAGAAAAAAACCAGTGCAAGAACTCTTACAACTCAAAAAGTCAGTGTCTTCTTATTTCCTAATGACTGTTCCCCAGCAATGCTTCTTAACCAGGATGACATGGCTGAAATGACAGGAGTAGAATTTAGACTATGGATAGGAATGAAGATTGTTGAGATTTAGGACAAGTCAAAACCCAGTCTAAGAATTCTGAGGAATACAATAAATGACACAGGAGAGAAAAGATGAAATGGCCATTTTAAGAGAGAATCAAACTGATCTGATAGAGCTAAAAAACTCACTGCAAGAATTTCAGAATACAATTGCAAGTATTAACAGCAGAATTGACCAAGCTGATGAAACAATCTCAGAGCTCAAAGACTAGTTCTCTGAAACAACTCAGTGAGCCAAAAATAAAGAAAAAAGATTAAAGATAAATGAACAAAACCTCTTAGAAATATGGGATTGTGTAAAGAGACCAAATTTAGAACTCATTGGCATCCTTGAAAGACAGGCAGAAAGCCAGCAACTAGGAAAACATATTTGAGGATGTCATTCATGAAAAAATTTCCAACCTCACTAGAGAGGCCAACATTCAATTTCAGAAAATGCAGAGAACCCCTGCGAGATGACACAAGACAATCCTCCCCAAGAGACACAGCCGTCAGATTCTCCAAGGTTAAAATAAATGAAAAAATGCTAAAGGCAGCTAGAGAGAAGGGGCAGGTCACCTACAAAGGGAACCCAACCAGGCTAACTGTGGATCTTTCAGCAGAAACCCTACAATCCAGTAGAGATCAGAGGCCTGTATTCAGTATTCTTAAAGAAAATAAATTCCAACCAAGAAATTCATAACTAGCCAAACTAAGCTTCATAAGTGAAGGAGGAATAAGATTCTTTTCAGAAAAGCAAACCCTAAAAGAATTCACTAACAGCAGACCTGCTTTACAAGAGGTCCCAAAGGGAGTGCTAAATATGGAAAGGAAAGACTGTTACCAGCCACAAAAAACACACCTAAGTATATAGGCCATTGACATTGTAAAGCAACCACATAAACAAGTCTGAATAATGACCAGCTAACAACATGATGACAGAATCAATCCTGCATATGTCCATATCAACCTTGAGGGTAAATGGGCTAAGTGGTCCAATTAAAAGGCATGAATGGCAAGTTGAATAAGAAGGCAAGACTCAACAGGATGCTGTCTTTGACAGCCCCATCTTACATGCAATGACACCCATAGGCTTAAAGTAGAAGGATGGCGGAAAATCTACCAAGCAGACAGAAAACAGAAAAAAGCAGAGGTGGCTATTCTAATTTCAGACAAAACAGACTTTAAACCAACAAAGATAAAAACAACACAGAAGGGTATTACATAATGTTGAGGTGTTCAATTCAACAAGAAAATCTAATTATCCTAAGCATATATGTACCCAAAAGAGGAGCACCCAGATTCATAAGGCAAGTTCTTAGAGATCTATGAAGAAACTTAGATAACTACACAACAATAGTGGGAGACTTCAACACCCCACTGACAGTATTAGACAGATCAGTGAGAAGTTAAAACAGTTAGGACTTGAACTGTACACTTGACCAAATGTACCTAATAGACATCTACAGAGCTCTCTAACACAAAACAACAGAATATACATCTTTCTTATCTGTACATGGCACATACTCTAAAACTGACCACCCAATTGAATATAAAACAATCCTCAGCAAATTCAAAAACATGAAATCATAGCAACAATACTCTGGGACTACAGTGCAATAAAAATAGAAATAAACACTAAAAAAAGTGCTCACAATCATACAATTACATCAAAATTAAATTACCTGCTCCTTTAGGGTTAAACAATGAAATTAAGGCAGAAATCAAGAATTTCTTTGAAACTAATGAGAATAAAGATACAACATACCAGAACCTCTGGGGCACAGCTAAAGCAGTGTTAAGACAGAAGTTTATAGCGCTGAATGCTCTCATCAAAAAATTTGAGACATATCCAGTCATAAGTGCTCACACACCTGTAATCACAGTGCTTTGGGAGGCAGAGGCAGGTGGATTGCTTAAGTGCAAGAGTTAGAGACCCTGGGCAACATGATAAAACCCCATCTCTACCCCTCACGCTCCCCCAACCAATGTTAGAAAGATCTCAAATTAACAACCTAACATCACATCTAGAGGAACTAGAGAAATAAGAGGAAACCAACCCCAAAGATAGCAGAAGAGAAAAAATAACCAAAATCAGAACTGAACTTAAGGAAATTGAGAAACCAAAAACCATACAAAAGATTGATGAATCCACGATTGGTTTTTTGAAAGAATAAATAAGATTGATAGACTGCTAGCTAGACTAATAAAGAAAAAAAGAGAGAAGATCCAAATAAACACAATCACAAATGACTAAAGTGACATTACCATCAACCCCACAGAAATATAAAAAACCCTCAGAGACTATTACGATGAACAAACTAGAAAACTTAGAAAAATGGATAAATTCCTGGAGATATATAGCCTCCCAATATTGAACCAGGAAGAAATCAAATTTCCAAAGAGACCAATAATAAGTTCTGAAATTGAATCAGTAATAAGCCAACAAACCAGAAAAAACCCAGGATCAGATGACTCAACAGCCAGATTCTACCAGGTGTATAAAGAAGAGCTGATACCACTCCTACTGAAACTACTCCAAGAAATTGAGGAGGAGGAACTCCTCCCTAACTTACTCTATAAGGCCAGCATCATCCTGATACCAAAAACTGGCAGAGATGCAGCAACAAAATAAAACTTCAGGCCAATTTCCTTGATGAACTGAGATGCAAAAATCCTCAACAAAATACTAGCAAACTAAATCCAGCAGGATATCAGAAAGCTAATTCACCATAATCAAGCATGCTTTATTCGTGGGACACAAGATATGCAAATCAATAAATGTGATTCACCATGTAAAAAGAACTAAAAACAAAAACCACATGATCATCTCAATAGCTGCAGAAAAGGCTTTCAGTAAAATTCCTTTATGTTAAAAATCCCTTCAATAACATCCCTTTATGTTAAAAATCCTCAACAAACTAGGCATGGAAGGAACATACTTGAAAATAATAAGAACCATCTATGACAAACTCACAGCCAACATCATATTGAATTGGCAAATCTGGAAGCATTCTCCTTGAAAACTGGCACAAGACAAGGATACCCTCTCTCACCACTCCTATTCAGCACGGTATTGGAAGTCCTAACCACAGTGTTCAGGCAAGAGGAAGAAATAAAAGGCATCCGGATAGGAAGAGAGGAAGTCAAACTATCTCTCTTTCCAGATGATATGATTCTATACTTAGAAAACCCCATAGTCTCTGCCCAGAAGCTTCTTTATCTGATAAACAACTTCAGCAAAATTATAGGATACAAAATCAGTGTACAAAAATTGGTAGCATTCCAGAATGTCAGCAATATCCAAGCTGCAAGCCAAATCAAGAATGCAATTCCATTCACAATAGCCACAAAAAGAATAAAATACCTAGGAATTCAGCTAACCAGGGAGATGAAAGATCTGTACAATAAGACTTATAGAACATCACTCAAAGAAATCAGAGATGACACAAACAAATGGATAAACATTCCATGTCATGGATAGAAGAATCAGTATTGTTAAATTCATCATACTGTCCAAAGCAATTTACAGATTCAATGCTATTCCTACTAAATTGCTAATAATGCCTTTTAGAATTAGAAAAAAAAAAACTATTTTAAAATTTATATGGAACCAAAAAAGAGCCTGAATAGCCAAGGTGATCCTAAGCAAAAAGAACAAAGCTGGAGACATCACTTTATCTAACTTAAAAATATATTACAAGGCTATAGTAACCAAAAGAGCATGGTATTTATACAAAAACAGACACACAGACCAATGGAACAGACTAGAGAGCCCAGAATTAATGCTGCACATCTACCACCATCTGATCTCTGACAAAGTTAACAAAAACAAGCAATGAGGTAAAGACTCCCTCTAGTCAAGAAATGGTGCTGGGATAACTGGCTAGCATATGCAGCATATTGAAACTCTACCCCTTTCTTACACCATATACAAAAATCAACTCAACATGTATTAAAGACTAAAATGTAAAACCCCAAACTCTAAAACCCTGGAAGGCAACTTAGGCAATACTACTGAACATAGGACCTGGCAAAGATTTCATGGCATAGATGCCAAAAGCAATCATAACAAGAGCAAAAATTGACAAATGGGACCTAATTAAACTACAGAGCTTCTGTACAGCCAAGGAAACTACCAAAAGAGTAAATAGACATCCTTCAGAATGAGAGAATATGTTTTTAAACTGTATATCCAACAAAGCTCTTATATCCAGGATACATAGGGAACTTAAACATAGTAACATTAAAAAACAATCCCATAAAAAGTGAACAAAGGACGGCCGGGCGCGGTGGCTCACGTCTGTAATCCCAGCACTTTGGGAGGCCGAGGCGGGTGGATCACGAGGTCAAGAGATCGAGACCATCCTGGTCAACATGGTGAAACCCCGTCTCTACTAAAAATACAAAAAATCAGCTGGGCATGGTGGCACGTGCCTGTAATCCCAGCTACTCAGGAGGCTGAGGCAGGAGAATTGCCTGAACCCAGGAGGTGGAGGTTGTGGTGAGCCGAGATCGCACCATTGCACTCCAGCCTGGGTAACAAGAGTGAAACTCTGTCTCAAAAAAAAAGAAAAAATGAACAAAGGATATAAACAGACACTTTTGTAAAGAAGACATACACATGATTAACAAGCATATGAAAGAATGCTCCACATTACAGATCATTAGAGAGATGCAAGTCAAAACCACAATCAGCTTCCATGTCACATGAGTCAGAATTGCTATTATTAAAAAGTGAAAAAACAACAGATGCTGGTGAGGTTGCAGAGAAAAGGAAATGCTTATACACTGTTGGTGGGAATGCAAATTAGTTCAGCCATTGTGGAAAGCAATTTGACAATTTCTCAAAGAACTTAAAACAGAATTACCATTTTATCTAGCAATCCCATTACTGGGTATATACCCAAAGGAATATAAATTGTTCTACCATAAAGACATATGTATTTACATGTTCGTTATAGCACTATTCAAAATAGCAAAGACACAGAATTAACCTAAATGCCCATAAAAGATAGAATGGATAAAGAAAATGTAGTACATATATACCATGAAATACTATGCATCCATAAAAAAGAATGGGATCATGTCCCTTGCAGCCACATGGATGGAGCTGGAGCCCATTATCCTAAGTGAACTAACCCAGGAACAGAAAACCAACTGCTAATTGTTTTCACTTCAAAGTGGGAGCTAAACATTGAGTATATATTGTCACAAGGGAACGACAGATACTGAGATCCACTTGAAGTTAGAGGGTGGGAGTAGGGTAAGGATAGAAAAACTACCTATCAAGTACTATACTTATTACCTGGGTGATGAAATAATCTGTACACCAACCCCCATGACGTGCAATTTACCTATATGACAAACCTTCACGTGTGCCCCTGAACCTAAAATAAAAATAAAAAAAACAATAAAAAACATATTTTTGATTTGGTAATGATTTGGTGGTAGTGGTGCTGGGTATAGGGGGAGGTAAGGGGGTAGGTGCGAATGGTTGATGTCTGACCAAATGAATTCTTGTGTCTTCCCTTGAATGTTAGGTAAAGACTTTGTAAGGTGTAATTGGTTAAAACTGGTGAACTCCAGCAGAACTTCACAAAGGAAGATTTGGTTCTTTATTTACTGATGCTGTATAGGGTCCTACTTTATAGCTGAAGCCAGAATTTATCTTTGGACCCATAAACTGCTGATAACTCTTGAAATATAAAGCATTTATATTCAAACATTCATCTGCAGATTGATATGTAAACTGGCAGGTCAGCGTCCTGTATTCTTTCCATTCAACAAATATTCACTGTAGTCTTACTTGTGAATAGCAAACTTTGAGTCTAATTGGAGAGATAAGCTATAACCCATATAAAATATTACAATACAAATAAATAATTCAAATAAAAAAAGACTCTACTGTGGTCTGAAAAGATTTCTTGGAGAAGACTGGATTTTAAGTTGGGCTCAAGGAATGGAGCAGGATTTAGATGAGTGGAGAGATTTGGAGGAGACAAGACAGGCATTCTGAATGGTTAGGGCCTGATTTAACCTTTGGAAGAAAATTTATGATGTACATATATCATATGTAATTCAAAATGAAACAATTGCAATATTGTAAAACATAAAAAATTGCATGTATGATGAAATCAAAACAGTTTATGGCAGATTTTCTGGTTGTAAAATTTTGGATGAGTCTATTACAGTTGACTCCCACCACCCATTCTCCCTTGGGTTACTGTCTTAAGCACTTATTTCCTCTATTGAGGCATCCAACACTGGAAACAGAGAGATTCACAGCTGAGAGGAAATAAGAAATAAGAGGGCAATAAAGGAGAATTTTTTCCTTGTTTGTTTTTGTTTGAACTGGAGGGTTTAGATCAAGAAATAGTGGGAGATAAATTCAGTGAATAAGTATGATTGGATTTTAGCCTTTGAATGTTAACTAGATGACTATTTTGCAATGATAATGAGAATCCATTAAAGGTTTTACAGTGTGTGGTAGATTTATTTATTTTTCATTTTTTAAATGAAAAATAAAAAAGGACTCTGTGCATATAGTTACCCAGTGTGTGGTATATTTATGAGAGCAGTGGTTTAGTTTAATGATCCTTCTACATTAATAGAAAGATCAGATAAAGGAAGATTGGAGGGGGGTGAGACTAGATGATGAGCAAGAAAAATACAGAATGATTTTTTTTCTTTCTATCCTTTCTGTAATTCATTCTTCTGCCAGGTTATTTTATTCACAAATTAGTTGGGTTTGTTGCTTCCTTTCTCTTCTCCTTTTTCTCTTCCTGCTTCCCTCCCTTTTTATACCCAGGATGTTCTGTATTAAGGAAAAACACATTTGTCCTCACAAATACATTAAAATACAAATACAAATAAAATAATCGAATCAGTTAGGATTTCATTTGGCTTCAAATAAAGGAAAATCTAAACTAACAATAGCTTAAACCATAAAAACATTTATTGTTACTTAATAAGAAGTCTGGACATGGGCAGTTCCAGGTTTATTTAATTGCTCAATAATGTAATCAAGGACCAGGGTCCTTCTATCTTTCCACTCTGCTATCCTCACTTGGTTGATTTTTAATCTTCATGCTGTTCCCCGTGGAGGGTCTTGACAATGAATTTTCAGGTCCTTGGCATTTTGAATAAATAATTTAACAAAACACACAAACAAAGTAGCAGAGGAATGAAATGCAGGAAAGAAGCATTAAAAGCAGAAATTTATTAAAGTGAGAGAGCATTCCACATGGTGGGAGTGGGCCCAGGCAAGCAACTCAAAGGCCCAGTGATATGGTTTGGCTGTGTCCCCACCCAAATCTCATCTTGAATTGTAGCTCCTATAATTCTCATGTGTTGTGGGAGAAATCCAGTGGGAGACAACTGAATCATGGGGGCAGTTTCCTCCATACTTTTCTCATGGTAGTGAATAAGTCTCATGAGAGCTGATAATTTTATATGGGGAAATTCCTTCACTTGGCTCTCATTTCTCTCGTCTGTCGCCATGTAAGATGTGCCTTTAACCTTGCATCGTTTACTATGATTGTGAGGCCTCCTTAGCCATGTGGAACTGTGAATCCATCAAACTTTTTTTTGCTTTATAAATTACCCAGTCTCAGGTATGTCTTTATCAGCAGCATGAAAACGGACTAATACACACAGTTACAAAGTTTTCTGGGTTTTAAGTACCCAATTCAAGGTTCTTTTCTGTAGGAAGAAGAACTCTTATCTGTATGAAGGATTTGGTCTGTGGCTAATTAAAGGGTGAGGTGAATTGGCACCCTATGCAGCAAAGGGCTGGTCCCCACTTGGCCCGTGGCCAGTCCAAGGTGCTCTCCCTTTCCATGTGAGGTATGGTGGAAGGGGAAGGTTGCAGGGAGAGTAGCTTTGATCCTTTGCTACTCAGCTTGGGGAGATGGGGTTTTTCCCTTTTGGTTTAGATTTAGGAAGTTTGTGTTAATTGGCTTAGGTTTCTTGCTGCCAGACCCAGAGGTTTTCCTTTTGATCCAGCTTTGGGAAGTCAGTGTGAATTGGCCTTAGATTTCCAAGAAGTTAGCGCAACTTAGCCTTAAGTTCCCTGTCACCAGACCCCATTTTCTTGCCTTAATACATGTCACTTCATTGTTGCAAGATAGTATCCACAGCTCTGGACATTATATCATCACATCTACATTCCAAGAAGAAAAGAAGAGACAGGTGCAAAAGAGTAGTTACTTCTAAGACTCTTTTTATTTCAGAAGGGAAGTCCATCAGTAAACTTCTCCTTATACCTCATTTGATGAAATCAGATCACATGTCTATTGTACAACAAACTGATGGCAAAATGGAGTAAGATTACCGTGACTGGTTTAAACCAATCGTGATTCATTGCTTGGGACTGAGATCAATGGCTGCATGCTTACCTGAACAAATCAGAATTTTATTTTCATGGAAGTGGGCCTTACGTATTGAACAAAATCTGCCATAACTGTTAACTTAGAAAACGTAGAGGAAATGGGAAAGAATGGTAATATAGTACAACTCAAGTTTGGGCAGAGGTCTACAAGAAGTTTATTAATTCAACAAATACTATTATTGAGCCCTTCTTACATGTCAGGCACTTTAAAAAAAATGCTGGGGATGTACCGGTAAATAAAATAATTTATATGTGTGGTGTTTGTATTGGGGGACAATAAACAAATATTTATACTATTTATTTAGTATAAATATTTAATATAAAGTCAAGCAGTAGTATATGCAGTAAAGTAAGGGAAGGTGAGAGGGAGCATATTATGAGCAACATGTTATTTTAGATAAAGCACTCAGGAAAGGCGTCTCTGATAGGGTGATCATTGAGTAGAGACCTGAATAAATGAGGGGACATGTATCTGGAGGGCGAATGCTCCAGGGAGAAGGAACAATAAGAGAGATGTGATTAGCATGCTTGAGTAACAACAAGGCCAGCAATGCTTAAAGCAGGGTGAGCAAGTTGGAGAGTGAAAAGATGCTGCTGCTGATGAGATAACCAGAGGCCAGATCAGGCCAGGCCTTGTAGATTATGTTAAGGAGTTGGTATTTTATTCTTCTAAAAGACACTGGAAAGTTGTGACTAAAGGAGTGATATGATGAGGTTTATATTTTTAAAAAGATCACTTTAGTTGTTCTTTGGAGGAAAATAGGTTGTAGGGAGGCAGGGACGGAAGCAGAGAAACCAAATAGGAAACTATTACAGTGACCCAGCAGTAGATAATGCAGGCTGAGACCAAGGCAGTAGTGTTGGAGGGGTGAGAAATACTGATATTTAGAGAATGTTCTGAAAGTGAAACAAACAGAATTTGCTAATGAATTAGATGCGGAGTGTGGGAGGAAGGGAGGAGTCAAGGATGACTCCAAGTTTTTTACTTAAGCAATTGGGAGATTAAGATGCCATCAATTGAAATTAAACAGTAGGGGATAAGTAGATTGGGAGAGAAAAATAAACAGTTTGGTTTTCTATTTTAAAAATTTGAGTTCATATCAGGTATGTGGCAATGTCCACATAATTTTTTAAGCACTCTATTCTTACCAACAAAGCATCATACACATCTATTATAATATTTCCCTTTTCAGGCCCAATGGCTTGGACAGTCAAAATATGGGGAGAAAGGAAGAGAGTTGGAATATAAATATTTATGAAGTGACATCATGAAAATTGGAGGAGAAAGGCAAGTTTGGAAGGCAGGAAATAAAACGTGGCCAACAGTGGGGATCGAGGTAGGGAAATGACAAGGTGAGAATTTGCCTTTCTAACAGCTCGCGGGTATGTTGATGTTGATATTAGTAGCTTGTAGAGCATAGTCTGAGTAGCACTGTTGTGGACATAATACCATGTATGCATATTTTTATCTGCAAGAATAGTGGCTTATACAGAGAAGCGTTTATTTTCCTTATACAGTAAAAAATCTGAATGTAGGAAGTCCAAGGTAGGTGTAAAAACTCTATGATGTCATCAAATTCCCAGGCTCCTTCTATCGATTCATCCTCTGCATATTGGTTTATTGCCTCTTGGTTGCAAGATGGCTGCTGCTCTTGCAGACTTTTCATCCACAATCCAGGGAAGGGCCAGTGCTAGTTACATCTGCCTTATTTATTAGCAAATACTTTCCCAGTGTCGTATTCACACAAAACTATTTAGCTATTATTAGTTGCAAGAGAGATTGGTAAGTGATTATTTAGCATTTCTAGCTTCCATAGTAGAGGAAACCTAGGAAGAAAAGGTAGAGATGGACGCCAAGCGAGCCAACCTCCTATAGTGACTGCAACATAGTTATTAAAAAATAACATATGCCATACCACTGATGACTGAGTTTGTCTCAGCACGTGTTTAGTCATTCCTACCTCATGTACTCTTAGGGTACATCTTTACTGGTTTTCACTTGGTGATTTAAACCTTCTATGGACTTTGCAGCTGCTGAGTGTGCATTATCTAATCAATCGATTTCTGGATAATTTCAAGGTTGCTCTTCTGAAAAATGTCATTGATTTTGTAGAAAACTGGGCACTCTTATCTTACATAACCATTCCTTTTTGCCTGAAATTTTGTTAACACAGCTTTGGCACTATCCTTGAAGCCAAGTTAGAGAATGTTTTTTTTTTTTTTTTCATTTCCATTCTATTAGTGGGAGATGGAGTTAATTTGGTAATATTTTCAGCAGCAAGGTATGATTCCAGGGCGAGCAAAAGGGTCATTTTAGAATTTTCTATTTCTGGACTGGGTGCAGTGGCTCACGCCTGTAATCTGAGCACTTTGGGAGGCCGAGGCAGGTGGATCACCTGAGGCCAGGAGTTTGAGACCAGCCTGACCAACATGGTGAAGCCCCTTCTCAACTAAAAATATAAAAATTAGCCATGTGTGGTGGTGCGTGCCTGTAGTTCCAGCTACTCGGGAGGCTGAGACAGGAGAATCGCTTAAACACAGGAGGAGGTTGCAGTGAGCTGAGATTGCACCACCATACTCCAGCCTGGGTGACAGAGCGACACTCGATTTCAAACAAAAGAATTTTCTATTCCTAATTCCGCCCCCCCCCACACTGTAAAGTGTCGGTTTGAGAGGGCAGAAGCAGATCTACTCTCACCTTCCTAGACAGAGAACCATTCAAGTAGGTTCTTAAATAATTCTCTAATTTTAATTGAGCCTGGCCATGTGAGTTGGAATATTTGGCTAAATGAGGAAAGCCTTTAGGACTGCAATGCTACATAGTCTAGTAAGTTTTTTCTTTCAACAATAGACAACTGTTAAGTATGTATCAATTCATTGATTCGACAAAGATTTTTGGACCACCTACTATGTGACAAATTCTGTGCTAGGTTCTAGAGATACAGTGGTAGACAGTATCTCCAGATACAGTCTGACACAGAATTTCTCACATAGTAGGTGGTCCCATTTTCCTCTGGAGCTTATAAATTCCTTTTTAAAGACTGGGTAAATGTTAATGTATGTTTTGTTCCTTTAAGGTTTTAATTTTTTCATATGTAATTTAAAAAACATTTCAAGTGGGTGCAGTGGCTCATTCCTGTAATCCCAGTACTATGGGAGGCTGAAGTGGGCTGATCACCTGAGGTCAGGAATTTGAGACCGGGTCCTGAGGTTACAGTCTAGAGGGGAATGTAGTTAACCAAATGGACAATTACAATGCGAATCTAATCTGGAATGGAGGGGGATATTGAGGAGATTTCCTGGAGGAAGTGATGTCTACATTGAGACATAAAAGATGAGTAGGGAGTAGTTAGGAAGAGAGAGAAAGTGGGAATATGAGGAAGGGAGAGTGTTCAGGTGGAAGGAACAGTATGTGTGAAGACCCAGAAGCACACAGAGTATTGGTTTGTCTAAGAACCCCAAAGAAGTTCAATGGCACTGTTTGCCAGGTATGAGATAGAGGTACAGCATCCAGTGGGGAATAAAGAAGCAAGTACCAACATCTACCAGGGTGCAGAAACAGCAAGGGTGGTGGAGAAGAGTTACAGAAGTGAAGCTTGAGCTGAATCTTGTTATAATGCAGTCACTGAACACACACAACTCCACACAAGACAATGTGCCAGGTGCTGGCAGAGTGCTGGGTCTAAAAGTGATAAACCAAACAAATATTCCCTGGCACCTGCCCTCATGCATTGTATGATGTAACCCTAGTTGGAAAATCCACTAGAAATAATCACATAAATAGGCATATAGCAGTGGTCTCCAACCTTTTTGGCACTAGGGACTGGTTTTGTGGAAGACAATTTTTCCACGGATGGAGGTAGGGAAAATGGTTTCAGGATGAAACTGTCCCACCTCAGATCATTAGGTCTTAGTTAGTCATTCATAAGGAGCGCACAACCTGGATTCCTCACCTGCACAGTTTACAATAGGACTGGCGCTCTGACAGGAGGCAGAGCTCAGGTGTTAAAGCTGGCTCGCCAGCCACTCACCTCCTGCTGTGCTGCCCCATTTCTAACAAGAGGTTGGGAATCCCTAGTATATAGTGTGAACCAAGGCAAATTCTATGATGGCAAAGTACAAGATGATGTAATAGTGAGATCTAACTTAGATTGGGGATGGCAGTGGTTAGGGAAATCCTCTTTGAGGGAGTGTCATTTAAATTAAGAACAGAAGGATAAATAGGCAAAGACTCAAGGAAAGTGGTTCAGTAAAGAGAAAAACATATGAACTTTCTGAAACAGAAAGAATTTGTATGTTTGAGGACTTGAAAGAAAAGCAGTGTGGCTGGAGGAAAATAGGAGGTCTGGGAGGTGTATGAGATGGGCTCAAAATGTACAAGGAGCTAGATCATATAATGTAACAGTGAGGATTCCAGATTTTTGTCCTAACTCTAATAGGAAGGCACTGAAGAGTGTTGATCAGATTTACATTTCAAAAATATTTTCCTGGCACCTGTGTGATGAATGGATTGGGGAGGGGAAGAGTGAAAATGAGAATATCAGTCACAAGGCTCTCTGTTGTTGATAAGGAAAGCAAAGATTGCTTGGACTGACTTTGGGTTTGAGGTATATTTTGGAGGTAGAATCAGCAAGAACTATGATGGGTTAGTTATGGGGAGTAAGGAAGAGGGAAATCTCAGTGATGACTTCAGGTTTCTGGTTTGACAGCTAATTTGTCATTTTCTGAGAAGCAGAAGACGGCAACACCAGGCTTGGATGGGGCAGGTGTAGAAAGAATGAGCTCTGTTTTGGAGATATTAGATGTGAGAAGCTTATGAGCCATCCAAGTGGAGATGTCAAGAAGGCAGTTGGTGATATGCATCTTGAGGCCAGGAGAGAAACCTGGTTTGGGGGTAAAAAATCTAGGAGTTAGTTATATACAATTGATGAATTAGCGAGAATGAATGAGGTCATCTAGTATAGAGCACAAAGAGTCCAGAATGAGGACCTGGAATAACTCTATTCTTCAGAGATTGGGAAGAGAAGGGGAAAAGAGGATGAGCTAAAGCAAGCAGGAAGGCAAGGAAGAAACTAAGGAGACCGAAGTTTCATGGAAATCAGAAGAGTGTTTTGATATGAGGATGCAGTTAATTGAGAGGTTTAGTAAGATGAGGATTGAAAATTTCTATGGGATTTGACAACCTTAGTAAGAAAAGTTTCTCTAGTGTGGGTCAGTAAAAGGGTCAGATGGGAGAATGTGGGTATGGATTAAAAAGTGAATGATAGACGAGGAAGTGGATCGAGTTTGTAGACAATGCTTGCAAATGAAATTACCTTCCTTAAGAGTAGAAAATCAAGTTTATTAGAGGAATTTAGTGGGATTTGTGGGGCAGTGTGGATTACCCTATCAAAATTTCTGGTCAATAATTTAAAGGGCCACCAGTCTGCACAGCTGTGTGGT
Organism: Callithrix jacchus; assembly: GCF_049354715.1. NCBI lineage: Eukaryota > Metazoa > Chordata > Mammalia > Primates > Cebidae > Callithrix > Callithrix jacchus. Next base: position 84,519,344 of record NC_133513.1, on the reverse strand, counting down.
TTCCTTCAGCAACGTCAATTGTCAAGGGGCACACATATTGATGGTGGACTTCAGGCTGGGATTCTGACACGTGGGATATTTGCCTGTGAAGTTGAAAAAGCGAGAGTTGGTGAGCTTGTGGAGGTTTGGAATAATATTGGAGTGGGAAGGAGTAAGTGTTCTGAGTCAAAGAAATAGGTGCAGGTTTGAGGAGGAGCTGGGATAGATGAGGCTTCAAAGTTTTGAAAAGAGGAAAAAAATTGTCACCTCTTTTATGAACTTTCCATTAACGTCCTTTTCTTATTGGCCATTGTCCTTTATATATTAATTATCTGAACTTTTTTGTTTGTCTCATTATAATTATTTCCTTTGTTTTTTGTATACGTGTTTATTCAGTCTTGTTTGTGGCCAGTATAAATTAAACTTATCAAGTGTTAAATTGATCCATCTTTTTCAAACATTCCCCTCCCCATTTTCCTCTGGAGCTTAGAAATTCATTTTTACAGATTGGGTAAATGTTAATGTATATTTTGTTTCTTTAACATTTTAATTTTTTCATATGCAATTTAAAAAATGTTTTGACCAGGTGCAGTGGCTCATTTCTGTAACCCCAGCACTTTGGGAGGCTGAGGTGGGCTGATCATCTGAGGTCAGGAGTTTGAGACCAGCTTGGCCTCAAACATGGTGGAACCCTGTCTCTACTAAAAATATAAAAATTAGCTGCATGTGAAGGCGCATGCCCGTAATTCCAGCTACTTGGAGGCTAAGGCAAGAAAATAGCTTGAACCCTGGAGGCAGAGGTTGCAGTGAGCTGAGATCATGCCACTGCACTCCAGCCTGAACCACAGAGCGAGACTCTGTTTCAAAACCAACCAACAAACAAACATTTTATTTGGGCTGAATATGGTAGCTCATGCCTGTAATTCCAGCACCTGGGGGGGCTGAGGTGGGCAGATCACTTGAGGCAAGGAGTTCGAGACCAACTTGGCCAACATGGTGAAAATCTGTTTCTACTAAAAATACAATAATAAGACGGGTATGGTGGCGGGTGTCTGTAATCCCAGCTACTTGGAAAGCTGAGGCAGAATCACTTAAACCTGGGAGGTGGAGGTTGCAGTGAGCTGAGTTTGTGTCACTGCACTCCAGTTTGGGCAACAGAGTGAGACTGTCTCAATTAAAAAACAAAACCAAACAAAAAAACCTTTTTATTTGGAGATAATTGTAGATTTCCATGCAAGTGTAAGAAATAATGCAGAGAGATCATGTGAACCCTTCACCCAGATTTTCTCAGTGGTTAGCATCTTTACAACATGGTTAGTACAATATTACAACCAGGAAATTAATATTGATAAAATCCAGTGACCTAACTTAGATGGTCTAAATTGCCTTATTGTATAAGAAGCTGAGCAATAGCATTATTTTTGACTAATTCCTTATATTCTTTATCATTTCTTGAATTTGTATATGTATGTATACATATGTGTGTATATTTAAAGTTATATATTTTCACATTTTGGTCTATATACATTCTGATTTTTTCTGTGTGTCTCTACCTGTGTCTAAGTCTACATTTATATTTACACATACACACATACGCACAGAGGAGAGGGAGAGGAAGAGAGAGAGGAATTTATGTTTATACATACACACAGAGGACAGAGAGAGAAAGAGAGAGAGGAAAAAGAGAGAGAGAAAGCTTTAAAAATTGTTTAAACATTTAAACAATACATCCATATGGCTGGCTGGCTGGGTCCTGTCAGGAAATCACACTACAAGGGTCATTAAAGGGAGTTTAATGAAGGGGCCATTTACAGAGGTGTGGGAACAGGGGTTAGGGGTTCCAGCAGGAGTGAAAACATCCAGGGTCTAGATATTGCAAGAAGTTTTTTAGCATCTGAGTCCCCTGGGCCTAAATAAGCAAGGCAAGGGAGCTGTCACTGGAACCTGGTGAGAGTTGTTGCTGTGAGAAAGGGGCCATTTAACAGTAACTGTGACTTTAGGTAGAGGACCACAGGCATGGCAAACCATATTTCAACTGGGGAATAAAAAATTTCAATATCTCCCACTTCCTATCTTGTTGGTGCCACCCATTGGCCAAATGTAACAAAAAGTCACTTTTGCAAATTCTGAGTATTATTATGCTTTTATATGTTTGCCTGTTTGACAGATAAAAATATCTTTGTCTCAATGAAATCTTAGTCCCATTATTTTCATATACACTGCTTAGATTAATAGCAATGCTATGTTTATTCTTTGTCTAGTCATCATTTGTAGTTCTTAAAAAATGCATAGTTAATTATTTTCCATGTTTTTCTAATGGGGCAAATTATTTTGTTAAGACCTTTTTATTTTTGAGTAGCCAGCCCTTTTCCTGTCATATACATTATATTTTCCTTCCCCACAGGTCTGCCTTTTCTTTTTTGTTTGTGACATTTTCTGTTATAAAAACATTTAAAGGTCTTATATTGTCAAAATTTTTATATTTTACATTTTGATTTATTTTAGTTTGTGTTTAGGACACCAGTTGATTTGAAATGCTACTTTTATAATATCTGAGGATTTTCCTGGATATTAAATTCTGTTCCATGAATCTGCCTATGATTACCCAAATTCCAGTCTAATATTTACATTATTGTGGCTTCTTAGTATATTTTATTAGTTTGTTGGATACCTTTCCCCACATTGATTTTCTTTCTCAATATTGCTGTTTTTTTCATGTATGTTTATTCATGTAGATGAAATTTTGAATCAAGTCAAATTGAAGAGAAATCCTGTTGGCATTTTAGTTGTCATTGTGCTGTTTGTATTAATTTCTAGAGAATTGAAGTTCAGCACTGAGCCTTCCCTTTCCAGAACATGAATGATCTTTCCAATTTTCCTAAGTCTCCATTATGCCTCTCAGTAAAGACTTGTAGTTTTCTTCATATTAGATCTGCATATTTATTTAAAATGTATTCTTAACTAATTTATGTTTCTGTGATTACCAACATATATGAAAACCATTATTTTAGCATACATTTTGCAACAAACCACCTACTTCCTGGAGATTCTTCCACTAGTCTTTCATTGGACTTATTTTAGTCTATTCTAGTAGAAAACTGGTGCATCTATAAATACATTTCTATCAGCTCCTTTTAAATATTTGTTATTCAATTTACTTATTTAATTCAACTAGCTAGAAATGTCAGATTAATTTTTGAAAAACCCAAGCCTGTGGTAATAGTGGACACTCTTGGCTTTAATGGGAAATCATCTAATGTTTTACCATTAATACCATTCTGAATACCAGTTTGAGATACCTTTTTAAAATCATTTTATAAAATATTCTCTTAGAATTAAAAATATAATTAAAATGTTAAATGTTAAATGAAATATTTTTATTTCAATTAATATAATTGATCATATTAATCTATTTTCCATATTATATAATCTTTTAAAAACATCAAAATAATTTTTTTTGCTTAGAGATGAGATCTCACTATATTGCCCAGGCTGGTCCTGAGCTCCTGGGCTCAAGCAGTCCTCCTGCTGTGGCCTCCCAAAGTGCTGGGATTACAGGCATGAGGTACCACATCCAGCAAAATTTCCAATGTTTTATGTAGGATTTACAGAAGAGCTTTATTGAGGTACAATCGACATAAACTTAACTGCATCTATTTAAAGTGTAAAATCTGATATGTATGTAATTGTGAAGTCAACAACATAATCAGGCCCAAATATTTCTTCATTCTTTAAAATTTCTTTCAGTTTGAATTTCTTTTTTTAATTTTGAATTTCTATGAGTACGTAGGTGTACATATTTACAGGATAGATGAGATGTTTTGATCTAGGCATGCAATGTGAGATACGCACATCATGGAGACGGGGTATGCATTCCTTTGCATTACAAACAATCCAATCATACTCTTTAAGTTATTGTAAAATATAGAATTAAATCATTATGGACAATAGTTAAAATGTTTCTCTCCTCACATTCTTTCCCACATCTCACCCCCAGGCAACCACTGTTTTGCTTTCTGTCATCATAGTTTTCAATTTTTTAGAATTTTCTATAAACTCAGTCATATGGTATAAGGTTTTTTGGGGTCTGCCTTTGATGTGGTTTGGATCTGTGTCTCTACCCAAATCTCACACGGAATTGTAATTCCCAATGTTAGAGGTGGGGCCTGATGAGAGGTGATTGGATCATGGGGGTGGGTTTTCCCTTTGGTGCTGTTCTCGAGTTAGTGAGTGAGTTTTTGTGTGATCTGGTCATCTAAATGTGTGTGGCATCTCCCTTTCCCTCTCCCTCCTCCTCCTACTCTGGTCATGGAAGGCATGGCTGCTTTCCCTTTGCCTTCCGCCATGATGGGAAGCTTCCCGAGGCATCCCTAGAAGCTGAAGCTGTTATGCTTTGTGTGCAGCCTGCAGAACTGTGAGCCAATTAAACCTCTTTTCTTTAGAAATTACCCAGTCTCAGGTATTTCTTTATAGCAATATAAGAATGGACTAATATAGACATCTTTCATGTAACATAATTATTTTGAGATTTTTCCATGCTGTTGAATGTATTGATAGTTTATTCCTTTTTTACTGAGTAATATTACATTGTATGGATATATCACCTTTTGTTTATCCATTCACCTGCTGACGGACATTTGAGTTTTTTTCCAGTTTTTTGCTATATTACCAGTAAAGTTGCTATGAACATTCATGTACAAGTCTTGGTATGGACTTTTGTAGTATAACCTTCACATTTTATGAAGGGAAAACCAAAGTACAGAAAGTAATTGCCTGCTTTAAGCAACTGCTAAGTGGCAGAGCCAGAACTTGGAAGGTGCTGGACTGACCTCTTGTCTGGCAATCCACCCACATACCCCAGTGTGGAAAGACCAGTGAGTGGGACAACATGAGTTGGAGTAGGAGTTTATTTTAATATCCTCACTGGGCCAAAACTAACTTTCTTTCTCCCCTTCCCTTCATCCTTTCTTCCGTCTTTCCTTCTTCCTTTTCTTTCCTGGTTCTGTCACACAGACTGGAGTGCAATGGCATGATCTCAGTTCACTGTGACCTCCGTCTTTTGGGCTCAGGTGATCCTCCCACCTCAGCCTTTTAGGTGGCATGGGCCATCATGCCTGGCTATTTTTTTTTTTTTTTTAGTAGAGATGGGGTTTTATCATGTTGCCCAGGCTGGTCTTGAACTCCTGGGCTGAAGCAATCCACCCACCTCAGCCTCCCAAAATGTTGGGATTACAGGTGTGAGCCACTCACTGTGCCCGGCCCATAGTTCTTTAATAAGTCTTGAAATCAGTAAGTGTTAGTCCTCCAACTTTGTTATTTTTCAAAGTTGTTTTGGCTATTCTAGGTTCTTGCATTTCCATGTGAATTTTAGAATTAGCTTGTCAATTAAAAAAAGTCTTCTGGAAAATTGCTTGGGATCGCATTGACTCTATAGACCAATTTGGGGATAATTTGGCATCTTAATAATATTAACTTTTCCAGCCCAGGAACAGGAACATGGTATGTCTCTCCATGTAGGTATTTAGTTCTTTAATTTTTTTTTTTTTGAGATGGAGTCTCACTCTGTAGCCCAGGCTGGAGTGCAGTAGCACCATCTCGGCTCACTGCAACATTTGCCTCCTGAACTCAAGCGATTCTCCTGCCTAAGCCTCCCAAGTGGCTGGGATTACAGGCTTGTGCCACCACGCTCGGCTAATTTTTTGTATTTTTAGTAGAGATGGGGTTTCACCTCAATAGCCAGGATGGTCTCAATCTCCTGAGCTGGTGATCTGCCCACCTTAGCCTCCCAAAGTGCTGGGATTACAGGTGTGAGCCACAACGCCTAGCCCAGTTGTTTCTCAGTGTTTGGTAGTTTTCACTACACAGGCCCTCTACATTATTTGTCCTTACATTCACAGATGTGTTCTTAAAATATTTCAATTTTTGGTGGTATTATAAATAATATTGTTTTTAAAATTTCAATTCTGATTTTTCGTTGCTAGTATAATAGAAATAAAATTGATTTTTATATATTAATCTTCTATCCTGTGACATTTTAGACTCATTTATTCATTCTAGTAGCTTCTTGGTAGATTTCATCAGATTTTTAAAGGCAAACATGCCATTTGTGAATAAAGACAGTTTTGCTTCTTCCTTTCCAATCAGAATTTTTAAAATTCTTTTTCTTGCCTGTTGCACTGGCTAGAGTTTTCATTATAAGAGTAAATAAAAGTGGTAAGAGTAAACATTCTTGTCTTGTGCCTGATCTTAGGTGGCAAACATTTAGGCTTTTGCCATTAAGTTTGATATTAGTTGTAGGTTTCATAGATATTTTTTATTGTGTTGGGGAAGTTCCCTTCTATTCTTAGTTTGCGAGTATTTAAGCAGGAATGAATGTTGGGTTATATCAAATGTTTTTATGTGTCTACTGAGATAACTTTTACGTTGGTTAGTTTGTTTACATGGCGATTTGTATTAATTGAATTGTGAAAGAAAATTTTCCAAAAATATACTTCTCGGTTACAATTCTCAAATTTTATGTAAGATCCAAAATCCCTATTTATATCTTAAATAATTATATATTTTTACTTTTATTTAGGTTTTAAAATAAAGGCTATACCATCTGGTCAAATGAATTGGGAAACATTTCTTTTTTTTCTGTACTCTTTAGCATATATATTATGGATTCCTCTTTAAAATTTGAAAAAGGCTGGGTGAGGTGGCTCACGCCTGTAATCCCAGCACTTTGGGAGGCTGAGGTGGGTGGATCACCTGAGGTTGGGAGTTCGAGACCAGCCTGATCAACATGGAGAAACCCTGTCTCTACTAAAAATACAAAATTAGCCAGGCATGATGGCATATGCCTGTAGTCCCCCCTACTCAGGAGGCTGAGGTGGGAGAATCGCTTGAACCCAGGAGGTGGAGGTAGTGATGAGCCAAAATTGGGCCATTGTATTCCAGATTGGAACACAAAAGCAAAACTCCATCAAAAAAAAAAAAAAATTGAAAGAAAAATATCTGTGAAACCATATGGGACTGTAATCTGGTATCATTGGAGGAATATTTTTTGACATATTAAAAAATTTCCCTCTTTGATTATTAGTCTATGAAGTTTATCACTTTATCATTGAAGATTTTGTAATATACATATTTTGAGAATTGTTTTGTTAATAGAGACTTCAAAAATTTATCTGTGTTTGTGTCTCCTTTCTCATTTCTCATATTGTATGTTTGTATAGATCCTCCTTACCTTGATTAGACTTATCAGAGGCAAGTTTTACTGGTCTTCTTTAAAAATAAATCATCTCAGCCAGGCGCAGTGGCTCAGGTCTGTAACCCCAGCACTTTGGGAGGCCAAGGCAGGCAAATCACTTGAGGTCAGGAGTTCGAGACCAGCCTGGCCAACATGGTGAAAGCCCGTCTCTACTAAAAACACAAAAATTAGCCAGGCGTGATGGCAGGTGCCTGTAATCCCAGCTACTTGGGAGGCTGAGGTACAAGAATTGCTTGAACCTGGAAGGTAGAGGTTATAGGGATCCAGGTTTGTGCCACTGCACTGCAGCCTGGGTGATAGAGTGAGACACAATCTCAAAAAACAAAACAAAACAAAACCCAAAAAAACCTATCTCTTAAACGATTTAATATTTTAAATTGGCTAATTTCTGCTGTGAGCTGCTATATTTTTTCTTTCCTCATTTTTCCCTTAAGTTTTTCTTGTGGCTCTTTTTATGGCTCATTGAAATGATGTGTATTTAACTTATTTTTATTTTTTTGTTTGTTTTATTATAAATACTTGAGACTTCACATTTTCTTCTGAGTACTCTTCTGAGGCAAAGTTTAGATAACTAGTGTTTTACTTATTTCCTAAAGAATCATTGACTGCAGTTTTATGCTCTTTTTGTGTTCCAATCTATTTAAGATGGTGTTTCATAATCCCAATTTTGTTTACTTTTTTGTTCATTTAAAAAAAATTAATTGCTAGTTTATTAATTGTATTGTTAGGAAATGTAAACTGTACAATTTTTAATTTTTAGAACTTGTGATTTTCTTGTTCACTAGGATGTGATATAAAGTTCATGAGATACAAAGTGTGATATACTATCTATTTATTTAGATATATCTATTTATTAACTGAAAGTTTTAATTATACTTTAATAAACTATGTTTGCTTTTGTTAATTAGACCTATTCTGAAAAGAGGTATATGTTAAAGCCTATTATAGTTCTAATTTTTCACTTTTCTCTGTATTGCTAGCAACTTTGGCTTTACCTATTTTGGTGCTACGTTATTTGATGCATGATAATTCATACCATATTTTTGGTACGGCTCCTTTTTATCTATCTAACGTGACCCCATTTCCCATTTAAAAATTCTTTTTGGCATGAATTCTGTTTTGTCTAATATTAGTATAGTGAGGGTCTCAGATGAGCTTCAAATTTGTTTCAGACATTTTTACATGAAACTGACTAACCAGTAAGAATAGGCATGTCTGTTGCTACAATGCCTTCTGCTATGTGAATGGTTGCCTTTCCTTGTTTCCAATAGTAAAATAATGTTTTCTTTTGTATTTTCATATTAATCCAATGGGAATAAATAAGTGAGTAGTAATCTGATTCCCATATCAGACTAGAAACCTCTGCCTCCAGGCTTGAATTTTTGTGTAGTCTATCCCCCACATAGATCCCTAAGCATCTTTCTAAAATGCAAATCTAATCCTGTCTCTCCCTGTATTAGTCCATTCTCACACTGCTGTAAAGAAATATCCGAGACTGGGGAATTTATAAAAGAAACAGGTTTAATTGATTGATAGTTGTGCATGCCTGAGGAGGCCTCAGGAAACATAGAATCATTGTGGAAGGTGAAGGGGAAGCAGAGACCTTCTTCACCTGGTGGCAAGAGAGTGAAGTGCAAATACAGAAATGCCAGATGCTTATAAAACCATCAGATCTTAGTAGAACTCATTTGCCATCAGGAGAGCAACATGGGAGAAACCGCCCCCATGATCCAATCATCTCTCACTGGGTCCCTCCCTTAACATGTGGGGATTATGAGGATTACAATTCAAGATGAGATTTGGGTGGGGACCACAAAATCTAACCATATCACCCCCAAAAGGCTTTAGTAACTTGATATCCTTCTTTGTGTCTAGTATAATACTCCTGATCACTCCAGACCCATGGCACTCCAGTTGCCCTGAGTACATGGCCCTTTCCTGATGCCTCACCTTTGCACAGGCACTTCTCTCCTTTTGGAGTATCTTTTGGCCTATTTTTCACCTTCAAAACAAAGTCCTGAAGATGGCTGAATAGAAACAACTCCAGAGTGCAGCTTCCAGTGAGAGAGATGCAGAAGGTGAGTGATCTCCACATCTCCAATCAAGGTATCAGGTTCATTTCAATGGGACTGGTTGAACAGTGGGTGTAGCCCAAAGAGGGTGAACCTCAGCAAGGCATGGCGCTGCCCCACTTGGGAAGTGTAACTGACCAGAGGATCGGGGACTTATCCCTCCCCCTGGTACTCTGGTTCAGATACTGTGCTTCTCCTATGCCCTCTGCAACCCACAGACTAGGAGATCTCTGCCAAAAGTGCCATGAATTATCAGCACAGTGGCTGCTCCAGCTGGCATCATGGGTTGTCAGCACAAATCTGGATGGGCGATCTGACTGGCACCAAGAGTGCCAGCTGGACAGAGCTACCCCCCAGAAAGAGAGAGAGTTGAAAGCAGGGAGACAGGTGATATGGCTCGGCAGGTCCCACCCCCACAAATCCCAGCAAACTGAAGCCCTCTCACTTGAGAGTTTTGCAGCCAGCATGAAACTTGTTCAAGCTTGACCCAGGATGATCAAGCTTGGTGGGAGGAAGGGAGTCTGCCATTGTGAAGGCAGGGCTAATCACACCTGTATAAACAAAAGCCAGAGGAGGCCTATATAGCAGCCAGGCTGAGGCCAAGGCAGCCCAGCAGTGCCTCAGCATCAAACAAGGGATAGACTACATCCTCAAGCAGCTCCCTGACCCCTGAAGAGCCAAAAGAATGCTTCATACAAGAGAGCTCAGGCTACCCCAGGCGGGTAGCCTTCTGGGATGAAGCTACCAGAGGAAAGACCAGGCAACAATTCTCACTGCTCTGAAGCCCCCATGGGTGATTCCTAGGCAACCAATGCCTGTGATGGATCTCCAGCAATTTTACAGCAGAGGGGCCTGACTGTTAGAAGGAAAAATAAAAAACAAAAAGAAATAGCCTCAACATCAACAGAAAGGACGCCCACTCAGAGACCCCATCTGAAACCCCCAACTTCAAAGATCAAAGGTAGATAAATCCACGAAGATGGGAAAAAAGCAGGATGAAATCATCAAAGACCAAAGTGCCTCTCCTCCTCCAAGGGATCACAACTCCTCACCAGCAAGGAAACAAAACAGGATGGAGAATGAGTTTGATGAACTGACAGAAGCAGGCTTCAAGAAGATGGGTAATAAACTTCTCTGAGCTAAAGGAACATGTTCTAACCCAATGCAAAGAAACGAAAAACCATGAAAAAAGGTTAGACAAAATGCTAAATAGAATAACCGGCTTAGACAAGAACATAAACAACTTGATGGAACTGAAAAACACAGCAGGAGAACTTCATGAAGTGTACACAAGTTTCAATAGCCAAATTGATCAAGCAGAAGAAAGGATATCAGAGACTGAAGATGAACTCAATGAAATGGAATGAGAAGGCAAGATTGGAGAAAAAATAGTGAAAAGGAATGAACAAAACCTCTAAGAAATATGGGATTATGTGAAAAGACCTAATCTATCATTGATTGGTGTTCCTGAATGTGATGGGGAGAATCAATCCAAGCTGGAAAACACTCTTCAGGATATTATCCAGGAGAACTTCTCCAACCTAGCAAGGCAGGCCAACATTCAAATCCAAGAAATACAGACAACACCACAAAGATACTCCTCAAGAAGAGCAACCCCAAGACACATAATTGTCAGATTCATCAGGGTTGAAATGAAGAAAAAAATGCTAAGGGCAGCCAGAGAGAAAGGTGGGGTCACCCACAAAGGGAAGCCCATTAGACTCACAGCAGATCTCTTGGCAGAAACCCTACAAGCTAGAAGAGGGTGGGGGCTAATATTCAACATCCTTAAAGAAAAGAACTTTCAGCTCAGAATTTCATATCCAGTCATACTAAGTTTCATAAGTGAAGGAGAAATAAAATCCTTTATGGACAAGCAATTGCTGAGAGATTTCATCACCACCAGACCAACCTTGCAAGAGCTCCTGAAGGAACCAATAAACATGGAAAGGAACAACCAGTACCAGCCACTGCAAAAACATTCCAAATGGTAATGGTCAATGATGCAATGAAGAAACTGAGTCAACTAATGGACAAAACAACCAGCCAATAACAAAATGGCAGGATCAAATTGACACATAACAATATTAACATTAAATGTAAATAGCCTAAATGCCCCAGTTAAGATACATAGACTCGTAAACTGGATAAAAAGTCAAGACCAAATGATATACTGTATCTAGGAGACCCATCTCACGTGCAAAGACACACACAGACTCAAAATAAAGGGATGGAAGAAGATTTACTAAGCAAATAGAGAGCAAAAAAAAAAAAAGCAGGGGTTGCAATCCTAGTCTTTAATAAAATGGACTTTAAACTATCAAAGATCAAAAGAGACAAAGAAGGGCATTACATAATGGTGAAAGGATCAGTGCAAAAAGAAGAGCTAACTATCATAAATATATATGCACCCAATACAGGAGCACACCCAGCACTCTTTGTAATGACCTACAAAGAGACTTAGACTCCTGCACAATAATAGTGGCAGACTTTAACATTCCACTGTCAATATTAGATCAATGAGACAGAAAATCAACAAGGATATCCAGGACGTGAATGCAGATCTGGACCAAGAGGACCTAATAGACATCTACAGAACCCTCCACCCCAAATCCACAGAATATACATTCCTTTAAGTACCACATCATGCTTACTCTAAAATTGACCACATAATTGGAAGTAAAACACTCCTCAGCAAATGCAAAAGAATGAAAATCATAACAAACAGTCTCTCAGACCACAGCACAATCAAATTAGAACTCAGGATTAAGAAACTCACTCAAAACCACACAACTACATGGATACTGAATAACTTGCTCCTGAGTGACAATCAATGATAAACAATGAAATGAAGTCAGAAATAAAGATGTTCTTAGAAACCAATGAGAATGAAGACACAACGTGCCAGAATCTCTGGGACACATTTAAAGCGGTGTGTAGAGGAAAATTTAGAGCAATGATTGCCCACATGAGACGTGAGAAAAGATCTAAAATCAACACCCCATCATCAAAATTGAAAGCTAGAGGAGCAAGATCAAAAAAATTCAAAAGCTAGAAGAAGACAAGAAATAACTAAGATGGGGAGGACTCAAGATGGCGCTGTGAGAACAACCCAGGATTGAAGCTCTCGGTGAATCCGTGGAGAGGTGAGTCACAGCTGCATTTCCAGACTGATCTTTGTTGCCCACAGAACGGGGAAATTCCCAAGTATAAAGGAGACGCAGGACGCCAGGCAGAGGTACAGCCTGGTGAAGCCGGCAGCCGGGGTGGCGGCAGCCGGCCCTACCCAGCGCTACCCACAGGGCGCGCTTGTCCGGGTGCCCTGTTGAACCGGCAACCTGAGACCTGAGAGGGCTGAATTTGAGACTGAACGGGACTTGGAAAGTGGGCCAGCCCAGGGGATTGCAGGGACACAGCGTTTGCGGTAGCGCGGACAAAACGGCGATTCCAAATGCTCCCTGTGCAGACGGTCCCTGAGACGCTCTGTGGGGGAGGGGCGTCCACCATTACCGAGGCAACCTGCCCCTACTGAGATACATGCCCACTGCTGATGCAGCCTGCTGTTGCCGAGGCAACCCGCCCCTGAGATACACGCCCACTGCTGACGCAGCCTGCCGTTGTCGAGGCAACCCACTACAACAGAGAGACTCCGCCGCAGGGCGTAGCCTGTGGCGGAGACCACAGCAGAAGAGCAGAGCCTGCAGCAACAGGGCAAACCACACAACAGCAGGGCGAAGCCTCGGCAGGCAAATAGTGACTAGACTGCCTCCTAGCTGGGCAGGACACCTCAACGGACACCAAAAATAAAGCCCGAACCCCCCAAGACAGAGCATTTGGGAAAAAAAGGGTTTTTTAATGAGCTCTGTTGCAGCAGAATCAAACATAGCAGCCTAACAGCCCTGAATGAACAACAGAGCTCACAGCTCAGCAATTGAGCTCCTATAAAGTACAGACTGTCTCCTCAAGCAGCTCCCTGACCCCTCTATATCCAAAAGACTGGCATTTGGCAGGCATCATCCTGGAACAAAGATAGCAGAAAAAGAAACTGGTAGCATCCCTCACTGTTCCACAGCTGCTATAGGTGCACCCCAGACAAGCAGGGCCTGGAGTGGACCTCAGCAGTCGTACAGTGAAGGGGCTAGACTGGTAGAAGAAAAACCAAGTAACAGAAATACTTCATCACCAACAATCTGGGTGTCCACTCAGAGACCCAATCGAAAAGTCAGCAACTACGCAGATGACAAGTGGATAAATCCACAAAGATGGGAAGAAACCAGCGCAAAAAGGAGGAAAACACCCGAAATCAGAACACCTCGCCTCCTAGAAAGGACCAAAACTCCTCACCAGCAAGGGAACAAAGCTGGACAAAGAATGACTGTGATGAAATGACGGAATTAGACTTCAGAAGGTGGATAATGAGAAACTTGTGTGAGCTAAAAGAACATGTATTAAATCAATGCAAAGGAACTAAGGAACTTGAAAAAAGATATGAAAAAAGATTTGAGGAAATGATAACAAGAATGGATAACTTAGAGAGGAATATGAATGAATTAAAGGAGCTGAAAAACACAATATGAGAACTTCGCGAAGCATGCACAAGTTTCAATAGCCAAATTGACGAAGCAGAAGAAAGAATATTTGAAGTCAAAGATCAACTCAATGAAATAAAAAAGGAAACCAAGATCAGAGAAAAAAGCGCAAAAAGGAATGAACAAAGTCTCCAAGAAATGTGGGACTATGTGAAGAGACCTAACCTAAGTTTGATAGGTGTATCAGAAGGAGACGAAGAGAATAAATCCAAGCTGGAAAATACTCTTCAGGACATTATCCAGGAAAATTTCCCCCACCTAGCAAGACAGGCCAACACTCAAATGCAGGAAATACAGAGAACACCACAAAGATATTCCGCAAGAAAGCAACCCCAAGGCACATAATCGTCAGATTCAACAAGGTTGAAATGAAGGAGAAAATACTAAGCGCAGCCAGAGAGAAAGGTCGGGTCACCCACAAAGGGAAGCCCATCAGACTCACAGCAGATCTCTCAACAGAAACACTACAAGCCAGAAGAGAGTGGGGGCCAATATTCGACATTCTTAAAGAAAAGAACTTTCAACCTAGAATTTCATATCCAGCCAAACTGAGCTTCAGAAGTGAAGGAAAAATAAAATTCTTTGCGAACAAGCAAGTACTCAGAGATTTTGTCACCACCAGGCCTGCTTTACAAGAGTTCCTGAAAGAGGCACTACACATAGAAAGAAACAACCAGTACCAGCCATTCCAAAATCACACTAAATGCTAAAGAGCATCAACATAATGAAGAATCTACAACAACTAACGAGCAAAACAGCCACTTAGCATCAAAACGGCAGTATCAAATTCACACATAACAATATTAACCCTAAATGTAAATGGACTAAATGCACCAATCAAAAGACACAGACTGGCAAATTGGATAAAAAGCCAAAACCCATCAATGTGCTGTATCCAGGAAACCCATCTCACATGCAAGGATATACAAAGGCTCAAAATAAAGGGATGGAGGAAGATTTACCAAGCAAATGGAGAGCAAAAAAAAAAAAAAAAAAAAAAAAAGCAGGAGTTGCAATTCTCATCTCTGATAAAATAGACTTTAAAGCAACAAAGATCAAAAGAGACAAAGAAGGCCATTACATAATGGTAAAAGGATTGATACAACAAGAAGAGCTAACGATCCTAAACATATATGGACCCAATACAGGAGCACCCAGATACATAAGGCAAGTTCTTAACGACTTACAAAGAGACTTAGACTCCCACACAATAATAGCGGAGACTTTAACACTCCACTGTCAATAATAGATCAACCAGACAGAAAATCAACAAGGATATCCAGGGCTTGAACTCAGACCTGGAGCAAGCAAACCTGATAGACATTTACAGAACTCTCCACCCCAAATCCACAGAATATACATTCTTCTCAGCACCACATCACACCTACTCTAAAATTGATCAAAAAACTCAAAATCTAGCAGAAGACAAGAAATAACTAAGATCAGAGCTGAACTGAAGGAGATAGAGACACGAAAAACCCTTCAAAAAATCAATAAATCCAAGAGCTGGTTTTTTGAAAAGATCCACAAAATAGACAGACCACTAGCCAGATTGATAAAAAAGAAAAGAGAGAACAACCAAATAGATGCAATAAAAAATGATAAAGGGGAAATCACCACAGATTCCACAGAAAATCAAACCATCATCAGAGAATATTACAAATAACTCTATGCACATAAACTAGTAAACCTGGAAGAAATGGATAAATTCCTGGACTCCTGTGTCCTCCCAAGCCTAAACCAGGAGGAAGCTGAAACTATGAGTAGACCAATAACAAGGTCAGAGGTCGAGGCAGCAATTAAGAGCCTACCACACAAAAAAAGCCCAGGTCCAGACGGGTTCACAGCCGAATTCTACCAGACACACAAAAAGGAGCTGGTACCATTCCTTCTGAAACTATTCCAAATAATCCAAAAAGAGGGAATCCTTCCCAAATCATTTTATGAGACCAACATCATTCTGATACCAAAACCCGGCAGAGACCCAAAAGAAAAAAAAACTTCAGGCCAATATCCATGATGAACATAGATGCAAAAATCTTCAATAAAATATTGGCAAGCCGATTGCAACAGCAAATCAAAAAACTTATTCATCATGATCAAGTAGGATTCATCCCGGGGATGCAAGGCTGGTTCAACATACGCAAGTCTATAAATGTAATTCACCACATAAACCGAACCAAAAACAAAAACCACATGATTATCTCAATTGACGCAGAGAAGGCATTTGACAAAATTCAACAGCCCTTTATGCTAAAAACCCTCAATAAACTCGGTATCAATGAAACGTATCTCAAAGTAATAAAAGCTATTTATGACAAACCAACAGCCAATATCATACTGAATGGGCAAAAACTGGAAGCATTCCCTTTGAAATCCGGCACTAGACAAGGATGCCCTCTCTCACCACTCCTATTCAATATAGTACTGGAAGTTCTAGCCAGAGCAATCAGGCAAGAAAAAGAAATAAAGGGCATTCAAATAGGAAAAGTGGAAGCCAAATTGTCTCTATTTGTAGATGACATGATAGTATACCTAGAAGACCCCATTGCCTCAGCCCCAAAACTCCTGAAACCGATAAGCAACTTTGGCAAAGTCTCAGGATAAAAATCAATGTGCAAAAATCACAAGCATTCGTCTACACCAATAACAGACTTAAAGAAAGCCAAATCAAGAACGAACTGCCATTCACAATTGCCACAAAAAGAATAAAATACCTTGGAATACAACTCACAAGGAACGTAAGGGACCTCTTCAAGGAGAACTACAAACCACTGCTCAACAAAACCAGAGAGGACACAAACAGATGGAGAAACATTCCATGTTCATGATTAGGAAGAATTAATATCGTGAAAATGGCTATACTGCCCAAAGTAATTTACAGAATCAACGCTATCCCCATCAAGCTACTATTGACTTTCTTCACAGAACTGGAAAAAACCACCATGAACTTCATATGGAACCAAAAGAGAGCCTGCATAGCCAAGTCAATTCTAAGCAAAAAGAACACAGCGGGGTGCATCACACTACCAGATTTAAAACTATACTACAAGGCTACAGTAATCAAAACAGCATGGTACTGGTACCAAAACAGAGATATAGACCAATGGAACAGAACAGAGGCACCGGAGGCAACACAACATATCTACAACTATACAATCTTTGATAAACCTGACAAAAACAAGCAATGGGGAAAGGATTCCCTGTTTAACAAATGGTGTTGGGAAAACTGGCTAGCCATGTGCAGAAAGCTGAAACTGGACCCCTTCCTGACACCTTACACTAAAATTAACTCCAGATGGATTAAAGACTTAAACATAAGACCTGGCACAATAAAAACCCTAGAAGGAAATCTAGGCAAAACTATCCAGGACATAGGAGTAGGCAAGGACTTCATGAACAAAACACCAAAAGCATTGGCAACAAAAGCCAAAATAGACAAATGGGACCTAATGAAACCCCACAGCTTCTGCATGGCAAAAGAAACAGTCACTAGAGTGAATCGGCAACCAGCAGAATGGGAAAAAATTTTTTCAGTTTACCCATCTGACAAAGGGCTGATATCCAGAATTTACAAAGAACTCAAACGGATTTACAGGAAAAAACAAACAAGCCCATTCAAAAGTGGGCAAAGGATATGAACAGACACTTTACGAAAGAAGACATATATGAGGCCAACAATCATGTGAAAAAATGCTCATCGTCACTGGTCATCAGAGAGATGCAAATCAAAACCACATTGAGATACCATCTCATGCCAGTTAGAATGGCGATCATCAAAAAATCTGGAGACAACAGATGCTAGAGAGGATGTGGAGAAAAAGGAACACTTTTACACTGTTGGTGGGAGTGTAAATTAGTTCAACTATTGTGGAAGACAGTGTGGTGATTCCTCAAGGCCTTAGAAATAGAAATTCCATTTGACCCAGCAATCCCATTACTGGGTATATATCCAAAAGACTATAAATCGTTCTACTATAAGGACACATGTACACGAATGTTCATTGCAGCACTGTTTACAATAACAAAGACCTGGAATCAACCCAAATGCCCATTGAAAATAGACTGGATTGGAAAAAATGTGGCACATATACACCATGGAATATTATGCAGCAATGAGAAATGATGAGTTTGTGTTATTTGTAGGGACATGGATGAATCTGGAGAACATCATCCTCAGCAAACTGACACAAGAACAGAAAATGAAATACTGCATATTCTCACTCATAGGAGGGTGATGAAAAATGAGAACACATGGACACAGGGAGGGGAGTACTAAACACTGGTGTCTATTGGGGGGAAAGGGGAGGGCCAGTGGGAGGCAGAGATGGGGAGGGATAGCCTGGGGAGAAATGCCAAATGTTGGTGAAGGGGAGAAAGGAAGCAGAACACACTGCCATGTGTGTACCTATGCAACTGTCTTGCATGCTCTGCTCATGTACCCCAAAACCTAAAATGCAATTAAAAAATAAAAATAAAAAAATAAAAGCAGATGCCAGCTTTAAAAAAAAAAAAAAAGAAATATTAAGATTAGAGCAGAACTGAAGGAGGTAGAGATATAAAAAACACCCTTCAAAAAACCAATAAATCCAGGAGCTGATTTTTTGAAAAGATCAACAAAATACAGAGAGCACTCAGACTAATGAAAAGGAAAAGAGGGAGGAATTGAATAGATCCAATAAAAAATGATAAAAGGTACATCACCACTGATTCCACAGAAATACCAATTACCATCAGAGATTACTACCAATAACTCTATGCACATAAATCAGTAAATCTGGAAGAAATTGATAAATTCCTGAACACTTGCACCCTCCCAAGACTAAACTGGGAAGTTGAAACCCTGAATAGACCAATAACAAGGTCTGAAGTTGAGGCAGCAATTAATAACCTACCAATCAAAAAAAGTCCAGGTCCAGATGGGTTCACAGCCGAATTCTACCAGACATACAAAGAGGAGCTGGTACCATTCCTTCTTAAACTATTCCAAACAATACAAAAAGAGGAAATCCTCCCATTTTACGAGACCAACACCACCCTGATACCAAAACCTGGCAGAGACACAACTAAAAAAGGAAACTTCAGGCTAATATGTATGATAAACATTGATGCAAAAATCTTCAATAATATACTGGTAAACCAAATGCAAAAGCACATCAAAAAGCTTATCCATCACAATCAAGTATGCTCCATCCCAGGGATGCAAGGCTGGTTCAACATATGCAAATCTATTAATGTAATCCATCACATAAACAGAACCAAAGACCAAAACCACATGATTATCTCAACAGATGCGAGAAGGCCTTCAACAAAATTGAACAGCCCTTTATGCTAAAAACCCTCAATAAACTAGGTATCAGTGGAACGTATCTCAAAATAATAAAAGCTATTCATGACAAATCCACAGCCAATATCATACCGAATGGACAAAAACTGGAAGCATTCCCTTTGAAAACTGGCTGTAGACAAGGATGCCCTCTCTTACCACTCCTATTCAATATGGTACTGGAAGTTCTAGCCAGAGCAATCAGGCAAGAAAAAGAATGGGTATTCAGTTAGGAAAAGAGGTGGCCAAATTGTCTCTATTTGCAAATGACATGATTGTATGTTTAGAAGACCCCATCATTTCAGCCCCAAATCTCCTTAAACTGATAAGCAACTTCAGCAAAGTCTCAGGATACAAAATCAATGTTCAGAAATCACAAGCATTCCTGTACACCAATACAGACAAACAGAGAGCCAAATCATGAGTGAACTCCCATTCACAATCGCTACAAAGGGAATGAAATACCCAGAAATACAACTAACAAAGAATGTAAAGGACCTCCTTAAGGAGAACTACAAACCCCTGCTCAAATAAATAAGAGAGGACACAAACAGATGAAAAAACATTCCATAGTCATGGTTAGGAAGAATAAATATCGTGAAAACAGCTATATTGCCTAAAGTAATTTATAGATTCAACCCTATCCCCATCAAGCTACCAATGACCTTCTTCACAGAACTAGAAAAAAACTACTTTAAACTTCATATGGAACCAAAAGAGAGCCTCCAGAGCCAAGACAATCCTAAACAAAAAGAACAAAGCTGGAGGCATCATGCTACCTGACTTCAAACTATACTACAAGGCTACAGTAATCAAAACAGCATGGTACTGGTACCAAAACAGAGACACAGACCAATAGAACAGAACAGAGGCCTCAGAAGCAACACCACACATCTGCAACCATCTGATCTTTGACAAACCTGACAAAAACAGGCCATGGGAAAAGGATTCCCTGTTCAATAAATGGTGTTGGGAAAACTGGCTAGCCATATGCAGAAAGCTAAAACTGGACCCCTTCCTTACACTAAAATTAACTCCAAATGGATTAAAGATTTAAATGTAAGACATAACACCATAAAAACCCCAGAAGAAAACCTAGGCAAAATCATTCAGGACATAGGCATAGGCAAGGACTTCATGACTAAAACCCCAAAAGCAATGGCAACATAAGCCAAAATAGACAAATGGGATCTAATTAAACTGTACAGCAGAAGAAACAATCATTAGCGTGAACTGGCAACCAACAGAATGGGAAAAAGTTTTTGCAATCTACCCATCAGACAAAGCTAATAATATCCAGAATCTACAAAGAACTAAAGCAGATTTATAAGAAAAAAAAAACCCATTCAAAAGTGGGTGAAGGATATGAACAGACACTTTTCAAAAGAAGACATTTATGAGTCCAACAAATATGAAAAAATGCTCATCATCACTGGTCGTTAGAGAAATGGAAATCAAAACCACATTGAGATACCATTTCATGCCAGTTAGAATGATTATCTTTAAAAAATCTGGAGACAACAGATGCTGGAGAGAATGTGGAGAAGTAGGAACACTTTTACACTATTGGTGGGAATGTAAATTAGTTCAACCATTGTGGAAGACAGTGTGGCACTTCCTCAAGGACCTAGAACTAAAAATTTCATTTGACCCAGCAATCCCATTACTGGGCATTTAACCAAAGGACTATAAATCATTCTATTATAAAGACACATTCACGCATATGTTCATTGCAGCACAGTTTACAATAGCAAAGACCTGGAACCAACCCAAATGCCCATCAATGATAGACTGGACAAAGAAAAGGTGGCACATATACACCATGGAATACTATGCAGCCATAAAAAATGATGAGTTTATGTCCTTTGTAGGGACATGGATGAATCTGGAAACCATTATTCTCAGCAAATTGACACAAGAACAGAAAGCCAAATACCGAATGTTCTCACTCACAGGCAGGTGTTGAACAATGAGAACACATGGGCACAGGGAGGTAACATCACACACAGGGGCATGTTGGGGGCGGGGGATTAGGAGAGGGACAGCAGGGGGCAGGGAGGTTGGGGAGGGATAACACTGGGAGAAATGGCTGATGTAGATGATGGGGGGATGGAGCGAGTAAACCACCGTGGCATGTGTGTACCTATGCAATGATCTTACAAGATCTGCACGTGTACCCCAGAACTTAAGGTACAATTAAAAAAAAAAGTCCTCCTAATTTCCATTCATCCTTGATCCAAGTCAACTGCATTTCTGGATGGAACCCTCCCACTTCCCGCAGCCACAATAACTTTCTTCCTTTTCTGTGTTCTCATGTTACATGGTTTATGCCTCTGCAGCAGTGGTTAAAAGTGAGGACCCAGGAATTAGACTGTTCTTAAACAAGCTATGTAACCTTGGGCAATTTAACCTTACCAAAACCCCACTTAATAGGGTGGCTGTGAAGATTAAAAGAGAAAATGCATGTAAAGGGTTAGATAGTGCCTGGCACAGAATAGGTACTTGGTAAATGTTAGCTTCACTATTATCCTTCCGAATTTTAATCTGTCTGCTTTTATGTTTCTATGTCCTTCGCTGTCCTGTGAGTGCCTTCAAGGTAAAGGCTCTATGTTAGTCACCTTTCCATCCTCCACTGTCTAGTACAATGACTTAATAATTCTTTGCTAAACAATTATTGACCCCCTATATACTACACTTCTATATTTGGGAAGGCAATCTTCCATCATATAAAACTCCCACTCTCCCCTAACTGCACCTCAGTTGAATGTTCCTGAATAAGTGAGAGTTGACATTGGTTTAAAAAATAATTGTAGCATACTTAAAAGATCTGTAGTTTTTCCAGAATTCAGCAGTTCAAATTTAGATGCGTTGTCCACAAAACAGCTGGAAATGTTTATTTTCAATTTTAAACATGCAGTTTATGGTAAAACATACAATTTAATACTTGGAAAAATGCAACATGACTTATTTAATTATTGGCATGAATAGATAGAGCATTTCATAATAATATGGCAACAGAATAGAAGTCAGTTTTTTGATGAAAGGCACTATTTTGATACAAACTATAAACAAATATGCAGTTCTCCCTAGTTGAAGATTATGCCACTTGGTGTTAGCTTTGACTTTTTTTTTTTTTTTTGAGATGGAGTCTTGCTCTGTCGCCAGGCTGGAGTGCAGTGGCACAATCTCAGCTTACTGCAACCTCCACCTCCTGGGTTTAAGCGATTCTTCCACCTCAGCCTCCCAAGTAGCTGGGACCACAGGCTCGTGCCACCACGCCCGGCTAAATTTTTTTTTTTTTTTTTGTATTTTTAGTAGAGATAGGGTTTCACCATGTTGGCCAGGATGGTCTCATTCTCTTGACCTTGTGATCTGTCCACCTCAGACTCCCAAAGTGCTGGGATTACAGGTGTGGGCCAGTTTGACTGATTTTTAAAGCAGTAGTACTGGGTTTAGGATAAGCTGCCCATCCATATTAAAAATAGTGAAGATAATAATAATAAAAACAACAGCAGCTGCTATGTATTACATGCTTACTATGTGCCAGACATTGAGCTAATATTTTGCATTTGTTAATTTTTGTTATCACAACAACCTAACAAGGCATATATTATTATCTCAGTTTAACAGATGAGGAAACTGAGGCTTAGCAGGTGTATAAGTTTCCTGTGGATGCTGTAACAAACTACTATAAACTTGGTGGTTTAAAATAATAGAGATTTATTCTCTTACAGATTTGGAGGCCAGAAGTCAGACATCAGGGTGTCAGCAGGGCAGCTGAAGTTCCAAGGGAGCATCCATTCCTTGCCTCTTCCTGCTTCTGGGGGCTGTTGCATTCTTTGGCTTATGGCCACATCACTCCAATCTCTGCCTCCATTTTCATATTGCCTTCTCCTCTGTGTGTGTGATGTCTATTCTCTCTGTCTCTTTCTTATGAGGTCACTTGTTTTGGCATTTAGGTCCCATTTGGGTAATCAAGATCCTTAAGTACTCACACCTGAAAAACCTCACTACATATGGTAACATTCACAGGTTCCAGGGATTAGGATGTGGACATATCGTTGGAGTCATTATCAGCCTACTTCAGTAGGATTAAGCAACTTGAGTAAAATTCATAATCAGTAAGTGGCAGCTGTGAGAGCTGAACCCTAATCTATTTGACTTCAGAGTTTGTACTCCTTGTATCATTTCTCAAAGTAGGCATTTGTAAGATGGCTTTCTTACCAGGAAGCAGTGGTAGGCAGGGGTGACGGGACAGAGACAAAAAAGTTCAGAAGTAGGGATTCACCTTGTAGGAGGGGAGGCAGTGCGGTAATCTATTTTCTCTCTGTTTCAGTTTCTTTATTTAAAATGGTAACTCTCCAGAAGGACTGCATAGGAAGAGGGCCAGATGCTCTGGGGAGATTCAGTGGGTCTCACCTCAGGTGTTTCTAATAAAAAAGCCAAGTGTCAGGAAGCCTCAGTGGGGACCCTTGGTTTTGGCAGGCAGGCAGCATTCAACATCCAGGAGGACTGAGAACCATGACAGAAGAACTTGTGATTGTGGTGTCTGAGATGATCCTACAGTCTATACGGGTTTTCTCCCTACCCCTATTTTTTGTTTTCCATAAGGTATGGTTTGGCCATGAGGCCAGGAAGATTTCACAGGCTGAACAAAAATTCTGCCAGGGACAAAGACACTATGATTGTCTCCTAATGTTTGGTTTGGATCATGAACTAAGCCAGTGAGTATGAGAAACTAGAATATTTTTCTGCTTCAATTCACAAACTCTACACAGATCCTAAAAGGCATCTTATGGCCTGGTTGTCATCTTGCTCTGTCTAGCAGAGCTGATATTATGAACACTTACAAAGTTAGATTCCATTTAATTTTTAAAGTAATCATGTCACAACTTACAGAAAAAAGTTGTTTAAAAAGCCCATATTGTGAAGAAAGTGAAAATATGTCAAAGTACCTTGTAGATGGAAATAGTCTAAAGGAAATAATTTTGAAAAGTCACTGCTCTCAACTTTAGATAGTGTCAGTTTTAAATAATGGAATGTTAAAAAGAAAGCCTGGGAAAAGGTACATATGCTATATATAAAATAACAGTGCAACAAACATCCACCCCACCTTTCCTGACAGAAACAGCAAGGTCTAGCTCCAGTGGAGAAAAGCAGAGAGGAATATTTTTATCTTACTATTGCCAAGGACTAGCCATTTTTGGATCAGTCATTCCTGATCAAGATGATTTTAATGCCCCAAACTAAAGACTTCGGAAAATTACATATTTAATTTTTACCATCTGAAGGCTATAACAAAGAGAATATATGAAAACAAAAACTTGAGGACAATTTATAAGCTTTTAATATTTAAACCTTTGCATAATAGATAAAACCTTTGGATAATTCATGGACACATGGTTTTGAACATCTTATTCTGAAAACTTTAAAGCATATAGAAAAGTCAAAATAATTGTATATCTGCATACCCACCATTTAGATTAGGGGTTGGCAAACCCTAATTTGTCCTGGGGCCAAATCTAGTTGCCTACCTGTTTTTGTAAATAAAGTTTTAGTAGAATGCAGCCATTCTCATTAGTTCAGATACTGTCTCTGGCTGCTTTTGCACTACAATAGCAGGCTTGAGCAGTTTCCACAGAGACTGCAAAGCTTAAGTACTTACAATCTGACCCTTTACAGAAAAATTTTGCCAACCCCTGATTTCAATAATATAGTTAACAAATGGCTGTATTTGCTTGATCGCATATTTATCCATCAGCCCAGTATAAACTTATTGTTCACAGTGAAAAAATACAGTCATTTGGTGGTCAGATTCATTCCTTAAATAGTTAAGGATTATTACTATAACTAAAAATTCTAAGAGAAAAAACTAAATTTGAAAAGTGGAGAAGTCACTTAACTTTGCTATTTGGCATTATAATTAAGCTTATTCTCAGCCATCATGTACAATTCAGTTAATCTTGTTTTTGCATCTAACATTGTACATTAGTTAATCAGGGTCTAAAAGAACTAGAAGAGTCCTTTCTATGCTAAACACAGAGTTAGAGTTCTAGGTGTTTTGGGGGATGTGAAGATGGATCAGACCAAAAGCCTGTCCTCAAAGCATATAGTTGAGTTTCAGCATGACTACTGTAAAACAGCAGACAGTGTTTTTATTCAACGTTGTAAGAGTACAGTAAGTGCTGGGGGCATAGAGGAAAGGTGAGGTTTACCTTTTATTTCTCCTGGATAGGTGAGCTCCTGAAAGAAACAGCCTTTGATATGGGTCTTTAAAGACATTTGGAAATGAGGGGAGGAAAATGAAGGGCAGTCTTTATGAGGTAAGATCGGGAAAGCATTTGCAAGCATTTGGCTTTCTGGTGGAATATACAAAGCTTGTGAAATTTAAACACGCTTATGAAACATGTATAGGGTTTTCATTATCATTGGCTTCTAATGACCTGTAATCATGTGACAACTTTTAGTAAAAACAAACAATAATCTTATGACATTGTGGTTTACTGGAGGGTAATTGCTAATCATTCTCTTCCTGCTAGCACATTAGCTGGTTAGGTTCTTGGCAGTGATACAATTTAAACAATCATTTTCCATGTAGTACCTTCAATGCCTTAAATGAGTTAATGCAACCTCCAGTAAAGACATTGCTATGAATATGTCTTAAAAAAAATAAAAAGTGTAGATAAATCTTTAAGTGTGAAGATAATCATGATATTAGTTTGGTGCAAAAGTAATTGTGGTTTTGTACCAATCAAATAGTATTATTTGGGAGACCGACTCAAGATGGCACGGTGAGAACAACCCAGGATTGAAGCTCTCGGTGAACACGCAAAGGGTGAGTCAGGGCCGCATTTCCAGACGGATCTTTGTTGCCCACAGAACGGGGAAATTCCCAGGTATAAAAGAGATGCGGGATGCCAGCGCAGCGGTTTTGGCTGGTGCAGCTGGCGGCCGGTGCAGCCGGTGGCCGGCGCTGCAGTGCAGCAACGCTCCACAGCGCTCCGCACAAAGCACACTGGTCCAGGTGCCCTGTTGAACCGGTAATCTGAGACTTGAGAGGGCAGATTGGCATATCCATCTGATTGAACGGGACTTGGACAGTGAGCCAGGCCAGAAGATTCCAGAGAAACGGTGTTTGGGCCAAACGGCAGTGGGACAAACAAAACAGCGATTCCAAACACTCCGGGTGGAGAGTTTCACTGCAGGCACGGCTGAACCCAGGATGGTGCAGCTTGGTGGGGGAGGGGCGTTTGCCATTACCAAGGCAACCTGCCCCTACTGATGCAGCCTGCCATTGCCGAGGCAACCCACCACAACAGAGAGACTCCGCCGCAGGGTGTAGTCTATGGCAGCAGGGCGGAGACCGCAGCAGCAGGGCAGAGTCTCAGCAGGCAAATAGTGACCTCCTAGCTGGGCAAGACAGTGCAACGGACACTCACAAAGAAAACCCCAAGCCCCCTGAGACAGAGCATCTGAGAAAAAAGGTTTTTTTTTTTATGAGTTCTGCTGCAGCAGAATTAAATGTAGCAGCCTAACAGCCCTGAATGAACAACAGAGCTCACAGCTCAGCACTTGAGCTCCTATAAAGTACAGACTGTCTCCTCAAGCAGCTCCCTGACCCCTTTATATCCAGAAGACTGACATTTGGCAGGCATCATTCTGGGACAAAGATAGCAGAAAAAGAAACTGGTAGCATCCCTCACTGTTCCACAGCCACTATAGGTGCACCCCAGACAAGCAGGACCTGGAGTGGACCTCAGCAGTCATACAGTGGAGGGGCTAGACTGGTAGAAGGAAAACCAAGTGACAGAAATACTTCATCATCAACAATATGGGCGTCCACTCAGAGACCCAATCGAAAAGTCAGCAACTACTCAGACGACAGGTGGATAAATCCACAATGATGGGAAGAAACCAACGCAAAAAGGAGGAAAACATCCGAAATGAGAACACCTCAAGTCCTACAAAGGACCAAAACTCCTCACCAGCAAGGGAACAAAGCTAGACAGAGAATGTCTGTGACAAAATGATGGAATTAGACTTCAGAAGGTGGATAATGAGAAACTTTTGTGAGCTAAAAGAACATGTTTTAAATCAATGCAAAGAAACTAAGAACCTTGAAAGAAGATTTGAAAAAAGATTCAAGGAAATGATAACAAGAATGGATAACTTAGAGAGGAATATGAATGAATTGAAGGAGCTGAAAAACACAATACGAAAACTTCACGAAGCATGCACAAGTTTCAACAGCCAAATTGACCAAGCAGAAGAAAGAATATCAGAAGTCGAAGATCAACTCAATGAAATAAAACAAGAAACCAAGATTAGAGAAAAAAGCGCAAAAAAGGAATGAACAAAGTCTCCAAGAAATGTGGGACTATGTGAAGAGACCTAACCTATGGTTGATAGGTGTACCAGAATGTGACGAAGAGAATGAATCCAAGCTGGAAAATGCTCTTCAGGATATTATCCAGGAAAATTTCCCCCACCTAGCAAGGCAGGCCAACACCGAAATGCAGGAAATACAGAGAACACCACAAAGATATTTCGCAAGAAGAGCAACCCCAAGGCACATAATCGTCAGATTCACCAGGGTGGAAATAAAGGAGAAAATACTAAGGGCAGCCAGAGAGACAGGGCAGGTCACCCACAAATGGAAGCCATCAGACTCACAGCAGATCTCTCGGCAGAAACTCTACAAGCCAGATGAGAGTGGGGGCCAATATTCAACATCCTTAAAGAAAAGAACTTTCAACCTAGAATTTCATATCCAGCCAAACTGAGCTTCATAAGTGAAGGAAAAATAACATCCTTTGTGAACAAGCAAGTACTCAGAGATTTTGTCACCACCAGGCCTGCTTTACAAGAGCGCCTAAAGAGGCACTACAAGTAGAAAGGAACAACCAGTACCAGCCATTCCAAAAATCACACTAAATGCTAAAGAGCATCAATATAATGAAGAATCTACATCAACTAACGGGCAAAACAGCCAGCTAGCATCAAAATGGCAGTATCAAATTCACATATAACAATATTAACCCTAAATGTAAATGGGCTAAATGCACCAATCAAAAGACACAGACTGGCAAATTGGATAAAAAGCCAAAACCCATCAGTGTGCTGTATCCAGGAAACCCATCTCACATGCAAGGATACACAAAGGCTCAAAATAAAGGGATGGAGGAAGATTTACCAAGCAAATGGAGAGCAAAAAAGAGCAGGAGTTGCAATTCTCATCTCTGATAAAATAGACTTTAAAGCAACAAAGATCAAAAGAGACAAAGAAGGCCATTACATAATGGTAAAAGGATCGATACAACAAGAAGAGCTAACAATCCTAAACATATATGGACCCAATACAGGAGCACCCAGATACATAAGGCAAGTTCTTAATGACTTACAAAGAGACTTAGACTCCCACACAATAATAGTGGGAGACTTTAACATTCCACTGTCAATAACATATCAACCAGTCAGAAAATCAACAAGGATATCCAGGGCTTGAACTCAGACCTGGAACAAGCAAACCTGATAGACATTTACAGAACTCTCCACCCCAAATCCACAGAATATATATTCTTCTCAGCACCACATCACACCTACTCTACAATTGACCACATAATTGGAAGTAAATGCAAATGCAAAACAACTGAAATCATAACAAACAGTCTCTCAGACCATAGTGCAATCAAGTCAGAACTCAGAATTCAGAAACCAACCCAGAACTGCACAGCTTCATGGAAACTGAACAACTGGCTCTTGAATGTTGACTGGATAAACAATGAAATGAAGGCAGAAATAAAGAAGTTCTTTGAAACCAATGAGAACAAAGACACAACATGCCAGAATCTCTGGGACACATTTAAAGCAGTCTCTACAGGAAAGTATATAGCAATAAGTGCCCATATGAGGAGAATGGAGAGATCCAAAATTGACACCCTATCGTCAAAATTGAAAGAGCTAGAGGAGCAAGATAAAAAAAACTCAAAACCCAGCAGAAGACAAGAAATAACTAAGATCAGAGCTGAACTGAAGGAGACAGAGACACGAAAAACCCTTCAAAAAATCAATAAATCCAAGAGCTGGTTTTTTGAAAAGATCCACAAAATAGACAGACCACTAGTCAGATTGATAAAAAAGAAAAGAGAGAACAACCAAATAGATGCAATAAAAAATGATACAGGGGAAATCACCACAGATTCCACAGAAATTCAAACCATCATCAGAGAATATTACAAACAACTCTATGCGCATAAACTAGTAGACTTGGAAGAAATGGATAAATTCCTGGACTCCTGTTTCCTCCCAAGCCTAAACCAGGAGGAAGCTGAAACTATGAATAGACCAATAACAAGGTCAGAAGTCGAGGCAGCAATTAAGAGCCTACCACACAAAAAAAGCCCAGGTCCAGACGGGTTCACAGCCGAATTCTACCAGACACACAAAAAGGAGCTGGTACCATTCCTTCTGAAACTATTCCAAATAATCCAAAAAGAGGGAATCCTTCCCAAATCATTTTATAAGACCAACATCATCCTGATACCAAAACCCGGCAGAGACCCAACAAGAAAAGAAAACTTCAGGCCAATATCCATGATGAACAAATAATCCAAAAAGAGGGAATCCTTCCCAAATCATTTTATGAGACCAACATCATCCTGATAACAAAACCAGACAGAGACCCAACAAGAAAAGAAAACTTCAGGCCAATATCCATGATGAACATAGATGCAAAAATCATCAATAAAATACTGGCAAACCGATTGCAACAGCAAATCAAAAAACTTATTCATCATGATCAAGTAGGATTCATCCCAAGGATGCAAGGCTGGTTCAACATACACAAGTCTATAAACGTAACTCACCACATAAACAGAACCAAAAATAAAAACCACATGATTATCTCAATTGACGCAGAGAAGGCATTTGACAAAATTCAACAGCCCTTTATGCTAAAAACCCTCAATAAACTCGGTATCGATGGAACGTATCTCAAAGTAATAAAAGCTATTTACGACAAACCAACAGCCAATATTATACTGAATGGGCAAAAACTGGAAGCATTCCCTTTGAAATCCGGCACTACACAAGGATGCCCTCTTTCACCACTCCTATTCAATATAGTGCTGAAAGTTCTAGCCAGAGCAATCAGGCAAGAAAAAGAAATAAAGGGCATTCAAATAGGAAAGGTGGAAGCCAAATTGTCTCTATTTGCAGACGACATGATAGTATACCTAGAAGACCCCATCGCCTCAGCCCAAAAACTCCTGAAACTGATAAGCAACTTCAGCAAAGTCTCAGGATATAAAATCAATGTGCAAAAATCACAAGCATTTGTCTACACCAATAACAGATTTAAAGAAAGCCAAATCAAGAACGAACTGCCATTCACAATTGCTACAAAAAGAATAAAATACCTTGGAATACAACTCACAAGGAACGTAAGGGACCTCTTCAAGGAGAACTACAAACCACTGCTCAACGAAATCAGAGAGGACACAAACAGATGGAGAAACATTCCATGTTCATGGTTAGGAAGAATTAATATCGTAAAAATGGCTATACTGCCCAAGGTAATTTACAGAATCAACACTATCCCCATCATGCTACCATTGACTTTCTTCACAGAACTGGAAAAAACCACCATGAACTTCATATGGAACCAAAAGAGAGCCCGCATAGCCAAGTCAATTCTAAGCAAAAAGAACACAGCGGGGGGCATCACACTACCGGATTTCAAACTATACTACAAGGCTACAGTCATCAAAACAGCATGGTACTGGTACCAAAACAGAGATATAGACCAATGGAACAACACAGAGGCATCGGAGGCAACATGACATATCTACAATCATACAATCTTTGATAAACCTGACAAAAACAAGCAATGGGGAAAGGATTCCATGTTTAACAAATGGTGTTGGGAAAACTGGCTAGCCATGTGCAGAAAGCTGAAACTGGACTCCTTCCTGACACCTTACACTAAAATTAACTCCAGATGGATTAAAGACTTAAACATAAGACCTGGCACCATAAAAACCCTAGAAGAAAATCTAGGCAAAACCATCCAGGACATAGGAGTAGGCAAGGACTTCATGAACAAAACACCAAAAGCATTGGCAACAAAAGCCAAAATAGACAAATGGGACCTAATCAAACTCCACAGCTTCTGCACGGCAAAAGAAACAGTCACTAGAGTGAATCGGCAACCAACAGAATGGGAAAAAATTTTTGCAGTTTACCCATCTGACAAAGGGCTGATATCCAGAATTTACAAAGAACTCAAACAGATTTACAGGAAAAAAACAAACAAGCCCATTCAAAAGTGGGCAAAGGATATGAACAGACACTTTACAAAAGAAGACATATATGAGACCAACAATCATATGAAAAAATGCTCATCATCACTGGTCATCAGAGAGATGCAAATCAAAACCACCATCTCACGCCAGTTAGAATGGCGATCATTAAAAAATCTGGAGACAACAGATGCTGGAGAGGATGTGGAGAAAAAGGAACACTTTTACACTGTTGGTGGGAGTGTAAATTAGTTCAACCATTGTGGAAGACAGTGTGGCGATTCCTCAAGGCCTTAGAAATAGAAATTCCATTTGATCCAGCAATCCCATTACTGGGTATATATCCAAAAGACTATAAATTGTTCTACTATAAGGACACATGCACACGAATGTTCATTGCAGCACTGTTTACAATAGCAAAGACCTGGAACCAACCCAAATGCCCATTGATGATAGACTGGACAGGGAAAATGTGGCACATATACACCATGGAATATTATGCAGCAATCAGAAATGATGAGTTTGTGTCATTTGTAGGGACATGGATGAATCTGGAGAACATCATTCTCAGCAAACTGACACAAGAAAAGAAAATGAAGTACCGCATATTCTCACTCATAGGCGGGTGATGAAAAATGAGAACACATGGACACAGGGAGGGGAGTACTAAACACTGGGGTCTATTGGGGGAAAAGGGGAGGGCCAGCGGGGGTGGGGAGCTGGGGAGGTATAGCCTGGGGAGAAATGCCAAATGTGGGTGAAGGGGAGAAAGGAAGCAGAACACACTGCCATGTGTGTACCTATGCAACTCTCTTGCATGTTCTGCACATGTACCCCAAAACCTAAAATGCAATAAAAAATAAAAAAAAATAGTATTATTTATGTGAAACACTAAAAAGTATACCCATGTTTAATGTAGAGGGACTGCTAAATAAATTATGATACTGTGGTGAAATAAAATGTAGGTTCTAAATATTGTTTTTCTGATAAAATTTTAATGATACAGGAAATGGCAATTGTCTAGTATTTGAAGATAAAAGCCATATACAAAAAGATACCTTATAAAATTGTATGTATAACATATTTGTTATATGAGGTCTGCTACCCCAATTTGGGGTCTGCTACTTACTTTTAACAAAGAAATTTCACCTAATGGAATGAACCAAAAAAACCTGGGAAATGAAAATATATGAATAAGAATTTTGTCACATGTTCTCCATATGGGAAAATTTATAAAAATAATGTATCCTGGGTTCTGGTGACATGGCTTACTGAAATACCCCCATATTATCTTCTTTCCTCACTTCCAGCACATATAAATACAAGACAAAACATTGCAACAAAAAATTTAAATTTTAAACTCAAAGTAAAGTGAGAGAACTCTCTTGGTGCCAAAAACAATGAGGAAATGTGAAGCCAGCTGTGTAACTTCATGAGCTGATGCCA
Source organism: Callithrix jacchus (assembly GCF_049354715.1). Classification (NCBI taxonomy): domain Eukaryota; kingdom Metazoa; phylum Chordata; class Mammalia; order Primates; family Cebidae; genus Callithrix; species Callithrix jacchus. The sequence goes on along the minus strand of NC_133513.1, from coordinate 84,486,381 downwards.
CAGTGACTCAGGAAGATACAGATCTGGAAGTAGACCATGGGACTAGTAGCCAGGGACTAAATATCTGTTTTTATTTGAGGATAGAAGGTGTGGGCTTGGACCCTTGTAAGATAGGAAACTAGTTCTGAGAACTAGAACCCTTAAATGGCTACACTCTTAGTAAAAGGGGACTAGAAGCACTTTGTCTGCCTACTCAGGGAAGTGATCCAAAGCATCTCCCTACCTTAGAGAAATCAGAGTCCCAGCTTGTGTCCTGTGTGAGTGGAGTTCACATCTATATTTACACAAGTAATCCCAGAATTCTCAAGCCAAGAAAAACATGAACATAGGTAACAACCCAGTGCAACTTGTGGAAGCAAATACCAAACCTCTTTGCAGCAACCCTTTTGTAACACAGGACCTCCTACCTACCTCCCACTTGCCCCCCCGGACCAAATCCCTCCTGGAAACATGCTCAGAGTAAAAAAATACAAACGCATAAGGAAGAAATACTCCCTGAGGGAGAGTCAACAGACCAAACGGAATGAGTAACCCACATATTTGAGATCAGGGAGCTGAAGGATATTATAAAAATATGTTTAAAATGATAAAAATACATAAAAGGCAGCACCCCACTGCCAGTAAAGCAGACACATAAAATTAACTATCACAGTCTTGAACCCAGACTTGTGTGTCAGCTCTGCACTCCAGGTTCTTCTACTTGACTTAATCATGGTAGTGTGAGGACTCACCAGCCAAGCAGAAAGTGAAGTCTTCAGAAGTGACTGAAGAAAGGAGCTGTTCTTGATGTTGTTACTATCTGGATTCTGATATGAGGAATTACTTGTCTTTTCAAAAGAAATGGGCTAAGAGCACATTGACTACAAGGGACTTAGTAAGGTCTTTGAAAGGTGCAGTTTTTAGACTCCCCTATCTAAAAGACCCATACGTGAACAAGGCTGTCTAACCTTTAATTCTTTAGTTTTAAGACTTAAATAAGTGAAATGTTTAAGGTAACGAACAGGTAAGACCCAGCACTCATTGTGCACTTTTGATTATGCCATTCCTCAATGGAGCTTGACCTCATTCCTTTCTTGGATTATACCCTGGGAAAAGTATAGCCTTACAGGTAAGAAAGTGTGCTACCAGGAAACTTCTTTTCCTTTTCCCCACTCACATCAGTTCCTTGCACTTGACCAGCCTGATGTTTCATCAAGATGAACTGAAAGGAATCTCTGAATGACAAAAAGGGACACAAGAGTAACCCACTTACAAAACTTCAGGCATAGTTAATCCTCCAAAAATGACCTCAAAGTAAAACAGCAAAACAAGCAAAAAGAAGTGAGAGCTTTTTGAAAACATTTGTTGGTCATTACAATCTTTTTCACCTAGTAATTTACATGTACCATTTGTTCACACAGTCAGTTAATAGTGCCAGTCATTGCTCAGTCACTGGGCATTTACCAGTGAAGAAAACTGACAAAACCCCTGACCTTGTGAAGATTATCCTGTAATTGGGCAGGACAGAAAGGAACTAAAATGAATAAGAAAATTATACAGATGTTAAAAGGTGATAAGTTACATGAAGAGAAATAAAACAGAGGGAGAAGTTGCTATTTTAAATAGAGTGCTCAAGAAAGGCCCTAATGAGAAGGTGATATTTGGGCAAAGACCCAAAGGAAGAACTGAGGGAATGAATCTGAGTAGAGTATTCTAGGGAGAGGGATCTGCAAGTGTAACAACTGAGCACGGAATCTATGATGATTAAAAAAGAATATGGAGGACTTTAAAAAAATGCAACAGACCCTTGTTCCATCTTTTCTTCTGGCAGCATCACTGTCCAAAGGTGATTGTCTTATTTCTTTTTAATTGGTTCTGGTTTTAGTTCTGTTGGTTACTTCCAGATCCTGATTAACATGTGCATATAGCTCCACTTTAATTTATCAGTTTTAGATGTTATCTGCTAACCTACTTCAGATGAGGATTTAGCTCATATCATTCTTCCTCCTCTCCTTATTCCACCCTATATTTGATTGAGTTTTAGTCATGACATGAACTACTATTATAACTTTAATGCACACTCAGACTTCTATTTCTGGTTCTATTGATTTTGTGAGGAAAGAACTGCTGCAATAGGGGAGTACAGATAGATCCCTGGGGTTGGGCAAAGGTCAGAAATCTGGATATGGGCACAGAGTCCAGAGCCTTTGAATAGACACACAGAGTTCAAAGCTGCTCAGCATCTAGATCAGTCTCCAAGGACAAGGATGATGAAATGTCAGTACCATTGGTCAAAGTGCAAATTGAGATTAAGAGTGGGAAGCACAGGTGGGGCTGATGTGGGGGACTCATTCATGGAAAGTCTAGAGTTTAAGGATCAGAAATCTGAATCTCTGGAGAGACCAAGGTATTGGGCTCTCTTCCATGAGCTGAGAAGTGCTCTCCCCATGGCAAATTCTAGCTCTTGGCTGGCATACTGTGCCACTTATTTGCTCGTTTGATGTATTAGGTTGGGGCAAAAGTAATTTTTTCTTTTTTTGCCATTAAAAGCAATGGCAAAAACCTCAATTACCTTTGCACCAACCTAATACTTCCTCTGTTCTGCTCTAATTTCCAAGAGGGCTGCCTTGTACACTGCATTTCCCAAGCTTCTTCACAACTGGCTTCTATCTATGTTTTACCCATGGGGAACTCAGTGGGGAGGTTGGAGCAAAATAGAAAAAGAGAAGTCAGGATATTTAATTCCCTGTTTCTCTGATTCAGAGGGTGTCTTGAGTTTCTAGCTTCTGTCTTGTTGCTCTGGCTTCTGGATTTTGCTAATGTGGTTGTAGCAACCTCCTGCTGTTGTGAATCCCTTAGTTACCTCATTTTTCTTTGGCCTCTCAACTCTTCCAAAACATTTTTAACTGGTTCCCTAAATTAACTTAACTCCGTGGAATCCCCTAACATGGGCTACAGTTTAATGAGTGGACCCTGATTAATATATGTTCTGGACACCGAGGACATTTTTCTATTACTGAAATAAACCCACCACTTACCGGCTAGTAAATAAAGATAGTACTAGATTTTAGGCAGATTCCTTATGATTATTACTATTTTTTTTTAACTTTAACCTTTATTTTCCTTCCTTTCAGCAGTGTTTTCACAGATGATTATTGTCTAGTGCCTCTGACACACTCTAGCAATGGCAGCTTAGAACAGATGCTGGACACTTTGCCTTTGGTAACTGTCAACCCAGATGGAGTAGGGCAAAAAGTGTTCTTGAACAAAAGGACAATTTAGATGTAAATAAATCATTCGAGCATATAGCATATACCTAGCTGTTCCTGGAGGTAAAACTGGAAAACTGTTGACTAAAATATGAACCCTATAATTACAAAAGGCTACCAGATAACTAGTGAATTAGCAATGTAATTCATATCTACTAGGAAGTTCCAGAAGAATCATGGGAATTATGGGCTGGTAAATTATTTTCACTGTGACTCTGGAAGGTACAACATTTCTGGAAGATAATTAGGCAATATATATCCTAAATCTTCAATGTGTTTGATCGCATTTTCACTTCTAGAAATTTGTCATATAAAAATAATAATGGATTTATGCTTTCTCATTCCAGTTCATTACAGTCTAATTGCTGACTTGAAAGAAAAAAAATTCACCTATATTTCCATCAAAAGAGACTTCATTAAAGATATATCTACACAATAGAATAATAGTCATAAAATGATGCATAAAAATAATGATATGGGGAAATGTCTACAATTTATTGATATAAAGAAGCAAGTAAGGTGATTTTCTTTTTTTCTATGTGCTTGTCTCTTTTTTTCCCCACATGTAGAAAAGAGGCTTTATTAAGAAGGCTTTGAAGTCGAAAAATAAAACTCTTGATACAATTTTTTTAATCCTTAAATCAGCTCAGCAGATATATAATCAATAATTTAGCTGTGTAAGATTTAAGGTCCATTACTTTGTTTAAAATAAAGTATATTTTAGTTCTTAAAATTTATTCCATAATTGACTAGAATAAGTTATTTCACAGATAGGTTAACAAAAAGGACTACTATAAAACTTGCCTTGAATTCTATTTTTTTTTTTTTTTTTTTTATTGGATTATAGGTTTTGGGGTACATGAGCAGAGCATGCAAGACAGTTGCGTAGGTACACACATGGCAGTGTGCTTTGCTTTTCTTCTCCCCTTCACCCACTTTTGGCATTTCTCCCCAGGCTATCCCTCCCCACCTCCCCCTCCCACTGGCCCTCCCCTTTTCCCCCCCAATAGACCCCAGTGTTTAGTACTCCCCTTTCTGTGTCCATGTGTTCTCATTTTTCATCACCCATCTATTAGTGAGAATATGCGGTGTTTCATTTTCTGTTCTTGTGTCAGTTTGCTGAGGATGATGTTTTCCAGATTCATCCATGTCCCTACAAACGACACGAACTCATCATTTCTGATTGCTGCATAATATTCCATGGTGTATATGTGCCACATTTTTCCAATCCAGTCTATTATCAATGGGCATTTGGGTTGATTCCAGGTCTTTGCTATTGTAAACAGTGCTGCAATGAACATTCGTGTACATGTGTCCTTATAGTAGAACGATTTATAGTCTTCTGGATATATACCCAGTAATGGGATTGCTGGGTCAAATGGAATTTCTATTTCTAAGGCCTTGAGGAATCGCCACACTGTCTTCCACAATGGTTGAACTAATTTACACTCCCACCAACAGTGTAAAAGTGTTCCTTTTTCTCCACATCCTCTCCAGCATCTGTTGTCTCCAGATTTTTTAATGATCGCCATTCTAACTGGCGTGAGATGGTATCTCAATGTGGTTTTGATTTGCATCTCTCTGATGACCAGTGACGATGAGCATTTTTTCATATGATTGTTGGCCTCATATATGTCTTCTTTCGTAAAGTATCTGTTCATATCCTTTGCCCACTTTTGAATGGGCTTGTTTGTTTTTTTCCTGTAAATCTGCTTGAGTTGTTTGTAAATTCTGGATATCAGCCCTTTGTCAGATGGGTAGACTGCGAAAATTTTTTCCCATTCTGTTGGTTGCCGATCCACTCTAGTGACTGTATCTTTTGCCGTGCAGAAGCTGTGGAGTTTCATTAGGTCCCATTTGTCTATTTTGGCTTTTGTTGCCAATGCTCTTGGTGTTTTGTTCATGAAGTCCTTGCCTACTCCTATGTCCTGGATAGTTTTGCCTAGATTTCCTTCTAGGGTTTTTATCGTGCCAGGTCTTATGTTTAAGTCTTTAATCCATCTGGAGTTAATTTTAGTGTAAGGTGTCAGGAAGGGGTCCAGTTTCAGCTTTCTGCACATGGCTAGCCAGTTTTCCCAACACCATTTGTTAAACATGGAATCCTTGCCCCATTGCTTGTTTTTGTCAGGTTTATCAAAGATTGTATAGTTGTATGTATGTTGTGTTGCCTCCGGTGCCTCTGTTTTGTTCCATTGGTCTATATCTCTGTTTTGGTACCAGTACCATGCTGTTTTGATGACTGTAGCCTTGTAGTATAGTTTGAAATCCGGTAGTGTGATGCCCCCCGCTGTGTTCTTTTTGCTTAGAATTGACTTGGCTATGCGGGCTCTCTTTTGGTTCCATATGAAGTTCATGGTGGTTTTTTCCAGTTCTGTGAAGAAAGTCAATGGTAGCTTGATGGGGATAGCGTTGATTCTGTAAATTACTTTGGGCAGTATAGCCATTTTCACGATATTAATTCTTCCTAACCATGAACATGGAATGTTTCTCCATCTGTTTGTGTCCTCTCTGATTTCGTTGAGCAGTGGTTTGTAGTTCTCCTTGAATAGGTCCCTTACATTCCTTGTGAGTTGTATTCCAAGGTATTTTATTCTTTTTGTAGCAATTGCGAATGGCAGTTCGCTCTTGATTTGGCTTTCTTTAAGTCTGTTATTGGTGTAGACGAATGCTTGTGATTTTTGCACATTGATTTTATATCCTGAGACTTTGCTGAAGTTGTTTATCAGTTTCAGGAGTTGGGCTGAGGCGATGGGGTCTTCTAGGTATACTATCATGTCGTCTGCAAATAGAGACAATTTGGCTTCCACCTTTCCTATTTGAATACCCTTTATTTCTTTTTCTTGCCTGATTGCTCTGGCTAGAACTTCCAGTACTATATTGAATAGGAGTGGTGAGAGAGGGCATCCTTGTCTAGTACCAGATTTCAAAGGGAATGCTTCCAGTTTTTGCCCATTCAGTATGATATTGGCTGTTGGTTTGTCATAAATAGCTTTTATTACTTTGAGATACGTTCCATCGATACCGAGTTTATTGAGGGTTTTTAGCATAAAGGGCTGTTGAATTTTGTCAAATGCCTTCTCTGCGTCAATTGAGATAATCATGTGGTTTTTGTTTTTGGTTCTGTTTATGTGGTGAATTACGTTGATAGACTTGCGTATGTTGAACCAGCCTTGCATCCCTGGGATGAATCCTACTTGATCATGATGAATAAGTTTTTTGATTTGCTGTTGCAATCGGCTTGCCAATATTTTATTGAAGATTTTTGCATCTATGTTCATCATGGATATTGGCCTGAAGTTTTCTTTTCTCGTTGGGTCTCTGCCGGGTTTTGGTATCAGGATGATGTTGGTCTCATAAAATGATTTGGGAAGGATTCCCTCTTTTTGGATTGTTTGAAATAGTTTTAGAAGGAATGGTACCAGCTCCTTTTTGTGTGTCTGGTAGAATTCGGCTGTGAACCCGTCTGGACCTGGGCTTTTTTTGTGAGGTAGGCTCTTAATTGCTGCCTCAACTTCAGACCTTGTTATTGGTCTATTCATAGTTTCAGCTTCCTCCTGGTTTAGGCTTGGGAGGACACAGGAGTCCAGGAATTTATCCATTTCTTCCAGGTTTACTAGTTTATGTGCATAGAGTTGTTTGTAATATTCTCTGATGATGGTTTGAATTTCTGTGGAATCTGTGGTGATTTCCCCTTTATCATTTTTTATTGCATCTATTTGGTTGTTCTCTCTTTTATTTTTAATCAATCTGGCTAGTGGTCTGTCTATTTTGTTGATCTTTTCAAAAAACCAGCTCTTGGATTTATTGATTTTTTGAAGGGTTTTTCGTGTCTCAGTCTCCTTCAGCTCAGCTCTGATCTTAGTAATTTCTTGTCTTCTGCTGGGTTTTGAGTTTTTTTGATCTTGCTCCTCTAGCTCTTTCAATTTTGATGATAGGGTGTCAATTTTGGATCTCTCCATTCTCCTCATATGGGCACTTATTGCTATATACTTTCCTCTAGAGACTGCTTTAAATGTGTCCCAGAGGTTCTGGCACGTTGTGTCTTCATTCTCATTGGTTTCGAAGAACTTCTTTATTTCTGCCTTCATTTCGTTGTTTACCCAGTCAACATTCAAGAGCCAGTTGTTCAGTTTCCATGAAGCTGTGCGGTTCTGGGTCTGTTTCTGAATTCTGAGTTCTAACTTGATTGCACTATGGTCTGAGAGGCTGTTTGTTATGATTTCAGTTGTTTTGCATTTGTTGAGCAGTGCTTTACTTCCAATTATGTGGTCAATTTTAGAGTAGGTGTGATGTGGTGCTGAGAAGAATGTGTATTCTGTGGATTTGGGGTGGAGAGTTCTGTAAATGTCCACCAGGTTTGCTTGCTCCAGGTCTGAGTTCAAGCCCTGGGTATCCTTGTTGATTTTCTGTCTGGTTGATCTGTCTAGTATTGACAGTGGAGTGTTAAAGTCTCCCACTATTATTGTGTGGGAGTCTATGTCCTTCTGTAAGTCATTAAGAACTTGCCTTATGTATCTGGGTGCTCCTGTGTTGGGTCCATATATGTTTAGGATCGTTAGCTCTTCTTGTTGTATCGATCCTTTTACCATTATGTAATGGCCTTCTTTGTCTCTTTTGATCTTTGTTGCTTTAAAGTCTATTTTATCAGAGATGAGAATTGCAACTCCTGCTTTTTTTTGCTTTCCATTAGCTTGGTAAATCTTCCTCCATCCCTTTATTTTGAGCCTTTGTGTATCCTTGCATGTGAGATGGGTTTCCTGGATACAGCACACTGATGGGTTTTGGATTTTTATCCAATTTGCCAGTCTGTGTCTTTTGATTGGTGCATTTAGTCCATTTACATTTAGGGTTAATATTGTTATGTGTGAATTTGATACTGCCATTTTGATTCTAAGTGGCTGTTTTGCCTGTTAGTTGTTGTAAATTCTTCATTATGTTGAAGCTCTTTAGCATTCAGTGTGATTTTGGAATGGCTGGTACTGATTGATCCTTTCTATGTGTAGTGCCTCTTTTAGGAGCTCTTGTAAAGCAGGCCTGGTGGTGACAAAATCTCTGAGTACCTGCTTGTTCGCAAAGGATTTTATTCTTCCTTCACTTCTGAAGCTCAGTTTGGCTGGATATGAAATTCTGGGTTGAAAGTTCTTTTCTTTAAGAATGTTGAATATTGGCCCCCACTCTCTTCTGGCTTGTAGTGTTTCTGCCGAGAGATCTGCTGTGAGTCTGATGGGCTTCCCTTTGTGGGTGACCCGACCTTTCTCTCTGGCTGCCCTTAGTATTCTCTCCTTTATTTCAACCCTGTTGAATCTGACGATTATGTGCCTTGGGGTTGCTCTTCTTGCGGAATATCTTTGTGGTGTTCTCTGTATTTCCTGCAATTGAGTGTTGGCTTGTCTTGCTAGGTGGGGGAAATTTTCCTGGATGATGTCCTGAAGAGTATTTTCCAGCTGGGATTCATTCTCTTCGTCCCCTTCTGGTACACCTATCAAACGTAGGTTAGGTCTTTTCACATAGTCCCACATTTCTTGGAGACTTTGTTCATTCCTTTTTGCGCTTTTTTCTCTGATCTTGGTTTCTCGTTTTATTTCATTGAGTTGGTCTTCGACTTCAGATATTCTTTCTTCTGCTTGGTCAATTCGGCTATTGAAACTTGCGTTTGCTTCGCGAAGTTCTCGTATTGTGTTTTTCAGCTCCTTTAATTCATTCATATTCCTCTCTAAGGTATCCATTCTTGTTATCATTTCCTCGAATCTTTTTTCAAATCTTTTTTCAAGGTTCTTAGTTTCTTTGCATTGATTTAATACATGATCTTTTAGCTCACAAAAGTTTCTCATTATCCATCTTCTGAAGTCTAATTCCGTCATTTCGTCACAGTCATTCTCCGTCCAGCTTTGTTCCCTTGCTGGTGAGGAGTCTTGGTCCTTTCTAGGAGGTGATGTGTTCTGGTTTCGGGTGTTTTCCTCCTTTTTGCGCTGGTTTCTTCCCATCTTTGTGGATTTGTCCGCTGGTCGTCTGCGTTGTTGCTGACTTTTCGTTTGGGTGTCTGAGTGGACACCCAGAATGTTGATGATGAAGTATTTCTGTTGCTTGGTTTTCCTTCTACCAGTCTAGCCCCTTCTCTGTACGACTGTTGAGGTCCGCTCCAGACCCTGCTTGTCTGGGGTGCACCTCTAGTAGCCGTGGCACAGCGAGGGATGCTACCAGTTTCTTTTTCTGCTCTCTTTGTCCCAGGATGATGCCTGCCTAATGACAGTCTTTTGGATATAGAGGGGTCAGGGAGCTGCTTGAGGAGACAGTTTGTACTCTATAGGGGTTTAATTGCTGAGCTGTGCACTCTGTTGTTCATTCAGGGCTGTTAGGCTGCTATGTTTGATTCTGCTGCAACACAGCTCATTAAACAACCCTTTTTTTTTCCTCAAATGCTCTGTGTTGAGGGGTTTGGGCTTTATTTTTGGATGTCCGATCAGGTGTCCTGCCCAGCTCAAAGGCAGACTAGCCACTGTTTGGCTGCCGAGGCTCCGCCCTGCTGTTGTGTGATTCGCGCTGTTCCTGCCGGCTCTGCTGTGGTCTCCGCCACGCCCTGCGGCGGAGTCTCTTGTTGTAGCGTGTTGCCTCAGCAACGGCAGGCTGCGTCAGCAGTGGGCGTGTATCTCAGTAGGGACGGGTTGCCTCGGCAACGGCTGGCTGCGTCAGCAGTGGGCGTGTATCTCAGTTGGGGCGGGTTGCCTCGGCAACGGCTGGCTGCCTCAGCAGTGGGCGTGTATATCAGTTGGGGCAGGTTGCCTCCGTAGTGGTGGACGCCCCTCCCCCACAGAGCGTCTCGGACCATCTGCCCGGGATAGTTTGAAATCGCGGTTTTGTTCGTCCCACTGGGTATCCCAAGCGATCTGTCCCTGCAATCCCCTGGGCTGGGCTACTGTGCAAGTCTCGTTCAGTCTCAAGTCCAGCCCTCTCAAGTCTCAGGTTGCCGGTTCAACAAGGCACCCGGACAAGCGCGCCCTGTGGGGATTGCTGGGTAGGGCCGGCCGCCGCCGCCCCTGCTGCCGGCTTCGCCAGGCAGACCTACTGCCTGGCGTCCCGTGTCTTTTTATACTTGGGAGTTTCCCCGTTCTGTGGGCAACAAAGATCAGTCTGGAAATGCAGCACTGACTCACCGTTTGCGAATTCAACGCGGGCTCCAATCCTGGGTTGTTCTCACAGCGCCATCTTGAGTCCCCCTCCCGAATTCTATTTTTAAAAGTCAGCAACTGGTATTTTTCTTTTTTAGCTTGATAATTATGGAATAGAGGACATGTTTGTCATGGTAGCAAATCTCAGTAGAGTTACAATGTCCATTGTTTCACTGTACCAGGAAACAAAGGGTAAGGGGAAAAAGGTGACTCTATTGCAGATAGAGATTTGCAATTTTGTTAAGCATATATTTTTTTCAAATTATTTTATTAAAACTTGGAAAACTAGTAACCAAAACAGCATGCTACTGGTACCAAAACAGATATATAGACCAATGCAACAGAACAGAGGCCTCAGAAACACCACACATCTACAACCATCTGATCTTTAACAAACCTTACAAAAGAAAAAAAGCAATGGGGAAAGGATTCTCTATTTAATAAATGCTGTTAGGAAAACTGGCTAGCCATATGCAGAAAACTGAAACTGGACCCCTTCCTTACATTTTATATGAAAATAAACTCAAGATGGATTAAAGACTTAAACATAAGACCTAAAACCATAAAAACCCTAGAAGAAAACCTAGGAAATACCATTCAGGACATAGGCACAGGCAAAGACTTCATGACTAAAACACCAAAAACAATGGCAACAAAAGCCAAAATTGACAAATGGGATCTAATTAAACTAAAGAGCTTCTGCACAGCAAAAGACACTATCATCAGAGTGAACAGGCAACCTAGAGAATGGGAGGAAATGTTTGCAATCTGTCCGTATGACAAAGGGCTAATATTTAGAATCTACAAGGAACTTAAACAAATTTACAAGAAAAAAAACAAACAACCTCATCAAAAAGTGGGCAAAGGATATGAACAGACGCTTCTCAAAAGATGGTATTTGTGTGGCCAACAAAGATAAGAAAAAAAGCTCATCATCACTGCTCATTAGAGAAATACAAATCAAAACCACAATGGGATACCATCTCACGCCAGTTAGAATGGTAATCATTAAAAAGTAAGAAAACCACAGATACTGGAGAGGATATGGAGAAATAAGAATGCGTTTACTCTGTTGGTGGGAGGGTAAAGGAATTCCTATTCTAGGAACCATTCAACCATTGTTGAAGATTCAATGAAGAACTAGGAATCATTCAATAATTGTGAAAGACAATGGTTGAATGGTTCCTAGTTCAACCATTGTGGAAGAGTATGGCAATTCCTCAAGAATCTAGAACCAGAAATACCATTTGACTTGGCAATCCCATTACTGGGTATATACCGGAAGGATTATAAATCATTCTACTATAAAGACACATGCACACGTATGTTTATTGCAGCACTATTCACAATGGCAAAGACTTGGAACCAACCCAAATGCCCATCAATGATAGACTGGATAAAGAAAATGTGGCACATATATACCGTGGAATACTATGCAGCCACAAAAAAGGATGAGTTCATGTCCTTTCCAGGAACATGAATGAAGCTGGAAACCATCATCCTCAGAAAACTAACACAGGAATAGAAAACCAAACACTGCATGTTCTCACTCATAAGTGGGAGTTGAACAATGAGAACACCTGGACACAGGGAGGGGAACATCACACACTGGGGCCTGTCATGGAGTGGGGGTCTAGGGGACGGAGAGCATTAGGAGAAATACCTAATGTAGGTGATGGGTTGATGGGTGCAGCAAACCACCATGGCATGCGTATATTTATGTAACAAACCAGCATGTTCTGCACATGTATCCCAGAACTTAAAGTATAAAAAAATTTGGAAAACAACATATTACTCTCATAAACCATTGTTGCTGGCATCTTCTTGAAATGATTCCCAGTCCTTTCTTTGACAGCATGAAAGTTAATGTACCTTTGTATTGTGTCTCTTCACTTAATACTATATTGTGAGCGTTTCTGTGATCACTGGGATTATCACAGCATAATGACTTCAGAGTATTCCAGCAAGGGGGATGGACACAGAGTACTAATTTAGTGGCAGGACTCTCTCATGGGTCAGTGCTATGATGAGACAGCACATTCCTTAGTGATCTGAAAGAGGTCTCACTTCTGGTTTCCCCTGACTCTGTGGTGGCATATGAATAATAAGCTAAAGGTGACCTGTTGAGAAAGTGTCTTGCAAACTGTGTGTCGTGTGACAAGGCAGGAGCACAGTGGATTGGTATCAGCTTGGATGTGAGGTTCTGCTCATGATTTGTGTTCAGCGACCCAAGAAAATTCGTCATATGATCAACATTCCAGGAGGGATACTGCTCATTTCTTCCCTCTGCCTGGATTACCGTTGCTCCTCTTTCTGCTTGAGAATTCATTCTTTAACTCTCAGATGGCTAGAGGAATGTTCCTCTGCCTTGTGCATCTGTGGATACATTTTCCTGTTATTCAGGGGCTGAATGAACTCTGTTCCCTGTCTCCTGATTAATATGTTGAAGCACTAACCCTCAGTACCTCAGAATATGACTGTACTTGGAGATAAGGCCTTTAAAAAGGTAGTTAAGTTAGAACTGGGTTGTTAGGATGGGCTCTAATCCAATATGACTGGTGCACTTATAAGAAGCGATTAGAACACAGACCCACACAGCCAAAGGAATGACCATGTGAGCATACAACTGGAAGGCAGCCATCCTCAAGCGGAGGAAAGAGGGATCAGACAGAGCCAGACCTGCCAACACTTTGATCTTGGACTTCTAGCCTCCACAATTATGAGCAAATAAATTTCTGTTGGTTGTTTAAGCCACTCAGGCTGTGGTATTTTGCTGTGGCAGCCCTAACAAGTGAATCCATCGGTGGAAGAGAGGACTAAAAAATGGGCCAGGTAGGGGCATTTATGGCGGCAGAGTAGCACTTAATTTTTGACCTCCCTCCCCCACCACCTTACTTCATTTCTAAAATGTTGCACTGGCAACAAAACTAACATTTGGATAAGATGACCCATCTGCAAGGCCCCTTTCAGCACTGACATTCTAAGCTCCTGAACACCATTTGATTTTCTGTTAGTTATTTATCACTCAGGTTAAAGCAGCACCACCTCAATAGATTTGGCTCCCTTCTGATCAGTTCTCCTTATGCAGCCAGAGTGTTTGCAGAAATCTGATAGTATCACATGAACATTCTGCAAGGGCTGCCCATCTCCTTCAGTGTAAAGTCTGACCACCTCAGCATGGCCCACATGGCCCTTCCTTACCTGGTCCATGCCCTTCTCCAGACCTGGCATCTCCCAACCTGCCCTCCAGCCATGCTCAATTATGAGGAACTAATAGTTCTTCAATGCACCATAATCTCTCACACTCTGTGTCTTTGCATATGCCACATTTCTTGCCTAGAATGTCCCCCTCTGTCCTCCTTCTTGGTTAGTTCTGCTCACTTTTAAGAACTGGCTCAGGCACTTTCTTCTTGGAAATCTACCAGCCCCATTTTTCTTCTTTTCCACCCTCAATCCATTTGGACTAAGAAGCTTTGGGTCCCATTAGCTCCATCATAGCCTTAATCACACTACTGGATAAAGTGGGGGGGCTCCAATATTCAGTATAAGTACCCTTTGAAAAGAATGCTGATAATAGTAAGAAATGGTCATATTGGAGTCTCTAAATCGGAAGGGTTGATATTGCTTGTCAGAAACTTGCCCTAAAATCAAGTCTCAAAGAATACGTGAGTCAGAGGGCAATGTGAAGCAGTGAGTCAGGAAATACACAGACAGCAGGGTTTCTATCAATTTGCCAAACATCTATTGAGCATTGTTAGAGGCATGGCTTAGTGCTGAGCAGAAACTGGAACTTACACTGAGATGCCACTATTCAGAGGAACAGTAGCAAGTTAGAAATGGTCTGATCACCCCTTTCCCTGTGGGAAGCCAGGGGCCAGGTGGAGAAAAGTATGGGGAAAGGTCAGCCTCCCAGGCGTGGGTCTCATAGAACTGAGACTCTGGAGGAAGTGCTACTTACCAGGACCTTCCAGTGTTCTGAATTCAAGGTTTGCACCAAGACAAGAAAGAGATCTGCGGCAGATATTAAGAGATAGAGCATGCAGTCTTGGGGTTAAAGAAAGGGGATGGTTGGGCAGGTATAACTCAGGAGACCCAAGTTGAATTCCTGCATCTGCAACTAGTAGCTTTATGCCATTGGGCAACTTATTTAATAAATTAATTAATTTGAACTACTGTTTTGTACGTCATGAGAAAACTCATATCTATCTTGCCTACTTCTGAAGATGTATGTATCAAATAAGAAAATGTCTATAAAAGAGCTCTGCAAACTACAAAACCTGGGCACAGCAAGGCGCTATGAATGAGAGGCGTCCATTCTGCAAAGGGGCAGGCACTGGGGCTGTGGCCTTCCTGGGCCTGCAGGGGCAGGCAGAGAAGGGGTTGCTCTTGGCAGAGGGAATATGTGGGCAGATCCTGGCAATGGGCACTGGCAACAAAACTAGGGTTGCTGGCATTGGTGAGCACCCATCTCAGGAATGACATAATTGGGGCTGGGAAAAGTCCAGGGGAGAACTAAGTGCTGAAGGGAAAGGAGCAAGTCTCAGAAGAGCATACATTGATGGGATAAGAATTCCCACTCATACAAAGGAAAAGCTTGAGACTTTGTGAATGAATTTAAACGAAGTATTAAGTCAGCAATAGTAAAATAGAATGAAACAGTAAAGAGGTAAAAAGTTCAGGATGGATCTAGATGTTTGTGGATGATAAAATCAAAATGGATTATTGAGCTGCTTGGAGGACATCTAGGGTAAATCACTACCACACAGTCTCTGTTATGGATTCCCAAGCTTTTTCAAAATAGCCTTTTGTTACCTCTTGTGAGCCTACGGTTGGATAGCTGCTAAGTCTAATGTCTATTTTCTTTTATTGAGACAGAGTCTTGCTCTGTTGCTAGGCCGGACTGCAGTGGCATGATCTCAGTTCACTGCAACATCCGCCTCTGGGTTCAAGTGATTCTCCTGCCTCAGCCTCTGGAGTAGCTGGAACTACAGGTGTGTGCCACCACACTCAGCTAATTTTTGTATTTTCAGTAGAGACGGGGTTTCACCTTGTTGGCCAGGATGGTCTCCATCTCCTGGCCTCAAATGATCCACCTGCCTCAGCCTCCTGGAGTGTTGGGATTATAGGCCTGAACCACTGTGCCTGGCCCTGATGGTTTTATAAAGGGGTATTCCCTTGCATGCGCTCTCTTGTCTGCTGTCATGTTAAGATGTGACTTTGCTCCTCCTTTGCTTTCCACCATGATTGTGAGGCCTCCCAAGCAATGTGGAATTGTGAGTCAATTAAACCTCTTTCCTTTATAAATTAGCCACTCTAGGGTAGCACCGTGAGAACTAATACATCATCCAACCAAACAATAATACTGATCACTTTGTGAGACATAAAGTTGAAGAAGAGATGGTTCCTGCATAGAGGTAATTTGTTGTTCATATAGGAGACAAACAATTTTGTAAAAAAGCTGTAAGATAAGGTAGAGAAAGAAAAGTCCTATAAAAGAGGCAAGAGTGCTATGGGGGTTCAGATTACTTCCATTAGGGTGATCTAAGACAGTTTTATGGAGGAGGCAGCAGATGAGTTGAGCCTTCAGGACTGACTATTCAGGAGGCAAGGATTCCGGAAAGCATGAAGCTTGTAGGAGGAACAAAGCATGGTTTGACCTGAGTAGGGTGAAGAAAGAATGAAGGAAATGGGAAAGAAGCTTAGGCTTGGCAGTTTGACCACATAGGGCAAAGCTCTGAACAAAAGTATCAGTTGTTTGGTTTAACTTTTGCCATAAACAAGTGATGTCACATAAATGTTTTTGCTTTAGCCAGAAGTTCTCAGAAGGCCAGAACAGAGGATCAAATTTATATCTTTATGTAAAAGACATTTCAAGGAAACTAAGCTCTTTACTTCTCTGTCAGGAGCAACTATGAACCACAAGTATCAGATACATCATCTTAGCTGATTGGAAAAAGAAGATGAAAACTCCAGCCAAAGCCACCAAATAAAGGAGTGTGTGTATGTGGGAGAAATAAGCTGCAATGATCTGTGATTGGTCCACTAGCTTGGGATTGCCTGATTGGATGCCCATTCAATGGCTGTGGAGTGTCATGAGGATGGAGACCAGTGTCACTGACCAACCATCAGCATAGTCTTAATTAAATATTAGTATTACACTGAGAAACAGTGGCTAATGGCAGTCACTATAGTGAATTTGCCCAGATGATTTCTGCTAACACAAAAATTAGACTCGTCTGAAGGACTCTATTAAGAATTTTTGTACTTTTCAGTTCCAATTTGATCTTAAATTCTCTGGGATTAATGCTAAGACTGGGTGGAAATAGTGCAAAAATTCCAAGGAGCAAATGTGTAATGGAAATGGAGAAACTAGCCTATACTTGGTGAGTAGGCTAGTCCATGTACATAAGTGTTGATTAAAACAATTTATCAAATCAGGTGAGAAATGCTAGGAAGGACAAGAAAGTGCCAGAAAGAGAAGAAAGACTTTCCAATTTCTATACTCACAATTACTCACGTTATGTTAGACATAAAGATATAAAAAATAATAAATTGTTCTCTATGATCCTAACAAAGTGTTATAAGGAGGGGCTGGTGAATAGGAAATGTTCACTTAGTCATCCATTGACTCATTTCTTCCCTGGGAACTACAGAAGCAAGCTCATCTTCTTTTATATATGTTTGCTTGTTTTTGTTTTTGCTTTAATACATGAAAGTTATAGAATATTCAAACTAGATCATTTGATATCAATTTATTCATTCATTAGTTTAAATGAATATTTACTGACTGATGACAATGTACCAAGTGCTGGGTATTCAATGGGATATTCAGATTGCCCAAAGGGGCTTATATTCCAGTGGAGAGCACAGACTAAGAGCAAGTAAAAAGAAAAATTGATAAATCAAATAATTACAAACCATATTAAGTTAAGAAGGAGTCAAACAATAGGCTTAAATAGAGAAAAAGGAGATCAGAAAGGGAATGGAGGTGCAGAAAGGTGAAGAGGTCTACCCCAGGTCACCACAGTTAGTGGTAGGGCCAGAACCCCCATCTCCTAACTGCTAGGATCTTTTGACTATGTCACCTGTGCTATCTGTTTTGACATGGAATCTGCCTTCTGTTCTTTGGTAATCTGTGTGGATACTGAGTGATCTCTTGGCTGGTTTCTAAAAGCAGATGGGAGAGCTGAGTAGGGGGAGAGGAGAGGTTTAACAGCTGGAGGTGTGCTACATGCTTCTACCTGTCTCTAAACAACTCACAGAGATGGGACACGGCAAACTTTCTGGTCGAGATGGTTTGGCTGTGTCCCCACCTAAATCTCATCTTGAACTGTAGCTCCCATAATTCTCATGTGTTGTGTGAGGGACCCAGTGGGAGATAACTGAATCATGGGGAGCAGTTTCCCCTATACTGTTCTCTTGGCAGTGAATAAGTCTCATGAGATCTGATAATTTTATAAGGGGTTTCCCCTTTTCCTTGGCTCTCATTCTGTTTGTCTGCCTCCATGTAAGACGTGACTTTCTCCTTCCACCATGATTGTGAGGACTCCCTAGCCATGTGGAACTGTGAGTCCGTTAAACCTCTTTTTCTTTATAAATTACCCAGTCTCAGGTATATCTTTGTCAACAGTGTGAAAACAGACTAATATACTGCTTTTCCAATATGCATCAGACTAGTCCACCATGTTCACTGCCTTCTGCAGACTCGATGAACACATGTCAAGACCTCTAATTAGGATGGGAGAAAAGGACTATAACTCTCTGACAACTTTTTGTAAAGAAATACTTCAATTTCCAATCATATTTCAACCCAAACCCTTTTATATCTCAGAGGTATGTGAGGAATAAGGGTAATAAAACTGGGCTAGCCATGTCCCTTGCAAGTTTTGCTTGGTTGGCTTCAGCCACCACCAAGATAGAAAGAGTCCCATGAAATATCCTGTTATTACTATTATAAATTATGCATTTCTTATAATTCCCTCAAGAGCTCCCTTTTTATACCCTTCACTCCCAAAGACTTGAGAGCTTTTAAATTTGCATTTAAAGAGAAAACTTTAAGAATCTGAGAAGTGTGTAGGCTGAGCTTTTTATTGTTCAGAATTGTAGATAACAATTCATTAAAGGTGTATCAATCTTTAAAATTGAGATAGAAAATAAAATAAGAATAAAAAAGGGCATAGCCTCATCAGGGCTATCCCAAATGTCGTGGGGCAGAGATCTACTAACACACTCTATTGCTTCACTAATACCATAAATCAATTTTACCCTGACTTCTCTGCCAAACTTCAGCAGACAGCCACAAGAGCAAGATTTATATACCTTTTCCTGAATGAGGGTGAACCATGTGATATAAATGTTTGAAGGGAGAACTAAGGAAGGGAATAGGGACCGAGCTCTACCATATGTTGTTGGAAATCTGATTTAAAGTTTCCCGAGCAGTTGGAAGTAGGGACCAGGAATTATAGCGCTTTTTAATTCAAACTCCTAAATTGTGTGACTTCTAAATTTGGGATTTCTACACAGCCCTTCAGAAGGACTGAGATACCTATATTTTTCTATCCTTAGGCTTGCCAAAGAAATATAAACAGTTTAAAAAGCATAATATACTCTATTTTGAAGTAATGAAATTACTTATTGTTGATGTGTAGTCATTTAAAGCATTAGTATTGATTAAACAAGAAGTTAATTTAGCAAATAATTACTGACTACCTAATATGTTCCTTACACGTGAATACCTTACATTGAATACAATGATAACAAGGAGATTCACCATCACAGAATTTTATAATTTGGCATCAGGAGTCAGATAAATAAAATGACAGTTAAATGTGTTATGAAAAGGCAGGAGAAGTCCAGATCTTAAGTATAAGACCACATAAGCAGCCCTTAATTCTGACTGGAGCATGGTGGTAGTGCCAAGGAGACTTCCTGGAGGAGGTTACATTTGCACTGAGGTCTGGAGGGTGACTAGGAGTTAGTCAGATGCATAGGAGAGACGAGTATTCAAAGAATACACATATTAAAAATGTAAATAAAGGAGGCCCATTTGAGATTCAGAATTCTTTGATCATCAAATTATAAACTAGATACTCCATGCAAACAGATTTTTTTCTAAAGTATTTGGGAGCAATGAAGAGATAAAGAACAAAGAGCCAGTTTGGCATCCAACGTCCCTAAAGATGATGCAGAAGCCTCACTGTGCTTGCACATGTTGGTATCTGTCTCTGGTCATAGCTGCTCTAATGGGAACAGGCACACCCCAAGGCCCCCTGGGAGTGGGATCTGTTACTGACAGTCCTAAAAAGGATGCCAACCCAACAGATATAATCCAAGGAGTCAGAGCAGGAGTGAAACTTAAAGATGAAGATGCTCTAAAACCCGGTGGCTATCACCACCTTCAAGGAGGGGTGGATAGGGTGTGAGTGTGCTCAACTCTGCAATTTCCCTATGGCCTCTGCTGACTTCAGTTTTGGAAGATAAATATGCATTACAAGAGTTGAGAAATACCTAGCTCTATCTTTCTAGAACATTTTACCCTGACTTCTCTGCCAAACTTCAGCAGGCAGCCACAATAGCAAATACCTATTGTATTTGCCTTCTGCAGACTCAATGAACACATGTCATCCAGGTAGTTCCCCACCCCCAAATTTTCAAGTATTATGAGTCAAATGGAAGGTGCTCAGTAAATGCTCATTAAATCAGTTAATTAACAGGCCAGTTTGCTCAAAGGCAGGAGGCTTATTGTAGATTGGATGGCATTTGGGGCCTGGCTTTCACTTGTCTTCCTACAGCCTCCCTTTGTCTTTCTTCTAGCATTCTCTGCTGAGCGGAGTCAACACCTGCTCATCCTTAAAGACTGACTGGAAAACTACAAATTCTCGCTGCAAAATGGGAAACTCCCTTCTCCAGGTTCTCATGGCACTTGTCCATGCCATGACCTACTTTCCCAACCAACTGTACTGGAGTGATTTGTCCCTGTGTTCGTTAACTCCTTTCAGAGCCCTTGTGTGTCTCATTCAGCTCCTGTTTCGACAGTGCCTAGCGTGGTGCCTTCCTGGGGAGGGTTAACAGCTGTGCTGTGAGTCATTAAATCTCACTGTCCATATATTGAATACTAATTATACACAGTGTTTTCCTCCAGCATACTTCGGATCATAGTTCAACACCTCTCAGCAACTTGGCTAAGGGGCCCTGCACTTCCCTCCCCAGCTGATGCTGCCATGGTTTTGGAGGGGCCAGGATAGGGCTTGAGCCCTCAGAGAGCTTTGGCATCATGTTGCTGGGAACAGAGTAGCTCTTATGGGTTCCCTAATTGGAGAGCTTTGAATTGAGGACCTGACACAGCCAAGTAAAGAGTGCCCCTCTAGCATAGAGGAGGCTCACACATGGGGCTCTATGATTGTTTTCCAGAAGTGTGTTATTTATTTTTTCTTTATTTGACACAGAGTCTCACTCCATGGACCAGGCTGGAGTGCAGTGACATGATCATAGCTCACTGCAGCCTCAAACTCCTGAGCTCTAGCTCTCCTCCTGCCTCAGTCCCTCGAGTAGCTGGGACTACAAGTGCATGCCACCACCCCACGCTAATTACATTTTTTCTTTTTTTTTTTTTGTAGAGATGGGTTCTTGCTATGTTGCCCAGGGTGGTCTCAAACTCCTTAACTCAAGTAATCCTTCTGCCTTGACCTCCCAAAGTGCTGGGATTACAGGCATGAGCCACTGTGCCCGGCCTGTGTGTTACTTTTCTATTGAGTAAGAGCAATCCTTGTGAAGAAGAAAGGCTGCTGCTAGCCTGACCTAAAGCCTTTTTAGAGACTCCTGAGATGTTAAAAAATGGTGAAATGTCAAGTGTTTTCATGCTAAGAGGTAGATGCTTTTAGTGAGTAACATTTCAGTGTGATTGTGCTATTAGCAAGGATTTATTTTTGAAAATCATTACTTCAGAGGATGGTGATTAAGCATGGGGACACTGGAGCCTGGACAGCCTGAGTTCATATTCTGAAGAGCATTTATTAGCCATGTGATCTTGGGCACATGATGTGGTCTTTCTGTACCTCAGTTTCCAATCTGTAAAATAGGCATATAAGTATCTCCTCATAGGGTTCTTGTGGGGTTAAATGTAGGCCTTAGAGAGGTACCTAGATTCTTACAACAGTCTGCACTATATAAGGGTTAGTTATTACTATTGTTGTTACTGTTTTAATGTACTCCAAGCAGTGTCATCTGGTTGACACTGTTGAGTTTTGTCTTGAATGCCATTTTCTTTTACACTTGTCAGGCTATAAGTTCTTTTGATGATAATTTCAAAATTCTAAGTTTAAGGCCCTTTGTGAACTGAGTCCTTGGCCAGATGGCATCTTGGCATCCCATTGTGAAATGGGATGTCTGCCCCTGCTTCTGAGAGTGATAGGGGTTCCACTTCACACCTTCCACTCAAGGGAGCGCTCCCTCCTTGCCCTCAGTGGCACACAATCTCAGGAACAAGGCTGTGGCTGGGCTTCTGGGATGAAAATTCAGTGGCTAAGGGCAGGGTGGTGAGGGTGACCCCCCAAAAAAAGCTGCAGACATACTGGTTGTTGGGTTCAGTCAATCATTCAGCTGATCACCAGGGTGTGGCTCTTTCCTTTCCTTTGAACATCAGATTCCGTTCTCCCTCCTGCTAAAGTTAAAAGTGATTGTGTGTCCAAATGGCATGGAACAAGTTGTACATTGCTAACAGGCTCCCAGGGGCAATGCAAAGGGCCCATATACCAGTACTTGCAGTACCCGCAGAGGACTGTGGTAATCTCTTTCCCTATATATAGCTGTGACTGTCACCATCCAACTTGTGGGTGGTATGCTGTCGCCACCTGCATACCTTACAGAATTCATGTGTCACTTAACATCTTCCTGCTGCTTCCCTAGCTAGGGCCTTATATGTAGGAAGAGTGGCACAAAACTGGCATGAAAGCTGAGTGAGTGGGACCCAGGACACAGACAGGGGTGTCTTCACCTCCAGGGTCACACTGAGCTTTGTGGTGACCTTGGCTCCTACCCCATGGCCAGAGTTCTGCTGCTGGCACCAGCACCCCAATTTAGATGCCTGCTCTGCACCCTGCTAAATCTTGGCCACATTCCAGCACCACCAATTATTTTCCTAGCAGCAGTGAGGCGGCAGTCACAACGCAGAGGTGTGTGGGTGGCTGCTCTGTGTTTCTAGGCCTGTGCTGCTGGGGAGCATTCCTGCAAAATCCCTGCCATTCTCCACCCAGTGGCAGGGGCAGTGGCACCTTGGGAGCTTTAAGGCATGAAGTGCAAATGAGAGGAAGGCGTTTATTTTTGGCAAAACATTCCCAATCATGACAATGGCTGTGAGGAGACATTTTCCCAAAGCCTATGAGCTGCTGGTGAACATCATTAACTGCTGGCAAGCATGCCATTACTTTATGCCTCATAAGCGTGGGCACCTGGTGAGGTTTGGGCGTAGGATGCCCATTGATTGAGTTATTTCTAGGGCAATTATATTCCTGGTTTCTCTTCCTGCAGGAAAAAAAATTACCCACGTCAAAGTAGCACATTAGAGCGCCCTAGATTTCTAATGTGTTTTTCCTGGAGCAGACAATGAGCCTTACCCACCACCTGGTGAGGATAGATAGGTGGACAGGGGGCAGCTGAATGTGTTCAGCTCCCTGGGCCTCCAAACCCAAGCAGGCAGGGCACTTGGCCTTGAAGTTTTCAAATTTCTAACTGGGAAGGACAACATTTAAAAATTGTACTGTGATTATTGAGAAAGACTTAAGTAAAAAAAAATTGCTAGCATTTGTACTCTGCATATAATCAGAAGAAATTCTCTAAAGAAATGGTTTCCAAACTATATTTTTAAATGGGAGGGATTTTTTAAAAAAATGTGAAATCTTATGCTATACAACATACAATGACAACAACACAAACAAAAACAACAGGAAACCCTCCCTGTCGGTACTAGAGGCTGCACCAACTCTTTCTCCAGGTTCTTGGAGGTGGCGCCACAGATTTCCAACATCCATGGTGGTGCTAAACCCTCTCTTTGGTTTGATTTCAGTTATCCCCCTCATTCCCCAAGCTTTCCTGACTTAATCTCTCAGATTTGCAAGCGGGCCTTGTCTTTGGGGCAATCAGATGTCCTCAGTGAGTTTTGACACAGAAGCTCCAGAAGCCTGGGCAATTTATTCTGCCTGATTCCAGTGCTGAGATATGGGGTGCATGGAGATCTGAGAATCCTGTCCTCATCTGTCTTGGTGATGGCCAGTGCTTGGCAAAGATTAGTAATTTGTTGAATCATCTGTTATTCAATACATATGAACTGCACACCTTCTCTATGCTGCCAACATCCCTGATTGAGCTCATGGATCTTAAATTCTCAAGTGGGAAGAGGAAAGAAATAAGGAGACAAACAAGCCAACAAAAACGATTATTTCAGTTAGTGATAAGTACTATGAAGAAAAGAAAGCAGGTTAATGGGATAGAGAAAGATTGACAGGTCAGATGGACTTGGGGTGGGAGCTGGGGAATCGTTCTTTAGATTGGGGCTTACCAAGGAGTAACATTTAAGCTGAGACCTGAATGGTGAGAAGATATCCAGCCAAGAGAAAGCCCACGGTATTCCTGGCAGAGGAAAGAGGAGGTGTATCCCCTGAGGGGAAACATGCCTGGCTTGTTTGAAGAGCAGAAAGCTGGCTAGTGTGACAGAGACCTTAGGGACCTGAGGGAACCATGGCACAAAATGTAGACAGAGGCAATATAGAAGGCCTCATCACACAGGCCAAGGCTAGGCCTTTGGGTTTCATTCTAGGAGTAAGGGGACTGCATTGGAGGATTTTTAAGGTTTTCTCTCACCTGAGCCTCATTCCATTCTTCCAGTGTGTGGAATCACATCCAAAACATGTGCAAATTTAGTATTGCCACCCTGTTAACGACTAAAACCTACAGCTTCAGCACCATAAGATGGGTGGGGGGGAGAGAGAGAGAGAGAGAGAACCAAACAAAAACAAAAAACCCCACAGCTACCTCAAATGGAGAAAATAATGGGATTGTAAAGAAACCATGAATGCTAGAATTTATTCATTTGACAAATTTTGTTGATACTCAGGCTTTAAGCTGTGTGACCTTTGGCAAGTCACAAACTTCTCTTTGCCTAACTTTTCTCATCTGTAAAAGGGGAAGAATAATAGTACTTCTCTTATAATGTTGCTTTAAGGATAAAATGTTTGTAAAATGTGTAGAAGACATGGTAAACATGGTATGTATTTTCTATTATTCTATATGCAAAGGCACCATTGACTGGTACATTTGTTCATCTATTTCATAAATATTTCTTGAGTACCTGCCATGTACTTGGTGCTATATCAAGTGCTGAGATGTAATTGTGAAAAGGTCAGACTTGGTCCCTGCCTGGCACCTGGTTTGTTGCACCTTACTCTATGTAAAAAGAGGCATGGGGTTACTGAAGAGGGACCCACCAGTTTTGGTCAATGTATGTGGAAGAGGGCCAGGAACGGTGCAGGGGTTGCTTTATTACACCAGGAGCCACTGGGAGTCTAACACAGGTCCTATTCCCTGGAAGCCCCCCTGGAGTCTGCAGATAATGTTCAAATATAAAGAGAATTTCCTTGGAAGAACCATCTGGTGGGGGTAAGCATGGGTATCCATGGGTCCTCAGCCTCTGCTGCCATTTAGTTAGCTGACATCATGTTATCACTGAGTCCTCTTATATCCTAAGTCTTGATTTAGACTTGGTACTCAGGGAAGGCTTTATTGTGTCTCAGCTCTAGTCTTTGCTCCCAGCTTCTACTCCAATTGGTATCCCAAACAAAGGGTACTATTATAGTCCATGCGGGCTGCTATAACAGAATGTCATAGACTGGAGCCTGATAAACAACAGAAATTTATTTCTCATAGTTCTGGAGGCTGGAAAGTCCAATGTCAAAGCACCTGCAGATTCGGTGTCTGCTTAGGTTCATTTCCTGGTTCACAGATGGTGCCTTCTAGCTGTGTCCTCACTTGGCATAAGGAGTAGGAGCTCTCTGGTGTCCCTTACCCATC
Organism: Callithrix jacchus; assembly: GCF_049354715.1. Classification (NCBI taxonomy): domain Eukaryota; kingdom Metazoa; phylum Chordata; class Mammalia; order Primates; family Cebidae; genus Callithrix; species Callithrix jacchus. Next base: position 84,460,907 of record NC_133513.1, on the reverse strand, counting down.
CCATTCATGAGAGTAGTGCCCTCATGACTTAATCACTTCCCAAAGGTCCCACCTCGAAATACCATCACACTGGGGCTTAGGTTTTAACATTGAATTTTGAGGAAACACAAACATTTAGAACATAGCAGGTAGGTATCTCTTTTCCCAACTTAGGCATGGCCACCAGGCAGGTTCCAAAAGGACAGTATGAGGCATGAATATGTGGTGAGCTAAATTAGCTTCCCAAATGAAAGCAAGAGTTATTTGCAGGTTCCTAACAGTCTAGACTCAGACAAGTTATTATTTTAACATTGTACCAGTTCCTTGATTCATAGAGCAGAAAGGGTCGGAGAGCTCACTTGAAGAAAAGCACCTTAGAGATCTTTCTAAATGACAATGATTCTCACATTGCTCCCCCTTGAAAAGTGTTCTGCAGCTCTTAATAGCTTTCGAGGTGGTCTGGTCACCTTGGTGCCTGGTCTTCATGATGTGGTTTCTCTATACTGCAGTGACTGGGCCCCTTCATACTCTTCTCCCTCCTTCCTAAATTTCCTACCATACCTACTATCTTAAGTTCTCCCAGCATGCCCTGCTTCTCTCTCTGCCCCTCCTGCTATCCCTCAGCCAGACTTATTTTCCCAAGGACACCTAATCAACTTTTAGGATTCACTTGGTATCATCTCCTCCAGAAAGTCTTCCTTCCTCTCTCAACATTAGATCATGCTCTCTGGACCGCAGCACTCCGCACACTGCGTAGGCTGTCTCCTTGGGTGCCTTCCTGTGAGGAAGGCTTCACCTTTACATCTCTGTAGCTCCCCTGGGCTTAATAAATGACTCTTAAGTGAAATATGATAACTATTTTCTAAAATTCTTATTGAAAATTAGTACATTCCTATTTGTCACTTCTTATGTTTCAGTTTTAGTGTTAGAGGAAGAAAATAGTCATTATTCCTATAAAAGGCCTTGGAACTCTAAGACACTCTTGTGTGGCTTATTTTTTGCTGTGATATGTCTTTCGGATGGTAATTGATTCTCCTTTCTCTGATGCACACTCAGTATCTTATGATTACAACTGTTTGGAATGTCCAGTAGGGTTGATTTCCCTAGTTTTCTTTTTTGAGGGAGGATCTTTCTCTGTTGCCCAGGCTGGAGTGCAGTGGTGCGATCTCAACTCACTGCAACCTCTGCCTCCTGGTTCAAGCAGTTCTTGTGCTCAGCTTCCTCCTGAGTAGCTGGGACTACAGGTGTGCACCACCACGCAAGTTAATTTTTTTTTTTTTTTGGTATTTTTAGTAGAGATGGGGTTTCGCCATGTTGGCCAGGCTGGTCTTGAACTCCTGACCTCAAATGATCTGCTTAGCTCAGCTTCCCAAAGTGCTGGGATTACAGGCATGAGCCACTGCACCTGGCCTATTTCCCGTTTTTTGACTGGACCTGAACCAAAAGTAGTATTCAAAATCTCTTGTGATTAGGTAAGCATAACAGTTTTCACTACATATAACAGAAACTACATATAACAATACAGCACTGGCTTACACAGAGAAATATATTTCTCTTCTATATAAAAGAAGTCTGAAGGTTGAATGCCATCTTCCATTTCCTAGCAGTGAGGCCTTGGGTAAGTTAGTAACTTTGAAATCCTTCAGATAGCTGTAAAGTAAACTAGTAATATTATCACAGGGCTTTTGTGAAGACACAATGTTTAAACCCTGGTACACAGTAAATATTATTGGTATACAGTAAATATTCAATAAATGTTAGGGAAAAAAAGGCATCTGTTATTTTATTATTACTGTTAGTTGTTTGTTTTCTCAGCCCCTCTTCATGTTTTAGTAAATTAATAAATATCCAGATTTGTGTGATTTTCAGACATTAGCTGTAGGCATCCCTGTGCCACCATGTACTGTAAACAGTTGTTTTAAGTGTTCTGATATGAACCCTGACACAGCAATATCACATCCTCTTGCCCTCAAAGAATCCTTTAGAGGCAGTGCTTCTTGTGGAGACATAAGGCCTTTGCAGGAACTGGATGAGGCCAGCTGCCTTTGTGTCATACCCCTGTAGCCTATAGAGATAACCACCATTGGCTTCCATGGTCATGGGTTATGCATTTCCGGAAGAAGGCATCCATCATGTCTTTTCCACCTACCCCCCACCACCAATTTGTACTTTTTTCCCCTTCCTCTTGAGGTTAGATTCCAAACCCTAAAGATATACAAACTAGCATTAGCTCTAGTTATCTATAGCCAGAGACAGCTTCTATCATGGTGTCCTTAGCAGCCAAGGTTATTAAAATGTTTCTCCAGGAAGATCCAATAGGAAAAAAGAAAGAAACCTCTCTGACTGGGCTCCAACCATACCCCACCCTCTATCAGATTGACTGGATAGGCATAATGGAAACCAGAACACGTGGTTTCCAAACAAGAAAAACCCTATGAGAGAGGGGAAGAGGGGAGAGGAAGGATTTAGCCAGTGCCCAGACTGAAATTGAGTAATATCAATTTCACTCATTTTCCCATATCTTTAGGTTGCATGTTCGTGGAGTAGTTTATGAATAAATCCAGTGCTTGTGGAGTACTAAAATACCTAGTGGTCTGCTGTACTACATTATCGCTTTCCCCAGCAGTTTCCAAGGCAGCCTACAAGTCACTGGTAGGACAATTTGGCTGGAACTGCATGCAGGACTACAGAGATTCCTCTCCACAGTTACAGAAGGGACTGTTCTAGGCCTAATTGCTCCAGGACTGCGAGCACCAGGTCTGAGTGTTCCAGGAGTGGTTGCTCCAGGACTGGATGTTCCGGGTCTGGTTGCTCCATGTTGAATTGCTCCAGGTCTGGTTGCTCCACATTGGAAGGTTCCCAGTCGTGTTTACCAGGCACCTCTGGTGGTAGAAGAGGAGAGGCTGGGGCGGGTAGGTACTGAGGCCTTCTGAGTGACAACATTGCCATTCTTTGGCCAGTTGTTTTTCTGCCACCTCTTAGATTTCATCCTCTGGTTCTGGAACCAGGTCTTCATCTGGAAAGCAGAGTTACATACTTCTTTTTGATTAAGGGAATGTGGGAAGGATTTTCACAATATTGGTCTATTTGTAGCTAAGGTTCAGGATGTTGGAAAGTTCTTGCATCTGCTGAAGGCTGAGGCATTTCTGTCTCTGAATTCTACCATTGAGTGCACACAGCTGGGTGGAAGAGAACACAGTTCTGGTCTTCTGTTTCTTGACCGGGACCTTGTTTTCCTTTTTTGTGGCACTATTCTCTGCAGCAGTGGGTTGTTTGCCTTTGGGACTGCTGGAAGAATCAGGGCTGTCCAGTCTCTATGTGAGGCATCTCAGCAGAAGACATTTGCAAGGATGGATAGTTTTCTTTAGGCCCACAAATCACAGGCATAGGTGAAGATTCTTTACAGTCAGATGCTTCAAAGTAAGGCAGGCTTTGGGGACAAGCTGGATCTACACTCATGTTATTATTGGGGAAGAGGAGGAAAAATTTTAAGATCTGGACTGGAAAAAAGGCTAAGGCAGCTTTAAGACTTTTTTTTCTGGAAGATCTTAGAGAAATATGACCTCCAGGAGTGAAAGTGTCAAGAAGTTGGGATGAAGTGAGTAGCCTCTGCGGCAACAGGAGGCAACCAGCTCAGTCCAGCAAACAAAACAAAACATCATTTCTTTTGATTTGAATTTGGCAATTAAAGTAAGATGACCCAGTGGTTAATGATTCATCTGGATAATGTTTTTAGACAAGGTATTCAAAAAATTCACTTTCTTTGTCTTATCTAAGATCTCCAGAATGAAAAGCCTGAGATAGAGCATGTTTGTGCTATTTCTATTAGAGCAGGATGAAGGGACAAAGGAAGAGAGGCTGGCAGGGAGGGAGGGAGTCAATAGGAGGATGTTACGAAGTTGGTCACTGCTAATTGTTTGATCCCAAGGGACCATCACAACTGTCTTCCAAGAAGCCAAATAAATTATGTATCAGAATAGTCCATTGAAGAGAAGAAAGAGCTATCTGTTCATTGATTCCTGTCTCCAACTGGTCAAAGGTTTGTCCTGTTAAGTGTTAACTTCTCCATACTTTCATTTTGCAAATGCAGAGGTGCCAGGGGACATGTCAGGGTGCCCAGACCTCTGTGTTAAAAGGGAACCCCAAGAGCAAGAAACAGGGAGCACCAAAGGCAGGTAAGGCATGCCCTTTTTACCTATGTGAAGTTGCTCAGAGCCTAATGTAGTACTGTTCTCTGCAGCAGCTGGAACAAGAGACAGGTAAGACTGAGAGAATGTGAAGTGGCCTAAGGAGTATCTGACACATGTTCATTCATTCAACAAGACATTATCACAGACCTGCTATTTGCCAGGTAAGGTGATAAGAAATGGTGATGCAGAAGTGACCAGTACAACACAAGCCCCACATTGAGGGAACTCATGTTTTGGGTTGTAAGCTTAAAAGTAGATAAATATTTACAATAAGGTCTGTTAAAGTAAGTGCTCAACAATTATTTGCTGTTACTAGTTTTATTTGTGGCACTGTTGGAAATGAGTAACAGAGCTCCCAGATATATCTGTTGATGACCTGCTCATAAGCCAGGGCACAAAATGATTCTATGATTCCTTTTTTTTTTTTTTTTTTTCTGAGACGGTGTTTCACTCTTGTTGCCTAGGCTGGAGTACAATGGTGTGATCCTGGCTCACTGAAACTTCCGCCTCTCAGGTTCAAGTGATTCTCCTCCCTCAGCTTTCTGAGTAGCTGGTATTATAGGTATGAGCCACCATGCCCGGCTAATTTTGTAATTTTAGTAGAGACAAGGTTTCTCCATCTTGATCAGGCTCGTCTTGAACTCCCGACCTCAGGTGTTCCACCTGCCTTGGCCTCCCAAAGTATTGGGATTACAGGTGTGAGCCATGACACCTAGTCCATGATTCTTAAAATAATGTATATTTAATATATGCCTATCAGAAATACATTATTAAGTACGATGTTTTAGCCTAAATATGTCAATTTTTAATCCTCAGAGTGCTAAAATGACAAAAAGAATAGAACACCTGAACAGGTGTAGAAGGTCTCAAAAGGGAGTTGAGTTTTAGGAAACTGGCTATAAATGATGTGACCTTATTCCCTAAAATACCTTACAGAGTGGTGAGAACTCAGCTGATTCTCACATTTGTACTGATTGGTTGAGAAGGATGTGAAGTTTAAATTCAGAGCTTCTGCTGACTTAAAAAAAAAAAGGATATGTGCCCCCTTCTATCTTGCTGATTTATGATGCACAGCCTACCCATGAGAATACACCTAGCCAAGAACTTCATTTATGGAGTCATCTAGACCTGGATTCAAATCCTGGCTTCACATGTTCTAGCCGTGTGATCTTGGACAAGTCACTTAATCTGTTTTAAATTTTCTTCTTTATACGTGAAGGTTGTTGTGAGCATTAAAGGAGGTATGTGCAGCACTTAACATAAGGCTGCTTGCTGATAGAGTGTGGGCTCAATACTAATTAGCTCTTATTAGTTTTATTTTGTGCTAACAATGCAGAATACATCTGTTAGCTCCTTTCTTGGGGATTTCTGCTGTATATTCACAAGCAAGGATGAGTGGGTGGGAACATGAAATGGTTGAAGTTCAGCTACAACAGCTGGAAAAGCAATACTGACTTCAACATGGTAGAAATGTATTTCTCTTTTAAAGTCAGGAAGTGGGCTCTTCATGACATCCCCAGAAACTGGCTCCTCGTCTACTCTGTGGCCTCCATTTCCCAGTCATCTCATGGTCCAATATGGTGGCTCTAATTTTAGCCATCAGGTTTTCATTCCAGCCAATGGGAAGGAGGAAGGAGACTGAATAGGACAAAAGGTGATGCTAGCTATTTCTTTAAGAAGGTGCTGCATGAACTTCTGTTTATATCTCATTGACCAACATGTAGTTCCATAGCTTCACTTAGCTGCCAGGAAAAATGTATTATTCTGGGTAGCTGTCCAGCTAAAATTTTTGTTACTATGGAAAAGAGAGAGAATGGAAAGTAGGGGCCAATTATAAGACTGTCACAGAGAGCCACCTTCTGGGGCAGCCAAAGCAGGGAGACTTTTCAGAGTCTGATGGAGCTTAATGACACAGGGGAAAGTGATGATTAAAAGTAGTTGGTGTCTGATAAATTTGATCTTATCAAGAAAATATCATCCAGAATTACTCTAATACTATAAGGGATCTATCCCTGCTTGCTGAACAGCAACACCTCAATATATTGTCCACTGCAATAGCACTGGCAACATGAGACAATAGAGCATTTGAAATGTGGCTAGTCCACATTAAGATGTGCTATAAGCATAACATACACACTAGGTTTTGAAGACTTAGTATAAAAACTGTAAAATAGCTCATTAAGTTTTATCATGCCTACCTGTTGAAGTGATATATTGTCTATATTGGATTAAAGAAATTATATTAAAATTAATTTCACTTGCTTATTTTTACTTTTTATTTATTTTATTTTCAAGACAGGGTCTCACTCTGTCACCCAGGCTGGAGTGCAGTGGCATGATCTCAGCTCACTGCAACCTCCACCTCTGGGGCTCAAGCTATCCTACCACCTCAGCCTCCCAAGTGGCTTACACTATATGTGTGCAACACCATGCCTGGTTAAATTTTTGTATTTTTTTGTGGAGACGGGGTTTTGTCATGTTGCCTAGGCTGGTCTCAAACTCCTGGACTCAAGCAATCTGCCCCCCTCGGCCTCCCAAAGTGCTGGGATTACAGACATGTGCCATTGCACCTGGCCTACTTTTACTTTTTAATTTAAAATTACATATGTCATTTGTGTTATATTTTTACTGGAAAACACTGACTGTCCTAAGTCTAATAGAGCCTGTGTCCTCAGAAAGGAGGTTCTATATAGTCCTGTGAGGGATTGGTCCCTGAATGACTGATTAAATGGATGACAAATTCTCTAACATGAGATTCAAAGATCAAGATTTTGGGTAACATACTTGGAAGTGCTGTCTGAAGAAGATGATTCTGTGTTCCTTGCCCTTGACAGGGCTGTCCCCATAGGGGACAGATCTCAATGTCACCACACACAAGAGCATCTGAGTGGACTCCGCCACATGCTATGGCTCTAGTTCAATGAACCATTCTAGGATTCTATTTTAGGATTACCTTTATCATTTTTATGAACATTTTCCACATAGTGAGAAACTGGCTAATATTGCAAGTGATCTCCTGAAGAGGTGTGGCATGTCTGAACTTCAACTTAGAAAACTGGAATGTTAAGGAAACATATTTGCCAATATAGTCTATGTATTTTCATTTCTCTTCCTGTCAAGGATCCCTAATTATCCAGGACAGTGGTTCTAGTGGTAGCATCAGTATCACTTGGGAGCTTTTTAGAAATGCAAGTTCTCAGGCCCTACCCCAGACCTAACGGATCAAAATCTGTGGTGGGGCCCTGTGGCTCATGCCTGTAATCCTAGCACTTTGGAAGGCTGAGGAGGGAGGGGATCTCTTGAAGCCAGGAGTTTGAGATTAGCCTGGGTGACAAAGTGAGTTGGCATCTCTATAAAAACCTAAGAAAAATCTGTAAAAAATTAAGAAGAAAGGTTGGCTTTATGTGGTGGCACATGCCTGTAGTTCCAGCTACTCAGGAGGCTGAGGTAGGAGGATTGCTTGAGTACAGGAGGTCAAGGCTGCAGTGAGTTATGACTGAGTCAGCCCTAGGTATTGTAAAAGCCCTCCAAATGATTTGACTTAAATTAGTTTGAGAAGCATTAGTTTAAGGCTATAGTTTTTTTGCCACATATATCTTCACCCCCATAAGGCATATTCAGTATTTTTTTAAGTTAAAGGGTCGTCCTGTTTAATGGTGTATACCATGAGGAGATAAACCATGAGAGGACAGCGTACACAGGAATTGTTACTGTTAGGCTGTAAATAAATGTGATACTACATTTTTTGCTGGTTTCTAAGTAAAATTTGGTAAGAAAAATAATTTTGAAAAGAATCTAAACAATAGAAAGTAATGGAGGCTGTTTTTTGGGGGGTTTGAGTCTCCTTAGCCCACCTCACCCAAACCTCACTGCTGAATCCCACTCCTGGGTTTCCTGGAATTCCACCCTGGAAACGGCCATGGCTGCCACGGCCAATCTGTCCATGCTCTACTTGCCAGCTCTGGTGGCCACCCTATTTTCCCATCTGCTTGCAGCCTCTGCCCTCCTTGTCCCGATTCCTATCTCTGAGTGGCATCTCTGAGCTGTTCTCACTTTCACTTTTAGCCACTGTGAGCAGTTTCCCACTGCAGGGCCTTACCCATTTCTAATCTCTTAAGTCTGTCCTCAACTCCACAGATATTCAAACCTTGTTCTTCTTCCAAGGCATAGATTCTGTAACTCTGCTCTTGAAATTTGATGTGTCATGACAGGTTCAGCCAGCAGCAGCAGCTGCTGCTGCAACAGGGGAAATGTCTAGCACATCTATCACTAAATACTTGGGAACACAAACGACAGCTCTCAGACAATGGTGGACCTGCTTGCTGACCAGCCACTCCTCAAGCCCACCCTGACCTTTGCCCCAGAAACTCTTAGTGCTCTTGAGTTTCTTGAGCTGCTGATGGAAAGTGCTGCCTCCCCAGCCCGGCAAGACGTCTTGCCCTTTAGGGCAGGGATTAGGTGGAGTGGGTAGAGTAGGGATGGGATATTAGTGAATCTGAAAACTGATGCCTTGGCCTTTCCAGCTCTTTTGTTACAGGCATCAACAATGTGTATGGCATTTTATAGTTTACAAACCACCTTCAGATAGCATCATTTACAAAGCCTCTCAACCACTCTAAGCAGGGTTCAGCATTATCATCATTGCTGTTTTACAGATGAGATAGTGGAGAACCGGAAGGTTGCCATCTTTCCCCAAGGAGGCTGAAACAATGAAAGCAAAGTTGGGCTTATATCCAGGTTTTATGTCAACTTGACCTTTAGTTTACCAACTCTGCCTTGCTAAGTGGATAAAATCTCACACTAATGAATCCCAAAGGATGTCTCAACTGCTTTGTTCAGCGAAGATTTGACCATAGTAAATGCATTTATGGAAATCACATTTGTATTCAGTTTACAAATGGCAGTCAAATCCATGACTTAAAGTAATCTCTATAATAACTTTATGTAGAAGCTTTTCTTATTCTGGTTTTATGCATGAGGAAACTCACACTCAGGAAGGATGAGTAACTTTCTCAAGGTTACACTGCTACTGAGTATCACAGATGAGTGCCAGTTTGCCTCACAATAGAACCTCTGTCTACTGTGTACAGCTCCCCTCTGCTATGAATTCTAAACTGAAAAAAGGGGAGATGAACGAATATAGTGAGGCAGATTTCCCAAACCATTTCTGTTTAGAAACACAGATGCTTGGGTTTCTCCTGTATCCTTCTACAAACTCTCCTAAGCTCTAGAGTGGTAGCAAGTAACCCAAGTGATGCTTCTGATTGGCTGAGGCTGGGAAACACAGCTGCAGGTGAAAGATGCATGCCAAATACTGCAATTTGTTTTCTCCAAACCCCTCAATTTTTTCATACAGGGGTGTTTGCTTTCAATGAGTGTTTTGGGTAGGCTTTTGGTTAGGAAGTCATTGGGAGGACCGTGACCACTAGCACTTTGGGGGCAGAGGTAGGAGGATTGCTTGAGCCCAGAAATTTGAGACCAGCATGGGCAATATGGTGAGACCCTGTCTCTACAAATAATAAAAGAAATTAGCCAGTTGTGGTGGTGCATGTATGTGGTCCCAGCTGCTCAGGAGGCTGAGGTGGGGAGGTCATTTGACTCAGGAGTTTGAGGCTGCAGTGAGCCATGTTCATGGCACTGCACTCTAGCCTGATGACAAAGAGAGAGGCTCTCTCAAAAATCTTTATTTTTTAGAGATGAGGTCTTGCTCTCTCACCCAGGCTAGACTGGAACTCCTGGGCTCAAGTGATGCTCCCAATTCAGTCTTCCAAGTAGTTGGGGCTACAGGTGTGCTACCACTCCTGGATCCTTTTCTTGATTCTTTATACACAATTTCCTATTCATCAGATATTTTACTTCACTGTATAGCAACATGACTCTAATGAAATTTCATCTGGTCAAACACTGACCTTGTTAAGATAATTTTAGATTCAAATTGCATCCTCTAAGGGCTCCTGTATCCTTCTACAAACTCTCCTAAGCTCTAGAGTGGTAGCAAGTAACCCAAGTGATGCTTCTGATTGGCTGAGGCTGGGAAACACAGCTGCAGGTGAATGTCTTCAAATTCCATGTAGTATCAAGAGTCACAACTCTTCTGAAAACAGACATCAGTTGTTAAATTGGTTCTTAAATATTTCCTGCCAAGAATTCTCATTGTCAGAAGACTCTAGAATCTTCAACCAGCATCAGCATCATCTGGGAGCCTGTTAGAAATGAAGCGGCTCAGGTGCTGCTTCAGGTGTCCTGAATGAGAAACTGCATTTAACAAGATCCCCAGGTGATTCACATGCACCTTTAATATTCGGGAAGCAGTGTTTCAGGACACCTTTCCATTTAGTTACATACAATTACAACTTACTGTCTCTCAAGGGAGGCACTTAAAATTTGTTTTAATTTTAAATTCAGGGGGTACATGTGTATGTTAGTTACAAGGGTGTACTGCGTGATGCTGAAGTTTGACTTCCGATCCCGTCACCCATATAGTAAACACAATACCGAATAGGAAGTTTTCAGTACTTCCCCGACTCGCTCCCTCCCTCCCCCACTTTTGGAGTTCCCAGTGTCTATTGTACCCATCTTTATGTCCCTGTATACTCAGGCTTTAGCTCCCACTTCTCGGTGAGAACATGCATATTTTGTTTTCTTTTCCTGCGTTAATTCACTTAGGATAGGCTGGGCACAGTGGCTTATGCCTATAATCCCAGCACTTTGAGAGGCTGAGGTAGGTGGATCACTTGAGGTCAGGAGTTCAAAACCAGCCTGGCCAACATGGTGAAACCCCGTCTCTATTAAAAATACCAAAGTTAGCCAGGTGTGGTGACAGATGCCTGTAATTCCAGCTACTTGGGAGGCTGAGGCAGGAGAATCACTTGAACCTGGGAGGCGGAGGTTGTGGTGAGCTGAGATCGTGGCATTGCACTCCAGCCTGGGCAATAAGAGCAAACCTCTGTCTCAAAAAACAAACAAAAAAATTCACATAGCATAATGGCCTCCAGCTATGTCCATGTTGCTGCAAAGAACAAGATTTCATTCTTTTTAATGGCTGTGTTACATATGCATCCATGCTGCATATGTAACACATTTTCTTTATCCAATTCACTGTTGATGGTCACCTAGGTTGATTCCATATCTTTGCTATTGCAACTGGTGCTGTGAAAAACAATTGAATACAGGTGTCTTTTTGGTAGAGCAATTTATTTTCTTGTGGGCATATACCCAGTAATGGGATTACTGAGTTAAATGATAATTCTACTTTTAGTTCTATGGGAAATCTCCAAACTGCTTGCTACAGGGGCTGAACTAATTTACATTCCCACCAACACTGCATAAGCATTTGTCTGGGAGGTACTTTACCTTTGTTTTATGTAGTCCTCACAACAACCCTTCAGGGAAAGTAATTGTCCCCAAGCTCTCAAAGAGGAAACTGGTTTTGAGAGATTTAATAACTTGACCAATTAGTAGTTAATGGCTGAAATGGAATTAAAATTAGATCTGTCTACTCCTTGCAACATTTGCCTTAATACTTTTTCTTTCTTTCCTTTCTCAAGCCTCTTCATTAAGTCAGTTTCCAGTCTCTCCAGGTCTTTTTGAAGGCGGCATGGTAAGAAAAGCAAACAATAAATAAAGAACCAACGTTATATCAAACTATTGTGAATAAAAAATTCTAATTTGTTTGTGGGAATGTAAATTGGTACAACTATTATGGAAAACAGCATGGTGGTTCCTAAAAAAGTTAAAAATAGAACTACCATATGAATCAGCAATCTCACTACTGGGTATGTATCCAAAGGATATGAAATCAGTGTGGTGAAGAGTTATCTGCACTCCTGTGTTTATTGCAGCTCTATTCACAATAGCCAAGATATGGAATCAACTTAAGCGCCCATCAAAGGATTAATGGATAAAGAAAATGTAGCATATATAAACAATGGAATACTATTAGCCTAAAAGAAAACAAAAACAAAAACAAGAAACCCTGTTTTTTTGGTGACAACTGAATTAACCTGGAGGACATAGTGTTAAGTGAAATAAACCAGGCATACAAAGACAAATATTACATGTCCTCACAGTGGAGTGTAAAAAAGGTGACTTCATAGAAACATAAAGTAAAATGGTAGAGGCAGGGGAAGGGAGCTTGAGGAGATGTTGGTTAAATGACACAAAATTTTAGTTAGGAAGAATGAACTCAAGAGATCGAAGTGCATCATGATAAAAAAAAGTCTATTAAAAATCTGGAACAAATATTTTTTGGGTACACATGTTTAACACATATGACAAAAATGTTAACACCCTAATATATAAAGCGTGTTTATACATCAATAAAAGCACTTACACAGAAAAGACAAAAGACCAATTAGCACGAAAAGCCTCTCTAGCAATCAAAAATATAAAAGAGAGATGTCGTTTTCACTTCCCAAATTGACAAAGATTTAAAAGATAAAACCCAATGTAGGTGAGAATGAGGGCAATAGATCCTCAAATTTTTTATTATTAAAAATGGTGTTTTAGAAGAATACTTAATGAAAAGGAAAGATGCTTGCCATATATTAGTAAGAAAAGCACATAGAAAATGAATGTAATTACTCTCTGCTACTCCCATTAGACAGACAGCAGCATCTTCTCATGCAACAACAGCTGCATCCCTGAGACACCATGGTGAAGGTGAAAACCAGAGTAAATGGATTTGGCCATATTGGGTGTCTGGTCACCAGGGCTGCTTTTAACTTTGGCAAAGGGGATGCTGTTGCCATCAATGACCACTTCATTGACCTCAACTACATGATCTACATGGTCCAGCTTTATTCCCCCCATGGCAAGTTCCATGGCACCATCAAGGCTGAGAACAGGAAGCTTGTCATCAATGGAAATCCCATTACCATCTTCTAGGAGTGAGATCCCACCAGAATCAAATGGGGTGATGCTGGTGCCGATTATATTGTGTAGACCATTGCCATCTTCAATACCATGAGAAGGCTGGAGATGTTTTAGAAGGGGGAGTCAAAAGCATCATTATCTCTGCCCTCTCTGCTGACACCCCCTTTTTGTGATGGGCATGAATCATGAGAAGTACAAAAAGCCTCAAGATCATCAGCAGTGCCTCCTGTACCACCAGTTGTTTAGCCCCCTTGGCCAAGGTCACCTATAACAACTTTGGCATCATGGAAGAACTTATGACCACAGTCCATGCCATCACTGCCAACCAGAAGACCCTGGATGGCCCCTCTGGGAAACTGTGCCGCAATGGCCATGGGGCTCTCCAGAACATCATCCCTGCAACTACTGATGCTGCCAAGGCTATGGGCAATGTGACCCCCAAGCCGAATGGGAAGATCATTGGCATGGCCTTCCATGTCCCCACTGCCAACATGTTTGTCATGGACCTGACTTGCTATCTGAGAAACCTGACAAATATGATGACATCAAGAAGGTGGTAAAGCAGGAATTGGAGAGCACCCTCAAGGGATCCTGGGCTACACTGAGCACCAGGTTGCCTCCTCTTACTTTAACAGTGACACCCATTCTTCCGCCTTCAATGCTGGGGCTGGCATTGCCCTCAACGATCACTTTGTCAAGCTCATTTCCTGGTAGACAATGAATCTGGATACAACAACAGGGTTGTGGACCTCATAGCCCACAAAGCCTCCAAGGAGTAAGACTCCAGACCACCAGCCCCAGTGAGAGCACGAGAGGAAGACAGAGGCCCTCAGCATCTAGGGAGTCCCTGCCACACTCAGTTTCCCACCACACTGAGAATCTCCCTTCTCCACAACTTCCACACAGACCCCCTGAAGAGGGAGGGGCCTAGGAAGCCCCACTTTGTCATATACTTTTAATAAAGTCCCGTGTACTCAAAAAATTAACTAATTAATCAAAATGTATTGAATACTATCATTATGCTAAGAAGAGTCAATTCCGGCTTGCTTTTAAAAATATAATTCTTCATCATTCAACTTGAAATTCCTGCCCTTGAAGAGCCAAACTCATATGGGAGAAATTGACATTTTCTTCCTCAATATTTTAATACAAAAAATTTCAAACATATAGAAGAGTTAAAAGAATTTATACACCACTTGAATTCTACAATTAACATGTTGCCACATTTACTTTGTCACATATCCAGCCCTCCATCTCTCCATCAATCCACTTTTTTTTACTTTGCAGAATTTCAAACTAAGTTGCAGTTATTTATATCCCTCACCCCTAAATGCTTCAGTATGCATATCATTAACACGAGTTCGATCTTTGTTTATGGTTCTTTTACATTTTTGAGGTAATTGTCATATAGCGAAGTGCACAAATATTACACGTGCCATTGGAGGAAATTTTGTTGTTTCTCTCACTATGTGAGATGTGATCTCTCACTATGTTGACCAGGCTGGGCTCTGACTCCTAGGCTCAAGGAGATCCTCCTGCCTCAGCCTCCCAAGTAGCTGGGACTATCTGCTACCATGTCAGGCTTTGGAGGAATTTTAACAAATGTATACATCAGTATAATCTAAATTTTATTAAGACATAGAGCATTATTCTCACTCCAGAAATTTCTCTCTTCTTTGCCAGTTAATCCCTGTTCATCTGCCCCTCTACTAACAACTGTCGACTTTTTAAAGAGATATATAAATTATTTTAGGCTGTTCTGGAACGTAAAACAAATGAAATAATACAATATGTGGTTCCAAATGTAAGGCTTTGTTAATTTAGCATAATGTTTTTTAGATTCATCTATGTTATTTTGTGTATCATTAGTGAATTCTTTTTTATTGCTGAGTCTTCTGCTGCATAAGTATACGATAGGTTATTTATCCATTTTCCTCCTGTTGACAATAGTTAGTCTGTTTCTAGTTTTGGAACATTTGGAATAAGGCTATATGTATGTTATTTTCTTTTTGTGGACACAGGCTTTCATTTTTCTTGGGCAAGCATTTAGGAGTGAAATTGCTGAATCATAAGGTAGGGGCTATACTTTATTTTAAATGAAACTGCCAGATTATTTCCCAAAGTTATTGTGCCATTTTATACTCCCAAGAAGATATGAGACATTTAGTAGCTCTGTATCTTCATCAACATTTGGAATTTTTGGTCTTTTTACTTTTAGCCATTCTAATGAGTGTCTCATAGTATCCCCATTGTGATTTTATTTTGCATTTCCCGGTTGGTTTAATGTTGAAGGCTTTTATTATGTGTTTATTGGTCATTTGTTTGTATATCTTTGTCAAAACCTTTTCTCTAACTAAAAAAATTAGACTGTTTTTATTATTGAGAAGTAAGTTATATTATTGAGATGTAAATACAAGTGCTTTTGTCGGATATGTCTTGTGAATATAAGAAATTGATTTTAAGGTAGTGAAAAAGATTTCAGGTAATGTAGGAGAGGAGAATATTGCCTAGAAAGTCAGTTTTTCCCTGAAGCTTAGGGAAAAGTGATTTTTACAGAAACCACTGCTGAACTTTGCTTTTAACTAATCATTAGTCTTTGTTTCCCAAATTGGTTTGTTACCTCTGATTTCGAGATAAATAGTAGCTTTTCTTTGACATCAAACATGCCATTAAACCTGGATTGTTGGTTGTCCGCCTGACTGGTTCATTCAGTTTGTGGTCTCTCTTCTGGCTACCTGGTAGTGTCTGCCTGATCTCTTCATTCGCCTCTAAATATGCCTCACAGTCTACTTCCCATCTAGCAACTATGTTGCCACATTTTAAAAAATGCTCAAAAATTTCCAGTGGCTTTCCATATCTCTGGGTTTATTTCCCATCTTCTTTGGCTAACTCACTGACTTACTCACCTTGCTGTCTTTGGAAATTCCAAGCATGCCCCTCCTGTACCAGGGTCTTTGCTGTTAGTCCAAACCGCATCATTTTGTGAGCTCCCTGCTATTTTGCAGACCTTGGTGAAAGTGAAACATTTCATAGGGGGTTGGGCCGTGAGAAACATCCTGCCTAACCACCTGACCACAAGGCAAAGGCCCAAATCCCAGGCGGGGTGCAGTGGCTCATGCCTGTAATCCCAGCACTTTGGGAGGCCAAGGTGGGTGGATTGCCTGAGGTCAGGAGTTCCAGACCAGCCTGGCCAACATGGCAAGACCCTGTCTCTACTAAAAATACAAAAATTAGGCTGGCATGGTGGTGGGCACCTGTAATCCCAGCTACACGGGAGGCTAAACCAGGGGAATCACTTGAACCTGGGAGGTGGATGTTGCACTGAGCTGAAATAACACCACTGCACTCCAGCCTGGGAGACAAGAGTGAACCTCAGTCTCAAAAAAAGAAAAAAAAAAAAAAAAAAAGAGAAACATCCTTGTCATATCTTGCTGGACAAAGGTCCAAGGAACACCAGGATGACATCCCACCTGAACAAGGGCCAGAACCGCCTCATCATGGGAACATCTTACCAGTATCCTGCCGGGCAGCAAGCCATACTGCCCAGACCCCTCCCACTCGTACCTATAAATTGCCCCAGCTTGTAAGCAGCAGTGGGCTCTGGCATTAGGCTGGTCCCCCACTTCTGTATGTTTTATGCTGGATATGAAGCCTGCATTTGCTAATGAGCCGCCTTGTTACTGAGAATATGTCTTTCTTTAACCCTCAACTTCCCTTCAAAACCTAACATTTTCACTTGCTGTTCCTCCATGGCATGCCTGTAATCCCATATACAAATGTATTTCCATGGCACACCCCTCACTGAATTGAGCTATCTTAAAATACTACCTCCTTGGAGAGATCTTCACTAACTACTCATAAAACTGGCAAAGAGAAACTTTCTTCCAAAGTCTTTTTATCTCCGTTCTCTACTTTTTTCATAGCACTCATCTCCATCTTTATCTGAATGTTATAATTAAAAAATTATATTTGTTTATCCCTCCACCCTACTAGAATATGAGCTCCTTGAGGACGAGTGCTTTGTTCACTTTATTCTTCACTCTATCTTCAGAATCTAGAATTGTGACTGACACATAGTAGGTACTCTATATAAATAGTTGTTGAATGAATAAGAAAAAAAAGTAGATCTGAATGTCATTCAAACCAAGAATTCAGTAACTTTGAGCCTGGTGGAGTGGCTTTGGAAATCTGGCATTGAAGACAATGAGGTGCTTTTAAACAATGCACCTCTACCTGGAAGGAAGCCCCAAACTTAGTCACCAAGCAACCACTATTAGCATATAAACAAATATTAAAGCACACATCATAAATAAAATAGCTAACGAGCCAGTTCTGTACACAACCAGGCATTTTCTTGCTATTGTTCAATATACTTGAGTCTAAAAGAGATGCAGCTAGTTATTTCTTGCTATAAAAGAAAAAAAGGCTATACATTGTTTACTGCCAAGAATAACTCAATTGCAATTTAGTATTTGGAAAGTGTCCATCTAAGCAAGCTAGAATTTACGTTGATTTTTCTTTTCTTTTTTAGTTTTTCTTTTAATCAAGACTGTTTTTCAAACTGGTTTAGATTTACAGAAAACTTGCACAGAAAGTACAGAGAGCGCCCAATTCTACTCTCAGTGACCCCTATTATCACATCTTCCATTGGTTGGTACATTTGTTACAAATGAAAATCAATGGAGATACGTTATTATTAACTAAAATCTATAGTTTACATTAGGATTTGCTCCATGTAATGTATGGTTCTATGGGGTTTTGCCAAGTGACGATACAATTCACTGCCCTAAAAATCTCCTGTTCTCCAACTCCACATCCCTCACCCCTTCCTTCTGTAAACCCCTGACAACCACTGATTTTTTATCACCTCTATACTGTAGTTTGCTTATAATTTTACTAATTAAAAAAGTGGTCCTTGTAAATGAGAGAGGAGTTGAAGAGAAGTAAATAACAAAACATTGAAGGCAGTATTTTGTCCATGTAATTCTCCATTGTATCTTCAGTATCTAGAATAGTAACTCAGGGATAATTCAAGACTATCTGTTTACATTTTAACATATATCCTTACATACGTGATTGTACAGGATTGTACATATCCTTACGTATGTGATCACATATATTCTTATATGAGGGGTCTTTAAAAAATAATGGAAAATGTATATTATGAAAAAACTATGCAGGCATTTCAAAATGTTTTTGCACTAAAATGAAATCACACTAAATTGATATCTCTGAACAGGATCTAGCTTGAGGCACTAAGAAGGATAAGACTTCAATTCGAAATGAGCCCCTATCAGAACAAGATGAATTCTACAAAAATTGAAGCAAGAACAAACACCAAATTTATAGTGAAGTTTGGGTGGAAGAATGTTGAAACCACTGATGCTTCATGAAAGGTTAGGAACAATGCCCAAAATAAATCATTAGTGTGCAAATAAATAATTTATTTTAAGAAGGAATGAGACTGTTGAAGACGAAGCCCACAGTGGCAGACCATCCATCAATTTGTGAGGAAAAAAATTAATATTGCTCATGAAGTAATGGAAGAGGATGGATGACTAACACCAGAAAACAATAGCCAACACCACAGGCATTTCAACTGGTTCAGCTTAAACACTCTGACTCAAGAATTAAACTTAGACTAAATGTTGCCAAAACCACTGTGCCCAGATCAGCTGCAGACAATAGCAGATCTTTCAAGGGAAATTTTAAACAAATGGGATGGAGATTCTGAAGCATTTCTTCAAAGAATTGTAACAGAAGAGGAAACATGGCATTACCAGCATGATCCTGAAGACAAAGCACAATCAAAACAATGGCTACCAAAAGGTGGACGTTGTCTAGTCAAAGCACAAGTGAATCAGTCAAGAGCATGGGTCACGGCAAAAGTGTTTTGGGATACTCAAGGCATTTTTCTTGTTGACCTTCTAGAGGGCCAAAGAAAAATAACATTTGCTTATTATGAGAGTGTTCTGAGAAAGCCAAAGACTTGGCAGAAAAACACCTGGGAAGGTTTCACCAGAGTCCTTCTCCACCATGACAATGCTGGAGAAAACATAATATTATGTTTTCTAATATTAAAAAAAAATTTAAAAGGCACCCACTTTTCTTCAGTTAATTATGTAAAAAAAATGCATTGACATTGTTAAATTCCCAGTTCTTTAAGGATGACTACATGGCTGGTATCACTGCTTACAGAGTACCTTAACTTTGATGGAGTTTATGTTGAGAGTTACAGTTTATATTTTCTATATTTATGTTTAATTTCATTTTCCATGAACATTGTCTTTTCTTTTCTTTTCTTTCTTTTATTTTTTTTTTAAGTGGCAGGGTCTCACTATGTTGCCCAGGCTGCTCTCAAATGATCCACCAACTTCTGCCTCTCCAGAAGCTGGGATTATAGGCACACACCACTGCACCCAGATTCCATGAACTTTTTGGAGTCCCCTCACGCATACAGTCTCATGTGTATAAAAGGATAATCCATTTATACTAGGATTTGTTAAATGTTAAATATATGTTTGACATCCTGCTAGGCACTTCATATATATGCTTTTAAAATCTTCACCCTGTCCCCAAACCCTGTCAAAATTGAGAAATGACAGTTAAGATCGAGGTGCTTTTTAACTTCCTGTTGGAATTTATAATCTAATAATAACAACAATAATAGACATTCATAGTTTGCAAAAAATTCTCACATGAATGATCTTATACTTACACCAATATTTTGAATTCTTATTGGCTAGGCATGGTGGCTTATGCCTGTAATCGCAGCACTTTGGTAAGCTGAGGCAGGCAGATCATTTGAACACAGGAGTTTGAGACCAGCCTGGCCAACATGCAAAACCCCATCTCTACTTAGCCAGGCATGGTGGAATGCACCTATGGTCCCAGCTACTTGGGAGGCTGAGGTGGGAGGATTGCTTGAGCCTCAGGGCAGAAGTTGCTATGAGCTGAGGTCATGCTGCTGTACTCTAGGCTGGGTGACAGAGTGAGTCTCTGTCTCAAATAAAATAAAAAATGGAATTATTTTTAACCTTATTTTACTGTGAGCTTAAGTGGCTTGTCCTGGAAACAGATCTAGTTTTAAGTTTTCTGTTGCCAAATTCTGCACCATTGCATTGTTAATTAACACAGCTTGTGGCAAACCAAAACTTTTTTTCTCCACTTGTCTCACTGTTTAACCATGCCATCTGTATTTTAAACTTGTGCAGTTGTTTAAGTTCAGTAACGTGTATATTTTTCTTTCAATAAACATTAAAAAATATTTACTAAGCAGCTATGATTCTGCTGGGAGCTTTGTTTACACTGATGAATAAGACATATTTTGCCTTTGCTCTTGTGGTGCCTAAAGTCTGTTCAGTTAATATTTGTTTGATTGACTAAGTTACAGTGGTAAAGGGTTTTTTCAGTTCCTTTTCATCATTAAGCTATTACATGCACTTTTGTATCACTTGCACATTTGGAAACCGTATTTTACATTCTTATATGAGTCTTGGATCTTTACATCAAGTCCTTTATTTTCTTTCTTGATAGATTTAAAGAAGAAAGCTAAAGATGGAGCTCTCTTTGGGTAAGGTTGTTCAACAAGTTTTGTAGCTGCCTAACACTTCTTTATATTGTCCATAAGGATATCATGAAAAACTTTATCAAATGATATTCCAAACATGTAGGTCACTGTTAGTTTTTCCTCATGTCTAGTGGTTAAATGCAGGGACTCTGAAGCCCAGATACAAATCCTGGCCCTACCAGCTATTAGCTGTATGGTCCCTGGCATGTTACTTGATTGCTCTGAGCCTCACTTTTATATGTTTATAAATATATTTATACATTTGAAGTTTAATAATTAATTGTAAATTGATAAATCTCAGTAAATCTGAAACTCTAAACATAATGGATGATTTTCTAGGAAAATATAAATGAGTAAAATTGGTGCAGGAAGATATATAAAAAACCCAAATATACCAAAAATGATAAAAGAAATGCAAAAGATTGTTAAAAGTTTCTAAGGAAATAAAAACCTACTTAAATTGCTTTACAGTGGAATTCCATCTAATCTTCAAAGAAGAATTAATTTCTATGTTAATCAAATTATTTCAGACTCTGAAACAAAGTACAGAGAGTTCCTCAATTAATAATATGAAGCAAGCATAACCTTAATATTAAAACTTAATATCTACCTATCTATCACAAAATGCTTCTGTAGTTCAACTTATGACTAAATATGAATAAATTCTATGTAGGTCCTGGTGTGGTAGCTCATACCTGTAATCCCAGCCCTTTGGGAGGCTGAGTTGGGCAGATCATGAGGTCAGGAGACGGAGACCATTCTGGCTAACACAATGAAACCAGTCTCTACTAAAAATACAAAAATTAGCCAGGCATGGTGGCATGCATCTTTAGTTCCAACTACTTGGGAGGCTGAGGCAGGGGAATCACTTGAACCCTGAAGGCGGAGGTTGTAGTGAGTCGAGATTGCACCACTGCACTCCAGCCTGGGCAACAGAGTGAGACTCCATCTAAAAAAAAAAAATTCTATGGAAAACTTAAGCAAGTCTACTTGAAAAATAAAAACTAAGTTGCAAGACTTTGACACCACATGATTTCAGACTTACTGTGAAGTCATGGTAATCAAGAATGTGTTATAATGAGGCCAGGTGTGATGGCTCAAGCCTGAAATCACAGCACTTTGGGAGGCCAAGGTGGGTGGATCACCTGAGGATAGGAGTTCAAGACCAGCTTGGTCAACATGGTGAAATCCAGTTTCTACTAAAATACAAAAATTAGCTGGACATGGTGGTGCATGCCTCTAGTCCCAGCTACCTGGGAGGGTCACGCAGGAGAATGGCTTGAACCCAGGAGGTGGAGGCTGCAGTGAGCCCGAGATCATGCTACTGCACTGCAGCCTGTGTGACTGAGCAAGACTCCATCTCAAGAAAAGAAAAGAAAAAAAAAAAAAAAAAAAAAAAAAGAACAACGTGCTTTAATGGCAAAAGAATAGTCGTATAGAACGTGGAATAGAATAGAGACTCCAGAAATAGACACATACATACTTATGTACAATTGAATGTTGACAAATATGCAAAGGAAATTCAATGGAGAAAGGGTCATCTTTAAAAAAATTGTGCTGGAATAATTGAAACTCCATATGTAAAATCAGAACAAAAGAGTAACAAGAACAACAATAACATCTTGACCTCACTTCACATCTGTAAAGATCCTAAATCAAAATAGATTATAGACAGAAATTTAATAGCTAAAACTAAAAACCTTCTAGGTAAAAATATGGGAGAAAATCTTTGTGATCTTGGGTTAAGCATTTGAAAGACATTAAATGAAAAAAGGAAAGCACAGATGAAGAGAAAATATGGTTAAAAATCTATTTAGCAAAGGACCTGTGTCCTGAATAAATAAATGACTCAATAATTTACAGCTCAATAGTAAGTCAAACGACCCATTGACAACATTAAATGCTGGTGGTGACTTGGAGCAACTGGAACTCTCATACCTTCCTAGTGAGAATACAAACTAGTATAGATACTTTGGAAAAGTCTATAAGTTTCTATAGTGCTAAAATTATCAGATGACCTAGCAATCTAACACTTAGGCATTTACCTAAGGAAATGAAAGTCTTTGTACACACAAAGACTTATACCTAAATTTGTGTAGCAGATTGATTTCTAATTGTTTTCAAAAACTGGAAACAAAAAGTTTAAAAGTTCATCCACTGGTGAATGTATAAACAAATGGTGGTATACCCACACAATACAGTACTATTCAACAGTAAAAAAGAAAAAAACCTGCTGATATATGCAACAACATGGATGAATTTCAAAAGCATTATGTACAGTGATAAAAGTCATTTGTAAAAGCCTACATATGGTATAACTTTATTTACAGTATGACATTCTGGAAAAGGTGAACCTATAAGGACAGAACTCAGACCAATAATTGCCAGGGATTGAAGTGAGACAGAAAATTGACTGCAAAAGGGTATGAGAAAACATTTTGGTGGATGGAAATGTTTGTATCTTTATTGTGGTGGTGATTATATGACTAAATATACTTGTCAAAACACATTAAACTATACACTTTAGAAGTATGATTTTTACTATCTATAAATTATACCTCAGTAAACTGTACTCAAAAATTTAGTAGGTCTAATAGTGGTGTTGAAAGAATAATAGACTCCAACTAAGTTATTTTAGGAATGTCAGGAAGGTTTGCCATTAGGGAATCCAACAACGTAATTCCCTACAGCAACAAATTAAAAGGAAAAATGATGTCATCAATAAATGTCAGAAAAGGGTTTGATACAATCAGCAGCCATTTCTAATTAAAACATTAATTAAAATGGTAAACATACAAAAGAAACTTTTGCAAAAATATACCAGGAAACTTATACAAAAATAATTACAACACAAAGCCGGAAACAACCCAAATGCCCATCAACAGGAGAACAGATAAATAGCTCACGGTTTCATACTATGTACTATTATATGGCATCAAAAGAATAACTCACAGCTACATATGAAGATATGGATGAATCTTAGCAATAGATATGAAGTGAAAAATAGAAGTCTTCAAAGGTTACGTGCAGCACAATACTGTTTTTATAAAATTAGGAACAACTAGAGGACTTCTGTTTCTGGCCATCAAGGTTTTACCTACCTATCTGAAACTGGAAAAAATATCAATTGTTTTTAGACATTGGCAACAGGCATCACAGGACTGTGATACTTTAGAGAGGGGAAACAAATGAAGCAAACCCTACAATTGTCCTGGTTTTCTGCCTGGAGGCAGGCAAATTCTGGATCACAAAGCAATAAGAGGAATCCCAAGCAGAACATGGTAGACTCACTGAGTTGAGACAGAGACTGAAGTTCAAGTAGTTTAAAGTGACTGGAAATTTGTAGGGCAGAGTTCTGAAGAGGAGGAAGGTATATAGAAAAAACCCTCCAGAAATCTGCATGGCGCTTGCTGAGACTTTGTGAACACTAAGACTTAAATTCATAGGGTGAAACTCTATGAGGTATGGGCAAAGAGTGACTGGATTACTGTGAACTGGAAAGGTTCTAGAGCTCACATAGGACTGGGATCACTGAGTTCCCATAAGCCAAGCCAGGGTGGAGAGTTCTTGTTGATTATTTGGGGCATTTACTAGAGGCCTCAGAATAGCCATATTGGCCATAGATTTTTTTTTCTTTTTTTTTTTTTTGAGACAGAGCCTCACTTTGTTATCCAGACTGGAGTGCAGTGGCCCCATGGTGACAGCTCACTTCATCCTTGACCTCCTAGGCTCAAGTCATCCTCCTACTTCAACCTCCTGAGTAGCTGGGTCTACAGTCATGCACCACCATACCCAGATAATTTTTAATTCCTTTGTAGAGATGGAGTCTTCTTATGTTACCCAGACTGGTCTTGAACTTCCGGCCTCAAGCAATTCTCCTGCCTCAGCCTCCCAAAGTGCTGGGATTATAGACATGAGCCGCTGTGCCTGGCCACCATAGCTTATTAATGAACTAAATTATCCATAGAGTGAAGGCTACTATAGACATGCTCTAACAAATCTGGAAAACAATCGCATTGAACCTCAAGTAAAATTTCTACTTACCAGAACAAAGCCAAACACTCTTTAAGGGAAGACAATAAAATTTAGTAACTCAACAACTTAAAATTATAATGTCCAACATCCAATAAAAAAAGTTAGACATGCCAAGAAGGAAAAAATAAGACTCATAACCAGGAAAAAAATCAGTCAATAGAAACAGACACAGAAATGATAGGGATGATGCAATTAGGAGGCAAGAATGCTAAAACAACGAATGTAACTATGTTTAAGTATTTAATGAAAAACATGAATGCAGCAAGGAGAGAAATGGAAGATACAAAAAAGACCCAAATGGAATTTCTAGATATTTAAAATTTTTAAATTACTATATGGGATCAGCTGCAAGTTTAACAGATTTTTTTTGTTGTTGTTGTGCACTGGTAATCAGCTAAGGAGTGTGAGATTATTCTTCTATTCAAAGACATTTGATTAGAAGTTGTTTTAAAAAACTCACAGGTTCTATCCAACTTTAGGAAACTATGAGTCTATTGTCTGGAGAAATGCCAAGATGACAGCTGTGAATCATCTTTGTAGGTATACAGGAAGAGGAGTCTACCTGGATGTGGGTGGAAATAAATCATTGCAGCTGATAGATTAATTTGTGCCACTCCAGAATTAATAATCTAATGCATGAAATCTTTGGATCTTTCATTATTCAACTTTCCAATGTGCTCTTGAGTTTCTGGACAATAAAATAACAGAATCTTGGCGTTAGTATGAAACTTCCTTGCCATTGAGGCTGACCTCCTACATAAAGCATTTCAGGCTTTAGCATCTCTGACATATCTTCCAGGCTTTGCCTGAGCAAGTCCAGTGAGCAAACTCTTGCTAGTTTTCCAGTCCAATTGGACAGCTTAGTCATTTGAAAGGCTTCCCTTATAGTGAATCAAAATTTGGACTTTACCACTTCATCCACTGGTTCTTATTCAGCTTAGGAGCCACAGAGAATTCGTCTTTCTCTTCTACATGTGAATTCTACAGATCTCTCAAGATGTATCTTGTACATTCTTCCAGATGCATAGGCCAAACCCCAACAGTTCCTTTGACAAGATACGAAACAATCCTCTTGTCCTCTCTCATATTTCCTGTTTGCCAATGATCCTCCTTAAATGCAACATGTAGAATATATTACTTTTATACTTAATTATAACTACCATTTACTGCCAGGCAGTAAATTTACTCAGTTATAGATGCTTTTCATGTATTGTCTCACTTAATCCTACTAACGATCCCAAGCAGGTGGTTCTTATTGTTTTTTATTTTATAGATAAGAAGTCTGTAGTTCAAGTAAGTTAAGTCATTAATGGGCTCAAGTTCATGGAGTGGTGAAAAGCAGGACTGGGTGTGATGGCTTCCAAAACCTATAAGTCTCCACCACTATGATCATTTTACTACCTAAGAGCTACTTATAGTAACAGATATTGAATTTATTTCTACTTATAATAGAAATTGAATTTATTCAGGCAGTGTACACAGTCTCCCGGTTAATGTGAATTTATTCTACTTATAACTTATAAAGGCAGTCAATTTATTTCTACTTATAAACAGAAATTGAATTTATTCAGGCAGTGTACACAGTCTCCCGGTTAATGTTGAACATGATCCAGAAGTCTAGTGGCTGTGAGATAATTGGTTCTTCCCTGGCTGGAGGGCCCAGTGGTGTGGTCTAAGCAAATACTGAGGGTGACTGTGACTCATCACTGGTTGAATCCCTCGATGGCACATTGCAGGCATTCCAGTGTTCATTCATTAATATACTACAAGTGCTTACTTGAAGCAAGGAATTGTTAAGGAATGGCTGTTAGGAAACTATG
Organism: Callithrix jacchus; assembly: GCF_049354715.1. Classification (NCBI taxonomy): domain Eukaryota; kingdom Metazoa; phylum Chordata; class Mammalia; order Primates; family Cebidae; genus Callithrix; species Callithrix jacchus. The sequence continues at coordinate 84,434,439 of NC_133513.1, read as the reverse complement.
GACAGGTGCTTTGGGGTAACTGACGGTGAGTCAGACCTAGATTGCCCTTGTAGTTTTTTAGTAAAAGGATGATACAGGCCAAGCAGCAAGGATAAGAAGCAGAGGGTCGTGATGCTATTGGAGATGCATTGCAGTGCCTCAGATTTCAGAGGAGGGAGCAACTGTATTCTAGAGTGTAGGGAATCTGGCAAAGCTTTGTTGAGGAGGTGGCATTTGAGCAAGTTTCTAACTTTCTCTGCTTTAGTTTCATACTCTTAAGATGAGACTTAAATTCTTATCTCATTGGGTTGTTACCAGCATCAAATAAAACAGTTCAAGGGAGTGCTTAGTACAATGCCTGTCATTCAGTAAGTCATCGGTCAAGTTAACTATTGCTATTGCTATTTCATGGGCAGTGTTAGGTCAGGATCAAACATAGGGTTTTGAAGGTGCCCAGGCCTGGGTTTTGCTATTGATACTTGTGTATGCTTCACAAAGTTCTTGTATTATGTTTTCAGCTCCATCAGTTCATTTATATTCTTTTCTAAACTGGTTATTCTAGTTGGCAGTTCTTGTAATCTTTTGTTTGTTTGTTTGTTTGTTTGAGACGGAGTTTTCCTCTTGTTACCCAGGCTGGAGTGCAATGGCGCGATCTCGGCTCACCGTAACCTCCGCCTCCTGGGTTCAGGCAATTCTCCTGCCACAGCCTCGCAAGTAGCTGGGATTACAGGCACGCGCCACCATGCCCAGTTAATTTTTTGTATTTTTGGTAGAGACGGGGTTTCACCATGTTGACCAGGACGGTCTTGATCTCTTGACCGAGGCGGGTGGATCACGAGGTCAAGAGTTCTTGTAATCTTTTATCAAGGTTCTTGGTTTCCTTGCATTGGGTTAGAACACGCTCCTTTAGCTCGAAGGAGTCTGTTATTATCCACCTTCTGAGGCCTTCTTCTGTGAATTCATCAAACTCATTCTCTGTCCAGTTTTGTTCTCTTGCTGGTGGGGAGTTGTGATTCTTTGGAGAAGAGGCCTTCTGGGTTTTGGAATTTTCAGCCTTTTGGTGCTGTTTTTTTCCCCTCATCTTTGTGGATTTGTCTACTGTTGGTCTTTGATGTTCGTAATCTTTGGATGGGGTTTTTGAGTGGTTGTCCTTTTTGTTGATGTTGATGCTATTGCTTCCTGTTTGTTAGTTTTCCTTCTATCAGTCAGGCGCTTCTTCTGCAGGTCTGCTGGAGTTTGCTGCTAGATTTTGTTTGTTTGGGTATCACCAGTGGAGGCTGCAGAACAGCAAAGATTGCTGCCTGCTCCTTTCTGGAAGCTTCATCCCAGAGGACCAGCCAGATACCAGCTGGAGCTCTCCTGTATGAGGTGTCTGTCGACCCCTGCTGGGAGGTGTCTGCCTGTCAGGTGGCACAGAGGTCAGGGACCAACTTGAGGAGGCAGTCAGTCCCTTAGCAGAGCTCAAGCACTATGCTGAGATATCTGCTGCTCTCTTTAGAGCCAGTAGGCAGGAATATTTAAGTCTGCTAAAACTTCACTCACAGCCGCCCCTTCCCCAGGTGCTCTGTCCCAGGGAGATGGGAATTTTATCTATTAGCCCCTAACTGGGGCTGCTGACTTTCTTTCAGAGATGCCCTGCCCACAGAGGAGGAACCTAGAGAGACAATCTGGCTACAGCAGCTTTGCTGAGCTGTGGTGGGCTCTGCCCAGTACGAACTTCCTGGTGGCTTTGTTTACACTGTGAGGGGAAAACTGCCTACTCAAGCCTCAGTAATGCTGGACCCCCCTCTCCCCACCAAGCTCAAGTGTCACAGGTCGACTTCAGGCTGCTATGCTGGCAGCAAGAATTTCAAGCTGGTGGATCTTAGCTTGCTAGGCTTTGTGGTCGTGGGATCCACTGAGGTAGACCACTTGGTTCCCTGGCTTCTGCCCCCTTTGCAAAGAAGACTCAAAGGATGACAAATGGGCTCTGTCTCAGTGGCATTCCAGGCACCACTGGGGTACAAATAAAGAAAAACAAAAAAAGCCTCCTGTAGCTAGCCTGGTGTCTGCCCAAATGGCTGCTCAGCTTTGTGCTTGAAACCCAGGGTCCTGGTGGCATAGACACCTGAGGTAATCTCTTGGTCTATGGGTTGTGAAGATGGTGGGAAAAGCATAGTATCTGGGCTGGAATGAACCTTCCCTCAAGGGATGGTCCCTCACGGGCTTCCCTTGGCTGCGAAAGGGAGTTCCCTGACCCCTTGCACTTCCTGGGTGGGGCATTCTGCTTGCCCTCCATAGGCTGCACCCACTGTCCAACCAGTCCTAGTGAGACGAGCCAGGTACCTCAGTTGGAAATGCAGAAATCAGCCACCTTCTGTGTTGGTCTCTCTGGGAGCTGCAGACCAGAGCTGTTCCTATTCGGCCATCTTGCCTGGAAATAAAGAGATATTTTTGAGTGTCTATGATGTTCTAGGCATTGGTAGGTGTAAGGGATACAGAGATGGATGATATCTGGTGTCCATCCTCAGTGGGCCATAGTCTAATAGGGGAGATAGTTGCATAAACAAGTAAAACCGTGGAGTGCTACAAAAGCCATTTTAGCTGTCTAAGCAAATTCATCTCTGTAGTACAGAGAAAAGAGCAGGGCATTCTGTTGCTGTCTCTAGGGTTGGGGGAAATTTAACATCAGACATTTGAGCCAGACCTTGAAGAAGGATAGGGGTTGGCCAGGTGAAAGACTTCCAGGCAGAGGGAACAGTAGAAACAAAAAGGAGGACACAGCACATTAAGGGAGGGACTTAGGCGATCCATGTACTTTCCACAATTAGAGGCATACATTAGCCGGTGGAATTTTCCAGGATATTTTTATTTCAATGGTGATCTTACTCAAGCAATAACATGAGAGGCAGAAGGCAACGAGACACTGGAAAACAGAGGAGGAAAGAGGTATTTGAAGGCCCACAAGGAAAAGGAGAAGTTGGACAATAGCCAGATGTAGCAAAGAAGACTCAAAGGATGACAAATGGGTTTATATATTAAAAGAATTCCTGATGAGCTATTGCTTAAAAGAACCCAAGTCTCCAGCAGTCATGGTCCTGGTGTTTGACTTATGATCTGAAAACAAATCTGTCATGTCCTAGGACAACTTGTGCTTTTGCTGAGGTTCCTGAGTATGGGGCATTGGGTGGTTTGGTTGGCACTGCTCTATTTTTTAAAAACATTTCCCCCGACTGCCAACTTACTAGTACACTCTCCTTATTTAGAGTTTTTGTCAACACTTCTCTTTAGACTGAATCTTTTGAGAGTTCATGTTTTTGTCCTGCTGATTCACCACATTCACATCATTTCAACATCATCTTCTCCATTTCTTTGCAGGATTCTGAAACCAGCAAGTATTTTTCATGATTAATGTATACAATTTACCCAACAGGCATGTGTTGCTTGAGCTGGGTATTGTGCCCAGTGTTGGAGAAACACAGATAAATAGGACATTGCCTTTGCTCTCAAGGAGCTTACAGTCTAATGGAAGACAAACATAAACCAGATTTTTATAAAAGTAGGTGGTAAACAAATAATAAAAATAGTCACAGGGTCTTACAGAAAAGACAAGAAAATCCCTGGGTTGGTGGAGGGAGAGCAGGAAAGCATCCTGGGCAGGTGACATCTGAGCTGAGCCGAGCCACAGAGAAGGACTAGGCATTAGTCAAGCAAAGGCAAATGAAGAGAGGATGCTCCAGGTGTGATAGGCACTTTATGAGTACAAGTATGGCTAGGTAGTGACAAATGAAGATGAAGTCAGTGAGACAAGCAGAGATCTTGGAGGGCCATGAAAGTCAGCAGTTTGTTTCAGTTATTTATTTTTAGTAGATTTAGATTATGGAGAGCCATAGCAAGATTCTGTGGTCAGAGCTACATTTTAGACACTTTGTTGGCTGTGAGAAAGATGCACCTGAGAGACATAATATAGATTAGGAAAAGCTGATTAAAAGGCTATTACAATTCAAGTGAGGGATAGTGAGGGGCAAGGAAGTGGAGAGGAGGACATCAATTTTGAGAAGTAGTAAGAAGGTCAAAGTAGGCAGGACTTGGTGACTGATTAAATATGGAGGTGAGGAAGACAGAAGCGTCCAACAAGATGCTCATGCTCAGATCCTACTTTAATATCTGTGAATGAAGCAGCTAACTACTCAGGTGAGGTACATACATGAGGTTAGGTCCTGGCTTGGAAGCTTGACCCGATTACTTAATAGTTGTGAACCCTGCTAGAGTCATTCAGCTTTTTTGGGGTCTCAGTTTCCCCTTTTGTAAGATGAAATCGTAAGAGTGGCTTCACAGAGTTTTCGTGAAGATTAAATAAAGGATATGAAGGCATTTGTAAAGTTGAAAGAGCTAATCATACGTAAAATATTATTGCTCTGTGCTGCCTCTGTGATTTTGACCGATTGGATCTTGCATTTCTGTTTGTAGTTTGCAAAATAGTAACTTCATCCACTATCAATTATGAAGAAGACTAAATTTTGTCAATAGCATAAAGACTTTGAATTTGGGGGTAGGCCAGGGTAGAAGCGAGAGAAGAGAAAGTGGTACCTAACCATCTTTTGCCCTGTTTTAAGCAACAGTCCTGTTCTTCTTTTTAATTTAATATCATTAAACTTAAAGAACACATTAGATTATAATCATATTGTAGCAGTGATTATATCATAAAATATATAAAGGGACTGAGCAGTGCTGGATTCATAGTTTGTTCTTAACATTAACTTTTCTTCTATCTTTCTTCAGAAAGAAAAATTACTTTTAATCACCAATTGTCTGAGCTCCAAATTTCTGTAACGAAGAAACTCAACAATGTGTACAGGAAAGCAAGACCTAAAGCTTTTTTCCCAGCACCGTCACTTTTGATTATTGGAGGTGTGTTTTTTTTGACAGGGCAAGTAACAGCATTTTGAAGTTTTCTGTCTTCTTATTAGTAGCTCTCAAATCATTGCCAATTTTACTAAGTGACTTAGGAGATGAATAGTCGTTCATTTAAAAAAATTAATACCTTGTTAATAGAGAGCAACAAGACTTGGAGAAAGTTGGCTTTAAAATGTGTTTTTCATGGACACAGAGGAGAACAACAGACACTGGGGCCTACTGGAGGGTGGAGGGTGGGAGGAGGGAGAGGATCAGGAAAAATAACTAATGTGTACTAGGCTTAATACCTGCATGATGAAATAATTTGTATAACAACCCCCAGTGACACGAGTTTACCTATATAACAAATCTGCACATGTACCCCGACCTTAAAAATAAAAAAAAATGTGTTTTTAAAACTGTGGCTGATGTTGTAGAGGATTTGCTACACTTCAGACAAAATATTAAAGCCCTAGTGAAAACAGTTGACTCAGTAGGATCTGGAAATTGTTAATCCTCCCCAACTTTCCCCAGCTGGAACTTTTCACCACTTACCAGGCATTTAGCAGCTAAACAGAAACAGTTCTCTGATAGACACAAAGCTCTGGCTTAGACCAGGTCTGCCTTTTCTCTCCATGGTTAAGGGAGAAAATACAGCATTCTGGTTTAAAAGAAAAGAATGAAGAGTTCTGAACATCTTTTGGAGCAAGCAGTAACTAACAGTTATGTCCAGAGTTGGGAAAAAGGTGATGTGATGTGTTTGAATACGTGTAAGGGGAGTGGACTCGCAGAGGAGGAGATGTTTAATTTGTTATATGAGAAAGAAAGTGTCATGGTACCTTACAAATGGGGGACCTGCTTTCAGTTTGGTCTCCTCTGCCAAAGGGTCTTCAAAACCCCTTCAGTAGCTAAAGTTAACAGCTGAGTCCAGAAACCAGATTACAGAGCTGAAAAGTAGACTAGTCTAGACAACATGAATCTGGTGAGTAAATAGTGGCTTGGTTAGGCAGAGAGCCTCTGCATCTCAAAGGCTATTGGGTTTTCAAGCAAAAAGATAGACTGCAAAGTCAGGATATAAAGATTTAGTAAAATAAACTAGAGGTGCATATCCCTGCCCAGATAGAGCCATAGAACACACACAGGGCATCCAGACCCACCCAGCACAGACACATCCTATCAGCTGTACCCATGGAGAGTTTTCTCCTGCTTCTTAGAAAGGAGGAACTTGAGATAGGAAGGAATGTGTACTTAAGAGTACACATTAGGCTGGGTATGGCGGCTCACACCTGTAATCCCAGCACTTTGGGAGGCCAAGGCAGGCAGGTCACTTGAGGTCAAGAAGTCAAGACCAGCCTGGCCAATGTGGTGAAACCCTGTCTTCTCTAAAAATATAAAAATTAGCTGGGTGTGGCTGCACACACCTATGATTCGAGATACTCTGGAAGCTGAGGCACAAGAATCACCTGAACCCAGGAGGTGGTGGTGGCAGTGGGCCAAGGTCACATCCTTGCACTCCAGCCTGGGTGACACAGCGAGACTTCATCTTAAAAAAAAAAAAAGGTATATTTAATGTATTGTCTCAATGAGCTTTTTCCTACTGAGTAATTGCCCCAATACTTTTCCTCCATCCCATAAGTCCTAAGTCAAAAAGAAAACTCTCTACGTCACCCAAATTATAGTATGCAGGGCAGTTGAATAGGCCAGCCTTCCTTTTGCAGAATTCCCTCATGAGGTGCTTTATTCACGTATGTTGCTGTGCAGTCAAAGCACTGTTGTCCCCCTCTATAGAGATGTGAATAAAACAATTTCTTATATACATCCTTCCAATCCTCCCACCCCACCCTATATGGCCAGTCAGCTGCCCTTTTACTGAATAAGCTGTTCTTTGGCTCCTGAGAAATACCCACCTGTATCATTTATGAAATTCTGATATGTAAGTAGTCTATTTGATGAACTCTTTCATCTCACTAATCTGATTCTTTACTCATACACCAATTCCAGTTTATTTTTTTTAACTTTGACTTTATAAAACATTTAAGCTGGTAGGGTTAGAATCTCTTGATATCACTTGAGGTCAGGAGTTCAAGACCAGCCTGGCCAACACGGTGAAACCCTGTCTCTACTAAAAATACTAAAAATACAAAAATTAGCCAGGCATCATGGTACACACCTGTCATCCCAGCTATTGGGGAGGCTGAGGCAGGAGAATCACTTGAATCTGGGAGGCTGAGGTTGCAGTCAAGATGGCGCCAGTCTAGGTGACAGAGTGAGAGTCTGTCAAAAAAAAAAACCACTCTTTTTTGACCCCTCTTCCCCATTTCTCCCCAGCCAGAATCCTCACTTCTAGCCAAATTGTTCTCCTTGTAATTACCCAAAAAGTCCTGGTCCTCTTTGGCCATCCTGACCCCCACAGGCTGCTCCTTTCTCTGAAGTCCTGAAGCATGTGTAGCAAATGTGTATAATATTCACATGATCCATTTGCCACTAAGCCAACTGGATACAGTGATATCATCCTTTTTTTTTCATCCACCCTCCTCTCTCCTTTTCCTCACCTCACCTGAGATACCTACATGTTTCAGGTGGTGTCCTGCACTTTTTTTTTTTTTTTTTTGAGAGCAGTCTTGCTCTATCATGTAGGCTGGAGTGCAGTGGTGTGATCTCAACTCACTACAACCTTCGCCTCAAGTGATTCTCCTGTTCCAGCCTCCCAAGTAGCTGGGATTACAGGTCCCTGCCACCATGCCCAGCTAATTTTGTATTTTTTAGTAGGGACAGCGTTTGACTATGTTGGCCATAGTCGTCTCAAACTCCTGACCTCAAGTGATCCGCTCACCTTGGCCTTCCAAAGCGCTGGGATTACAGTTGTGAGCCACCGTGCCCAGGCCTGCACTTTCTTCAACCCTTTATTATTGCTAACAATTATGCTTTCCCACCATACTCAGACTGTTCTCTGCTCTTACTGGGATATTTTACAAGTGGGGTTTGAAGTAAAAACTCAAACATTTCCAGTAGTGAAAATTATACTGAATGATTGGTAGCATAGTATACCTGGCAACAAGCAGATTTGTTACTCCTTTCACTTCCCCCACTTGCCTCTGGGAATATGCCCTTTGAATGGATCGGTGGGTGGCTGGCACCGTTTCAATTGTGATATTATTTGCTTTCTCACTTGTTGAGCCACACAGCTGTATTGCTGTCATCTAAATGCCCTAAAGATGCTATCACACCATACTTAAGTTCTTCCCATTTTCCTGGCCTTCCTAAGTCCCACCACCTCCTTGAAGCTTCACAGATATTCCACAGGGAGCCTTCTCTTTTCAGGATCTCTCTGGCTTTGGAGCTACTTTTTGGTCTCAGTAGGGACCAGTGTGGTGCTTGTCCTTTTCAGAGCAATTCACACACGAGGAGCATGGATTCTAGAGGGGTTTGAAACCTGATCCTGTCACCTACTAGCTGTGTGATCTTGGACAATTTGCCCCCAGATGTCTTATTTTCCTCATCTGTGAAATGGGTTTCTGCCTCACCAGATTCTTATAAAGATTACATGAGTTAATATTTCTAAGTGCTTAAAACAGTGCCTAGCCCAAAGTACGCACTATATGTTTTTTCAGGTTATATCCTGTCATCTAATATTGGGGTTCCTATTGAATGCAGCTAAAGAAGGAAGAAGAAAATAGTATACAAGAGAGCTTACCATTAACCAAGACAAATGAATTGTTACCTTTTTTTGTTCTCCAAAATGCAAAACCTGCTCCTTTTAATCATAATTTAAAAAACAATTCTCAACTTCCCTGACTCTTCGCTGAAACTTCATAATTGATCTTCAGTGAAGATCACTTGTGAGGTTTCTCTCAGTTACCACTAACAGTGGTTAAAGTACTGATATTTTTATATTATTAACTACGGGGCTTAACTCTAAAGGACTTTCTTGATTAGGCACTGAAAAAAGACAATCTTGCAGAAAATGAGTTGACAACTTGGCAACCCCCCAGGGTGTTTTTCCAAAGGCAACTCTCAGGCAATGTGTTGAGCGAATGCTGTAAGACACCCACTGTGTAAGCCCCACAGTCATCAGCCGCTTGCTTAGTAGTTTCTTAAAATGTCCCTTGGTTATATTGTGAATTTGTTTTTCTGTAATAATGATGGTAACCTCCCCATGGTCAAAGGATATGGCTGCTGAGACTTTGGAACCCCTGGCATGGAGCTAGAAATACCGCACAGCTCAATTATCTCCTGCTGATAGATTTATTGTTAAGATGGGTAGGACCAAGCAATGTTTAGGCACTGCCAAACCACAGTGGGAGAAATCCTATGAATAAAATAAAGCTCCCCAGGATTCCTTGTCTACTCTGTCTTCATTGTTGTGACCCCCAACTAAGAACACTGATTCCATCCCAGCTCCTCTCATCTCATAATGAAGGGGAGTAAGACCCTTCTGTCTCTGGGAAGGAGACAGAAGTGAAAAGCCTGGATCATCCAGTTTAGAAGTTTATTGAGGGGCTGGGCGCAGTGGCTCACGCCTGTAATCCCAGCACTTTGGGAGGCCGAGGCGGGTGGATCATGAGGTCAAGAGATTGAGACCATCCTGGTCAACATGGTGAAACCCCGTCTCTACTAAAAATACAAAAAATTAGCTGTGCATGGTGGTGCGCACCTGTAGTCCCAGCTACTCAGGAGGTTGAGGCAGGAGAATTGCCTGAACCCAGGAGGCAGAGGTTGCGGTGAGCCGAGATCGCGCCATTGCACTCCAGCCTGGGCAACAAGAGCAAAACTGTCTCAGGAAAAAAAAAAGAAGTTTATTGAGTGTTGAGTCCTTTTAGGAGAAAGCATGGTCTCCCTGAATCTTCCATTTGAAGGAGTTGAAAGGGAGAGTGCCTACTATGACATTAGTAGACACCAGAGGGCAGGAGAGAAAGCTGTATGAATGGAACAGGTGCAACTTGAAAGGGTGGTGCAAATAAATGGCATAAGCGTGTGAAAATTTCCACCACAGTTCTTGGCACCTAGCAGGTACGATATATGTGTTAGTTGAATCTGAAAGTTTAAACCCCCTTGAAAAATTATTTCTTAATTAAGTCATCCATGTTCATTATAGAAAATTTTAAAAAAGAAAACAGAGCAGCAGAACAACAAAGACTTTTTTTTTGGAACGCTTCACGAATTTGCACGTCATCCTTGCGCAGGGGCCATGCTAATCTTCTCTGTATCGTTCCAATCTTAGTATATGTGCTGCCGAAGCGAGCATAACAAAGACATTTTTAATCACTCATAATCTCACCATCCCAAAATAAACTGTTCACGTTTCTGTAGAGCACATTCTGTTTTCTATGCATGCATACCTTTCTCTCAAAACGCGATCACCACAAATTGTTATTCATGTTTCTCCATCATTTTAACTGGTAATATTTACTGTTTAGCTCAATATATGATTATGGGTAGAGGAAAAGAATACCCAGGGTTCTAGTTTTGGCTCAGACCTAGCCAGCCTCTGGCAAGCAGCTTGACCTCTCTGTTTTCTCTTCCTCATCTGTGAAATAAAGAGGTTGATGCCTATCACCTCCTTCTACCTCCATAATTCTAACCATTGATGGGTCATTAAAAGAAGGTGATATGGTACAGTGGTTATTGCTCTAGCATCAGCCAGGCTCTAATCCCTGCTCTATCTGTGGGATCCTGGGCAGATTTTTCTTGTTTTCTTTTTGACACAGTTTCACTCTGTCACTCAGGCTGGAGTGCAGTGGTGCAATCTTGGCTCACTGCAACCTCCACTTCCCGGGGTCAAGCGATTTTCCTGCCTCAGCCTCCAGAGTAGCTGAGGGTACAGGCATGCACACCACGCCCGGCTAATTTTTGTATTTTTAGTAAAGACAGGGTTTCACCATGTTGGCCAGGCTGGTCTCGAACTCCTGGCCCCAAGTGATCTTCTGGATAGGTTTCCTGACCACTCAGTGTCTCTGTTTTCTTTTCTCTAAAATGGAATTAATAATTGGCATAACACATAGGGTTGTGAGAACTGAATCGATAGCACACAGTGTTTAACACAGAGTAAAGGCTCAACAAGCAGCAGCTATTTTCAATATTTTAGCTCAGGCACCAGGTGTCTTGAGGTGATAGAGTAAAACCTCTATCTGAGAGATCAAGTAGAAACTTGGGAGCTAGCCAGGGTTGAACACAAGAGCTGGGTATTATGCTGAGTCTGTTCATTGGCACCACATGAAGAAATTGAGGTTAGAACTTGCCTACATTTATGTAGCTAGTGTCAATCCAAAGACCTTCCAGCTAGTTTTGGTTGAGCTAAGGGGGCTTGAAGACCTGCCATGAGTTAGACATTTCACAAATAAAACCCAGGCATGAAGTGCCTTTCCCAATGATATTCAGTGTGATCTTTTTTTTCTTCACTCTAATAACTCCACTTTAACAATTCCACTGTTTGACAGTTGTTTAAAAGACATAGGAATTTTTGTATATTTTAATTGACTAATGGATATCTCAGTAAAGCAGAACTAGGACATGGGAATAATTTAGACTTGACTTAGATAGACATTTAATTTTACGGTTGTAGATGATGATCTAAAAAAAATCCCCAAACTGAGCAAAATAATGAAACCTTAGCGAAAGTGACTGACTCAGAGGACTCATGAAACATACAGCGTGCTTTTTAAAATTGTATTTTAACATTTTGATTTCCATGCCACTCCCAGAGGACCTCAGAATTGAGTGAGGGGTTTGGGTTGACTGCTGCCTCTGACAGGCTCTATGGGTGAAAAGGGTCATTTCACTTTCGGCTTTAGTGTCCCTCTCAGGGGAGAAAATAGAATAGACAGAAATACAAAGTGTCTTTTAATTAATTCCACCTCTGTGTTTTCTGGGGCTCGTATGCTTTCCTAACGACATTTGTTAGATAAGTTGGTAATTCTTGGCAGCTGTCTACTGTGGGGTGCATCTGTGAACTCATCCTAACCAAAAGCATGCAACCAGTTTGGGGTCGCTCAGGCTAAGGTGAGGGAGAAACGCGGATACAGCGGGCAATGAACAACATAAACATTTCAAATGCGATACATACACATTCGGACTGAGCCACATCTTCTGTGTGTAGATTCAACTGCACTGACCTACAAAGCCATTCGCGAGTAACAGCCGCCCCAAGCCTGAGGCACTGGCGCCCCTCCTGGGCGAGCTGGCTGCGCTCTCTCCTGGCCCGCGCCCGCTGCATGCGGTACGTGCCTGTCCGGCCCCTGGCCCAGGGTTCCCGTTCCGCGGTTGGGTCCAGCTGGCCCGGGAGTCCCCGAACCTTCCCGGGACGCCCAGCTCGCGCTCTGCACGTCCGGCCCGGGGGCGATCACGTTCCCGGGCCGAGGGCCCGTGCCCTAGCTGGGCGCTGGTTGGTCGCGCCACGGGGTCCGAGGCCCGGCGATTGGTCCCAGGGATCGGGTCACGTGCTTCGGAGCGGATAAGTGCCGTCTCAGCGCCCGGCCTTCATTCCGTCCCAGCGATCGCCGCGGGGCAAGGCAGGTAGCTGGGGTTGAAATTTGTGCAGGCAGTGGGTGCTGGCTTTCACGGTCCGCTGCGCCTCTCTGCCTAATGAGCTGCACCAGGTAGGTTCGCTGCAACTCTGCGCGCCGGGAACACAAGGGGACGCGCAGTTGTGGGGAAGTTGAAGGGCGTTTCAGTTCTGTCATCTCTGGAAAGGGACACCCCAGGGGAGGACAAGTGGGCTGACTGCTTAGTTGAATCTGGCAACAGAGAGGCCTTGGAGGTATAGAAACTTGGCTCTATTTCTTAAGAAGAGCCTATTTTAGAAATAAGCAAATTAAAGCAGAAATGACCTTAACGTGAATCAGCTTGGGTTCGGATTTTCTCAGGGATGCGGCTGTTCTTTTGGTCCTGCACAAATGTGCCAAAGACTCGGGCAGCTAAAGTGGCGAGAACAGCACTCTGACATTGCTGGTTAGGTGGTTTAGCTTGGAGGAAAAAATTTACAGGACGATGTTTGTAGTCATTCATCCTTCTTATCACAGTTTGCCATAGCAAAATCTCAAGAGTTTGAGCAATTATTTTTAACTCTTGTCCAGGACTTAAAGTTCCAGGGAAATCACCCAATACTAAAACTGTCCTTCTATAAATGCAAAAAGTCAAAGAGAAAAAAAAACCTCCCATAAAATACTTTAAATAGCTTCTCCAGACATAGCTTAGCAGAAGACTTCTCTAAAAATCCTGCCTATTAACTATTATTAGACCCACAAATATAGCTTTAGCTTTCATTTGTTTGTTCTAAGTTTGCAAGTCTCCCAAAAAAACCCCAGAGCTAATACAGTAAATTCTGTGAGTGTTCTTTATTACTCATTTTTGTGATAATGACCACTTGCATACATGTTTAGAGCTGCTGTGAGGAGAGTTACTAAAGCCAGATTGAGAAATGTCATGTACAGTATACACACACCTCTTACGTGTAAGGCTAAGATGGGGGGAAAATCCTAATGCCATAAGCTTGGAAATATCTAATGAGGACTAAAGGCCAGAAAAAAAGTCTTCTTTATGAATGCTTCTTGGTTTAATATTGTTGAGCATGTTCATCTTTAAAAGTTTAAATAGCTTTATTGTCTTTCTACTTATAAATGCCTATTAGAAAATACCAAAAAAGAACAAAAATGAAAATAGATCATCTATAATCCTATCACCCAGAGATAATAATTATTATATTATTAGGAAAGACATATTTCCTATAGAGTTTTTCAATATTTACAAGTTCATATATATATATTGTATATCTTAAAACACTCCAACTTTCAGGTAATCAGTTTTTCCACTTAAATGTGGAATTGTCATGGGCATCTCTTTAGGTGAACTATCAATTACACACAGTTTTTAAGTGCATGAATTGTTGACTTGTATTTCAGTGGTTATTTGTGAAAAATGAGGAAGAGCATGATAAAATGCAAAGAGAATTCTTCGGCTTCTCTAGCCTTCTCACTGTCAAAACTGTTGCATGTTAATTTTATTTTTTTCAAGTGAATTACCAGAGAAGTGTCAATCAATTTAGCAGCAAAATAAACCAAAGCATCCAGAGGGAGCAGAGGGTCTGGAACTGTGGCTCCTGAACTTGTCTGGTTATTAGAATCACCTGGGAAGCTTTAAGAACATGTGCATCCCTTGGCCCTAGCCCCAGAAGTTCTGCTTCAGTGGTTCTAAGTCCCAGGATAAGGATAGAAAGAAGGAAGGAAAGGAAGGAATTCCCTAGGCATGAAGTCCCAGGAAAAGGAAGGAGGGAGGGAAGGAAGGGAGGAAGGGATTCCCTGAGGCATGAAGTCCCAGGAAAAGGAAGGAAGGAAGGAGGGAAGGAGGGAAAGAGGGAGGGAGGGAGGGAGGGAGGGAAGGAGGAGGGAACTTCCCTAGGCATGGTGACCAGACAGGTTTGAGGACCACACAATCATGTGCTCCAGAACAGAGCACATGATTCTTAAGACTGCCTTGGAGATCATCAAATAGAACACTTTTATTTCTCAGATGGGGAAACTGAGACCCCATTCCCCTCTAAGTGTTTTAAGCAATTAACACTTAGTCAGCCTTTAGCCAGCCAAAGGTAAAGGTAACCATAGAAAGAAGATCTGATCACTTAATACTGTTCTCTTTTACTACATATGACAGCACCTGCCTGATACTAGTGCACTGGCTGTCATTCAGCACAAAAATAGTACATATGCATTTGGCACTGGGGAAGAGCACTTCCGATCCAGGTGATAATCCCCCTTCCCTTTGCATTCCAGAATGATCCAGGTTTTAGATCCACGTCCTTTGACAAGTTCAGTCATGCCAGTGGATGTGGCTATGAGGCTTTGCTTGGCTCATTCACCGCCCGTGAAGAGTTTCCTGGGCCCTTACAATGACTTTCAACAAAGACATTTTGTGAATAAATTAAAGCCTCTGAAACCATGTCTCAACATAAAACAGGAAGCCAAATCACAGAACGACTGGAAGTGCTCGCACAACCAAGCCAAGAAGCGCGTTGTGTTTGCTGACTCCAAGGGCCTCTCTCTCACCGCGATCCATGTCTTCTCTGACATCCCAGAAGAACCAGCATGGGATCTCCAGTTTGATCTCTTGGACCTTAATGATATCTCCTCTGGCTTAAAACTCCATGAGGAGAAAAACTTGATTTTAGATTTCCCTCAGCCTTCAACTGATTACCTAAGTTTCCGGAACCACTTTCAGAAGAACTTTGTCTGTCTGGAGAACTGCTCTTTGCAAGAGCGAACAGTGACAGGGACTGTAAAAGTCAAAAACGTGAGCTTTGAGAAGAAAGTTCAGGTCCGTATCACTTTTGATTCTTGGAGAAACTACACTGACATGGACTGTGTCTACATGAAAAATGTGTATGGTGGCTCAGATAGTGATACCTTCTCATTTGCCATTGACTTACCCCCTGTCATTCCAACTGAGCAGAAAATTGAGTTCTGCATATCTTACCATGCTAATGGGCAAGTCTTTTGGGACAACAATGATGGTCAGAATTATAGAATTGTCCATGTTCAGTGGAAGCCTGATGGGGTGCAGACACAGATGGCATCTCAGGACTTCCACCAGACATCTCCTAAGACAGAGTTAGAGTCAACAATCTTTGGTAGTCCGAGGCTGGCTAGTGGGCTCTTCCCAGAGTGGCAGAGCTGGGGGAGAATGGAGAACTTGGCCTCTTATCGATGAATCAAGCAACAATGTGACTGGTCTTGACTTGTCATATCCTCTCATGCAATCCTAGGTCTGTATTGCTCAATGTTAGGAAGCCTTTGCTACTCTATCAGTAGGTTTAGATCTCAGCCTTTGAGACCTGGCTATGGAAAAGAAAGCCACGTGAGAATTTAGTGTTGGGGTCTATACAGATGATGCTACTCAACTGTGGTTTGGAGGATCAAGTAGCAGGTGGAAAACTATTTTTATAAAGGTAATCCTTTTTCATTGCCCTTCCTCCTTCCCTCTCAATCTGCTAGCTTTCATATTGGGCAAGGAAAAGTTGAGGAAGGATGGCCGATGGTGATGGAAAGCTGTGTTAGTGGTATGAGGAATGTGTGAAAAGCATACACAAAGGGCTCTGAATCTCAAGTCAGAGGAGTGGAAGGTCTGATCATTGTTGTTGGAAAAAATGTAAGGTTAATTTGTGTTTTTAAGTTGGTTTTACAGTTCTCTCCTGGGGAAATTATTTGTGGAGGGGAAAAAGATCCATTCTATGTATCCTTGTGGAGAAAAGTCAAATAACCTTTAAGAGTGTGGGTGGTATTGAAGGAAGAAGATGAATTTCAGCTCTGAAGAATCAAGATCTTCAGAAGATCAGAAAGTGAAGCCTTTCTGTTCAGATGTTATATATAAAAAAATCATAATTTGGGGAAAGTTTAAGGAAATCCAGCTTTGCAGTCCTAATGTTATAAGTGACTTTGTGGTCAAAACATCATGCCTGGGTTCTTGTTATTGAATGCTTGGAACAGGAAAACCATGCCATCATCAATGGCTAACAGTACATAGGGACTTCATGTCATGTCAAAGATAGTTCTTTGCAAGTGCCTTGACTAAACCAGAAAACTGTCATTGCTTAACCCAAATGTCTGAATGGTCATCTGATAACTCATAGATTTTGGCCTCATTAAGAAGGTCCACTCTGTACACAGGCATTCCTCCTGCAATAATGTTGTATCTTTGAGACTGTTGTCACTGTACACAACTCACATCCTTCATATTGAAGGTGAGTCATTTTTCTGCACATTTTTGATGTGATGTTCGACGTGAGGCCCGACACTAGGATTCTCAATGCAAGAATCCAGTACCTTGCACGTAGAAGTAGCAACCCATTGCTTGCCTATTTTCATCTCGCTGTTTTCTTTTAAGAAAAATGGATGTGACTTGTTTTGAATGTGTTGTATTATACTTGTTTTTGTGTGTGCATAAATCCATTCTGTAGGATCTTAAGAAAGAGTCCCAGAATGTTGCTTCTATTTTTGTGCACATCATTGAGAGGTATTACAAGAATGCAGTTAATTTTAACATGTGTGATGTGCCATGGTGGAAAAGTACTATTGGAATAACTCTGCAGTGACAGAATTTGAAGTTTGGCTAGGATCCATACTTTTTCTACTGTAAGTATTTCACTCTCCTCTAGCTATCCTTGATGAGCTTCTCACTTTAAGAATAAATGTGTTTTATATAAGACCTGAGTATATTTTCTTTCTCAAAGCCACAGTCGAATAAGAAACTCAACTGACATTCTCATTTTTTTTTTTTTTTTTTGTTTAGGAACAACTAAGCAGAGTTAGTAGGGACCAAGACATGGATCTATCTGAGGATATTCATAAGGCCCCAGTCCCATTAGTGACCACCCTTCCTAACACCTGACCACTGGGTTGGGGAGCAGGGGCAATGACTTGAGCTGCTCCTACTGCTTCTCCCCCCACTCTGACTGTCCGCATCTGTGGTTTCTGCTCACACACACACAGTCTCTGCTGGGTCAGGGATATGTTGGAGGCCATATCTCAGCTTTGATGGGCAAGGAGTTGGTGTGGGAAAGGTTGGAGTGGCTTCTACGTCTTGAGCAAGCACCTTCCTGAAGGGGCAGAACTTCCAGCTGCACAGAGGGGCATAGGGAAGGGGCAGCAGGCAGCAGTTCTGGACGGAAGGGAGCAGCACAACTCCTTGGAGTGAGAGGCAGCAGGTTTGTGATCTAAGTTGTTGCTCTAGTTCTGCCTAAAATCTGCACAGCATATCTAAATAAAGATCTGCATGACGTTGACCAAGCTACTGAAAAGGCCCAAGTATGAAGAATAAACTTTTATCATATCATAGAATCCTCTATGTCAGAGCTGTAAGTCACAGGCCTGCAGGCTGTATCTGGGCACAGATCTATTTTA
This sequence comes from Callithrix jacchus, assembly GCF_049354715.1. Lineage (NCBI taxonomy): Eukaryota > Metazoa > Chordata > Mammalia > Primates > Cebidae > Callithrix > Callithrix jacchus. Next base: position 84,416,698 of record NC_133513.1, on the reverse strand, counting down.
TTTGACACAGGATTTTAAAAGAATTTATTGCCATGATATTACAATCAGTGAACTACATTAAAAATCTGGGTTTACTTTTTTTCCCGAAAAAATTATAAGGTCTTCCCACATGGCAACCAATACATGAAGTTGCATAGCAGCTGTGCCCTTTAGATGGGGCATGCATCCTAGATGCGTTATTGGCCACAGTCTTGATTTGGCCACAGTCTCCACCCATGGCTTCACTCTCCACTATCTGCCGACTTCTGTAAGTGCTGGAATTTATACCCCTATTTTGTTTCCTCTCTATTTATGCTGATGGTTTGGTGGAAGAGAGTGCCCTGTTCCCAAGAGATGGAAAAAAATCAAACTTGGGTCTATCAGGGACCTCGAAGACCGTGGGGCTCAAGTGCCTAACTTTATAAAGGAAGAAACTAAGATCCAGATAGGTGAAGTGACTTCTTCAAGGTAGCGTGGCCAGGTTGAGCCAGCTGAACATTGACTTGTCACTTAATGTCCCTCCCTCGCTTCACACGGCCTTCTTGAAATCTCTTAGGGAGGTGCCCCTTCTCCCACAGTCCCCTTCTTACAGGGGAGCTATTTCCCAGCAGGCATGGCCAGCTTGTGCTGGTCATGTGTGCCAGCCTGACCCAATTTTGGGGTGATGGTGGGCAGCTGAGGAGGGAGGAGCTGGTCAAAGAGCAGGGTGTTCCTGGAGATTTACTATAAAATAGAATTAACTGTATTTCACATCCTGGTATCTCACCTAATAGTAAAAGCAACTTTACTTTTAAAAATTTAACATAAGAGAATCACTTGAATTCAGAGTGCAAAAAAATATAAAGTTTAATTTAGTTATACAAGGAAGGACTGTTTTCTTTTTTCCCTCTAAATTGATGGCTCTCCTTTTAGTTCATCACCAAGCTGAAATCTCTAGTGTGGGAGTGAACTGTGCATTTTTATCAATGTGAATCCAAAAGTTCTACACAAGTTTGAGTGGCCCTTCAAGCTGCAAAGGGAGAATCTCTTCCTCAGCTTTCATCTCTAGGTTCCTCATAGAGCTTTCCAGCAGCTACTTGGAGCTGTGATCTGAACAAACCCTCTCATTAGTGGGCAAGGATCCCAAACTCAGAGCAGCCCATATGCAGTGTCGCTGACTCCTGGCCTTGATCTTTCCCTCTTTCCGACAATGAGTGGACGCCCATTCCTGGATTTGGATGGTCCCTCTAAGTCAGCAGTTCTTAACTTTGGCTGCATATCAAATTCAACTGGTAAGCTTTACAAGATACTGATGCCTCCCCCTGAACCTTCCAAGATTTTGATTTAATTGGTCCAAGCCATGGCCTGTGCATTGGACAGTTCTGAAAGTTTTCCAGATGTTTCCAATATGCATCAAACTTGAGGGACTCTGATTTAAGCTGTGTGAAATGTTTTCAGTTGTCCCTATTCAGAGAGCAGAGTCATCTAATGGCTCAAAGGATTCCTCCAGAAATAGTAGAGCCTGGCCTACTGCCCCTTCTCCAACACTCCAGCCTTGCCCATACCATCTCCTGCTAAACAGCCTAGACATGGACTTCTTATTTTGCCAATAGATAATTTCTTTTTCTCTTCTCTGATCTTTTGTGTATAGGAGTAGGTTAATGAGGAGGCCTTTGGGAACAAGTAACATGATCTCTTGACTCACATAGCTTAAACTATAAAGGAAATAGATTATCCTACAATACAAGACCCAAGATAGGGTGTTTTCAAAGTTGGTTAAGCCAGTGGCTTAAACTCGGGTGATTCTGGTTGAATATTGGTATTAGTGTTTGAGATTCTTTTCTCAAGGACTTAGTACTAATATTAGTATTTTATGTTACTGATTGGGACAGTACAGTATCTGAAATAGCACTGTAGTAAGAGTCACTCGTTTATCCAACAAATATTTATAGAGCACTAACTGTGTGTTTGGCAGTCAATATATAATGATGAACAAGACAACACAAATAAGATTTCTGCTGTCATGGAGCATGAGTGCTAGAGACATTTTCACTTCTCTATCCTATCACTTCATAGTAACACTCCAGCTGGGTAATTTTGGGTAAGTCTCAATTTAATTCTCTATGAAACCGGTTGATTATTTACAAGCTTGTTGTGAGGCTAATAACAGTGGTATATTAGTCTGTTCTCATGCTCCTAATAAAGACATACCCAAGACTGGGTAATTTATAAAGGAAAGTGGTTTAATGAACTCACAGTTCCACATGGCTGGGGAAGCCTCACGATCATGGCAGAAGGCAAAGAAAGAGCAATGGGATATCTTACGTGGTGGCAAGCAAGAGGGCTTGGGCAGGTGAGCTCCCACTTATAAAACTGTCAGATCTCATGAGACTTGTTCACTACCACGAAAACGGTATGGGGGAAACTGCCCTCATGATTCAGTTATCTCCACCTGGCCCCACCCTTGACACATGAGTATTATTACAATTCAAGGTGAGATTTGAGTAGGGACACATATCAAGTGACTAATAATTATATAACCCAGCACTGTTCTAAGTTATAAACTTGTTTAACTCTCACAACAGTTCAATGAGGTGGTTTCTCTTATTAAGCTCATTTTACAGAAGAGGAAACCGAGGCACAGACAAGATTTGTGACTTGTCTAAGGTCAAAGAGTTAGTAAGTGTTGGAGCTAAGGCTTGAGCTCAGACTTAAAGTTTGTGGTCACAACATTTACACCGTGATACTTCTCAAAACTCTTCATAGTGTACCTTTTAAGTAGAGTATTTTGTCTATTTGTATTTAACCCAATTCTTGATATAGTGGAGTTGATGTATACCATTTTATTATTTGTTTTCTATTTGACCCATTTATGTTCTTTTTCATTTATTTCTTGTCTTCTTTTGGATTTTTTCGTTATTCTATTTTTTTCCATTTTATTAACTTGTTAGTTACAGATTCTTTTCCTTTTCTTTTAGTGATTACGCACATCATTGATTCTTACAGTAGAGTAAAAATGATCACTTTGACACCTTCTTTGATAAAGCTAGGACCTTAAGCACTTTACCATCTTCCTATTATTTGCATTTTATTATCTATTTAGTACTAAATATACTTTAAGCCCCATGAGATAGGATCATGTTGTTTTGTTCAGTCACCATTATTTTCCATTTATCTGTGTTTTGCTCATTCTGTTATTCTTTCTGTATTTCTGTGTTTCCATCTTGGATTGTTTTTCCTTTGGCCTGAAAACAAATCCCTTTAGTATTTCTTTAAATGTATGTTTGTTGGTGAAGAAGTCTCTCAGTTTTTGTTTAATTGAAAAAGTCTTTAGCTTTCATTTTTGAAATATAGTTTCAGTAAATATATACTTCTAGGTAGGGATTTAGGTAGAGGTTAGAAAACTCTCTGCTATTAGCTCTTCAAATATTTCTTCTGTCTCATGTTCTTTCTCTTTTCTTTTTGGGATTCTGATTAGATTTGTGTTACATGTTCCTCTTTTCTCTATTTCCTACTCTTTTTTCTGTCTGGGCTTCAGTTCACATATTTGCTATTGACTTGTTTTCCAGTTCACACAGACTTTCTTCTGCTATGTCTAATTCTGCTTTTAAGTACATGTCTGTATTTTAAAAATTTCAGCTATATTTTTGAGTTAAAACTATTTTATATTTATTTTTTGATAGTTTCTAATTTTCTGTGAACATCTTCATTTTTCATCCATTTCCCCCCTTTCCTCTATTTTTCTTGGAAATATTAATGATGGTTAATCACAAAGTACTTGTCTACTAATTCCAAAATCCGAATCTCCTGTTGGTCTGATTCTGTTATATACTTTTTTTCTTTTTTCCATGTGGTCTTGCCTCTTGGTATTCTAGTCATATTTGATTAAATGATAAGTATTATGTATAACAAAAATTGATATTAAAAATTTTAGGGTTGAATATTATGGTGCATACCTGTAAACCAAGCACTTTGGGAGGCCAAACTGGGTGGATCACTGGAGCTCGGGAGTTTGAGACCACCCTGGGCAAGATAGCAAAACCCAGTCTCTACAAAAAAATCCAAATCAATCAAACAAACAAAACACAACAATTAGCCAGGTGTGGTGGTGTGGGCCTGTGGTCCCAGTGACTGGGGAGGCTGAGGTGGGAGGATCCCTTGAGCCTGAGAGGTTGAAACTGCAGTGAGCTGTGATCATGCCACTGCACTCCAGCCTGGGTGACAGAGTGAAAACCTATTAAAAAAATTTTTTTTTCAAGAAAATAGATGAAAAGATAGAGAATTTCACCAGATGTATAATCTTCCTTCAGAGAGTATTCACTGTTTCTTCTGCCAGACAGATTCGGGCAGAAGAATCTGCTTGCCTGAGTTCAATGAGGGATTGAGCTGAGTCAAGGCAAAGTTGCAGTCTTGGTAAAGCTATATTTACATTTAGTTCACTTTTGCTCCTAATCTACAGCCTTCTAAAGCTGAGAGTTTGATGTTTGCACCAGGGTTCCTCCTTCTGGAATGTTTTGAACTCTAATCTTTGTTTCTCAGCATACTGAGTCTGCCAGAACTCCCCTCTGATTTTCAGTCTTTTTGGTGAGCCTCTTAGCCTCCTTCCCTGTTTCTCCTTCCCTTCAGAGTTTGGCAAATACCTTGAGTGAAAAATGAGCTGAGTGTTAGATTCAGTTTTCTGCATACACCCTCCTCACCAGGATACTGACTTCTGAATTTCTACATTTTCTTCTTTCTAGCTCTATGAGGCCATCAATGACTCTATCAATGCTATTGGCCCTCTTCCCAGGCAACACTCAGCTTCTCAGCTTTTTACCTTCCCAGAATCAGCAAATACATCCAGGCAAACAAACAAACAAACAAACAAAAAAAAACTCAACCTAATCATGAAGTCCTACTTGTTTAAGTATCTCTTTAATGCCTTTAAATGATTTTTTGGCATTTTTTCCTGCATTTTTAGTTGACCTGTATGTTAGTATTGATCTGCCTCAAAGCTCCTCTCACATTCAGAAGTGTAAGTCCATCAGATCTTTGATTCTCTCTGTGTAGCTTCTGCTTATTTCAAGTCCTGGTTGTCTCAGAAACTCTCCAGTGTTTTCAAAAAAGTTTTGGGGTATTTTTTTAATGATTTCTAATTATTCTAATCAGGAACATTAGTTTATTGCTAGTTACTTTGTCATAACCTTACGTGTTGTATCTTAAGTGAAATAACTTGTATAAAGCATTTAGTCCAATGCCTTATCCTATTATAAGAAGAAAGGAATAAATACACTTTATTATTATAAAAATTGAAGAGTATAACCAGGCTTGTAGCCTGGCTGGAAAACTATTTCACCTCTGCTCTCTGGGAGTACTCTAGGGATTACTGTAGCGCCTAAAGAAGTGTTTGATAGCGTCCCCAAAGTTATACCCTATACAACATGACCAAGATGACTTTGGCTTTGAAAATTTTAAAGTCTAGATTGCCTTCCCTCAAATCCTCCCAGTATAAAACATCTAAAAATGCTAGATAAAATGCTTTCTAATTATATTTTTAGAATTATCAAGCTGAGCTGGGAAGAGTAATGATGGCCTTAAAGGCCTTCTCTGCCCTCCTAAATGAAAAGCAGAAGCAGGTCTTTAGACAGGTAAATGTGTGTTGAACTGGCACCTGTCCTGAAGCTATTTGTTAATCACTAGGTTACCAACATTTGTTTTTAACAGCTATGAATGCTAAGGGAACAGAAGACAAAGGATTAGGGCCCAATAAGGTGTGTGGGTGAGTTGGGAGTGTCACAGTGACTATCTGGTATAGCTAAGACCTAGACAGGATACACTCTCAGTAAGAAAATAACATAACTTTTATGGAGAAATTTAGTTACGAAAGATGCCTGTCTCAACATTAGCTTTAGATATTAGGTGAGTGCAAAAATAACTGTGGTTTTTGCATTGTTGGGATTTGCCTTTTGATATTGGAATACATTCTTAAATAAATGTGGTTACGTTATACATCATTTTAATGGCCATTTCTCACTTTATTTATATATTTATTTTGCTTACGACTTGTTACTTGCTGTTTATTTTATGTTTATTTTAGACTATGGAAATGATGTTAGACAAAAAGCAAATTTGAGTGATTTTCTTATTCGAGTTCAAAATGGGTTGTAAAGCAGTGGACACAACTCGCAGCTTCAACAATGCATTTGGCCCAGAGACTGCCAACGAATGTACAGGGCAGTGATGGTTCCAGAACTTTTGCAAAGGAGATAAGAGCCTTAAAGATGAGGAGCATAGTGGCCATCAGAAGTTGACAGTGACTAACTGAGAGCAATCATCGAGGCTGATCCTCCTCCAACTGCATGAGAAGTTATCTAAGAACTCAATGTCGACCACTCTACAGTCATTTGGCATTGGAAGCAAATTGAAAGGTGAAAAAGCTTGGTAAGAGGGTGCCTCATGAGCTGAGTGAAAATTTAAAAAATAGTCATTTTGAAGTGTTGTCTTCTCTTACTGTACACAATGACAATGAACCATTTCTTGATCGGATTATGACATGCCTCAAAAAGTAGATTTTATACAACAACCAGCAGTGATCAGCTCAATGGTTGGACTGAGAAGCTCCAAAGCACTTCCCAAAGCCAAACTTGTACCATAAAAAGGTCATGGTCACTGTTTGGTGGTCTGCTGCCAGTGCGATCCACTACAGCTCTCTGAATCCTGGCGGAACCATTACATCTGCTGATCCATGAGATGCACTGAACATTGCAATGACTGCAGCCCGCATTGGGCAGCAGAAAGGGCCCAATTCTTCTCCATGACGATGCCGTACCACACGTTGCACAGTGAATGCTTCACTGTTGAATGCACAATGCTTCAAATGTTGAATGAATTGGGCTATGATGTTTTGCCTCATCGGCCATATTTACCTGACTTTTCGCCAACCGACTGTTTTCACCTATTCAGGCGTGTTGACAACTTTTTGCAGGGAAAATGCTTCCACAACCAGCAGGATGCAGAAAATGCTTTCCAAGAGTTTGTTGAATCCTGAGCTATTGATTTGTATGCTACAGTAATAAACAAACATTTCTCATGACAAAAATGTGTTGACTGTAATGGTTCCTATTTTGATTAATAAAGATATGTTTAAGCCTAGTTATAATGATTTAAAATTCACAGTTTGAACTGCAATTACTTTTGCACCAACCTAATAGATGGAAGAAAAGCCCCAATCAACTCTTCCTAACATTCATAAACACCATCTGGTTCTCTTATGGATTTACAACCTGAATTCAAGCCAAGAATTTGTTAAAAAATGGTTATTGGTGGCCAGGTGCTCTGGCTTACACCTGTAATCTCAGCACTTTGGGAAGCTGAGGCAGGCAGATCACTTGATCAATATGGTGAAACCCCATTTCTACCAAAAATTACAAAAATTAGCCTGGCATGGTACACGTCTGTAATCCCAGCTTCTCAGGAGGCAGTAGAATATCTTGAACCGGGGAGGTGGAGGTTGCAGTTACCTGAGATTGTGCCACTGCACTCCAGTCTGGGACCCAGATTGAGACTCTGTCCCACTAAATAAATAAATAAATACATACATACATACATACATAAAATGGTCCTTGGTTGCAGTACCCAGGTGCTCAGTAAAAGCAAGCACGCATGCACTCTGTAAAAGTGTGCCTCAGCCTAAGCCTCAAGGAATTTTCATGAAATACGAGGTCACACAGAAAGCAGTAAAAAAGACAAATCTTTGAGAAAATGAATGAAGATAAAAGTGAAAACACTAAAACGGGAATTTTTAAAAAATGTCATAATTATAGGTAATGCAGAAATGAAAAAATTAATAATAGGGTATTGTGATTAACTTTAATATATCTGAAAACTTAGATAAAATGGAAACATTTCTCAAAAAGTATACTGTATCAAAATGATCTCAGTAAGAAATAGAAAACTTGATTACTCCTATAAACATATAAGATTAGTAGTTTAAAATACACCCACAAATAAAATAACTGGTCCAGATGTTTTTATAGATGTGTTATATCAAACATTAAAAGGTCAAATATCTTTGATCTTATATAAAATATTTCAGAGTATATAAAAATGGGGGGAACATTCCTCAATTTATGAGTTAGCATAACCTTGATGCTGAAATCCTACAAGAACAGTAAAGGAAATTTAAACTATAAGCCAATCTCACACATACATAGATATGAAAAAATTATACACTATAAATTATTAAAATAAATCCAATAATGTATTTGAAAATATATTATGATCAAGTTGGGCTTATTCCAAGAATGTAAGATTGGTTCAACATTAGAACTTCAATTATGTTAATTTGCCACATAAATAAAGGAATAAAAACATACAGTCAACTTAATAAATACCAAAAATGTTTATAAAATTTCCCACTATTAACAAAAAAAAAAAAAATTCAAGCAACAAATAAGGGGAAACTTTCTTAGTTTGAAAAAAGAATATCTACCAAAAGGAAAAACAATTAAAACCTGCTACAAACATCACAATGGTAAATGTTGAAACTCTTTTTAAGATAAGGTCTTCTATTATTACCTCTTTAAAATATTATGTCAAATATAAGAGCCAGTGAAGTAAAGCAAGAAAGAAAAGTGGAATTGGAAGGAGAGTAGTAATATTGGCATAATTTACAGACAATATAGTTGCCTGTTGCAGAAAACCCAAAAGAATCTAATACTAAATTATTAGAATAGATCTGAGAATTTAGCAATGTCATTGGATATAAACTTATGGTAGTTAGCCACAATATGGCCCCCAGTGATCCCCACCTTCTGAAATTCACATCCTTTTTGTGTGGTCTCCTCCCATATTGCACCAGCATTGTTCTGTGTGACCAATAGAACACATCAGATGGTTGGTATATCACTACCACGTTAGATTATGAAAGACACTATGGTTTTCATCTTAGTTGTTCTCTCTCTCTCTCACTTAGATTCACTTGTGCTTGGTGAAGCAGCTGCATTATAAGGAGCAGCTCTATCGGGGAGCCCTTCATAATGAGGAACTGAGGCCTCTTGACAATCACTGTATGAGTGAACTGGGGAATGGACCCCAGCCCAAGTCAAGCTTTCAGATGACTGTACCCTGCCTGACATCTTGATTACAACTTTATATGAGACCTGGATCCAAAAACTCCCAGCTAAGCTGCTCTTGAATTTTTGACTAAACAAACTATGAAATGATAAATATTTGTGTTTTTCAGCTACAAAGTCTAGGATGATATATGGCTTAGCAGTAGATGACTAATACAAAGATCAACACCCAGAAGCAAATGGAATATCTCTATATAGGCAATAAACAGAATATATATGGTGTATTTCTGTGTATGCATACATTCTATGTATATATGTAATATACTATATATTCTGTTTATATATTTATATTATTGCTGCTATTGCAAAATTATTCTTTTATATATATACATTATAGACATCAGATATAGGCTATTTTACTATAGCAGCAATAATTATAATTTCTTTGGAATAAATCTAACAAAATTTCATAAGATCTTTAAGAAAAAAATCATAAAAGTGTGTAGAAAGGTATTTAAAGAGCTCTACAAATGAAAAACTATTCCATATTTATGGTTAGGAAGACAATATCATGATGATATTTATCTACTACTTCATGCAATGCCAATTAAAACCAAGATACCAGGCCTGGCGTGGTGGCTCACACCTGTAATCCCAGCACTTTGGGAGGCTGAGGTGGGTGGATCACGAGGTCAGGAGTTCAAGACCAGACTGGCCAACATGGTGAAACCCCATCTCTACTAAAAAATAAAAAAATTTAGTTGGACATGGTGGCTCATGCATGTAATCCCAGCTACTTAGGAGGCTGAGGTAGGAGAATTGCTTGAACCAGGACCTGGGAGGTAGAGGCTGCAGTGAGCCAAGATTGCACCACTGCATTCCAGCCTGGGCTACAGAGGGAGACTCCATCTCAAAAAAAAAAAAAAAAAAGAAAAAACCAACCGAGATACCAATGGGTTTGTTGTACCAATTTTTTAAGAACTTAACAAATTGCTTCTAAAATTCATGTAGAAGCAGAAAGTAGTCAAGAAGAGTCAAAAGCCTCCTGAAGGAAAAGAACATAATGGGGGACTTACTGTAACAAATTCCAAGATTTTTTTTTTTGCATTTTAGGTTTTGGGGTACATGTGAAGAAGATGCAAGATTGTTGCATAGGTACACACATGGCAGTGTGATGTGCTGCCTTCCTCCCCATCACCTATATCTGGCATTTCTCCCCATGTTATCTCTCCCCAACTCCCCACCCCCTGCTGTCCCTCCCCTATTTCCCCCCTATAGACCCCAGTGTATGGGCCTCCCCTTCCTGTGTCCATGTGTTCTCATTGTTCAACACCCGCCTATAAGTGAGAACATGTGGGGTTTGATTTTCTGTTCTTGTGTCAGTTTGCTGAGAATGATGGACAAATACCAAGATTTTAATGAAATCATGTAACTAATCCAGTGGGGTGTATCAGTTAGCTTAGGGGATGGACAAATTTCCAGTGAAACAAAATACAGAGTTAGAAAGAAGCCTATCCATATCTAAAGACCTGGCTTATGACAGAGCTGGAGATGATGCTGAATGGAAAGAGAATGAACTTCAGAATACATGGCTCTGGAGCAAATGGTTATCCTCATGGAAAAACATGAAATCATGCTTTCACCACATGTTTTGCACAAGAATCAGTTCCAAGGGATTAAATAATTAAAGATGAAAGGGAACGCTATTAAAAACCTTTTGAAGAAAAAAAGTCTTTTAGGATCTTGGAGTTGGAAAGGCTTTCTAAAATGAAAGAAAAAACACAAACCAAAGGGAAATGATTAATTTAACCACATTAAAATTTAAAATTTTGTTGTTTTTTTTTAAAAACCAAAAGACAACATAAAGAAAGCGAAAAGATTAGCTACAAACTGGGAGCAGCTATAATTGACAAAGGAGTAGTATCCAGAATATATAAAGAAGTCCAATACTTAATAATAAAACCTATAGAAACCAAGCAAAAGGACTTGAATACACATTTCACAGAAGAGAAAACACAAATGGCCAATAAACATATGAAAAGATTGTCAACCTCATTAATAACCAGGGAAATGCAAATTAAAACTACAATGAGATATTATTTCACACCTAACTGAATGACAAAAATTTAAACATTTGTAAAAAGCAAGTGTTGGTGAGTTTGTGAACAATGGGTCTCATACCCTGCTGGTGAGAGTATGAACTGGTGCCACCACTTGGGAAACACTCTGGCACTGTAAAGTTAAAGATGTAGAGCAATTCTACTTCTATGTATATATCCTACAGAGAAACTCATGCACATCTATATTAAGAGCTATATAAGTATGTTTATAACAGTTTATTTATAAAAGCAAAAACGGAAATTAACACAAATATCCACTAAAGGTAGATTGTATAAATAAATTCTATCATTTCAATGGAATGCAAAACATAAGTGAAGATGAATGGCAGCTACTCCTACCAACGTGAATGAATTTCACAAACATAAAATTGAGAAAAAAGGCAGGTTGCAGAAAATATGTACAGTATGATTCATTTATATAGAGTTCAAACCACACAAAACTGAATATATATATGTTCAATGAATATAAATTTCATATGTATGAAAATGATAAAGCAAGGAAATAAAAAGTAGAATTTGGCCTGGTGATTACTTCTGGGGAGGGTTATCAAGGAGGATCCAAATTATTGCAGTAATTTCCTTCTTAAACAAACATTTATTTTATGTATATTATACATTATTTTATATGTAAATAATATTTTATAATAAAAATTGTAAACAGGTTTTATTAGTGCCTACAAGCACAGTAGAGATGTTTTCATTTGCATCCTATGCAGGACTTTTATTTTCTTTTCCCTATTTTTTTGGGGGTGGGTGAGGGTGACAGCTTCCCTATCTTTATCTTTAAGAATAATAAATTGTTTTGGAACATCTGGGATTTGAAAGCATTGTTCTGGAAGCCTTTAGGATGTGGTCTGAATTCATGACAATAGACCATTTTTATGTGTTATTTCTAACCTTCTTTACGATTTGGAGATGCCAGATTGCATCAAGTTGAGTCAAACATTCCATTGCGCTCTCACTGCTGCTGCAAACACTAAAATAAAAGCTAAATCCTTAGGTGTTTCTGTGAATGATCAGCTACTTGTTTAAATTCTTAGTGCTTACACCTGGGATTCTGGGTAACAGAAAGGTCAATCCTATTTAACATGGAGACCAACCTCCTTTGACATTCTAATTGACACCAAGTAACCACCTATGACATAGGCATCTACACCACACTGCCCTTCTGACTTCTAGCACAGTATCCCAGCCCTTATTTATCTACACAAACGCCATCAAACTAGGGTGGAGACATCCTGGTGTCTTGGGAACAGTGTCAACAGTTCCATTGTATTACCATCTAGGTTCAGTGTGCTTGAAAACAATGATCAGGCCACATAAGATATTGATGCTCTGTATCACAAAAGGATACAGTCATAACAATGGGCAGTGGGTGTTCCTGGCTATTTGTCAGTATAGCTTCTCACAGCCACTGTGTCTCACTCATGCTCTGTCAATGGATTAACAGCTCAGGACAACTATGGGTCCCATGAGTCAGAGGGGCTGGTGAGTCACATGCTTATACCAACTCCTCCGGCAGATATTTTATCCCAGCCATTTATAATGCTGACCAGATTCAAATAACTAAAACCAGCTGTAACCAGAGACATGCACAGACTCAAGTGTCCAGTTATGCACTCTGTTGGATGATACGACCTTCAAAATTAATCTTTGGGTAAAGCCCAGTCTATAAACTGCTTGTTCATATGTCTACTCTGGTTTTATTATATGCTCTCTTCCTTGTGGTAGTTGACACTCTCTGGCTCTGACCATTTAGATCATGTGAAATCAGGCTTACCATTTAGCCAGGATCTTGACCTCATTGCTACCAAAGTCCTGACTAACAACTTTAAAAAATGGAAACAACTCCCCCAAATCAATCGCCTTTGTGGCAATTAACTGCACAGTTAGAGCTGCTGCGATAGAGACAGAGGTATCTGGAGGACTTTGGCTCCTGGGAGTTATGACAATCTTTGGTCCAGAGGGAATTAATATCTTATAACCCTGTATTTATACATGGTATTAAAATGTCAAAGGCGAATTTTCTAGGTCTATTCTGTTATCTGATCCTGGGGGAATATGATCCCTTTGCTCTTCGGCTGACTTCTGCCTTCTCGTCTATGTCAAAGCCTAAGTGTCACTTTCTCAGAGTGGTCTTCACCGACTACCCCATCTCAAATAGATATTCCCAACCATTCTCCCTCATTCATTATTTTTTAAAATTTTATTTATGAATTTAATATAAATGACATAAAATATATGCAAAATCCATGAAACATGAACAAAACATTAACACTACTCAGATTTCACATGGTTTAATTTTACCAATATCCCCTGGGTTCCATGGGAGGGATTTTGTACATATTTTCAGTTCAGCGCACACACACACACACACACACACACACAGACACACACTGACTGAGCTTCTACTATGTGCTAGGCACTGAATCTATGGGAGTGAATAAAGTATATTCCTGCCCTCTCTTTTCTCAAACCTCACATAATATGGTCCTTGTTAGCCTTTCTAATATGGATTGGAAATCTACATGTAATTCTGTTTTGTTTTGTTTTTTGAGGTAGAGTCTTGCTCTGTTGCCCAGTGGAGTACAGTGGCATGATCACAGCTCACTGCAGCCTCAACCTCTGGGGCTCAAGTGATCTTCCTGCCTCAGCCTCCCAGATAGCTGGAACTATAGGCATGTGTCACCATATCTGGCTAATGTTTAAATTTTTGTAGAGATGGGATCTGACTACCTCATTCATTATTTCATCAAGTGTTGGTTGTTCGGTGCCTGGATCCCTCAGGGAACTTATGTTTACTGAGCATTTATTAATGCGCTAGGCACTGTGTAAGAGTTTTATTTACATTTTATTTCATCCTATGAGATATGTACTGTTATCATCACCAGTTTACAAATAAAGAAGCTGAGGCACAGAAAGGCCCAGTAACCTGCCCAAGATCACACAATGAATAAGGGGCAGAGCTGGGATTTGAGACCCAGTGTGATCCCAGAGCATGACATTTCCTCTCACAGCACTCTGTTCTTTTCTTTCCTCACACGTCTTACAATTTTAGAATTGTGTGTAATGGTGTGAGTGAGATTTTTTCCTGTTGTGTTGGAATGGCTGCCAATGCCCAAAGGTGACCCAAAAACTGCTAAGCATGCTGGAATTTCTAACGAGCTCTTAACCACCCTTCAACAAGGTAGTGGCAGAGCTGGCCCTAATACCACCAACCCTGCCCTTCTCCTGGGTCTGTAAGGAGAAGTCTGGGCTGGAATAAGGGGCTCAGAGTCCTTAGTCGCGGGGAGGTACAGAGTTCCTTGTGAGCATATTCCCAGGGGCAGGGGAAAGAACAGGGGTTTTCACTTCTCCAAGCCAAGAGAGAGTTGGGGGTGCTAAGGGGATCACTAGCGTCATGTTTATTGGCTAGACATTTGCCTGGGCTGCAGTCCTGCTGTCAGCCCCGTCCTGAGAGAAGAGAAACATTGGAGAGAGAGGGAGAGGCTGAAATATGGAGTGGCACAGGCTCCTTCCCACAGCTTGGCACAGCAGGATGGTTGAATTTCCCATGGGACAAAAAGAATGCCGAGAAAGGTACTGGGCCTGGGCTGACTTGCTGTGTGCCCCATTGCTACCCCTCGAAGACAGCCACCCTCTGGATGAGGGTCTCCAGCAACAAGGGTCTATGAGGTGGGCTACAAGTGGTAAGGGCTGGGGCCCGGGGAGGAAGAGCTCAAACACCCTTTCCCCTTCCCACCCCCACCATGAAGGGAACCACATCCTCCTGACGAGGCAGGTAGAAAGGAGAGAACAGAGACAGAGCAGACCCTTCCTGGATCTACACCAAACCCCAGTGGCAGCAAGTCTTGGCTACTCTGGGAGGGCAGAGGGCTTGGGATCAGATCTCAGACGGGAGTTTAAACTGGTCTGGACTAAACTGAATAGCTAAAAGTGACAGAAAGTAATGGAAACAGATTTTTTTTAAAGGGGAAGAGATGATTTGACATAGCACGGTCAAGGGCAGTGGAAAAAATAAGAACTACATTGTGTTTATTCTCTGTGGATCTGAAGCTTCTTGATGAATTGGTCCATGCATTTAATTGTGTGCGCATTTATGAACTCTCTTCTAATCAGACTTTAAGCTCTATGAGAGCAGGACATGTGTGTCTTATTTACGGCTCTACCCACTTTCCCTTGTATAGAGTCTGGCAAAATAAATGTTGAAGTGAAAGCCAAAAAACGCCACTATAGGCATGGGGAAGTTTAATTGGTCATGAATCCTGGCATTCCAGTTGTCTGACTAAACCTCTCAATAGATGCTCTGGAATCTTAGATGATAAAGGACTCTTAGGAAGAGGAGCCCAGGGCAAGGGTGAAGAACGCGTGCACTATAGTTATTCAGACCTGGGTTCAAGACACTGCACCCCACACTCTACACTTCTGTCAAGAAACATAACATTAGAGATTCACTTTCCTCCTCTAGCATGCCTTGATCATATCCACCCTAAGGATTCTTGCGAAATTTAAGTGATAGTATGCATGTAAAGACCTCTAGAGAAAAGGGAACCTTGTTCACTATTGACTGTAAATTATACATAATACAGCCATTTTGGAAAATGGTATGACGATTCCTCAAAAAACTAAAAATAGAACTACTGTACAATCCAGCAATTCTACTTCTGGGTGTACATCCAAATGAATTGAAATCAATATGTTGAAGAGATATCTGCATGCCCATGTTCATTGCAGCATTATTCACAATACCCAAGATGTGGAAATAACCTAAGTGCCCATAGATTAATGGATAAAAAATATACTCTATATACACAACAGATTATTATTCAGCCCTAACATAGAAGGAAATTCCTTCATTTGTGATGACAACATGAATTAACCTGGAGGACATCATGCTAAGTGAAATAAGCCAGCCACAAAAAGACAGATCCTACATGATCTCACTTAGAATGTGAAATCTAAAAACGTCTAACTCGTAGAAGTGGAGAGTAGAATGGTGGTTATAAGAGGTTTAATGGAGGGGTGGGCAGATAGGGAATGGGGAAATGTTGGTCAAAGTGTACAGTTTTATTTTTAGACAGGAAGAGTAAGTTCTGGGGATCTATTGCACAGTATGGTGGCTATAGTTAATAATAATGTATTGCATATTTCAAAATTGCTAAAAGATATATTATAAATGTTCTCATCACAAAGAAATGGTAAGTTTATGAGTTGATGAGCATGTTAAATTAGCTTGATTTGATCATTCCACAATGTATACATTTATCAAAATATCACATTGTACTTCGTAAATATGTACAATTGTTATTTGATAACTTTGAAAATAGGTAATATGGCCCAAACCCTAAGAGATTTTTGGAGAAGTCAACCTGAAACTTACAGTTTTAAGGCTAAGAACTTTGAGAGTGGGTATGGGGTGCCCGATTCTACATATGTGACTGATGAGAAGCTTACAGGACTTTTCAAGTGTGAGATGTAGGAGTCAGGTGGAGATTACATTGTGGGAAAAGGCTTTGCAAACCATGAAGTGAGGAAGTGTTCATACACTTACAGCCAGAACACTGTAAGGATTTAATAATGGGCCTGTTGCAGGCTCAAGGTCCTATTGTTTATTTATAGAAATGCCTTGGGGAGTTAGAGATGGAGAGGGAAAGCAAAGAATGTGTTTCTATGCGTGTGTGTGTGTGTGTGTGTGTGTGTGTGTGTGTGTGTGTGTGATAGAGAGACAGAGAGAGAGAGAGAGAGAGAGAGAGAGAGAGAAATGTGCGGATTTAGCTTTTTCTGGGTTTCAATTTAACACACACACCCTACCTTCTCCCTCCTCCCTTCTCCACTCCTTTAACTTCCGACTGTCTTAATGCCACCTCCTCTTTCTGGACACCTTGTCTGTCTTTGAGCTATCACGCAATCCTTCTGGATATTGCCTCAGCCAGGGAGAGCCTAGTCCTGGCAGAGGCCAAACTGCAAATAAATCACTGTGAAAGCTGGGCTTGTTCTCTTCAAAGGGTGAAGTGGGCTAATGAGAAGGGACCACAGAGTCCCCCGCCCCACCTCCACTCTCTCACAAGTTCTCTTTGGAAACTTCCCTTCCCCTTCCCGGGATGACCTCCAACCTTAATGAAATGGGAGAAACAGAATGTCAAGACTTGCTTCCTTTCCAAATAAAGAGGAACACGCTGAAGTGCATTTTAAATGCTGTCTGGCAAGAGCGGTGGGTTGGGGGAGGGGAGGAGGCTGACTTGCCTTTCTTAACTGGATATCTGGGAACTTGGCTCACATGCTCTTTCTCCAGGAGATTTGAAGGGCAATGTGTCATTCTGGGAGAGGTCTGCAGTTTCTCCAGATATAAACTTTGCTGTTCTTAGGGTCTTCATGTACAAGGGCAGTTGTGTTCATTGAACATGTTAGGATTTAGAGGGATAGATATTGAGTGGGAGATGCTAAAGAAGTTTTGGGTGGGACTCCTGCTCTATTCCAGGTCCAGGGCCTATGCCCAAGACAGTAGAAAATGAAAGGAGTACTTAAAACGTTGGGAGCTGTAAGGAGTTAAATGAAAGGGGTAAGCTTTAAAGGATAGATAGGGTGTCTGGGAGCAGCTTCTTGAGTGGCGATATGAAAGATGGGTGGAGTTTGGAAAGACGCAAAGGAAAAGATGGTGTTTCCAGAAGCCACAGAGCATGAAAAAAGGCAGGAGGCGGCAGTGATTATGGTGTCATGGGAAAGCAGAGAGAAACGTGGTTGGCCATAGTCTGAGGCTGTGATGAGGCTGAATATAGCCACATGATGGAGGTTGAGGAAAGTAGTCTCTTTTTATTTAGATAAAAGGGAGACAGACTGAAGTCTGTTTTTACCTGGAAGCAATGCAATGTGAGGAAGGGTTAAAAAGCGGCCAGATGGCTCAGGGAGAGAGAGAGGTCACTTGGGAGAGTCATCGTAGTAGCTCAAGTGAGAAGTGATTAAAAACCTAGGCTAGGGTGGCCAGTGAGCCAGATCAGATTAAGAGGAGCAAGGCAGCCCAGCCCTTCTGAGTGAGCTGCTTTTGTGGCCTTCAAGTACAGAGTGAGAAGAGGTTCTTGACTGGGCTAGCTTGGCCATAGATATCCAGGGACTGGAAAGTGGCTTACTGCTTATGTGAATGACTGATATGACAGTACTTGATGCAATAGGCTCTTGGTGTTTCCTCATCAACTCGAGAGTATAGCATCTGTGGCTGTTTGTTTCTAATTATTTGTTTTGTAGCTGGCAGTGATGGCCAAGAATTGGAGGTCAGTGAGCATGCTTTTTATTTGGCTCAGTGAGTGGGTTTTAATTTTTTTATGGGAGACTGTATTCTCAGAATTTGAATTGCTAACTTTTTTTTCTCAGATGGGAGTCATGTATTTGCTGACCTTTTGGAAAGAGCCTGTAACAGAAACAGTGATGATTTATGAGCAGTCAAAATGGTGATAAAGAATTTGCATTGACATTTATTATTGTGATCTTGATGTGCTTATCTCACATTGCATTCCTGTATCAAGACATCTCAGGTACTCCATAAATATATACACCTACTGTGTACCCACAAAAACTAAATTATTAAATTTAAAACAATTTATTAAGTTAATTTATTAATCTATAAATTAATTTATTAAGTTAAAATATTTTAAAAAGAGAGGCAACTTCCTTAAGGACTTCCTAACTCAGATCCTATTTATTACTATTCTGCATATAATTCTAATCAAATTACCTTCTTGTTTTCTAGACCACAGAACAGTGGAGGATTAGAAGAGATTATGTGTGACACGAGTGGTGTGTGTGTGTGTGTGTGTGTGTGTTTGATATGGTGATGGTAGGCACAGAGACAATGGTGAAATGGAATAGCTAATGATCAGGTAGACAGGGGCAAGATAAGGCAACTTTAAAAACCTCAAGAAGCATAGCATCCTGGGACTACTGAGTGTCCCCAGATCTGAATAATCCATGAAGATATTTCTGCATGGTATAATCACTGAGTTTCACAGTGATAACTTTAAATTATTAAGAGAAGGTTAAGTTACATTGTTACCAAAACACCAGCGGTTTGGGCCAGGTCCTGCTGCTCACCACACAGAAAGCAAATCACTGAGACAACAAGTATTGCCCAGGAAGAATGCTTTAATCAGGTGCTCCACTGGGGAGTTGGGAGCTCAGTCTCAAATCCATCTCCCTGACCAACTAAAACTAGGGGTTTATGTAGCAGGGAAGAGATGTAACAATGTGTAAGAAAACAAGAACTAAGGAGAGGCAATGAGGCATCTAGTTCCATGCTCTGGTGCGTTTTAGTTCCTTGATGCTTTTTTTGAAAGGCTCTGAAGGAAGAAGAACCTCAGATAAAACAAATAAAGTTTCAGGCTTTAACAGTAGAAGGGCCAGTTTCTATGTTTATCAACAAGATTAGTCTATGGGAGTATTGGGTCAGTTTCAATATTCTAGATGTTCTGTTTAAGAACACTGGGAAGAACACAACACTTTTCAGGAAGATTTCATCTTTCTGAGGGTTAAGAAACTCAAATACTTTCAAGAGCCAGTAGGCAAAGTACATTAGCGAAGTTACCTAGGTGTAAAATAGAAGGGGCGGCTTGTCCAAAGTCTTGGAAATTCAATATAAAAATAGTGGCAATTGAAACACATATACCAGCTAGGTTCAGCCATCGGGGTGCTCCTGTGAGATTCTTGGTCTAAGTGCTCAAATTTAAGTTTGAATGCTGGAAGGCTTTTGGAAGGTCCTGAATGAGGAAGAATTTGCTTCCTAGATGTAAATAGCCTGGCCCTTAATCATAAATATTTGGCAGGACCTTGTCTAGCAGAGAAAACATTGCCCTTTCTGTTGTCTTTAATGCACTAGGCCAGGAAGCAGAAGGATGACCTGAGGCATAAATGAGTCCTTTCTCTT
The DNA here is from genome assembly GCF_049354715.1 of Callithrix jacchus. Taxonomy (NCBI): domain Eukaryota; kingdom Metazoa; phylum Chordata; class Mammalia; order Primates; family Cebidae; genus Callithrix; species Callithrix jacchus. The sequence goes on along the minus strand of NC_133513.1, from coordinate 84,396,656 downwards.
TAGGAGCCTCAGACTTAGCAAGGAGATTAACAATCTACATTGAAGAAATTCTTCATCCAATTTCTGAAAATTTTTATCTTCTTGAGAACAGACTAGCCCTTTTGAGACTCAAACGTCTCAAAGGGCAACTGGAAATACAACCATTCCTTTGTCTAGAGAAGTCCTTCCTTCTGAAACCAGTTATTTCTGACTTCATGTCAACTCTGACTGCACTGGGCTACTAGATACTGATGCTTTAAATTGTATTTGCTTTGGCCAATCCAGAATTGCAGGAGAATCGAACGTTTCTTAGCAAATCCTTTGCCATATTTGGTGAATGAAAGAAGCCTCTGCCAGTAGAGCCCATAGCTGCATTTATGATTTGTTTTCACTGTCACCAGTCCCAAAGCTGGGCTTCTTATTGGTTTTTCAGTAAGTTTATTTTCACAAGATCAGTATGTGTGTGATGGGATCTGATAAGACTTTCCTACAGGAAAGAACAACATTCTGAAGTCTGACTTGCTTTTAGAAATCCTTGGCCCTAAGTCAAGGTTGGAGACTGATTTATATTTGGAGCTAAAAAAGATCAACTGAGACTTGGTAAACAAGCAAATGAACATGGAACTGGACCCTCAGGAGAAGAATTGCAGCTTTGATAAATGGCAACCTGATTTGGAAAAAGAGATGGCTTTATTTAAACAGTCAAGTAGCCAAGTGGCCTGAAATGAAGGCTTTGCAATAGGTTCCCAAGCTGACCACACGAGGCAGGGCTCTGAATTGCAATGGATTATTTCATTTACCACTAAATTAATTCCTTATCAAAATGGTGGTTGCCTCTGAAAGAAGGTTTTCATACTGAACAGATAATTTACTTGCAAAATTTGTCAAATCTGTTATATAATTCTGGAGAATCCTTGCAGTGCCTTAAACTTAGAAGGATTCAACTTAACTTCATTCCTTTTTGATCTCAGGTTTTGGAGAAGCCACAGCACTGTTGGAATGTGTTCCATGTTTTTAATTTAAATACATGATTTAGCTTCCATCTTCTGATTTATGCTTTGGGGGTAACAGTACAGCCTTTTACAAGTAACAGCTATTAGGATGACAAACAGCTATTTGTCAGTGCTCACTGTGAGTTCACATTAGGAATGAGTCAAAAGGATAAACCCAAGGTATGCAGGTTTGGCAGCATTCTTGTTTGTCATTTATTAGTCAAGGGGAGGCTGGTTTCCTGCTGTGGGTTACAGCGCATTCTCCAACTTCTGTGCAGATGCAGGGCATGGGTGGTGTGATTGAGAGTTGCGGAAGATCCTTGCTGTGCATCCACTTAACAATTACTGAGTGCTGAGTGCTGACTGTGTGCCAGGTGCTGGCTAGCCCCAGACATTCACAAGTGAGTAGAGAAAGACATAGTCCCTACCCTCAAGAAGCTCACAGTCTAGTGGGAGAGTCAGATATTAATCAGAAACTCTCCCAATAACTTGAATTATAAGCTGGTGTAGGTGACATAAAGACAAAGTCATTGGTGTTAGGGTTCAGAAGGGAAAACTGACCTAGTGTGGGAGTCATGGAAGGCTGAGATCTGAAGGATGACATCCACCAGGAGAAACTACGTAACCAGATGAAAGCAGGAAGGGGTAATGCTGGGGATTCTCTAGGCAGAGGAAACAGCATCCATGTAGGAGTACTTGGCTGTGTGGAAAACACCATCTTGTTTAGTGGGAATAGCCTTCTTACCCATGGAAGGCACCACACCTTATAACATCTGCCATCCTAAGACCATTTCAAAAGTTGACTCCTTTATGAAGCATTCCTCAAACTCCACAGTCAGATACAACTATTGTCATGCTAGATCTTCTCTTGTATGTCTGATATAATATTGAGAGAACCCTGTGTTTTGAATCTGAGAGGCAGCATGAGCCTATGGAGCTGGGCTTTCTGAGTTCAAATGCTGACTCAGCTATTTATTTGCTGTGTGACCTTGGGCAAGCTGCTTACCATCTTTGTATTTCAGTATTGCCCTTTGTAAAATGAGCATGTTAACGGTGCTTTCCTCATAGGTTTGCTGGGAGAAATAATACATACAAAGTCCTTAGTTCAGTGCTTGGCACTTAGTGAAACCTCATTAATGTAATCTATTGTTGTTATTTAGTTCTGACAAATGTCTATTTCCTTATTAGTTTTGCCCAAGTGCTTAGAACTGATAAGAGTTTAATAAGGAACTATGAACATCTTGTCTAGTGTACATCCTGAAATGTGGGGCTGCTTTCAATCACAGTACCTCTCAAACTTTATGTATATTTGAATAACCTAGGAATCTTGTTAAGATGCAGATTCTGATTCACTGGACTGAGATGGGGCCTGACCTATATTTTCAATAAGCTCCCAGGCGATATTCATGCAGCTGGTCTTTGGGGCACATACTGAGTGTCCAAAAATCTGAGTAATCCCCAGAGTCATTTCTGCATAGTATAATCATTAAGCTTCACAGTGAGAACCTGTCACTGGAGGAAAGACAGGAGCCCAGGGGAGAAGGAGGGGACTCAGTCTATAACACCTGCACCCAGGCACTGCAGGACATAGTTCGCTTCTCACCTGCAGAGGCTGTTCAGTCTGTGAGGTGAACGTCATCAGGCTGCCATTAGTGGTCTAACGTTTGAGGACTTTAGTCAAGATTCTGCAGTGATAACTAGAGAGCAAGAGTGAGGAAATGAGGGAGACTTATTTTTGGGCATATTGGCACAATGTAAATTCAGAGAAGAGTTGATATTGAAATCTCTAGTCTGAGATTTGTAGGGCAGGCTGGCAAGGTGGAAACTCAGGCAGAACTTCCTGAGGCAGAATTCCTTCTTTCCCAGGAAGCCTTCATTTTTGCTTTTAAGGCCTTCAACTGATGGAATGAGTCCTGCCTACATTATAGAGTACCTTCTGCTTTACTTAAAGCCAGTGTAACTGTAAATGTTAATCACATCTGCAAAATACCATCACAACAACATCCAGACTAATATTGGACCAAACGCCCAGACACCATAGCTTTGCCAAGTTGGCGCATAAAATTAACCAACACAAGGGCGGAAGAACGTGGCCTGTCCCATGGCTTCAGATCATACCTTTCATCCCTACCATGTCAGAGCATGCAGGAAGCCCTGCAAAGCCACCTTCCTTCTGGGGCAGAGACTCTATGGGCTTGGCCCCTGACCTTGGGATTTGAAGAGTGGCATTCGCATTTGAGAGTTGCCTGTCATGGTGGTTTGTGCTCTGTTATGCCCAAGTTTGGCCTAATTAATGAACTCCTTTGGCTAAGTTTCTTAGTGAAAAACAAGAAGGTTACTCCAATTCAAACAACTACCCACCCTGGAATGCCAAGCACAGGGCTGAAAGTTCAGATCCTGTTTACTTGGGGTCACACCACTGGATTATAAGCATCAGGTAGTTCTTTCCAAGGGGTCTTGGATAGCTTCTAAGTCCCCGCTGTGGTCTTGACTAACTCTGACTACAGAGAAAAGGGGCAAAGAAATGATCTGCAGTCCTCAGAGAAATGCCCAGTGAGCAAACACCATGCCACGGGAGGACAGTAGCATGAACATCTGAGACTTCACATTTGTCTTTGTTCAGCTTTTCCAAGGCACGTTCCAGTCTGTGATTTCATGTTATTTTCAGTATAGCCTGGTGGGACAGGCAGGGCAGACAGTTAACGTCTGCTTTTTTTCCTGGTTCAAGAAAATGGTACCATGTCCTGGTGCAATCACCTCGAGCTGGATGGCAGACAGGCAAGTGCATGGCTGTGGAACCTGGCCAACTTGAGTTGGAATTCCTGCTGCACCCATTACTATCTGAGTGGTCCTGGACAAGTTACCACAACTCTGTGAGCCTTGGCTTCTATATCCATAGTAATGACTTTGAATGTTTGAAGTGAGGATTACATGTCACATGGCTCAGTGTCTGTCATCCAATAGATGCTTGGAAAATGATGGCAACTTTTTTTCCAGGGAAAAATTTATCTGGGGGAAAAACCAGGGGAAGCCCTGAGCATCCACTGTGAGTATTTTTATCATTACTGCAGTAGACATGCTGTGGGATGCTGCCCACCATCTCCCCAGCACCCCTCTCTGGCCCTGCTGAGATGACAGCTGAAATACCTGGGTTTGTAATGACTGCCCTACCCTTAATCGCAGCGGGCTTAGTGACAGAAGGTTGCTTGACCCAGGATGAACTTGGATTCCTCTCCTGGGAATTTGGAATTGGGACACTGAAGGACTGAGCTATTGAGCTGTTGGGAACTGAGCCGAAAGGCTGTGTGGTCTTGGGAACTGAGGCAACCATGATGACTACTGTGCACACTGTGGTCGTGGCAGGGAAGCCCTTAGATGCAGAGAATGGGAGATGCGAACAGAAACATAATGAGGAGACGTGGACCTTGAGGCCCTGGAAGATAGAGCCATCGTTCTTAACAACGTCCTGGTTCCCATGAAGCCAGGTGGATTTTTCCTGCCCTTGGAGTTCATGGGACCTGTATTATAATGAGTCAGCCGCCCTTTTACTGTCTTGAGTGTGTATCTATTCCTCATAATGATAAGATCCATGATGAGGAGAAGAAAGATGAAGAAATAGGGGTTCTGAGAGGCACGAGTACTTGATGAGCTCGAGGCCCAGGGCAAAGCTCCTGCTCTTGGCTGCCATGTCTGGCAAGTACAGTTATTACCTCGGCCATTCTCTCTGGTCTTGGGCTGCTAATAGGGAGTCTGTGGAGTTAGGTTGGGGAAGGAGGTGTGGCCTAGGAGGGAAGATGTGGCGCTGACTCTGCCTGATATTTTCCCTCACTGACTCCTGCTTTCCCCATGTTCCATGCAGGGGCTCATCCGGGCTCCCCTCAGAGCAATGAAGGTGCCTCTGGTGTCTTCCTCCTTGAGTTGGGCACTGGTTCTCAGTGACTCTGTCTGTGTTTCTCTGAAGGGGAGAAGTTATTGGATTAGTGGAAATGAATCCCAGGGCATCTGGTTCAACTTGGCTCCCATCCAATGAAGTCATCTGGCTTAGAAGTCAGATTTCCCTTTGGGAGGCCGAGGCGGGTGGATCACGAGGTCAACAGATCGAGACCATCCTGGAAACCCTGTCTCTACTAAAAAATACAAAAAATGAGCTGGGCATGGTGGCACGTGCCTGTAATCTTAGCTACTTGGGAGGCTGAGACAGGAGAATTGCCTGAACCCAGGAGGCGGAGGTTGCAGTGAGCCGAGATCGTGCCATCGCACTCCAGCCTGGGTAACAAGAGTGAAACTCCGTCTCAAAAAAAAAAAAAAAAGAAGTCAGATTTCCCTGATCTTTTGGGGCTGAGTGTAGACCAAAGCAGGTAGACTAGGGCCTCAGCATAATAAAGAAAAATCTAGGGAAGTCCTGGGCACTCCCCCTTGAGTATTCTGGAGTAACTGGTCTGAGCTTAGGGCTCACCATGGGCATCATGGGGCTGGAGTACTGCAAGGAGCCTGGGTACCATCTCAGACTTGACTGTTCCATGGGCTGGAGTAATGAGCATCCCACCAGGCTAGAATTGTGCTTCCCAAATTTGAGGGCACTGAAAAGCTGACTACATCAGAACCACCGGGGCATTTGTTAACACACACAGATTCATGAATCCCTTTCTGATTCACAATATACGGGATGAGGCCTAGGCAGCTCTAGTTTTAACAAGTACCAGGTGGTTCTGATCATCAGCCATGATGGAAACTGCCCTCACATAGGTGGGGCCTCGCTGATGTCAGTCTTAGATTATTTGAAATAGTCCTGCGGCAAACACTATGCATGAAAATTTCCGTAATCTAATTCTTACCCTCAAAATAGATGCTGTTATAGATTGAACTCTGTCCCTCTCAAATTCAAATGCTGAAGTCCTAACTCCCAGTACCTCAAGATGTGATCTTATTTGGAAATAGGCTTACTGCAGATATAATTAGTTAAAATGAGGACCTGCTAGAGTAGGATGGTCCCCTAATCCAACATGACTCGTGTCCTTGTAATTTCGACACAGAGGCAGACACATATATGTGATGATATGAAGAGACACGGGGAGAGCGCCATGTGAATTATGCGGCCACAAGCCAAGGAACATCTGGGACCACCAGAAACTGGAAGAGGCAGGAAAGGATCCTTCCCTTACAGGTTTCAGGGGAGCATAGACATGCCAATACTTTGATTTGAGACTTCTAGCCTACAGGCCTGTGTAACAATAAATTTCCATTGTGCTTTCTGGTTTGCAGTAAATTACGATGACAGTCCTAATACTCTAATACAGATGTTCATAATTTTTTGTTCTTTTTCACAACATTTTTTTTAAGCTGACAAATAATAACTGTACATATTCATGAGGTACATAGTAATATTTTGATATAAATAATGTGTAGTGATCAGATCAGGGTAATAGCATATCCATCATCTCAAACATTTATAATTTGTCTGTATTGGGAACATTTGATATCACTCTAGCTATTTGAAACTATACGTTGTTGTTAACTGTAATCATCCTACAATGCTGTGTAGCACACTTATCTAGTGGTAATATTGTATTCTTTAACAAATCTCTTCCTCTACCATTTCCTCTGCCCTTGAAATTAATTGTTTTGTTTTGAAAACCAGCTACTTTGCACGTCATTCCCTCGAGTTGATCTGCCTTCCATCTTGGGTGTGAAATGAAGCTTCCATAAGGCCTGGGTGTAGCCTCTGGGTGTGACCTCTGGCAGGGGCAGGGAGTGGTGAGTAACAAGCAGGAAATCTTCATTCCCATGAGGAATGTGACAGTGCCTCATGACGCCAGTGAGGCCAAAGCCTTAATGTAGAAGAGGCAGGTTGCTTCTCCCTTCTATCCTTCCATGTAAATCTGACAGACATTTTCAAAGGCCAACCATCTACTAATGGCTGCTGATTCTCAGCATTTGGAGTTTGTGATTGTAGGTAGGACAGGAGCTCTTATGCCTAGCGTCCAGGCAGATTCGTATCACAGGGGTTAAGAATAGGGCTCTGTAGCTGAACTGCTAGTGTTTAGATCCTACTTGCTGTGTAGTTTTGCCCAGTTGCCTGGTCCTCAAGTCCTCACACTTGAGTGTGCATCAGAATTCCCTGCAGGGATTGTTGAAGGCTAGATTGCCCCATTCCCAGAGATTGCGATTCAGTGTGTCTGGGGTGGGGTCTGAGAAATTTCATTTCTAACAAGTTTCCTGATGTTGACCATGTTGGTCCTAGGACTAACACTTTGAGAACTGCCAACCTTAGTTTCTCTAGGCCTCGGTTTTTCCATTTGTTAAGTGGGATTTGTGATGTTGCTAATTTATAGAGTTGTGAGAATAAAGTAAGATGATGAATGCAAAATGCTTAGCATATTGCTCTGCAGGAAGCTGAATGTTGGTGATCACTGGTTGTCATTAACATAAATTGAAGCCCTCTTCTATGCTTGACTTGCTAAGTTTTGCTAACATTCAAAGGAAATTCTAGATAGGGGGCAGGAAAATGTAACCTCCTGTTTTCAGGGAAGTAAATTATCTTTCTGAAATCATGGGACACCTATTGCTATGTTGAGGCTGCATCTCAAATTGATGCTAGTAGTTGGGTCCTAGGGGATGTCTTTGGAAGAGGTAGGTTTGGGAGAGGAGAGGGATTGGGTCTCACCTTCATATTCATCAAGCAGATAGCCCTGACCGTCAGGTTCAGGAGTTTGTGAACATTCCTGCAGCCTGGGCCTACAGCTGGCTGCCTCTGCTGCTCCACGTGGGGCCCTGCCCATCTACTCAGAAAACATTGCCTGGTCTGTGTCCTTTCCCACACTCCCAGTTAAACACAGTGATTGTCCTGGTGTTCAAGTGTCAAGTGTTGGAGCCTTTCAGAAGCCGTCGTATATGTTTGTTCTGCATCTCCTCCAATCTGGGCTGAGCACAGAGAAACAGACTGTTAATGGGTTGGCCTTCCTAACTCCATATGACACCCTGGCTCTGAGTCTTCTCATTAGCTCGGTCCTTGGGATTTCAGCTCTGCAAGCAAGACAGTTCATGTCGATAAATAGTGCTTTGTCTCAGAGTTTCTGGCTCCATCAGAGGACTGGGATTGTGCTTGGGAGCTGCTGTCTTGTTGCTAAGATTCTTGGACTTCATCCAAGTTCACATTTCCCAGGATCGTGGAGAACAGTTAATGATTATAAAGCTCTGAACATGTATATGCTGGTTTCATTCCAATATCACTAGAAGAAAAAAACCTTAATTACCAAGAGGACAGTATTTCTGGTTTTGTTTAAGTTTTATGTAGTTAAACTTTGAGGGCAAAAGTGAAGTCCTTTTTTGGATATGTGTTTTGGTAAAAGCTTCCCCCTCAATGCAGTAAACTCTCCTTGAGCACTGACTGTGCAAAACAGCCATGTGTGGGGTGGTAAGAAAAAGGCAAGCTTCTTCCATTTGGAGGAGGTGAAGTGGGTATGACGTAAAGGTGAAGCAAAAGGCTGCTGACTCTGGAGACAGAAGATATAAAGACATCCTGTTTTCTGCCTTAATATTTTAAAGTCCTTCTTTGCCCAACACATGAATCATTTCCCTTAATATACTTGCCTCCCCCTGCTGTAGGGCAACTTGAATCACTGGCAACTTCTAACAGGATCTTCTTGATGCCAAATTGTCTCTGAGTTACCCTCCCTCCTCCTCAAATTCTAGTTTAGCTCCCTAAGCAGACTCATCATTATAAGTTAATGAGAAAACACCTTTGTTTCCTTGCTTGCTTATTTGTGTTCTTTTTCTATCCAATACTTTCACCTGGTTATAGGTTTTAGTTGTATACTTATTCACTGTCTCTCCCATTAGAATATATTATCCCTGTGGGTAGGGGCCTTCTCAGATAGTCTGACTTGGCAATCAAATTGAAAAGGCAAAAATGAAATCAAAGGGCAATTATGCAGCATATTAGTCACCAAATCCAAGTATACTACAATTTAGAATTACACTTTGAAGCTTGAACAGTTTGTTTAGTACCAATAAAGGCAGGTTTCTAGTTTTACACTGTGGAAAGTAAACTCATAACTTAGCAGTTTCCCCCTATTTTATTAGATAATGCTAGTTAGAAATAGGTTTTTAAAAAATCAGGCTTTACAAAGCTAAACACAGTCTTTATTGTACAATCCAGCAACCATGCTCCCTGGTATTTACTCATATGAGATGAAAACATTTTTCCTACATAAAATCTGCACATAAATGTTTATAGCAGCCTAATGCATTATTACCAAAAATTGGAAGCAACTAAGATGTCCTTTAATAAATCAATGTATAAACTGGTGTGTTCAGACAAAGGAATATTGCACAGTCATAAGAAGAAGGCAACCATCAAGCCACAAAATCCCATGGGAGAAGCTTAATTGCACATTGCTAAGGAAAGAAGCCAGTCTAAAAAGGCTATGTACTGTATGATTCCAACTATATGACATTCTGGAGAAGGCAAAACTGTAAAGGAAGTAAGATGGGTGGTTGCCAAGGGTTAGCAGGGAGGTAGAGATGAATAGGCAGAGCACAGAAGGTGATCAGGGCAGTGAAACTATTCTTCATGATATGATAATGGTGAATACATGACACCATGGATTTGGCAAACCCACAGAACCATACAACACAAAGAGTAAACTTGATGGTAAACTGCAGGCTTTAACGAATAGCAATGTATCAATATTGATTGATCAGTTGTAAGAAATGTACCACACTAATACAAGATGTTAATAATAGGGGAACTGTCCAAATGCTGTAGCTCATGTCTGTAATCCCAGCACTTAGGGAGGCCAAGGTGGGTGGATTGCTTGAGGTCAGGAGTTTGAGACCAGCCTGACCAACATGGTGAAACACTGTCTCTACTAAAAATACAAAAATTATCTGGGCTTGGTGGTGGATGCCTCTAATCTTAGCTACTCAGGAGGCTAAGGTGGGAGAATTGCTTGAACCTGGGAGGTAGAGGGTGCAGTGAGCTGATCTGCTACCGCACTCCAGCCCGGGCAACAGACTGAGACTCTGTCTCAAAAAAAAAAAATAAAATAAAAAAGGCCAGGCATGGTGGCTCACACCTGTAATCCCAGTACTTTGGGAGGCCGAGGTGGGAGGATCACGAGGTCAGGAGTTTGAGACTAGCCTGGCCAATATGGTGAAAGCCCATCTCCACTAAAAATACAAAAATTAGCTGGGCATGGTGGCATATGCCTGTAATCCCAGGTACTCGGGAGGCTGAGGCAGGAGAATTACTTGAACCTAGGAGATGGAGGTTGTACTGAGGCAAGTTCGTGCCACTGCACTCCAGCCCGTGTAACAGAGTGAGACTCAGTCTCAAAAAAAAAGAGGCAGGAGGGTAGGAAGCTGAGGCAGCAGGGGGAGTGGAGGCAGGAGGTGGTATATGAGAATGCTCTGTACTTTCTATTCACTTTTTCTGTAAATCCAAAGCTTCTCTAAAAAATAAAGTCTATTAATTAAGAAACCCAGCTTAATCAATTCGTTTATTCACATATTCATTTTTTATTTTCAAGAAACATTTATTGAGCACCTAAAAGGTGTCAGTCATGCTGGTCACTACACAGCCCACACACTTGAGGTCATCTATGGCCCTTAGAGGGAGAGCCAATGTTGTTATTTAAAGAAACTCAGTTCTCTACAAGGTTGAAATGGATAATGGCAAACAATAACGAACACCCAAATGGGGCTCATTTAAAAACAAACCAGTTTTCATGAAAACACTTATCAGTGGGAGAGGTCTCAACCTTTAAGGATAAAGCCAAAGGCCATAAGACCTTTCCATAATCCATACCCCAAGGGATAATGATATTTAGAGCTCAGAAGCCTTTGCACATGGAAAAATAAAGGGAGGAGGGCTCAGCTACTATTAGATACAAGAATTATATCCAGAGAGAAACTGGGAGCACAACTTGGGCTTAAGAAGCAATTTCTTGCTTTTGTAAACATTGCTTTTTCTATATTTATTTCTAAACATTTATTGCTTTCTCTAAATAAAAGTAACAGCTATTCTTCAGGTAAAGGAGAAATCCAACATCAGTAATTAGTGGGGCTTCTTCCCTCTCTTCCACTGGAGTGTACAAGATTCCTGGTTCTGGGAAAATGTGGGAGGCACCGGGCTATAGTAACTCATGGTAATTCCTTTGTTGCATTGCTCCTTCTGCTTCCCTGATGGTGTTTGGTGCTGTGATCTTCCACCATCTGCCCAACACAACTTCTTGGAAGGGTAATGTACTAGTCTTATGCTCCCTTGCAGATTTTAAACCTACCGACCACAGGCTCAGTCACAGGGACCATCTCCCTGGCCCGAGGTCATTGTGCTTAGTCTCGGGTATCTGGTAGTCACTTCCTACCCAAAATCCGGGCTCTGTGGGACACTACATGGGAGCAGGGTATAGGACCCTGCCTCTCAGATACCCTTGCTCCTCTCCCCACCATTCTCTCCCTCCAGGAACTCTCTTTTCCTTTCCTTAGCTACTTCCACTCCATCTTGTATCGGCCCTAGCTAGATCCCAGTAGGGCTAGCTTTGGAAAACAAATGTCCCTACACTCTCCCTTGGTGCAAGAGAACCTCAGATTTCCTGGAGTAAAGGAATATAGGAGGAAGCAATAGGGAAAACAAAACGTCTTTCTTTCTTTTCTGAAAAGATTCCCAAAATATATTTCCCAGTTGGATTATCCAGCCACACGATAATTGCTAGTAGTAAAAAACTTAGCTGTCTTTATTTTTAAAAACAAACCAGTTTTCATGATAATACATATCAGTTCACGTCAGGCTCTGGGCCCTGGGCCTTCAGAATATCAGGCATCCAGAGAGTGGAGTCTCATGGACCTGGAGATGGTTCCAAATTCAGCACAAAAGATTAAAAGCTTATGTAGTCAAAATTCCCCATGACTCTGCATTGGAAAGTGACTCTTGCAATATTTCACGCAGGCCATCACAGAGATCTTATTTTTCAGCATTCAAACATTTCAAACTCTCTTTGGATGGGCACAAGATGAATTGGTTGGCTTGCATTTAGAGGTCATGATGAATGAAAAATACTTTTGAATACAACAATTATCTTTAATGTCATGTGAAACTTGCACTAAGAGAGATCCCAGGGGACCCGGCCCTGGTGAGGGATGGCAGGTCTTCCTTCTCATATTTACTCAGGGACGTGTGTTCAGGGAGTATAATGTCTGGTGGAGACATCATTTTAACTGTTGTCTTTCTTCTTCCCTCTCTTTTCTCTCTGTCGCCATCTCTACTCCCCCAAGTGCACACAGTTGGCTTGGAATAGGAAGGAACTCCACTGTGCTATAAACACCTGCCTGACCTGTGCCAGGCTCTGGGCAGGTTGAACAAGTCTTGCTCTGTTAGTATCACTTCCTGGTCTCTCTGACCTTCTATTGGCACTTTCTGTGGGCTCCCATCTTTGATTGTCCTTGATGGCTCCTGCTGTTTTTTGATTCCTAAAGTTGACTATATACCTTTCACTCTAGAATGTATTTAATGAACAGTTAGGCCTTTGGATAATCTGGCTTTGGCCCAGGCTCTGTTTAGAGGCAGGCTATTTTAGAATTGATCATGATAGCCTCAGGCTCCCCTGCTCTGCTGTGATGCTGTGGGAGATCTTCCTTCCCAGCGTCTGGGCCTGCTCTTACCGGCCTTTTTAGAAACCAAGACTCTTCTATGTACTTCCATAAGTTCTTGCCCCAGGACGAGCATTTCTCTGCTAAGCACAATTTCTCAGTAATCTTCGAGTTGTAATAAACCAAGTTGCCTGATGCCCATTGCTTTATCTAAGCTGGGAGTAGTCGGGGAAAAGCCTTTGCCTCAAGACAGTGTTTGAATATTGGCCCTGCCTCTAGTTGTGTGACGCAGCACAAATTCTTTAGCCTCTCTGAGCATCTTCAGAGACTCCACTGTAAAGTGGAATTGCATTACCTACCTTGGAGGTATTATAAGAAATAGAGTTAGATGAAAAGCCGGGCACACACAGACCTTCGACTCCTGTTAGCTGTTAACTATTACCTCATTCCGTGGGGGTAGGGATGGGCTAGGTGAAATGTGGGACAGCTGCTTCTACTCAGAATGTTTGAAGCCATTGCTTCTCTTCCTTAGTATGGCTAGTCTGGTTTTGTTTTAGACAGAGGCAAAGCACAGCGGTGGAGACACACCTGGACTTAAGTTCCCATCCTGTCACTCAGTTGATGCCACCCATGGGTGAGTCTCCAGTCTCTCTCAGCTGCTGTTTTCTCATTTATAAAATGAGGGTAATATTATCCAACCCCCTCATTATTAGAAGAGTAGGAGATAAGGTGTGTAAAGTGGTCAGTTCAGTGCCTGCCTTGAAAATCATTACCTGGTACTGGGTGCGCCGTCTCTCCTCTCAGATCAGAAGTTCTTTGTGGGAAGGAATATGTCTGTGTCGCTCCCGGCTCAGTGATGGGCACGAAGAGAGGCCTCAGCAGCTAGCAATGGATAAAACAAACAACTTCTCTCTCCCTAGTTCTCTGAAGACCCCGTCTGAAGGCTGTAACATTAAGGTCTCATAGCAATTTAAAAGATAAACAAACCCAAAATAGGCTCCTACAGCATTAAATAGGGCAACTTTCAAATGGGTCATGATGGAAAAAACAAAAATCTCAACTGTGTTATGTAAAAGCAGGCTCACAGGGCTTGGTTCACATAAGAAAAAAGCTCTGGAAAATTGTACTTGGGATTTCAAACCGAAGGCAAAAACATTTGTGGTAAAAAAAAATAATAATACACATGATTTGCTAAACAATTTTTAGACAAAAAACAGTGTTTTAAGTAAAAACACTGTGATCATAACATCCCTGTAACTGTTATTCTGGGACATAATTTCCCCTTTTCCAAAGTTTGAGGGCTGGGTTAGATCTAGGGACCTCGCAGGCTTTGACAAGATGTTTGGATTTTTCCCAAAATGCAGAGGGAAGCCACTGGAGTTTTAGGCCGAAGTACGCTGTGATTAATTTATGTTTTTTAAAGCCTGGCCTTTTTCTCACTTCCCCCTGCTACCCGATGGCCGTTCTCCATCCTGCCTCGATCCTGCCTTCTGTGCCGTATCTCCTGTCAGTTTTTCTTTCTACACCCTCTCCTCTCCCACTCAAATCACTTGGTTTCTTCCTCTTTGCTCATCACATTTGCTGGGATCTCATGCACACTCGGTCCCATGGTATTGCATGCTATTATTAGCTTCTGCATATGTTAATGAATTAATTCAGCAAGCATGTATTGAACAGCTGCTGCTTGTCAGGCACTGTGCTAAGGGATAGGAATAGACGTGATTAGGACACGTTCCCTGCTCCCAAGTAGCCTGGAGTCTGGGAGTGGGGACAGCTATGTAAACAGTGATAAGCCTGGCAGGGTTTTTATGGAATCTGAGATAAGGGACCTCTAATCAAAGCGGGAGGCAGGAGGGGAGGGTGGGGCGGGTTAAGGAGACTTCTGGATGAAAAAAGGTTGCAACAGATTCTTCGAGGTTGACTAGGAGTGGCAGGGAGGGTGGGTGCAGAGGGGTCAAGGTGAGCAAAGATGTGAGGCAGAAACAGGTGAGAAATTGCAAGCAGTTCATTCCTGATGCAGCATTTAATGAAAGGGTGAGAAGTGTAGGAGATAAAACTGGAAAACAAATGGGAACAGTGCAATACAAAACAAACACAACATCCAGGAATATCCAAGGAATTCTGGATCTGAACTGGGGAAAAGCCCCAGGGTGGGATATAGGAGGCCGTAGATGGTAGTCATTTATTTATTCATTGATATGCCATCCTGGGGATACTGCAGTGAGCAAAACTGGAGGGGTCTCTGCCCTTGTGGACCCTGAGGAAGCCCTTGGGAAAGAGCCCTGACTCAGCCTCAGGGCTTAGGAAGCCTTCATGGAGGTGATGTCCTCTGGTCAGTTCTGACAGTGGGCTTCATGGAGTTGAAGGGATAGGGAGTGAGAAAGCCACCATGCAAAAGAGGTCATGGTGGCCCATCATGGTGGCCCACTTTCCCTTGACCCACTCCAGCCTTCCAGGCCCAAGAAACTAAGCCACAGATGTGGGCTGGAGAAGGGGGATGAAAAGTAGGCCAGAGAGAGGCCTGCAGAGCCATCCTAACTGTTTAGCTGCCTCCCCAGTCATCTACCGGAACATGGACCTGTTTTGTAAACATAGCAAGTCAGTCCAAATACGTGGGGTTTGGCTCTGGCTTGGCCAACCCAGCTCACTAAGCAAAAAGTAAGGGATTCTTCCCCCTTTTCTTCCTAAACTAAATCTTCTCTCGGTGCATAATTTACAGAACTCCAGCAAGCTGCAGTTTGGCATTCTTCCCAAGAAAGAAAAACATCTCCTCAGATTTTCCACATGCCCTCCCTGTCCCGCTGGCCCAGTGACAAGACTGCCTAGCAAGGCTGGGACAGGGCTGCTGCTGCTCCAGGGAAGGGCGGCCATGGGGGGATGTGCCACCACCCCAGGGGAGCAGCATGGACTAGAATTTCAGGAGATAGAGGGAGAGTAGGGAATAGGTGTGTGGTTGGTGTGGGGACAGAAACTTGCGCAGACAGCAGCACTGCTAGGAACCATGCTGGCACCAGCAGACCCTGGAACAGCTCATTAATGTTGACAAAGCACCTTCTCATTTCATTTGATCTCCCAACAAATGCATGAGACATGTAGAGCCCATGTGATAACCATTTCCATTTAACCAATGAGTTAACAGGCAACTTGAAATCGGCCTGACCCAAGTTAGAATTCCATCTCTGCCATTGTGTGACCTTGAGCAAGGTGTGATATCTCTTGCAGCCCCCTCTGTTTGTTGGAGTAATAACAGTACTTTCCCCAGGGTTGTGCTGAGGGTTTAATGAGATACGGTGAGGGAGGAGCTCAGTGGTCCATGCCTGGCCCCCAGCAGGTGCTCATCTGGTTCTATTGTAATGGCTGGAGAGGTTACCTGACTCCTCTTGGTACTGCTGGGACCATGACCCAAGTGTTTTGACTTACAGCACAGCCTTTTATATTGCCTCAGTCACCCCTGTGCCCACCAGGCCAGTCCTTGCTCTGTCCCCTGTCCCCCTCACCTCCTCACTTCCCCCTCCTTCCCTATCCCCCACACTCCCCCAGCCGAAGATGTTGCAAGCTTTGAGGTTACTCATGTGCTCTCATCTCAGAGATCTATGCTGACAGCTGAGTGGTCTGTAAGTCCACCAGGGCAGTCCTTAAGTCCAAATTCCTACCTCGCTCTGTGGGAACAAGTGATCCTAGAAACTGCATAACGGGTGAAACTTAAGCTTCAGAACATAAGCCCCAGTTCATAGTCTGCCTGTTTCCTCTTATAGTCAAGGGCGAGCATCCAAATCCCCCTTCATTTATCATTGTCATTGCAGCTCTGAAAGGTCAGAATGCATTCCTCTCATTGCCTCCAGACACTTGGCTCTGTGCTGTGATTAGACTGGGAGGCACAGAGCCTTGCATGCATTCGGCACTCGTTAATGTTTGTAGAGGAGGAGTCAGGTCATGCCCCTTGCCAGGGCCTGGAGGGTCTATGTTATCACAGCATATGGAAAAACAGCACTTCCTCATTGGGCCAGCTCAGTGGCTCCTTTGTCATAGACCCAGATTGTTTCCCTAATGAAAACTTGACAGTTTTTATAACTGTTTCCCTGCCCTCTTCCCTCAGAATTCTTAGGCTCATTGTTGCTTCCTTAGGGGCCTGTCTAATCATCCCATTGAAAGTGACTCCTCCTGCCCTGCCCAAGGCACTCTCATCACCTTTTCTTCATGCTACTCCTTACTCTCTGAAGTTATTTCTTTGCTTACTGTCTTTGTGACTACAAAGCAAGCTCCATGAGAGCAGGGTATTGTCTATCGTGGTCACTGGTCACCAGTGCCTGGCATGCATGTAGCTAGAACACAGTAGTTATTCATTTATGGATAAGTGAAGCGACCTGAAGATAATGGAGTCCAATGTCTTCATTTTGCAGACAAGGGAGCTGAGACCCAGAAAGCTTAAGAAGCCTGGTGTCAATTCTCTTGGACAGCATGTGATCACCATTTCCATTTAACCAATGAGTTAACAGGCAACTTGACATGAGCTCTTTCTCCAGGATATTCTTCCTCAATTCTGAAGGGCCTCTGCAGCCAACATGTAATGGTCTGCTTTTCTATTCATGGAGGAGGATGACTTTGTGTCTCTAAAGAGTTACAGCACTAAAAATGCATCTGACATGCACCCTAATAAGCCAATGGACAGTTTGCTCATTTGGGCTGAAAATGGAAAACACACATGTACATAAAAACACCCTGAAAAGAAATTACCATGGACCCACTTGTGGGTAAGGATTGATTGTATAAAATGATGTCATCTGTTGGATGTTAGCTAGTTAACTGTGTCATGAGTATTGGTGTGGGGGGAGATGTTTCCCCTCTAGATTCTGGGGGAAGGATGGTGAGACACAGGGAGCAGTGGGCTGAGAGGCTTCCTCAGAGTAATTTGAGGATTAACTACAAAGAGATGCATAAAGGGTTCAGCATGGTACCTGCCCAGTAAGGGGTAGTTCTGTTATCATCCCTAAAGATGGATGATTCTGGCTGAGGACTTATTTGCTTCTCTGTTTCACTGACTCCCACTGGTTTCTCATATTTATCTCATGGGAGATGACAGGAGATGACTCATACCAAGTAGGAAAATGAGCCAGCATGCTAGCTCTGGTAAAAGGTTGTGTGGGGCAGTAAGGAGCTAATAATAATAATTATAACAACCACTGCTTCACTTAGTTTACACTTTTCGTGTCCCAGCCAATGGGCTAAGGGCTTAGGTGTGTTACCTCACTCAATTATATGAGGTTGGAACTATTTTTGTCCTGCTTAACAGATAAGAACCAACCATTCAATCCTATGAGAAAGGAACTATTTTTACGCCTATTTTACAAATGAAAAAATGAAATTTGGAGAGGTCAGGTGGCTTGCCCAACATTACTCAGTCAGAAAGGGGCACAGCCAGAATTCCAGCTGTGGCACGTGATCTGACTACAGAGCTCAGGTGCAAAAATACTGCCTGTACTGTGTCTCAGGAGGCTGGACACGATGCCTAAATAAATTAGAGGCGGTAGAGTTTTGGTGACTCAGTTTCGTGTTGTCTCTAGCCCCTTTGTTTTGTTAACCTGCTATAGCCAACACACGTCTAGTAAGAATTCACAGCCTATGTGATCACAAACTAAAGAGCGTGAGTTTTTTTTTTTTTTTTTTTTGAGACGGAATTTCGCTCTTGTTACCCGGGCTGGAGTGCAATGGCGTGATCTCGGCTCACCGCAACCTCCGCCTCCTGGGTTCAGGCAATTCTCCTGCCTCAGCCTCCTGAGTAGCTGAGATTACAGGCACGCACCACCATGCCCAGCTAGTTTTTTGTATTTTTAGTAGAGACAGGGTTTCACCATGTTGACCAGGATGGTCTCGATCTGTTGACCTCGTGATCCACCCGCCTCGGCCTCCCAAAGTGCTGGGATTACAGGCTTGAGCCACCGTGCCCGGCCCAAGAACATGAGTTTTAAGAGAAGACACCTGGGGCAGCATAAATAATGGTCATTGCCGTGACGATCCAATGAAGTGGATTTCCAAGCAATGAGCATTCTGTGCTCTCAGCACACCACCTTGCACCTGAAAGGCAGGGATTGCATTATTTGTGTTTGATTAAATAAAAAAGTATACGAAAACATGGGCTCAGTGCCTGGCAATAAGTAGACACTTAATTGCAGGACACTGTCCCCTGTAACTTTATTTCCCTAATGCCTAACACAGTGCTTAGCACGTAGTATGTGCTTAATACACACTAGTTTTTTTTTTTTACTCGTAAGCACTTAGTACTTAGTAAAAATGACTGTTTATTGAGGTTCCGTGCTAAACCTTTCCAGACAGTATCACTTCTGCTCCTTATATGCATTCAATGAAGTAAATGTGTGGTTAATAGCCCCATTTAGCAATAAGGTTTCCTTTAACAGAAGAAAAAAAGGCATATGGAGGTTAAATAATTTGCTTGCGGACACAGAGCTATCAAGGTGGTAAGTGGCAGAGCCAGGGGTTTAAGTGAGTGGTTATCAGACTCTCCTTTGATGGTTCCCATCATGATCAGAGGAGATGAGTGTCTGTCATTCTTTAGGTGATCTGCGGGTCATAGTTTGAGGCTTGCTGTTTTTTTTTTTTTTTTTTTTTTTGAGATGGAGTCTCACTCTGTCACCCAGGCTGGAGTTCAGTGGCGCACGATCTTGGCTCACTGCAACCTCTGCTTCCCGGGTTCAAGTGATTCTCCCACCTCAGCCTCCCAAGTAGCTGGGACTACAGGCACACACCACCACGCCTGGCTAATTTTTGTATTTTTAGTAGAGATGGGGTTTCACAATGTTGGCAAGGATGGTCTCAATCTCTTGACCTCGTGATCCACCCACCTCAACCTCCCAAAGTGCTGGGATTACAGGCATGAGCCGCCGCACCCGGCCTAGATTCTTATTTCTTTCAAAAAAATTTTTTTGTACCATCTTTGCTTTCTAATATGTCTATGGTAAATTCAATCTAAATTAATGTTTGAAGCCATTGACAAGTTTCATTATTGAAATCATGCTCTCCCCTAATCTCTGTATTATCCTGATGCTTCAGAAAGATGCACCATGTTTGTCCTGCAGCTTCCCATTCTCCTTGCAGACTACCAGGGACATGCACATTCTAGGTTAAGCATGGGGCTGGAGGAACCTGGAAAGCATCTTGGGAGAAGTGAGTTCTTAACTAGAATTTAACAGGCTGGCAGAGGCAAAACTGGGTCCTGGATATTATAGCTCTTCTTCCATGCATTCCCTGTTCCTTACCCCAAATCCTTTCACACTCTATCCTTTCTTAATGGTAGAGCAGAGTGGAGGCTCAGTATGGGGCTTGAAATATATGAGGCTGTCAGTGGCAAATACATGAATGAATAACTGAGTGGATGAATGAAGTCTGTTCAGTGATGGGCATCAGCATCCCCTTGGAAAGGACAATGGCTGGAGAGAAACCAAGGTGGGGCTTTATATTATAAAAGGCTCCCTGGAAGAGGAGGCTATAGCCACCAAGGACACCATAACCTTACCACCTCCACTTCTAGGTCTTAGGCCATTATTGATGCTGCTGTGATCACTAAATGTCAGTCAGTGAGGGAACATCTTGTGCCACTAGAAGTGGATACTCATAATCAATTTGGAAGGTAATTTAGAGGGTCCTAGAGAGTTTCTAGTATATTCTTCCCATTTTATAGATTAGGAAATTGAGGCATAGAGAGGGAAAATGAATGACCCAAAGCCACATGGCTTGGTGGAACTGTTCATTGCATATTCAATAGCCATTTCTTGCTCCTTATACCTTCCCAGCAGAACCCCAATCTTGATTGGTTTTGGGCATCCATGGTTTGATGGAAGACCTTAGACCTCTCTGTCCCCAGAGAATAAATCTTGATTAGTTTGAGCCAATTATAATAATTTTATTCTCTTTGCCATTGACTGGTTTGGTATAAGCATATGGTTGAATTCTAACCAATGAAACATAAAGGCTGTGGGGCTTTGGGGAAAGTTGTACTCCGTCTTAAAGAGCAATGACAGTAAGGACGACACAATCTTAGTCTCCATGGTTTTAGAGTTTGCTGGATGAGCACAAGGTGCTTGGAGTTCTTGCAACCAAAAGTGTCACAGTGAAGACAAATGCCAGCACACTGTGGTTTGCCAAGTGTCATGATATCAAGAACCTGAGTCCATGATGGTGTCACTGGACCACTGAATTAACTAGCTCTGGGACTGTTCTACTTCTGGACTTCTTATCAAATGAGACAGCAAAATATCCTTCTTGTTTAAAATAGTTGACTTGAGCTTTCTATGATGAGCCACCCAATGCATCCTTATTGACACATACCACTAGGTATGATCAGATTCCCAAGTCAGTGTTTAGATGACCCTTAGGAGCAGTCAGAGTGATCTCTGTGACCACCAGGAGGCAACAGGGGAAGTACAAAAGTGTTTGGGATTACCCAATGGGGTGCGTCTCAATCGTGGTCCTGTAGAATATTAGAGGCTCCCAGGAAGATCCCACAGACTGGTCTTGGATTTGGACATAAACTTTTTAATCAGTAGAATTAGGGTTGTCTTCGTGAGGCAGGAAACACAAAACAATAATTTTTACCCTCAAGGTTTTGTTCCATCACATAACACTAGTTGTGGCAGTTCCATGAAGACATTAAGATCAGACTCCTTACACATCTCTGGTCCATTATTTCCAGGGTGTAGCCCTTACCCTCATGTCCAAAATGGCTGCTAGAGATCCACCATCGCATCTGTGACCCAGACACCCAAATAGAAAAAGTGGGAAGAATGTTACCCCTCCCCTTTTTAAAGGCTGCAATAAGATTTTATTGTTTTCTGAACTGCTCCTTTTCATCTCTTCTCCCCTCTTTTTTTTCTCCCTCATCCCCAGATGCCAACACAGGGGCTCAAAATAGAGCCTCCCACATTTCAGATTAGTCTTCTGATATGTAAGTGCTCAATAAATGCTTGTTTCTGATGATGAGGGGAACAAATGATTCCCTTTAGGTTCTAGGATCTGGGGCAGGGCTCACACCCCCAATGTCTTTCAGAGCCAGGCAGGAAATGACAGAATGGATATATCAGTTTGGTATAAGAAAAATGAGGAGTGGGCCAGGAGTGGTAGCTCACTCCTGTAATCTCAGAACTCTGGGAGACTGAGGTGGTTGGATCACCTGAGGTCAGGAGTTTGAGACCAGCCCCCAACATGGTGAAACCCTGTCTCTACTACAAATATAAAAATTAGCTGGGCATGGTGGCATGTGCCTGTAGTCCCAGCTACTTGGGAGGCTGAGGAAGGAGAAACCATTGAATCGGGGAGGCAGAGATGCAGTGAGCAGAGATGACACCACTGCACTCCAGCCTGGATGACAGAGTGAGACTCCATTTCAAAAAAGAAAGAAAAGAGAGAGAAAAATGAGGAGTGGTAGCAACTCTCCTGAAAGGAGGTATTGTTATTCAGCTGCTGCCAATTGTGAAGAGGTATTCCATGTTATCAACTCTTCCATTATCCAACAGAAGCTGAAAATCTATATTTTAATGTTAAATATGATTTTTACTTATTTATTTTTGAGATAGGGTCTGGCTCTGTCGCCAAGGCTAGAGTGCAGTGGCACGATCTTAGCTAACTGCAACCTCTGCCTCCTGGGCTCAAGAAATCCTCCTCCTTTAGCCTCCCAAGTAGCTGGGACTACACATTCATGCCACCACACTTGGCTAATTTCTGAATTTTTTATAGAGATGAGCTCTCACTATATTGCCCAGGCTAGTCTCAAACTTCTGGGCTCAAACGATCCTCTTGCCTCAGCCGCCCAAAGTGCTGGGATTACAGATGTGAGCTACTGTGCCCAGCCTAAATATAATTTTTAAATTTTAGGCTAACACTATGTGTTTTTTTGGGTTGGGAGTAAATCTTGAGGTCAAATGTTATATTTGATGAGTTCAGCAGAATCTGGGATATAATGAGTACTCAATGTTTATTGAATGAATACATTAATGTTTTCCAATTGCTGTCTTTCTCCCATAAGACTGAGTGAAACATGTGGAGCAACTGATGAAAGACAAAGGCACTCACATCTTTGTTTTATACTTATTAGTTGTTCTAGTGTTGTTTTATTTTTCTCTCTCAAACTAGAGGCTAAGCACTCAAAGACAGAGATCATATTATTTATCACATCAGCCTCTTTCCTTTTAAGGAGACTTTTCTTTCATTCTCTCTTCTCTCTCTCTCTCCTTCCTTCCTTCCTTTTTTCCCTTCCCTTCCTCCTTCCTTCCTTCCTTCCTTCCTTCCTTCCTTCCTTCCTTCCTTCCTTCCTTCCTTCTTTCCTTCCTCCCTTTCCTTCTTTCCTTCTTTCTTTTGAAATCTTGCTCTGTCACCCAGGCTGGAGTGCAATGGCACAATCTTGGCTCACTGCAACCTCTGCCTCCCGGGTTCAAGTAATTCTGCTGTCTCAGAGTCTTGAGTAGTTGGGATTACAGGTGGCTGCCACCATGCCCAGCTGATTTTTGTATTTTTAGTAGAGATGGGGTTTCGTCATGTTGGCCAGGCTGATCTTGAACTTCTGACCTCAGATAATCTCCCTACCTCGGCCTCCCAGAGTGCTGGGATTACAGGTGTGAGCTACCGTGCCCGACCTGAGGTTTCCTCTGATATCTCATTGGATAGAACAGTTACATTGTTGGAAACCCGGGAAATTTAGTCTTTTACTGAATTACAATTGTTCAGCTAAAAGCTGGAGTTATTTTACAAATGAAGGAGGAAAGGATATTGGGAAGCTACTAACATTCTCTTCCATATGACCCTGAAAAGGAAACTGTGGGATGCTGCAGTCAGAAGTCACTGAATTCCATGCTATAGTAAATAGCGTGAATTGTATGGTGTCAAAGCTAAAAGTGGTCACTCATTTTACAGTTAGGACATTTGAGGAACAGAGTAGTGAAGGGATTTACGTAGGGTCACATGATAAGAGAAGCTGTCCTTCTAACTTTGTCTTGTACTTGATATCTCACCTAAAGTACAAGACACAGCATTTAGCCCTCACCGATTCCTTCCTGCCATTGTGAGGCACACAGGTGCTCTTTCCATCTCACCACCTTCTAAACTTGGCACCACTTTGTCCTTTTTCCCAGTAAAGTCTTCATTAATGACTTTTGCAGTCCCTCCAGCCCAATGTGAGCTCATCATTTCATCGTAAGGAGCAACTAGTATTGATTGGTAGAGGCTTCCAGGGATGGTCTCTCATGGAAAATTCCGATGGCTCAGTGGAAAAGAGTACTGAGATTGATTAACGAGGTTTGCTGTGGTTGTTCAAGAAATGGTGCCTCCTGCGGCAAAAGTTCGTCTGAGCCCTGGCTTCTTTCCTTTAGGGGCTATGAAAAAGCCCCTTTCATGGGCTTACCGTACAAGATGTCTGGCATTGACATAGAGCAGCCCTGTTTCTACAAGCTAGGTGAGCTTCCAGCCACACTGAAGCCACCTGGGCAAGAGTGGGCAGTGGTGTGACTTATCACATATTAGAAGTTCAAGGCCATATGTCACCAGGGTAGGCTCATCTGATCCTGTCTTGCGTCAGATAGATAACTCTTATCACTAGTCTACAAACTTCAAAATGTAAAAATAGACAGGATTAGGCTGTGACCAGTGCCCTGGAGTTACTGAGGCAGCCACATAGTGAGAGTCTAATGACAGCTCTCTCACAGGCTGGAGGCTAAATATATCTTCCCCATAGTTACAAGGACAGTGCCAGGGAGCACACCAGCTGCATGATCCTTCCCAGTCATGAGGGGAGAGATCCTGAGGACTTTGCTCTGAGAGTCTATTCCTGAATCAGGCTCAAGCCCAGACCAAGAATAGATTCTCTGTGTACTAGCCAACTGTTCTACCTGTGGGCTCCAGATGGGATACCATGTCTCACACCCTGACAAGCATGTTGGCTGCTGTGGAGGAGATGGCAGGACTTGTGGGCATGACT
This sequence comes from Callithrix jacchus, assembly GCF_049354715.1. Taxonomy (NCBI): domain Eukaryota; kingdom Metazoa; phylum Chordata; class Mammalia; order Primates; family Cebidae; genus Callithrix; species Callithrix jacchus. Next base: position 84,372,119 of record NC_133513.1, on the reverse strand, counting down.
TGAGAGAAGTCTTTGGGTCAGGAGAGGGTACATCTTCTACCTGCCTCATGGACTGTGGGTAAAGGAGGGAGCCTTGCGTTGCTGGTATTGGAGGAAAAAGGGGGTCTGAGAGTACCCGGTTTCCCCCTGCAAATCCACAGAAGCAGCCAATCTGATTCACTCCAAAGCGAATCCATGGCTGATGACTTACATTTGGTCATATGTGATCATCCCTTCCCTAACACTTCATTTCTTGAATAGCATACAGCTATTTGCCAGCTTAGCTAAAATTTTAACTATGTAAGTATTACATTAATGCATTTTTATTATAAAAACCTTCAAACAGTACAGAAGTAAGTAGAGGAAAATTTAAAATTCCCCTTTCTCTTATTCTCTCTTCAATTCTACCTTCTTTTCTAGAAGTAACTATGGTCATATATACTTTCTTTTTTCTTTTTTGAGACAAAGTCTTACTTTGTCACCCAAACTGGAGTGGTAGTGGCGTAATCTTGGCTCACTACAACCTCCACCTCCTGGGTTCAAGTGATTCTCATACCTTAGCCTCCTGAGTAGCTGGGCTTACAAGTGCCCACCACCACACCCAGCTAATTTCTGAATTTTTAGTAGAGATGGGGTTTCACCATGTTGTCCAGGCTGGTCTTGAACTCCTGACCTCAAGTGATCTGCCTGCCTTGACCTCCCAAAGTGCTGGGATTATATGCATGAGCCACTGCAACTGGCTGGTCATACATACTTTTTATGCACACATCACACAATACATTGCAACACACATACAAATGAATGTGTAGTGTAGTGTAATGTAATATTCAAGTTTACAGGTAATCATTCAAAGATTGCCTGGGTTCAAAGAGCTATACATTTTTGATCAAATTATTTTGCTTCCTTGTGCCTTGGATTCCTCCTCTGTAAAATAAGGATAATGTTAGACTCTATCTTACAGGGTTATTATGAGGATTTGATGTTGAGACTTTAAAAACAGTGACTAACGCAGAGTAGGGACTTGAGTCTTATTATTACACACGCAAATAATAAGGTCGTGTTAGTTATCCATTGTTGCAAACAAATTACATCAAAACATAATGGTTTAACAGCAAGACAGCAAAATTTTATTATCTTGTAGTTTCTGTGGACCAGGAATTTAGGAGCAGCTTAGCTGAGTGGTTCTAACTCAGGGTCTCTTATAGGGTTGGATGTTGGCATTGGCTGCAGGCATCTGAAGGCTTGACTGGGGATGTGTGGAATCTGCTTCCAAGATGGCTCACTCATATCTGTTGGCAGATTCGGTTCAGATTCTTGTTGCATGGATCTCTCCATTGGCTACTGAAATGTCCTTATAACATGGTAACCAACTTCCCCAGAGTAGGCAATCTAAGAGAAAATGAATGAGGAGGAAGCCACAGTATCTCTCATGACTTTGTCTCTGAAGTTGCATACTGCTGCTACTACTTCATTCTATTCATTACAAGTGAATCACCAGCTTTCAAGGGGAGATGGATGGAAGAGTTGTATGAAAGAATTTATGGACGTATTTTACAACCACCACAAAACTTATCTTAGACATACATTACATTGTGTTCTGTGTGTCACCTTGCTATTTGCTTTTTGTGCATATAGAGCTGCATCATTCTGTCTGACTGCCATATGGCATATTTCATTGTGAAGATATACCATAGTTTCTTTTTTAAAAAATTATACTTCAGGTTCTGGGGTACATGTTCAGAATGTGCAGGTTTGTTACATAGGTATACATGTGCCGTGGTGGTTTGCTGCACCAATTAACCCGTTATCTACATTAGGTACTACTTCTAATGCTATTCCTCCCCTAGCCCCCCACCTCCTGACTGCCCCAGTGTGTGATGTTCCCCTCCATGTGTCCATCTATTCTCATTGTTCAACTCCCACTAATGAGTGAGAATATGTGGTATTTGTTTTTCTGTTCTTGTGTTAGTTTGCTGAGAATGATGGTTTCCAGCATCATCCATGTTCCTGCAAAGTATACGAACTCATCATTTCTTAAAGCTGCATAGTATTCTGTGGTGTATATGTGCCACTTTGCTTTATCCAGTCTATCATTGATGGGCATTTGGGTTGGTTTCAAATCTTTGTTATTGTGAACAGTGCTGTAATAAACATATGTGTGCATGTTTCTTTATGGTAGAATGATTTATAATCCTTTGGGTATATACCTAGTAATGGAATTGCTGGGTCAAATGGTATTGCTAGTTCTAGATCTTTGAGGAATCACCACACTGTCGACAATGGTTGAACCAATTTACACTCCCACCAACAGTGTAAAAGTGTTCCTGTTTCTCCACATCTTCTCCAGCATCTGTTTCCTGACTTTTTAATGATCACCATTTTAACTGGCGTAAGATGTGAAGATATACCATAGTTTCTTCAACCATTTTCTGTTTGATGGGTACCTGGGTTTTATTTTTCTTTCTTTGCAGGGAGCCAGGGCCTAAGTAAGGGCCTAAGTGACCCTTTAAGAAAAGGATCACTTCTTCGAGGCTCACAGTCCAAAGAAAAGCTTCTAAGTTTCTAATCTAAGGAGTTAGCAGTGGTATCAGTGAGCAAAGAGACCTTTAGATTTCAAGTGACTGTGAGTAGGTCAGAAGACCAGGACTCGTACAGACACAAAACCATTCACAGGAAACCATTAACATATAAAATAGTCATCACTGAGAGAAGCTGTTGTTGCCTTTGGCCCTGGTTTTATGCTCCCCCTGAGGGAGGCATGACTGGGATCCCAAGTCTTCAGCCTGATGTGCAGCTGGGATGGCCAAAAGTTTACATGGATATCAAGCTTCAGTGAGGTCTCCTAATGCTGGTTTGAGTCTTTCTCGTTGTGATAGACAGTTTTAGTTAGCTATCTTTCACCCCTCCCCTCTCACCACATACCCAACCCTCTTCTAATTACCCTGATCTTGTTTAGGATGGCAATGTCCTTCCTTATAGCTGGGGGTGTTCATATAAATGTTTTGGCCAATGCAGTCTAAGCAGAAGTCTGCCAAAGGACTTCTTGGGAAGCCTTTGCTTTCTGTATAAAATAATCAGATATGACTGGTACGCCTCTAACCTCTCATTTTGCCTTAAATGTAGATATACTCTCTAGAGCTGTGGTCACCATTTTGAGACATGCAATTAAAAAAATGGAAAAGCCGGAGGAACTCAAGATGGCGCTGTGACAACAACCCAGGATTTAAGCTCTCGGTTAATCCGCGGAGAGGTGAGTCAAAGCTGCATTTTCAGACTGATCTTTGTTGCCCACAGAACGGGGAAATTCCCAAGTATAAAGGAAACGCGGGACACCAGGCAGAGGCTCTGCCTGGAGAAGCCGGCAGCCAGGGTGGCGGCGGCCGGCCCTACCCAGCGATCCCCACAGGGTGCGCTTGTCTGGGTGCCCTGTTGAAACGGCAACCTGAGACTTGAGAGGGCTGAACTCGAGACTGAAAGGGACTTGGGCAGTGGGCCAGCCCAGGGGATTGCAGGGACACAGCGTGTGGGATAGTGCAGTGGAACAGACAAAACGGCGATTCCAAACGCTCGCCGTGGAGACCGTCCCTGAGGCGCTCCGTGGGGGAGGGGCATCCACCATTACCGAGGCAACCCGACCCAACTGAGACACACGCCCACTGCTGACGCAGCCTGCAGTTGCCGAGGCAACCCGCCCCTACTGAGATACATGCCCACTGCTGATGCAGCCTGCCATTGCCGAGGCAACCCGCTACAACAGAGAGACTCCACTGCAGGGCGTAGCCCGTGGTGGAAAACGCAGCAGAACAGCAAGAGCCTGCAGCAACAGGGCGAGCCTCACAACAGCAGGGCGGAGCCTCGGCAGTCAAATAGTGATTAGACTGCCTCCTAGCTGGGCAGGACACCTCAACAGACATCCAAAAACAAAGCCCCAACCCCCCAAGACAGAGCATTTGAGAAAAAAAGGGTTTTTTAATGAGCTCTGTTGCAGCAGAATCAAACATAGCAGCCTAACAGCCCTGAATGAACAACAGAGCTCACAGCTCAGCAATTGAGCTCCTATAAAGTACAGACTGTCTCCTCAAGCAGCTCCCTGACCCCTCTATATCCAAAAGACTGACATTTGGCAGGCATCATCCTGGGACAAAGATAGCAGAAAAAGAAACTGGTAGCATCCCTCACTGTTCTGCAGCTGCTATAGGTGTACCCCAGACAAGCAGGGCCTGGAGCGGACCTCAGCAGTCATACAGTGAAGGGGCTAGACTGGTAGAAGGAAAACCAAGTAACAGAAATACTTCATCACCAACAATCTGGGTGTCCACTAAGAGACCCAATCGAAAAGTCAGCAACTACGCAGATGACAAGTGGATAAATCCACAAAGATGGGAAGAAACCAGCACAAAAAGAGGAAAACACCCGAAACCAGAACACCTCGCCTCCTAGAAAGGACCAATACTCCTCCCCAACAAGGGAACAAAGCTGGACGGAGAATGACTGTGATGAAATGACGGAATTAGACTTCAGAAGATGGATAATGAGAAACTTCCATGAGCTAAAAGAACATGTTCTAAATCAATACAAAGAAACTAAGAACCTTGAAAAAAGATTTGAGGAAATGATGACAAGATTGGATAACTCAGAGAGGAATATGAATGAACTAAAGGAGCTGAAAAACACAATACGAGAACTTCGTGAAGCATGCACAAGTTTCAATAGCCGAATTGACCAAGCAGAAGAAAGAATATCTGAAGTCAAAGATCAACTCAATGAAATAAAACGAGAAACCAAGATCAGAGAAAAAAGCGCAAAAAGGAATGAACAAAGTCTCCAAGAAATGTGGGACTATGTGAAAAGACCTAACCTACATTTGATAGGTGTACCAGAAGGGAACGAAGAGAATGAATCCAAGCTGGAAAATACTCTTCAGGACATCATCCAGGAAAATTTCCCCCACCTAGCAAGACAAGCCAACACTCAAATGCAGGAAATACAGAGAACACCACAAAGATATTCCGCAAGAAGAGCAACCCCAAGGCACATAATCGTCAGATTCAACGAGGTTGAAATGAAGGAGAAAATACTAAGGGCAGCCAGAGAGAAAGGTCGGGTCACCCACAAAGGGAAGCCCATCAGACTCACAGCAGATCTCTCGGCAGAAACACTACAAGCCAGAAGAGAGTGGAGGCCAATATTCAACATTCTTAAAGAAAAGAACTTTCAACCCAGAATTTCATATCCAGCCAAACTGAGCTTCAGAAGTGAAGGAAAAATAAAATCCTTTGCGAACAAGCAAGTACTCAGAGATTTTGTCACCACCAGGCCTGCTTTACAAGAGCTCCTGAAAGAGGCACTACACATAGAAAGGAACAACCAGTACCAGCCATTCCAAAATCACACTGAATGCTAAAGACCATCAACATAATGAAGAATCTACAACAACTAATGGGCAAAACAGCCACTTAGCATCAAAATGGCAGTATCAAATTCACACATAACAATATTAACCCTAAATGTAAATGGACTAAATGCACCAATCAAAAGACACAGACTGGCAAATTGGATAAAAAGCCAAAACCCATCAGTGTGCTGTATCCAGGAAACCCATCTCACATGCATGGATACACAAAGACTCAAAATAAAGGGATGGAGGAAGATTTACCAAGCAAATGGAGAGCAAAAAAAAGCAGGAGTTGCAATTCTCATCTCTGATAAAATAGACTTTAAAACAACAAAGATCAAAAGAGACAAAGAAGGCCATTACATAATGGTAAAAGGATCGATACAACAAGAAGAGCTAACGATCCTAAACATATATGGACCCAATACAGGAGCACCCAGATACATAAGGCAAGTTCTTAATGACTTACAAAGAGACTTAGACTCCCACACAATAATAGTGGGAGACTTTAACACTCCACTGTCAATATTAGACAGATCAAGCAGACAGAAAATCAACAAGGATATCCAGGGCTTGAACTCAGACCTGGAGCAAGCAAACCTGATAGACATTTACAGAACTCTCCACCCCAAATCCACAGAATATACATTCTTCTCAGTACCACATAACACCTACTCTAAAACTGACCACATAATTGGAAGTAAAGCACTGCTCAGCAAATGCAAAACAACTGAAATCATAACAAACAGCCTCTCAGACCATAGTGCAATCAAGCTAGAACTCAGAATTCAGAAGCCAACCCAGAACCGCACAGCTTCATGGAAACTGAACAACTGGCTCTTGAATGTTGACTGGGTAAACAATGAAATGAAGGCAGAAATAAAGAAGTTCTTCGAAACCAATGAGAATGAAGACACAACATGCCAGAATCTCTGGGACACATTTAAAGCAGTCTCTAGAGGAAAGTATATAGCAATAAGTGCCCATATGAGGAGAATGGAGAGATCCAAAATTGACACCCTATCGTCAAAATTGAAAGAGCTAGAGGAGCAAGATCAAAAAAACTCAAAACCCAGCAGAAGACAAAAAATAACTAAGATCAGAGCTGAACTGAAGGAGATTGAGACACGAAAAACCCTTCAAAAAATCAATAAATCCAAGAGCTGGTTTTTTGAAAAGATCAACAAAATAGACAGACCACTAGCCAGATTGATTAAAAATAAAAGAGAGAATAACCAAATAGATGCAATAAAAAATGATAAAGGGGAAATCACCACAGACTCCACAGAAATTCAAACCGTCATCAGAGAATATTACAAACAACTCTATGCACATAAACTAGTAAACCTGGAAGAAATGGATAAATTCCTGGACTCCCGTGTCCTCCCAAGCCTAAACCTGGAGGAAGCTGAAACTATGAATAGACCAATAACAAGGTCAGAGGTCGAGGCAGCAATTAAGAGCCTACCACACAAAAAAAGCCCAGGTCCAAACGGGTTCACAGCCGAATGCTACCAGACACACAAAGAGGAGCTGGTACCATTCCTTCTAAAACTATTCCAAATAATCCAAAAAAAGGGAATTCTTCCCAAATCATTTTATGAGACCAACATCATCCTGATACCAAAACCCGGCAGAGACCCAACAAGAAAAGAAAACTTCCGGCCAATATCCATGATGAACATAGATGCAAAAATCTTCAATAAAATATAGGCAAGCCGATTGCAACAGCAAATCAAAAAACTTATTCATCACGATCAAGTAGGATTCATCCTGGGGATGCAAGGCTGGTTCAACATACGCAAGTCTATCAATGTAATTCACCACATAAACAGAACCAAAACCAAAAACCACATGATTATCTCAATTGACGCAGAGAAGGCATTTGACAAAATACAACAGCCCTTTATGCTAAAAACCCTCAATAAACTCGGTATCGATGGAACGTATCTCAAAGTAATAAAATCTATTTATGACAAACCAACAGCCAATATCATACTGAATGGGCAAAAACTGGAAGCATTCCCTTTGAAATCCGGCACTAGACAAGGGTGCCCTCTCTCACCACTCCTATTCAATATAGTACTGGAAGTTCTAGCCACAGCAATCAGGCAAGAAAAAGAAATAAAGGGTATTCAAATAGGAAAGGTGGAAGCCAAATTGCCTCTATTTGCAGATGACATGATAGTACACCTAGAAGACCCCATCGCCTCAGCCCAAAAACTCCTGAAACTGATAAGCAACTTCAGCAAAGTCTCAGGATATAAAATCAATGTGCAAAAATCACAAGCATTCGTCTACACCAATAACAGACTTAAAGAAAGCCAAATCAAGAACGAACTGCCTTTCACAATTGCTACAAAAAGAATAAAATACCTTGGAATACAACTCACAAGGAACGTAAGAGACCTCTTCAAGGAGAACTACAAGCCACTGCTCAACGAAATCAGAGAGGACACAAACAGATGGAGAAACATTCCATGTTCATGGTTAGGAAGAATTAATATCGTAAAAATGGCTATACTGCCCAAAGTAATTTACAGAATCAATGCTATCCCCATCAAGCTACCATTGACTTTCTTCACAGAACTGGAAAAAACCACCATGAACTTCATATGGAACCAAAAGAGAGCCCGCATAGCCAAATCAATTCTAAGCAAAAAGAACACAGCGGGGGGCATCACACTACCGGATTTCAAACTATACTACAAGGCTACAGTAATCAAAACAGCATGGTACTGGTACCAAAACAGAGATATAGACCAATGGAACAAAACAGAGGCACCGGAGGCAACACAACATATCTACAACTATACAATCTTTGATAAACCTGACAAAAACAAGCAATGGGGAAAGGATTCCCTATTTAACAAATGGTGTTGGGAAAACTGGCTAGCCATGTGCAGAAAGCAGAAACTGGACCCCTTCCTGACACCTTACACTAAAATTAACTTCAGATGGATTAAAGACTTAAACATAAGACCTGGCACCATAAAAACCCTAGAAGGAAATCTAGGCAAAACTATCCAGGACATAGGAGTAGGCAAGGACTTCATGAACAAAACACCAAAAGCATTGGCAACAAAAGCCAAAATAGAAAAATGGGACCTAATCAAACTCCACAGCTTCTGCACGGCAAAAGAAACAGTCACTAGAGTGAATCGGCAACCAACAGAATGGGAAAAAATTTTTGCAGTTTACCCATCTGACAAAGGGCTGATATGCAGAATTTACAAAGAACTCAAACAGATTTACAGGATAAAAACAAACAAGCCCATTCAAAAGTGGGCAAAGGATATGAACCAACACTTTACGAAAGAAGACATATATGAGGCCAACAATCATATGAAAAAATGCTCATCGTCACTGGTCATCAGAGAGATGCAAATCAAAACCACATTGAGATACCATCTCACGCCAGTTAGAATGGCGATCATTAAAAAATCTGGAGACAACAGATGCTGGAGAGGATGTGGAGAAAAAGGAACACTTTTACACTGTTGGTGGGAGTGTAAATTAGTCCAACCATTGTGGAAGACAGTGTGGCAATTCCTCAAGGCCTTAGAAATAGAAATTCCATTTGACCCAGCAATCCCATTACTGGGTATATACCCAAAGGACTATAAGTCATTCTACTATAAGGACACACGCACACGAATGTTTATTGCAGCACTGTTTACAATAGCAAAGACCTGGAATCAACCCAAATGCCCATTGATGATAGACTGGATTGGGAAAATGTGGCACATATACACCATGGAATATTATGCAGCAATCAGAAATGATGAGTTTGTGTCGTTTGTAGGGACATGGATGAATCTGGAGAACATCATTCTCAGCAAACTGACACAAGAACAGAAAATGAAACACCGCATATTCTCACTCATAGGCGGGTGATGAAAAATGAGAACACATGGACACAGAGAGGGGAGCACTAAACACTGGGGTCTATTGGGGGGAAAAGGGGAGGGCCAGGGGGAGGGGGAGGTGGGGAGGGATAGCCTGGGGAGAAATGCCAAATGTGGGTGAAGGGGTGAAAGCAATGTGTGCACTGCCATGTGTGTACCTATGCAACTGTACTGCATGCTCTGAACATGTACCCCAAAACCTAAAATGCAATAAAAAAATAAGAAAAAAAAAATGGAAAAGCCACCATGCTGAAGATTTGGGGTGAAAAGAAGGAAACACATAGGAACTTTCAGCTACTGCAACAGCTATGGACTGTCTACCCACAGACTTTTGTTATGGAGAAAAATAACTCTACTTTTTAAAAAGGCACTGCTTGCTGGTTTTTCTGTCATTTGTAGCTGAGAGTATTCCTGGTACATTTCCTGCTTCCCTCTGAGCTCTGCAAGTGTAGATACTCTGTCTGATATGCATCCCATTGAATACCCAGTGCCAGGAAGTATGGCTGAACACAGAAGACACCTGATGGCTGAATGAATAATCTGAACTAACGAATATCTTCTTAGGTACTAGGAGCTTCTCTATAAGAACACTGGCCTTTTGGAGATTCCTTTTTCCTGTTCCCCAGACAATTTTCTTTTTTAGATTCAGCAGAGGTGGGGCTTCCCAGGACCTGCAGACAGGTTTATAGTACCTAGGCCATGGCAGAAATGTCTCTGCTATATAATGTCCTTTAACTCACTTAGTCACAGTTTCATCAGTGGGAAGCATAAAATATCAAATTACTCTATAAAAGCTAAGGAAAAAATTTATCTTCAACCTTTTCTAACTAAACATGCTTGTATAGGGTTACAGTAGACTGGTCTTATACCAAATTCTGCTCAAAAGCAAATAGTGTTCTAGCAGAGAAAGACCCGGGAGAGCCTCCCCTTAATGATAGCCAATGCAGGGAATGGTGGCTGGTACATTATCCAGGCGGAAGAACAATATCTCCTGGAAAGTGAAGTGAATCTTTAGTGAAGTGGAGAGAAAATATTTAAGAATCCCACTAACTATTGATGTAAGAAGAGATTAAGTTAAAAAAATATAAAAAGCATCCTGAGTTTGTTGAATGTCATTGGACTCTTGTAGACAATTCTCAAACCAACTTCGTGCCATGTGTAGATGTTAAACAAGGGCAGAAGTAACCCATAATCATCAGGCTTTTGATAAATATGAGTGGGGCTGGTAGCATTTTAATTTTCTGGTATGTTATAGTAGAAAGAAAGTTGGAATCCAGTTTCCAGTCCTTACTAACTAATGTCACTCTGAGCCAATTACCTTCTCTGAGCTTTGGTGTCCCTCTTTGTAATATGACCTACCTGACAGGGTTGTTATGAAGATTTAAATAAAATCATACAGGCAAAATGTCAGGCACATAATGTTGCTACTACTGCCAGCACTACCTCTGCTACCACTACGAACACCATCACTACCACCACCACCACTACCCCATCACTACCTCCACTGCTCCACCACCACCACTACTGCATCACTACCTCCACTGCTCCACCACCACCGCTACCCCATTACTATCTCCACTGCTTCACCACCACTACCTCATTACTACTACCTCCACTGCTCCACCACCACTACCCGATTACTACCTCCACTGCTCCACCACCACCGCTACCCCATTACTACCTCCACTGCTCCACCACCACCGCTACCCCATTACTATCTCCACTGCTTCACCACCACTACCTCATTACTACTACCTCCACTGCTCCACCACCACTACCCGATTACTACCTCCACTGCTCCACCACCACCGCTACCCCATCACTACCTCCACTGCTCCACCACCACTGCTACCCCATCACTACCTCCACTGCTCCACCACCACCGCTACCCCATCACTACCTCCACTGCTCCACCACCACCGCTACCCCATTACTACCTCCACTGCTCCACCACCACCACTACCCCATCACTACCTCCACTGCTCCACCACCACCGCTACCCCATCACTACCTCCACTGCTCCACCACCACCGCTACCCCATCACTATCTCCACTGCTCCACCACCACCACTACCCCATCACTACCTCCACTGCTCCACCACCACTACCCGATTACTACCTCCACTGCTCCACCACCACCACTACCCCATCACTACCTCCACTGCTCCACCACCACCGCTACCCCATCACTACCTCCACTGCTCCACCACCACCGCTACCCCATCACTATCTCCACTGCTCCACCACCACCACTACCCCATTACTACCTCCACTGCTCCACCACCACCGCTACCCCATTACTACCTCCACTGTCCACCACCACTACCCCATTACTACCTCCACTGCTCCACCACCACCACTACCCCATTACTACCTCCACTGCTCCACCACCACCTCTACCCCATTACTACCTCCACTGCTCCACCACAACCGCTACCCCATTACTGCCCCCACTGCTCCACCACCACTACCCGATTACTACCTCCACTGCTCCACCACCACCACTACCCCATCACTACCTCCACTGCTCCACCACCACCGCTACCCCATCACTACCTCCACTGCTCCACCACCACCGCTACCCCATCACTATCTCCACTGCTCCACCACCACCACTACCCCATTACTACCTCCACTGCTCCACCACCACCGCTACCCCATTACTACCTCCACTGTCCACCACCACTACCCCATTACTACCTCCACTGCTCCACCACCACCACTACCCCATTACTACCTCCACTGCTCCACCACCACCTCTACCCCATTACTACCTCCACTGCTCCACCACAACCGCTACCCCATTACTGCCCCCACTGCTCCACCACCACTGCTAGTACTGACACTGCTACTACCACTGCTCCTGCACTTTGTAATGCAAAAGGCAGTGCAGGCTTCCCATCACTGTTAGTACTCTTCTGTTTCAGATGGAGGTATTTTAAATAAGGAAGACAAACTTTACTTTCAATGAACTAGGTGGGAAAAAACCATAGACTCAAATTCCTTTTCCCTGTTGAAAACAAATCACCTCCCTTTGGGTTTTGGAAGGAACGTCTGGCAGGTAAATGGGTTTTACTGCTTTAGGCCAAAGGACATAGGAGAAATGTTTTTCTGCGTCCCTGCTGCCTGGTCTGTAACTGTGTTTGGGATTTGAGGTCCTTGCAGGAGGCATGCAACAAACCTATGCTGCTGTTCTGTTTGCAGGACTACGAGTTTCAGTTTCTGTCTTCTAGGAAAAATTTACGATTTCCTCCCTAGTTCCGCCTCTCCTCTGAGTGCCTGAATGAAGATATTCCTTCCTTTACCTTCTGCAGATGCTGTGGGGTACTATTTAAATTCTGCTCCAATGGTGGGTGTGAGGACAGCAGTACGGCCAATGTGAAATCCTGTGTTCTGGATCCCCTGCCAGATGGGGCTTTCTTCACTGTGATGATAAAAACAGTGCTTCTCATTTTTTTTTTTTTTTTTTTTTTGAGATGAAGTCTCGCTCTGTCACCCAGGTTGGAGTGCAGTGGTGCTATCTTGGCTCACTATGACCTCGGCCTCCTGGGTTCAAAAGATTCTCCAACCTCAGCCACTTGAGTAGCTGGGACTACAGGTGCCTGCTACCACGTCTGGCTAATTTTTTTATTTTTAGTAGAGATGGGATTTCACCATGTTGGCCAGGTTGGAGTATTTCTAATTTTTAAGGAATGCTGCTATACCTTCCTTTTTTATAAATACATTTTTGCTTTGAAAATTGTATTGCACTCTCACTATGAAAAATATAGATAAACAAAATGAGGAAAATAAAACTACCTATAATGAAGAGTGTGTCATCAATATTAACAATGTGATGCTTTCACCCCTTTTCCTATACATATGTACACTTTATTCTCAAACTGGAATGTGATCACAAGCCATAATACAGTGTTCAGCATATTTTCATTAACCAGTGAGAAATCATCAGTGGCTTTCCACATCTTTCAATACTTGTCTTCAGCATGATTTTTAATGGTTCAGAGAATTCTATGTTATGGGGCATCATCATTTACTAGTTTATTTACCCAGTTTCCTGTTTTGAACATTTGGGTTGCCTAACCTTTTTCACTATTACTAATAATGCTGTGGTGATTAACAGCCTTTGCACTCATCCATGAATTTTTTCCCCAGGGCTTATGCCTAGCAGATGATTTTCTGGAAAGGGTGTACATATTTAAAGGTTTAAAAAACTCATGTCACCAAATGGGCTTCCCAGAAAGACTATCAATTTGCAGTGCGTGTGGCAGCACCTCATACTTCTCAAGGTGCTGTCTCAGTGGCTTCTCAGCATGGCCCTGTGTGATAAGCAAGGCAGATATGATTACTCATCTTTTGGAAACTGAAAAAACTCAAGTGCAAAGAGATACCCCCAGGGAACCTAGCAAAGTGAGTTGCCATAGAGAGACATTGAATGTGATAAAACAGTTAAATGCTGGGAGACAGTTAGCAATACAAAAAGCTCTGGTAGCTGCTCGGAAGCTCCTGAGAGATTTGATCTCAGGGACAATTGTCTGTTAAGTGTTTGGCAATAAGATCATGTCATCAGCATGCGGGAGAAAGCATACCTTTCTGTTTTCTGTCCTGACAGCAAGCACTTGGGGAGCCAGGAGTCCAGCTCATCCAAGATTCCAGAGTGGATGAGTGATTTAGCCAAGGCCACTGGGAGAGTTAGTGACCAACTCAGAACAGAAACCCAGGCCTCCTGACTCCTAGACCAGTGCTCTCTGACAAACAATGTGCCTCTCCAAGACACCTGGGCTCCAGCCATCGACCAAGTCACAACTTGTGTAGTTGTCTAGACTAGGGCAATGACCTGGGGATCTTCTTAAAATGCAATTCTGATCCAGTCTGTCTGGAGTGGGGCCGGAGGTTCTGCCTTTCTAGCAAGTTCCCACGTGATTCCTATGGTCTAAACCACTCTAAGAGTAGCAAGAAGCTAGAGAATGGCTCACGTAAACACAAAGCAAGTGACCTAGATAAAGACAGGGCTTATTGGCAAATAATGAGGCATTTTAAATGCTGATGATGGAAAGGGTGTTCTTAGTTGTTATGAGTCTTAAAAGAAAGGGCTTGTCCCTCTTCTACCAGAAACAACCTGACATGAGACCAACTCAACAGGCTAAAGGAAGGCCTAGGGCCATGGTGGCGGAAGGTGGTTCAGATACACCCACCAACAGCACAATCAGCCCCTTCATTATGTGGAAGAACCACAGCAAGGCAGCCAGAATAAAAGCCACTTTGTTTAACATTCCAAAGGCGTTCCCAGTGTCCCCAGAGTCCTCATTAATTACCTGGAGAATTACCAAGGAGTTCTCGGACAGGAAGAGAGCCTCCTTCCACTGCAACTCACCAACCCTTATGACACTTGGATGACAAAAGACGGCACTTGAGGAGAAAAGAGGAACGGAGCCAGGGCACAGAAGCAGAAGGGCGTTGACCCGTGAGATTTCTAATTCACAGGCATGGCTTGCTCTTTCTCAAGCAGAGGCAAAGGATGTCAGTGCCATTGACAGTCCTGGGCACGAATCTTTGGGACTCCAAATAGTAAAGATTTTCTACACTTGGGGATTAGGCCAGGGAGGGTCGTTTGGTGCCAAGGAGGAGTGAAGGGACTGAGCCCAGACAGGGCTCAGCTGGGGCCAGGGAGGGAGCATTGTGCATACTCACTGTTTCTTCAGATTTGGAACCAGGAAATGCTGGCATTAAAGCTAGAACAACAGAATCACAGGAAAAGATTTTAGAGGTTACATAATCCTGACATTTTAAAACCATCCCTGGAGCTCTACAGAGTCTATGTGAAGGTGTTTTAGGGACTGCCATTTAGTTAGTGTGAGGTCTAGGAGGATGTGGGGCGGGTCCCCCATTCTGTCATCCCTTTGTATCTGTTTTATACGTTGGGATTCTGTATAAAACAGTGGCTCATTCCTGCAATCCCAGCACTTTCGGAGGCTGAAACAGGAGGATCACTTGATCCTGGGAGTTTGAGACCAACCTGGGCAATATAGTGAGACTATATCTCCAAAAAAAAATTTTTTTTTAATTAGCTAAGCATGGTGGTGCATGCCTGTAGTCCCAGCTACTCAGGAGGCTGAGGTGGGAGAATCGCTTGAGCCTGGGAAGCAAAGGTTATAGTAAGCTGAGACTGTGCCTCCACTTGCTAGCCTCAGTGACAGAGTAAAACACTGTTTCAAAAAAAGAAATTGCTGTTCTTTTCTGACCTGTTTATTTTATAGCTCGGAAAAGAAAGATGGCTTTTTAAAGACTTATAGCTTGTTCATGACATAACACCGTGTGTTCTCCCCCGCAGGGTGTGGTGATACCAAGGTACTCTAGGCTAAACAAGACCCTAAACACCACATTGGATTCTTTCCCCTTAGGGCAGACTACTTGTTTTTCTTCATTTTTGTAGTTTCAGCCTCTCCAAAACTCAAGCTAGTGCTCAGATTTCCAGTTACATCATGGTCTTGAAAGAGGATTGGCCTCAGGTGTCAGAGAGGAAGTTGCCTGTGTGGTGTGATATGTGTGGGCCTCAGCCAGCCCGCAGTAAATTCTCATCTAGCTGGAATTCCCACTATGGGTTAGGCCAGCAGTTTTCAAATGAACACAGGTGCCGGTGCAGCTGAGGAAAGAATTATTGAGTGACAATTCCATCACACAAATGAGAAGCAGCTTACCAAGCATGAAAGCTAATTGTATGATAATGTAGATCATTGTAAGTGACACATACTGTGTTAGTTGCTAAGACCAGTTTCACATATTTTGGTTCTCTGTCTCTTTTGATATGGTATGGTCATATAACATGTTTTAGCCAAAGAATTGTGAGTGGAAGCTTTCAAAGTCAGTGTATGATTGTCCTTATGCCCTTCCCTATGGTGCAGAATTCATGGAAGTCCAGAATGAGGTGGAGTCTCTGTTTGCTGGAGTCCCAGGGTTGCTATGAGGAGTACAACCCTTCTGCCAACTCACATCAAATATACAGTGTGAACAAGAAATACATTTTTGTTTTTTACTTAATGTTTTGGAGTTTTGTTACCACAGCAAAACCCAGCCTATCCTAACTGGTACAGACATTTATAAAAAATAAACCAATGAGCTATTAAATGAGACATTGCTGATTTTGTCATAACTTTTCTTTCCTTCTTTTTATTTTTTTATTGAGACAGAGTCTTGCCCTGTCATGCAGGCTGGAGTGCAGTGGCATGATCTCGGGTCACTGCAACCTCTGCCTCCTCGGTTCAAGCAATTCTCTTGCCTCAGCCTCCTGAGTAGCTGAGACTACAAGCCTGCACCACCATGCCCAGCTAATTTTTGTATTTTTAGTAGAGACGGTGTTTCACCATGTTGGCTGGTCTCGAACTCCTGACTTCAAGTGACCCGTCCACTTCGGCCTCCCAAAGTGCTATATAATGATTCATCTCTAAGTCTCAAAGTCTTGTACCAAAGAGCTATGTGAATGAAGAATTTAAAACTGTATAGGAAAAATTATATATATTAAATGAACAATGATTGTAGATGAACTGATGAAAGTGTATAATTTTATTTGCATTAAAATAGACCACAAAGATGGTACAACAGATAATGACAAAATCAATATTTGATGCATGATAAATTAGTATCCATGGAGTCTGAACCATTAATTTCTATTTATCATCCTTATCCAAGAGGACCTTTTGGGTGTTATTCTCCTTCACATGCTAAGAGGCTTCTTTTTTTTGTCTAGTCATCTATTTCAGACTCCATGTCTTTCTCATTTAATGACAAGAGGTGTTGGGCATCCATTTCCCTTAGTCCTCATTGGTACCAAAGAACGAAAATAATTTGGATTTTTGAGACTGAAATTATTTTGTGCAACCAATATTTAATTTTTCTCTCATACTGTCTTGTAGCTATACAACCCTAGCTCTGTTCATGCCAATGTCACACCTGCTTTTCATCTGGCTTTCCGCTAACTCATTGTCAATTCTAGTTCCAATTTCACACATTTGCATGGCTTGGCTCCAACTAATTGAATCAGCCTCTCAGTCTTAATTCCAAATTTCTGAGAGAGATGGAGAATCGGATTTGCCTAGCGTGGGTCAGGTGTTTACAACTATAACCGTTTATAATTGGGGGAGGATCGCATAGCACATAGAGAGCAGGATGAAGGACATTAGGACTCTAAGGCACAGAGAAACTTACATACTTAGCAGGAAATGCTTGTGGTTTCCAAAAAAAATTTACAGAAGCAAATGACATATTCTTGAATTCCATGTGAGGGATTAAAAGATGCCATTGTTTCAATTTGTTACTTGCTTATTCTGTTGACTTTTAACATTCACTAGTGGAAAGCAGCCATGAGTGCCAAAAATGTAAGAAAAATTTACTGGACAACTTTAAGTAAAATGTTATTCACCAATTAATTTTTGCATAGATTAGAAAAAGATTTTTTAAAAGTATTTTAGTGGCCTAACACTTGGGGTTGGCTTGTAGAATATCCTGAAGTCCTGAACTAGATTAAAAAGCAAGAGCATTATCTTCACAAGCCCCAAGTGATCACGAGTGTAGGGATAAAGCCGAGGTTCTCATCACTTGTTATTCATTAGAATCATCGGGGAAACTAAAAACAAGATAATATCTTCACATACTCACCAGAATGGCTAAACAATGTGATTGCTGATAGCAAATGTTGGTGAAGATGCAGAATAGCTGGAACTCTCACACAATTCTAGCATTGGGGGTATAATTGGTACAGTCACTTTAGATAACTGTTTCATAGTATCAGTTAAAGAAGAATGTAGGCATAGCCAGTGACCTGAAATTCCATTCCCAAGTGCATATTAAAAAAAAATGCATATAAGACGTTGACCAGAGTATATCTACTGGAATATACACTATTTGTAATAGTCCCAAACTGGAAACTACCCAAATGTCCATCAACAGTAGAGTAGATACACAAATTGTGGTATATTCATGCAATGGAATATTACACTGCAATAAGAATGAAAAAACTATGACCACACTAATGTGGACGAATCTCACAGGCATAATTTTTGGCAAAATCAGATGTAAAATAGGACATTTTGTATATTCTGTTTATATAAGGTACAAAAATAGATAAAAGTAATCTACATATTGGAAATCAGGGTAACGACTATCTGTGGTATCAGTTTTACGTTCTGGAGATCGTTTGTTTCTTGATCTGGGTTCATGAGTGTGAAAATGTATTGATGTGTACATTTATAATTCACTTTTCTGTACATATGTTATGCTTTATCTTAGTCTGGGCTTCTATAACAAACTACTTAGACAGGGTAATTTTTCAATAATAGAAATTTATTTCTTACAGTTCTGGGGGCTGACAAGTCTAAGATCAGGGTACCAGCAGATTCAGTATTGGTAAGGACCTGTTCCTCATAAATGTCTTTTCTGTGTCTTTACAGGGAGAAAGGGGCAAAGAGCTCCCTTAGGACTCTTTTATAGGGTTAGCGTTTAGTCCATTTTCTGTTGCCTAATGCTGGGTAATTTGTAAAGAAAATAAGTTTATTCGGCTCACAGTTCTGCCGGCTGTACAAGAAGCATGGCACCAGCATCTGCATCTTGTGAGGCCTCAAGTTGTTTCCACTCATGGGGGAAGGCAAAGGGGACCCAGTGTGTGCAGAGATCACACGGTGAGAGAGGAAACAAGAGAGGGGGAGGGGCCAGGCTCTTTTAACCATCAGCTCTTGTGGGTTACCATGAGGATGGCACCAAGCCATTCATGAAGGATCCAATCCCTCAACCTCAACACCTCCCATTAAGTCCCACCTCCAACATTGGGGATCAAGTTTCAACATTAGATTTTGGGGGATAAACATCCAAACTATAGCAGTCACTTATCCCTTTCGTGAGGGCTCTGCCCCCATGATTTAATCACCTTCTAAAGGCCCCACTTATTAATACTATCACATTAGTGATTACATTTCAACATATGAATTTTATGGGAACATATTCAGATAAAAATCTTTAAAAAAATTAGTGATATCTCTACCTCACTCTAGATGAATTGAATCCTCTGTGGGGATGTGAGTCTCACATATATATAGTACTTTATGAAACCCCCCAGGCAATCTGCATGTACAGCAAGAGGTGAGAACCGCTGGTCTAGTGGAAGGAGCCTGGCATCAACATACCCTTGGCCAGTCCTTGCTTCAGGTGTCCTTTGCAGGGACTGCCTTGACAGCAAACTAAGATTTGAGAACTGTGCATTGCTTCAAAGGTCTCACTCTCAGCCCACAGATGCCAGCCAACTCAGGCTCAGGAGGGAATTGG
Source organism: Callithrix jacchus (assembly GCF_049354715.1). Taxonomy (NCBI): domain Eukaryota; kingdom Metazoa; phylum Chordata; class Mammalia; order Primates; family Cebidae; genus Callithrix; species Callithrix jacchus. The sequence continues at coordinate 84,352,529 of NC_133513.1, read as the reverse complement.
AAGGACCTCCCACTAAGAGGAGAGCCAGGCTGCAGCCCTCCCCTGCTGGCTGGGAGCCCACCAAGGTGGGCCGTGTGACTTACCTTCCCCTCCCACCTAGCTACTTATAAAACAAAGCCTAACGATGGTTGTGGGAGCTACAAGCATCAAGCTCTGGGCACATGGCACAGCGTACAGGTGTGATTAGAGGAGCTGAAACCTGCAAACTTGGTCAGTACCCAGGCCAGGGCCATAACCACAGGGCAGACAAATGTCCTAAGCTGGCAAAGGCAGGCCTTCAACAGCATGAGGCAGCCAGAAGCTATGGCAGTAGTGACCAGATTAGATTTTTGTTTGTCATTTCATTTGACAAAAAGAAGTCTCTGGGATTCTTGTGCAATTTTGAGAGCACAGAAAGAGGGAAACATAGTTTTAATGGGAACATATAGGATCTCCAAAGGGTGAACTGAAAAACAAAGTGTGACTGTGTTTGTATCCCAAACTAGTGAAGTAGGTAACACCAATTACAGGTTGAGAAACAAAGGAACTTGGTCACACAGGAGGCATCAAGTGAGCAGAAGGGTGGAGATGGAAACGAGTCTGCTGTGTGGTTTGTAGGGGACCCATAGTGAGAAGGGTCAAGTTGGCAGTGGTCAGACATGAGCTTGTGTGAGTAAATGAATGATATGGTTTGACTGTGTCCCCACCCAAATTTCATCTTGAACTGTAGTTCCCATAATCCCCACATGTTATGGGAGGGACCCAGTGGGAGGTAGTTGAATCATGGGGGCAGTTACCTCCATGCTGTTCTTGTGATAGTGAGTGAGTTTTCATGAGATCTGACGGCTTTATAAGGGGTTTCCCCTCTTTTGCTCTGCACTTCTCCTTTCTGCTGCCATATGAAGAAGGACACATTTGTTTCTTTTTCTGCCATGATTGTAAGTTTCCTGAGGCTCCACAGCCCTGCAGAACTGTGAATCAATTCAACCTCTTTTCTTTAAAAATTACCCAGTCTTGCATATGTTTTTATAGAAGCATGAGAACCAACTAATACAGTAAATTGGTACCAGGTAGTGGGGTGCTGCTATAAAGACACCTGAAAAAGTGAAAGTAACTTTTGATCTGTGGGCAGAGGCTGGAATAGTTTGGAGGTCTCAGAAGAAGATAGGAAAATGTAGGAACGTTTGGAACTCCTTAGATATTTGAAGGGGCTCAGAAGACAAGAAGATGTGGTAAAGTTTGGAATTTCTTAGAGATTTGTTGAATGGCTTTAATCAAAATGCTAATAGTGATATGGACAATAAAGTCCAGGCTGAGGTGGTCTCACATGGAGATGAGGAACTTGTTGGAACTGATGTAAAGGTCATTCTTGCTATGCAAAGAGACTGGCGGAATTTTTCCCCTGCCCTAAAGATCTTTGGAACTTTGAACTTGAGAAAGATGACTTAGCATATCTGGCAGAAAAAATTCTAAGCAGCAAAGCATTCAAGAAGTGACAGAGCATAAAAGTGGAAAATTTACAGCCAATGATGCAGTAGAAAAGAAAAATCCATTTTCTGGGGAGAAATTCAAGCTTGCTGTAGAACTTTTGCATAAGTACTGAGGAACCAAATGTTAATCACCAAAACAATGAAGAAAATGTCTCTAGGGCAATGTCAGAGATCCTTATGTCAACCCCTCTGATCATAGGCATGGAGGAAAAAATGGTTTCTCGGGCCAGTCCCAGGGCTTTGCTGCTTTACACAGTCTTGGGACTTGGTGTCCTGTGTCCCAGTGTGGCTAATAGGGGCCAACATACAGCTAAGGCCATTGCTTCAGAGGGTGCAAACCCCAAGACTTGGCAGCTGCCTCATGGTGTTAGGCCTGTGGGTGCACAGAAGTCAAGAACTGAGGTTTGGGAACCTCTGCCTAGATTTCAGAAGATGTATGAAGAAACCTGGATGTCCAGGCAGAGGTGTGCTTCAGGAGTGGAGCCCTAATGGAGAACCACTGCTAGAACAGTGCAAAAGGGAAATGGGGGATCAGAGCCCCCACACAGAGTCCCCTATGGGGCACTACCTAGGGGAGCTGTGAGAAGAGGACCATCATCCTCCAGACCCCAGAATGGTAGACCCACTGACAGCTTGCACTGTGCATCCAGAAAAGCTGTAGACACTCAACACCAGCCATAAAAGCAGCCAGGAGAGGGAGCTATACCCTGCAAAGCCACAGGGGCAGAGCTGCCTGAGGCCATGGGAGCCCACTTCTTGCATCAGCAAGACCTGGATGTGAGAAATGGAGTCAAAGGAGATCATTTTGGAGCTTTAATATATGACTGCCCCACTGGGTTTTGGACTTGCATGGTACATATAGTCCCTTCATTTTGGCCAATTTCTCCCATTTGGAATGGGTGTATTTACCCAATACCTGTACTCTCATTGTACCTAGAAAGTAACTAACTTGCTTTTGATTTTGCAGGCTCATAGGCAGAAGGGACTTGCCTTGTCTCAGATGAGACTTTGGACTTGGACTTTTGAGTTAATGCTGAAATGATTTAAGAATTTGGGGAACTGTTGGGAAGGCATGATTGTGTTTTGAAATGTGAGGACATGAGATTTGAGAGAGGCCAGGAGAGGAATGATATGGTTTGGCTATGTGCCCACTCAAATCTCATCTTGAACTGTAGTTTCCGTAATCCCCATGTATCCTGGGAGGGATCTGGTGGGAAGTAGCTGAATCATGGGGGCGGTAACCTCCATGCTGTTCTCGTGATAGTGAGTGAGTTTTCAAGAGATCTGATGGTTTTATAAGGAGTTTTCCCCCACTTCACTCTGTACTTCTTGTAGCCATCAGGTGGAGAAGGATGTGTTTGCTTTCTTTTCCATGATGATTTTAAGTTTCCTGAGGCCCAACCCTAGCCCTGCAGAACTCTAAGTCAATTAAAACTCTTTCCTTTATAAATTACCCAGTCTCAGATATGTCCTTATAGCAGCATGAGAATGGACTAATATAATGAAGTTAGATTATGGATGAGTTATGGTGGTGGCAGACCAGAAATGTGGGCAGTATTCCCAGAGGCTATGGCTTTTGGAGCATGTAAACCCAATCAGTAATTCTGATGGTGCCTTGAAGATTGGGTGGCAGGGGTAGTGGTCTGGAGGCAGGGAGGCCAGACAGAGGACTGGGTTCAGATGATGGCTGCCTGATGCCTCAAGGGTAGGGATTGAGTTTTCATCATCCCCAGCCCCCAGTGGAGTGTCTGGTACATAGTAAGTTCTCAAGAAAGACTTGTTGAATTGAATTACAGGAATGCTGTCACCTAGTGGGAAGTAATCATTAGGTGCTAGACAGAGTTCCTGGTTTCAGAAACTGGGAGACCTGGATTTCAAGTACTGGCACTTCTTGTCTGTCTGTGTGATGTGCAACTTATTTCACCTTGTTGGAATTTCAGTTTCTTGAGGTGTGAAGATCATCCAGCCTATTCATTCACTAAGCACTTGTTGATCATAGCCAAGAACCACATATTATGCTAAATCTGGGAGAATCAAAAAGGAACAATATGATATTCCTGTCTTTGAAGACTTTGTGATTTAGTTGGAGAGATGTATGTACAAGAAAATAATTTATTACTGCATGGAGTGTGTTTTCATTGAGGAATGCACAAAGTGCAGTGGGATTACAGAATGATCCCTAACGTGTATTGAGCACTTACTATGTGCCAGGAACTGTTCAAAGTTCATGCAGATACTGGCTCATTTAATCCTCATAATAACCAATGAGGTAGTTACTTCTATGATCTCCATTTTCTGGAAAGGGAACTGAGGCACAGATCTTAGGTAACTTTACCAGGTTTTTAGATTTGATGGATGCAAAAGGGGCAACTAGCAGAGAGACTAGTACGTGCCAAAGCACAAGAGTCTGAAATAGCATTTTGTTTGGTAGAACAGTACATGAGACTAGAAAAAAGTAGGGAATCAAGCCATAATTGGCTTTGAATGCTATGTTAGAAAATTTGGACTCTACCTAAGAAAGCTTTACAACATTTTCCAAAGTGTTTGGAGGAACTTAAGTTCTGAGGAACCTTAATATAGTTGTGTATTGAGAAACAGACTTCTGGCTCTGTTCTCCTGAGAACAGAATCAATAAGTTATTTATTTATGTACTTACTTGTTTATTTATCTTAAAGGATTACAGGTTGAAAAAGTCCAAGATCTGCAGTCTGTAAGCTGGAGACCCAGAAGAGCCCATGTCCAGTTACAGTCTGAGTCAAAAGGCCTGAGAACCATGAGAGCTGATGGTATAAGTTCCAGTCCAAAAGTCAGCAGGCTTGAAACCCAAGAAGACCTGATGTTTCGGTACAAAACTGAAGGTTAGAAAAGACCAATATCTCAGTTCCAGCAGTCAAGTGCGAGGAATTACCTTTTACTCAACCTTTTTGTTCTATTCAGGTCTTCAATTGATTGGATAAGGCCCACCCACATTAGGGAGGGCAGTCTGCTTCACTCAGCCCACCACTTCAAATATCAGCCTCATCCCAAAACACTCTGACAGACATACCCAGAATAACATTTGACCAAATGTCTGGGCACCCTGTGGCCCAGTCAGGTTGGCACATAAAATTAACCACCACAGCATGTTAGGTGTAAAAAGGCATCTCCAGTCTCAGTGAACAATGCTGGCTGTTACCCATTCTCCTCTTTGCCTTCCTAACAGACCTCCAGTTTTCTTCAGGAATCTATTTCTCCTCCATGTAGCCTCATGCTTTAGGGAAGCTGGCCCACCTCCAACTTAAGTGGGATTGGTCAGAGGAAAATGCTATTTTTTTTTTTTTTGGTCAGTGATTGGTTTAGGAGTGGATATGTGGCTGGTGAGACTTGAGTGGACACCAGGGAGCTTGCAGGAAACTTTCTTCTCTCCTAAGAGAGGCCACATGAAGAAATGATCCTTCTGTTTCCTCTGTCAGGCCTGAGTGTGATGCTTGTAACTGTCATCCATGACTGGCCTGAAGATGAAGGTGCTAGAGTAGAAAATTGTGGACACAAATCTCCCAAGTTTGTCCTACCTCTCTGAACATGTGGTTTGTGAAGCATCACAAACAGTCCTTATTGTTTATCACAGTTTTGAGTCAGGGTTTCTGTCACTTGCAGCTATATCCTACATGATAGGATCATAAAATAAGATTGGAGGCTTGGCTTAAGCAAAATTAATGAGGTTTTAAAAATTCTGGGACTTCTCACTCAGTTCAACAGCATTTATTATGCAGTTGCACTTTGCAAATGTCCAAAGTTGGATATAATGCACAGCATTTCCTAAACAGGTGTGACCCTGGAAACCTTTGTAGAGAAGAATCCACGGTACTGATATCCCACAGAAATACTCCCGTAGGCAATGGGAAGACTTGGGAATCCTCAAAGTGGAAGGATGATAACATTACATGCTCAGTAAAACCCCGTCTTCTCCTCTCTAGCTGTATGAAGAATCATGTCTCTGATGATCATAAAATGTAAGGGAACTCAGAAGTACCTCCCCAGAGAAAGATTACAAGCCCTGACTTACTAGACTAACTGATTTCTTAGTCCCCTTCCAGTTCTCAAATTCTGTGGGGCTTGTATAATTTGGTACATTCATCTTCAAGCATTGAACAGTTTCCCTTCCTTTTTTTAGTCACTTACCAACGTCTGTGAATAAAGTTGATTAAGACATATATGTATATATTCAACTAGTATTTTTCTGGATTGAATTATTTAAAATAACCCACTAAATGATTCCTTGCTCAGTAGGTCTTTGACTTAAGTGTCACTCAGGCTCTGACCACATTTTTTATTCCTCTGGATCATTTTTTTTTAAGTCAAAGAGCCTCAGAGAAATGGCTTGAGGCCGTAAAGGGCAGTTTTTAGAATGTTTTCTCTGCAGTTAGTGACAGGGTAGACAAATAGCATAAAAACAGAAGAATATACTCCATTCCAGATGGGAAAAATTGCTTCTGTTGCTTTTCTTGATTTATATTAAATTCGTCATAGTTTCAAACTGAAACCACTTTGGCCCCTAAAAGCAACAGAAAAAAAAAAAAAAGGAAGAGAAAAAAATGTGACAGATCTCTGTATTTAGTGACTGCACCCGTTAGAGATATAAAATGCAAATCTGGGCAGGTCAATTATCCTTTCCTTCTTTATCCAATGGGAATACTGGCAATTATTTCCCAGGATGGTACCGTGGTTGTATGAACTAAGAGACTTAGCAAACAGAGGACTCTTATGTGATGAGGTAGATACACGGCTGCTGTTTTCTGTCCTTGTGTTGTACTGTGGTAAAGTCACCTTTGAGAACAACTTTGGCTCCAGAATGAGGATGACTTATTGTGAGCTGGAAGCCATGAAAGAAACACTTTCTCTCTCACAGTCTCTTCTTTGTTAGAGGAAAAACCCCATTCCTACCCCAAAGCCCAAACCTCAAAGTTCTCTGGGTCTCGCTTTAATTGTCAAGATTACCATGCTGTTTGGTTTGGGTCTCACATTGATCCAGGGTTGTGCAACTCAGAAGTCCTCAATTCTTTAACAGTTGACTGAGGCCAAACCAGTATGGGAGCTCCTTTGAAAAACGCACCTAGGGCCAGGAAGGCCAGACAAGTGGACTTTCATTGCAGGGCAAGGACTGCATGTTTCTCCTGACCAGGTTATTATGGTTATAGGACAAAGAGGAAGCCCAACTTATCAACAAAGTGAAATTAAAAATTAACATGCCCCTGTTTGCTCAATTGTAATCTTTGAATCAGTCAATATCTACAGGCTGTGCCAGTAACCTGATTTCAGGGCAGCCACAGAGTCTGTTCAGAGACCAGCCCAGTTAAACAGTTGAGACTCAAATGAGTTGGGCAAGACTGGAAATTAAATATGTTTAGGCAATGAATACTCACAAAGCACTTAGAGATTTTTTGCTGGGGGCTGGTATTTGTGGTGCTGATGTGCTGTGTTTGAGAGGACCCAGAGTCCCAGTCTTTTTGGATGGTGTTTACTCCAGCTGTCCATCTCAATAAAGGCAGGGGCAGTAAGCAACACGTTTTCCTTTTCTCTCCCCTTTTCTTCCTCTTTCTCTCTTCTTGGCCCACTATGGCAGATCAGTATGGCAGGTGGAGGTGTATCGGAGCTGGTCAGAGTTAAGAGGGATGCGCTTGTAAGAGACTGAGGTGTAACCAGTTAGAACCTGGGGATTTGTTGTCACTCCCTCTCTTCATTTTCAGGGGCTGAAATAGATGTTTAGTTTTAATTAGTTCATTGAAAATATATCTATGAGCACAGTTCCTAGCACATCATAGGTATTTAATAAATTTTGGGAGGAATGAAATAAAGACTGAATAAGTGAACAAAGCTCACACAAGACTGGAAATCAGAGAACAGGCATCTTAGTTTACATTTAACCAATTACAAACAGTTGTTGCTACCACCATCTGTGTATCACAGTCTCCTCTTTCTTGCCCTTGTTTACTTGTTTTCAACTTCACTTTCACTCTGTGGATGTGTATAGATCAGCGCTCCTCAACAGGGTGGGCACAGGGAGGTAGGAGGGAGTGGCAGGATACACTTTTGTCCTCTGGGGGACATTTGTCAATGTCTACAAGTATTTTTGGCTGTCACAGCTGGGGTAGTGCTACAGAGGCCAGTCATCCTACAACAGGTAATTATCTGGTCCAAAATGTCAACAGTGTAAGATTGGGAAGCACTAGTACAGGACATGTCACTAAACTGTTCATGATGATTATTTTTATGGAGAATTTTGGAAAACTTTCCACTTACTAAGTTTAATCATTTATATCTATTTTGGGGATTTTTAAAAACAACATGACGGTATCACATGCATAATCAGAATCAATGAGAGAGGCATTAAAATTTTAGTGAACATTTAGTCTATTTCAGGTGTTTCTTAGATCCTAGGGATACAGAAATAAGTAAATAGCATTTACTGCATTAATGGACACAGTTCAACAGGAAAGATCAGACAAGTACTCACTTAGCAAGACAGGAAGTGCCCAGGGCCTGGTGAAATAATGCCTTTTTTTTTTTTTTAATTAAGAAGAAAAAGTGCTTGGTGTTCTCAGGTGTAGTTACTGAGCAGCAGCATGGTTCCAAAGGACAGCAAAAGCACTTCCTGCCTTGGAAGGAGGTGAAGCTTTGCCAGGCCAAGGAAACCCTCATCTGGATCTGGCCTCCAGGGTAGCCTCCTGCCTGCCTCTCTGGTCAGGCTCAGCTTCTGCCCTGCCTCACCAGCTCCCCTCCAGTTGCCCTTGGGAGCATCAGTGTGAGAGCGAGCTCCCAGCACTGAGGGGGAAGCAGGACTCACTACAGAACACTGTGTTTGTGCTGGAAAGGCCTTAGGAACATCACTGCAAACATGCTCATCTTATGGAAGAGGAAAGGAGGTTCAGAGAGGGAAAGGCTTGCCTGAGGTCACAAGGTGAGTTAATGTCAGGGTGGGGCGGCAGGTAGGTTGCTGGTGCCTTGGCTTGGGGGTCTGTTGCTGTTCCAGGACACTCCTTGCCTCTTACTTGGCTGATCAATTTCCTGTCTCCCCTTCCTCACCACAGCAGCCTCCAAGTGTGTCTGCCTGGCCCCAAGCTTGGTCCTGGTTCCCAGGTGATAGTTTTCACCCCTGAGGGTCTGAGTGGGGGTGGGGAGATGACAAGAGCAGCCTGCTCAGAAGCACAGCCTGGGCCAAGTGACCATCTTAACCACTTCTGGGAGTCAAACCAGTGGGGTCTGGAAGTGGGGTGTGGGGGCAACCACACAACAGTAGCCTCATGTTTTGCAGGTTGGAGTTAGGGGCAGTGCCAATATCAACAGCCTTGGGGATGATGTGGTGTGGGATGAGGTGTGGTGTGTGCACATGGATACACTGTGTCTATGTTAGCATAAGTAAATGTGCTTATGTGCTTCGGAGTTATGTACCAAGTTGAAGGAATGTCCCAGATATAGTGTTAAAGATGCGAGTTGCTGAAAAACAAGTTTAGTAATAATTCTATTTTTAGATCTGATACTTTCTGATGAATGTTTATATATGTTTGCATCAGTACAGAGAAAGATCCAGAAGGATATGCTGCAAACTGCTAACACTGATTACATTAAGGCAGGCTCCCCAACCCCTAGACCATGGACCAATACTGGTCCTGGCCTGCTAGGAACTGGACCACACAGCGGGAGGTGAGCAGCGGGCCAGTGAGCATCACTGCCTGAGCTCCGCCTCCTGTCAGATCAGCAGCAGCATTAGGTTCTCACAGGAGCGTGACTCCTATTGTGAACTGCGCATGTGACGGAGCTAGGTTGCACGTTCCTTTTGAGAATCAAATGATGATCTGAGGTGGGACAGTTTCATCCTGAAACTATCCCCCACCTACCCCCTCCACCTGTCCATGGAAAAATTGTCTTCCACATAACTGGTCTGTGATGCAAAAAAGTTGGGACTGCTGTGTTAAGGGGTTGAAATTATTACTTAAAAATGATATCATCTCTGTAATATCTGGCCTATTACAGAGAGTCTGCCACCTTTACAATTAATAAAAAATTTGAATAAACAGGAAAGTGTGTAATTATGTGTGCACATGACTGTTGATGTGTGCACATGACTGTTGATGTGTGTACACACGTACATACATGACTTTGTGTTTATGTGTGTTGCGTATGTGTGTGGGGGAGGGAGTCTCAAAGGAGAGCAGTAATTTTGGTGAAATTCCAGGCACTGGTCACATCCTCCAACCCTTGTACTTTGGAAAGAAGCCTCAAGGGTGTACACCTACTTGAAAGTTTTGACATAAACATCACCTGCCTTGGAGATGTGGGCTGTCCTGGGGCTCCTGGCTTCACCAAATAGCCTTGGAAAGATTACAAGTGGGAGAGGCTGCTTCGTTGCAGCGAAGACCACTGGTGTTTTAGAGCCTTCTCCAGGAAAATCCACACCCCCTTGCACAGTGTTGGTGGAGTGCCTTCAGTGTGCAGAGTGCTATGTGCAGTAGAAAATAGTTCTTCTGGGAGCTAGCTGCACAAAGGACGGGCTTAGAAATCTCAGCCAGCACCAGGCATGGTGGCTCACACCTGTAATCCCAGCATCTTGGGAGGCCAAGGTGCGTGGATCACAAGGTCAGGAGTTTGAGACCAGCCTGGCCAACATAGTGAAATCCCATCTTGACTAAAAATACAAAAAATTAGCTGGGCATGGTGGCGGGCACCTGTAGTCCCAGCTACTTGGGAGGCTAGGCAGGAGAATCGCTTGAACTGGGGAGGCAGATATTGCAGTGAGCTGAGATCATGCCACTGCACTCCAGCTGGGGCCACAGTGAGAGATTCCATTTCAAAACAAAGAAATCTCAGCCTGTGCTGGTGAGTTACCTTTTACAGGTAGAAACAGTTGCCTCCCCCGCCCCCATTATTCCTGAGATCTAGATTTTTCCAGGAACCAGGATTTATTCATTTACTTGACCATGGCCCAGCCAATGGGTTGACACTTGTTTCTGTGCTGATCTGGGCTTTCAAATTCCCATCTACAGCAGCAAGAGTCGGTTGAGACAAATTGGGGGGTTAGAATGACTTTTTCCTCATGTCAGGTGAGTTCCTGTGTGTAAGAAGAGACAGCCCTGCCCCCTGGAGGAGACACAGCAAGGCTGACAGTCGGCTGCGCGCCCTGTACCTGGCCACAGGCCTGAGCATACACACTCGCTTTGCAAGAGAAGCCGATTATGCTAGCGGGCTGATATTCTTCCTGCCCTAAATGCCGCTTCTTCCCCTCTCACCACAAGCTGGTTGGCAGCAGCTTGGGGGGTTTGGAGAGCAAGAGGAGTTCCCATGTGCTCGGAATCCTTCTTTTTGGACAGGTTTCTGGGATGCAGCTGGAGCCAGGCTGGTAGGAGCAGTAGGCTGAGGTGTTCGAGAATCTTCCTGAAGTCAGCCAGGAGATGGGTCTATCCTCCAAGAATTGGGTGGAAGGGGAAAGGCACAGTGGGAAGAAACTGGCTGCTTTTCCTGGAGAAGCCAGAAAGTTCAAATCGGAGGAGAAGGGGTAGAAGGAGAGAGAAAGAGAAAGGGGTAGATCGGGTGCGGGGGGATACTCCCTGGAGATTTCCAAACAGCCTGGGAGGGACCTTGCCAAGCCACTTCCTAACCATCTCTCGATGTCAGTGTGTGGCTTAATGGTAAAGAGGAGCATCTGTATGTGTCCTCAGCCTGCACAAAGGGAAATTCTGGTCTCCTGGGCAGAAAGCCCTGGAGCCAAGCCCCTTGGCCTCAGTGTCCATTCTCTGCATTTACTCTTTGAGCTCCACCTTCATTTATGTTTCCTAATTTGTCCATCTTTGTTCTTGCTGACTCTCCTCTCCCACCTCCAGCTACCTTGAAACTCAGGCTTCTGTTTCAGGAGTGGGGGCCCCTAGTGATTCTCCTTGTCTCTAGCTCCCCCTGCCCACCTCAGTGGGATACTGGCCACACCACTGTCCAGGAGCTTGTGTCAGCTGCCGGTAGATGGCAGGCCTCATCAAATTCAAACTCCTCGCTCTGCCCTTCATCTATTTTTCAAGATCTTCTCTCCCTGGCCTTGTCCTATTCACTTGCCTGGCTTCCCTCTCCTTCCCCATGGAAGCCCCCAGCCAGTCTCCTTGGTGAGCCCTGAACATTCAGATTTCATCTCTGTCTCTGTGCCTTGCTTTGCTGCCTAGGTCAGTGCTCAGCCCCCAACATTAGCCTAAAGCCAGCTCATCTTCAAGTCTTGTCGCCAGGAAACTTCCCTGGTCACTTCAGCTCACCCTGACTACACCATTTCTTAATTCCCACTACATGGACAGTTCAGGACACCCACAGTTTTGCTTCTCATTGGTTTTGGCCTAACTCTATGTAGGCTCTATAAGGACGTGGACGATGCCTTCCATTTTCTTCTTTCTCTGTCTCAGCCCCAGAACGCAAAAATGTGATTATCGATTTATTAAAAATGGGCAAATTATAACCAAAGAGATTTGGGGTAGAGAAAGCCCTTGAATAGGCCAGATATTCCTCCAAGATCTTCTTGAGCAAAATGGTATTCTCTAGGGCTGTTTTACATGTTTGGCCTCACTGCATTTTGCCAATACTATGGCAAACACTTGGGTGTTCAGCTGCATGGAGCCAATTGCATTTTCCCATTCCACATGGACAGAGGCAAGTGATTATTCAGAATGGGAAAATATCGGCATGGAAATGAATTTGGGGCTCAGCCCTCCTGCTCATATTCTTATGTAAGAACAAATCACTTGAGGCCGACACCATGGCTCACACCTGTAATCCCAACAATTTGGGAGGCAGAGGCAGGTGGATGACTTGAGGTCAGGAGTTTGAGACCAGCCTGGCCAACATGGTGAAACCCCATCTCTACTAAAAATACAAATATTAGCTGGGTGTGGTGGTATATGCCTGTAGTCTCAGCAACTTTGGGGGCTGAGGAGGAGAATTACTTGAATCTGGTAGGCGGAGGTTGCAGTGCACTGAGATTATGCCACTGCACTCCAGCCTGGGTGACAACAGAGTGAGACTTTGTATCAAAAAAAAAAAAAAAAAAAAAAGAAAAAAGAACCAATTGCTAAATAAATCAGGACTCCCTCCTCTCAGGACAATTCACTGAGTCTCCAGTATTTACAAGCATGGGAGTATTCACCCTTCTTCAGAGGGCAAGCTAGCCTGCAAGGGGGCGTTATGCTGGCCATCCTGCAATTGGCATTTGGAATTTTCCCCATACTTTCTCTCCATGATGTTATGGTCTCTTTTTTCACAGAATATGAGGTCAAGGAGGGTAGATTTGAATGAGATTATCAGTAAACTGTTTTACCATTTAGATTTCTGTTCCAATTGTAATATGCATCTTTAACACAATGAATTCTCACCAGAGAATCTGGCTGCAAGTGACAAAATCCCTACAGATGTCTTTAAGTGTCCTCATTGTTCTGGTAAGTATATCTTTCAGTGAAATTCCAATTTGTGTGGCAGACACTGTGTCACTTCCCACAGCCTTACCACTCTTCCTCTCCACTGACAGAACCCCGAGGTGACCAGCCCCCAAAAGATGAATCATGCTTGATCTAAGACCATGGTGGCTATCTGTATCAGGGTCCCTAAGATTACCCCCAGGCCAGTGATTTTCTAGGAAGACTCACAGGAATCAGCATATAGTCACACTCATGGCTAAGATTTATTACAATAAAATGATACACTCAAAGCAAAATTAACAAAGGGGAAAGGTGCTTAGAGCAAGGTATACAAGGAAATCAGACAGAAGCTTCTAAGAGCTCTCTTCTATTGGAGTCACACAGGCCATGCTTCATTTCTCCAGGGAATTATGACAGTAGATGTGAAGTGTTGTCTCTCAGTGAAGCTCATTACAGACTCAGTGCCCAGGGTTTCTAATGGGGACTGGTCACACAGGCACCCTTTGCCTAGGACATACCAACATCCCAGACTTCCAGAAAAAACAAGCAGGTGTTCAGCACATACTATATTGTTTGCACACACAGTTTGAACACAGTGAACCATGCTTATCAGTTCTGACAGTGGTGGGAACCCTCCCAAAATCCAAGTTCCCAGATGCCAACCGAGGGCCAACCTTGTAAGCAGACTTCCTAAGAATAGCTGTCTCAGGCCTATTATGTTAACTCTTTCCTGCATACAATCAATTTTTTTTTTTTTGGGGCAGAGTCTTTCTCTGTTGCCCAGCCTGGAGTGCAGTGGCGTGATCTTGGCTCCCTGCCCCCTCTGCCTCCCTGGTTCAAGTGATTCTTATTACCCAGGCTTCCAAATATCTGAGATTACAGGTGTGTGCCACCATGCCTGGCTAATTTTTGTATTTTTTGTAGAGATAGGGTTTCGCCATGTTGGCCAGGCTGGTCTTGAACTCCTGGCCTCAAGTGTTTCATCTGCCTTGGCCTCCCAAAGTCCTGGGATTACAAGTGCAATCCCAATGTCCAGCCTGCATACAATCAATTTTATGTCTGACACTTGCTTACTCAGCCTCCCTTGCAGCTATGAGTGGCCACATGACTCAACTGTAGCGAATAAATTGCAAGGGGAAAATGTTGTGATAATATCTGGAATCCTGGCAGCCATCTTATGACAAATGCAAGGATGAAACCCCAATATATCAAAGGCAGGATATGGAAAGGTGAAAAGAAATGAGGTCTTTGGTAATATCTTTAAGTCAATGCACCATTCCAGGAACAAAATATTGCCACACTTTTTTTTTTTCTTGTTATGTGAGATAATTAAAGGTATTTATTGCTTGAGTAACTTTGAGTCAGGTTAAGTTGAATGCAGGTCAGATGCACTCCTGATATAATGTGCTCCTCTCTGTTATGGGCTGCCTTGTGGCCTCTGCCCCCCAAAATTGGTATGTTGAAGCCCTAACTTCTGATATCTCTGAATGATTTTATTTGGAGATCGGGCCTTTATGGTGGTGATTAAGTCAAAAAATGAGGCTGTTGGGGTAGGTTTCTACTCCAATCTGACTAGTGTCCTTATGCTAAAAGAAAATTGGGACCCTCATACGTGCATGCTCAGAGTAAAGACCCTGTGAGGGCACAGCAAGAAGGAGGCCATCTACAAGCCAAGGCAAGAGCCTCAGGGAAAACCAAACCTGCCAACACCTTCATCTTAGGCTTCTCTCCTCCAGAACTGAAAGAAAACCAACTTCTATTGTTGAAGACAAGCAGTTTGTGGTATTTTGTTTTGTTAGTTCTAGCAACCTAATGTGCTCTCCATATGTAGATATGGAAAGGGCAAACATAGCCAATTATAATGGACAAAAGTGGGAGCGCAGATGAAATGGTCAGATCTGGTGGTCACATGCAACACCCAGGCAGAAAAGGATCCAGGCGGGGGAGGCAAGAGAATGGGCTGGCCAAATGCCCCCAGAGGAGAGCCGGCTGTACCCACTCAATCTCTCATCCTTCAGAGGCTAAAGCTTCTATACAATGGTACTAATTATAATGAGATAGTAAAGAGGCAGCAGGTTCAGGGGTGTCCAGTCTTTTGGCTTCCCTGAGCCACATTGGAAGAAGAATTGTATTGGGCCACACATAAAATACGTTAACACTAACAATAGCTGATGAGCTAAAAAAAAAAAAATTGCCAAAAATATCTCATGTTTTCAGAAAGTTTACATTCAAAGCCATCCTGGGCTGCAGGAGGCCTGCAGGCTGTGGGCTGGACAAGCTTGAGGTAAATGGTAAATGGAAATAGGATATCTGGTGACCATAGTTGATGAACAAAAGAGAGGAAGGGAGGCCCTACTGAAGGGACAAACACAGAGAGAGGAAAAACTCTGTATTCCTGGAAATGTCGATAAGCCAGATTCCTCTTTGTGTCACTGGGGCTTGGACAAGACACAGCAGGTCACAGACTTTCTGTGGAAGCAAGGCTCTGAGGTGGAAATCAAGTGAAAGCAGTTGCTGCTGTGTGGCTTCTGACTCATTACTTGGGAAGATGGCCAGTTTCATGTGGGATGCCTTCGATTCGTCCTTCTGGTTAGACCTGAGTTGGTCCTACTAATTTGGGGCTTTTTGAAGGAAACTGTGTGGTCCAACATATTGGCTAAGGTGTGAGTGAGGCAGAGTAACCACAAAACCAACTCAGATTAATTGAAGAAAAAAGAGGAACTTATTGGCTTACATAACTAGCAAGTCGAGTTTCACTGGATGGAGGGGCTCCTCCGGGTTGGTTTTCTTCCTCTACCTCTCTGCTTGTCTTGCCTCTATATGGCTTCACTCCTTTGACTGGCTCTTGCTCCATGACTGTCAAGAAAGCCGCTGGTTCTCCTGCCAAGAGTGTATAAATGGAATCCAATCATGAGGAAGAACCAAAAAACCTACACCAAGAAACATTTTACAAAACAACTGGCCTATCTTTAAAAAAAAAAAAAAAAAAGTCGATGTCATGAAAGATGTAGAAAGGCTGAAGTGCTCTTCAAATTAGTACATGTGCTGCTGAAGCAAGCACGTGCTTAAAGTAAGAGTGAAGAGGTAAAAACGAAATGCAAGATGCCATCCTGGATCCTGGATAAGGTAGATGGGGAAAGTTCATTATAACAAACATTATTAAGACAATTAATAGAACTTTGAAATATACCGTATATTAGAAAAGAAGATTGTTTCCATGTAAAATTTCCTGAATTTCGTCATTGTATTGTGGTTATGTAAAAGAGTTTCCTTGTTCCTAAGAGACAAATGCAAAGTAAGGATCATGGTATCGGCAATGTGCTCTCAAATAGCTCAATCACTACAACAAAAATCCTATACACATCATGTAATAAGTAATATGACAGAGGAGGTGAGAGACAGAAGGTGATTGATAAAGCAAATATAGCCAAGTGTTAATGTAGGTGAAGGACACACTAAAATCATTATTATTATTAATTTTTTAAAGATGGAGTCTCACTCTGTCACCCAGGCTGGAGTGCAGTGGCATGATCTCAGCTCACTAAAAACTGTTTCCCAAGTTCAAGCAATTCTCCTGCCTCAGCCTCCCAAGTAGCTGGGATGACGAGCACTGCCACTGTGGCTAATTTTTTTTTTTTTTTTTAAGGTAGAAACAGGGTTTCACCATGTTGGCCAGGCTGGTCTCAAACTCCTGACCTCAAGTGATCAGCCTGCCTCAGCCTCCCAAAATGCTGGGTTTATAGGCATGAGCCACCGTGCCCGGCCTTCATGGTTGAATTATTTTTAATTGAAATTTTTTTTAAAAGGTGTAGATGGCAGACCTCTTATTTCTTACCATCCATGTATCAATCTCAGGAGTCGAACTGGTTAGCCTGGAACATGTGGTCTTTCATCAAGAGTCAGGATTACACACTATGATTGACCGCCTCACCGGGTCTCACTGTGTCACCCAGGCTGGAGTGTAGTGGTATGATCATGGCTCACTGCGGCCTCAACTTCCTGGCCTCACGTGATCCTCCCAACTCAGCCTTTTGAGAAGCTGGGACCCAAGTAGTTGAGATGATAAGTTAGCACCACCATGCCTGGCTAATTTTTTAAAAAGTTTTTTGCAGGGATGAGGCCTTGCAAAAAGGCCAGCATATGTTGCCTATGCTGGTCTTGAACTCCTGGCTCAAGCAATCCTCCCACCTCAACCTCCCAAAGTGCTGGGATTATGGGTGTGAGCCAAGGTGCTTGACCTGGGATCACTAATTAAATCACTAATTTAAACCACTAATTAAATCACTAATTTAATGCTACTGAATACAGAAAGGTGATTCTGTTTAGTCTGGATCTGCGTGGCTGAAAGGTTCTGCCTTCAGGCCCTGTTATGATAGTCTGAAATGTGTCCCCCTTAAAATGTGTATGAAGTCCTAACCCTTGGTACCTCAGAATGTGACTGTAATTGGAGATAGGGTTTTTAAAAAGTAATTAAGTTAAAATGAGGGCATCAGGGTGGGCATTAATCCAATGACTGGTGTCCTTATAAGAAGCGATTACAATAGACACAGAGGAAAGACAGAGCAGATGGCAGCCTATAAACCAAGGAGAGAGCCTCAGAAGAAAGCAACCCTGCTGACGTCTTGACCTTGGACTTCTGGCCTTCAGAACTGTAAGAAAATTAATTTCTGGCCGGGTACAGTGGCTCATGCCTGTAATCCCTGTGCTTTGGGAAGCTGAGGCAGGTAGATCACTTGAGGTCAGGAGTTCAAGAGCAGCCTGGCCAATGTGGTGAAGGTGAAACCCCATCTCTACTAAAAAAAAATACAAAAATTAGTTGGGCATGGTGACACGTGCCTGTAGTCCCAGCTACTTGGAGGGCTAAGGCAGGAGAACTGCTTGAACCCAGGAGGTAGAGGTTGCAGTGAGCCAAGATTATACCACTGCATTCCAGCCAGAGTGACAGAATGAGACTCTGTCTCATTAGTAAATAAATAAATTTCTATTGGTTAACTAAAAAAAAAAAAAAAAAAAGAAACTCCCCAAAGAATCACAACCTCTCTCAGTCTTTTGTCTTACAGCTCCTGGTCTCCCAGATCCTCCTCTGCTGGTCATCCAATACCCACATGCTACCTGACTCCATCTCTCCAAGCCATCCCTTCCTTCGAAATGGCACCAAAGACAGATTTTTCTCAACAAATAGCTCCACATTTGAGCCTTTTTATGATTCCTTTCTCCCCTAAATTTTCCCATTTGGACCCAATTCCTCTTGGTCTCAGTTTTTTGTTTTTTTTTTTGAGATAGAGTCTTGGTCCATCGCCAGGCACCAGGCGCCAGGCTGGAGTGCAGTGGTGCCATCTCAGCTCACTGCAACCTCTGCCTCCCAGGTTCAAGCAATTCTCCTGCCTCAGCCTCCCCAGGCTGGGACAACAGGTGCGCGCCACCACACCCAGCTAATTTTTGTATTTTTAGTAGAGACGGGTTTCACTATGTTGGCCAGGATGGTCTCAATCTCATGACCTTGTGATCCTCCCTCCTTGGCCTCCCAAAGAGCTGGGATTACAGGCGTGAGCCACTGCGCCCGGCCAGTCTGTGTTCATGTGAAAAGTGTTACCTTTGGTGCTCTTTCTTACCTTGAGTTTACAGATCCCTATTTTAACTGGTCTTTAATCCAGGGAAGAGAAACCAATGGCAGGAGTTTCACACACAGAAGCAGTCCAAGGAGATGAGTGATTTGGGGCAGGTGGGCCTCTGGCTTCTTTTGCAACTTTCTGTGTTGGTGTCTTTTTCTTTTATCTTGGGCCAGAGTTTCTAACAGGGAGGCCGACCGCTGTCCCTCTCGGTTGGAGAAAGCCAGAATAGCCAAAAGGAACCAGGCCAAAGTCACTTCATTTTCTATCAAGCAGTTTTGACAACAGATTTGTTCCTAACCAGCAAAGCAGAGTTAACGATGAGGTGGCTGGAACTCAGTCAGTGTGGTCTTGGCTTAGCTACCTCTGAATTCAGCTTTTGTGAGAACAAGGCAAGATTTAGGGAGTCCATTTGCTGAGGGTGAAACTCATAAGGCTAAATGAGGAAAATTATTTGTCATATATTAATCAATTAATTAATTTATGAAAGACTGAATTGCATAGTTTTTAAGGTAGGCCCACATGTACATTCCTGAAAGTTGTGCTGTATTCTGCATAGCTCTAGAGGTGCTGTTCCCAAGGACTATACAGAGCAGCCCTAAGTGAGGGGCACTTGCTCTGAGATTGCATCTCCTGGTTTACGATCTATCTCTGCCACCTCCAACTATGTGACCTTAGATTAGATTCTTCACTGAGTCTGTCACCCAGTGGCCTCATATGTAAGCCGAGGATGATCCCTGCCTCAGAGGGTTGGCATGAGGATTAAGTGAGTAAATGCATTCTAAGTACTCTGGAACACATTCAATAGCATTGTAATTACCCATAAATTAAATTAAAGGGTTGGTAGAATACTCCTGGGAAACCATCTGGGGGTGGGGTCTTTGTAGGTGAGTTGGAAAGAGTGGGTGGGTGGGTTTTTTCCTGGACATTTTAAAGTCAAATCCCAGACAGCATCTTCTTGCATAATATATGTAATATACGCCTGTATATTGCAAATATTTTCAATATATGCGTGTAATAGAAAAGAAAAAAAAAACCAAAACCCACCAATAGACAATATCATTATTATACATATATAATTAGTAATTCCTACATACTGCTAATATCCAGTCCTTATTCAAATTTCCCTGTCTCAGTTTTTTGTATCCAAAATGTGTTTATTGGGATGGTTTCCCACTTTTCTTGAATCAGGGTGCCTTCAGTGCTGCTTTGCCAGAGGACCATCCTTCTGAGAGACTTGCTTTTCATTCTGCAAACTGGCTGAGAGCAGCAGAGCACTCAGCACCCAAACCCACAGTGTGTGTGTGGCTGAAGACTGAGGCAACTGTTTTGTATCCTGGGTATTTTACATCTGTGCAGTAGGAATTGGGGCTTTACCTTGGGTGCTTCTTGGGTTGTTCTTCTCTACCTGAGAGAGATGAAGGTGACCTGTTTAAAGAGGCTTATTCTTGTGGAGACATCATCATAGCCTGAAAGCTCAATTACTTTTTATAGTTGGTTTTCAAATCAGAATCAAAACCAAGCCCACACATTGTATCTATTTTATATTTTTTCCCGATTTGCTTTCAATTGGTGATTATCTCCTTTTCTCTGATCTTTTTCCATGAATCATTGGTCCTATAAAATTTCTACCTTCTGGATTTTGCTGATTACTTTCCCACAGTGTTGTGTAATTTATCCTCTGTCTCCTGCATTTCCTGCAAATTGATCCATTAGATTCATATTCTTGATTAATTTTTTTGTATGAAAATACTTCAAAGGCGGTGCTGAGTTATATCAGCAGGCGCATAGTATCTGGTTGTTTTATTTACGGCCAACCTGATCTCTTCGCTTAAAGTTCATAAAAAACATTCAGCCACTGAACATCGCTCTCCAGATCATTTAATTAGAAGTTACACAATACTGATTTTCTTCTTTCATTATAAAATGTTTATGTATGTTTTTCCATATTTATGATTTTTTTTTCTTTTTTTTTAGATGGAGTCTCACTCTGTCACCCAGGCTGGAGTGCAGTGGCGCGATCTCAACTCACTGCAACCTCTGCCTCCCAGGTTCAAGCGATTCTCTTGCCTCAACCTCCCGAGTAGCTGGGATTACAGACATGCACTACTGGGCCCAGCTAATTTTTCAGCAGAGACAGGATTTTGCCATTTTGGCCAGGCTGGCCTTGAACTCCTGATCTGTCTGCCTCGGCCTCCCAAAGTGCTGGGATTTCAGGTGTGAGCCACCAAGCCTGTCCCGGTTTATACCATAGTTTAATATTGTTAATCTTCCACTTATAGTTCTCTATTCTTAATTCTTAATCCTCCACTATAGAGTCCCTATTAATTTTCAAATATAAGCAATAATAAAATCAATGTATTCCTTTTCCTTTATAAACTTCTCATTCTCTTTCACCACCTAATTTTAGTCAATAATATTATTATTCTTAGTGTTTAGTCTCCATGCTGTGAAATGTGCTTTACCTCTCTCTCTTACTTGGCTTGTCTGCTTTTAATGACATCCTTTGACTCATCGAATTGTAAAGAAAAGGGCATCTGTGTATTTCTCTATTACCTACCACTCTGCTTTCCCTTTTCTTTCCTTTGGTTAGTTGTATCTTTTCTACATTGTTGGAATATATGGTGTTTGCCTTCTTTTCTGTCACCTTAATCCTCACATGTGTTTTCTTCATAGACCTGTGGTTAAATGAAATCTAATACATTCACTGCCCATCCTTTTATACAGTTTTTGTGCTCAGTATGTAATTCACATCAGTTGGTCCTCCAGTACGTTCCTCAAGAGGGATCATGAGAATAACATTTCCTGTTTTTACATGTTCAAAACTACTTGCCTATTAGCTTTTTAACTGAAAAATAATTTGGTTGGTACAAAGGAATATAATTTTTACCCTTTTCCTTCCCTCCCTTCCTCCCTCTCTCCCTTCCTTCTCTCCCCCTTCCCTTTTCTTCCTCCCCCATCTTCCTTCCTTCCTTCCTTCCTTCCTTCCTTCCTTCCTTCCTTCCTTCCTTCCTTCCTTCCTTCCTTCCTTCCTTCCCCTCTTCCCTTTCTTCCTCCTCCTTCCCCTCCATCACTCCCTTTTTCCCTCCCTCCCTCCCTCCCTCTCTCCCTCCTTCCTTCCTTCCTTCCTTTCTGTCCTATGTCCCTTCATTTCTCAAAACACTACTTGTGCGGGGCTCTCAGGGCATGTAGGGGAAATTGGAAGCAGGGGCGGGATGGGCAGAGAACTCATTGAACTGTGGCAACATGCAGCACACAAACACATTGTGGTTCTTTATTATTATTATTATTTGAGACAGGGTCTTGCACTGTCACACAGGCTGGAGTGTAGTGTCATGATCATAACTCATTGCAGCCTTGATCTCCTGGCCTCAAGCAATCCACCTGCCTCAGCCTCCAGAGTAGCTGGGACTACAGACTCATGTCACCATGCCCAGCTAATTTTTAAAGCAATTTTATGTAGAGTTGGGGGTCTCACTAAGTTGCCCAGGCTGGTGTCGAACACCTGGCCTCAAGCGATTCTCCCATTTGGCCTTCCAAAGTGCTGGAATTAAGGCATGAGCCACCATCACCCAGCCACATCCTGCTTCTTAAATGTTCCTCTAATAACCCTGTTACCCGAGACTTCTCACTGCTTTTTGCTACTCCTAGAAATCCTGGCCTCTTGCCATCTTGCTGGGTCCCCCGTCTTCCCCTTGAAGCAACGTCTCCCCATTCCTGTGCTCCTCATTGCCTCCCTCTGGGATTGTCCATGGAAACCTCAATGTCTTAAATAGTTAGGCCAGGAACCTAGTTCCTTAAGTCTGACTACTCTGCCTCAGCACCATGTTGTACGACTTCTTACTGCTGTGAAAAGACCCATCAGAGTGTTTTGTTAAAGTCAGAGTTCCTCAGTCCCCCAGACTCCCACTTCTATATCCTCTATTGCTCTAAAACTATCCTATTCCAGGCCAGCACAATTGTTCACTTGGCCTATTGCAGTGGCCTTATACCTGCCTCCCAGATGCCATGCTGGGCTTTCTTCAGGCCATAGTCTCCAGGCAGAGTGTTCTTTCCAAGACAATTATATCATCACACGACTTCCCTGCTAAAAATGCATTAGTGGGGCTGGGTGTAGTGGCTCATGCCTGTAATCCCAGCACTTTGGGAGGCCGAGGAGGGAGGATCACTTGAGGTTAGGAGTTCAAGATCAGCCTGGCCAATGTGGTGAAACCCCATCTCTACTAAAAATACAAAAATTAGCTGGGCATGGTGGTGGGCACCTATAATCCCAGCTACTTGGGAGGCTCAGGCAGGAGAATTACTTGAACCCAGGAGGTGGAGGTTGCAGTGAGCCAAGATCATGCCACTGCACTCCAGCCTGGGTGACAGAATGAGGCTCTGTCACACACACACAAAATATCATCAGTACCCAGTGTCCTTCAGATAAGAGCCCAAACCCTCAACATGCTCCCAAGGAAGGCTCTGCCTGAGTCCAGGCCTGCCTGCTCCACACCCTCATCTCATGCAGGGCTCTCTCTTGCTCTTGCCATACACACTGATTTTCCTTTTGTTCCAGTGCTCCTGATTCTCTCTAGTGGCCAGACCAGACCGGGGACTGGTGGTTGTGCTGTCTCCTACCAGCCCCTCTGTCCTCCCTCCTTTCAACTGGCCACCTCCCACTCCTCCTCCAAGTGTCTGCTTCAGGAGAATGTCCCTTACCTCTCCAAGTTTCCTGTACTTTCCTCTCCTGGTGTAGCACTTACAGTACTTAAAATTTTTGTCTAAGGTCTGCTTCCCCTGCTAGTGTGTGAGCTCTGTGAGGGAGGGACTGTTCAACAAGACTGTTGAACATAAGCGAGACTGTTACTGTCTTGTTTATGACTCTTTCTCCAACTCCTGATACAGCATCTGGCACAAATAATAAATAATTATAAATGGAATTGAACATCTAAAAGAATGCTGTGACTGCCCACTGGTGCCATGGACACTGATGATAATGAGAAAATCCCAGTAACTCAGAAATGAAGTCATCACTCTTTTAATGAAATCAATAATGCTGCATTAGACTGGGCATGGTGGCTCACCCCTATAATCCCAGCACTTTGGGAGGTCAAGGAGGATGGATCACCTGAGGTCAGGAGTTTGAGACCAGCCTGGTCAGCATGATGAAAAATACTAAAATACAAAAATCAGCTGAATGTGGTGGTGGGCACCTGTAATCTCAGCTACTTGGGAATCTGAGGCAGGAGCATGGCTTGAACTCAGGAGGTGGAGTTGTGGTAAGCTGCACCATTGCACTCCAGCCTGGGTGACAGAGTAAAACTCCATCTCAGAAAAAAAAGAATGCTGCATTACATTCAAATGCAGGTACCAGGATCCTGCCATTTCAAAGGAGAAAAAGAAAAAAAGTGCATTCAAAGCTGCCCAGCTGGTGCTTACAGAAACACTGCTCTGAGATGTTTCTTTCCCCACCCAGGAGAAAATATTTTTTAAGCTACGTTTCCAGAATATATAGTTGCATGCGAAATGCCTCAGCTCCTGCTGATGAAGTGATTTCCGCAGAGAACTGGCTGCCTTCCAAGAGGAAGGACGGGCTCCTGAGATGCCTCCGAAAAAGATGAAAGAATTTCCAAAATAACAGCTTAATGTTGTACCACATATGGGATTTTCAAATTTACAGCTGGTTAGAAAATCATTTCCGGCTTCAAACCATTTGAGTTACTGTCTCCATGGCTCCAAGCACCCAGAACTTCATTTGTCTCCTTGTTGCCAGGGGTTTCTCTGCCTTTTTCCTCCCCCGGCTGCTACCTTTCTGTTGATTATTTCAGTTCTGTGATACTAGCATTTGACAAAGTGTCCACATAGAATATAAGCTCTATGGAGATGGTGCCACATCTGGGCCTTGTCCCTTTGGGCCTGAAAAAGCTGGATCTTAATATATAGTCTTGAATTAATGAGTTCCAGATCAAAAGGTTGTATACTAATCAAAAAAGCATGTGAGAAAGAATCACTCATTGATATAAAAAAGAACACGGATACCAACCTAAACCCTTTATTTAAATACACTCATGCCCATATTACACACACACCCTGTTCCAGTTACTATTGCTGCTTAACAAACCACCCCAAAACTTAGTGGCTTAAAACAACCTTTTTAAAATTATGGTCATAGACTCTACGGGTCAGGAATTTAGATAGAGTACAAAGGGTGTGGCGTGCCTCTACTGCATGACGTCCAGGACTTCAGCTGGGAAGACTCAGAGGCTAGGGTGACTTGACAGGTGGGCTGGAATCATCTTGAGCCTCCTAAGCTGCTATGACTTGAAGACCAGGACTGCTGACGAGAGTACCTACGTGTCACCTCTCTGTGTGACTTGGATTTCCTCATAGCGTGCCAGCCTCTGGGTAGCTGGACTTCTTACATGGCTGGAAATGTTCCAGTAGCAAGATGGAAGCTGCATCACTTTTTATGACTCAGCCCCAGATGTCACGCTGGTCATTTCCTGCCATACTGTATTAGTCAAAGCAGTTCCAGGGCTACTGAGATTCAAAAGGAAGGGAAATTGACTGCCTCCAGATAGGGTCATGGCAAGGTCACAATGTAGACAGGTGATAATTTGTAATCATCTTTGGAAAATACAATCTGGCCCACTCTCTCGAGCTTCACCTCCTGATAGGTGGGTAACCGCTTCCACGTGTCGGATGCTGGAGGGCAAGACATTCAAATAACCTAAATCACCTGCAGTCAAGGTAATGTCAGACTCATTCTGAATCTCTGTGTGTGTGTGTTTGGTAGGGGGGGGCGGTGGCATTACGTTTTTCTTTTCAAGAAAGAGTCCCTGTCTTTTTCTTCTTAATCATGATTGATTTTGGCTTAGAAAATGATGTTTTTCATGCAAATATGTAGACAAGATGAAAGCAACATTTCCTACCTGTGTTATTTATTAAGACTTTAATTAAATGTGCTGATATGGTTTGGCTGTGTCCCCACCCAAATCTCATCTTGACTGTAATTCCCACAAATTTCCACGAGTTGTGGGAGGAACTCGGTGGGAGGTGATTGAATTATGGCGGCGGGTCTTTCCTACGCTGTTCTTGTGATAGTGAATGAGTCTCACAAGCTCTGATGGTTTTAAAAATGGAAGTTTCCCTGCACAAGCTCTGTCTTTGCTTGCCACCATCCATGTAAGATGTGACTTGTCTCTCTTTGCCTTCCACCGTGATTGTGAGGCCTCCCCAGCCACTTGAAGCTGTAAGTCTATTAAACCTCTTTCTTTTGCAAATTGCCCCGTCTCAGGTATGTCTTTATCCGCAGTGTGAAAATAAACTAATACATGCACCTTTGAAAAAAGGGCAAAAAGTTTGGAAAAAGTTTTATAAATGATATTTCCCCCTTATAAATTAATGCATATTATTATTATAAAAACTCTAAAGTCTGGCAGTAGAGAAATCTTTCAATTTTATTTATTTTGGGCACCTACTCAATGGTCAACAAAATATTTATTTCCACCCCTGGCATGATCTCTAATGAACTGAGGCTTTCTGGGCCTTGACTTCTTCATCTATAAGGTGTGATTTGAATGTCTCTTTAGAATAACGTCAGTTGTAAAAGATGCCCAGTAAATGGTAGCTCTTATTAGCATTATTATGCTGTTCTGGCTTCTTTTTGCAGGAAATCAACTGCCCCTCCATTCTTCCCCAGGCCTTCCCAATGAACAGAAAGCTGCAGTTTCCTCTCTGTATTCTTTCTCCACCCCCACTCCCCTCATGTGCCCCATTGACCCAGGTACAAGAAACCCAGCCTGCAGCTTCTGTAGTACCACATGCCTAGACTGAGGAAGGATCCACAAATGCCATTCTTCGTCAAACAGCCTTCCTTCGCGAAGTCCCACCAAGTAAGTGGAACCATTTCTGTGAAGACAAGACCCCTAATGAAAGGAAACGGAGTGGAAGGTGCTTAATTCCATTTGCTTCACATCCCCCCACCCCACTTCTCAGGCCCCAGAGCACTTTCCCGCCTCAGAGCAGGAGCTGCAGCCTTACTTTGCTCTGTCACAGCTGGGTTCATCCCCATCAAGGGGCTTAACAGGCAACCAGGGAGACTGCCACATATACAAACAATACGGTGGGGTGAGAGGAAGGTCTGTGGGGCACACCTGGAGCTGAACCTTGAGGCTCAAGCTGATATATGGGGCTGGAGTAAACTGGCAGAAGAAAGAACACATATTCGGCTCAGGATACCTGGATGCCTGTCCAACTTTGCTCCTTCCTGGCTGTGTGACCCAAAGTAAGTCACCTGCTCTCACTGGGCCTCAGTTTTCCTCACCTTAAAATAGTGCTGGGGCAGGACTCTTACACACAGATGATGGATTAGTTTAATTTTTGAAAATAGTGTGGTATTACCTTCTAAGGCGGAGCATCTGCCCACCCTATGACTCAGAAATTCCTAAAGACACCTACAAGAATGTGCAGAGCAGCACTTTTGTAATAGTGCCAGATTGGAAATTATCTGAATGTCCATTTACTGTGAATGGATAAATATGTCGTACTATATTCAGACAGCAAAATACTATGTAGCAATGAAAAAGCTATAAGCTACAATTATATGCAAGATCATTGGAATAATCTTGGAGACATGGTGTTGAGAGAAAAAGGTACAAATATTAATAGTTATATAAAGATCTAAACACAGAAAAATACCTCAATTTAAGACATTAGAAATAAGGACAGTAGTTATCTTTGGAGTCTAGCATCTGCAGGGAGGTACAGTGGTGCTTCTAGGGTGATGTTTTGTTTCTTGATATGGGTGCTGGTTACTTAAACTTTATTAAAAATTTACCAAACAAAAATGTTCTGAGCGATGTAGTGGGAAAAATCTCAGAAGTGGAAATTAGGAGACCAGAGTCCTGTTCCCAGCTCTGCACCGACCATCTCAAGATCTTGGGCAAGTCACTTCCCTTCTTTGGGCCTCACTTTCTCACACTTGTAAAATGAGAAAGTTGAGTTAGATGATATCTAAGGCCTGGTGGTCCCCAGGGCAGCTATCAGTTCCCTAAAACAACCCCAAATGAACCCACAGCAGAGTGCTTGTCATGCACATCACACATTAAGACAATTCTCCTTCCAGGTCACTGACCCTAAGCAATGCCAATTTAGAACCTAGAGTGGTCACTGAAGGTCCGTTTACTCTTGCCCATCAGTCTCATGGGGTTGTAGTGAGGATCCAGTGTAATGGTGTATGGCGAAGACGCTGTGTCAACTGGACAGAGATGATTTATTGTTGTGTTACCATAACAGCTCTAAGGCAAGGTCACAGTCTAACTTGTCCTTAGAGTGACTGCATTGAGGAGTAGGTGTACTATTGATGATACCGCTGATTATTTGAACTTGTAAACAGTTTATTGGGAGAAAGTTTTAGACAAACAGGCTGGAATTCATGGGATGGAGGTAGGTGTTGAAATCGGTTCAGCAAACAGAAATTTCCACAAAGCCTTTGCAACATTGGGCAGAATGTTCTCTGGACGAAAGGGAGCGGGTGGTTGTGGCTGTCCTGTCTGTGGTCCCTATTGAGACCTTTATCTTGTGCCCCCACATAGAACATTTGGGATTTGGCCAGTGAGTGACACCTGCCAGTCAGCCCAGGCTGCATGAGCTCCCACGCAGTGACAGTTGCCAATGTTTATTAAGTGCTTAATAAATGTCAGGGCCTGTGCTAATGTCTTACGAGCTTGTTCCATTTAGCCCTCATAATGGCCCTCTGAGTTGGGTTCTATTATCATTCCCTTTGTATAGGTAAAGAAACTGAAGATCGGAAAGGGCACATTCTTTGCTAAGATTTGAATCCACATCTTCTGACTCCATAGCCCATGTTTTAGATCCTGCTGTAGCCCTTGGCCTCAGAGAGTTTACACTCTCTGAATTCCGTGCCTCTGCCATGGAAATAAAAGTAATGCCTACCGAGCATCCACAAGGAGGCAAGCACCAAACACACAATTCCTAGGTCTTTGGGCCATGAGGTTCAGGTGGGTGTTGCTATCCTCTCTTAATAAGTGAAAGTGGGTCCCGACATGTTAACAAGTACAAAGTCACACACAGGAAATGAACATTTTAAATCTGCTTGGCCTAGCCCAGGAGTCCTTGCTCTTCATCTTTCTTCCTTCCTGGTCCTCCCTGAGCCTTCAGGTAGAAATGATTGCTCCCTTCTTGGGATTCTGTGGCTCTTTTAGTCTCTCCTACAGGGCACACAACCATGAACTGTATGTGAATCAGTGCGTATAAATTACATCAATGGTAAAATGATATACTCTAGACTTATCTAGCACAAACTGACCTCATAGTAAAAAATAATTTGCATAAGAAAATCGTATCTCCCTACTAGGTGGAAGGCTTTGAAAGGGTAAGGCCAGGGTTATTTCATCTTTGTGTTTTCTTTGACCCCATCCCAGGGGAGCAGAAAAGACATGCTAAGTTGCATGGGGTTTGGAGCAGGACTATAGACAACCTAGTTGTAGAGTCCTGGGGAAGAATTTAGGGGGTTGAGACTACCAAGATGGATCCTGAGATCTTATTGGCAGAGTGTAGTGAATTGGGACAAAGATCTCAGTTGGAGGGAGGGTGGTAGAAATTCTTGTCCTTTGGGGATTAACTGCCTGGACAAGTACTTTAGAAGAAATAGGGAAAAGTAGTAGGGATGTGGGTGCAGGGAAAAGAGGCTCCAACAGTTGATGCCAACCAGGAGTCATGGTGTCAGGCACTTCATAGAGACCCATCACTCTCACAGTTTTTTCTCTTTGGACTGCCCTTTCAGAGACACCAGGAAGACCTTGGCTTCACCCCATTGCTTTTCCTCTGTCCACATGGTTTTTCCTCAGTGCTGTGCAGAGGCATCGCTGGAGGCTTCAGGTAT
Source organism: Callithrix jacchus (assembly GCF_049354715.1). Lineage (NCBI taxonomy): Eukaryota > Metazoa > Chordata > Mammalia > Primates > Cebidae > Callithrix > Callithrix jacchus. The sequence goes on along the minus strand of NC_133513.1, from coordinate 84,323,146 downwards.
ACTGATGAGAGGCAGAAGGTAGATCATGGAGAAAGGAAAGGCAGAGCCCATCCTGATCATGTGATGCAGTGCTGGCTGCCCCACACTGAGAAGCCAGGGCCGCAAAGCCATCTGGCAAACTGTCTAGGGCCAGTAATGATACAACTGTTGCAAGTTGACATGGCTCCAAGAGATCTTGAAAAGTTAGAGTGGCTTGGTCAAGCTTTTTGGGGAACCAGGGTGGAGCCTAGCACGGCCCTCACCAGGTACATGTCGGGGCAGGTCATGCTCTTCTCTCCTGGGGCTCCCCCTGCAGCTTCACACTGAGGAGCTGGACTAGCTGGGGGACTTTTTCTACTTATTAGGGCTCTGGAATCTCTGAAGTTCTGCAAAGACGCCATGAGAGAAGTGAGAAGCTGGGTGGTAGGAGTCCTGAAACACCTTCATTTCAATGAAGCAGCTCCTCTCTCACCTGCTTTCTGTACTTAGTTGATCATGGTCCCTGCAAGACTCTCTTCCTGCCTGTGCCAACCATATAACTGAGGTGAGGGCTGGGCAGTCTTCCTCTCTCTTCTCCCTCTATGGACGAGTGCACACGCACCCAAAATCACAAAGAAAGTTCATTCAGTTCTCTACTGTAGGTCACAGTGATGTATTAGAAAGTTCAGCTGGGCATGGTGGCTCACGCCTGTAATCTCAGCACTTTGGAAGGCCGAAGCAGGTGGATCACTTGACGTCAGGAGTTTGAGACCAGCCTGGCCAACATGGTGAAACCCGGTCTCTACTAAAAATATAAAAATTACCTGGACATGGAGGCGTACGCCCATAATCCCAGCTACTCAGGAGGCTGAGGCAGGAGAATCACTTGAACCCAGGAGGCAGAGGTTGCAGTGAGCCAAGATCATGCCATTGCACTCCAGCCTGGGCAACAAGAGCAAAACTCCATCTCAAAAAAAAAAAAAAAAAAAAGTTCAGACTATGGAAAGGAATAAAAAGCTGTTTGTTGAGAGGCCTCATTTGAGGGCAGCTCCACCAGTATGGGGCCTGTCTGCCAGTGCATTGGGATGTCTCAGGTGAGCCAGCCAAGCAGTTTTCCCCAGGCTCCCCCTTCTCTTCCACACACCCTTCTCTGCACCTACCCAGTGCCCTGGACTGGTTTAGTCCCTCTCATAGTCCACTCCCTGAGACCAGGTCATCTTCAAGCCTTGGGAAGGGAAGGAAGTGCTGTGATGCGTCAGCCCACTTTGGGGCTGGAGAGGAGGGAGAAGGCTGGCAACGCGGCTGGGGACTCGGGGAACCACTTGCTGTTTTGTGTTTTCTTGCATATCCTGGATGGCTAAATGGAAAATCTGGTGAAGCAAAAGCAGTTACTCTCCTGAAAAGATGACCAGATCTTTTTGGGCTTTCTTTGTTCTGAGATCATCCATCTCATTTGCAATGTTGCTTACAAAGTTTCTGGTGCTGTGAACGTTCCCTCCTGGATGGTCCCTGAGTTCTGACTCAGCCTAGAGGGTCTGTGGTTTTACGGGTTCCATCCTTCCTCAAAGGCAGCCTGTGATATTGGCCACAGTAAGACAGGCAAGAAAGAGGCCTTCAACAAATCAACCTTCAGTGGCACAAAAATGACTTTCCCATAACTCCCTTGAATTTGCAAATAGAACCTCAGAAGGAACAAAATCCTTCCATTGGAAAATAGCACCTCCTGAAGTCTCAGATTTCCCAACACTCCAACACTGCCATTGCAGGTAGGATTTTAGGTGGAAGACCTGGGTGGGGACTGTCTCCCCATTTCTCAAACACTGGCTTCTTAGCCAGTGGGGGAGTAGGGGTCCTCCTTTTCCAAGGCCTTCTCTGTGCTCTTGGGTGGGATGAAGGACCAGCCCTTTGGTACAGAGGTTAGCTGATTGTTTCCCTCATCATTGTGTCCTTGAAAGGTGGAACTGATGAGAGCAAAACTCTAGACAGCTCTGGAGGAGATGCTTTGGTTGTGAAAGGAGGCTGAATCTGAATAGGTGCTCCAGTTCTTATTCATTTCACCCCTGTAGAACAAAGCATATACTTCCAGCTTTCAAGAAAATGAAGCAGCACAGTGACTGGATTCATACGGTGTCACTGGGATTCGAGTTTGTTGGAGACAAAGCTTGGTGACTTCCTGGGGACAGACTTTGTTCCTAGGTAGTGAAAGCCTATTTTTTTTCTGGCCCCTGGGGGTGTCACGCAGAAGCAATGCTGTGCTACTCACTAATGCTGTATGTCCCCATCATCCTGTGTTGAATGCCCTGTCGTGGTTGGGGAAGACTATGGTGGCCGCACAAACACCAGCAAAGGGTGCAATGAGAAAGTGCTAGGCGGCACCTCCAGGCTGGTTACCAGCTGGACTGCCTTTCTGCACAGACTCCAGGCCTTTGTGAACCCTGGACAGATGCCCTATCCTGAGCCTCTGGGTAGATCTCAGGCTTTTTATGTGACTCTTCCAGTTCACATGGTGCTGGGTGGGTAAGGTAAACAACCTTGGTGATTTCTGGAAGCTGCTCCCATTTGTCTGCACCCATGTTTTCATGGGCCAGAACCATTCTGGGGTCTATGATCATATCACATTCAGTTCCATCAAGAGAATGGCCTGGTTGTAAAACTCCAACTTTAGGGAGCCAAGGCCCCCTAAGAAATTGTCAATACTACAGTGTTAACAAAGATGATGTGGCTTTGCAATGGGAACACACCAGCCCCTCAAACTTTTGATCCATTTATTACACATGCATCTCTGAGCAAACTGCTAAATGCTCCCCATTACTCCCCATAATCCCCAGTGTCCCAGTCCAAGGTGAAGAGAGGCATGAGTGGGCCATTACTGCACATCTGGGCCCAGAAAACTCTGAGGAGCCCCAGTTGGAATCCCAGGAAGGATCTTATTCAGTGGTTGACCACGGAGCAGCTGAGTGGGAAGAATGTGACTTTGGGAGTCCCACACATCTGCCTTGAATTCCAGCTCTGCTGCTTGCTAGCTGGTGACCTAGTTCTGGGCATCAGGGTATGAAAAGGGGGGTTGTGTTTAGTGACCTCCAGGATCCCTCCCTCTTGAAATCTCGGGGATTCTGCCCTGAGGAATAGGAACTGACCTATTTTGCCCTCATGTACTGAGTGTTTTCCAAAACAAAGTCTGGTTACTAATTACCTGACCTACATTTCCTGTGATTGCAATGGCAGGTGGCATATCTGCACACTTCTAAGGAGGAACTGGAAAGGAGCTAATAGGAAGCACTCAGAGGCAAGGTCCTTAAGGCTCACATTGGTTGGGCAGAATTCTGAAAATTTGGTTGATGCTATTCTTCATCAGTAAAAGGGGATTTTGGAAGATCCTCTTAGTCTTGAAACACAGATAAGCACTGTCCTAATATTTTCCTGGTTATAAAGAATAACATGAGCTTTTTCTATGTATTACATTGCAGACATGATGGCTCAGGAAGCCTATTGCTGCCTTCTCCCTGCTTCCTCAGCCCCCAGGATAAAGTGGTTAACAGTGGCTTATATTCTTGTGGGTATTTTCTCCATAGAAACAAACATATGAATCTATTGTTTTATGAAAATGAGATCGCACAACACATACTGATCTGCAGGTTGCTTTTTATACTTAACTGTGTATTTTGGACATTTGTCCATGTCTGTACATGCGATCTATTCTATTCCTTTTAATAATAAGACGTCGTCTTAATGCATTGGGAAATCAAGAAAAGGGAGGAAACCATGAAGTATATAAAGCTTTTCTTTCATTTTAAATATTATTTCTGCTGTATTGGGAACAGCAAAATATCTGAAATTGTTTGCAATACTTTAGATAACATTTACATTTTAAAAATAACAGGAATGCCAGGTGCCTGTAATCCCAGCACTTTGGGAGGCCAAGGTGGGCAGATCGTGAGGTCAGAAGATCAAGATTATCTTGGCTAACACACTGAAACCCCATCTCTACTAAAAATACAAAAAAGATTAACCAGGCATGGTGGCACGTGCCTGTTGGAGGCAGGCAACTACTTGGGAAGCCGAGGCAGGAGAATCACTTGAACCCGGGTGGCGGAGGTTGCAGTGAGCTGAGATTGCACCACTATAATCCAGCCTGTGCAACAGAGCAAGACTCCATCTCAAAAAAAAAAAAAAAAAAAAAAAATCACAGGAATGATAGTTATACCATTGTAGAAAATCAGTGAATAGGTGGGAAAGACTCAGTATGCCATTCTGACCATTCCTTATTATTATGTTCATTTTGTCTTCAATTCAACTATTCAGATAATAAAAAGCTTTCTGTGGCAGGCAAAGTACTGGCCCCCCAAAATGTTCATGCTCCAATCTCTGGAAGCTGTGAATGCTACCTGACATGGCAACTGGGACTTTGCAGATCTGATGGAGTGAAGGATTTTGCAATGGGTGAATTATCCTGGATGATTTGAGTGGGTACAGTGTGATCACAGAGGCCCTTATGAGTGAAAGAAGAAGGCAAGAGAGACGATGACACCCTGTGGCTTTGGAGATAAGGAAAAGGGTCACCAGCCAAGGCCAGTGGGCAGCTTCTGGAAACTGGAAAAGGCAGGAAGCTGATTCCCTCCCAGAGCTTCAAAAAGGGAGGCGTCCTTTCCCATACCTTGATTTTAGCCAAGTCACACCCATTTTGCACTTCTCATCTCCAGAACTGTGGGATAATACATTCATATAGTTTTAAGCCTCTGAATTTGTGGTAATTTGTTATAGCAGCCATAGGAAAAAAGCCCACCTTCATTCATTCGTTTGGCATGCTTACAAATGCTGCATCTGAAACCATGAACCCATGGCACATCTTGTGATTCTGGGTGACCAGGTTCTCCATATAACGTGGTCCTCTGGGGGATCCAAAGTTAGTGTGTGAAAATCTTTTTAGGTTATCAAAATCAAAAAGAAAAATGACAGGAAGAGCCATTGACTTCCAGGAGGATGCACGCAGACCCTGGAAGCCCATGGATTCAAGGATTTAAAGTATGCCAGAAAGGACATAGACTAGATATACTTGGCTTACTTAATGGTTGAATCATGGAGGCTCTGTGAGGTCCCTTGTCCAAGGTCACAGAGTGGGCTAGGGTCTGAGCAAAAGATGGTGTTTTCTCTCCAGTTCTGTGATGGTTCCTCTGATCTTTAGTGGGAACATGCTGGGACTTACCACAGAGCCCATCAGCACCTTCTATCAGTCACCCACTCTCTGCCAGGCTTCCAGTCTGGGAGTCACTGAGGGGTAGCAGGTGGAGGACTGCTGGACCCAGATTTGCCCATCCTGGGGGGACCTTCCTTTGCAACCTGCTTGCTCCTCATCCATCTCAACTAGCAGCCTGCCAGGCTCCCTGCTCAGAATCATTAGTATGTGTGTGTGTGTGTGTGTTCGGGGGGGTTGTACCCCCTTCTTGGTCCATTGTGGGTCTAGATGACTGAGCACTAACCCAGGCAGTCTTCCTGGGTGGCCACAATTTGTATTTGGGTTGAATTTCCCAATGCCCTCCTTTGAAGGGTCAGAGCAGGGAGGGCTTGGCAGCGGCATCCTCAGCTGTGACGTGCACAGAGAGCTTCCCAACTATTCCTTTGACCACTGGAACCTCAGAGGTGACAGTTGAGAAATAAAAGTAGGTCACTTGGTACAAAGTGGGGATTTATTCCTAGATCTCCAGCTTTCTCTCTTGAACCAGGAAAGTGATCATAGGCTCTCGGCACTTCAGAGGTCAATGCATAATAAACAAGAGCAGTTGTGTAACTTTTACTTAATGAATCACTGAGCTGTGATGAGGTGGGCTCTGGTTGGGGCCATTCATACTCTCAAAGAAGCCCAGTTCAGCAATAAAATCTGGAGACGGAAGCCGTGTTGATCAGACACCTCTGTCTAGGCACTTCACAGGCAGTCTTGCTAGGGTTAGATACCTGGCATCCATCAGCCCTGCTCCGATCAGGGTTCTAATGGAATAAACATAAGGCTAACTGGAGAGCAAACTGTCTTCTATAGCATTCAACTCCCAAGTATAGGGCTCTTTTGTTAAATCAGTTTGGAGAATATGACCCAAGATCTTGCCTGACTGCTAGCTGTCACCCAAATCTGCTTTCCTGTCTTCTTAGACAGACTCCTTTGCAGCAAGGTGTGGCTGTGTGTGGTGGATGTGCAGGTGTGCCTCCAGACGGGCCTTACTACAGCGAGTGCAGTCAGTAGACAATCTCCTGCCATCACCTCCATCAAGGTCGGCCTCAGCTGCAGAGCTTCATCCGCCTTGCTCAATGTCACACCCTACCAGGAGCCTCCTACCTCTGGGACCACATGAGGCGTGGCTCTTTTGGCCCCATAAAGGACACCTCCGACGGGTAACATCCATGCTAGAGCTCCCCACTGGGCTTGTCAGGACCGTGCTGTGGCTTGACTTCTCCTTCTGCCCGATTCTGTTTCTTCTCCCTTTCCTATCACAAGTATTGACTCCCAGTACACTTTATGCACCCCCAGATTTCATATTAGCATCTGCTCCTGAGAATGCAGCCTGCTCCTCTGTGTGACTGAGTTGTCTCTGACACAGTGTGAACAGGACTAGTGTGCACTATTTTTGGCCTGGCCCTTGAAACCTTCAGAGTGAAACCAACTTGCTTTCTCCTTCAGCCTGCTGAATACGGACCCCAACGATGCCCTGGGGGATAGTGAAGCCACCAGATGGAAGTAGCTTGGTGATCCTGAGAAGCAGAGATGGTTCGCTGACCTGAACATCCTTCCAGAACCGTTAAGTGAGTTAGAAATGAACTTCTACTATACAAAGCCACTGAAATTTGGGCCTACTCAAGCTTCTCTCCTCTCCTCATCTCCCTCTCCAGATGCAATGGCAGGTCTTCTGGGGGTTGGGACATTGATCAGAACTGCCTGGAAGCTCACTACAACCTCTCACTATACCTAGGCTCAAGCAGGCCAGATTCCCAGAGAACTAGAGGAAAGAACAAGGCTTGAGGTGCCTTTTCTGTGCAGAGATCCATATACTTCATTAAAATGTGGCCAATTGCTACCAGGCTCTCATAAATAAAGAAGCAGCTGCCCTCCCTTGGGGGCAGCAGTTGGAATGGAGAGAAAGTAAATTCCCATTCTAACAGTCCTTGAGGGAGAGGAAAATCAAAGGCCTGTCTTTTTGTGTGTGTCAAAGGTGGTATGCAGGAAGAGGAGCCATTTCCCCAACAATGGAATCATTCAATTCTTTCAGCAATTTACAAAGAGATACATAATGTGGATGGATAGATGATATATATCAATAGATGGATTATAGATAGGTAATAGAGATGGTACACAGATGAGGATGATAGATACAGATAAATGATAGGTTAATATATACAGAGATGATAGGTTGGTAGCTAGATAGGTAGGTAGGTAGGTAGGAAATTGAGGCTCAGAGTTACTGAGGTAGGTTCTTATGGTCACATAACTTGTATGGGACAGAGGAGGATTCAACTCTAGGTCTAGTTTGACTCAGAAGTGGGATTCAGGCTGGGGGTGGTGACTCACGCCTGTAATCCCAGCACTTTGGGTGGCCGAGGGGGGCGGATCACTTGAGGTCAGGAGTTTGAGACTAGCCTAGACAACATGGTGAAACCCTGTCTCTACTAAAAATACCAAAAAAATCAGCCAGGCGTGGTGGCATATGCCTGTAGTCCTAGTTACTTGGGAGGCTGAGGCAGGAGAATTGCTTGTACCCAGGAAGTGGAGGTTGCAGTGAGCTTAGATCGCATCATTGCACTCCAGCCTGGGCTACAGAGTGAGACTCGGACTCAAAGAAAAAAAAAAAAGAAGTGAGATTCAAAACCTAGCTCCACATCCTTTCTTCTGCTGAGGATGGCAAAGAACATGTTTCCTTTGCTCCATACACAGGGCTTCATTTGCCCAACATCATGTTTTGTTTGCTTTTGTTTTATCTTATGATGTTAAGAATTCGTCTACTTGTAGCTTGAATTTTGTCATTTAGTTGGTTTTTGTTTGTTTTAGGCATTTAAGGGCTGCATTCCCTAAATTCATGCATGTTCAAGCATGTTTTTTCACTTTTTTGTTTGAAGGACAACTCGGATTGGTGCACAATTTCTTAATAACCCCTTTTTTCAGAACTCTTGTCATGGGTTTATGACAAGTTTTTGTGCTGTTTGGGAAAACTGTGGCATATCTGAAGGAAATGCATGAGAGCTAAGGTCGAACAAATTGGGTTGAACAGTTGAAGAAAGCCTTTCATCCCTGGCCATTGTGTTTTGACTTGGAGTTGTTGGCAATAGAAAAACCATAGAAAGTTTCTTTTATTTTCTTTTTTCCATCAACCCTTTTTTTTTTTGAGATGAAGTCTTGCTCTGTCACTCACCCAGGCTGGAGTGCAATGGTGCGATCTTGGCTCACTGCAACCTCTGCCTCCTAGGTTCATGCAATTCTGCTTTAGCCTCCCGAGTAGCTGGGATTACTGGCACACACCACCACGCTTGGATAATTTTGTATTTTTAGTAGAGATGGGGTTCTGCCATGCTGGCCAGGCTGGTCTGGAACTCCTGGCTTCAGGTGATCTGCCCACCTTGGCCTCTCAAAGTGCTGGGATTACAGGTGTGAGCCACTGTGCTTGGCTTTTTTTCATCAACTTTAAGGTCCAGGGTACATGTGCAGGATGTGCAGGTTTGTTACACGGGTAAACTTATGCCATGGCGATTTGCTGTACAGATTAACCTATCACCTAGGTCTTAAGCCCAGCATCCATTAGCTGTTCTTCTCGATGCTCTCCCTCTCCACACCCCTCACATCAATAGGCCCCAGTGTGTGTTGTTCCCCTCCCTGTGTCCATGTGTTTTCATCGTTCAGCTTCCACTTATAAGAAAGAATATGTGATGTTTGGTTTTCTGTTGCTGTGTTAGTTTACTAAGGATCACAGCTTCCAGCTCCAACCATGTCCCTGCAAAGGACATAATCTCATTCCTTTTTATGGCTGCATAGTATTCCATGGTGTGTGTGTGTGTGTGTGTGTGTGTGTGTATACACACACACACACACACACACACTCCCTATTTTCTTTATCCAGTCTATCATTAATGGGGATTTGAATTGATTCCACGTCTTTCCTATTGTGAAGAGTGCTACAGAGAACATACACATGCATGTATCTTTGTAAAAGAATGATTTATATTCCTTTGGGTACATATCTAGTAATGAGATTGTTGGGTCAAATGGTATTTCTGCTTCTAGATCTTTGAGGAATCACCACACTGTCTTCTACAGTGGTTGAACTAACTTACATTCCCGCTAACAGTGTAAAAGTGTTCCTTTTTCTCTGAAACCTCACCAGCATCTGTCGTGTCTTGACTTTTTATCAATAGCCTTTCTGACTGGTGTGAGATGGTATCTCATTGTGTTTTTTTTTTTTTTTTTTTTTTTTTTGAGATGGAGTCTCGCTCTGTCACACAGGATGGAATGCAGTGGCGTGATCTCAGCTCACTGCAGACTCCAACTCCCAGGTTCGAGCAATTCTTTTGCTTCAGCCTCCCGAGTACCTGGGGTTACAAGCTCCTGCCATCACACTTTTAGCTCCTGCTAAAATTGTTTTGATATTTTTAGCAGAGATGGGGTTTCACCGTGTTGGACAGGCTGGTCTAAAATTCCTGACCTCTGGTGATCTGCCTGCCTTGGCCTCCCAAAGTGCTGAGATTATAGGTGTGGGCCACTGTGCCTGAGCTCATTGTGGTTTTGATTTGCATTTCTCCAATGATCAGTGATGTTGAGTTTTTTTCACATTTGTTGGCTACATGAATGTCTTCTTTTGAGAAGTTTTGTTCATGTCATTTGTCCACTTTTTAATGGGGTTGTATTTTTCTTGTAAATTTGTTGAAGTTCCTTGTAGACTCTGGATATTAGACCTCTGTCAGATCCTTGAGAGTTTCTGAGCAATGTGGTGGTGGGTTATATGCAGATGAGTTTGAGGCAGAAGAGACCCGTCACAGACTGGATTGGAGCTACTGCAATGATTAGTGGTCAAGACCTGTGAACAGGTGTATGTGGCACTTTATAAACAGGTACACTGTGGATACAGAATTGATGGGACTTAGCAACTACTTGGGTACAAAAGGGACACGGACAAAAGAGAAAGAGTTGTTAAACAACAATGCCTTGGGTTAACCTGGGGTGAGCAGGTAGATGGTGTCATTTATAGAGCTACAGTAGATGAGGAAGACAAAGGGGAACAGGAGGGAGAGGAGGAGGAGAAGGGGGGAATATGAAACCAGTGGCTGCATTTTGGAGGAGCTGATGGAGCTTCCCAGAGGCTGCTGAAATCTGGAACTAGAGTTCAGAGGAGGTTAGGGTGAGGAGCGGAGTAGAATTGGAAATAGTCCCTAAGTGTGTTGGATATGTCCAATATACTTTCTTTCTACAGGGAAATCCTTAGCCGTTTTCTAGAAGGCATTGTGAAATCAGGCTCTGAAATTCTGTCCTACCAAACTGTTTTCTTCTTCTTTTTTCTTTTTGGGAGAGAGAACTGTGGTCAAGGATGCAGGAAGCTGCCCCCCAAGGCCAAGTCACTACTGGGTGGGAACTACTGTTTTTTTGTTTTGTTTGAGGTTTTTTGTTTTTTGAAAGGAGAAAGATGGAAAAAAAAAGGAATGAAGGAGAGTAAGACAGAGGAAGAAAAAGAGGGAGAGAGAACAGGAATGTTGTTTTATTCTAAAAATGGGTATTGAAAACTTCTTTTATGCCAATAATTGTGCTTAATAATGGCCGATCAATATTTCCTTTAAAGCTATGAGTAGGTGTGGTGTGATACTGATAAGAATGTGTATTTTGTGTATTTAAAGTGGAAAGTTCTATAAATGTTTATTAAGTTTATTTGTTCTGGATCTGAGTTCAAGTCTTGGATAGCCTTATTAATTTTCTGTTTCATTGATCTATCTAATATTGATGTTGAAGTCTCCCACTATTATTGTGTGGGAGTCTAGGGAGTCTAAGTCTCTTTATAGGTCTTATGTATCTGGGTGTTCCTGTATTGGGTACGTATATATTTAGGATCGTTAGCTCAAACTGTTTTCTTCTAGGCAGTGACAAAATTGCCACCCCTGAAAAGCAGGAGAATCCTGGGCTCCATGCCATCCCCCTGCTGTTTGCAACTACATTTGATTCCACTTTTGTGTCTTTTCCCCTTTTTCGTGATTACTATTTGCTAGAAATTTATTGATTTTTCAATCTTTTCAAGAAAACTGCTCTTGGCCTTATATCTCATTTATACTGGTTTTATGTTTCCTCATTTAATTGTTTATTGATGCTTTTATCTTTCTTTCTCTTTTTGTTACCCATACCCCTTCCCTTAAATTTTTAATTTACTTGTTGATCCATTAATTTTATTTTTGGTAATTAATAAAAACATTTCAAGCTATAAATTTCCCCACAAATACTGCTTTGTCTGTATCCCAGGTAGTCAGATATACAGGTACTCACTGTCATGGTTTTATAAGTGGTCACTACTATAGTCATAATTTCTTTCTTGACCCAGAAGAAATTATTTTGTATATTGTAAAATTCTAAGAATATACATAATTGTTTTTGGAAGGCAGAAAGGGAAGCAAAGGGAAGTAAATAAATTATACAAGGTTACACACCATTAAGTGTCAGATTTAGGACTATAATCCAAATTGACTAACTTCTAGTCTAATCAGCAAGAAAATGTTTTCTCTACTTTCAGTGGAATGCTTCAAGCTTGGGAGTTTCTGGAAAGCCTCGTTAGCTGGGAGAGCATGTGAAATGGAAAACTGTGATGTTTTGAGTCAGACAAATGTCACTTCAAATTCTGCCTGGGCTCCTTGATAGCTGTGACCTCGGGCAGGCTTCTAGGCCTGAGTTTCAACTCACTTCTCTGAAATATGGAGAAAATAACATCAATTTTATGCTGCTGTTGTAAAGATTAAATGAAATGTAAAATTGTGTGCATAAAATGCCACATACACCATTAAGTGATCCATAAATATTTATCCCTGTTCCTTTAATATCCTATTGATGCCTGAGGTACTGAATAAAAATTAAGCAAAAATAAAAACATGCATAATCTCAGTGATACCACTGTTTACAAAGTGCAATATAACCTTTTAGAACATACACATAGTTATACACACAGTCATACGTGCGTGGTCTCATGCACATACATATGCTCAAAATTTGGACTGTACCATAAAGCTATCCTGTAACCTTTTTGTTTTTCTCCTTCTCAGTTAATGTACAGTGGCCACCACCACTCACTGCTGCTTCCTTCGACGAATGAGCAACTTGATCACTGGAGGTGAGCAGGTTGAGGCTCTGTGTAGTTTGGAGTTGAAAGGTAGCCCAAGACTGATGCGAACACAGGGCCTGGGGTGGGGGTTCAGAGGCATTTCCCAGAGGCTGAAACACTGAAGTTTTTTTATTGTACTTTAGGTTCTGGGGTACATGTGCAGATCATGCAGGATTGTTGCATAGGTACACACATGGGAATGTGGTTTGCTGCCTCCATCCCCCCGTCACCTACATCTGGCATATCTCCCCATCTTATCCCTCCCCTACCTCTCCACCCCACTACTGTCCCTCCCTTGGCTCCCATCAACAGACCCTAGTGTGTGATGCTCCCCTCCCTGTGTCCATATGTTTTCATTGTTCAGCACCCGCCTATGAGTGAGAACATGCAGTGTTTGATTTTCTATTCTTGTGTCAGTTTGCTGAGAATGAAGTTGGGATGTGAGCAGGTTTCTGTGAGTCAGGGAAACAGGCTATGAATTCAAGATGAAACCACTTACCCATGCAGGTCTCTGGTTCACTACACTGATTTGGTGCCTGCCCCATCAAGTCAAGAAGTCAGGCAGGATTTTACCTGAGTTTACTGACCCAGCACTGTGCTAGGTGCTAGGCAGGGACACAGGAAATACCTCTGCTCTCAAGCTGCTGATATGCACACATTTACCCATTACCAGTGTGAAAATAATACATCTGAGAAATGAAGATTGGTGTGAAGGGTATAAAAAAGATTTGCCTTTCAGCTAGATTTTTGTTTGTTTGTTTTGGGGGTTGGTGATGGCTCACGATAAGGTCTGACAGGGGAGAGAAAATTCTGGTCTGGGGAGGTTGTGGAGGGCAGGAGACTCAGCTAAGTTGGAATAGACAGGGAGGAGTTCATTGGTTGGAAAGGAACAGAAAGACCACAGAAGGCACTAGGTTGAGCAGGCAGTGACGGGACTGAACGGGGTGTGTTCAGGAGACAGTAAAGGACCTATCGGAAGTTGGTATGAGAGAACAAAAATCAATTATGCAAAATAAAAGTGTAACTTATGCTATGCTTTGCAGTTAGAAGGTGGTGAAATAAGCACCAGATACATCTTTGATTTGTAATAGGGAGGCAAATAATAAAAATAGAATTTTATAAAGATTAATTGTAGGGACCTTAGGAAAACTGGGAAAAGAATAAGTCTACAGACAGGGAAGTAAGTTAGTTATGAAGGGTTGAGTATCTAAACCACAGAGGAGGCTGTACAAATTGAGTAGGACAGTGTAAAGATGAAGCTTGTTGACATGGATGTTAAAGAGAAGGTAAAGTCAAAATGAGAGCAATGTTTACAAACCAAAAAAATTAGAAGAATAAGACTGCCAGTGGCAGCAATAGACAAGGTGGGCATATTGAAAGTCTTATAAATGAGGTGGCCTATATAATTGGAAACACAGCACAACATTGTGCTTGAGAAACTCTCCTGAAATAATTCTGTATATTTCCATCGTAATTTGTATGTGTGTACAAGTACACTTAGAAAAAGTAAAGTCTGGTTACAGAAAAACCTACCAGCTTAACTCAGTGGTGACTAATGCTTCTACTATATGCACAAGCTTTTATAATCTCTAAAGTGCATGAAAACATTGAGTTGCATAATTGTCATGAAAACCCTTAAGAAATTTTCTTGCTATGATATACATTTAAGATTTCATGAGATTCAGAATTACATCCGCTGCTTATGTTTATAAAGAATATGTGAATAAGACGCTGAGGATTAGCCTCCTTAAATATGATCACTCAATAAAAAGTGTTAAATAAATTAGCAAATATTAGTGCAATGGGCATGCTTCTATAGACCAAGCTGAAATGGAAGAGGCCATCTATTACTATAAACTTTTATAAATTCTGAACAACATATACACACACACATATGTATACACACATATATACACACACACACATCTATCTATCATCTATCTATCTATATTCAAGCTTGAAAGGAAGGGAAATAGATATGGGAAATAAGGAAGAAATGATAAGCCAGAAATAGGAAGCAGGTGCTGATATTAGGGTGACACATGATGATGAGCTCTCTAACGGATTTTAATGTCCACATGAGCTCAAAAGACATGTTGTAGGCCTCTTCAAGGTGAGGAGCCAAAACTAATTCTCTTGCATAAATCCTAGATCTTATTTAGAAGTGTTGCTCTGTCTATGAAAAGAAGACAGAAGAACTATACACATAAATCCCAACTGTGCCACTGTTAAGTGTGGGGTCCAAATTTACACAAGTGGAAAAGGAATTCTAATTGGAGAAGTTGACATAAAAATCTGTAGGAAACCTGTTTTTGGTTGAGATCAACATGAAACTGCTTTGCTAGGCTACTTACAGTATTCAGGACACACAGGATACCCAGAGGAAAAGATCATCCTTTAAATAGAAATATAAAATTAAAAGTTACAGATCACTGTGAGACAATGGAAGAACAAATAGAAAAATGAGTAATTCAAGGACTAAGGAGAGTAGAACAATTTAAAAGAGAACATTAAACAAGTATGCCAAAATTATTAAAGAAAACTGTATGAAGAAATGGTATGGAAAAAGAGCATGTGAATTTGAAAAGAAACCAAAATAGTTTCTAGAAACTAAAAAATGGAGCCACTGAGATTAAAAACTCAGTGGGTCAGTTAAACAACACATTAGGTACAGAGAAAGAGATGGAAGGATTGAATGAGATGGTTCAACATATGTTCAACAGGAAAAATTAGAGAGAACAGGAAAAAGCAATAGTCGAAGAGGAAACAGCTGAAGAATGTTTCCATAATTGATGAAAGATACCAATCTATAGTTCAAGAACCATAATGAATCTCAAGTGGGAGAAAAAATACACACATACACATGTTGTCTTTGATGATGTTCTACCATTTTTTTGAAAAAAAAAAAAAAAAAATCTTAAAAGTAGCCAGAGAATACTGTTTACAATAGCAAAGACCTGGAACCAACCCAAATGCCCACTGATGACAGACTGGACAAGGAAAATGTGGCACATATACACCATGGAATGCTATGCAGCCATAAAAAAGGATGACTTCAAGTCCTTTGTAGGAACATGGATGAATCTGGAAACCATCGTCAGCAAACTGACACAAGAACAGAAAATCAAACCCCACATGTTGTCACTCAGAGGCGGGTGTTGAACAATGAGAACACATGGACATAGGGAGGGGAGCATCACACACTGGGGTCTGTTGGCGGAGGCCAGGGGAGGCACAGTGTGGGGATGGGGAGGTTGGGGAGGGATAACATGGGGAGATGCCAGATACAGGTGACGGAGGAGGGAGGCAACAAACTACATTGCCATGTATGTATCTATGCAACAATCCTGCATGACGTCTGCACATGTACCCCAGAACCTAAAGTATGATTAAAAAAAAAATGTTGAAGCCCCACAAAAAGTAAATAAAAAATTAAAAACTTATAAAAAAGAACTTACTCATGTAACCAATTACCACCTGTTCCCCAAAATCCTATAAAAATAAAAAATATTAAAAGAAAAAAGAAAACATGTATAGATATGTCAGAAGTAAACATATAATTGCAAGTCTAGAAGAAAAAAAAAGTAGCCAGAGGAAAAAGAGAGATTACCAAGACATACAATTATACTAACAACAAAACCAAAGGTAATGGATTAATATATTAAAAACTGTAAGAGAAAATAATCATCAACCTACAAATATATGCTTAATCTTTCATGAATAAAGGCAACAGTTATTTAAAATTATTTGCTAGCAACCAACCTTCATTAAAAGAATTTCTAATAGATGTTCTTTAGGAGGAAGAGATTTGATCTCAGAGGTGGGTGAAGGATCATAGAAGAGGGAATGGTGTGTGAAGAAACCATAAATGTATGGTTAAATCTAAACATCATCTACATAAAATAATAATGACACCTTATTTTATGGATTACATTAACATTAAAAATTCATAATATAGTAAGTTCTCCTAAGCACTAGTTTAGGAGACATTATAATGCAAAGAATAGCTTGCATTTATAAAATATTTTAAACATATGGCTCTAATTGCCCAGTGTTAAAGAAATAAACTGAAGCCTGACTGACTATATAATTTTAATATTTGAAAATTTTCATCTAGAAATTAATTTAATACAATACAGACTTGTACAAAAATGACTTAAAAACTTCTAATCATACAGACAAAAATATGACTAAGCAAAGATTTTAAAAAAGGAGAGGACATTTAAAAAATACTGATAAATACTGAGTAATGCTTTAATTTACTGTGGCAGATACAAAAATCAGGAATTCATCAACAGATTACATATGTAAAAAAGTAACTACATGAATTTTCTAGCTTTTTAAATTAACAAAATGTAACAGTAGTGGTTTTTATTTTTTAAATGAGGTATTATTACACTGTAAACCAAAAACAGAGCATAAATAAAGGCAATGTGCAATTCTGTGATAAATGATTATAAATTTCAACTTAACAACAGATAACAAAAATTCTCTAGTTATTTATGGACTTCGTCATCAAAAAATTTGGCTTGCTTGTGTGGACTTCTTATTTAAAAGTGACACAGCAATGGATACACAAGCACATCATTAAACATGCAGACCAAGCCAACACAATTTTTCCATGAGTCATCTCTACCAAATAAAAACTGTTTACATTTTATTTAAAACACTTAAATCTGGTTTCTTATACAGGATTCTCTTGTGCTTATAAGAGGTAACCTACATTAAAAAGCTGATTTTCTAATTCAAGCAGTGTAAGAGAGAAGCAGTTTTATTTGCATACAGATTTCAAACAGAACAAAATGAAACAAAACCAGGATGCCTTTACTCCCTTAGTCTTTCCAAAATTTTTAAGAAATACTCTTGAAATAATATACCCAAGAGGAAAAGTGGAATCACTTCCATCTCCAAGAGAATAGTAAACAAAGTAACTCCTTTTCCTCAAAGATTTGTGGATTGGCTTCCGAACTGTTGGAGAACAAGCTGATTAGTTCCTTCACCCTGGAAGAATTCTGCTGGTTGGGTGCAGGAAGCATAGCAACAAAATAGCCTAGCCCAGAAAGATTTTGGGGAAAGTATTATTTGCACATGAACCATATGCTGGTACTAAATGCTGGTTTCATTATTATTGCAAATATAACTTCAGAGTTTTCTGAAGGAAAGCTGTCAAAGTATAGTAGAGAGGTCTTGGTTTCCTAATATTTCTAACATGCTAATAAAACTGCTTCATTTGCTGTAAATTAAAAAAATTTACTGTCTGACTTAACATGAAGTTTATTTTTACATACTACTTTATTAGAAATGCTAAAAAAAAGGGTACTTTGAATTTATTATATTCAGAATCCAGTGAAAAACAAACATTTTGGCCAAAACTTCGAATTTTATTTTTATACGAAGTTATATCATTTTGACACAAATGTTATTATTTTTTTCACTTTTGACAAATGCTTTAACCTACCTTTTTCAAAAATTAGTGTTTCGGTATAACTGGTGATCAAAAAATGTAGATATAAGTCTTGTACATCATTCAAAATATTTATAAAAGCAGTTATATTCTTTTGTGCTTGTAACTGACCTAATTCATCATGATTATTTAGATCTGATTTCTTTTCTTATATCTTGACCCTTTAAGAAGAAATGATCATTATACAAATATTACAGAGTACACAAGTGACTAGTTTACTGCTAATGTGCATGCAGACTAACAGCACTTAAAAGAATATAACCTTGAATCCAATTAGTCTGAAAATACTCTTGTACGATCATCTTTATACATATGTAAAAGCTGTGTACACATCTAAAACCCTGAATTTACTTTGTAAAAATAAATCTTTAGCAATAAATGGCACTATCAAAATCCCATTATTCTCAGGCTATTATGTAATTATTTACATGGTTTTCAGCAATAGCTGAAAAGAATCTTATAGGTCCCAAGCCAGAATATCAAAAAACCCTGTAAACTGCATTTGCAATGATACTGTGTTGTTTACCGCTATATGAAAATATGGCTACATGCCTTATGTTAACAATAATGTAGCTGTTTGTTTTGCTACTGTGTGCTAGCAGTGTACAATCTGCCACTGGGTACAACTATACCATAAATTCATTCTTCATTGCACTTTGCTTTCCCAGTGGAATGCCTGTGACAAACTATGTATAGAGAATGATAAAGTGCTCTAAAAAAAGAGGAACTGGACCATACCTGTCTCTGTCATGTGAACTTTTCCTTAAGCAATTTCTGTGTTTTTAGAAAATTATGCCTTTGTTGAACATACTTCATATTTGATTTTTTAAAAACTCAATACTTTAAAGTTGGTGAGCTTTGTGAAAGTGTTGAGACAGAAACATGAAAAGGCTAAAGGCACAGTAAGAGGGAAGTGAATGCTACATATAAAAGATTGTATTTCAAGTCTTCTAGGTTACTCAAGTCCAAAACCTTCTGAATTTGAAATTCCAATGATCAATTTCTGTTTCAGATCTTTTTTGCTCTTGTAGGGGGGAAGGCAAAGTTGATTGAAGCAGGTATGGGCCACAGGTAACCTAGGGAAAAATTAAAAAAAAAAACAACAAAGTCTTAAAACACACATAAAATGACTGTTACGCAACTTTAAAAAAATACCAGGACACACACATTCAAATCTATTTCACTCTGTTAAGCGATGACTCATCCATTCCTTCACTGAACAGATAATTACTGCGTACCTAACTATGTATCAGGCACCACTCTAGACACTAAGGCTATGGTTACAGACAAGACAAAGATAACCAATGTTACCACCTTCTTGAAACTCATTTAAGAAGCATTTTGTTGGAGTCGGACAGATATGAATTTGAATTCTGCTTTCCCCACTTACTATCTTGTTTGAGTTGTGTAATATCCCCAAATCCTAGTTTCCTCATCAACATGATAGGGTAAACCATCCAATTAGGCTGTCTAATAACCTCATCAGTTTGTTTAATAACCAGGAGTTCCCAATCCCAGGGCCAGAGATGGGTACCATTGTCTGTGGCCTGTTAGGAACTGGGCCACACAGCAGGTGGTGAGCAGCAGGCCAGTGAGCATTACTGCCTGAGCTTCGCCTCCTGTCAGGTCAGTGGCAGCATTAGATTCTCATAGGAGCAAGAACCCTATTGTGAACTGCACATGCAAGGAATCTAGGTTGCATGCTCTTTATGAGAATCTACTGCCTGATGACCCCAGGTGCAACAGTTTCATCCAAAACCATCACCACCTCCCACTCTCCTCACTCCTCCCTGGTTCTGTGGAAAAATTGTCTTACACAAAACCGATCCTGGTGCCAAAAAGGTTGAAGACTGATGGTTTAGAAGATTAAAAGGGTAATCTACACAAAACACCTAGCAGCTGAGGAGTAGATAATATAATGAATGATAGATACTACATTCCGTTTTTAGTATTAAAAAGTAATTTTAAATAGATCATTTTGGGGATACTAGATGCCCCTTGATGCACATGTAACAATTATCTTCTGAATCTTTTTGGTCATCTCCCCAACCCAATCCCTTCGGTCATCTCTTTCAACTATCTGATGATGTTGTTACCAACATTTAAGATTTTTTACAGCTATCTTAAGACTCCTTCAGTCCTTATATACTTCCCAGCATCAGAACAGCTGTCAGAGAAGTCAATGAGTAAAAATGGGAATACACTACAGAAAAGGAAGAAAAAGTAAGAAGTTTGTATGACTTAAAATTAAATTTTGAGAGCCCCCCTGTATTAAAAGACTTAAAACTATTAGAATCAGCATTTACTCAGTGTTTGGTCTATGATAAGCACTGAACTGAGTGCATTTACATGTGTTTTTTCCTTTAATTTAAGCCTCAAAGCAATCTAAATGTGGTTGTTCTCATTTTATTGGTGAGAAAAAATAGACATGTAAATATACAAGTAATCTGTTCAGGGATATAGAGCTGGCAAAGATGTAGGCCCAATATTCAAACCCAGGTTAGTCTGACTTAAAAATCTAGTGTTAATATGTAAGATTTAGCATTCTTATTTTTTATGCATCAGATATACATTTTATTTGTATGAAGTAAAAATATCATCAAATAACAAAGCAAAGAAAAAATGAAAATGCCAAGTCAGTTTTTTAGTATAATTTTTTCTAAAGTGCTCTTCTGTTTACAAGGTCCTAAGCTACACAACAACTTATGTTTATACAACTGTCTCATGCATCCATTCGATAACATTTTCCGAGTTATTTAAAACATTTGTTTTCCCTTCTTTCTGTTAAGGCTGAGGTTTCCAAGTTTATTTAATATCTGTCTACCTAGATACAAACTCTCTTAAAACTGAGGAAAACAATGTCAAGATTCTACCATAAGACTATCTTATGGAAATGTTTACTGAAGAAAACATATGTCTAGGATTATCTTAATCTATCAGGGGCTTCAGTAACATGCACTTGATGGGGGTGCAGGACCAAATTGTGTATATCTTTTAAGGTTGACAGGATGATTTGCAAAAGAAGCTGCTTAAGGACAAGCAGAGATGGAAAAGGATGTAATTTGAAATTTGCTTTGCAATCTTGGTCAATCTACATTACACTCTACTAAATAATCAGAATAATCACAAAATATTGCCAAGGGTTCATGCCATTTTAGGGGAAAAAAGCATTCTGAATACAATTAATGACTGAAGATTATATTCTCCATGGACTTCATTCTAAGAGGCACTGGGAGAAGGCATCTGGTCCTATCTATGAATTTAAAGTTGAAATCCTGTACTGGCTCATTGTGCCCATTATTATGTCCTCATTTCTTGGCCCTTTTCACTGATGCTATTCACTCTCTTTTCTGGACTCCTGTTATTCTCTGCTTCATTAACTTCTAATGAGTTGAGATACAATACAATATAACATGTTTTTCCTCTTTTATTTTAGGTTCAGGGGTACATGTGCAGGTTATGTAAGGTAAATTGCATGTCATGAGGGTTTGGTGTACAGATTATTTCATCACTCAGGTGATAAGTAAGTACCTGATAGGTAGTTTTTAAAATTCTTCTCCTCCTCCCACCCTAACCCCTCAAGTAGGTCTCAGTGTTTGTCATTCCCTTCCTTGTGTTGACATGTACGTAATGTTTAGCTCCCACTTATAAGAATATATGGTATTTGGTTTTCTGTTCCTGTGTTAGTTTGCTTGGGATGGAGCCTCCAGCTCCATCCATGTTGCTGCAAAGGACGTGATCTTGTTTTTTTTTTTTTTTTTTTTTATAATGGCGGATAGTATTCTGTGGTATATGTGTGTCACATTTTTTAAATCCAATCTTTGCTTTGTCAATAGTGCTGCAATGAACATATGCATGCATGTGTCTTTATGATAGAATGATTTCTATTCCTTTGGGTATATACCCAATAATGGAACTGCTGGGTTGAATGATAGTTCTCTTTTAAGTTCTTTAAGAAACCTCCAAACTGCTTTTCACAATGGCTGAAATAATTTACATTCCCATCAGCAGTGTATAAGCATTCCCTTTTCTCTGGAACCTTGTCAGAATCTGGTATTTTTTATTTTTAAATATAATAATAGCCATTCTGCCCACTGCGAGATGGTATCTCATTGTGGTTTTGATTTGCATTTCTCTAACGATTAGTGATCTTGAGCATTTTTTCATATGATTGTTGGCTGCATGTTGTCTTCTTCTGGAAAGTATCTGTTTGTGTCCTTTGCCTACTTTTTAATGAAATTATCATTCTTATTTAACAAAAATCCAGTGAATCTTCTATGGTGGGCCTTATAAGATAAATAGAAACTCCTCTTTTCAGGTGGAGTGTTGTCCTTGTCTTTTGAGGCATACCATTATGGTGTCAGATCAAAATGTTGTATGTTTTTGATGGTCAGTTTTATTCAATATATGTGAGATTCCACTGGGAATCCCAGAGTTGTTCTCAATTCATGTTGAAGCTATGTTAGCTCACATATTCTTGAAATAATAATAATTATTGGCAAATTTTGGAAGTAATGTCACCTTTGTATTAAAATAGATTACCCTTTTAAAATTGAAAATGTTTTTTAATATAAAATATTCTAAAATATTCATTTCTTTTAAGGAAACAAATCTATAATTTAAAAAACATCTCTTGAATTTTTTTTAAAACTAGTAAAAGAACTTTTAATTCTCTTGAATTTTTTCATTTTAGGACTTTAATTGTAAATTTTGTGTAGAAAATTTTAAATTATATATAGATATTTTGTGTTTTAAATGTAATATTGATGATTATATAAATACTATTCAAGAAACAGCTATTGGGCATAACCTCTGCCTTGAAGAACTAAATGATTCAGATATAAAGTACAATATGATAACTAGCACATAACTTCTACAATATATTTGCAAAACTTACTGAAGACATAATAACTTTTGGCTTTACAGAGGATGTCAACATTAAACCGTGACTTTAATAGTGGTAGCTGGCACATGTCACATGTAAAGTGAACAACTGGAAAGCATAGAAAAAGAAAGGCATAAAAATGTATCTAAGGAATTAGCAAAACAGCCTGTTAACTAAAGCATGGGAAGAAATGAAAACTGGGAAGTAGCCTGGGGTAGAAGACTAGAGCTTTATTTTACATTCTCTAGATTCTAGAACTTAAACTGGTAATAAAGTTATTGCCCAGGGAAATATCATGATCTAAATAGTGTTAAAGCACATGAGTTTAATAAGATAAAATAAGTTAATAATGAGGTAGAAGTAACTTTACCAGGGTGAAGGCAGTGGAAAGGCAAAGAACAGATTCCAGTTTTAAAATGAAAGGAAGAACTGAGATCACTCAGGGAATGTTCAATGTATGGGGCAGGAGAAAAAATGATTATAATCAAAGTTATGTCTATTTAAATTAGCTTTAGAAATGATAAGTTATTTGGGAAAAGGAGTAAGCTGATAAGCATTAATGCAGTAACACTGCTAGAAAATATTTTAAATCCATCATCATCATCACTTCATATACAAAAAGCATGAGATTAAAAAAAAAAAGAGGACTAGTATTAGAGGCACTTCTGTTACTAATTATAGTATCCCCACCCACCCCAGATAAAAAGAAAACTCCACAAACAAACCATATATCCCAACTTGATGATTTTCCTAAAAATAGAAAACACATTTCACTTTTAAATAAAAATGAATATTAGACAACATAATACAAAGTAACTAGGTTCTAAAAGAGACAATGAAACACTTATATGACCTAGCAAAGTAAAAAATTGTTAGAAATGAATTATTAGTATGTCTCAAAAACTAATAAGAGAGCTTTTACTCAAAATCTCTTACATTTCAACGCGATGTTTACTCTGAAGATTTTTCTATGAAAATAACTTCATATGAAATAAATCTCCTGATTCCAAATGTATTATTAGTAGTATTTTCAGTAACCTTTAGATTTAAATTAAATTAGATTCAGAAATTTACCAGTTAGTAGAAGTTTCATTCTTTGAGATTTTAAAGTTCAAATCAGCCATTCCTCCTACAGGTACTCTGTCACTCCCTGTAGTAAAATGTAACAACTTCTTTTGAAGATCAAGAGGAAATCCAAGCACGACATCCCAAAAGTATCTAGAGAATACCAAAGGAAATTTACATCAAATGTCTTGATAAAAATCCTAAAATAAAATAATATAAAGGACGCTCTAAGGAAAAGACCTTCCTTAAACATACATATTATCCTGAATGTAAAATTAAGGAATGGTGAGCTTCTATATATGTATTAGACTTTTGACTAACATTATTATAATATTTTTATAAAAGTATATAAGTAGTTCAGCA
This sequence comes from Callithrix jacchus, assembly GCF_049354715.1. Classification (NCBI taxonomy): domain Eukaryota; kingdom Metazoa; phylum Chordata; class Mammalia; order Primates; family Cebidae; genus Callithrix; species Callithrix jacchus. The sequence continues at coordinate 84,299,091 of NC_133513.1, read as the reverse complement.
GTAGATAGTTAAGGAACCATTTTTCTCCTGTATAACTTTCAAGTCTGATTTTTCAACACAGTGCTATTAAACTGCTATTTGTAAGGACAGCATCCATGAAATTCTAGGAGCAAAGTCATTTTTTTAAAAGTAAAATCTCTACACTTTTGTAGAAATTTGTTTCTGGAATTTTCTCCAAAGAGAGTGATTTCATATTAAAATTCTCATAGACTTTCAGAGATAAAATAAGAATGTGGGGCTCTCTAATATTTCGACTAACTTAATTGATTCAAATATTGTAAACTACTCAAATAGATGAAGCACACTCTCTTCTGTTCCCTCTCCACAACCCCGCTATCATAAGTATAAAGAGCTCACTTTATAGTTAAGTCCGTTTTTGCATAGCCATCATACTGAGTACTTCTCTGCAGAGCATACATATCCAGGTCAGGACTTCCACAGACCAGAATTTCAACCTCTTCTGGACGAAGCAGCTGCCAATAATTATCAAAAACAATAATTAAAGAGTCATGGTTTTAAGTGGAATTTTAACTATTTTCACTGGATCAAATCACAAAAGTCATGACTTCTCATAGTAAATCAAACCATTTTTGTTGAAGAAAAATCTCTGGATATATTTTTCTTACCAAGGCAAGATATTTTTACTTCTGAAGTTTACAGATACTGTAAAATAGTGATTAGCAGTTTGCCAGAAAAACAAGCAAATGACTTTGCACAAATCCAAATTATTCTTCTCCAAAATCCTGCATAAAGCTCCAACATTTACTGATCCACCTACCTCCTTCCAATATCCCACACCTCCTGTGTGCACTGTAGATTATGGGTACTTGGTTATAGTCTGTCTTGTGTCTCTCTTCCTTGTTTTTTCACCTTTTAGATGGGTTAGTCTACCGCCTATAAAGATTAAAGTTCTAAAAACAGACCATGCTATGCCATTTAGTTCTTATTTTCCCTCTGTCCACTCCCACAACTACCAGAGTGTCATAAACAAAACTTAACTAGAGCTTAATAAAGTGTTTCTTTTTCAAATGTATTTTCAACAGTAAATATATGACAGAGGTTTCTCTAAAACAAGCTGGCAATAATATAAGCCACTTGCTTTTGCCCCAAAGCAATTTCTATAGTCCATTTCTCTCTCCCATGAAAAATAATTCAAAAGAAAGACCTTACTCCAATCTCTCATAATAAGAGATATTATAAGAATATTATGATAATATTTCTCATAATAAAACTAAGGGCGATACAAGTGGCATGATGAAGTGTGCCCTGGTTAGTTGGGGTGACTGAAAGGTACCCTATGATACTTCTGACATGGTATTCTAAATAGTAGCTGACCCATATTCACATGGCTAAGACAAGTCAGACCAATCTGAGTCCACCATAACTCTGGAGACAAACGACTTGCTAAGGTTAAAAGGCAACTCAGAGTTGCTGAGGGAGACCTGAGGTAGCAGAAAGCAGCTATACATATGTTCCTCAATTATTAAGGAGTTGGGGCTTTTGCCCTGGAGCTACATGTTAACTGTGGTGTGTGCCTTGTCCTTCAGTATTAAGATATTGAGTCCATGGACCCCTTTATTCACTCTACTTGGAGAAAGTTTGTGAAGCTCTAGAAGACGTAGTAGAAGGGGAGAAAAAATGAACTGACTGGATTTTTTCCCCTCTAGAGAATTAAGGCTGAAATGAGAGAACTATTTTTGTTATTAGTTCTACTTTTAAAAAGTAGAAAATATTTTCCATTTTTAAAAGCTTATCTACTAAAATATTTAATAATTATTTGTTAACATGATAATATTACAAAACCTAACTTAAAGCTTGATTTAAAGTTTTAAACTCACCATTAGGGCATTTGAAGCACACACACTATGAAATCCATAATAAAATGCAGCAAACTGCTTATAGATGGATTTGTTCAGAAGGAAGTCCGTATAAAGCTGTACATATTCTGAAAAGCAATTTTACATCTGTTAAACAGTAAAAGCAAATGGGAAATATAAATTCATTTTAATTAAAAATGGTATTAACTTGCCTTTCCTATTTTGATTGGTAACTGAAATTTTATCACCACCTGGCTTTAAATTATAGGACTTGATTATTCCAAATTCTTCTTGGAAAACCTGATGGGAGATGCCATCACACATATTAATATGGTCGATATAATAACAGACTTTGGTGAACAGATATGTAAAATTTAAAAAGAACAGATTTTCCCCCCTCCCTTCTAAACACATAAACTATAAAAAGTCTTAAGCTCTTGTAATATTAAGCTTCTTGTGTTAAGAACAAGGGGTCATAAAAGAATGATAGGGTTAAAAATAGTGCCTTAACTTAACCTTGCCTATACAGTTAAATACTTTAATGAAGCACACAACACTTGTGTGGTCATCTGGATAATATGCGAGTCTTTGGAGCTCTGTAGCTCACTGTAATTTCCATTTCCCAAATACTGTAAAAGGAGTGGAAATGAGAGAGTTTTGGTCTGAACCATTAGTTTCTATTCCTAACTTCTAATGTTGAAGCTAGAGGAGAGGCTTACTTTTAGAAATGGAAAAGTTCTGAGAAAGTAACCAACTCAAGGGGATATATAATTGCCTAGAGAGCCTGACCCTTAGTGAATTTCATTAAGCACTTTCACTGACTGCTCATCTACACATGTCTACTTTATCAGGTTAAGGTCCTTTAAGACAGAGGATTGCATGTATTGGTTAATCCTTGTTCATCTTTTCTAACATTGGGTATTTAATAACAAATTTCATTGTTCTATATGAAATTTATAATTAACAGATAACTAATTGCCCTTAACAGTACCTGAAATGTTGAATAGAAATCTTCTTCAACATTGCCTTCGTGTGATAAGAGTTCACTTAATCCATGGGCCAACTCCTATAAAAAGTAATCTGTTATGACTTTTTCAATCAAATAGCATTAGCTAGGATAGTTAAGTGGCTCTTCTACAGCTCACTCATATGTATATAAAGATAATATTTGACATGTATTTTCCAGGGCACAAAATGCTTAATGATTTCTACCACCCAGAAGCTAGGAAAAAATTCATTATGGGTCACAGATGGGGAAACTATCCGGTTGAAATCACAGGGACATAACTCTGGGGTCTATTCTTAAGCAGCAAGCTAAGCATACCTCTAATGTAGTGTCCATCATAATTCACTGCTATCTGCCACATTATTGTTTATGAATTTGTAGTATTTCTCTGTATCAATTTATATTCCTACAAAAATCTGCTAATGTTTTAGGACTCATATTTTAAACATAAAGCATATAGTTCACGCATGTGGATGCATGAATATACGGTTCATTACATATACAGTGCCCCCCACCCCCAAAGAAAACATTAAGCACACTAAAACAAACATTTTTCCGGCTGGGTGCAGTGGCCCGTGTCTGTAATCCCAGAAGTTTGGGAGGCTGAGGCAGGCGGATCACTTGAGGCCAGGAGTTCGAGATCAGCCTGGCCAATATGGCAAAACCCTGTCTCTACTTAAAAAAAAAAAAAAAAAAAAAAATAGCCAGGCATGGTGGCACATGCCTGTAATCTCAGCTACTTGGAAGGTTGAAGCACAAGAATCGCTTGAACCCAGGAGGCGGAGGTTGCAGTGAGCAGAGATGGTGCCACTGCACTCCAGCCTGGATAACAGAGTGAGACTCTGTCTAAACAAAAAAAAAAAGAAAGAAAAATTTTCTTACAGTATATAACTGAAGTTATCCATAAATATTTAAAAATAGAAAAACATGCAATATTTCAAAATTTTTAATTTTTATGAAAAATTAAAAGTTTTAAATTATTAGAAAAAGGTAAATAACAGCATGATTACAATGATTTTCTATATTTTACAGAATGAATTTTCTCTTCCTTTAAAACCACAAATTTTCATGCAAATCTAGGCTGGCATAGATTTGATATAACTGTCATCATTTAAAAATTATTAATAAAAACTATGTCACTGTTCACATAAAGAAACTAAGCTGAAAGGTTTAATAACTAATTCAAGCTCACAGAGCTAGTAAGTGGCAGAGCCTGGATTCGAATTACCGCCTCTCTAATGTCCAAGTCTATTCTACTGAGTTGTAAGAGCTTAAGAGCACTGCAAAGTGGGTGACAAGTCTCTCTGAAGGAGAAAGCTAGATGAAAAAGGAGATGAGTTATAAAGATAGAAGAAAACCTTACTTAAAAGTAAGAATACCATTCGGAGAAAAGAGACTGTACGGGTAGAAAACATGATTTAGCCTTAAAGGATGAGTTATTAATAACTTTATACTTACAGGCATAATTTGACATAAGTCGTCAACGGTAACACTGCAGATGCCTACTGGTATATTTTGATCACTAGGAATGATGGGAGGGCTCAATAATTTCTTGTAACAGCAGGGAGGAAAACGAATATCCAAGGTGATGCTGTTATAAACAGCTAGTCCCATAAGCTATGCATACTAAATGTTAAGCATTAACATAAAATCCATGACAACAAATGAGTTCTGAATTATGCATCAGTCTATTTCTTGCATACTTTTTTCAGATTTAACACTGACTTTCTAATTAGTCTCACATATTTCCTTTCCCCTCTTTCATTTATTTCCCCTTTATTTTACATAATATAATTCCTTGATTACAAAAAGTCATGTAAAAAGGAGTGGTTTAGTTGATAGTATTCAATGATTTCCCTAGAAAAGTTTATCTAAAATCACAACAGACAGCAACTTCAGACATGCCTGTAATTACTTAACATATAAAAAAAATTTTCTAAATTTAAACAAAGATGTTGGCAATTTTATAAGCAGCAGCAACGGTTTACTGAGTAGAACTCACTGTAGAATACTGATTTTGGAGATAGCCATTTTAGTTATTTTAAAATTAAATACAGACTATGTGTGAAGAGCTGTTGTTAATAATATCTCAATGTGCAGTTTGTCCCCTAATACCCTTTCTTTTATTAATCTGGTCTCTCAATTTCCATATATATGCTTTATAATTTATTCCAACAGATGAAGAGCTAAATGAAATAAACATATGGATATAAACATGCTATTTATAAATTAATAGGATAGATAATTTCCAACAGTAAAACTTGAAAGACTTGTTACTTGGAGTTTCTCAGTGTCAAAGTTAAAAAGCTATAGGTGTTATAAATTTTGCTCAGGATTATTTATTAGTTATATGGTGGAGTGTAACATTCATTTATGGAAAGAGGTTTTATATCAAATTTCACAATATATCAACAGTCAATTATTACATAAAGTTATTAAGAAGTAATTCATTTTATAGGCTCATAAGGAAATCTAAACATATGGACTAAGTAAATTACTGAAAATAACTTTTAAAAATTGGAAGACCACCAAAATTTCAATTTGCTAAGGTGTAATGAAGGCTGATAATAAGGCTTTATACTTCAAAATCATTGTATTAGAAACATACCACTGTCAGAACTACTAGAATAACATATCTTTGGTCCTGAAATTTTAAACCTGGAGATATATATGAAACCAACTATATTTTCTCAATGGTCATACCTGTTATTTCTCAAATTTCAGTTCCCAACCCCTTACTTGACCACAATCCACTCTCATCTCACATTTCTCCAATATAGTATCATGCTTTTACAGCACCAATTTTGCTTTCTATAGGTTTTATATTTGTGTGTGTGATAAACACACATAATAATGAGAGTAGCAATTATAATTTTTACACTTAATTGTTTAACTTGAAATATGGAACATCTAAACATGCTTAATATGCTCTTTTGGGTAATGACTAAATAGGAACGAATGTCTATTGCAAAAAAACAATTAGCAAATTCATAATTTTATGTATACTATCACTTAAAAATATAACTTAAAACTTTATTATAAATATTAGAATCAAAATATCATCCAAATCTAAATTGTGACTTATGAATATAAAGCATGACAAACATATATGTATGAAAATTTAAATATGTCATAGTATAGTGACAAATATCAATGATTAGGGCCTTCAATGAAGTTGAAACATTTCACAAATGATTACTTTAGATACTAGAATATAAACAGAGTCTTGGAATTGTTAAGTGTTATTCTTTTTGTGGAATTTAGCACTTTGGACTTTTAGACATGACAATATATACAAAATTTCAAGCTGAGTTTACTATCTCAATGTGCAGTTTGTCCCCTAATACCCTTTCTTTTATTAATCTGGTCTCTCAATTTCCATATATACGCCTTATAACTTATTCCAACAGATGTTAACAAAGACAGACATTCAAAGATGGCTCTTCATTCATTTTTGGATGGTATTTCCATAATTTTCAGTGTGCTCATTGCTGCTCTGTAACAAGCCCAGCACAATATAGCCATTTTTATTCTCATCATTCTCTCAGCTTATAATATCCCACTACTCTCATCAGCCATATGTTAATCAAATATAATTGTTCCATTTTTAAATCTCTATTCTCTCTGGGAGAAATACATTGTGTATTTTCCTTCTCAGAACTCCTTAGCACTTACTGCCATATGGTCATTTGACTCTGAGAACAGATGAAGAATTTCCCCCCGGCTTTAAACCTTCTTATCTCCAGTGCTTGCTTATTTATTTACTCTTCCCTCCTTTCTTTCACAAACAATTATATTTCTTGGAATCTAAAAAGCTAATGTAAAAGGCATCTTGTCCAGTCTCCTACCCAATGCAGAAATGCCCTTTACGATATACCTGATAGGAATCACAGGCTTGCAAATGGACTTATAAAATTTAAAAAATACTATAAAATAACACTATATTCTTTAAATATTCTAATTCCATTCAATTTTTATGGATCCTTCCTTTATGTTTCAGGATTTGGAGGCATGTTAAAGAGCTAGATTTAATTCTCCCAGTTTCAATTCAGTAAACTGAGGGAAATGAGCACAAAGTGAAAAAACAGAAAAAAAACTTCACTATAAATGGAAAATACTTTGATTTTTAAAAAAGTACCTTAAATTAGTGATAACTTCAATTATATGTGAAATAGGAAAGAACCATTTTTATTTTGAGATAAGGTTTTCAGAAAAAAAATCAAACTCATTTCTTTCAATTAATTAAATCTACTGACATATAGTGATATTACACAATGAAGATTACTGAAAATCTAATAGTACATTTGACAATAATACTTAATTTGGATAAAATGGTTAAAGAAAACAGTTTTCTGAAATACAGATAAAACCTTTAAAAATCTCTAATCTATTAGCACCTCCTAGTGGAAAGTTTAAAGGATACAATTCCAACCAATCGGAATTCAGAATAGTTGTCACATTTAAAGCTGCTAAACCAATGGCAGTGTGAATCCTTGTGATATGTAAACATGCCTAAAAAAAAAACACAAAAATAACTGTATTATTAACATGATTGAATTTAAAAAGTAGTAAACATGTACATGGCATCTCATCTATTAGAAGCTAATCAATTCAATAATAATTCTGTTATAAACCATCTTTCATGTTAAAATTTCAGATTTATTTAAGGGACTATATATTTGCAAATCTCAGCAAATATAAATATATATATTAAATATATAGGGAGAACATTTTATTTTCTTGAACCAAGGGTAGAAACAGGGTAAAGAGAAACTAATCAGATAACTTTATAAAAATTATAGTTTCATAGATTATAGATTATGATCAAAATTAATTTTGAGGATATCTGGAGACTTCAATTTATCACTGTCATCCCTATTTCCCATCACATACACATATAGAAAAGAAAGAAAGCTAAAGAATAAGGAAAACACTCAAAAGTCTCCTTTGAAAAGTTTAACAGATAGTAAGGATTATAAAGGTAGTTTCTGTAAAATAAAAATTAAATTTCAAAGGCTTATTTTTTCTCCATGAATTCTTATTTATTAAAATGACCCATTAATGAAAGAGGCTTTAAATGTTACTATAAAGCAAACTACAGTTTTGAGTTTTAATTTGAAATGTTTTTTATTTCAATGACAAATTAAATTTTCATGCATTTGACTTATTCAGAAAAGATATAGACGTCTTCTCATAAATGTTTAGTTTTAATCTTGATACATTTTGTGTAAGATTCCCAGTAGGAAAATCAACTAATCATCAATCAAACAAGTTTTTAAAATGTAAATAACCATCCTTAAACAATTATTCAACATTTATGATTGACAAAAAGTCTATAAAATCATAAAGTTAAAAATAAGGCTGACTATTTGACTCTAACAATTATGAAGAAACATGGTTTATAAAAAGTATATTAAATACTTACCATAATCTGGATGAAAAATTTGGCGAATGAGAAGAAGGAACCATTCTTTAGTCAAACCACCCATATCCAAACCAGCTTCCCCTACAAATGTAACTTTCAACTTCTTTTTCAAGTCTGCTCTTTTCCGGGTTAGCTATTTGAAGACATTATACAGGCAGAGGAGAACAAAGGGCAGTGAAAAAAAGAATTAACTTTTTAAATCCTGGGAAATGTGTTACATAGTCTTTTTTTTTTTAGATAGAGTCTTGCTCTATTGCCCAAGTTGGAGTGCAGTGGCACAATCTCGGCTCATTGCAACCTCCATCTCCCCAATTCAAGTGATTCCCCTGCTTCAGCCTCCTGAGTAGCTGGGACTACAGGTGCGTGCCACCACGCCTGGCTAATTTTTTGTATTTTAGTAGAGACAAAGTTTGAAAATGGCCAGGATGGTCTCGATCTCCTGACCTCATGATCTGCCTGCCTAGGCCTCCTAAAGTGTTGGGATTACAGGCATGAGCCACCGCACCCGGCCTTGGCAGTCTTTAACTTACTTGCCATGGTACAAAACTCCATCCACCCATTCATCCAATAAATCTGCCAAACACTGTGCGAGCTAGGTGTTTACTATGTTTTATAGATCAGGAAACGGAATTACAGAGTTCAGATACTGCCTCCTGGTATCTACTGCCTTCAAATTTTTAATTTAGCACAACATAAGACAATTCATTTCTTTTTGTTTTTTAACTCCCCATCAATGCTAAACTTTGAAAAATCACATAGCTAGGGCTGGGTGTGGTAGCTTGAGCCTGTAATCCCAGCTACTTGGGAGGCTGAGGTAGGAGGATGGCTTGAGACCCTGAGACCAGGAGTTTAAGGCAGCAGTGGGCTTTGATTGTACTACTACACTACAGCCTGGGTGACAAAATGAAACTTGTTGCCAACAAAAGAAAAAAAAATCACATAGCTAATCAGCCATTATCTTCTAATAACCATATATTAAGATCTAGCTGAAGCATTTTTATGATAATACATTAAAATGCAAGCAAAGTATGCTAGAGGTGAATAGGCCCAGTATAATATAGGTCAGACCTCTAATTTTATATAGTCTGAGACCTGGAGAAGTTAAATGACTTGTTACACATATAACCAGTAACAAAGGTGGGTCTGGAATCTAGGTTATATACTAAGAAACATTAATTACTCATTTAAGTGTTCTACATCAAATCCTTTTCTGGGGCATTCATGAACTATTAATAAGCATACAAACATGAATATAAGACAATTATGAATACAGACCTGATTTTGACTATGGTATCAAAATTTAAGGAAGCTTGGTATTTAACAAGATCTTAAAAAAAATTTAAGGAAGCACACTTATTGGCATACAGAAATAAAAATAAGTTTACCAGGGCCTGTTGGGGGGTGGGGGGTCTAGGGGGTGGAGGGATTGGGGAGGAATAACATTAGGAGAAATACCTAATGTAGATGATTGGGGGATGGATGCAGCAAACCACCATGGCAGGTGTATACCTATGTAACAATCCTGCACGAATTGCACATGTATCCCAGAACTTAAAGTTTAATAAAAACAAAACAAATACTACAGTAATCAAAACAGCATGGTACTGGTACCAAAACAGAGATATAGACCAATGGAACAAAACAGAGGCACCGGAGGCAAAACAACATACATACAACTATACAATCTTTGATAAACCTGACAAAAACAAGCAATGGGGCAAGGATTCCATGTTTAACAAATGGTGTTGGGAAAACTGGCTAGCCATGTGCAGAAAGCAGAAACTGGACCCCTTCCTGACACCTTACACTAAAATTAACTCCAGATGGATTAAAGACTTAAACATAAGACCTGGCACCATAAAAACCCTAGAAGGAAATCTAGGCAAAACTATCCAGGACATAGGAGTAGGCAAGGACTTCATGAACAAAACACCAAGAGCATTGGCAACAAAAGCCAAAATAGACAAATGGGACCTAATGAAACTCCACAGCTTCTGCACGGCAAAAGAAACAGTCACTAGAGTGGATCGGCAACCAACAGAATGGGAAAAAATTTTCGCAGTCTACCCATCTGACAAAGGGCTGATATCCAGAATTTACAAACAACTCAAGCAGATTTACAGGAAAAAAACAAACAAGCCCATTCAAAAGTGGGCAAAAGATATGAACAGATACTTTACGAAAGAAGACATATATGAGGCCAACAATCATATGAAAAAATGCTCATCGTCACTGGTCATCAGAGAGATGCAAATCAAAACCACATTGAGATACCATCTCACGCCAGTTAGAATGGCGATCATTAAAAAATCTGGAGACAACAGATGCTGGAGAGGATGTGGAGAAAAAGGAACACTGTTACACTGTTGGTGGGAGTGTAAATTAGTTCAACCATTGTGGAAGACGTGTGGCGATTCCTCAAGGCCTTAGAAATAGAAATTCCATTTGACCCAGCAATCCCATTACTGGGTATATATCCAAAAGACTATAAATCGTTCTACTATAAGGACACATGTACACGAATGTTCATTGCAGCACTATTTACAATAGCAAAGACCTGGAATCAACCCAAATGCCCATTGATAATAGACTGGATTGGAAAAATGTGGCACATATACACCATGGAATATTATGCAGCAATCAGAAATGATGAGTTCGTGTCGTTTGTAGGGACATGGATGAATCTGGAAAACATCATCCTCAGCAAACTGACACAAGAACAGAAAATGAAACACCGCATATTCTCACTCATAGGTGGGTGATGAAAAATGAGAACACATGGACACAGAAAGGGGAGTACTAAACACTGGGGTCTATTGGGGGGAAAAGGGGAGGGCCAGTGGGAGGGGGAGGTGGGGAGGGATAGCCTGGGGAGAAATGCCAAATGTGGGTGAAGGGGAGAAGAAAAGCAAAGCACACTGCCATGTGTGTACCTACGCAACTGTCTTGCATGCTCTGCTCATGTACCCCAAAACCTATAATCCAATAAAAAATTAAAAAAAAAACAAAAACAAAAAAAACCAAAAAAACAAAACAAATAAACAAAATAACAAATTTTAAAAAAAGTTTACTAAGATTTTTATGATAAATCATATTATAGAATTTTAAGCTTTAATTAATATCATTTTGGAATAAATTATACCTCATCAAGTGAATCGCTAACCAGATGTGTCCGTCTTACTTTCATATTTAGAAATAACATATTCATATCAGGTCTCTGTCTTCGAGATACTTTATCCACCAGACTTTGCTAATTAAATAAGAAAGTAAAAATTTTTGCTTTTACTTAGACTATAATTTCATTTAAAACATTTAAACACTCTAGTAAAAATAATTATTGTCTATGCCATTTCTTATATAAACAATTTTATAAAAATAAATTATACACATTTTGATTTGTGAAAATGATTATTATTATTTCATTTTGTAACAATGATAACCAAAGGGGATCCAAAGTGGAGGACCAAAAATCATTCACCTTTTATAGTAAAAAATGTTGCATCACAGTCTCCTCTCTTAAATAGCGAAGTTTTCTGTTTAATAAATATAAATATAAAATGGGAACATTTAAAGCAAGCTATATTTATGATGATAAACCTGGACTTAGGATTTTTTAGATATTGAATTTTCTCTAAAGGAACAATTAGTCTACTTTAAAAAGTGACTTGTCAACATGTATCAAAGACCATAACAATGTTCATACCCTTTATCCCAATAATCCTTCCACTAAAAATTCTAACTTAGAACATATTTTATACAGTACAATGTTTAACATAGCATTATCTATAAAAACAAAACTTTAGAAATATCTTAATATTTATACTGAATTAATTAATACTGAACTAATGAAACATAATACAGCTAGTAAAAAATAATGGTCATAAAAACTATGTAAATAGTACAAGGAAGGTACAACAGAAAAAAGTAGAAAATAAAATTGTGTTTACAATACTATTTCAACTCTGTTTCTTTTAAAGATACTATAGAAAAAATATAAAAAGAAAATTTACTAAAATGTTAATGGCTTTGCTTGGGCAATGGAGATGTAAGTGACTCAAAATTCTTTTGTCACCATTTTTCAAAATATAGGCACTAAATATGTGAAAAACAATGTATTTAAAAATATAAGGAATATATGGCATTTTTCATATAAAATCTACATGCTTATATATTTAAATAGTCTTAGACTATATCTCTTTTTGGTAACAATGAAAACTATTGTGCAGATTAAAGATAAACATTTCAGACTTCTCCATTTCTCCAATATACAATGCTAAATGCTATTAATAGCCTTTTGCTTCTCTGTGTCCTCACTTATCAAAGAAGTTTGCATTCATAGGATAGTGTGCTGTGTTGCGGACCGTTTTTCTGTTCCCAGTCTAGTTCCTGGGCACTGTCACATTGGAAATAACTAATAAACAAATTTATGCTAGGATGCTAATGGCAAACAAGGTTAGTAGCTACTCCTCCCATCAGGAATTCATATTTACTGGAAAATGCTCCAAAGGAAAAAATAACCCAGCAATGATACAATTCTCGACAGTCTGACTGAGAAAATTATTTTAGGTTAGAAACTTCTTTTGTATATTTAGATTGTACCATTTAAGTTCTTGCTTACACTATTTGTAAGACTGTCCTTGTATCAAAATAATCACCAGTCATTAAGTCCAAGTGATATGGCAATTTACAAGTTAAAATGTTGGGAAACACCCATAAAGAGCTGAATGCCACTTGACTCTCAATGTCAAGTGTCTACTCATTCGTTTCCATGCTCTGCAGAAAACTTAGCCTGTAACAGTCTACAACTGCTACTCTCATTCTTTAAAGTAGAAAAATTCCACAAAAAGATATTTGATTTCTTAAGTGTGAGTGACACAGAAAAAACTGCTTAGTCTTGCTAGTTTAATACAAACTGCTCATTCTGTTATGTACAAAAGCACTGTAGATTTTTTTACAAATATAAAAAAACAGTAGACCAAGTTGAAAAAAATATTAAAAAGGCGCATGACATTGTATGAGTACAACTAACAGAAAATGTCAGAGTAAGTAGCTATCTAGGCTAATTATTGAGCCAGTATCTACCCAAGATCAAGTAACAATTCTGGTGCTGAAGATACCTGTTTAAACTCATTCTTCAGGGGGGTAGTGTGACTTTGGAATTCCCTTGATGGGCATAGGCAATAACATTTCTTCTAATATTCCCATATTCAGTATAAGATGACTTTGAGATATCACCAGTTAGTCAAATCTTTTGTCCTTCTCTGTGATAGAAAGAAATACTCACCTTCTGGGAACTGAATTACTGAAGAATAAACATTCTTATTTTTTATAGTATTTTGATTATAATTTATGCTTTAGGATTCTTTTTATATTCTTGAACAAGATGGAAATCATTTCTTTTTACTCTAAATCTCTTTTTCAATTTAAGAAGACCACAGCCAAGCTTCCCTCTTTTAAAATGTGAGCAATTACATCATACAAGCAGATGATTGAAATACATAATCATTTAAGCATATAGTTTAGAGCTCTAACAAAAAAACCTCATTGAATCTGATATTTATTAGATAAAGTACATAACTTTACTGTCCTGAGCTGAAACACAAGGGGTAGGGAGTGGTAAAAACAGACTGAGTGATAACTTCATACTGCTTTACAATTTGCCTAAACTCAGTCTGACTGCTATTTCCAGCTTCTGTGGGTGTTCCTGTACTTTGATTTCCTAAGAACCAATAAAACGTCTTTCACATTCTTGGGACATATTTCTCAGTCCTCCAAGATATGCTTTTTGTTACGTTTTCTACTTTTTCAGTTTTTTCTGATTTTCATAAAACCTATAAAATGTTTCAGTGGTTTGCCTAATGACACTCAGTTTCACTGCAGCACTCAATGCTCTGCTGATTATCTAAGGTTGGTGGTATGGTATCTGCAAAACGAGGTCCAACAAGCTCTCAGTAATATAAATCTGTGAGAAGCATTTACTCTTCCTATTATATTTGTAATATAATGAGAAGCTGATCAGAAGAGATGAGTTAAATCTTGTCTCCCAAATTGTTAATAGTTTTTAAGCGCTTTTTGGGTGAGTATAACACAAATTTTGCTTTTAACATTCCTGATTATGCTAGAACAATTCACAAGACATTTAAATTATTTATTTACTATATTGATTATAGTCAGCATAAATATGTTTTTATAGCTGACTTACCCTTGCGATGTTTATCATCTGTTGCTCTGAGTCTCTTTGAATAATGATTTTTTTTGCAGCTATAGAAATAACGAATGGGTACTGACAGAAGGAAAACCTGCTCAACAAGTGAAAAAAGAAAAAGCAAAATGGTGTATTTTTAGCAAAATTATACTAAGGGAATCTAAGGTACCCCTTGTAGCAATATAAAACATTACTTCTGGATTGTGTTTTACCATATACGAAATGATTGTATGTGCATCACTTCTTTTAATTCTCACAGCCATGTGAAGAATGTATCATTACTAGAGATGTGCAATCCATTTATTCTCTGCAGAAGCTACATCAAAGGTTCTGAAATGTGTGCTAACCACTTACATTGTCTATACAAATAATTTCAATGTATATTATCACCTGTGAAAAACAAGGCCCACACCAGAACCAGGAGAAGTGTTGGTGAAATAGTACAGAAAACCCATGTGCTCAAAATTAATATAAGACTCCATCATTATATGGCAACTTCTGATGTATGAGCTTTAGAAATGAAAAAAATCTAACAATAACTATAGTATATAAAAAGTAAATATATTTTAAGACCAATAAAAAGACATCAGAAATGTATGTTGCATTTAGCATTATATTTAATGGTGTGGTAATGGGAAACGGTATGTATTTGTAATTACACATTATAATCAAAAGTTATGAAAATAACCTCTCCTAGGCTAGAACATTCTATGCTACACAAAAAAGCCACAAACTACACAGAAATAAATGCATTTAGAAAGAACAAATATGGCAGCAATGACACTTCAGGAGTTGGACTGCCATTCAAGGGAACTACAATGAATCCATCAGTTACAGCTGGAATCCATCTGAGCACAGTTGGGTGGTACAACTGTGACCACTGAGAAAAAAGGCATTATGAGGAAAAAGGATATAGCTTTAGTGTAAACTGAAAATGAGATGGCTTTTACCATAGGACAAAATTGTCAATAAATGTTAAAAGTTCTTCAGTACTGGTATATAATTACTTTGAATCATTAATGCTAACAAAAATTGGAAATAAAAAGAAAATACAATGAACTTAGTAAGATATGTATTAGTTTTATTATGTATTTTAGGACAGTGGTTCTCAACCTTTCCCTTGTCATGCACAAGAGAAATGATACTTTGTGAATGATACACTGAAATAAACAGATGAGGCTATTCGTGGCCAGAGTGACTTGCCATAGGGCTCCTGTCTCCTTCTAGGTTCAGGCTGGCTACCCAAGGGTTGAAGGGATCTTAGTATTAAAACCCTAATGTAACTCATTCTTGGTACACCAGTGTTGCGGCACAGTTTAGAGGAAGCTCCACATTATAAGATGTTATCACTGAAATATGCACAATAATTCTTGGAGTTTTGTGATTGTATCGATAACATGTTATTAAAATGGAAGGAAAAAGCATCTTTGTAAAATAAAATTTGCCAAGAAAATATCCATCACACTGACTAGGGTCCCCAGTACTTAAATTCTTATTCAGTTCTGAGTGTTCAGATGTGCTATGAGATGTGTCCAGAGGCCATTCTGTTTCAGGCCATTTCTGATAAAGAGGGTCCTTGAAGAGTATAACCAATTTACAAACTAATCTGGGGTTTTGAGGTTACTTATATCGATACCGTGTCTCTTTACTCAGATTCTTCTAGAATTAAATTTAATCTCCTGAACATCTCATGGCCTGAGGAGAAATTATGTTTGGAATAGTCTTGCTAGTTTAATCTAAACTAGAAGTGTGGCTATAAAGTGCAGTGAATTAAATAATTTGGTGACTGTTTTACAAATCTATTAATCATTATGATAAATAAGCTCTGGTGAGGCCCTTTCTCTTTTTATATTGCACCTAATGGACAAAGACTTTTTCTTACAAAAGAAAGGAGAAATGAAACGAATCTGTGTGTGTGTCTGTGTGTGATCAATATATTAGATAGGCATTTGCAAACCATGGCCCCGAGACAAATAATGGCCTACAACCTGTTTTTGTAAATAAAGTCATTTGGGACATAGACACACTTATTAATTTACATCCTGTCTAAGGCTACTTTTGTGCTAAAATAGTGAAACAGAATTTCTATAGCTTGTAGTGCTGAAAATATTTACCATCTAGTTCTTTACAGAAAAATTTTGTTTACCCCTGTGCATAGAATAGTAAGAGATAAGAAACTGCATACTAAGATAGAACCTCTCCCTTCTTGAAAAGATTCCATTAACCAAACCAAAACCAAATTATCATGTATATAAATTCAAAATGTAACATAAAAAGAAATTACTTTAATAAATATAATGGTGTTTCAAGGCAATCTGAAATGTATTTATGTATTTATATATAAAGGTATATGTAAACTTCACATAAACTTAAAATCTAGTCATTCTTTTGAATAGTGTTTCATTTAGGTGGATAATCAAAGGAACTTTTATTCATACCTGTGAGAGTTTCCAAAGTTTTGCCAAGTATGATATTCTTCCATGAGATCAATGTGATCCAATGTAGAATTATAGAAATCAGTATAAGGAATAAGGGGAGGGTGAGCTAAATTGTTTGCAGTATCTGTAAAGATAAATTCTCACATGAAGACCTTTTCCAACATGCACAAGATTCATTCTAATTATAAAAACATAATTTTAACGTCTACTAGGTAGTCTTCACCTAGAAACTCCTTTTTAAATAACTGCAGCTCTAAATGTAAAGGGTAATTTTTAAATTGTGATATAAATGCAGCTGATAGTTTCTTATTAAAAAAAAAAACTTGTAGTGAGGATTACAATAGTATTAAAGGGAATATGCAGATGGCCATTTGCTCCCATTTCTGTGTGTTCTCTCCTAGGGGTCCTCAGTAGTTAGTGGAAGTTTTTTTTTTTTTTTTTTTTTTTTTCCAGAAATCACTACATAGAGCAGCTCAAATGCACTTAATTGCCATAATACAGAATACTGCCCACTAAAAGGCATAAAGTTTTTTTCATGCTTACAAATTGTGAAACATAGTATCAAAGTAGAAAATAAAGTACAACTTTTTCCTTCACACTTTGCAGTTTACTTTATGCGATTCGTTTTGCTTCATGTTTTTCACATTTTGGTGCTTTTTGTTCGTGATTTTGCTATTTCAAAATGGCCAAGTGTAGTGCTAAAATGCTGTCTAGTGTTCCTAGCAAGAAGGTTGTGATGTGCTCTAAAGAGAAAATATGTATGTTAGAGAAGCTTCTTTCAGGCGTGAGTTATAGTGCTGCTGGCCCTGAGTTCAATGGTAATAAATCAATGACTTCTATTAAATAAAGTGTGTCTTTAAAAAAACACTCACAAAGCAAAGTTATATATTGATTGGTTGACAAAAGCATAAAGCTTTTTTCATGCTTATAAAATGTAAAATTTATTATCGAAGTAGAAAATAAGTTACAACTATTTCCTTCAAAGAAATGATTTAAAATTTAAGAATGCCTCTATAGTCTTTTGAAATCCTTAAGAAATATCCCTAATATGTAACAAAAGAAAAGTAAAAAATGATAGAATAATAAAAACCTACTAAGTAAAGCCAACACTTTAGCAGCTGATGGAATCCACCAGGAACACTTTGTTATAGGTGGAAATTCTTCAGGCTTTGCAGGAAACAGGCGTAAAGAAATAAATTGCAGCAATCTCTCTACCAGTTGTTTGAACCTCTTCTGGGACAATCTGGTAAAGATTTCAAAATAATTGCAATCAAAATTCACATTTTCTGTTTCCAAAATTATCTGTTAGATATCAAATTGCATCTTAAGCCACAACATTTTAGACTATTCCCTCAAATTCTGTTTCTTAAATTGCCAAATATTTGAAAAGATACAAAATCTTACCTTGAATATTATCTTAGTTAAATGAGAAATAAACACCAACATTACTATAAAGTTAGTAACATTTTATTTTTAAGACTCAATATTCAGTCAGTCTTCATTATTCATAGATTCTATACTTCTACATTTGCCTACTTGCTAAAATGTAATTGTTAATTCCCAAATCAATACTTGTGTTTCTATGGTTATTTGTGGAGATGTGAAAAACGTTGAGTCTCCTGACATGCACATTCCCAGCTGAGGTCAAAGTGATGTTCTGCCTTCTTTTAGCTCAATAATCTCTCTTTGCAAGTGTCCTTTATGCGATCCATTTAGCTTCATGTTTTTCACATTTTGGTGCTTTTTGTTGGTGATTTTGCTATTTCAAAATGGCCATGCGTAGTGCTCAAACGCTGTCTAGTGTTACCAATAAGAAGGTTGTGATGTGCCCTACAGAGAAAATATGTATGTTAGAGAAGCTTCTTTCAGGCATGAGTTATAGTGCTGCTGGCCCTGAGTTCAATGATAATCTTCAATGACATCTATTAAAGTGTGTCTTTAAAAAAACACTCATAAAGCAAAATTATATATTGACCTCTTAGACAAAAATGTGATCAGAGGATCACAGGAACCTAACCCTGCATTTTCTCTTGAAGCAATGGTTCTGTATTTATTAACTCTATGTTTGTGGTGATTTTATAGAATATAACTGCTATGACTAATAATTTACTGTATTTAAAATATCTTTTGGAAATATTTTGCCTTTCTGGTTTTTATCAGTCATAGAGAAGTCATTGTTCATGTGGGCATAGTTCTGTGAAAAAAGTATTATGCTTTTACAAATTGATATTGATGGCTAACCTATATTTTACAATGACATTTTTAGTTAAGGAGAAAGCACCATTTAAATAATGGTAAAATTCATGAATTTATAGATAGAAAATAAAAAGACATATATTAAAATAGTAGTGTCTGAGCAAATCTAGTTGCCATCTTTGAGATATATAAATAAACAATAGTAGGAATATGCTATATAAAAAGTGAAGGCAGTAGACAGAAATTCTCAACAGCTTGTGTAAGCAAATTGGTTACTTACATTAAAAACAGATTTTTCATTACCCTTTATATAGTACTAAAGTAGATTTTTATAATTGGCTTTTGAAGCACTGCGAATATAAGCACCATTTCTAACAACCTGAAAATATTTAAATATATTTTATTGTAAAATTACTAATACCAAATTTAAAACTGTGAGACTAAAAAAGTTCTTAATATCATAGAATGATTTACTTTTTAAACCAGTGAACTAGGAAATGATGGTCAGCTTCCACTAAGGTAGCTATCTGTCGTAGCAAGTGAGCATAGATGACATACGTAGATGTGTTATTAAACTGAGGATTCTGAAAAAGATATTAAAGATAATTGTGTTAAAATTCTGTTAACATGTAAAAGGAAAGACACTAAGCTTAATAACTGGTAAATTCAGGAAACAAAATTTGAGATTATAAAATAACAATAATCTATTTGTTATTCAACAGAGACTTTCATTTATACTGTGGCTATACAGTGAAAAGAGCATGGGCATGGAGATAAGACAGATCTGAGTCTGAGGGCTAATTCTACCATTTACTAGCTACGTGCCCTTAGGCATATTCCATACACTTTTATTTTCAATTTCTTTATCTGTAAAATGGGAATGATATTATCTATCTTAAGGGTTGTTGTGAGTATTGAAAAAGAAAACGTATATAAAGCACCTTCATAAAAAGTGCCTTCGTAAATGGTACCAGTCACTATCATCCAATTAAAAGCATAAAACCTGGATTTTCTTTGATTAAAACCTAGAAAAATGAAGAGCTGGTTGTGAAACTTTTGCCATTGTAAAATGAGTTAGCCTCATATCTCACAAAGAACAACGCGAGAACCACATACAGCTTCTGACAACTTTTAAATGATAAAGGGACACTAAAGGAATACTTGTAAAGTAAGAAAAACCTCTAGTTATGTTTCCAAAATCTCAAATTCTAGCACAATGTACATTTCAGCACATCATGGAAAAAATAAATACTATTGAAAAACACCTCCTAAAATTGTGAAAAATAAGAGAGAACCGTGTGTTTTTCAAAACTGACTGACAGAACAACTCAAAATTTGGGACTGACTTTAATTGATAACTTCATCTGGTGATGGTTCTTGAGAAGAACAAAATATAACCAGAGCTTATGGCTGATCAATATACTCACCTAAAATTTGAGCTCTGAGTCATCTTTCTAGCTTTTACTATCCTACATATCTTTATTCTTTCTTTTTTTTGTAGTTTTGAGTTTTGGCTCTTCTCTTACTTCTCTATTTTCCCTCCTTACATTTCTCTTCTTAACTACCTTTGGTCATTTTTGCCCCTCTTTTCTACTTTTTCCTTTTCTTCTTTCTCTACTTTCTATATCCCTACCCTGCATATTTTCTTTCATTAGACATATTAATATTATAATACCATAATATTGTACTACACACGATACTTAATATAGTTTTCCTTACTTTTAAATGAGATAATAATATACGTGGACAACTTTTATAAATTGTAAAGAATAATGTAAATGTATTACTAGTATGCTAGCTATGGTAATAATGTATTTCTTCCTCAAAAAATAATAAAAAGTAAAAATTACTTTTCATTTGTCTGGATCTTAATTTCTTTTTTTATCTATTAATCTGTGTCTATCAAGAGGAAAAGGTTCATCATCTTTGCTTTACAGCAAATTAAAAAAAGAACTCTTATCTTACCATGAGAATTCTAACTGAAGTTATTGAAAAATAGATAGTGAAGTGAAAAACATACTAGAAGGGAAAATAAAAGAAAATCTTGAAGCCCATTAAAACTAGTTACAAGAAAGAGGTTTGAATGGAGGAGGAGGAAGTGTTTCCATTCTGTTTGTTTCTGAATACTCTGGTGGAAACTAAATCAAAATTTTAATCTTACATAAAATTTAGCTTCTGATTATTTATTTGTTATGGCTTTAATCTTCTGGTTACAGGTAACTGTAATTCTAAAAAGAATCAATAATGTTGCCTAAAATGGTACTTAATATTTAATATCATTTCAGATATACATGTAGAGATTGTGGTCTGACTTAGACAACTTCAACGAAGTTCTGGTTCTCTTACCTGTAAAAGTATAAAATATGCTCTCAGATCATCTTTTGTTCGTGGACTGAAAAAGAAACAAGAATAATTTATTATGGATGAATGTTTAATCTCATAGCATCTAATTTAAAAAGACCAATAAATGTTTCTATGAAGAACTGAGTTGAGAAAAGCCAAAAACTAGGCTTAAATTAAAATGAGTTATTATTGAAAAGTGACATGTCCATAATATGCTGGGAATACAAGTGCTTCTGTGCCTCTCCTAGGCTGGTTCTGAAGATAGCTAAAGACTGAGCTAAATAGGCTATAACATTTTGTGAGGTAAATATGATTAAATCTGGAAGTAGTTAGGAGTGTAATAAAAAATCATCAATTTTAGAATACTTAGGTTTTTGTTTTAATAAAGGATAATCTTTACTAAAGAACATTTATGTATTAAAGAAAGAAAATATGCTTGTGTTTATAGGTCCATTCCTAAAGTGATATAGAAATGTCTATAAATCAAATCACACTTTGTATGTATCTAGTATGCTTCCAACAGAAAGAATCATGAAAAGTAAGTAATTTTTTCCATCTTAATCTGAATTCTCATATTATCAGATTTGACCAAGAACTTTTGTTACTCCCAAGGCTAATAAGGGTTTCTTGCCTGCTCAAGATCTAATAGGTAAATTCTCACAGATATCCGGAATTAACTTCTTGAATTAAAAATGGTTCACCTCTATGACAACCAGATGCAATTCATGATTCCTAACTGGGTCTTGGATTGAAAAACAAAACCCAGATTAAAGCTTTTGTTATTATCTATGCTGTCGAGTGTTTCTTTCTTGCCCACTCAAGATCTATTTGTATATATCATCTTTGCCTCTAAGTCCTTTCCTATCCTATCTAGAACTTCATAATCTTGCCAAGGTCATTTATGCCCACATAAATTATCAGGCATGTACAATAAATTTTATGAGTAGGTTTGATTTATTAGAATTTTTTAAATGATATTTTTACTATAAATATTCAGGAAGCAGTTAACCTCAGTTTGGCCTTAACTCTTCAGTCCTCAGACACTTAACTGAGAAGTAACAGGGGTTTCTTCTCTTTGAGGCTAGTAACTGATTTTCAGAAACATGAGATATAGGAAATATAATACAAGAAGGTCAATTTTCTTATAATAAGCAAGAGTTCCTAACAGAAAAACAGGCAAGTCTGCAATTAAAAAAGGTGAAAGTACATGGAAAACTTATAAAAGAATAAATAAAAATGGCAAACAAATGATAAAATGTTAAGCTTATTAGTATTAAGGAAAAGTACATAAAAATGAGATCCACTTTTCGTTTATCAAATTAGGCCAAGTTTTGTTACAAGGAGATACCACTGAGGTCTCAGTCAGGCCCTCTGCTGTTAGAAGTGTACATTATCAAAACTGCTTTGTGAAGAAATCTGACAAAATGTATTAAGCGTCTTAAAATGTTTACACTCTGATACGGTAATTCAATTTCTAAAACAATTTACATAAATACTCAGAAGATTTTTGTACAAAATATTCACTGTGGAATTATTCATATAAACAACCATTCTTAGAGAATGGTTAGGTAAATTACAATACATTCCTATTCTAGGTTATTAGTCCGACATTAAAAGTGTGGTTTAAGAAGGAAAATGCAAACAAATTACTAGAGTAATAAACTAAGGAAAATACCATTAAATTAAAAGTCACAAGAAACTATACAGTATGATTTTGTTTTAAAAACATGACTAGAAAAACACTGCAAAATATTAATATTTTTTTCTTTTCTTTTCTTTTCTTTTTTTTTTTTTTGAGACAGAGTCTCACTCTATTGCCCAGGCTGGAGTGCAGTAGCATGATCTTGGCTCACTGCAACCCTTGCCTCCAGGACTCAAACAATTCTCCTGCCTCAGTATCCTGAGTAAGCTGGAATTACAGAAATGTGTAACCATGTCCGACTAATATTTGATTTTTACTAGAAACGAGGTTTCATCATGTTGGCCAGGCTGGCACCTTCTTCTTTATACTTCCCCGACTTCTCCCTATTTTTTATAATAAGCATGAATTTCTTTCAAAATCAGAACAATTAAAATATTAATATAAACAACCATTAACAATTAAAATATTATTAAAATATATACGGTACATGTAACATTACATTGAAGAATTCTACTTAGGTATTACTTATTTATTTTTCATTATTTTTTTCACCACTAATGAGGAGGTATTACTTTTAAACTAGACTTAATATGAACATGTGAATTATAATTAATGGCATTCCTTTGGCTTTAATAGAAGTTATTATTGAAATAATATACTTTAATATACATTAAAATTTGTACTTTTAAAAGTATATTTTTATTTTATGCATATTCATGGTTCAAAACATTATCAATTAAATTGCCCATGATTCCTTATATAAGTATCTAATATTTAGTACTGAGAGAAAAAAATACTTTAATAGCTGGCCTTATGTGTCCTTATATTAGAAATGAGGAAAACTTTGCTCTGGCTACCAGGAAGCCCAAGGCTAAATTCAATGCTCATTATTTCAGTTAGGTTACTGAGGTAAGTACCCATTCCATTTTTGTTATGCATATATATCTGCATAGAAAAACCTACTTAAATTTAAAAGAATTCACAGATCTTTTTATGCCCATCTATAGGTCCTACTGAGGAGTCACAGATCTCAAGTTATACAGCTTTGTTGTAAATGGATTATAATTCCTTTCTCATCTATGTTATTATAACTCAACTAAAATATTTTCTGAGATATTTTATAACATATGTATAAAACAAATATACATATGTTAAAGATATATGATATGTGTAAGTTAGACATCTATACTGATTAGCGAAATATTGAAAATATTAGTTTACCCTTTCCATTCACGTAACAGGCTGTTAATGATTCCTTTTAATACTGTCTTCTGAATGTCTTGAGGCTGTAGGCAAAAGAAAACAATAAGGTAATTAGGATTATCTACTTCGGTGATGTTTATATGTTAATTATATTTACAGATCTGCTTCAATAGTTAAAATCAGACTTGACGACTTGGGACTGACACTTATAATAGTATTGATTTTACATTTAAGAACTCTAGAGAGCATCTGTTTGAGTTCTTTGTAAATTCTGGATATCAGCCCTTTGTCAGATGGGTAAACTGCAAAAATTTTTTCCCATTCTGTTGGATGCCGATTCACTCTAGTGACTGTTTCTTTTGCTGTGCAGAAGCTGTGGAGTTTGATTAGGTCCCATTTGTCTACTTTGGCTTTTGTTGCCAATGCTTTTAGTGTTTTGGTCATGAAGTCCTTGCCTACTCCTATGTCCTGAATAGTTTTGCCTAGATTTTCTTCTAGGGTTTTTATGGTGCCAGGTCTTATGTTTAAGCCTTTAAACCATCTGGAGTTAATTTTAGTGTAAAGTGTCAGGAAGGGGTCCAGTTTCTGCTTTCTGCACATGGCTAGCCAGTCTTCCCAACACCATTTATTAAACAGGGAGTCCTTTCCCCATTGCTTGTTTGTGTCAGGTTTATCAAAGACTATATGATTGTAGATATGTTGTGTTGCCTCCGATGCCTCTGTTCTGTTCCATTGGTCTATATTTCTGTTCTGGTATCAGCAGCATGCTGTTCTGATTACTGTAGCCTTGTAGTATAGTTTGAAGTCCAGTAGTGTGATGCCTCCCACTGTGTTCTTTTTGCTTAGAATTGCCTTGGCTATACGGGCTCTCTTTTGGTTCCATATGAAGTTCAAGGTGTTTTTTTCCAGTTCTGTGAAGAAAGGCAATGGTAGCTTGATGGGGATAGTGTTGAGTCTGTAAATTACTTTGGGCAGTATGGCCATTTTCACGATATTGATTCTTCCTAACCATGAACATGGAATGTTTCTCCATCTGTTTGTGTCCTCTCTTATTTCATTGAGCAGTGGTTTGTAGTTTTCCTTGAAGAGGTCCCTTACATTCCTTGTAAGTGTATTCTTAGGTATTTTATTCTCTTTGTAGCAATTATGAAAGGCAGTTCGTTCTTGATTTGGCTTTCTTTAAGTCTGTTATTGGTGTAGAGGAATGCTTGTGATTTTTGCACATTGATTTTATATCCTGAGACTGCTGAAGTTGCTTATCAGTTTCAGGAGTTTTTGGGCTGAGACAATGGGGTCTTCTAGATATACTATCATGTCATCTGCAAATAGAGACAATTTGGCTTCCTCCTTTCCTATTTGAATACCCTTTATTTCTTTTTCTTGCCTGATTGCTCTGGCTAGAACTTCCAGCACTATATTGAATAGGAGTGGTGAGAGAGGGCATCCTTGTCTAGTGCCAGATTTCAAAGGGAATGCTTCCAGTTTTTGCCCATTCAGTATGATACTGGCTGTTGGTGTGTCGTAAATAGCTTTTATTATTTTGAGATACGTTCCATCAATACCGAGTTTATTGAGGGTTTTTAGCATAAAGGGCTGTTGAATTTTGTCAAATGCCTTCTCTGCGTCAATTGAGATAATCATGTGGTTTTTGTTTTTGGTTCTGTTTATGTGGTGAATTACGTTTATAGACTTGCGTATGTTGAACCAGCCTTGCATCCCCCGGATGAATCCTACTTGATCATGATGGATAAGCTTTTTGATGTGCTGTTGCAATTGGCTTGCCAGTATTTTATTGAAGATTTTTGCATCTATGTTCATCATGGATTATTGGCCTGAAGTTTTCTTTTCTTGTTGAGTCTCTGCCGGGTTTTGGTATCAGGATGATGTTGGTCTCATAAAATGATTTGGGAAGGATTCCCTCTTTTTGGATTATTTGGAATAGTTTCAGAAGGAATGGTACCAGCTCCTCTTTGTGTGTCTGGTAGAATTTGGCTGTGAACCCATCTGGACCTGATCTCATGCCAGTTAGAATGGCAATCATTAAAAAATCTGGAGACAACAGATGCTGGAAAGTATGTGGAGAAACAGGAACACTTTTACACTGCTGGTGGGAGTGTAAATTAGTTCAACCATTGTGGAAGACAGTGTGGCGATTCCTCAAGGACCTAGAAATAGAAATTCCATTTGACCCAGCAATCCCATTACTGGGTATATAGCCAAAGGACTATAAATTGGTCTACTATAAGGACACATGCAAATGAATGTTCATTGCAGCACTGTGTACAATAGCAAAGATCTGGAACCAACCCAAATGCCCATTGATGATAGACTGGACTGGGAAAATGTGGCACGTATACACCATGGAATATTATGCAGCAATCAAAAATGATGAGTTTGTGTTGTTTGTAGGGACATGGATGAATCTGGAGAACATTCTCAGCAAACTGACACAGGAGCAGAAGATGAAATACCGCATATTCTCACTCATAGGCGGGTGATGAACAATGAGAACACAGGGGACACAGGGACGGGAGTACTACACACTGGGGTCTATTGGGGGGAATAGGGGAGGGACAGCGGGGTGGGGGAGCTGGGGAGGGATAGCATGGGGAGAAATGCCAAATGTGGGTGAAGGGGAGGAAGGCAGCAAAGCACACTGCCATGTGTGTACCTATGCAACTATCTTGCATGTTCTGCACATGTACCCCAAAACCTAAAATGCAATTAAAAAAAAAAGAACTCTAGAGAGCATCAATGACATAAGATTACAATATGAATATCCCGGGTATGTGTAGGGTACAACATACACAAACATATATGGTGATGGTTGATGACCAACAGAATTTTCACATAACTGGAAAATAAATTTCACTTTTCTTGACTTGACAGGATAGAATAATGAACATGAATCCAAGAGTAACATGTTTACTAATATAACATTACATTATAGTTTAATAATCTCAATACTAAAAATCTTATTTACTATCAAACATCCCAAGAATACATGAAAATAAAATACAACTAGGTAATACTTTAGTTTATAATAGTATAGAAGCTCCATTAACAAGAAACTTCAAATAATCAGTAAAATTTGTGTCATGTTATATGAAAGTGGTAAATGCCAATAAGCATATATTATGCCTTTATTTAAAACCACAACCATTACTTCCAAGACATGTCTGTCAGCACTCATTCAGCCTAGCTCTATGTCACATACACATATACATATATATATTTAATATATCATTCCTTTCTCTTCCTCTGCTTACAGTAACCCTGCACACCCAGAGATTACCCCTGCTCAACCACTTATTTAGCGTTTGCCCCTGAGCAACAAAAGCTGCAGGAGAAAAATCAAAGAAATGTGCTGACTGGACATACTTTAAGTTTATGATCACAAACCTCAAGAGGACACTCAATACCACTGATAGTCCCATATTTCTCTAGTTCATTTACTTCTCTACACTTCAAGACAACTATATTTGAAACCTTCTTATTCCTCAAATCTCTAACACCTTCTTCCCAGCATTGTTCCCAGTTATGACCTTGCTACATACTTTAGTGAGAAAGCAGATGCACCCAGATAAACAGATGCACTGTCGCACTGTAACTTCTACCAATTTGCCTACAACTGCACTTGACCAAGGCCAACCCCTTCATTTGAGTCCTACAACCCATCCCCTCCCATAACCTTGTCAAGGACATGGTTATTAAAGTTTTTTCTTATCTTTCCTGTATCATCCATTTCTCCCTCTCTACTAAAACATTCCTATTAGTATAACACAGACTACCATCACTGGCAAAGATTTGCCATTCTTCTCCACTTTGTTCTATGCCCTTGGAGGCTGACTCTGAAGGACTACATCAACTAGACTCCTTTGCCTTCTGACTGGGTTCAGCTAATAGAAAGCACTAGAAGAAAAGAAGAGAGTGAAATTGGGATATTTGTTCCCTCAGCTCCCCACCTGCAGGGTCACCATGGGATGGTTGTCATGGGTTGGCTGTGTCCCTAGAGTGAAAATCCCATCTCTTGTAAAGCAGCCCTCCCGCCCACAGCTCATCCCTAGATTCTCCCCTGGGGTACTGTGCTCTCCTTATGGTCTCACTTACTCTGCTAACCACTTTGTGAATAATCCAAGTTACCAATTTGAGTGTGCTGTCTGGTTACTACCAGGACTCTGACTGATATATTGCTTTTATTTAGAACATCTCATTTGGACCATTCATGTAGTATTCTAGCTACCCCCTCATTTCTCTGCTTCCCTTCATAGTGAAAGTTCTCAAGAATTATCTGTACTCACTATCTCTTCTTACTGTCTTTCAACTCATTCCAAATAGGCTTATTAATTAAAGTCTTACTAAAGTTATCAATTATCTATAGCTTATGAAAGACAATGGTCAATTCTGTCCAAACCTTACAAAATGTCTCAGCAACATCTGACCAGGTGGACTACTCCTTTCTTCTTTAAACACTTTGATCTCTCCTTTGCTAATGCCTTATCCATCTAATTAAATGGCAACAGTATCCATTCAGTTTCCTTTCTTGCCTTTGAGTGCCACATTCAATGTACTGGAACTTTTACTAGCTCTACTCCATAATTTATGAGTCCAAACATTTCTCATTATTTTCATTGCCAAAACTGCTAATCCAAATATCAACTTTTGCTCTAACTACTGCAATGCCTTCCTGACTCCTTTCTCTTGACACTCTACAGACCATTTTCTGCCAAGCATCTAGAGAGATCTTTCTTAACTATAAGTGATCCCTGCTTAAAACACTCAATCACTTTCCATTACAATACAATCAAACTCACATGGGCATATGCAGTCTGATCTCTTATCAACTTAGTGTCTCCTTTCTCCCTAATTCACCAAACTTTAATCACACAAGTCTTATTTTTGGATCTTCCAATTGTGTTCCCTTCTCAGGGCCTTTGTATTGGCTGAAACTTCTGTTAGTTCATACTAACAGTTAGTATGAACTACAGTTGGCTGGCTTTTTCTTCTCCACCTTTGGAAGAGTTCAGACCACCTGTCTGGCAATTTCTTAATTGGGGGTTTCTGCTAATTTCTTAGATTTGATTCAGGTTATGCATTTTGGAAGGGAAAACTCATAATGTGTCCTCAGTGTAGCACATGAACAAGCACGAGGTGTCAGTTTAGTGATTTATTTCAGATAATGAGTGAATCAATTATTACTATGATGGTTGCAAATCTTAATTTTTTAACTTTAAATTTCTTCTACGTTTATTATTACTTCAAATTTTACTGAGTTTTTAAAATTTTTAATTTTTGTGGGTATATTATTTATGTGGGTGTATATATAGGTTATATGAGATATTTTGATAGAGGCATGCAATGTGTAATAATCACATCAGGGTAAATAAAGTATCCATCACCTCAAGCATTTGTTGTGTTTCAAACAATCCAGTTACACTCTTGTAGTTATTTAAAAATGTACAACTAAATTATTTTTTACTATAGCCACCCTGTTGTGCTAGCAAATATTAGGTCTTATTAATTCTATTTTTTTGTACCCATTAACTATCCACCCTTTCCTCTGCCTTCCCCTCAATTATCCTTCCCAGCCTCTGGTAAGCATCCTTCTACTCTCAAGCTCCATTAATTCAATTGTTTTACTCTTTAGCACTCATTGATAAGTAAGAACATGTGCTTCTGGTTTTTCTGCACCTGGCTTATTTCACTTAATAAAATAACCTCCAGTTCCATCCACGTTGTTGCAAATGACAGGATCTCATTTTTTTTTTAAGGCTGAATCGTTTTCTATGGTGTATGTAAACTACATTTTCTCTACCCATTTGTCTAAATGGACACTTGGGTTGCTTCCAAATCTTGGCTATTATGAATAGTGCTGTAATGAAAATGAGAGTGTGGATATTTCTTTGATATATTAATTTCCTTTCTTTTGAATATATACTTAGGAGTGGATCATATTTTTAAAAATAGTGGATCTATTTGTAGTTTTTTGAGGAACCTCCAAACTGTTCTCCATAGAGGCTGTATTAATTTACATTCCCACCAACAGTGTATCAGGGTTCCCTTTCTTCCACATTCTTGCCAGCATTTGTTAATGCCTGTCTTTTGGAGAAAAGTCATTTTGACTGGGGTGACATCATCTCATTGTAGTTTTGACTCGTGTATCTCTGATGATCCATATTGTTGAGTACCTTTTCATATGCCTGTTTGCCATTTATATATCTCTTTTGAGAATTGTCTATTCAAATATTTTTGCCTATTTTTGATAGGATTATTAGATTTTAAGTTATTTTTTCTAGTTATATTTTGATTATTAATCTCTCATCAGGTGGGCGGTCTGCAAAATGTTTTCTCTCATTCTGTGAGTTGTTTCTTCATTTTGTTGATTGTTTTTTTCTGTGCAGAAGCTTTTTAACTTGATGTCATCCCATTTGTCCATGTTTGCTTTGGTTGCCTGTTTCCCGTGGGGTAGAACTCAAGAAGTCTTAGCCCACTCCAACGTCCTGCAGTTTCCTTTTAGTAGTTTCATAGTTTGAGGTCTTTAAGCATTTAATGCATTTTGATTTGATTTTTGTATATGGAAAGATATGGGTCTACTTTCATTTTTCTGCATAGGGATATTGTTTTCCCAGTAGCATTCACTGAAGAGACTGTTCTTTTTCCAAAGCATGTACTTGAAACATATGTCAAAAATGAGTTCACTGTTGATGTCTGGATTTATTTGTGGGTTCTCTCTTCTGTTCCACTGGTCTATATGACTATTCTTACACCATGCTGTTTTGGTTACTATTAAGTCTGTAGTATAATTTGAAGTCTGGTCATGTGATCCCACCAGTTTTATTCTTTTTGCCTAGGAAATCTTTGATTATTCAGGGACTTTGTAGTTCTGTATAAAAAGCTTTGGTTATTCAGGGACTTTGTGGTTCTGTATTAAAAAAATAGAATTGTTTTTTCTATTTCTGTGAAGATCAGTGGTATTTTGATAGGAACACATTTTACTATTAAAAAAGCCTTTCTTTGCTCTTACATTTATTTATATATTTACCTCCCTAGCAATAATGTACTTACTGATTATCAATATGGATATTTAATATCAGTATGGATCAGATACTTATTTTACCTAGTCAGTTATAATTTATTATTGTCACTTTTTAATAATTTGCAATTTAAAAAACTTATTTTAGGCTCAGGGATACATGTGCAGGTTATATAGGCAAACTGTATGCCATGGGGGTTTCGTATACAGATTATTTCATCACCCAGGTAATAAACATAGTACTTGATGGGTCGTTTTTTGATCTTCACTCTCCTTGCACTGTCCACCCTCAAGTAATCACCAGTATCTGTTGTTCCCCTCTTTCTGTCCATGTGTACTCTGTTTAGCTCTCTCTTGTGAGAACATGCAGTATTTGGTTTTCTGTTCCTGCATTAGTTCACTTAGGATAATAGCCTCTAGCTCTGTCCATAATGCTGCCAAGAAAATGATCTCATTCTTTTTATGACTTAATAGCATTCCATGGTGTATATATACCACGTTTTCTTTATCCAGTCTAAAGTCAATGAGCATTTAGGTTAATTTTATGTCTTTCATATCTTTGTTATTGTGAATAGTGCTGCAATAAACATATATGTACGAGTGTCTTTACGGTAGAATACTTTATATTCCTTTGGGTATACACTCAACAATGGAACTGCTGGGTCAAATGGTAGTTCTGTTTTAAGTTCTTTGAGGAACTGCCATGCTGCTTTCCACAATTGCTGAACTAATTCACGTTCCCAATGTGTACAATTGTTCCCTTTTTTTCCACAACCTCACTAGCATCCACTGTCTTTTTACTTTTCTTTTTGAACTTTTATTTTTTAGGTTGAGGGGTGCATATGCAGGTTTGTTATATAGGTAAATTGCATGGTGTGAGGTTTGGTGTATAGATTATTTCATCATCCAGGTAAATAAGCATAGTACCTGACAGGTAGTTTTTCTGATACTCTTCTGCCTCCCATCTTCCATCCTAATACAGGCCCCACTGTGTCTTGTTTTCCTTTTAGGTTTCATATGTTCTTGTTGTTTAGCTCCCACTTACAAAAGAGAGCATACAGTATTTGGTTTTCTGTTTCTGTGTTGGCTTACTGAGGATAATGGTCTCCAACTCCCTCCATGTTGTTGCAAAGGACATGATATAGTTCTTTTTTATGATTACGTGGCATCCCGTGGTATACATTTACCACATTTTCTTTATCCAGTCTACCACTGATGGGCATTTAGATTGATTCCATGTCTTCACTGTTGTGAAAAGTGCTGCAATGAACATACAGGTGACATGCGTCTTTATGGTAGAACAATTTATATTCCCTTGGGTATATACCCAATAATGGGATGGCTGATTCAAATGGTAATTAAGCTTTACACAATGGCTGAACTAATTTACATTATCAGCAGTGTATAAGCATTTCCTTTTCTCTGCAACCTCCCATTTTTTTTGACTTTTTAGTAACAGCCATTCTGACTGGTGTGAGATGTTATCTCATTGAGGTTTTGATTTGCATTTCTCTAATGATCAGCAATGCTGAGCATTTCTTCACATGCTTGTTGGACACACGTATGTCTTCTTTTGAAAAATGTCTGTTCATGTCCTTTGCCCACTTTTTAATGAAGTCATTTGCTTTTGCTTATTAATTTATTTGAGTTCTTTATAGATTCTGGGTATTAGACCTCTGTTGGATGCATAGTTTGCAAATATTTTCTCCTATTCTGCAGGTTGTCTATTTACTGTGTTGATAGTTTCGCCGTGCAGAAGCTCTTTAGTTTAATTAGGTCTCAATCACCAATTTTTGTTTTAGTCACAATTGCTTTTGGCATCTTTGTCATGTAATCTTTGCTAAGGCCTACATCCAGAATGACATTTCCTAGGTTATCTTCTAGGCTTTTTAGACTTTCAGTTTTTATATTAAAGTCTTTGTCTTGAGTTGGTTTTGTATATGGTGAAATAAATGGGTCCACTTTCAATCTTTTACATATAGCTAGCAGGTTATCCCAGCACTATTTATTGAACAGGGAATATTTTCTCTACTGCTTGTTTTTGTAGACTTTATCAAAGATCAGTTGGTTGTAGGTGTGTGTCATTGGTTCTAGGTTATCTATTCTGTTCCATTGGTCTGTGTCTGTTTCTGAACCAGTACCATGCTGTTTTGGTTGCTGTGGCTTGTAGTATAGTTTGAAGTCAGGTAATATAATGCCTCCAGCTTTGTTCTCTCTTTTTTAGGATTGCCTTGGCTAATCAGACCTTTTTTTCATTTTATATTAATTTTAAAAGTTTTTTTTTTCTAATTTTGTGAAGAATGCCATTGGTAGTTTGATTGGAATAGCACTAAATCTCTAAATTGCCTTGGGTAGTAAGGCCACTTTAATGATATTGATTCTTCCTATCCTTGAGCATGGAATGTTTCTCCATTTGTTTGTTCATATATAATTTCTTTGAGCAGGTTTTGTAATTTTCATTGTTAGTGCTCCTTACCTCACTGGTTAGCAATACTTGTAGGTATTTTATTCTTTTTTGTGGCTATTGTGAGTGGAACTGTGTTCATGATTTGGCTCTTAGCTTTGTCACTGATATATGGAAACGCTACTGATTTTTGTATATTGATTTAGTCAACTTTGCTGAAATTGTTCTTCAGGTCTAGGAGCTTTTAGGCAGAGGATACAGGGTTTTCTAGGTATAGAATAATGTCTTCAAATATTTGACTTCTTCTCTTCCTATTTGGATGCCTTCTTTTTCTTTCTCTTGCCTGCTCTGGCTAGGACTTCCAGTAATACATTGAATAGGAGTGGTGAAAGTGGGCATCCTTGTCCTGTGCTGGTTCTCAAGAGGAACACTTATAGCATTTGCTCATTCAATATGATGTTGGCTGTGGGTTTGTCACAGATGATTCCTATTATTTTGAGGTATGTTCCTTCAATGCCTAGTTGTTGAGGGTTTTTAACATGTAGGGAAGCTGAATTTTATCAAAAGCCTTTTCTGCATCTATTGAGATCTTCATGTGGTTTTCATGTGTTTGTGATGAATCACATTTACTCATATGTGTAGGCTGAACCAACCTTGTATCCTAGAGATAATGCTTAATTGATCATGGTGGATAGCTTGTTGATGTGCCGTTAGATTCAGTTTGCTACTATTTTGTTGAGGACTTTTGCATCAATGTTCATCAAGGATACTGGCCTGAAGTTTTCTTTTTGTATGTGTGTGTGTCTGCCACACACAAAAGATGATTATCAAGATGATGCTGGCCTTGCAGAATGAGTTAGGGAAGAGTCTCTCCTCAAGTTTTTGGAATAGTTTCAGTAGAAATGGTGCCAGCTTATTTGTACATCTGGTAGAATTTGGCTGTGAACTCATCTTGTTCTGGGCTTTATGGGGGGTTGGTAAGCTCTTTCTTATTGATTCCATTTCCGAGCTCATTATTGGTCTGTTCAGGGTTTCCATTACTTCACGGTTTCATCTTGGGAGGTTGTATGTTTCCAGGAATTTTTCCATTTCTTCTAGGTTTTCTAGTTTGTGTGCATAGGGGTGTTCATAGTGGTCTCTGGGGATTTTTGCATTTGTGTGGGGTAAAAGGTAATGTCCCCTTTGTTATTTCTGATTGTGTTTATTTGGATTTTCTGTTTTTCTTTATTACCCTAGCTAGTGGTCTATTAATCTTAGTCTTTCAAAAAACCAAATGCTGAATTTGTTGATCGTTTGTATCATCTTTTTATGTCTCAATTTCCTTCGGTTCAACTCTGATGTTGGTTATGTCTTGTCTTCTGCTACCTTTGGGGTTAGTTTGTGTTTGTGTCTATAGATCTTCTAGGTGTGATATTATGTTAACTTGAGATCTTTCTAACATTTTGATGTAGGCACTTAGCTCCATAAACTCTCCTTTCATGCTGCTTTAGCTGGGTCCCAGACATTCTGATATGTTGTATCTTTGTCCTCATTAGTTTGAACAAATTTCTTGATTTCTGCCTTAATTTCACTGCTTACCTAAAAGTCATCCAGGAGCAGATTGTTTAATTTCCTTATAACTGTATGCTTTTGAGTGTTTTTCTCAGAATGGATTTCTATTTTTATTGTGCTATGAATTCATTTTTTAAAAGTTTGCTGAGAACTGTTTTATGGTTCATTGTGTGGTCAATATTAAAGTATGTGTCATGTGCAGCTCAGAAGAATGTGTATTCTGTTGTTTTGGGGTGGAGAGTTCTGTAGATATCTGTTAGGTCCATTTGGTCAAATGACAAGTTCAGGTCCCATGTATCTTTGTTAGATTGTCCCTCAAACATCTAATACTGTTGGTGGGGTGTTGAAGTCTTCCACTATTATTGTGTGGTTATCTAAGTCTCCTTGAGATCTCTAAAGAACTTCCTTTATAAATCTAGGTGCTCCTGTATTAGGTACATATATATTTGGGATACTTAAGTCTTCTTGCTGAACTGAACTCTGTACCATCATGTAATGCTCTTGTCTTTTTTGATAGTTGTTGGTTTAAAAAGTCTGTTTAGTCTGAAATTGCAATACCAACCCCTCCTCTTTTTTCTTTTCATTTTTCTCACTAGAGCTTTCTCCATTGCTTTACTTTGAGCCTATGGAAGTCACTGTATGTGAGATGGGTCTCTTGAAGATAGCATATAGTTTGGTCTTTCTTCTTTATCCAATTTGCCACTCTGTGCCTTTATGTGGGCATTAGTCTTTTTACATTCCTGTAATCATGTTGTTAAGCTGGTTATTATGCAGAATTGGTTGTGTGGTTGCTTTATAGTGTCAGTGGTTTATGTGCTTAAGTATGTTTTTGTACTGGCTGGTAACAGTCTTTCCTTTCCATATTTAGCACTCCCTTAAGGATCTCTTGTAAGGCAGGTTTGGTGGTAACGAATTCCTTTAGCATTTACTTATCAGAAAATTATCTTATTTCTCCTTCGATTATGAAGCTTAGTTTGGCTGTATATGAAATTCTTGGCTGGAATATGTTTTTGTTAATAATGCTGAATATAGGCTCTCAATCTCTTCTGTATTGTAGGGTCTCTGCTCAAAGGTCTGCTGTTAGCCTGATAGGGTTCCCACTGGAGGTGATCTGCTCCTTCTCTCTAATTGCCTTTAACATTTTTTCATTCATTTTGACTTTGGAGAATCTGAGGACTGTGTGTCTTAGGGATGGTCATCTTGTATATTGCAGGAGTTCTCTGAATATCCTGAATTTGAATGTTGGCCTCTTTAGTGAAGTTGAGGAAATTTTCATGGATGATATACTCAAATAAGTTTTCCAAATGGCTTGCTTTATCTTCCTCTCTTTCCAAGATGTCGTTGAGTTGCAGATTTGGTCTCTTTACATAATCCCATATTTCCTGGAGGCTTTGTTAAGTCTTTCTTTAGCTTGGTCAATTCTGCTGTTAACATTTGCAACTGCATTCTATTTTTTTTTTTTTTTTTTGAGATAGTGTCTAACACTGTTGTTCAGGCTGCAGTGCGGTTGCACAATCATAGCCCACTGCAGTTTTGAACTCCTGGGCTCAAGTGATCCTCCCACTATAGCCTCCCAAGTACCTGGAACTATAAGCATGTACCACCACACCCAGTTAACTTTTAAAAACTTGTAGAGATAGGGGAAAATTTGTGAAGTGAGTTTTTCAGCTCTGTCAGACAGTTTCATTCTTTCTTAAAACAGCTATTTCATCTTTAATCTTCTGTATCATTTTATTGTATTCTTTAGATTCCTTATATTGGGCTTCTACTTTCTCCTGAATCTTAATGATCTTTGTTCCTATCCATATTCTGAATTCTATTTCTGTCATTTCAGCCTGGTTAAGACCTAATGCTGGGGAACTAGCGCAGTCATTAGGAGGTGAGAAGACACTGGCTTTTTGATTTGCCGGAGTTCTCATGCTGCTTCTTTCTCATCTGAGTGAGTTGACATTCCTTCAGTTTCTGGAGTTGTTATCCTTTGAATGGGATTTTGTTTTTGCTTATATCTTCTTTGATGCACTTGTGGGTTTGATTGTGGTATAAAGAGGGTTCAGTTGAATGGCTTTGTTTCTGGAAAATTGTAGTGGGCCAAGGCTCAGCTTAGCACTCCTGGGCTGCATACACTGAGCCCTTGGCTTTGTTCTCTGGCCCCTCAAGGTTAGGAACCTATTGTGCCAAAAGGGCTGAGGTCTTCTTGGCCCACTGACAATAACTCTGATGGGTGGTGCCTGAAAAAAAACTTCATTGGGGTGGTGGTAGTTGGATCTGTGCTTGCTTGCATGTGCCAGCAGCCACTCAGAGCTGTGTGGTGGGATGCATACACATCAGCCGGGGCAAGGTACTAGTGGAAGCAGGCTTGTGGCCTTGCTGCATGCTCTTGAGCTGGCAGTAGTAGTAGTACAGTATGTGTGGGGTGCTGGTGGGGGCAAGGATGCCGGCCTCTGTGCACATGCATTTGTACCAGCAGTGGTGGCAGCATGGGAGTAGAGGGTGTGAGTTGCTAGTGTCCATATGCACGTTTGCAGCAGCAATTGTGGCATGATTGGGCACCTGCATGCCAGTGGGGGAAGCAGAGTGTACTCATGCAGTAGTAGCATGGTGGGGTGCACACACCTACTGATGCAGTAGAAAGAAGTGAGGTCCCCTCACCCACAAACCTTGGAAAAGTGGTGGGAAGGTGACTACGGACAAATTCATGCTGGCAAAGCAGTGCAGGGGAGGTGGTTATGGAGGAAGGTTGCAGGTAGGGTGGTGTGTGTTGGTGGTGGCCACTCTGCTGGACTCTATGACGGTCAAGAGTGGTCTGCTGGTGAAAGACCTGTGCCCCAGGAAGTAACCTGGTTAGGCATAGAGGGTGCACTGCAAGTCAATGTGGCCAGGCTGGGCACCATCTCACAGGCAAGGCTGCCCTACTCTCTCCAGGTCTTGACAGTCATCTCAAGGGTAAAGTCTCCTAGAGGAGCATGGTGGGTCTTGACAGATGGGCATCCCTGGCCATGCTCCACTGCAGATGTTCCCATACCAAACCATCTGGGCTCCACACAGGCTGGAGTTCTGTCACTACCACCTGTGTAAGCAACTCTCCTGCTAGCTCAAGTGTCCATGGGGGTCATGGACTCTCCTGTTGCCAGGATTCTGAAGGTCCGTGGCAAGAGCAGGCTGCTTCTTGCCTGTTCAACTCACCCTTTCCACAGGAGTTGCTGGGGGTCATGAATGAGTTCCAGTACTTGGTAGCCCCACCCAGGTTTCCCAGCTCCTTCTCCCTTCAGCCCAGCATCTATGTCCTTCATCTGTCTAATCTCAATGCCTTCTCTCTGAAGATCTGCTTAGAGTGTGCCAGTCTTCCTGATGTCCAGTCTCTGGGTGGCAGATGTTCCTCCTGGATGCATCTAGTTGGCCATCTTGGCTGCACATCTCCATTATTGTTTCTTTAACAGCCCTTTAAGACTAGCTTCCTTCACTTAGCAATATGTATTTAATGTTTCTCGATGTCTTTTACGTCCATTTGGTATCTCATTTCTTCTTATCACTGAATAATTTCCATAATATGGAATGTACCACAGTTTATCCCTTCACATATGGAGGGACATTTTTGGTAATTAATAAGGCTGCTATAACCATTTGTGTGCAGGTTTTTGAGTGAACATAAATTTTTAACTCATTTGGGTAAATATGTATGAGTATAAGTGCAGGATCATATGGTAAGTCTGTTTAGCACTGGAAAAAAAATACAACGTATCAAAATTTGTGGGACATAACAAAAGCAGTGTTGAGAGGGCAATGTATAGCACTGAATGAATATATTAGCAAAAAAAATCTAACGTTAATCATTTAAGTGCCCACCTTAGGAAATTAAATACAAGGTAAGCAGAAGACAAGAAATATCAAAATTAGAGAAGTCAATGAAACTGAAAAAAGGGAATAGAGAAAATCAACATGACCAAATTATAATTTTTTTATTGCATTTTCGGTTTTGGGGTACATGTAAAGAACATGCAAGATTGATGCATAGGTACACACATGGCAGCGTGACTGGCTGCCTTCCTCCCCTTCACTTATATCTAGCATTTCTTGAAGAGATCAATAAAAGTGATAAATCTCTAGCAAGACTAATCACAAAAGAAAGTGAGAAAACACGAAACTAAATGAAAGATCATTCTCACGGTGATTCTATGGACATTAAAAGGATAATATAGGACTATTATGAGTAACTTTATGCTCATAAATTTCATAACCTAGATATGTTACTGAAAAACTGCATCTACCAAAATTAATATAAGGAGAAACAGATACTCTGAATAAGCCTGTGTCTATTAAAGGTACCAAATCAGTAATTGTTAACCTTCTAAAACAAAAAACACCAGGTCAGATGGCTTTAATGGTAAATTCTACCAAATATTTAAGAAATAAATGATACTAATTCTTTACAATTTCTTCCAGAAAACAGAAGCAGAGAGAATAAATTCTAAGTCATTCTGTGAGGCCAGCATTACCCTAATACTCAAACCAGAGAAAGATATTACAAGAAAGGAAAATTATAGGCCAATACCTCTCATGAACATAGATGCAAAAAATCCTCAACAAAATATTAGCAAATTGAACCAAAAATGTACAAAAATTATACAACACAACCAAGTGGGATTTATTTCAGTTTATGCAAATCTAGTTCAACATTTGAAAATCAAGTAATTCATCACATCAACAAGCTAAAAAAAAAAATCATGTGATCATATCAATAATGCAAAAGAAGCATCTGATGAAATCCAACACCCATTCATGATAAAAATTATCAGCAAACAAGAAATAGAAGCGAACTTTCTCAACTTGATAAAGAACATCTATTAAAAAACCTACAGCTAACATCATAATTAATAGTGAGATACTAGATGTTCCAGGTTCATTTTGTACTTTCCCCGCCTTGGTCTTAGAATTAGCCATTTCTCTAGGGAGCTATGTTTTTTTTTTTTTTTTAGTTTGAAATGGTATTTAGAAACCAAGATAAGTACAGTGAAGTACTTATTGCTACATTGCTACTGGCACATTATTGCTGTAGGCCCTTTCAGTGCACAGGACTAGAACATACACACTTGCATGCACACACATATATCTACATCTATTAAAAACCATGAGATCATTACAATGCCTCCAACTCAAATTTAATTCCCAGAATTGTTTTTAGCCTCCCTCATCCCATATTTGTATCTCCCTTTTCTAAAATGGGAAACCTGACTCCCAGAAACATTGATATATTTACTTATTTGTTTAGTTCAACAATACATAGAATGTAATTTCAGAATTATTTGTCTATAACACTGAGGGGGGAAAAATCCCAAACTACTAAGAAAAGTTAAAGATCTAGGATTACATAAAGTACTATGTATAAAGTTTTTCAGTCAAGGTTTTGAAAATATGATTATAGTATTCATTCAAAATAGAGTTAATTATTTTCTGTCTGTATTTCACTTTAGGGGTTTTCCCCTCATGTCTGTAGATTCAATTTTTTAATGTATATAAAACTTTAATATTTCAAGTCAAAAGAACTCAGAGAGGACTGGTCCATGCTGGGGTAGGCTGAGTGGCTGTCATGTGTGTTATGCCATGGGGCCTCATGCCAACCATGGCCAAGCTCTTGGTGCACAGGTAGCATGGTGTGTGCTCCAACTGTAGCTGTGTCAGCATGTTATGATGGAATCCAGTACTAGTCTGGCTACCAGAATCCTCAACAGTAAAGAGAAATACTCAAGGCTCTGCAGCACAGATGATGGCTACATTGGTCTTTAGTCTACAGAAAGCCCTCCTGGCCAGTCTTGGTTGATACCTATAATCCCAAGGGTTTGGGAGGCCAAGCAGGAGGACTGCTTGAGGCCAGGAGTCCAAGACCAGCCTGAGCAAACATATAATTATCTTATACCTTGTACCTTCAAGTTCCAGTGGAAGACCTTGGTAAAATAAAGTATCAGAGTATGTCCATCTGCAATAT
This sequence comes from Callithrix jacchus, assembly GCF_049354715.1. Classification (NCBI taxonomy): domain Eukaryota; kingdom Metazoa; phylum Chordata; class Mammalia; order Primates; family Cebidae; genus Callithrix; species Callithrix jacchus. The sequence goes on along the minus strand of NC_133513.1, from coordinate 84,257,848 downwards.
TTTTTATTTGCTTTCTTACTGACAGAAACCAGGAATATTTTAAGCCACAGAGTAAGTGTTCAAAATGTGAACACTTTCTCTGTTTACCAATCCTTGGCCAGCTCTGGTTTGGTTCACCAATAGTTTGTTCAGCATATAACTTGGGTCATTCTGGCCTTTGTAGATTAAGATGTTCTGTATATGTCATCCCTTTAAGAATTGGACTTTTGGCTGTTTCCTAATAAAAAAGGTAGGTAAGTGGTTATTATTGAGAATTTATACCCTATTGCTAGCAAATTTGTATTATGATCTTGTCTGCTAAAGATCATAGACTCAGCCTGAATCCCTTGAGGACTAGATTGCCTTAGGTTGATTCTATTTCCTAGTTTGCAAAAAATGACTTAGATTCAAAAGAAATTCAAATTAAAAAAAAAAATTAAGTTCAGAGAAATGTACTTAGGAATGGAATTATTGGGTTACAGAATATGCATATGGTTAGTGTTAGATCATGCCAAATACTTTTCCCAAAGTGGTTGTACCAATTTATGCTTACATGATCAAGGGATGAAAGTTCCAACTGTTCCACAATATTGCCAATACATGGTAAAGTTTTTGAATAATTTTATTAATTTTGACAGATGTGTAATGTTATTTTCATTTCTTTAATGACAAAGGATGTTTATATTTAATAGTGAAGTACTTAGGGCCAGGCACAGTGGCTCATGCCTGTAATCCCAGCACTTTGGGAGACCGAGGTGGGTGGATCACCTGAGGTCAGGAGTTCGAGACCAGCCTGACAAATACGGTGAAACCCCGTCTCTGAAAAAAAAAAATAGTAAAGTACTCATATTGGGAATAAGACAAAGAGGTCTGCTATTACTACTTTTATTCACAATTGTGAAAGAGGTCCCAGTCAATGCAAATACATGCATACATCCATATAAGACACAAGAATTAGGAGATAAAACTCTCCTTTTTAACAAATGACAAGACTGTATACATAGAAAATCCAAGTTAATTTACGGAGGTATTATTAGAATTAATGGATGAAGACAGCAAAGTTAATGGACTCCTGAATACAGGTTTGAATTGTGCAAGCCCACTTATGTACAGATTTTCTTTTACCTCTGCCACCTGAGACAGAAAGACCAACTCCTCCTCTTCCTCAGCCTACTCAGTAAGGATCAAGACCTTTAAAACAGTCCACTCCTACTTAATAGATAATAAATATCTTTTCTGTTCCTTATAATTTTCTTAATAACACTGCCTTTTCCTTAGCTTAATTTATTGTAAGAATACAGTATCTATGTAACATATAAAATATATGTTAACTGTTTATGCTATCAGTAAAACTTCTGGTCAACAATAGGCTATTATTGTTTCTGGGGAGTCAAAAGTTATACACCGATTTTTTTTTACTGCATGGGGGTTAGCACCCCAAATCCTCACATTGTTCAAGGGTCAACTGTATTCAGATAAAGTTAAAGATATGAAAGCAGTTCCATATATTAGTCACAATTGGAAAATGAAATTATAACAGCATCAAAAAACATGAAGTAACTAGAAATAAATGTAATGAGAAATGTGTAACACTTCCACCCAGAAAACTATAAAACATTACGAAGAGAAATTAAAGAAGACCTAGGTACCTAAAGGGATACAGTATGCTTATGGATTGAAAAGATGTCAGATTTTCACAAATTGATCTATAGCGGTAGGGTTCTCAAAATATGGTCCCTGGGTCAGAAGCATCAACATATCCTAAGAACTTCATTTTACAAATGAAAATTCTTGGGCTTCACCCAAGACCTACTGAATCTAAAATTCTGAATTTTAACAAGTCCTTCTTGAGATTCTGATAGAGGCTAATGTTTAAGAAACACTGATATACAGATTCAGCGCAATTCCAGTGTAATTAAATAACTTATCTCCTTTTGCTGAGTAAGTAAAGCATGATTTTAGCACGTCTTTCTTAAAAATGATTGGATAGAAAAGTATTTGCTGCTTATTTCATAGTTAAAAAATAAAAGAATAAAATAATCTAACTTTTTGAGAATTCCAGCCACATTTACTATAAAATTGCATCAGAATTTCTAAGGTAATTATGTTATAAGGTGATTTTTACAATATTTGTGTGGTTGCTTTTGAAATACAGAAGAGACAAAGAATTATACTACTTGCATGTCATAATACTTACAGTATTAATTAAGGTATCATATACAGCATTCACAAATTTAGCATTAATCCCAGAGTCTTCAATGGTATTAAATGAGGCAGTAGCATCTTTCTGCAAATTCAATTTAAGATTTAAGTATATTCAACATTTTAAAGACTATTCTTACTAATATTTGAACCGTACTATTCCTTCATAATTTCTACTATTTTTTAGTCTGATAATTAAAGAGAACTGTTAGACAAAACTTCTGAAAATAAAAAGAAATGTATAAAGATTATTTTAATAACTTTCTTTTTAAAAACTGAAAGAATGGAGTTAAACATTAACAACAGAGCAAGTAAAAACAATATTTAAGGGCTGGATGCAGTGGCTTACACCTGTAATCTGAGCACTTTGGGAGGCCAAGGTGGGAGGATCACCTGAGACCAGGAGTTTGAGACCAGCCTGGCCAACATGGTGAAACCCCGTTTCTACTACAAATAGAACAATTAGCCAAGTGTGGTGGTAGGCACCTGCAATCCCAGATACTCAGGAGCCTGAGGCATGAGAATTGCTTGATTCTGGGAGGTGGAGGCTGCAGTGAGCTGAGATTGTGCCACTGCATTCCAGCCTGGGCAACAACAGAATGAGACTCCATCTCAAAACAAAACAAAAAACCCTCCTAAAAAAACCCATGTACTTATACAATATTTGTAATATTACATAATTGTATACACTGTATAATTTCTGAAATCAATATATATGCATGTAGAAAATGAGGTAAATTTATTGTACCTTTTCGGAAAATTGAAAACTAAAAGTGAAATGAGAAACGCGTTTTATGTATAATTACCTTAAATGCAGCATTTAATTCTGGGAAAGAATCAAACGTTGTTAGATAAAAATCATGTACTGCTTTCCAATCTCCTGATGACTTAACTTTTTCTACATCTTCCCTAAAATAAAAACATACATTAACCATATTTATATATAGACATATTCAGATAAATTATCATTACCTTTTAATAAGTGTCACCAAACATGCAATACAAAATACTGAAACCAAATAAAGAAATATGTCCCAGTTAGTTAATATAGTTTATGGATTTATAATTCTTAATTGGATTAAGATACTAATCCAGCTTCAACTTTCCTATTTATTTTTTAAAAAAGATAATTCTTAACAAGTCTCTTTCAATGATCATTCTTTCCTTCCCTTCATAGCTAAACTCCTGGAGACTTTGTTTACATTCCGTCTTTATCATTCCCACTTAGTCCTCAAATACGCATTTGGATTTTTTTGAATGGTGACATAACTTCTATAGTATGTGTCACATCATAAATGAACTCTTATTTTTTAAAATGGTAAGTCTATTATTTAATTGCTACTTTTATCTCTTTTTGCCTATTTTTATTCACAGACTCTTACTTAATATTTCCTTTATTTTGCTGCAGCCTATCTAACTCTTACCTGTTATTCATACATTTATTTTCTTTCACCTTCAACTTGAGACATCTAGTCTTTTGAATCTCTACTCTTGGCTAATACGTTATAAAGATCATGAAGTTAAATTAATTTCTCAAATAAAGACATTAAATTATATGAAGTGCTGACATGCAGATGACTATACATTTACATAGTAAGTTGAAACTTACTGAAAGTCTTTCATAGTTTTGGGCTGGATAGGAAGAATACATTCTGGAAGGACTGGGGCCTTCACTTCGGATGATGATGCATCCATAGAGATACGCTGTTTTTGTCTAACATCAAGGCTAATTGATGGTTGGTCTCTCACTGTGAAGTATAAAAACACATTCAAAATAATGAATCATTAAACTTTTCCAAATTATAAAACACAAGATTAATTGAACATGAACAGAACACAAATGAATTATTTTGTATTACATTCACTTTGAGATTAAAGAAAAGCCAACCATAGTGAAGGGCACTTACTGGAGGGCTTATTCGCCCACTTCCCCACTTCATTCACAACACATATTAGGCTGTATCTTAACATTGATGTGTATAGTTAATATAGAGCTTCTTCCCTTTTCCCCTTCCCTCTCAAAATTGTCTGTCAATGTAATTAGCATTTCTTTCTTCTCCTCTCTTCCCAAAAGTCACCTTTCAGGGATTATTTCAATAAGGCTCAATGTTTTTAATGTTTATTAGCTTTTTGAATACAGTCCCTATTATTATAAGTCACACATTGCTTAATGATAAAGACACATTCTGAGAAACATGCCAGTAGGTGATTCTGTCACTATGTGAACATCATACAATGTACTTACACAAACCTAGATGGTATAGCTTACTATACACCAAGGGTATATGGTATAGCTTATTGCTCCCAGGCTACATATCTGTATAGCATTTTACTGTACTTAATACTGTAGGCAACTGTAATATAATGATAAGCATTTGTTTATTTAAACACATGTAAACACAGAAAAGGTATGGTTAAAATGTTATTACAATCTAGGGGACCACTGTCATGTATGTGGTCTATCCTTGACTGAAACGTCATGACTGTATATGCACTTATGTCCTCTATAAGTCTTATAATTTTGATTTATGAAAACAGAAAAGTATTTGAAACATTATTAGATTATTCTGTTTATATAATTTTGTCATTTGAAGAATGTTATATGAAAGAAATCACACCTATGTAACCTTTTCATATTGGTTTTGTTTTACTCAGCATAATTTTCTGGAGATTCATCCAAGTTGTTGCATATACAGATAGTTCATTCCTTTTTATTGTTTAATAGTATTCCACTATATGGTGTACCATGGCTTATTTAACTCTTCAACCATTGAAGGACATCTGTTTTTAGGTTATTGTAGATAAAGCTGCTAGAAACATTTGTGTAGAGGTTATTGGGTGAAAGAAGTCTTCATTTCTTTGAGGTAAATGTATGGCAGTTACATGTTTAGTTTTTTAACACACTGCCAAACTTGTTTTTCAGAGTGGCTGTACCATTTTACATTCCTACCAGCAATATATTAGTGATCCAGTTTCTCTATATCGTCACCAGCATTTGGTATTGTCACTATTTTTTATAGTTGTGTAATATTACTGTGTGCTTTTAATTCTCATTTTCCTAATGGTTAATCATGTTGAACATCTTTTAATGTGCTTAGTGTTCATATACCCTCTTCAGTGAAATGTCTCTTTACATCTTTTGTCTGTGTTTTAACTGGATTACTTACTTTTTTGCTGTTAAGTACTGAAAGTTCCTTATATAGTCTAGATAATAGTTCCTTGTCATATGTAAGTAGTTTGCATATGTTTTCTCTCACTTTGTAGCCTGTCTTTTCATCCTCTGCACAGGGTCTTTCTCAGAGCAAAATGGTTAAGTTTTGATGAAGACAAATTTATAAATTTTTCTTTTATGGATTATATTTTTGGTGTCAAGTCTTAAGAACTCTTTTCTAGCCCTAGAGGCCAAAGATTTTTTTTTTTTAATTTTTTATTGGATTTTAGGTTTTGGGGTACATGAGCAGAGCATGCAAGACAGTTGCGTAGGTACACACATGGCAGTGTGCTTTGCTTTCCTTCTCCCCTTCACCCACATTTGGCGTTTCTCCCCAGGCTATTCCTCCCCACCTCCCCCTCCCACTGGCCCTCCCCTTTTCCCCCCAATAGAGCCCAGTGTTTAGTACTCCCCTTTCTGTGTCCATGTGTTCTCATTTTTCATCACCCGCCTATGAGTGAGAATATGCGGTGTTTCATTTTCTGTTCTTGTGTCAGTTTGCTGAGGATGACGTTGTCCAGATTCATCCATGTCCCTACAAATGACACAAACTCATCATTTCTGATTGCTGCATAATATTCCATGGTGTATATGTGCCACATTTTTCCAATCCAGTCTATTATCAATGGGCATTTGGGTTGATTCCAGGTCTTTGCTATTGTAAACAGTGCTGCAATGAACATTCGTGTACATGTGTCCTTATAGTAGAATGATTTATAGTCTTTTGGATATATACCCAGTAATGGGATTGCTGGGTCAAATGGAATTTCTATTTCTAAGGCCTTGAGGAATCGCCACAGTCTTCCACAATGGTTGAACTAATTTACACTCCCACCAACAGTGTAGAAGTGTTCCTTTTTCTCCACATCCTCTCCAGCATCTGTTGTCTCCAGATTTTTTAATGATCACCATTCTAACTGGCGTGAGATGGTATCTCAATGTGGTTTTGATTTGCATCTCTCTGATGACCAGTGACGATGAGCATTTTTTCATATGATTGTTGGCCTCATATATGTCTTCTTTTGTAAAGTGTCTGTTCATATCCTTTGTCCACTTTTGAATGGGCTTGTTTTTTTCCTGTAAATCCGTTTGAGTTCTTTGTAAATTCTGGATATCAGCCCTTTGTCAGATGGGTAAACTGCAAAAATTTTTTCCCATTCTGTTGGTTGCTGATTCACTCTAGTGACTGTTTCTTTTGCCATGCAGAAGCTGTGGAGTTTGATTAGGTCCCATTTGTCTATTTTGGCTTTTGTTGCCAATGCTTTTGGTGTTTTGTTCATGAAGTCCTTGCCTACTCCTATGTCCTGGATAGTTTTGCCTAGATTTTCTTCTAGGGTTTTTATGGTGCCAGGTCTTATGTTTAAGTCTTTAATCCATCTGGAGTTAATTTTAGTGTAAGGCGTCAGGAAGGGGTCCAGTTTCTGCTTTCTGCACATGGCTAGCCAGTTTTCCCAACACCATTTGTTAAACAGGGGATCCTTTCCCCATTGCTTGTTTTTGTCAGGTTTATCAAAGATTGTATAGTTGTAGATATGTTGTGTTTCCTCTGGTGCCTCTGTTTTGTTCCATTGGTCTATATCTCTGTTTTGGTACCAGTACCATGCTGTTTTGATTACTGTAGTCTTGTAGTATAGTTTGAAATCCGGTAGTGTGATGCCCCCCACTGTGTTCTTTTTGCTTAGAATTGACTTGGCTACGCGGGCTCTCTTTTGGTTCCATATGAAGTTCATGGTGGTTTTTCCAGTTCTGTAAAGAAAGTCAATGGTAGCTTGATGGGGATAGCGTTGATTCTGTAAATTACTTTGGGCAGTATAGCCATTTTCACGATATTAATTCTTCCTAACCATGAACATGGAATGTTTCTCCATCTGTTTATGTCCTCCCTGATTTTGTTGAGCAGTGGTTTGTAGTTCTCCTTGAAGAGATCCCTTACGTTCCTTGTGAGTTGTATTCCAAGGTATTTTATTCTTTTTGTAGCAATTGTGAATGGCAGTTTGTTCTTGATTTGGCTTTCTTTAAGTCTGTTATTGGTGTAGACGAATGCTTGTGATTTTTGCACATTGATTTTATATCCTGAGACTTTGCTGAAGTTGCTTATCAGTTTCAGGAGTTTTTGGGCTGAGGCGATGGGGTCTTCTAGGTATACTATCATGTCGTCTGCAAATAGAGACAATTTGGCTTCCACCTTTCCTATTTGAATACCCTTTATTTCTTTTTCTTGCCTGATTGCTCTGGCTAGAACTTCCAGTACTATATTGAATAGGAGTGGTGAGAGAGGGCATCCTTGTCTAGTGCCGGATTTCAAAGGGAATGCTTCCAGTTTTTGCCCATTCAGTATGATATTGGCTGTTGGTTTGTCATAAATAGCTTTTATTACTTTGAGATACATTCCATCGATACCGAGTTTATTGAGGGTTTTTAGCATAAAGGGCTGTTGAATTTTGTCAAATGCCTTCTCTGCGTCAATTGAGATAATCATGTGGTTTTTGTCCTTGGTTCTGTTTATGTGGTGAATTACGTTTATAGACTTGCGTATGTTGAACCAGCCTTGCATCCCCGGGATGAATCCTACTGGATCATGGTGAATAAGTTTTTTGATTTGCTGTTGCAATCGGCTTGCCAATATTTTATTGAAGATTTTTGCATCTATGTTCATCATGGATATTGGCCTGAAGTTTTCTTTTCTTGTTGGGTCTCTGCCGGGTTTTGGTATCAGAATGATGTTGGTCTCGTAAAATGATTTGGGAAGGCTTCCCTCTTTTTGGATTGTTTGAAATAGTTTTAGAAGGAATGGTACCAGCTCCTCTTTGTGTGTCTGATAAAATTCGGCTGTGAATCCATCTGGACCTGGGCTTTTTTTGAGTGGTAGGCTCTTAATTGCTGCCTCAACTTCAGACCTTGTTATTGGTCTATTCATAGTTTCAGCTTCCTCCTGGTTTAGGCTTGGGAGGACACAGGAGTCCAGGAATTTATCCATTTCTTCCAGGTTTACTAGTTTATGTGCATAGAGTTGTTTGTAATATTCTCTGATGATGGTTTGAATTTCTGTGGAATCTGTGGTGATTTCCCCTTTATCATTTTTTATTGCATCTATTTGGTTGTTCTCTCTTTTCTTTTTAATCAATCTGGCTAGTGGTCTGTCTATTTTGTTGATCTTTTCAAAAAACCAGCTCTTGGATTTATTGATTTTTTGAAGCGTTTTTCGTGTCTCAATCTCTTTCAGTTCAGCTCTGATCTTAGTTATTTCTTGTCTTCTGCTGTGTTTTGAGTTTTTTTATCTTGCTCCTCTAGCTCTTTCAATTTTGACGATAGGTTGTCAATTTTGGATCTCTCCATTCTCCTCATATGGGCACTTATTGCTATATACTTTCCTCTAGAGACTGCTTTAAATGTTTCCCAGAGGTTCTGGCATGTTGTGTCTTCGTTCTCATTGGTTTCGAAGAACTTCTTTATTTCTGTCTTCATTTCATTGTTTACCCAGTCAACATTCAAGAGCCAGTTGTTCAGTTTCCATAAGATTTTTTACTTACAGTTTTATTTTTTTCTAAAAGTCCAATCATTTTACATTTAAGTCAATTATCCATTTTAACTTAATATTTGTATTAAGGTGTGAGTTTTGGGTTAGTGTTTATTATTTTTTGTCTATAGATATCCAATCACTCTGGCGCCATTTATTAAAAAGGCTATGTTTCCTCCACTGAATTGCATTTGCACTTTTGTCAAATTACAACTGGGCATATTTGTGTGGGTCTATTTCTGGGCCCTCTATTCCGTTCTACCAATCTTTGTATCTCTCCCTCCACTAGTATCTCAGTATGATTATTGTAGCTATATAACAAAAATCAGGTAGACTGATTCTCTTAACTCGATTCTCTAAAAGAACAGTTTTAGCCATTCTAGTTCTTCTGCCTTTCCAAGTAAATGTGAAAACAATCTTATTTATATCAACAAAAACAAACAAAAAACTTATGGGAATTTTCATAGGAATTGCATGAAATTTGTGTATGAATTTGGGGAGAACTGGCATCTTTACTACAGTAAGTATTCTAATCCATGAAGACGGTATGCCTTTGCACTTACTGACATCTTAACTTTTTTCATCAGCATGGTATAATTCTAAGCCTACATATTCTGTAATGTTTGCTAGATTTAAAACTTTTTCTTTTTAAGTCATTACAAATGACATGCATTTTTATTTTAATGTCCACGTGTTCACTGTTAACATAAAGAAATATAACTGATTTTGTGTTTATCTTGAATTCTTCAACCTTACTGAACTCACTTATTGATTCTAGGAAGGTTTTTTGGGGGAGATTTTATGGGATTTTTTTTTTTCATAGACAGTCACATCATCTGCAAACAAGGACAGTCTCATTTCTTATTTTCTAATCTACATTTTAAAAAAAGTCTTCTGCCTTTTGCATTGGCCAGAATTTAGAGCACTGAGTTGAGTAAGAGTAAGAGCAAACATACTTGCATTATTCCCACTCTTAAAAGAGAAAGCACTAAGTCTTGCCATTAAGAAAAAGGGTAAGCTTTATCAATATAAGGGTACTCCCTTTGATTCTTAGTATGTTGAATAAGAGTGCTAAGAGCAGACATCCTTGCCTTGTTCCTGACCTTTAGGTAAAAGCATTCAGTCTTTTCACATTTATAGAAAATGTTAACTGCAGGATTTTTCTAGATGCCGTTTATCAAGTAAAGAAAAATATTCTCTTATTTTTCTGGGAGTTTGAATTTTTTCATCATGAACAGGTGTTGGATTTTTGTCAAATGATTTTACTGCATGGAATCATTCCCAAATATGTTAGTATGGTGGATTACACTAATTGCCGGGAATGACCTTTCAGTCATGATGTGTAACTTTTCATACATTGCTGAATTTTATTTGCTAATATTTTGTTAAGAATTTCTGCCATCTATATTCCTGAGAGAGATTGATCTGTAATTTAATTTTTTTAACTATCTTTGTTTGGTTTTGTAATAAGTGTAATACCAGTATGTAAAATACAATAGGAAGTATTCCCTTCTCGTCTATTTTCTGGTAGAGATTGTACAAAAATGGTGTTAATTCTTTAAGCATTTGGTAGAATTCTCCTGTGAAACCATCCAGATGTGAATATTCCTTTTTTAAAGTTTTAAAACTAGAAACAATTTTCTTAGTGGCTATAGAACTATTCAAATGAACTATTTCAAACTAGAATTTCAATAGCTTTTGTTTTTTGAGGAATTGATCCATTTCATCTGAAATTTATGTGTGTAGAGTTGTTTGTAGTATTTCCTTATCTTTTTTGATGTTTACAGGGTCTGTATCTCCTATTTCATTTATGATACTGATAATCTGTTTTTGTCAGTCTTCCTAGAGGTTTGTCAATTTTATTGATCTTAACAAAGAACCATCTCTTTATTAATTTTTCTCAATTTTTTTGTTTTCAGTTTGACTGATTTTATCTTTATATTTCCTCCTTCCTGCTTGCTTTGGGCTGATTTTCTCTTCTTTTCCTAGGTCCATGAGCTAAAGGCTTAGATCTTTGTTTTGAAACTTCCCTCCTTTTCCAATATATGCATGACTGCCATAAATGTCCCTCTCAGCACTGCTATAGCGGTATCCCACAAAATTTTGATATATTTTAATTTTCACTCCATCCATTTTTTAATTTCCCTTGAGACTTCATATTTGAAATTAATTTGAATTTCCAAGAATTTTGAAAATGCTCCTGTTATTTTCTGTTACTGATTTCTAATATTATTACAGTCAGAAAACATACTTTGCGTTATCTCAACTCTTTAAAATTTCAGAGTTGTTTTATGGTCCAGAAAATAGTCAGTCCTATTGGCACCTGAAATACCATGTGTATTCTGTTGTTGGGTATAAATGTGGATTAGATCCTGTTGGTTGATAGTGGCATTGAGTTCTTCTATATATTTGTTGATTTTCTATCTAGTTTCATCAAATATATACTTAGGGTTGGAGACTTCAATACCTAATGGTGGATTTTTCTGTTTCTGCTTTCAGGTATTTTCTCTGCATCTTTTACATCTCTGCTCTTTGGTGTGTATGCATTTGAAATCACTATGTATTTTGGGTGATTATCCCTTCTATCATTACATAATGTTCCTCATGTGTCTCCATGAATTTAATTTGTTCTAAGCCCACTTTATCTGATACTATAATAATTTCTGTTTCCTTTGACTGATGTTTGCATGTTTCTTCCTCTATCCATTTGCTTCCAATCTGCTTACACTGTTACATTTGAAGTGAATTTATTATAAACACAATACAGTTGGGTCATATTTTTTGTTTACTCTGACAGTTATCTTTTATTTAGACTATTTACATTTAATGTAATTTTTGATAAGGTAGATCTTAAGTCTGTGATTTTATTTTCTTTTCTCTCTGTTTATCATATCTGTTATTTTTCCAGCCTTTGCATGTTAAAAATGTTTCAGAATTCTCTTGATTTATATATAGTGTTTCTGAGAAGTTTCTCTAGGTATTACCTTATAGATACATAATTTATCATAGGCTACTCTTATCATTTTACTAGTTGGAATAAAGTATAGAAATCCTACCTCCTTTGCCTACCCCTGTTTATAATTTTCTTTTTGTGTGTGTGACAGGGTCTTGCTCTTTCACTGAGGATGGGGTGTGGTAGTGTGACCATAGCTAACTGCAGCCTCAAATGCCTGGACTCAAGTGATCTTCCCATGTCAGCCTTCTGAGTAGCTAGGACTACAGGCATGCACCAACGTGTCTAATTTTTATTTTTTTTGTAGAGCAGAGTCTCACTATGTTCCCCAGGCTGGTCTCAAACTCTTGTTGTCCTCAAGCCATCCTCCTGTCTTGACCTCCCAAAGCACTGGGATTACAGGTATAAGTTGCTGTGCTCAGTCATAATTTTTGTTAAGTATTTCCTTTACATACATTTAGAACCACACCAGTGTTACAATTTTTGTTTCAACTACCAAATATAATTTAGAAAACAATAAAGGAGTAGGAAAGTCTACTGTATTTATCCACACTTTTGTTCATCACTTTCTTTCCTCTTTCCTAATATCTCAAGGTTCCTTCTTTTTTTTTTTGTTTCCTTTCTGTTTACAGAACTTCTTTATTCTTCTAGAGTGAATCTAATGACAACATTCTTAGTTTTTCTTCATCCAAAAATGTCTTGATTTCCCTTCCCTTCATTTCTAAAAAATATTTTCATCAGGTATACGATTCTGCATTGATAGTCCTTTTAGTATTTGAAAAATCCAGTAGCATATCCTTCTGGTGGCCTCCATGGATATTGAAGAGAAATCCGTTATTTAAATGGTTTTTCTGAGGGGCTGCATCTGGTGAGGGCCTTTTTGCTAATAGGGACTCTGCAGGGTCCTGAGGTGGTGCAGGGCATCATGTGGTGAGGGGGCTGAGTGTGCTAGCTCATAGCTCACTTCCTCTTTTTATAAAGCCAATGGTCTTATTCCCATAACCCATGATTCCATGGATGTATGAATGAATTAATCTATTCATAAGAGCAGAACCCTCATGACCCAATTACCTCTTAAAGGTCCCGCCTTTCAATATTGCTACACTGGGGATTACATTTCAACATGAATTTTGGTGGGGACAAATACTCAAATGACAGTATTTTCTTAAATGTGTCTATTTTTTCTGGCTGCTTTCAACATCTTTTTGTTGGTCTTCAGTTTTGACAGGCTTAATTATGATGTTTCTTGCTGTGGATTTCTTTGGATTTCTTCTGAATGAAGTTTGTTTAGCTTCTTGAATCTGCAGACTTATATCTTTCAACAAATGTAGGAAATATTCAGTAATTATTGGGTTATGTTTTCAGCCCTACTGTCTTTTCCTCTCATTCTAGGACTCTGATAATAGAAATATAACACCTTTTGTAATAGTATCAGAGGTCCCTGAGACTCTGTTGATATTTCATCTATTTTCTATTGTTAAGACTGAATAATTTCTATTGTTGTCTTCCACTTCATTGATTCCTATCCCCTCCATTCTGTGGTTGAGCCCATCCACTAAGCTTTTTACTTTGATTGTAGTATTTTCTCAAGTATTAACACTTCTAAATCAACAGAACGATTAATCTTACAGATTTTAAGTTCTACAATGAAATATACATATATAGAATCGTTATATTCTAATGTAATCAAGATATATTTTCAACTATGCAAACACAGCCACATCAGTAGTCACAGAAGTAACATAGCTAATAAGTTCTCCCTACCTTCTTTACCTGCCCTTGTATTCAAGCATGTACCCTTGGCTCTATCATCAGCATTAAAAAGCAAAGATAAATTTCGTTAGCATTGGAAAATATTTTAAACTTCCATATTAGAAGACAGCATACACATGCTAATTTTTTATACAAAAGCAATGGTTTCCAAACTTTACTGTAAATCAGAATAACCTGCAGAGCTTGTTAAAACGTTGAAACATAGACTGCTGGGCCCTCCCCAAAGTTTGTGATTCAGTAGGTCTGGAGTGGGGCACAAGAATTTGTATTTTTTATTACTAAAGTTCTAAGATAAATGTGCAGAAGGTACAGATTTCTTACATAGGTATACACGTGTCATGGTAGTTTGCTACATGTATCAATGTGTCACCTACATTAAGTATTTCTCCTAAAGCTATCTCTCCCTTAGCCCACAACCCCACAAGAGGCCCCAGTGTGTGATGTTCCCCTCCCTGTGTCTAATTGTTGAACTCCCATTTATGAGTGAGAACATATGGTGTTTGGTTTTCTGTTCCTGTGTTAGTTTGCTGAGAATGATGGTTTCCAGCTTCATCCATGTCCCTACAAAGGACATGAATCCATCCTTTCGTAAGGCTGCATAGTATTCCATGGTATATATGTGCCACATTTTCTTTATCCAGTCTATCACTGATGGGCATTTGGGTTGGTTCCAAATCTTTGCTATTGTGAACAGTGCTGCAATAAACATATGTATGCATGTGTCTTTATAGTAGAAAGATTTATAATCATTTGGGTATATACCCAGTAATAGGATTGCTGGGTCAAATGGTACATCTGGCTCTAGATCCTTGAGGAATTGCCAAACTGTCTTCCAGTGTAAAAAGCAGTGTAAAAGCACTTCTATTTCTCCACATCCTCTCCAGCATTTGTTGTTTCTGGACTTTTTAATGATCGCCATTCTAACTGGCATGAAATGGTATCTCATTGTGGTTTTGATTTGCATTTCTCTGATGACCAGTGATGATCACTTTTTCACATGTTTGTTTCATTAATGCCTCCTTTTAAAAAGTATCTGTTCATATTCTCCACCCTTTTTAAAATGAGATTTCTTTTTTTGTAAATATGCTTAAATTCCTTGTAGATTCTGGATATTAGCCCTTCGTCAGATGGATAGATTAAATTTTTCTCCCAATCTGTACGATGCCTGTTCACTCTGATAATAGTTTCTTTTGCTTTGAAGAAGCTCTTTAGTTTAATTTAATCCCTTTGTCTATTTTGGCTTTTGTTGCCATTGTTTTCGGTATTTCAGTCATGAAGTCTTTGCCCATGCCTATGTCCTGAATGATACTGCCTAGGTTTTCTTCTAGGGTTTTTATGGTTTTAGGTCTTAGGTATAAGTATTTAATCCATCTTAATTTTTGTAGAAGGTGTAAGAAAGTGGTCCAGATTCAGTTTCCTGTATTTGGCTAGCCAGTTTTTCCAACAGCATTTATTAAATAGAAAAACTTTTTTCCATTACTTGTTTTTATCAGGTTTGTTGAAGATCAGATGGTTGCAGATGTGTGGTGTTATTTCTGAGGCCTCTGTTCTCTTCCAATGGTCTATATATCCGTTTTGGTACCAGTACCACGCTGTTTTGGTTACTGCAGCCTTGTAGTATAGTCAGAAGTCAGGCAGTGTGATGCCTCCATCTTTGTTCCCTTTGCTTAGGATTGTATTGGCTATCTGGGCTACCTTTTGGTACCATATAAAATTTAAAGTGGCTTTTTTCTAATTCTGTGAGGAAAGTCAATGGTAGCTTGATGGGGATAGGAATGACTCTATAAATTACTTTGGGAAGTATGGCAATTTTCTTTTTTTTTTTAATTGCATTTTAGGTTTTGGGGGACATGTGCAGAACATGCAAGATAGTTGCATAGGTACACACGTGGCAGTGTGCTTTGCTGCCTTCCTCCCCTTCACCCACATTTGGCATTTCTCCCCATGCCATCCCTCCCCAGCTCCCCCCCTGCTGTCCCTCCCCTATTCCCCCCAGTAGATCCCAGTGTGTAGTGCTCCCTTCCCTGTGTCCATGTGTTCTCATTGTTCATCACCCGCCTATGAGTGAGAATATGCAGTATTTCATTTCCTGTTTTTGTGTCAGTTTGCTGAGAATGATGTTCTCCAGATTCATCCATGTCCCTACAAACGACATGAACTCATCATTTTTGATTGCTGCATAATATTCCATCGTGTATATGTGCCACATTTTCCCAATCCAGTCTATCATTGATGGGCATTTGGGTTGGTTCCAGGTCTTCGCTATTGTAAACAGTGCTGCAATGAACATTCATGTGCATGTGTCCTTATAGTAGACCGATTTATAGTCCTTTGGATGGGACTATAAATGGGATTGCTGGGTTAAATGGCATTTCTATTTCTAGGTCCTTGAGGAATTGCCACACTGTCTTCCACAATGGTTGAACTAATTTACACTCCAATCAGCAGTGTAGAAATGTTCCTATTTCTCCACATCCTCTCCAGCGTCTGTTGTCTCCAGATTTTTTAATGATCGCCATTCTAAGTGGCATGAGATAGTATCTCAATGTGGTTTTGATTTGCATCTCTCTAATGACAAGTGATGATGAGCATTTTTTCATATGTTTGTTGGCCTCGTGTATGTCTTCTTTTGTAAAGTGTCTGTTCATATCCTTTGCCCATTTTTGAATGGGCCTGTTTATTTTCTTCTTGTAAATCTGTTTTAGTTCTTTGTAAATTCTGGATATCAGCCCTTTGTCAGATGGGTAAACTGCAAAATTTTTTTCCCATTCTGTTGGTTGCCGATTCACTCTAGTGACTGTTTCTTTTGCCGTGCAGAAGCTGTGGAGTTTCCTTAGGTCCCATTTGTCTATTTTGGCTTTTGCTGCCAATGCTTTTGGTGTTTTGTTCATGAAGTCCTTGCCTACTTCTAGGTCCTGAATGGTTTTGCCTAGATTTTCTTCTAGGGTTTTTATGGTACTGGGACTTATGTTTAAGTCTTTAATCCATCTGGAGTTAATTTTAGTGTAAGGGGTCCAGTTTCTGCTTTCTGCACATGGCTAGCCAGTTTTCCCAACACCATTTATTAAACAGGGAATCCTTTCCCCATTGCTTGTTTTTGTCAGGTTCATCAAAGACTGTATGGTTGTAGATATGTTGTGTTGCCTCTGATGCCTCTGTGTTGTTCCATTGCGCTATATCTCTGTTTTGGTACCAGTACCATGCTGTTTTGATTACTGTAGCCTTGTAGTATAGTTTGAAGTGCGGTAGTGTGATGCCTCCTGCTGTGTTCTTTTTGCTTAGAATTGACTTGGCTATGCGGGCTCTCTTTTGGTTCCATATGAAGTTCAAGGTGTTTTTTTCCAGTTCTGTGAAGAAAGGCAATGGTAGCTTGATGGGGATAGCATTGAGTCTGTAAATTACTTTGGGCAGTATGGCCATTTTCACAATATTGATTCTTCCTAACCATGAACATGGAATGTTTTTCCAACTGTTTGTGTCCTCTCTTATTTTGTTGAGCAGTGGTTTGTAGTTTTCCTTAAAGAGGTCCCTTACGTTCCTTGTAAGTTGCATTCCTAGGTATTTTATTCTCTTTGTAGCAATTGTGAATGGCAGTTCATTCTTGATTTGGCTCTCTTGAAGTCTGTTATTGGTGTAGAGGAAGGCTTATGATTTTTGCACATTGATTTTATATTCTGAGACTTTGCTGAAGTTGCTTATCAGTTTCAGGAGTTTTTGGGCTGAGATGATGGGGTCTTCCAGATATACTATCATGTAATCTGCAAATAGAGACAATTTGGCTTCCTCCTATCCTATTTGAATACCCTTTATTTCTTTTTCTTGCCTGATTGCTCTGGCTAGAACTTCCAGTACTATATAGAATAGGAGTGGTGAGAGAGGGCATCCTTGTCTACTGCCAGATTTCAAAGGGAATGCTTCCAGTTTTTGCCCATTGAGTATGATATTCGCTGTTGGTTTGTCGTAAATAGCTTTTATTGTTTTGAGATACGTTCCATCCATACCGAGTTTATTGAGGGTTTTTAGCATAAAGGGCTACTGTTTTTTGTCAGGCAATTTTCATGTTATTGATTCTTCCTATCCATGAGCACGGAATGTTTTCCCATTTGTGTCCTTTCTTATTTCCTTGAGCAGTGATTTGTAGTTCTCCTTGAAGAGGGCCTTCACATCCCTTGTAAGCTGTATTCCAAAATATTTCATTCTTTTTGTAGCAATTGTGAATGGGAGTTCACTCATGATTTGGCTCTCTGTCTACTATTGGTATATTGAAATACTTGTGATTTTTGCACATTAATTTTGTATCCTGAGTCTTTGCTCAAGTTGCTTATCATGAGCTAAGAAGATTCTGGGCTGCAATGACAAAGTATTCTAAATATTACAATCATGTCATCTGCAAACAGAGACAATTTGACAGCTTTTCTTCCTATTTGAATACTCCTTATTTCTTTCTCTTTCCTGATTGCCCTGGCTGGAACTTCCAATACTATGTTGAAACCGAGTGGTGAGAGAGGGCATCCTTGTCTTGTGCTGGTTTTCAAAGAGAATTTTTCCAGCTTTTGCCCATTCACTATGATAGTGGCTGTGGGTTTATCATAAATAGCTCTTATTGTTTTGAGAAATGTTCCATAAATACCTAGTTTATTGACAGTTTTTAGCATGAAGAGGTGTTGAATTTTATCAAAGTTTTTATTGTATCTACAGAGATAATCATGTCGTTTTGTTTAATAATCATTGGTTCTGTTTATGTGATGGATTATGTCTATTGATTTGTGCATGTTGAACCAGCCATGCATCCCAGGGTTGGAGTCAACTTGATCATGGTGGATAAGCTTTTTGATGTGGTGCTGAATTTGGTTTAACAGTATTTTATTGAAGATTTTTACACTGATGTTCATCAGGGTTACTGGCCTGGAATTTTCCTTCTTTGTTGTGTCTCTGCCAGGTTTCGGTATCAGGACAATGCTGGCCTCACAAAATGAGTTAGGGAGTAGTCCCTCTTTTTTTCTTAAGCCCCTCCTAAGCTGATAAGCAACTTTGTTTGGAACAGTTTCAAAAGGAATGGTACCAGTTCCCCTTTGTGCCTCTGGTAGAATATGGCTGTCAATCTGACTGGTCCTGGGCTTTTCTTGATTGGTAGGGTGTGAATTACTGCTTCAATTTCAAAACATGTTATTGGTCTACTGCAGGATTCACTTCTCCAGGTTTAGTCTTGGGAGGGTGTATGTGTCCAGGAATTTATCCATTTCTTCTAGATTTTCTAGTATATTTGCATAGAGATATTTATAATATATGGTAATGGTAGTTTGTATTTCTATGGGATCAGTGGTGATATCCCCTTTATCATTTTGTATTATGTCTATTTGATTCTTCTCTCTTTTTTCCTTAGTCTGGTTAGCAGTCTATTTTGTTAATGTTTTCAAAAAAAACAGTTCCCGGATTCACTGATTTTTTTTCAAGTCTCTATCTCCTTCATTTCTGCTCTGATCTTAGTTATTTCTTGTCTTCTGCTAGTCTTTAAATTTGTTTGCTCTTGCTTCTCCAGTTATTTTAATTGTGATATTAGGGAGTTGATTTTAGATCTTTCCACTTTAGTGGGCATTTAGTGCTATAAATTTCCTTCTAAACAATGCTTTATCTGTGTCCTAAAGATTCCAGTATGTTGTGTCTTCATTCTCATTTGTTTCAAAGAACTTATTTATTTCTGCCTTAATTTTGTTATTTACCCAGGAGTCATTCAGGAGCATGTTATTCAATTTTAGAATAAGTGTTAAGTGGTGCTGAGAAAAAAGTATATTCTGTGGATTTGGGGTGGAGAGTTCTGTAGATGTCTATTAGGTTTGCTTGGTCCAGATCTGAGTTCAAGTCCTGCATATCCTTGTTGATTTCTGTCTGGTCAATCTGTCTAATATTGACAGTGGAGTGTTAAAGTTTCCCACTATTATTGTGTGGGAGTCTGAGTCTCTTTGTAGGTTAAGAACTTGCTTTATGTATCTGGGTGCTCCTGTATTTGGTACATATATATTTAGAATACTTAGCTCTTCTTGTTGCATTGATCCTTTTACCATTATGTAATGCCCTTGTCTCTTTTGATCTTTGTTGGTTTAAAGTCCGCTTTATCAGAGACTAGGATTGCAACCCCTGTTCTTTTTTGGTCTCCATTTGCTTGGTAAATCTTCTTCCATCCTTTTATTTTGAGTCTATGTGTGTCTCTGCACATGACATGGGTCTCCTGAATACAGCACACTGATGGATCTTGACTTTGTATTCAGTTTGCCAGTGTGTCTGTGTCTTTTGATTGGTACATTAACACTGTTTACTTTTAATGTTAATATTGTTATGTGTGAATTTGATTCTGCCATTTTGTTACTGGCTGGTTGTTTTGCCCATTAGTTGAGTCAGATTCTTCATTGTATCTTTGGTCTTTACCATCTGGTACATTTTTGCAGTGGCTGGTACTGGTTATTCCTTTCCATGTTTAGTGCTTTTGTCAGAAGCTCTTGTAAGGTAGGTCTAGTGGTGATGAAATATCTCAGCAATTGCTTGTCTGTAAAGGATTTTATTTCTCCTTCACTTATGAAGCTTAGTTTGGCTGGATACAAAATTCTGGGTTGAAAGTTCTTTTCTTTAAGGATGTTGAATATTGGCCCCCACTCTCTTCTGGCTTGTAGGGTTTCTGCCAAGAGATGTGATGTGAGTCTGATGGGCTTCCCTTTGTGGGTGACCCAACCTTTCTCTCTGGCTGCCCTTAGCATTTTTTTTCCTTCATTTCAACCCTTGTGAATCTGATGATTATGTGTCTTGGGGTTGCTCTTCTTGAGGATTATCTTTATGGTGTTCACTGTATTTCCTGGATTTGGATGTTGGTGTTGCCTTGCTAGGCTGGGGAAGTTATCTTGGATAATATCCTTAAGTGTTCTCCAGCTTGGATTCATTCTCCCCATCATATTCAGATACATTGATCAAGTGTAGATTAGGTCTTTTCATATAATCCCCTATTTCTTGGGGGCCCTGTTCATTTCTTTTCACTTTTTTTTCTCTAATCTTGCCTTCTCATTTTATTTCTTTGAGTTGATCTTCAATCTCTGATATCCTCTCTTCTGCCTGATCAATTTGGCTAATGAAACTTGTGTATGCGTCACAAAGATGTTGTGCTGTATTTTCAGCTCCATCAAGTCATTTATGTTCTCTAAGCTGGTTATTCTAGTGAGTATTTTGTCTAACCTTTTTTTCAAGGGTTTTGGTTTCTTTGCATTGGGTTAGAACATGTTCCTTTAGCTAAGAGAAGTTTATTACCCACCTTTGAAGCCAGCTTATGTCAATTCATCAAACTCATTCTCCATTCTGTTTTGTTCCCTTGCTGGTGAGGACTTGTGATCCCTTGGAGGAGAGGCATTGTGGTCTTTGAAGATTTCATCCTTTTGCACTGGTTTCTCCCCATCTTCATGGATTTATCTACCTTTGATCTTTGAAGTTGGTGATTTCTAATGGGGTCTCTGAGTGGACATCCTTTCTGCTGATGTTGAAGTTATTTCTTTTTGTTTTTAGTTTTCCTTCTAACAGTTAGGCCCCTTGGCTATAGGACTGCTAGAAGTCCACTCCAGACCTTGCATGCCTGGGAATCACCCACGGGTGCTGCAGAACAGCAAGTATTGCTGCCTAATCTTTCCTTTGGTAGCTTCATCCCATAAGGGTACCTGACAGTTGTCAGCTAGATCTCTCCTCTATGTGGCATCTTATGGTTATGCAGGAGTCAGGGAGTTACTTGAAGAGGCAGTCTGTCCCTTGTCTGCCTGTAGAGGTGCTGCTGGTCTGCCATGGGCTCAGTCCAACTGCCGTGTAAGCTTCCTCTGCTTTTGTTTATACAGGTAAGATCAGCTATGGCAGACGCTCTTCCCCTTCCTAGCTTGATCATCCCAGTTCAAGCCTGAACTGATGTGCTGGCTGCAAAACTCCCAAGCAAGAGGGCTTCAGTTTGCTGATCTTAGTGGAAGTGGGATCCAACAAGCTATATCACCTGTCTACTGCTTTCAGCTCCCTCTTTCTGGGGAGTGGGAAGTTCTGTCCTGCAGGCTCTCTCCATGCTAGTCAAATCATCTGCCCCGATCTGTGCCAACAACCTGCAGTGCCAGCCACAGCTGCTGCTCAGATCTGTGCTAGTAACTCGCAGAGCTTTTCAGCCTGGCAGCAATCTCCTTTTCTGTGGGTTGCAAAGGCCATGGGAGAAGTGCAGTACCTGAACCAGAGTACCAGAAGGGAAGAGACCCCGATCCTCCATCTAGTTGCACTTCCTGGGTGGGGCACTGCCCTGCCCTGCCTTGGTTTGTCCTCCTTGGGCTACACCCACTGTCCAACCAGTCCCATTGAAATGAAACCTGGTACCTTGGTTGGAAAAGCGGAGATTGCTTGCCTTCTGCATTGCTCTTGCTGGGAACTGCACTCCAGAGCTATTTGTATTCAGGCATCTTGGCGGAAATCCAGTCTGTGTCTTAACTGGGGGCATTTAGGCAGTTTACAGTTAAGGTTAACATTGTTATGTGTGAATCTGATCCTGTCATTATGATGCTAGCTAGTTATTTGGCTATTAGTTGATGCAGTTTCTTCAGTGTTGATGTTCTTTACACTTTGATGTATTTTTGCAGTGGCTGGTACTGGTTTTTCCTTTCCATATTTAGTGTTTCCTTCAGGAGCTCCTGTAAGGCAGGCTGGGTGTTGACAAAATCTCTCAGCATTTACTTGTCTGTAAAGGATTTTATTTCTCCATTGCTTATGCAGCTTAGTTTGGCTGGATATGAAATTCTGTTCTTCAAGAATGTTGAATACTGGCCCCTACTCTCTTCTGGCTTGTAGGGTTTCTGCAGAGATATCTGCTGTTAGTCTGATTGGCTTTGCTTTGTGGGTTACCTGATCTTTCTCTCTGGCTGCCCTTAACATTTTTTCCTTCATTTCAACCTTGGTGAATCTGACAGTTATGTGCCTTGGGATTGCTCTTCTCAAGGAGTATCTTTGTGGTGTTCTCTGTATTTCCTGAATTTGAATGTTGGCTTGTCTTGCTAGGTTGGGGAATTTCTCCTGGATAATATAATGAAAAGTGTTTTCCAACGTGGTTGCATTCTCCCCATCACTTTCAGGTAGACTAATCAAACGTATGTTTGGTCTTTTTCAATAGACCCATATTTCTTGGGGGCTTTGTTCATTTCGTTTCATTCTTCTTTTTCTAATCTTCTCTATAGGCTTTATTTCATTAAATTGATCACCAATCTCTGATATTTCTTCTTCTGCTTGATTGATTCAGGTATTGATACTTTCGTATGCTTCACAAAGATCTCATGCTGTGTTTTTCAGCTCCAGCAGGTCATTTATATTCTTCTCTAAACCGGTTATTCTAGTTAGCAATTCCTCTAACCTTTTCTCAAGGTTCTTAGCTTCCTTGCATTGGGTTAGAACATGCTCCTTTAGCTTGGAGAGTTCGTTATTACCCACCTTCTGAAGGCTACTTCTGTTAATCTGTCAAACTCATTCTTAGTCCAGTTTTTTTCCCTTGCTGGGAAGAACTTCTGATCCTTTGGAGGAAAAGTGGCATTGATGCTGTTTCTTTCTGTTTCTTTTTGTTAGTTTTCCTTCTAACAGTGAGGCCTCTCTGCTGCGGGTCTGCTGGAGTTTGCTGGAGGTTCACTCCAGACCCTGTTTGCCTTAGTATCAGCAGTGGAGGGTGCAGAATAGCAAAGATTGCTGCCTGTTCCTTCCTCTCAAAGCTTCAGAGAGGCACCCGCCAGATGCCATCCCGAGCTCTCCTGTATGAGGCGTTTGTTGATCCCTGCTGGGAGGTGTCTCCCAGTCAGAAGGCATGGAAGTCAGGGACCCACTTGAGGAGGCAGTCTGTCCCTTATCAGAGCTCAAGCATTGTGCTGGGAGATCCACTGCTGTCTTCAGAGCTGGCAGGCAGTAACATTTAAGTCTGCTGAAACTGCGCCCACAGCCTCCCATTTCCTTGGGAAGAATTTTCGTTTCTAACATGTTTCCAGGTGATGCTGATGCTGCTAGTCTGCACACCATACTGAGGAACACTATTCCATGGTTTCTGGTGATATAGAACAGTTTATTAAATATACTTCAGTTTTATAGTTAATTTTATATCCTTCATTAATTATGGAAATACCCAATTTCTAGTAATTTATATTCTAAACATAAATTGGACAGAGATTCAGTTTATAAGTGAAACTGAGGGAATGTGTTCTCTTTCTGGATCCATGAGGGGGTGTAGTTTTAAAGGCAAGAATTTCCCTGCAGAGTGCCCCTCTCCCATCTCTATCCATCCAGGAGATTCAATGGTTTATGTTTGAATTTTGTGGGCACAAGAAGAAAATAAAAGTCAATCACTCCAGCAGAAGTTCTAAGAAACTCCTTTCATTGGCCCAGCATTTTGGGGAAGGTGGAAATTTCTCCCAGGATAAATTCCCCTGCTTCTTCACTCGCACCAGATTTCCATCTCTCTGGAATCCCCTCCCACATGGTGGGAGCTGCCTTTCCCCTGTGGGATTTCCTGTCTGGAATCCCCTTCCATGCTCTTTGTGGAAGTCTTTCTCTTCTTCTCTTTTTTCTACCTGAATAAAATCACCTTTCTGCAACACTTCTTGGGTCCGATACTTACTTTTACAAGCCTACAGTGCACCTGCAGTGGTCCCATTGCTTACTCTTTAAGAGGTTGGAGACCAAGAACCCACAGCATTCTCTCGGGGGAGCTGTGCCTCACCAGCACCCAAGAAAAAACCCAGTTATAAAATTAGATATCTCCACAAATGACTTCTTATAGATTATACTTGGAAATCTTTATTTAAGGGAAAGAAAAGGGCATCTCAGCAGAAAACATAAATAATAGTCATCTCCTCTCTCCAACAACAGTTGCATAACTATTATCTCTTGTGGTTCCTCTATAGTTTTTCTTCCTGTTCACCAGGCTTATTTACCCTTTCTTATCCCTTCCCACACACTTTTTTCCAACCTGGCTATAAGCACCTACAATTAAACACAAACAGATTCATTCAAATATAAATTAACTTATTCACACACAGAACATATATACAGTTTTATGCCCACTCATTTTATTAATACCATGCT
Organism: Callithrix jacchus; assembly: GCF_049354715.1. Taxonomy (NCBI): domain Eukaryota; kingdom Metazoa; phylum Chordata; class Mammalia; order Primates; family Cebidae; genus Callithrix; species Callithrix jacchus. Next base: position 84,233,101 of record NC_133513.1, on the reverse strand, counting down.
GAGGTGGACGAGTGAAATTTGAATTAGTAAGAGAACTGGATTTTGCCAGAGCCTGAGAATGGGCAGATTCTTACATAAGAGAAATAGTAATTCCAAGGCCAAGAGGATTACAGGGTAAGGTTAGAAATCGGAAGCCCAATTTGGATTTATTTTTAATTGAAAAAGTAACTTTAATTGAAGAGTCATGCAGAATCTTAACATACTATGTTAATGGAACATGAATCAGAAAGAAAGGTAGAATCCTTTGCTCAGATTAGTGAATGAAAACCAAACTACAAGATGTGACACTCAGCTATTAAGAAAAGTAACAGATCATAGCTTTTCTCAAGTCTCTGAATATCAAGGCATTGTTTCCAGAGACAGGCTTTCTGCCTGCTCTCACAGATGGTTATTAAAATATAATTCAAAAGGAGAAAATCAATAACTATGATGATGAGAGACTGATTAAATCTCAAAATGACATTATAAATAGAGGCAAGTCTTTGTTCTATCATGTGCAAACTTTTCTGCAATATAGAATACTGTAATAGTGAACAAAACAAAAATATATTTATCATGGAAAATCATTTAACTTTCATTCAGTGAATACTTAGGAGCACTGTGCTAAACTGATAAGCAGTAATCATTTTCCCTTTCTTTTAATATACTGTTGCCAATTTTAGTTGGTTGCTTAGAAACATTAAGTAAAACACTAGAAGCCAACATAAGAAGAATAAGGGCTGTGGTCGGGGTTGCCAATATATTAAAAAATGTGAAGATCAGAATATAACTATATATAAGAGTGTGAGATTATTAGCCAAATTTTGCGAGCTCACTGTTTTCATAGGCATCACAATTCTGGTTGGAAACTGGGAATATGAAGCTTTCTACAACTACAGTCTTTCTTCCACCAAAACAAAGACTGACATTTTAAATTGGCCAGGTGATTAGGAGATTGATAACTGTTCCTGGTTAGCCAGCATAGATGGCAACAGCAGTTTCAGAGGTAAGTAAGAGTCTTTATGGAGAGTCTTTATGGAGACTGGATATTCAGGAGGAAGAACCTGGGTTTCCCTTCCTTATCCCTCCACTGCTACAGAGGAAGTGCTGATATAAAAAGGTTTGCTGCTGGATACACATTCTTGCAAAATGCAGTACCTTGAGTTTCATTACAAATAATTTTTTTTGAGATGGACTTCTTCTCTTGTTACCCAGGCTGGAGTGAATTGGTGTGATCTTGGCTCACTGCAAACTCCACCTCCTGGATTCAAGCTATTCTCCTGCCTCAGACTCCCAAGAAGCTGGAATTACAGGCATGCACCACCATGCCTGGCTAATTTTGTATTTTTAATAGAGACGGCATTTCTTCATGTTGGTCTGGCTGGTCTCGAACTCCCAACCTCAGGTGAACCGCCTGCTTTGGCCACCCAAAGTGCTGGAATTATAGGTGTGAGCCACCACGCATAGCATAAATAATTTTAAATTAAATAAGTATGGGACTGGTCCTATTGCTGGCTGAGTTGTGAAATTTGTTAACTTTAGTAGGCAACTGAAAGTCCCTAGGCCTCAGTTTAGACACTATAAAATGAAAGAAGAGGAAGTGGTTGGCAAGATGGCCAAATAGGAACAGCTCTGGTCTGCAGCTCCCAGAGATATCAACTCAGAAGGTAGTGATTTCTGCATTTCCAACTGAGGTACCTGGCTCATTTCACTAGGACGGGTTATACAGTATGTACAGCCCACAGCGGGTGAGCCAAAGCAGGGTGGGGCATCACCTCACCAGAAAAGCACCACAAAGGGTAAGGGAACTCTCTCCCCTAGCCAAGGGAAGCCAGGAGGAACTGTGCCCTGAGAAATGGTACACTCTGGCCAGATACTATGCTTTTCCCACAGTCCTTGCAACCCACAGACCAGGAGATTCCCTCGGGTGCCTATGCCACCAGGGCCCTGGGTTTCAAGCACAAAACTGGGTGGCCATTTGGGAAGAAACTGAGCTAGCTGCGGGGTTTTTTTTTTTTTTTTCATATCCCAGTGGCACCTGGAATGCCAGCGAGACAGAACCGTTCACTCTCCTGGAAAGGGGGCTGCAGACAGAGAGTCAAGTTGTCTAGTTAGCAGATCCCACCCCCACAGAGCCCAACAAGCTATGATCTAGTCGCCTGAAATGCTTGCTGCCAACACAGCAGTCTGAAGTCGACCTGGGATGCTCAAGCTTGGTTGGAGGAGGTGCGTCCACCATTACTGAGTCTTAAGTAGGTGATTTCTGCCTAACAGTGTAAACAAAGCCTCCAGGAAATTCAAACTGGGTGGAGCCAACCTCAGCTAGGCAAAGCAGCTGTAGCCAGACTGCCTCTCTAGATTCCTCCTCTCTGGGCAGGGCATCTTTGAAAGAAAGGCAGTAGCCCAATCAGGGGCTTATAGATAAAACTCTCATCTCCCTGGTACAGAGCACCTAAGGGAAGGGGCAGCTGTGGGGGGTTTCAACAGGCTTAAATGTTACCACCTGCCAGCTCTGAAGACAGCAGTGGATCTCCCAGCACAGTGCTTGAGCTCTGATAAGGGACAGACTGCCTCCTCAAGTGGGTCCCTGACCTCTGTGCCTTCTGACTGGGAGACACCTCCCAGCAGGGGTCAACAGACACCGCATACAGGAGAGCTTGGGACGGCATCTGGCGGGTGCCTCTCTGAAGCTTTGAGAGGAAGAAACAGGCAGCAATTTTTGCTGTTCCACAGCCTCTGCTGCTGATACTGAGGCAAACAGGGTCTGGAGTGAACCTTCAGCAAACTCCAGCAAACCTGCAGCAGAGAAGCCTCACTGTTAGAAAGAAACTAATGAACAGAAAGGAATAGTAGCATCAACAACAATAAAGAGGACGTCCACACAAAAACCCCATCTGAAGGTCACCAACATCAAAGACCAAAAGTAGATATATCCACGAAGATGAGGAAAAACCAGCACAAAAAGACTGAAAATTCTAAAAACCAGAACACCTCTTCTCCTCCAAAGAGTCACAACTCCTCACCAGCAAGACAACTCCTTGCCAGCAAGGGAACAAAACTGGATGGAGAATGAGTTTGATGAATTGACAGAAGTAGGCTTCAGAAGGTGGGTAATAACAAACTCTTCTGAGCTAAAGGAGCATGTTCTAACCCAATGCAAGGAAGCTAAGAACCTTGAAAAAAGGTTAGAGGAATTGCTAACTAGAATAAACCGGTTTAGAGAACATAAAAGACCTGATGGAGCTAAAAAACAGAGCATGAGCACTTCATGAAGCATACACAAGTATCAATAGCCGAATCAATGAAGGCAAAGAAAGGATATCAGAGATTGAAGATCAACTTAATAAAATAAAGCATAAAAACCAGAGTAGAGAAAAAAGAATGAAAAGGACTGAACAAAGCCTCCAAGAAATATGAGACTATGTGAAAAGACCAAACATATGTTTGATTGGTGTATCTGAAAGTGACGAGAAGAATGGAATCAAGTTGGAAAATACTCTTCATATTATCCAGGAGAACTTCCCCAATTTGGCAAGACAGGCCAACATTCAAATTCAGGAAACATAGAGAACACCACAAAGATACTCCTTGAGAAGACCAATGCCAAGACACATAATTGTCAGATTTGCCAAGGTTGAAATGAAGAAAAAAATGTTAAGGGCAGCCAGAGAGAAAGGTTGAGTTACCCACAAAGGGAAGCCCATCAGACTAACAGCAGATCTCTCTGCAGAAACCTACAAGCCAGAAGAGAGTGGGGACCAATATTTAATGTTCTTAAAGAAACAAAATTTCAACCCAGAATTTCATGTCCAGCCAAATTAAGCTTCATAAGTGAAGGAGAAATAAAATCCATTACAGACAAGCAAATGCTGAGAGATTGTCACCATCAGGCCTGTCTTACAAGAGCACCTGAAGGAAGCACTAAATATGGAAAGGAAAAACTGGCAGCAGCCACTGCAAAAATACAGCAAATTGTAAAGAACACTGACACTGTGGAGAAACTGCGTCAACCAATGGGCAAAATAACTAGCTAGCAGCATAATGACAGGATCAAATTCACACAGAACAATATTAACAAGCCACAAACCAGCTAATTGCCCCAATTAAAAGACACAGACTGGCAAACTGGATAAAAAGTTCTGACCCATGGGTGTGCTGTATTCAGGAGACTCATCTTACGTGCAAAGACTAGGCTCAAAATAGAGGAATGAAGGAATATTTACCAAACAAATGGAAAGCAAAAAAAAAAAAAAAAGTGAGTTGCAATTCCAGACTCTGATAAAACAGACTTTTTTTTTTACCAACAAAGACCAAAAAAGACAAAGAAGGGCATTACACAATGGCAATGACATCAATGCAACAAGAAGCGCTAACTATCCTAAATATATATCCACCCAATACAGGAGCGTACAGATTCTTAAAGAAAGTTATTAGAGACCTACAAAGAGACTTAGACTCCCACCTAATAATAGTGGAAGACTTGAACACCCCACTGTCTGTATTAGACAGATCAATGAGACAAAAATTAACAAGGATATTCAGGACTTGAACTCAGCTCTGGACCAAGGATACCTAATAGATATCTAAAGAACTCTCCTCCCCAAATCCACAGAATATACATTCTTCTCAGCACCATATAACATTTATTCTAAAATTGACCACAGAATTGGAAGTAAAACACTCCTCAGCAAATGGAAAATAATGGAAATCATAACAAGCAGTTTCTCAGACCACAGTGCAATCAAATTAGAACTCAGGATTAAAAAACTCACTCAAAATCACACAACTACATGGAAACTGAACAACTTGCTCCTGAATGACTGCTGGGCAAATAACAAAATTAAGGCAGAAATAAATAAGTTCTTTGAAACTAATGAGAACGAATACAATGTACCAGAATCTGGGGATCACAGCTAAAGCAGTGTGGAGAGGCAAATTTATAGCACTAATTGCCCAGAGGAGAAAACAGGAAAGATCTAAAATCAACACTCTAACATCACAATTAAATGAACTAGAGAAGCAAGAGCAAACAAATCCAAAAGCTAGCAGAAGACAAGAAATAACTAAGATCAGAGAAGAACTGAAGGAGACAGAGATACAAAAATCCCTTCAAAAAAAATCAATGAAATCAGGAGCTGGTTTTTTGAAAACATTAACAAAATAGTTAGACCACTAGTCAGACTAATACAGAAGAAAAGAGAGAAGAATCAAATAGACACAGTACAAAATTATAAAGGGGATATAACCACTGATCCCACAGAAACACTAACTACCATCACAGCACACTATAAACATCTTTACACAAATAAACTTGAAAGTCTAGAAGAAATGGATTCATTCCTGGATACTTACACCCTCCCAAGACTAAACCAGGAAGAAGCTGAATCCCTGAATAGACCCATAACAAATTCTGAAATTGCAGCAGTAATTAATAGCCTACCAAACAAAAAAAACCCAGGACCAGACAGATTGCTCACCGAATTCTACCAGAGGTACAAAGAGGAACTGGTACCATATCTTCTGAAACTGTTCCAAATGATAAAAAAAGGGGGACTCCAATCCAACTCATTTTATAAGGCCGGCATCATCCTGATACCAAAACCTGGCAGAGACACAACAAAGAAAAATTTCAGGCCAATATCCCTGATGAACATCGATGCAAAAATCCTCACTAAAATACTGGCCAACCAAATCCAGCAAGCACATCAAAAAGTTTATCCACCACAATCAAGTCGGCTTTATCCCTGGGATGCCAAGCTGGTTCAACATATGCAAACCAATAAATGTAATCAGAACCAATGACAAAAACCACAATTATCTCAATAGATGCAGAAGAGACCTCTGATAAAATTCAACACTTCTCCATGTCAAAAATCTCAAACTAGGTAATAATGAAACATATCTCAAAATAAATGAGCTATTTATGACAAACCCAAAGCCAGTATCATACCAAATGGGCAAAAACTGAAAAAATTCTCTTTGAAAACCAGCACAAGACAAGGATGCCCTCTCTCAACACTCCATTTCAACATAGTATTGGAAGTTCTGGCCAGGGCAATCAGGAAAGAGAAAGAAATAGGGGTATTTGAATAGAAGAAAAAAAGTCAAATTGTCTCTGTTTACAGATGACATGATTGTATATTTAGAAAACTTTGTCATCTCAGCCCAGAATCTCCTAAAGCTTATGATAAGCAACTTCAGCAAAGTCTCAGGATACAAAATTAATGTGCAAAAATCATAAGCATTCCTATACACCAATAATAGAGAGCTTGAGTTAACTCCCATTGACAACTGCTACAGAGAGAATAAAATATACCTAGGATTACAACTAAACAAAGGATGTGAAGAACCTCTTTAAGGAGAACTACAACTCACTACTCAAGGAAATAAGAGAGGACACAAACAAATGGAAAAACATTCCATGCTCATGGATAGGAAAAATCAATATTGTGAAAATGGCCATACTGCCCGAAGTAATTTATAGATTCAATGCTATTCCCAACAAGCTACCACTGACCTACTTCATAGAATTTAGAAAAAACTACTTTAAATCTCACATGGAACCAAAAAGTGGCCCAGACAGCTAAGGCAATCCTAAGCAAAGAGAACAAAGATGGAGACAACATGCTACCTGACTTCTGACTATACTGCAATGCTACAGTAACCAAAACAGCATGGTACTGGTACCAAAACAGATATATAGACCAATAGAAGAGAACAGAGGGCTCAGAAATAACACCACATATCTACAACCATCTGATCTTCAACAAACCTGACAAAAACAAGCAATGGACAAAGGATTCTCTATTTAACAAATGATACTGGGCAAACTGGCTAGCCATATGCAGAAAACTATATCTGGACCCCTTCCTTACACTTTATACAAAAATTAACTCAAGATGGATAAAAGACTTAAACGTAGGACTTAAAACCATAAAATTTCTAGAAGAAAACCTAGGCAATATAATTCATGATATAGACATGGGCAAAGACTTCATGACTAAAACACCAAAAGCAATGGCAACTAAAGCCAAAATAGTCAAATGAGATCTAATTAAACTAAAGAGCTTCTGCACAGCAAAAGAAACTATTATCAGAGTGAACAGGCAACCTAAAGAATAGGAGAAAAATTTTGTAATCTATCCATCTGACAAAGGGCTAGTGACCAGAATTTACACAAATTTACAAGAAAACAACCCCATCAAAAAGTGGGCAAAGGATATGAACAGACATTTCTGAAAAGAAGACATTTATGCGGTCAACAAACATGAAAAGAAGGTTATCATCATTGGTCATTAGAGAAATGCAAATGAAAACCACATTGAGATGCCATCTCATGCCAGTTAGAATGGCAATCACTAAAAAGTCTGGAAATAGATGCTGGAGAGGATGTAGACAAATAGAAATTCTTTTACACTGTTGGTGGGAGTGTAAATTAGTTCAACCATTGTGGAATACAGTGTGGCAATTCCTCAAGGATCTAGAGTCAGAAATACCATTTGACCCAGCAATCCCATTACAAAGTATATACCCAAAGGATTATAAATCTTTCTACTATAAAGACATATGCACACGAATGTTTATTGCAGCACTGTTCACACTAGCAAAGACTTGGAACCAACCCAAATGCCCATCAACAATAGACTGGATAAAGAAAATGTGGCACATGTGAGGCCGGGTGCGGTGGCTCATGCCTATAATCCCCTCACTTTGGGAGGCTGAGGCAGGTAGATCACAAGGTCAAGAGATAGAGACCATCCTGGTCAACATGATGAAAACCCGTCTCTACTAAAAACACAAAAATTAGCTGGGCATGGTGGTACGTCCCTGTAGTCCCAACTACTTGGGAGGCTGAGGCAGGAGAATTGCCTGAACCCAGGAGGCGGAGGTTGCAGTGAGCCGAGATCGCGCCATTGCACTCCAGCCTGGGTAAAAGTGCGAAACTCTGTATCAAAAAAAAAAAAAAAAAAAAGAAAGAAAAGAAAACGTGGCACGTGTACACCATGGAATACTATGAAGTCATAAAAAATGATGAGTTCATGTCTTTTGCAGGGACATGGATGAGGCTGGAAACCATCATTCTCAGCAAACTAATACAGGAACAGAAAACCAAACACCGCATGTTCTCACTCATAAGTGGGAGCTGAACAATGAGAACACATGGACACAGGGAGGGGAACATCACATACTAGGGTCTGTTAGCGGGTGGTGGGCTAGGAGAGAGATAGCATTAGAAGAAATACCTAATGTAGATGATGGGTGTAGTAAACCACCATGGTACGTGAATACCTATGTAAAAAACTAGCATGTTCTGCACATGTATTCCAGAACTTAAAGGACAAAAAAAAAAGAGGATGGCTTAAGTCAGTCATTCCTAAGGTTTCAAAAAAGAACTTCAAGAGCCACCTCAGGGGAATGGGGCCGAATGAACAGGTTTACTCAGAGTAACTCAGCTTACTATAATTATGCTCTAAAAAATTGTATTTTTTAAGTGTTTTGTCACAATCAAAAACAAGTTTAAAAACCACTAGTTTAGATCATTTTTTAAGATTGCTTTCATCTCTACACTATTCAAGAACAAAATGGAAAAGACTTATAAATCTACCAAAAAGTTTTCAAATTCTCTAATACTGTAACCTATATAATGACCTGTAATAGTGGAATTCAGCATGTATGGAAATTTACAATGTATACATTGTCTATTGTAGAAAACAGATTTTTAATTATGAATTTCTGCCATAGAACACGGTATAAGAAAATTTCTAAAACAAACAAACTAAACTAAACTAAAAAAATAAACAACCAAACAAACAAATCTTTTTCTGGATCTACATTATGTTTATAAATTATTTTATATTCCCTCCACAAAAGATGGAGCCTAATTCTCCTTCCTTTGAATATGAGCCATCCTTAATGACTCCTTGCTAATCAACAAATGTGGCAGAAGTGAAGCTGCATGACTAGGTTATTAAAAGGCAGTAACATTTGTGCTTCGCTCTCTCAGGATGTTTGTCTTTGGAATTCAGTCATCATGCTGTGAGGAAGCCAAGGAGCCACCTGAAAAGGCCTTATGTAGGTGTTTCATCTAGGGTCCAAGCCTAGAGTCAGCATCAATCAGCAGGCAAAGGAGTGAGCAAGCCTTCAGGTAAGTCCAGCTTTCAGTATTCAAGCCCCCTCAGCTAATGCTCAGGAGAACAATGATGAGCTGTTCCCATTGATCCCCAGAGAAATTATGTATTTGTGAATAAAATAAACATTACTGGTATTTTAAGCCACCAAGTTTTGGGTGGTTTATTACTATACTCAATAGATACTTTAAAACGTATAAACAAATCACATAATCTCTCAGAATCTCATACTCCTTATCTGTTAAACAAAGAAACAAATGCAGGCTTTTCGGGTTAAGATGGCAGACTGAGCACATTTAATTCCTCCTGAAATTTCACTGGAACTACAGTAAAAGGTTCTGTTGTTTCAAAGGTATAAATCTATAAAGACAAATGGAACAGGTGAAATAGCCAGAGCCTCAAAGGTAAAAAACTACAAGGCAGAGATGTCAGTGAAAATGGGTTTAGTAGACCTGAAACAGCTAAATACCAAGACCCCATAAGGACAGATGAAAAGTAACTTGATTTACACTGCAGAATTCTTAAAGGGCACAGAATCAGAACTGGGAATATATGAGGGGAGGCGTAAATTAGAACTATAGTAAAAACTAAAGAAAAAGCTCCCTAGATCTCTCCCTTGTCACTACATAACTATCCCTCCTCCATCCCTACACAAGCAGAAGTCTGTAAATTCTTATTATTTGGAGAGGGTAAAACAGAGGTGCTTTGGACTAGCGAATGCCAGACACAGATGAGGTTATAAGAACTATACCAAGATATAGGGGCAGTAAACAACTAATTACTGAATACTAACTGATTGACCAATCAAGAGAGACTCCCAATCTCCTTCTTCCAACAAACAGAATACTTACCCTGCCCCTCCCTTGGACAGATTTGAAGACACTTTCATGGGGAATCTGATTAGGCTAAGAAGAAATAACTGAAGATACGACATCAGGGTTCCCCAATCAACAGGCCCCTCATATCACCTCATAATAAAGCTATGGTCAGAAAATCTTATTTATGCCTCACCTTCCAATTATCCATTTTAGTTCCCTACTATTAACCATGAGCAGAAAATCAAAGACTACCAACATGGAGGACAGAGACCAAAACAGACAAAAGCAACGTGGAGGAATCAGAAACCATGCAGGAAGAAGAAAAAAATTCTAAACCTATTACTAGCTTTCTCAGAGGAATAGAAGATAGTACAACCATGAAATAAAAGGGTATCATTAAAAAGAAAGATTCAGAGGGGAAAAAATTCTTCGCAATTAAAGGTATTATAGCAGAAGTAAAATACTCAATAGAAAAGTTTTGAGAAAATTCCCTAAATCATAAAGCAAAAGAGAAGGGAAATACAAGTAAAAATGTAAGAAAATTAGGAGTCCAGAAAGTCTGGCTTTAGAATAATAGGAGATCCAGAAAGAAAGAATAGAAAAAATAGAGGAGAGAAAATCATCAACAAAATAATTCAACAAAATTTTCTGGAATTTCAGGACGTAAAGCTGCTAGATGAGTATATAGCAGCACAAGGGATGAATACAAACCCACACCAAGGCACAACACTGCAACTTCAAAACCTCCAAGGCAAGAGATGGCTTGACAAGCTTCCAGAGAGACAGATACAAAGGTAGAAAGAGATCTGATTCAAAGGAACAGGAGTTACAGCTGCCTGGGGTGAAAACTACACTCTATACAGACTAGAATGAATGGCCTGAAATTTAGCAATGTTGACACCTGTCATCACCAAGACCCTGACTGCCTTTGTACTCTTTTTTAAAACTGAAGATAGAATATACAGGTGAGCCTACTTCTTATTCCTGGCTTGCCAGGGGTGTCATGAAGTCCCTGCTCTCTTCTTTCTCTGCCGACTCAGTTGAAGACATTCAGTTCACCTCACAGATTAAACCTATAGTACTCTTGACAGTTGGAGGGCTCTTTCTGACAGACATTTAATAGTGTCAATTGCAGCTCTGCCAGATGTCCCAAGAGGTGTCCTTTGTTTCTCAGGACTCATTCACACATTCACTCATTCAACTATAAAAATGGGAACAATAGTTAACCTCTGGACAGAAGGGTGGGGCAATATGATTGGGGTGGGCTCCCTGGGGCTTTTACAGTACCAGTAGTGCTCTTGAATGCTGAGTTCTTGGGTTTTAATTTTATTAAGATGTATAGAAATGTTGATTATCATCTTCTGCATTTAACACATTTTGGACTTTTAAAATGTGTGCCATCCGTTGCTGAGATAAGAGTAATGTTCCTGCCCTATCATAATACCTTCCTCCACAATATGTATACATTGTCATAGCATGAATTGAACTTCCTAAGACATAGGATTAAATATTTTTAAATGCTTTCATTCATATCTTTACAACTTCATAAGGTAGCTTCCTTATTATCCAATTTTACAAATGAGAAAATAAACACAGAGGGGTTAAACACATTTTCTAGAATTGTACAGTTTGTATGTTATGGAGCCAGAATTCAAACCCAGCCTGAAAAGCTACAAAAGCTGTGTTATTCTGACTGTTGAACAATGCCAAACCTTATATTATGTATAAAAACAAACAATATAATGAAAAACTAAATTCACATGGGTATAGGAGCTAGTAAACTGTAAGACGTCCAAAGAAAGAAAAAAAATTCAACAAGCATCAAGAAAAATCAATATATTAGGAAATTAACCATTTAAATAATAAAACTTAGGTGTAAATGACACTTTATGACTCAACATGCCAATTTCCTCATTCTATAAATGTTCAGTCATGATAAAAAACAAGAGGACTAAGTTATCTGTTTAAGGTCACACTGGCAGTTACAGGTAGCAGTTGAGTCAAAGACTCAGTTCTTAACTGACAATGTGTGAGTCTAGGCATGTAATAATAAATGAGTTACAATTTGAAGTATCCCTATATCAGTTTAGCACTTTGGTACTGCCTATGACTACTTCAATAGTGGCAGGCAGCTGAAATGAGGAAAGACCAGAATGGATTAGTCATAACAAGGGGTATTTACATCATTGTCTATGGATGACTTTTCTGAACATTTGGCAAAAAATAAAATTGAAGGTGGGAGAGAGAAAGGAAGAAAGATGGGAAAAAAAAGTCTGACTCACAGGACTTTAGCCATCAGAGCCAAATAAAGCAAATACATTCATTAGATTTTGGAGATGTACTTTTTACTAAGTTCAATGATGCATGTGTTTGTAAAACTGTAATAAAACCATCAGTGAAATGTTCTTTTATGAGGCTAGTTATAAAAACTTTTGAGTCTCCTCTCTATAAAGTTTTCTTTTATGAAATAGATGCCTTCGTCTGGACATATCTTACAGAACTTATTACAGCCTTGAGATTGGTTTGATATTCCAACAGGGCAAACATGCCAGAAACCCAGAAAAAGTACCTTCCATTCATTCATTACCTCATTCAGTAAATTATTAACTAATTATGGACTACATGTACCACATGCTGGGTCTTTAAAACAAACAGATGGATTCAAACTGAAGGAACTGTACATGCATTTACTCCTGGACCCAACAACCCCACTTCTAGAAATATCCTATAGATACACCTGCAGATGAACAGAGCGATATATGTATAGTCATTCATTGTGGCATTGTTTACAATAACAAAATAATGAACACAACTCACTTCTTTTAATAGGAATCTGAGTAAATAAATCCAGTTTACTTACTCCAGTAACAATGTACATCCAATATATTCCATCCAATGGAATATATTTGTAAAAAATAATAAAGCTTTCCATGTACTGATACAGAAAGATATCTAGAATACATGAACTGAACAAAAAGCAAGGTTCTAGATGATGTATACACAGTTACTCACCAAAGGTGGAAAATGAGAATATTTATTTATATTTGTTTGCATTTGCCTAAAAAAAACAACAGGAAAGAATACAAGAGACAACAAAAAGGAGAGTGAAAGTGAGATGTCTGAAACGTATTTATTTTTACATTTTTCATTTTTGAAAATGTGTTACCTATTCAATAAAAAGTTGAGTTTAATATAAAAAAGAAAATATAACTCTTCCCATAGGAAGAGCTAAGAAAAGTCAAATCCAAGTTTCCCACACTGACCAAGGGAAAGATCTGGGAGATTTAGTCTAAAGTCAGTCCATTCTCTAAGGAAATCTGTAGATGGAGTTATCTGGACCTTGAAAATACTTCTTCTAAGGTAGGAATCCTAATGTGGCAAGTCCTTTGCTTCCCCCAAATGGCAAGCCCTGTGCCAAGTTTCATCTAACAGCTGTCCCTCAAATTGCTCTTAGAGAAACTGTGAAACTCTGTGGTACTTGATCTGTGACAATCACAGGACTCACACACAAATCCCATCATTATTTCAGCTGAAGACCACTTGTTCTTCCCTGGCTATTTTAGAGTGACAAAGATCACAGGATGCTTTTATTCAAGGTGAGTAAAAACTGCAGAATTCATTATGTCATATCAAGGTTCTACTAAACTCATGAAATGGGTTGAGCTGGCTATTAGCTTGCTCCTAAGGTAAATGTCAGAGTTCATAGCTAATCTTTTCTGAACTACCTAGACTGCAATGATATTTTTAAAAATTTAGGGAAGAATTGCTTCATTTCTTTTAAAGATATTCTGTGCTGCTTAAAAATGTTTCAAGTGTGAAAGGGGCATCATAATTTTAGAAAGATACAAAAGTGTAAGAAAGGATGTAGTGCTAACCTCCTCTCCTCTATCACTTACCATCCAGGTTGTTTCTTAAAGATGTATCGCCACTAGCAGCTGTTATAGTAGGTGAAACTCCTACACTTTTCACATCTTTTTAAAAGGACAGCCAATTTGACAGGCATACCTAGTCATGTGATCCACAGGAAACAAAGGCATTCCTCAGCTGTTAGGTGAACCCACGCTGGGTTTTTGCAGTTTCCCTAATACCACTTGAAGATGAGACAGGGGAAACAAGCTGTCTGAGAATACCCAGCATAGGTCCTGCTACCAGAGAAGAGGGAGGAAAACTGTAATAACTGCTAAGAATGAGACATCTTTGAGAAAACATTCTTATTGGTAAGTAAGAGTGGCTTCCCAAGAGATCAAGTAATTATAAACATGCTTACATTTGGAAGAAGTAGTCTAACTTTCTATTCAATAAAATAATTACTTCCATAGTGCCCCTAACAAATGAACTTCACACCACACCTGAATTGAGGTGGCATCCAGATAGAACAGCTATGAGAATTCAGTACCAGGAGTTCTAATAAGATTTAAAAAAAGTCTGCTAAAAGGTCTACTCATCTAGAGTCAAAGTGACGTATGCAAATACTCCAAGTTCAGGTTGGGGCTAAGTCCAGATTCCACAAGACTGGCACAGATGAGAGGGAAGCAGACATCTGAGACACAGATGAGGTAGAAGCTCAAATAAGTGGATCATATTCAGAGTCAATATAGCCACTCAAAAACTTGTAGGCATATGAGTTGGCAAACTGACTTCAGAGATCAAGATGTTAGTATAGAAAGAATGGAGTAGATAGAAATCAGAGTGTGAACTCAAAGGTGCCTCCTTGGGGCAATATTGGCATGATGGAGGGGTGTGTGTATGCAAATAAATAAAAGAAAGAGGTCATCAAAAGCAAATGTTCAAAAATGAAGTATTATAAACACTAACCTGTAAGAATGTAGAATAGGTCTAGCACTGGCTTAGAGTGTCAAACAGAAAATCTCTATGTAAGAACAATTTATACCACATGCAGCTTATGGACATGGGTAATTTACCAGAAACTATGTCCTTAAATATTTCTAGGTTTGTTTTGTTTGGTTAGAATGTGAGGGGCATTTAAACCTTTGAAGGTTTGTCTTGTTACAAGGTGAGGGGCACTTAGAAGTATTTAAGTAATGTACATTTCCTGTGATAAAACAGTATAGCGCTACATAAAGAAACATTAATAATATATACAATTCTACCTCCCTGAGGAAACTATTAACAGATTGGTGAGCACCCTTCTATGCTCAAAGTACAAAAGGTTTCACCGCACTTAAAAACGTTGGAGTCATATTCTACCTATAATGATGTAACTTACTTTTTTCACTTTACAATGTATTGTCAGCATTTCTCTTAGTCACTTCAACATACATATCATATTCTTAATAGCAGCACAGTATTTGCAATATAGATTAACATAATTTAGTTAACTAATCTAATTAGATTGCTTCAAATATCACTACTATAAATAATGTACATTCTTTCCATTTATCTTTTTACCTATGTTACATCTCTATAATATTTATGGTAAGCTTTTCCATTCAAACTACCTTTTGGTCTTTAGATAATAGTTTTATAGCTTTCTCCATATAGATTTTACACATTTCCTTTTAGGTTTATTTCTAAGTATTTCATATATTTTCCATAAAGAATTCTAATTGATTACCACTCAAATATGGGCTATCTACTAAATATTTGCATACATACATTTATATAATAGATATATAAAAGATATATGTACATTTATTTTATTTATAATGTAGCCACCTCTCTAATCAAATTTGCTTATTATTCACGAGTTTTGTATTTCATTCTCTTACTCTAGGTAACAATCACCTAAAAATAAACATTTTGCTGTTTCCAGTAAATATGTATACGGCTTCTTTTTGTTGCAATAACTAGACCTATCAGAACAATGCTGAATAATTAATGTCTACTTTTTAAATAATTTAATGATATACTTTCAGCCAAAACATATTTAAAAATTATTTACCATTCTTGATGTTGGGGAAAACGAGATGTGCAGGTGAACTTCTGTTTTCAGCGGCTTCTTTCTTCGGGCTAACAGCTGAAATAAAACTGCTCAAAGTGGAAATCTGGCCTTTGGCTCCTCTGTCCAAACCCTAAAAACAGAAAAGTTAACATTGCTATTTAATTCCTATTACCTATACGTAAATCATTTTATTGCAAAAATCACAAACATTTATAAGAGACTTTAATTTGATGATACATAGACATACACATTTAACTTACCTTTTCTAGGACTTAACTGCAAGGGCCTTATCATCTAACCACTTACAAATTGAGAAGTTTGTAAATGGGAATAACAGTACCTATCTTACAGATTTATTGTAAAATTTAACAGAAATAATGCATATAATTAGCATTGTTCCTTGCACATTGTACACCCTCCATTAATGTTAACTACGACTTCAACTATGTATTTAAATAATACTATTTTTGTGACCTCCATAAATCTTATTTTTAATAAATAGCATGCATGTGATTCTTTACAGGCTGATTCACTGAAGGCTATCCTCTCATCTGATGCAACTTTACAGGTTCGGGTAGAGATAACCCTTTAGAGTTTATTTTTTCTAAACACTGTGATTGGGTATACCAGCATTTTTTTTCAGAAGTAGTGATAAGCACTTTGGGATCCTTAGGCACAGGTTTCAGCAATCTTCTAAAACACAGAATCTATCCATTAACACACCTTACACAAAATAACAACTCTATAAAATTCATAGTACATATTTGATTAATCAGTATTTTGTAATTAAACATAAAATCTTTACACATAAAGTACAAGATTAAGCTATAGAGCTGCCGCAGAGCTTATTTTCAGCGGAGATCTTTTTATACTATGTTCTAGCTTCCAGATGCTCAAGAGAATATAGTAGTTAACTTCTTTAACATCTACTTTTTAATTCTAAAGGTAGTATCTTCACTTCCATAGAAGAGGAAGAGTTTCTTTTTCATCTCCCTCTTAATTCACCAGAATGATCGCCATTTATCTTTCCAGAATTCACTCATATAACATAGCAGAAGCATTTACGCTCACTAAATTCCCCATTCTCTTAGTTAGGTAGAGCCATCTGATTAATTCTAATAGGCCACAGGTGGAAATTACATCTGTCATTTCTGGGTCAGAAAGTATCAGTGCATTTAAGACTGGGGCAAAACTCTAGTTCTCTCTTTTCAACTGTGGCAACCATCCAGGATGAGTTGTTACAGCATCTTAGCTTGGGTTCTTGAGTAACTATATGAAACAGAGCCAATTGTGACCAATGTTAGACTACACCATTTGCAATAAGAAATGTTAACAGGTTTCAAACACTGAAACTTGGGGCTAATTTATAACTGCAGAGTAGCCTATCATAACTTGCTTCTGAAGCTTTTTCCAGTGTTCAACATTTCTACAAAACCAATCATTCTTATTTATTCTTGTAATTTATTTAAACTGTTCCACTGAAATTATAATCGTTCTAATATTGGCCCTTCATGCTGGACATGAAATTCATCACAGAGATTGTCATACAGTGAATCTTGTGCATAGGTGCTATACTTTAGAGTAAATTTATTTTTTAAAAAATTAGTATAAAGGAGCCCAAAGACAATAAATTTCAGATACTATACACATAGAATTAAAAAGTCTCTGGAATTAACAGACTTTTAGAAATTAGTTAATTCCTTTATTTCACAGAAAGAAAAGTGGAATTATCTGAGACTCACCTGAAGTGACCTAACAAGCAATGGAGATGAAATGTGTACTAAATGGGAACCTGAGGGACACTTCCATGAGTAAAGTAAAGAAACATAAGCATTTTTTTGGTGTGACATCTTTGCTTGTTCATAGATTTTACTATAATTTGTTTTGTTTTTGCTTCTACTTGATTCTTGGCTAGATTTCAGCTTAGTAATGTCTGGGTTTATATTTCTGTGTTAGAAAACAAATTATTTATTGAGTACTTGTTACATACCTTCTACTACGGTAGCTTCTTTAATACATTATAACATTCCCATATGTATTTACACCCCATTTTATAGGTGGGGAAATTGAATTACCATGCCCATGTTCACAGAGCTGATAAATGTGAAGCCAGGATTCAAACTCCAGTTTGAAGGACCATGAAATCTGTATTCTTTTTTTAAATTAATTTTTAATTGAGATGGCGTTTTGCTGTTGTTACCCAGACTGGAGTGCAATGGCACGATCTTGGCTCACCGCAACCTCTGCCTCCTGGGTTCAAGCAATTCTCCTGCCTCAGCCTCCCGTGTAGCTGGGACTACAGGTGTGCACCACCATGTCCAGCTAATTTTTGTATTTTTAGTAGAGATGGGGTTTCACCTTGTTGACCAGGATGGTCTTGATCTCTTGACCTCGTGATCCACCCGCCTTGGCCTCCCAAAGTGCTGGATTACAGGCGTAAGCCACAGTGCCCGGCTGAAATCTGTATTCTTAACACTTATATTACAGTCTCTCACTTTAGCAGCTGCCACTAATTAAGGGCTTACCATGTGACAGTGGGTGTGTTAAACACATCAGACTTTTTTCACAGTAACCATTTGTGGATGATTTTTGTAATCTCTGCTTTTATGAGTTAAATTTAATCGCTTTAGGAACAATTCACTTAACCAGAGAAAATTACATAAGCAGAACTAATTGTACTTTAGAGAAACTTCTGATGTCTTAAGCCATCCAGGGAAGCTTTACATTTCCTTCTCTTTTCTTCCCCCTTCCTTCACCTTTTCTTAATAAAAGGAGGTCTCAAAGAATATTGCTTAGTTCACTTGCAGGATCTCCAAACGATAAAAATTAAAAATTCAATTAAGTTTTTCAACAACTATCAGTTATAATGTCTAGTGGATTTATAATGTAGAGTCTCAAAGAGAGAAAACTGAAGAGAGGTAAGACAGTGATACGTATTATCTTTCTATAAAATAGTAAATTACATAATTGCATAATATTGGTAAATTAAAGCAATTTATTCAAGTACACAAAACTAGTGTATTGATTAGGAAAATGAAATCTAAACAGGCTACATATTTGAAAAAGTAAATAATTCCATATTATATATATTAGAATGCTTAAATAAGAATTTTATTAACGACTGGAGCTAAGTTTGCTTATTTGTATGTTTTGTTCTGTCAGAAAATCTTAATCGTGGGAACAAATGCCAAACTGGACACACAAATTTGAAAGTTATAAGAAAGTAAACAATTTGTAAAATAAGGTTAGCCATGCTTATATAATAAATAGTCCCTCAGCAACAGACCTTTGTTAACAGTAAATATCCACAATAATTTAACACACGAAGGGAATTTCTTCATTGGCAACTGTCATGAATGTTATCTAAGATTAAGCAACAGTAGAATTTAGGGAGCAGTGCAGTTGGAATATAGAATCAAAAGGGAGAATGGTCTAGCAAGATATGACTAGAAAGGTAGGTAGTGGCCATATTATGAGGTCTTCAGGCTACAGAGTATAGATTCTATCCTGCACAGATATAGGGAAAAATCACTGAGGACTTCTAAGCAAGAAATGATATGATCATATCTGTATTTTAGAAAAAAAAAACCAATATGGTAGCAAGAAATGACATGATCATATCTGTATTTTAGAAAAAAATCACTAAGGTAGCAGTCTAGGGAACAGAATAAAGGACAGGAATACTGGAAGCTGAACAAGGCCTACTGGGAGAAATGAAATTTGAACAGAGATAGTAATAACCGGGAATGAAGAAGAATGGCAGCCTGGGCCAAGCAATGACAAAATGTTAACAGCTATTTCAGGTGTAAGTCTGAAGCATAATGAGAATGAACAAACCCTCCCATCAATTATAAAGTCAATGAAATGAACAATGTAAAATGCTTTCCTCAAATTTGAGAAGAATAGTCATATTTTGTATATGCCTACTGTATATATGCCTATTGTATAGAAGAGGGCATCTTTGAAGAAAATTCTAGACTGGGTTATATCAACATGATTTGTGAGTAACTATAAAAAGGAAACAATGCTCACTAGGCAAAAGAATGCTTTGCATGAAAAAATTATAAATTTTTATAACAGGGTTATTGTAATGTAGCAATAGAAAACCTACAACAAGCTTGTCCAACCCACAGCCCACAGGCCACATGCAGCCTAGGATGGCCTTGAATGCAGCCCAACCCAAATTTGTAAACTTTCTTAAAACATTTAAAAAATTTATGTAAGTTTTTTTTTTAGCTCGTCAGCCATAGTTTGTGTTAGTGTATTTTATGTGTGACACAAGATAATTCTTCTTCCAATGTGGTCCAAGGAAGCCAGAAGATTGGGTACACCTGATAATGTAAGGACAGAACTGTGGGAAATATTGGCACATATGATGTGAGCTGGCAAAGGAGATTAAAAATGAATGACCAAAGAGATAAGAAATCCAGAAGAAAGTGATGTGTTAAAAATAAGGGAGGATAAAGTTTCAAGAAAAAAAATGGTCAATAATGTTAAATAATAAAGAATAGTTAGGCCTAAAATGTGCTTAACTGAAATGGGCAATTATGAAATCTTAAGGACAGCTGAGACAACAGATTTAGGGTAATGGTAGTGGCAGGGACTATAAAAATAAATTGACAAATGAATGGGAAGTTAGAAAATGAAAGCAATGAGCAGGGATGGCTCAGAAGCTTTACTGATGGAGAAAAAAGTCTGAAGAGGGAAAGGTTTGAGGAAAAGCTGATAAGCACATTATCATGGCTGCCAAATCTAAAGTCCCGTTCTATTTAAATTGTCCACTCATGGTCCCCATAGCATTGCTATTATTCTTTGTGCAGGAATGGCTGTGGATTAGAGCAGGGACAGGCACTCGACCAAGAGGTAGCTCATCTGCAATTAGGGTAGCCATGTATTAGTTGGCTTGGCATGTTGGACACTGATGCTTCCTAGCAAGTCAATCAGAGGTCTTTCCAGATTTTAGAGGAATATAGAAAAGATTGACTAGCTAAGAGAGAATAGCAGAGGCACAAAAAACAGCCAGTCTCTGTTCCTGTTTGTTTTCTGGTTCCAATCCATGTGCATCATTCCAATAAATTCTCTTTTGCCAAAAGAAGGCAGAGTGAACTGATTTTCTTTCTTTTTTTTGTAACTAGAAAAGCTTAAATAACATAAAAAATCCTTGGTCTAATAAATCTCTTGTTTGTAAAATAATTGTGCTCTTGAAACTTTATACTTGAGATGACATGAAATTAATCATGTATACTTTCACAATTGATAGATTTAAGTAAATCCTCAAAACAGGAGTTGCCCCACATCAGCTTCCACAAAAGAAATCTTACAACCTAACACTTTCATGAGAAAAAAACCAGGCATCACTTCGTGCAATGGCAAACTGATTAATACTAGAGAATAAAATCAAGAAGTTATTGGGTATTAATATGACACCAAACTCCACACTACACTAAATGTTGAAGAACATTATTTTACAAACCTCCTGAAATTTGGATCACAGCTATTACATCTGGCTTGGTGAGAAGTTTAGTAAACGTTATCTATGTGTCCTACAGGAGAACACTAAAAGTGATGGCCTGGAATGTGGCCAGCTTACATACAGTGGGCTGGGTGGGGGGGTTGAACAATAAACTAGCAGGATACTCAACCAGCTGTTCCAGATTGAAGAAAAGTACAAACAGAGAACATAGGGAAAAACACTAAGAATTCATTGAGGGAAAAAACTACTTAACATATTTAAACCTGGCATAATAAATAACAGACCTGATTCTCTAGGCAGAGGCTAACCATACATACTCGAATTCAATAAACACTGCAAACAGCAGAAAAATGTTATGTAGTAATTACAACAACTAATCAAAAATCTTACTTCACAAGTCCCTTACGTGGGCTTCAATGGTCTTTTTGATGATATAGTCACACAAATGATATGTAAAATTATAGTATAAAATAATCTCAAAATATTGCAATACACAAATACTTAAGAGTCCCTGTTCTATTAACATAAATATTTTCAACCTTATTTTAAATTTTATTTGAATACATGAGTTCCTACTTTCAACCTCTATTGAGGAACAGTCTGAATCTTAAATTTCTGATTTCTTTATCATATTTTTCTACCAATGGCAATAAGAAGAATAACCATGGTTTTCCATAATTGCTTCTTAATTGACTAACAAGTTTTACTATATTCAAAATTCTGGTAAAATTTATTTTGATCATCCTCTCTACTCCAAAAGTTGCTTTAGAAGACCAGCATTTTTCTTCACATTCTACCCAGTCCTTGAAAGAGGAGTAAGTGCTGACTGTTCCAACATGAAACACTTTTCTGAATTAAAATATTTTAAATTGAATGCCTATGTCTACAAAATTCACCCTTTAGTCTCAATGAGTCCAGAAATCTGTGATGCATATAAAAACTACTTTTTCAAAAGAATGAGTGGCTTCCTGAGATATTGAGCAAAGGTTATGTCAAAAGACTGGTAAATAAAAGTATATTTATATGTTTCAAATTAAAACAGAAAATTTTAAGAAATCCTGCTTCACCAATCTTTATTAAACTGACCGAAACTACCAGTCAGGGCTATCCTGGAGGCAACAATATAACTTAGAGTCCACTATTAGGTTCTGATACTGGGTAAAGATATTTTGTTTCTCTTTTTGTATTTTTCACAGTTTCCTGTTAGGATGGTAGTTTATAAAATCAGAAATGCTAACTTTGTTATACATCCTTCTACTAAGATATGAAAAGTCAGCTACTTTCAAGGGGCAAACTTCCCTCCCAACCTACATAGCACCAGCCCAAGTTGGTTTAAGTGATATAAATCATATCTTTAAATGAAGACTAAGAAATAAGGATGTGGATTCCGAAACAAAATTTTGTCCCTGCCCCCACTGCCAAAAAATCAATGCAATTGATCATAAGATGGCTGAAAATTAGCCCTAAAAACATTAGTCCTGACTCAGAAATTTCAGTATTCATTTATCATTAGGAAAGCAAGGTGGCATCAGAGATTTTATTCATTTATTTTATTACATAGGAAAAGATAAAAATACATGAATACATTATGCTTCCACAGTAAAATAATATTAAAATGTGTAATTTGATGCAGTCAAAATTTCTCAACCAATTAAGTCTTGTTCTTCTTTTTAACAAAAACATCTAGAACAAAACCAAGTTAATTTGAAATATATTAAGCAGACTCAAATTTCAAACTGACTTTTCAATTCAGCTGAATTGGTAAAATCTCAATAATTTCTATTTTTAAAAGGCATACTCATTTAATTGTTCATTTCAAAAACATTTTCAATAGCTCACTAGAATATCACACAGATATCCTCCAAGTTACACATCTCAACTTAAGAACAAGTAGTTATTCATATAGCTCATCAGTATAATATTTTACCATACAAGAAGGGATTCTTCACTCAGAGGCAACTATAAAACTATTTAAAAAAAAAAAAGGAGAAAAAGTAGGGAAATCAAAGCTTCTCAGAGCTTTCTCAGCTCCATCTACTTCCTCACTCATCTTCTGTTGATCTTTCTCTACTCTTCTTCATCTCTAACTAAAAATAAAGTTAATTTCCAAACACTATGCCAAAAGTTGCTACTTGGCAATAGCAGCTGTAAACCTTTTGAATGATCTTTCTTTTCCCCTTCAAAAGAAGTTAATACAAACTGAGACATAAATCAGCCCCAAAGAGTTCAGAGAGTGTAAGACATCCCTTAATTCTGGGGGTTGGGAGGGGCAGGATAATAACTGATTTCGGGGGGACAGTGGAGGGTCAGACAGGTTTATAAAGGCAAAAGCAATACATACAGGACCTAAGGCTTGATATAGAAGGCTGTGGAAAAAAAGAATTAAATTCACAGAACAGGAGTAGCGTAGAAAGGGCTGGCTGGCTTACAAAAGGCTTTTCAGCTACAGATGTTGGTTTGGAAATACAATCATGTGTCTCTTAACAATGGGGATATTTTCTGAGACATGCTTCGTTAGACAACTTTGTAGCTGTGCAAACATCACAGAGTGCACTTATACAAATCTACATAGTATAGCTTATTACACATCTAGGTTATATGATATAGCTCATTGCTCATAGGCTACAAACACCTATAGAGCATGTTACCGTACTGAATACTGTAGAGAACTGTAACACAATGGTAAGTGTGCATCTAAACATACTTAAACATAGAAAAGGCATCTTTAAATATGTTTAGATTATGCGATCTGTCATTGACTGGAACATTGTTATGTGCCACATGACTTTAATAATCTCATGTAACATTAAGTGCTTACTTTGTACAAGGTTTTTTTCTAAATGTTTTATGTGTATTAATTTAGACTTCATTTCTACCTTAGGAGGTAGGCTCAAGTATTATTTTCCCCATTTTATAGACAGAGAGTTTCAAACAGATATTTGACTTTTTTGGAGGTTCTCTGGTTCACAATGTATACTAACCACTTTTCTCCAATTGTTAAATACAGTTATAAATTATTTGTGTCCTAACAGGTTATTTATGAAGGGGAGAATAAGCAAGCAATAAACTATGGCTTTGTAGTTTAAAAAAAAGTTGACAAAGAGACTTTACAACCCACTCAAACTTAGAGACATGCTGGATATGTATTTATACAGCCATAGCCCTCTCTTTTTATGTCTTAAGTTTCTTGGACTATTTTGCTTCAATCAAACTGATCTGACATATAATTTAATAATTTATTCACACCATAAAAAAAATCAGATATCCCAGAACAGATCTTTCCTGTAATTGTTCTATCTCTAGTAACAAAAATTTGAACAAATTTGTTACTGGACAACATGATTTTTTTCAAACTAGAAATACTGCTATAACTGCAGCTTCTTTGTACCACATGGCCCCTATTACCTATGACCACAGATACAGAAAGTTCAGAATTGGACAAAGAACATGAGTCAGAAACATCTCAGTTATAAAGCAACCTCTGTCCTTGACTAGCCATTTTAATCTTTAGCAGGGTACACATAACCTGCTCAGATTCCTTTTCTGTGAAGTGGGAAAATATCTTCCTCAAAGGGTTGTTGTGATTGCTTTTGGTTGCATTATTTAACTAAATAAAAGAATACATGGCAAATATTTAGCACAAAGTAGGCACACAATAAATAGCTATTATTGTTATAAACACTTATTTTGTATAGTTGTAATATCTGTAGTTTATTAAATTACTTAAAACATCATCACCATAGCATTCATTCTTTCCCGTCTTACCTCTTGTTTAGAACATAATGAACAAAGGGCACAAGATTTTCCGTGTAAGATTGTTCCAAATACCTAGCTGGGCATATTGTTGTTAAGTACACACACACACACACACAATTTTCTCTCTCTCTCTCTCTCTCTCTCTCTTTTGCTCTCTAATTTGGGATGCTGTTGACCTCACCTGGAAACCTCAGAGTCCTTTTCCTTTATTAATCTTTCTTCTCTTTCTTTTCTGCTGTCTAGTTAGGTTCCGTATAGTATGTATGCTTACATCCCTTACACTCTGTCCCATGGCCACCACCTTAGTGGATGTGCTCATCACCTCAGGTATGAGCTACAATGCTCCTTCCTTCACTTTCTTTCTCCTTTCTCCTCTAGTTAAACTATACACTACCACTAATTTCATTATGTTGTTCCTCTATTTCAGAAATTCCAATAGCTTCCCACTAACCACAGAAAAAACTGTCTAAGCTTCTCTGCCTAGTGATCTGGCTCCAGCCCGCATGCAATCTTTCTTCCCTCCCACAAATTCCCAGCATGCTTCCATTGGGTTCGCTTTATTACTTGCTAATTTTTCCCTTTAAGCCTTGATCATGTTGTTTTCCTCACTGGATTACTTTGCCCACTTTCTTCTGCCTATCCAAACCCTATCATTTTTCATGGCCAGCCAGCCTCAATCATTACCTTTACTTCAAGGCCTTTCTTCATAGTTCTGCACACAGTGATCTCCTTTCTCTCATCTCCGATAGCACAAATTGTTTCTATGGCTCATTTTAGCTTTTATATATTGCTTTGCTTTTCATATGTTAACCCTGTATACCCTGAGGCAGATACCATTTTTTAAAACCTTGTTTTTGCATTTTTTGTAGCACCTAGCACAAAGTTAAACATAACAGATGGTCGATAATTGGTAGTTACATTTTGTCCCAGGGACTCCATCAACCCCATTTACACGCACCTGATAAGCAAACTTCTCATTCTTGTTGCTGAACTTTCCATCAAATCCTCTCCACACAACTTAAGCTCACCCTCAAGCTCTTCCCCTCATCTTTCATTATGGGCTAGCATCCCTTTAAAATTCTCAACTAATTTCCTCCCATTTCTCTTCATCTCCCTGACCTAAGTCAAATCTAGCTCTTTCTGGAACCCACTGTACTGGTACCCTACTCCATGTAGAAACTCTCTTTTCTGTTCACCTGCAGGTATAGAAGTAGATAGTCAAATTCATCCTCACAGCCCCTGTTATTTCTGCCCCACCTCTGAGCATTTTCTTCCTTCTCATTCACCACTTTTTAAAATATTTGTAATACATCAGTAATTAATTTATAATAATCCACTCCAATCCATCAACCTCAGTAAATTTAATATTCATAACATCGGCCCTTCATAACCATACACTACTTCAAATTCTTTATTCTGCTTGACTCCATGGACTTTGCATCACCTCTCTACAGCAGCAAGGCCAAGATCCAAACACTGAAAGTCTCTGAGGGCTCTATCCTGAGCCTCTTGAACATCCTTACCTAGAACCACGTAACCTGCCATTCCTTTCAATTACCCACCATGCCTGATTTCTGCTGTGTCTCATCCACTTAATCCATGCCTGTCAGTAATCCATTTCAAATGCTGCTCCACAAACTAAGTAGATTTGGGCGAGGGCAGTTACAAAACACAGATTCCTACGTCTTGCCCGTGGAACTTTTAACTCAGCATATAGTCTCAAACTTCAATCTTAGTATACCCAGGGAATTAAATTAAAAAAAGATGCCTGAACAACATCCCCAGAAATACTGATTAAAAAGCCTGCATTTGGGCCTGGATAATGATGGCTTTAAAAGTTCCTCAGTTAATTCTTTTTTTTTTTTTTTGAGACGGAGTTTCGCTCTTATTACCCAGGCTGGAGTGCAATGGCGTGATCTCGGCTCACTGCAAGCTCTGCCTCCTGGGTTCAGCCAATTCTCCTGCCTCAGCCTCCTGAGTAGCTGGGATTACAGGCACGCGCCACCATGCCCAGCTAATTTTTTGTATTTTTAGTAGAGACAGGGTTTCACCATGTTGACCAGGATGGTCTCGATTTCTTGACCTCATGATCCACCCACCTCGGCCTCCCAAAGTGCTGGGATTACAGGCTTGAGCCACCGCGGTGGTTCCTCAGTTAATTCTACTGTGCATCTAAGGTTGAAAACCGGTACTCTAGGGTGAGATGTAGAACAGGACTTTAAGGTACTACCAAGGTAACTCTGTGGCCAGTCAGGTTTGAAACTTCTGTGTTAGGTACCTCCTGACTCCTGGAATGGACTTCATGCTTAGGTAGTCTTAGGATAAAACACTTTGGGACTGTCCTTTCCAGCATTCTTTTTCCCACCCCTGTTACCTTTCTATTAACATACAGGATACAACCTAAACTCTTCAACCTTAATTAGGGTCACTGTAAACTGATCTATTTATTTTAGTAAGCAGTCACATTCAATTGTTTCCACATTCTCATAAATATGATACAATGATTTTCTGAAAAAGTCACTATTATAGGGTCATGAATTGAGTCATAAACACAAAGTAGACAGGTAGAGCCATAAAGCTGGGGCAAAAAGGAATAATAACTGGAATATCTCAAAGAAAAAGTTATTGATGACAAGTAGGTTCATAAGCAAACCTCTAGGAGCTCTATTTAATCTACAGGAGGCTGAAAAACAACTAAAGAGGCCACAAGCTGTCTTTCCCTGCCCACCTACCTCACACACCAAGACCTTCTTTCCCTCCCCACACATACCATAGCCTTCTCTAGCTGCTGTGAAAGTCCATCACCATCCCAGTTCTCCTGTATTTCTTATTCTTTGAATGCACCAAGGACCAAGCACAGATTTTCTATACTTAGGCTCTTCACTGCTATAGCTCTGAATTGTAGCTTTGAAGTCTCTCTTTGACAAACACACACACACATATTCTGCTACAGATCCTGTCATAAATTCTGGTTTTTTTTTAGCTATCATAAAAAATCAGTGGTACTGACTCCAAAAGACTTTATAAGGCACAAGCGAGGCTGAGGCAGGAGAATGGCTTGAACCTGGGAGGTGGAGATTGCAGTGAGCTGAGATCGTGCCACTGCACTCCAGCCTGGTGACACAGCAAGACTCCGTTTCAATTAAAAAAAAAATACTCAAGTTTTTCTATGTATCTTTATCCTCTTCTATTCCAACTTACATCTTTTCAAAGTTTAATTCAAAATTTAAATTTTTTTCTTGAATATATTCTCTTTGTCTAGTAGTACAAGTCCATAATCCTCTATTTACAATTTCAAAGTCCTATAAATTCTTGAAACTGAAATATTTTTGCAACTCATTTAGAGGCAAAAACATTCACCTGTCCTGAACTGACTTGAAGCTACAGACTTTGTTCCCTTTAGCATGAACACATACATTTCACTGCAATTATTAATATGCTTGATTAGAGAGAACTGGCTAGGTCCTTACTGTGGGTATTAAATAACATACATGCACTCAATTACCTTTCTAAAATCTGAAAAACTTGAAATCCCAAAGCAAACTGTAGACCTGCATCCACACTTGCAAATTTTTATTCCAAAATGGCATTTTTTTCAGTTACACTGAGATAAACAGGTTTTTGGGAAAGCATTTGCTTGAGGACCTAAATCTACTCATTTAACTGTTTCTATAAGAACATGCATTTACTGTTTTAAACAACCAACTTAGAAATGAACTGCTAGAATTCTGTGAGTTAAAAACTTCCTATAAAAAATCTGAAAACCTGAGGTACTGGCATCAAGAGCCAGGTTTCCAAACAGCTGGGTGACAAATTCCTTCAAAGCATTTCCCAGGGTAATCCCTAACCCCAGCTCTAATCTACCAATCAACTGTAGCTACCCTTTTAAATGTGTATCATACAGCCCACAATTTGCTGCCTTGATTTAACTTAAAGAGCTTGTTTTAACAATTTCCAGTTATCACGGCCCTCAGACATTTTTTAAAACCTACCGAATCCAAACATTATTCCTAACACCAATACAGTACTTAACGAAGAGTGAGCTATTTTGGTAACTTCTTAGTCATTTTAAGAGGGAGGTTTTAAGAAATGAATTGCAAGTAGGAATAAAGAAAATGTATAATGTTCACTAAACTTTTACTATTTTGTCACACACAACTGCATGACAAGTCATGATCTTTAAATATATCAAAGCAAACTTTCAAAAAGTACTTAAATATTATGTCAAAATTAAAAATTGCAAAATCCGAGATTAATTTTTTTTAATTGTGCTTCAAATTAACCAGTCACCACCACCAGTAAAAATAGGGAAAGTGGGGGAGGGGGCTGCCCCATGACATCATCTGGCAATATGTAGTTTGAAGCCTGAGAGCGCTCTCCAAATAACCCTTAGGAAGATACAGCTGGGAAATCATCCCTGTCAAGCTTAGATAACTTGAGTTTAAATAAAAGGTTCAAAAAGCCTCCCCCAACCTGAGTCACATGTCTGTACCATATGAAAAATAAAACCATCACTGATGCATCTACCTCCCACTACCCTGACAGCAACGGAAAGGTCACAATTAAGCGGAAACTCGCCGCAGAGCCTGCTTAATCTGAAGGGGGAAGGGAAAGAAAAGCGAGGAAAAAGACAAAAATCTGCGCGCCTCCAAGGAAGGCAGGCACCTCTGCGGAAAACCCACTCCCGCCTGCTGACACCTATGCTCATCCAACAGATCATGCCGATTCAAGACGCAGGTCATGCTCTTCGAGAAAGTGGGGGCCCAAGCCCTAGAAAATAACCCAAACATCCAGCGGCACCGACCACCCCCAACATTTCCCGAGGGTGGAAGGTGTAGCTCCCGAAGTGTTCGGGGATGTCCACGAGGCACAACTCTTTATATTTCGGCCCAAGGAAGGGCGGCCTGGGTGCGTCTTCCTGCACTGCCCGGGGGACCCTAGGGGAGACGCGGGCCTCCCGGAGCCCCTCGCCCTGCCGCCGTCCCTCCCGACTCCCGCCGTCGGGGCGCCAGGCGGACCCGGCCCAGCACCTACCGCGGTCGCGCCGGCGCCTGCCGACACGATGGGCGGCAGCTTCTCGCGCTCCGGCTCCTTTCCTTTCCTCTCCTCAGGCGCGGCCGCCGCCACCACCAGCGGAGTGGCGGGCGAGGGTACCCGACCCGCCTCACTCATGTCGGGCCGGGCGGCGGGAGCGCCAGGCGGCGGCAGCGCCAAGTGGCGGCGGCGGCGGCCTCAATGTAGCAAGGGCTGGCGTTGCTGCTGCCGCCGCGGCCGCGAGAGGGCTCTGGGCGGCCGCTACCAGCCGCCGCCGCCGCCGCCACTCCGCCCCCGCGCCTTTGGGCGCGAGCCCGAGGCCGCGCGCCCCCACGACCACCCCCGCGCGCGACAGCCCCGCGGCGCGGCTCCCCTCCGCGCCCACAGGTTTCTTGCTCCCGCCTCCCCCGCCCACCCGGGGCTCGCGCGACGCGGCTCGGGAGCGCAGGCAGTAGCCGCCCTCATCAACCCTGAGAGAAGGCGCCGCGGTCGACGCCCGGCCGCCATGTTGTTTGCAGAGGGTCGTCCGAGATGACGAGGAGGGGACTCCCGCACCGGGGCAGTGCAGGAGAACCTAGACTAGGGATGGGCACTGAAGGAGACAAGTCGAGCCCTGCAAAGGGTTGGGCGGGGATAGAGTGTCCGAGTGGTACCAATAGGGCGGGACGTAAGCACAGACTACCCTTTACTGACGGCTCTGGCCTGCGGTGCCTAGTCCCGCGGACGAACGCCCTGCGGGTCTGGGCTGGTGGCCTTTTGCCTTTTTCTCCCAGGCGCCCACAAAGCTGCCAGCCTTTGGGCCTCTGCCCTCTTATGCTTGCCTACCCTTTTGAGCCCAGGAGAGGCGGCCCTGAGCCTGCGCAGCCTGAGGAGACAGCCTTTCCTGCTCAGCGACCGACCCTTTCGTACAAGCCTCGAGGGCCTCAACCTACACCGGCAAAGCCTGAAGGTGGGGAGGAGTGCGACGTGGTGGGCCCCACCTTCCCTCTTCCCCCACAGGATTGGACGGCCAGGCCACACTTTCCCTTCCTGTTCCTCATGTCCCTCTTTGACTGCCAAATCCGCCTCTCCTTTCCCGTTCCCACGCACCTACGTTTTGCTCTCTCCTCGCAACCCTTTGCTGCCTCCTATCCATCCCGTCTTTGTTCCTTTCTGTTTGTTAGAGATGTACGTACCCAAACCCTGCTGTACAGTCCTCAATCAAATCATTAGAAATAGGAGTAAGAACTTGAAAGCCGAAGAAGAGAGTTTTTAATTATTGAAATTAAAATATCCTCCACCTCCACCACCAGGACACCTAGACACTTTCCTTTGTTGTCGCCCTCTCCTTTTCCTTTTTCTCAGTCTACTGGAGCAGCAGAGACACCTGCTGATCTAGGAGGAGGGAGAGACTAAGAATGTGCTATATTGCCTATTAAAAGCAAGGAATTTCGATATTCAGGTCTATCAGATTTTTAATCCGTGCCTTCATTATTTTATTTGAGGTGGAGTGAATTTTTAGATTGAGTAACTAGGTCCAAATATAAGAACCAGAAATATCTCTGAAACAAACCCAAAGATGATTTGGGAGTATCTATTGTTTTACATAATTTGGAGTTATTAGTAAAACTAAGTACTAGTTATGGTGCATATGAGATGAGGTTGCATGTTTTTCAGACCCACAATTTGTAACAAGTAGATCTGAAGCAAGCAATGTTGCTTTCTAAATTATGAAATCTGACTTTAATTTATAGAAAGGCTTTCTACTTTAATATAATTGTTGTTGCCACCTATTGTTAATTAACAAAAGGTGTAGAAATAGTGCCATATAGTCAGCCAAAAAGTATTTCATTACTAATTAGCATTGAGGGAAAATGATGTATCCAGGAATTACTTTGAAGCATCCTCCTCCTTTCTATTAATATTTTTCTTAAATTCTTTTTCAGGATTTTCTTTCCTTTTTTACTGAAATGCTCATCCCATAGAGAGGAACATACCACTATTTTCTGCTTTAACAGGTCTGTATGCTGATCATTGATACAGCAACAATTCAACTGTTATTATTTTATAAAATGAAGCCTTGATTTTAACTGCAATTCCAGATATTCTGTGCTGCTAAGTCTAGGTTGATAGAACAAATACTAGAGGGAAAAGTATCCTCTTTCCTATTGTTTTCAACTAGATTTAGTAATTTGCTATAAAAATGCTTGGATGAGAAACCACTTGGATAACAGACCTTCTGCTTTCTTTTTTCATGTGTGAGACTAAATAAAAGTATGTCTGTACATGTAGTCACATTCAATAGAACAAAATGCTTAAATATTGGCAAAACAAGGCAAGTCAGAAATGTTAATTTCTGCTACTGCGCCAGAGTAGATATTAACCCATTTCTTAACAAATTCTGAGTAATTCATTTGTGAATTCTGTATTAAAAAAAAAAGATAATTTGTTCATGTTTCCTTTTACTTCTTATTAAATAAATGTCCTCAATCACACCACCTCATCCCTCCCTCATACATAGTCCAGGAGGGGGTTGGAGGGTGGGAATGGGGCCTGCTGGAAAGCTGTAGAATGATAGCTCTGGGGGAACTTGCGGTGTGCTTGAGAGACACATTACCAGCTGCCATCAGTGTATTTCTGGAGACCCAGGAGGGAAAAGAGTGTTGTAACGCAGGGCATACAGAGAGCACTGGCCATTCTGTACAGAGATATGGAGAAGGTGATTTTTAGCTATGCCAAGTGTCGGAAGTGCAACAGTGAGGGTATCCAAGTATAAACTCATTCGCTTTGGAAAAACTAGGAGTGTGGCACAAGAAGCATATCATGTTTCTAAGTCCAGATGGAAAATCTGAGCTCATTAATTTACCCATGGAGAATAGGGTTTTGCAGGGTGGGAGTGAGGGTTAGAGAACTCATTATTTCCCTGGAAGAAAAAGAAAGAAAGACAAAATTGCAAGGTAATAGAAGGTTGAAATAATAGATAACTTCTATTTTAATTACCTATAGTAATACTAATGTAAACAATAGCAAAATAGGTGCACAGGTCACCTAAGAATGGTTTATACCACTAATACCTTAATTTAGGTATAGCCATGAAATAGTGCAACTTATTTTTTAAAAAAGACATCTTTTATATATTTCAACTGACTGTTGTCCTAAAGTAAACTTAGGGAAATATACTTATTTTAGCCATGTTGACCAAATTAAAAAGATTGTTAGAACTCTTTCTTAGGTGTAATGATTGTGGATCTTTAAAATTACTCTTTAAAAAATAATTTGGCTGGGTACAGTGGCTCATGCCTGTAATTCTAAAACTTTGGGAGCCAAGGCAGGTGGCTCACTTGAGGTTAGTAGTTTGAAACTAGCTTGGCCAACATGGTGAAAGCCTGTCTCTACATACAAAAAAAAATTAGGTGGGCATTTTGGTGGGCCCCTGTAATCCCAGCTACTGGGGAGGCTGAGGTAGGAGAATTGCTTGAACCCGGGAGGCGGAGGTTGCAGTGAGCTGAGATCATACCACTGCACTCCAGCATGGGCAACAGAGTGAGACTCCATCTCAAAACAAAACAAAACAAAACAAAACAAAACAAAACAAAACAAAACAAAATCTTTATTAAAGAAAAAAAAGATGCTTTGTCATTACAGGAAAAATATTGAAAATATGGATTAGCAGAATGAGTTAAACTTTAGATATTCACTAAGACCTTGCTCTGTATCTTTACAAATCTCCTGTATTTACACACACACACACACACACCACACAGTGTTTCTTCCATTGTTTTTATAAAAATAGAACACTCTGAAAGACTGTTTTGAATCTTTGTAACTCATTCTTTAGAATAACCCCAGTGATGTGATAAATCTTTAGAGGATGTTTTTTAAAATTGCACAATGTTATACAGAGCCAAGAAGAATAAAGTGAGTGATCATCAAGCTTTGTATTTTTAATCAGACTTCTCTTGAATCTGTTCTCTGTCTGCATGACCATTGCCATTGACCTAATCAAGGCCTTCAACATCTCTAACCCCGATTATTTCCGTAGCCTGGCAACTGGTCTTGCCTTCAGTTTCTTACCTGCTCTAACAGCCACCAGAATGACCTCTTCAAAATATATAATTTCTTGCCAGCCCTTTGTTTTAAAATTCCGTAGTAGTCTTTCAAACCCTTTATGCTAAAAATTCCGCTTTCAAACCCTTTATGCTAGTGTGGCATTCTTCTGAATTCTTTCAAAAGAAGGCATTTTCTTAATATCCTAAATAGAATCATTCCTTTCTTTCTGCTACCAGATCATGTTGTATACATTATAGACCTGTTATAATACATCATAGTTATTTGTTTCCCTAATAAGTCATGGCATGGATGGGAAAGACTGTATCTAATTACTCCTTGAGTCCCCACTACCTGGAGTGTGCTATTGAGGAGGCACTCAGCAAACTCAGAAGAAAGGAAACAAAATGTTTTCTTGAAGTGGTTTATACAGGGGCTCTGAAATCTTTTCCAAAGATAAATTATAAAAATGCTCTGAGTGATGGACTAGACTCATTCAGATGATTTGGTCTTGATATTGCTTCTTTAAAATCTTAATCTTCTAGAGCAGTGCTATCAGTAGCACTTTCCGTAACAGGAGAAATGATCTATATCTGCACTGTCCAATATGGTAGCCAATTGCCTCATGTAGTTATTGGGCACTTGAAATGTATCTATTATCAGAGGAATTGAATTTTTAATTTTAGTTCATGTTATGTAAGGTATATTTGAACAGCCACATGTGACTAGTGGCCGCCATATTGGACAGTACATTTTAGAGCTGCATCTCAGCTGTAAAAGATCAAGTCCAAATTAGTGGCTCACTAATTAATGAGCCTCATTTGTATCTTAACCTCATTGTTCAGAATATATGTAAGCAAATGTTCACCAAAGTAATGAGAACAGGTTTAAAAGAGCTCTGATAAAAGCCTAAAAAAACTTCTTCCTTTTTTATTGTTTCTTTTTTAAATATTGTTTTCATAGGAATTTGCATTTGTTGTGAAACCAAATTTATGACGTGGCTGTATGTGTTTTCTAGTTGGTTTTGGATGTCCTCTTTAGATATTTTCAAAGGAAATGCTAATTAAAAAGTTCTAATTAGTGCTAATGCTAATTAGAGAGTTCTGCTTGATAAACTAGTTCTATAGAAATGCCACCTGTGAAATTTTAATAGTCTAACCTGGATATATTTATAACCCTTCTAAATTTAACCCCAATTTTACATTCATTTTCTACACAAAATCAAGAAAAACAACAAAACAAATCTCATATCAGAAAAATCCTATGCATGACATACCTATTTAAATTGTTCTTCAGTCTAAGTTAACTTGTGTATTCTAAAGCTGCTGAAGTCATCCAAACAAGTCAGAATGGCATATACTGCTATACATTTTTACCTTTTGTCTTGCTAAGAGTACCCTGATTTAATTTGGCATAACAGTATGCTCAAATAAAAGTGATTTCTTTTCTGGACTTTCTTGTGGCTAGGGGTGACCATATAACATTATTCTAGCCAATGAGATGTAAGCTGAACATTTTAGGGAAAATATTTGCTACCTTTATTCTTCCTGAAATGAAAATATGATATATGGACAGGGTGCTACAATCTTATACCAGGAGGCTGCAAGCATGAGGATGAAAGTCAAAACACTAAGGACAGGGTGATGGAGAGAGAGAAGGAATCTGGAACAGTCCTGAAACTATAGAACTGCTAAACGCGCTTGGACTGCCCATATCTGCATTTCTTTTTATGTGACACAAGTGAATCCCTATCTTGTTTAAATCCGTATTAGTTCTCTGTCATTTACAGCTAAACAATTCCTGTCACACTTAATGTATGCACGTATGTGCACATGCATGAGTGCGCGCGCGCGCACACACACACACACACACACACACACACACATATAAACCCATGGTTTTTTGTCTTAGTTCATTCCCAAACTTGTCAATTGGTTGAAATTCTACTGGTTTAACCTGTTGTTTGAGGCACAACTTTAATCAAGTAAAATAGCTATCTTCTTATCTCAATTCTATGATTAATAATAGTTCAGGAATTACAGTAACCTTTATAAAAACATGAATTTTCTTCTTCAGAGTTAGAAAAGATGCCTCTATACTTCAACTCATAGTATTAGAATAAAATTTGGAATTCTGAAAATTGGTTTTACTCCTGGCTCTTCCAATTTTTAACTATTTATGTAGTTCTGGCAAAATCACTGTATTTGAATTAATTTGCTTAACCTTGTATGAGTGTTGTGGAAAATGAAAAAACATGCAAAAGTGCTTTGTGAACTATGCTGCATTTTAGTGAATCCAACTTAATGAGCACTGCTAGGCACTAGAGACTGTGCTAAGCACTTTCCATGAATTTGTTCATGTCTTCTTCTCGGAAACCTGCTTTTAGTATTGCTGGAGAGTAGGGACTCATTCCCATTTCATAGATGGGCAAATTAAGGAATTATTTCTAGTAAACTGTTCAGATTCATCTCTGTTCTCTCCACAAAGCATAGACTAGCTGTTCGATAAATGTTTATGGAAGAATAAATGTTCATTTTATTTATTTTGCTATCCTATAATTGTGTACCACTTGGGACGTTATAAACCCAGAGTAGATTTGGCCACTTAATAAATGACTGCTATTGTAAGCCTACTCAGTGCCTCCCTGTTGTCCGGCATCCTAACAGGACATTTTCTTCTAGAGAAACTGAAATAATCAGCTATTACTGAGGTGAAAATCCAATCTAAGCATCTTTGGGTAATAACTCTCTGCCTTTAGAGGTTTTTAAGGACATATACAGATGATCCCTAGTCTTTAGCACACTTCCTGGCCCTCAGGCTCAACAAAGATTGTTGAATGGGTGAGCGTTAAATGCTTCACAGAGACTGCTTTTGGGGACTCGGCAACTATTAATATTATTTTATAATCATGCTTTGATCAGTAGGGTGCATTCTGGAAAGATTTTAGTAAATCTTGTATTCTTTAAACACATCAGGTATTGGAGTTGATTTACTTTTTAGTTTTTTTTTTAGCTTTATTGACGTGTAATTGAAAAATAAAAATTGTATAGATTTGAGGTATACAATGCAATGCTCTGAAATATGTGTATCTTGTGAAATAGTTACCACAATCAAACTAATATTTCTATTACCTCATATAATTACCTTTTTTTGTATGTGGTGAGAGCATTTAAGACCTCTCTTAGCAAATTTCAAGTATACAATATAGTATTATTAGCTCTAGTCACCATGCTGTTCATTAGATCTCCAGAACTTATCTTTTATGGTTCGAATGTGTCCCCTAGAGTTCATGTGCTATGAACGTAATCGCCATTGTAGTAATGAAACTTTTAAGAGGTAAGTAGGCCATGAGGGCTCTGTCTTCATGTATGAATTGATGCTTTTATCACAAGAGTGTATTTGTTATTATAGGAGTGGGTTTGTTATCCCGAGAGTGTGTTTCCTTATAGAAGAGTTTAGGCTTCTTTTGCCTCTCTCTCACTCTTTCTCACCGTTCTGCCTTCTGTAATGGAGTAACTCAGCAAGAAAACCCTCATCAGATGCTGGCACCAGAACTTTGAGCCAGTACATTTCTGTTCTTTATAAATTACCCATTCTGTAGTATTCCATGATAACAGCACAAAACAAAGGCATTATTTGTCCTACATAACTGAAATTTTCTACTTTTTAACCAACATCTCCCCATTTTTCCTGCCTCCCAGGCCATGGAAACCACCCTTCTACTCTCTGCTTCTATGAGTTTAACATTTTTAGATTCCACATATAAGTGAGGATCCATGCAGTATTTGTCTTTTTGTGCTTAGCTTATTTTACTTAGCATAATATCCTTTGGGTTCATCCTTGTCCCAAGTGACAGGATTTCCTTCTTTTTAAAGGCTGAATGACATTCCCGTGTGTGTGTGTGTGTGTGTGTGTGTGTGTCCATTCATTCATCACTTAGGTTGATTTCATTTCTTGGCTTTTGTAAATAATGCTGTAATGAATATGAAAATGCAGATATTAAGATACTGATTCCATTTCCTTTGCATGTGTATCTATTAATAGAAGTGGGATTCTTGGATCATATGGTAGTGAGGAACTTCTATATTACTTTCCATAATGGTTGTACCAATTTCCATTCCCACCAACAGTGCATAAGGGTTCTCTTTTCTCCAAATCCTCTCCAGCACTTGTTATCCTTTATCTTTTTTATAATAGCTGTTCTAATAGGTGTGAGGCAATATCTCAATGTGGTTTTGATTTGTACTTCTCTGATGATTAGAGATGTTGAACATTTTTAAATATGCCTGTTAGCCATTTGTGTGTCTTCTTTTGAGAAAAGTCTTTTCAGATCCTTTGCCCACTTTAAAATCAGTTTATTTGTCTTTTTGCCATTGAGTTGTTTGAATTCCTTACGTATTTTATGTATTAACCCCTTATCAGATGCATGGTTTGTAAATAATTTTTCCTACTGCATAGGTTGCCTCTTCACTCTGTTGATTGTTTCCTTTGCTATGCAGAAGCTTTTTAGTTCGATGCAATCTCATTTATCTATACTTGCTTCTCTTTCTTATACTTTTGTGATAATAGCCAAAATGTTCCTTTCTAAGACCTCTTTCAAGAAGCTTTTCCCCTATATTTTCTTCTAGTGGTTTTACAATTTCAGGTCTCACATTTAAGTCTTTAATCCATTCTGACCTGATTTTTGTAGATGGTGTGAGGTAAGGATCTAATTTTATTATTATTATTATTATTATTATTATTATTTGAGATGGAGTTTCACTCTTGTTTTTTGGCTAGAGTGCAATGGCATGATCTCAGCTCATTGCAACTTCCACCCCATGAGTTCAAGCAATTCTCCTGCCTCAGTCTCCTGAGTAGCTGGGATTACAGGCCTGGCCACCACTGTCAGCTAATTTTGTATTTTTAGTAGAGACAGGGTTTCACCATGTTGGTCAGGCTGGTCTTGATTTCCTGACCTCAGGTGATCTGCCCACCTTGGCCTCCCAAAGTGCTTGGATTACAGGTGTGAGACACTGCATCTGGCCTAATTTTATTCTTCTGCATGCAAATATACAGTTTTCTCAGTACCATTTATTGAATAAATTAACCTTTCCTCATTGTGTGTCCCTGGCACCTTTGTCAAAGATCAATTGACTTTAAATGAGTGGATTTATTTCTGAGGTCTCTCTTCTTTTTGATTGGTGTATGTGAATGTTTTCATGCCAGTATCATACTATTTTTATTTACTATAGCTTTGTAATATATTTTGAAATCAGGTAGTGTGATGCCTCCAGCTTTGCTCTTCTTGATCAGGATGACTTTGGCTATTTGATCTTTTGTGATTTCATGTGAATTTTAGGATTGCTTTTTCTATTTATGTAAAAAAAAAAGCCATTGGAATTTTGATAGAGATTACACTGAATATGTAGATTGCCTTGGGTAGTTTGGACATTTTAACAAATGGCATTGTTTTCTTAATTTCTTTTTTGAATAGTTAATTGTTAGTCTACAGGCTAATAATGTTGTGTGTTTATTTTACATCCTGCAACTTTACTAAATTTATTAGTTCTAACATTTTTTGTGGAGTCCTTAGAGTTTATTATACACACCGTCCCTTATGATGGTATTATTTATGAATTTTTGACTTTACAAGGAGTTTATTAAGATATAATCTCATTATAAATAGAGGAGTATCTGAATTATGATGGCTCACCTTATGATTTTTCAACCTTTTGATTGATTTATTGGGATATAACTTGACACATTCCAACTTAGAGATTTTCAACTTACCGTTGGTTTATTGGGATGTAACCACATTATAAATTTAGGGGCATCTGTGTGTAAGATCATGCCACCTCCAAACAGTGAAAAATTTACTTCTTCCTTTTCTATTTGATGACTTTTGTGTTTTCATCTTGTGTAATTGCTCTGACCAGGACTTCTAGTACTATGTTGAATAGAAATGGTAAGAGTGGGCATCTCTGTCTTGTTCCTGATCTTAGAGGAAAAGCTTTTAGCTTTTCACCATTAAGTACGATGTTAGCTGTGGGTGTGTCATATGTGGCCTTTATTAGATTGAGGTACATTCCTTCTATACCTAATTTGTTGAGCATTTTTATGATAAAAGGATTTGAATTTGGTCAAATGCTTTTTCTGCACCTACTGAGATGATCATATGATTTATATTCTTCATTCTGTTAATGTGGTATATCACATTTATTGATTTGAACTATCTTTGCATCCCAGGGATAAGTCCCATTTGATCATTATATATATGTTAATATGCTCTTGAAGTTGGTTTGCTAGTATTTTGTTGAAAATTTTTGTGGCTATATTCATCAGGGATATTGGTCTGTATTTTTCTTGTAGAATCCTTGTCTGGCTTAACATCAGAGTAATGTTGGTCATAAAATGAATCTGGAAGTGTTCCTCCTCTTCAATTTTTAGAAAAGTTTGAGAAAAATTAATGTTAATTATTCTGTAAAAGTTTGATAGAATTTACCAGTGAAGCCATCAGGTTCTGGGCCTTTTTTCTTGGGAGGTTTTTGGTTGCTGATTTAATCTCATTACCTATTATGGGTCTGTTCACATTGCCTACTTCTTCATGTCTTCAGCCTTATTAGGGTGTATGTTTATAGAAATTTATTCATTTCTTCTAGGTTACCCAACTTATTGCTATGCAGTTGCTCATTTTAGTCTCTTATGATCCTTTGTATTTCTGTACTATCAGTTGTAATGTTTACTCTTTCATTTGTAATTTTATTTGAGTCTCTTCTTCATTAGATTCGTCAATCTTACCTTTTCAAAAAATCAACTCTCAGTTTCGTTATTTTCAATAAATTTTTCTTGTCTCATTTTATTTATTTTTGTTTGGATCTTTATTTCTTTCCTTCTGTTAGCTTTTGTATGGTTTGTTCTATTTTCTAGTTCCTTAAAGTTAAAGGCTAAATTCTTTGAGATCTTTTTTTATTTTCTTAATATAGGCAGTCAGCACGACAAATTTCCCTCTTAGAACTGCTTTCACTATAAGTTTCGGTATATTGTTTCTTTTTTTTTTTTTCCTGAATGTTGTAACATTTAGCTACTTGCTTTTATTTAATATTAAAGTTTGCCATGGATTATTTTCTTGATTTAAATTAACATCTATTTGTTGAGCAAATTTTATATTACTTTTATTTTTTTATTTTTTATTTTTTATTGGATTTTAGGTTTTGGGGTACATGAGCAGAGCATGTAAGACAGTTGAGTAGGAACACACATGGCAGTGTGCTTCGCTTTCCTTCTCCCCTTCATCCACATTTGGCATTTCTCCCCAGGCTATCCCTCCCCACCTCCCCCTCCCACTGGCCCTCCCCTTTTCCCCCAATAGACCCCAGTGTTTAGTACTCCCCTTTCTGTTTCCATGTGTTCTCATTTTTCATCACCCGCCTATGAGTGAGAATATGCGGTGTTTCATTTTCTGTTCTTGTGTCAGTTTGCTGAGGATGACGTTCTCCAGATTCATCCATGTCCCTACAAATGACACAAACTCATCATTTCTGATTGCTGCATAATATTCCATGGTGTATATGTGCCACATCTTTCCAATCCAGTCTATTATCAATGGGCATTTGGGTTGATTCCAGGTCTTTGCTATTGTAAACAGTGCTGCAATGAACATTCGTGTACATGTGTCCTTATAGTAGAACGATTTGTAGTCTTTTGGATATATACCCAGTAATGGGATTGCTGGGTCAAATGGAATTTCTATTTCTAAGGCCTTGAGGAATCGCCACACTGTCTTCCACAATGGTTGAACTAATTTACACTCCCACCAACAGTGTAAAAGTGTTCCTTTTTCTCCACATCCTCTCTAGCATCTGTTGTCTCCAGATTTTTTAATGATCGCCATTCTAAGTGGCATGAGATGGTATCTCAATGTGGTTTTGATTTGCATCTCTCTGATGACCAGTGACGATGAGCATTTTTTCATATGATTGTTGGCCTCATATATGTCTTCTTTTGTAAAGTGTCTGTTCATATCCTTTGCCCACTTTTGAATGGGCTTGTTTGTTTTTTTCCTGTAACTCCGTTTGAGTTCTTTGTAAATTCTGGATATCAGCCCTTTGTCAGATGGGTAAACTGCAAAAATTTTTTCCCATTCTGTTGGTTGCCGATCCACTCTAGTGACTGTTTCTTTTGCAGAAGCTGCGGAGTTTCATTAGGTCCCATTTGTCTATTTTGGCTTTTGTTGCCAATGCTTTTGGTGTTTTGTTCATAAATTCCTTGCCTACTCCTATGTCCTGGATAGTTTTGCCTAGATTTCCTTCTAGGGTTTTTATGGTGCCAGGTCTTATGTTTAAGTCTTTAATCCATCTGGAGTTAATTTTAGTGTAAGGTGTCAGGAAGGGGTCCAGTTTCTGCTTTCTGCACATGGCTAGCCAGTTTTCCCAACACCATTTGTTAAACAGGGGATCCTTTCCCCCTTGCTTGTTTTTGTCAGGTTTATCAAAGATTGTATAGTTGTAGATGTGTTGTGTTGCCTCCGGTGCCTCTGTTTTGTTCCATTGGTCTATATCTCTGTTTTGGTACCAGTACCATGCTGTTTTGATTACTGTAGCCTTGTAGTATAGTTTGAAATCCGGTAGTGTGATGCCCCCCGCTGTGTTCTTTTTGCTTAGAATTGACTTGGCTATGCGGGCTCTCTTTTGGTTCCATATGAAGTTCATGGTGGTTTTTTCCAGTTCTGTGAAGAAAGTCAATGGTAGCTTGATGGGGATAGCGTTGATTCTGTAAATTACTTTGGGCAGTATAGCCATTTTCACAATATTAATTCTTCCTAACCATGAACATGGAATGTTTCTCCATCTGTTTGTGTCCTCTCTGATTTCATTGAGCAGTGGTTTGTAGTTCTCCTTGAAGAGGTCCCTTACGTTCCTTGTGAGTTGTATTCCAAGGTATTTTATTCTTTTTGTGGCAATTGTGAATGGTAGTTCGTTCTTGATTTGGCTTTCTTTAAGTCTGTTATTGGTGTAGACGAATGCTTGTGATTTTTGCACATTGATTTTATATCCTGAGACTTTGCTGAAGTTGCTTCTCAGTTTCAGGAGTTTTTGGGCTGAGGTGATGGGGTCTTCTAGGTATACTATCATGTCGTCTGCAAATAGAGACAATTTGGCTTCCACCTTTCCTATTTGAATACGCTTTATTTCTTTTTCTTGCCTGATTGCTCTGGCTAGAACTTCCAGAACTATATTAAATAGGAGTGGTGAAAGAGGGCATCCTTGTCTAGTGCCAGATTTCAAAGGGAATGCTTCCAGTTTTTGCCCATTCAGTATGATATTGGCTATTGGTTTGTCATAAATAGTTTTTATTACTTTGAGATATGTTCCATCGATACCGAGTTTATTGAGGGTTTTTAGCATAAAGGGCTGTTGAATTTTGTCGAATGCCTTCTCTGTGTCAGTTGAGATAATCATGTGGTTTTTGTTTTTGGTTCTGTTTATGTGGTGAATTACGTTTATAGACTTGCGTATGTTGAACCAGCCTTGCATCCCCGGGATGAATCCTACTTGATCATGGTGAATAAGTTTTGATTTGCTGTTGCATTTGGCTTGCCAATATTTTATTGAAGATTTTTGCATCTATGTTCATCATGGATATTGGCCTGAAGTTTTCTTTTCTTGTTGGGTCTCTGCCGGGTTTTGGTATCAGGATGATGTTGGTCTCGTAAAATGATTTGGGTGGTATATTGTTTCTATTTTTGTCTCAAGATTTACTTTTAACCTTTCAAAAAATTTCTTCTTAAATCATTGGTTGTTTCAGAGTATGTTAATTTCTACATATTTATGAATTTTTAAATTGTTTTTCTGTTATTGATTTTTAGTTTTATACTATTGTGGTACCAAAAGATGATTTCAATCTTATATTTGTTAAGACTTATTTTGTAGCCTAACATATCTATTTTGGAGATTGTTCACAGAACATGCACTTGCAAAGAATATGCATTCTACTGCCGTTGGATGGACTATTCTGTATATATCTGTTAAG
This sequence comes from Callithrix jacchus, assembly GCF_049354715.1. Lineage (NCBI taxonomy): Eukaryota > Metazoa > Chordata > Mammalia > Primates > Cebidae > Callithrix > Callithrix jacchus. The sequence continues at coordinate 84,188,974 of NC_133513.1, read as the reverse complement.
TCCATTTGGTCTATAGTGTTGTTCAAGCCCTCTGTTTCCTTAGTGATTTTCTGTACAGATGATATATCCATTATTGAAAGCGGGGTGTTGAAATCATCTACTATTATCAAATTGCCATATATTTATTCCTTCAAGTCTATTAATATTTTGCTTTATACATTTATATGCTCTGATGCTAAGCACTTACATTTTATAACTGTTATATTCTCTTGATGAATTGACTCCTTTTTCATTATATAATGACCTTGTTTGTCTGTTATTACAGTTTTTGACCTATAATCTATTTTGTCAGACATAAGTATAGCTATTTCTGGCTCTCTTTTGGTTACTATTTGCATGGTATATATCCTTTTTCATCTCTTCACTCTGAGTCTATGTGTTGTCCATAAACCTAAAGTGAGTCTCTTGTGGGCAGCATGTAGTTGGATGCTGTGTTTGTTTTATACAATTATTCAGCAACACTATGTCTTTTGATTGGAGAATTTAATCCATTTACAATTAAATGAATTATTGATAGTAAGGACTGACTACATACAGTTTGAGTATCCCTAATCTGAAAATTCAAAATCCAGAATACTCCATATCTTAAAACTTTTTGAGGGGTGACATGATGCTCCAAGAAAATGTTCATTGGAACATTTTGGATTTTGGATTTTTGAATTAAAGATTCTGAGCTGGTCTGTATAATGAAAATATTCTAAAACCAAAAAAAAAAAAAAAAAAACTTAAATACCTCTAGCCCCACATTTCACATAAGGGATACTCAATCTATTCGGTCATTTTGTGAATTCTTTTCTGTTTTTAGTTTCTTTGTTTCTTTCCTTCTCTCTTGCTGCCTCCATTTGCTATTTGATGATTTTCTAAAGTGATATGCTTTAATATCTTTCTCTTTTGTGCAACCGACAGGTTTTTTTCCTTGTGCATACTATGGAACTTGCACAAGACGTCTTATAACAGCCTACTTTAAGTCAATAAAAGCTTAACTCTGACTGCATACAAAAACTCTGCACCTTAACTTCTCTCTCCCCTGCTCATAAGTTATGTTATTGATGCCACAATTTATATCTTTTTATGTTGTATATCTAGTAGCAAATTATTATTGCTATAGTTATTTTTAATACTTTTGTCTTTTATACTAGAGTTAAAATTGATTTACACACTACCACATTACAGTATTGGAGTATTCTGAATTTGACTATATTATTATCTTTATAATATTTTTTACTTTTGTATATTTTAGTGTTACTAATGATAATAATGTTACTTTCATTTCTGCTTGAAGAACTTTCTTTAGCATCTTTTATAAGTCGAGTGTAGTAGGAAGGAAATCCCTCAGCTTTTGTTTGTCTTTATCTCTCCTTCATTTCTGAAGGACAGCTTTGCCAATAGTGTTTCTGGTTGAAAATCTTACTCATATTATTCTTTCAGCACTTAGAAACGTGATCTCACTCTCTCCTTGCATGTGAGATCTCTGTTGAGAAATCTGACTATTAGCCGGATGCACTGAAATTCATTTTATGTGACAAATTGCTTTTCTTTTGCTGCTTCAAAATTCTTTCTCTTTGATTCTTGACAACTTGATTATAAGGTGTCTCAATGAATATCTCTTTATGTTTAATCTATTTAAAGTTCTTTGGGCTTGGTAAAGCCAGAGTTTCCATCTGCATATTTGGGAAGTTTTCTGTAATTATTTCTTTAAGCTTTCTTCCCTCTTTCTCTCTGCTTTTGTTTGAGTCTCTCTTGGCGGATATATTGGTTTGCTTGATGGTATCCCATAAGTCCTGCAGACCTTTTTCATTCTTTTGTTGTTGTTGTTCCTCTGACTGAATAATTTCAAGTAGCCTGTCATTGAGCTCACTGATTTCTTTCTTCTCCTTGATTTTGTCAGCTCGTTGAAACTTTCTATAGAATTTTTCAGTTGCATTATGTTTCTCAGCTCCAGATTTTCTGTTGGATTTATTTTGGTGTGGCTTCAATCTCTTTGTTGAACTTCTAATTTTGTTCAAGAATTGTTTTCCTGATTTTGTTTTGTTATCTATCTGCATTTCTTTTGCAGTTCACTGAGCCTCTTTAAGACAATCGTTTTGAATTGTTTGTCAGACAGTTTGTAGATTTCTATTTATTTAGGATCAGTAACTGATGATTTATTTTATTCCTTTAGGACTGTATGTTTTCTTGATCCTTTTGGCCTTGCTTTGGCATTTGTAGAAGTAGGCACATCTTTCAGTCTTTATAGACTGGCTTCAGCAAGGAAAGTACTTCACCAGTCAGCCCATCCAAAGATTCTGGGTGGGCTGACTGAAACGGTCTATTGGTGGGCTTCATACTAGAGTCCCCAAGTGATCTGAACTGGTGACTGTTTCCATGGGTGGATGGGCCTGGTGCTTCAATACCTGGAAGCTGGCCTGTTCCTAGAGTCTACTGGAGTGAACTTAGTGACTAGATCTGGGAGGATGGGCCTAGTGCTTGGCTCCATGAGGCCAGGCCTGGAGTCTAGGGTTGTAGGGGCTGGCCTGATGCCTGTGTTAATGGGGGCTAAACTGGCACTGAGGCAGGCCTTGATTCTGAGTCTGTAGAGGCTGGCCTCTTGCTGGGGTGGGCTTGGAGCCTGGGTCCTAGGAGTCTCAGGTGGCCAGTGTAGGTAGCCCTAGGATTCTCTGGGGCAGGCCTGGTGATGGGGTTTGCAGTGACATTTGATGTTCACTAAACTTTCCTTCCTCCCTCACACAGGGCCTTTCTATCCATACTACACTACTCAGGCTACTATTACTTGGGGGTAGAGTGATATAGATAATATGAAACTATCCTTTCCACTCTCTACAATGCATCTTTCCCCATCTCTATGCTCCACTGTGCCATAATCTCTCAGCTAGATTTCCCAGCTGTTGTGAAGGCATTCTCATGTATGGATGGTTGTTCAAATTGATATTTCTGTGAGGAAACTAGTGCTGGAAGCTCCTATTCTACCATCTTACTGATGCAATTCTGGAATTTACTTTTTAAAGAGCAGGCAAATATGAGATTGATTTCCAGTATCACTATTTAGGCAAAGGCATTAATACTCCTGAGATGCTAAAGAAAGTTCTTCAAGCAGAAATGAAGATTTACTCACATGGTAAATCTCCATAAAAAAAGGAGGTACTTTAAGCCTTCCTGGGGCCACTCTGTTATATTTTTCTTCAAAGGAGGCTGATGTGCTGTGTTATTTTAGCAGCCATAGGATAAAAGGATCCTGTGGTATGAGGATTGCCCACATGAGGACACCTTCCAGGATGTCAGGGAGTTCCTGGCTTCATGGTCTGTGCTAATGCAGTCTAATGATCAACCAAAAGAAAATCCCAAATGCACAAGTGAAAAAAATCCAAACTGTTGACACAGGTTTAATATCAGCTACTTTTATGTACAGCTGTATAAGTTCAAAAAAGCTATCCTATGTATATATACAAAAGTTGTTTATACACAGGTCTGTACATAAGGGTCTATACATTTATTTCCTCAGAACCCTTAGATGCCACCTTGTGGTGAGGACACCAACACTTCCTTCTTTGACCCTTCTGTTCAGTGCAAAGGAAATTTTCTTAGTCACAGAATGCTAAATGGCACTAAAATATCTACTTCTACAATATAGATGTATTAATATATTAGTAAAGAATCTCACAGTGGAAGTCAAGAAGTTCCATGATGATCTTGAAACTCATATGCTTTCATAATTTATACTGATCATAAACCTCTTTTGGAAACACATTTCTAAGGAGAAATCTGAATTCTTAGTGATGTCCACAACAATTTATATTGTTAGATTCTTTTGTTTATTGCTACTGATGAGACATTTGTCTATAAGCCCACAAAAGCTAGGCTCAATGTCAGTGCTCTCTGCTATTTCCCACAGATATGTCTCCATATCTGCTTTTAAGAGGGCACACAGCTCAAAGTAAATCAGTGCAAGTACGTCTCCTGGGTGATTCATTCAGGAATGGGAACTTGACCTAATTCAGGTTAGCAAGAGATGAAGTGTTTTTCCAGGATCGTTTAAGTCAGACTGCTTCTTTACATAGAGTACTTGCAGGAACAAGCTCTTCTCTCTTCCAAGATGTGGTGGAGGAAGCAAGTTCCCAGGAAATTGGAGATAGATCTCTTCAGAATGAAGCTGACGCCACGGAGGGCTGAGAGGAAGAAACAAAAGGAACCAGATGTTTGATGACGTTGATGAGCTACTGAACTCCTTTGACTCATTTAGTCCTCTTTATTTTAAGAAAGAGTTTGAGTTTTATTATTGTTGTCGTTGTTGTTGTTGTTATTACTTGCAACAAAACAAGTCCTAGCTGGGATGGTAACTTTGGGAGTGGGCCCATAAATCCTAATTTTTAATGATCTACTCCAGGTGATTCTGAAGCAGATGGTGGTAGATCTAGTCTAATATGTTTTGCCAGAATCATTTTCAGAGAGTAGTGGTGTTTGCTTCCTAATCTTAGTTTTGAAAACTTTTAAGGAAAACACATAGGTTAATTACAACATTTAACAAAATTATATTTAATGAATTGTATTTTGATGGATTGAGTCATTTGTCCATAATACATCTAACAGAGATAAATGCTCTTGAAACTTAAAATACATTTTATGCTTTTCTATAAGACATTATTTCATTGCAGCCGCAGTGACACCAATTTTAACTTTTTTATCTGTTGAAGTGGAGAAAATGGGCTTTAAGTAATCATTACTTAGTGAAAATTGAACTGTCATCTTAAATCGTTGACAGTCAGATTCGAAAATATAAACAAAACTAAGTTCCTGTACTCTTCAACTCCACACAAGTAAAAATGCTGCATAAAATTGATAGTACGATTATCATCATTTTACCCTTTCAGATGTCAGCTCATCCTATTCATCTATATTCTGTTGATGAAATAGTTAAATATTAAAAGTTAATGAATGCCAGTTAAAAATGGACCCCCAAAATGTATTGTTTATTAACCTATATCTTAGAGGATTAGGCATAAAAATATTTTATAAATGGCAATTCTTAAATATTCTTAATGTTAATTGAATTAATATTCAGTTATTTGAAGCTGCTCATTATATCTGTGATTAACCTTATACTTTTTTAAAGAGATGATGTTTCATAAGGAAAAGACATAAAGGGAAAAAGATTAAAATAATCTTAATATAGTCTTATAAAGGGCTGGGTGTGGTGGCACACGCCTGTAATTCCACCAATTTGGGAGGCTGAGGTGGGTGGATCACTGAGGTCAGGAGTTTGAGACTGGCCTGACCAACATGATGACACCCCATCTCTACTAAAGATACAAAAATTAGCTGGACATGGTTGTGGGCATCTGTAATCTCAGCTACTAGGGAGGCTCAACCAGGAGAATCACTTGAACCCAGGAGGCAGAGGTTGCAGTGAGCCAAGATCTCTCCATTGCACTCTAGCCTGGATGACAGAGGGAGACACCATCTCAAAAAAAAAAAAAAGTAAAAAAGAAAAAAAGTCTCATAAGATTCCAACCTGCCTTATTATTATTTTTTTAAATTTTATTTTATTTCTTTTGAGACAGGGTCTCATCTGTTGTCCAGGCTGAGGTGCAGTGGTGTGATCTCAGCTCACTGTAACCTCTGCCTCTTGGATTCAAGCAATTCTCCTGTCTCAGCCTCCTGAGTAGCTAGAATTACAGGCCCCTGCCACCATGCCCGGCTAATTTTTGTATTTTAAGTAGAAACAGGGTTTTGCCATGTTGGCCAGGCTGGTCTCAGACTCCTGACCTCAAGTGATTCGCCTTCTTCGGCCTCCCAATATGCTAGGATTATAGGCGTGAGCCACCACACATAGCTCCAACCTGCACTTTTAAAAGACCTTCATTCTATTAAATAAAATCATGTTATATGATTCTAAAACCCTTATCTGAGGCATGGATCTGAAATCTTGAGGCAAAAATTCCACTGGTTAGTACAGTAGGCAGAATATCTAAAATCATCTCCCAAGATGTTATATCCAGCTACCCAGGCCCTCTGTTGTGATGAGATTCAGTCCTGTGATGGTATGGTATTATATGGCATAGTTGACCTTAAGATCAGGAGAATATCCAGGTGGGCCTCATCTAATCAGATAGGCCCTGAAAACAGAAATGCTTTCTCTGGCTGGCAGCAGAGGTCAGAGAAATTCTCAGTATGAGAATTCTCTGTGTCATTGCTGGCTTTGATGTTAGAGGGAGCTACCTGAGAAGGAATATAAATGGCCCTAAGGAGCTGAGAGAGAGGTCCCTGGCTGACTGCCAGCCAGGAAACAGGGATCTGAGCCCCACAACTGCAAGGAACTGGATTCTGCCAACAATCTGAATGAGCTTTTAAGTGGGTTCTCTCTGGTAGAGCCTCCAGCCTTGTGAGCCCCTAAGTAGAGAAACCAGTCAAGTCTACCTGGACCTCTAACCCACAGAACTATGAGATCATGAATGATTTTTTAAAAATTAATTAAGTTTGTGATTTTTGACACCACAGTAGAAAACTAATGTAGTCAGGAAAATTGTGACCAAAATATTCAAGGTAGAAGGAATATCAGAGAGCTTCTATCCACTGGTGTCCTTGACAAAGAATGTCCCTAGACACAGTAGACAGTATGAAACCCAAACTCTTTCAAAGCTTTAAAAAGCTTAAATTAAGTCATATAATTATTAATCAAATAGTGCTGCACAGACCTGCTTCACCTTGATAAGCACTATTTCTTTGTTTTTACCCTTTCTTTGTTTTTGCCTAAGCACCACTTAAGCAGGGATGTTGACTCTTCTGTTTACTATTATCCTTAATGTCAAGAACAGAACCTGATAACCAGTAGGCATTCAATAAACAAATACATAATTAGGGCCAAAACTGTCATCATCAGTATTATAATGACACATTATTCAACTGCTAACAATTACTTATGCTTGAATTCATTAGAGAGATAATAATAAACTTCTTTGAATCTGTACATACAGTTAGATTGGCCAAATCATTCAAAACATAGGCTTCATGGGAAGGAAAAAGTAATAAAAGGGACATTAGTTATTAATTTGTGGTTTTTCTTTAAACATTTTTGTCCATTTCCACTTCAGAAAATCCACATGAGGAAACTGAAGCCAAGTGAGGTTAAGTAATAAATATGTAACTATTAGCTAAATTGTGGTACTGGATCTAAATGTTTATGATAGAAAGCTATTTAATCAAAATTAATCTGTCCATATTTAAAACTGATTGGTGCTTCTGCTAAATCAACTGTGGGAAGAGAAAGTGAAAACAGACTAAAAAAGCAGGCTTCAGAGCCACAGTCACCGGAACACAAACTCCATTCCATTTAGTTTAATTAAACACAACTTAGCAAACATCTATGATGTGCAAGATATTAATAGACACTCTTTGGGTTATGGGGATGAACAGACATGCCCAAATCCTCCTGGATTTCCAGTCTAGGAGGGGAGCTAAGGCATGAACCCAGGTAAATACAACACAAGATAGAATGCAAAGGGCACTAAGGGAGTACAAATAAAAGAACTATGGGAGCAAAACTGGTGGGGAGCTTTTTTTGTGGCTGGAAAGGTGGGGAAAAGTTTCACAGAGGAGGTGTCATCTGGTGCCCTGGCAATGGCACCGAGTGGAGTTTCCTCCAAAGTTTATTTACATTGTACAGAAGAAATGTCACATTGGAAACTTGTCCCTTGAGGCCTGGTGCAATGTCTCATGCCTGTAATCCCAGCACTTTCGGAGGCTGAGATGGGTGGGTCACTTGAGGTCAGGAGTTCAAGCCCAGCCTCAGTAACATGTCAAAACCCTATCTCTACTAAAAAATGCAAAAATTAGCCGGGCATGGTGGCATGCACCTGTAATCCAAGCTACCCAGGAGGCTGAAGCAGGAGAATCACTTGAACCTGGGAGGCAGTTTGCAGGGAGCTGAGATCACTCACTGCATTCCAGCCTGAGTGACAGAGTGAGACTCAGTCTCAAAAAGAAAGAAAGAAAAAGACACTTGCCCCTTGAATTCTTGTTTTATCACTGGCCTGAAGTCTAAACAGAAGGAAAACCAGCTGTAGAATTGCTATGTTCCAGAAATAAATATATAGAAACTTCTTAAACTGAAAGTTGCACTTGATTTGTATTTTACTGAATTACAAGGAAATAAGCACTCAAAATTCGTATTTCCTTATAATTCATTTCGTTGTTAAATACAATAATGCTTAATTCTACCTTGTGGTTAATGTGGAGGATGGAGCATTTTGAGAATATGAGAAGATACGGTACTAATTTATTAGGTTGGCTGCTTTCTGTCTGAGAGGAACCCCATCTCCAATCTCCTTTGTAGCTTGTTTTTTGTCTCCAGGCCAGGCAATTAATTCTTAACACTTCTTAGCACTCTGGCACTTAGTCTCTGTTTCAAGTGTTCTTTTTACATTTGTTGGATATTTCCTCAAACTTAAATACCAAATTGACTAAAAGGCGTGGAAAAAATTACAAAGTATATATGAGAAATACGATATTTTTTAAAAAGCTACTTTTATTCATCTGGAACTGCACCTGTGGTGTATAGTAATCTTGGTTACATTGCCCTCTAGTGGTGGTAGTAGGATATAATGTGCAAGAAGCATTTCCTTTTTGGTAGTCATTAACATTTATTGAGCATCTAATTGTGTAGGTAGGCTCTGAGGATATTGAGACAATTAAGAAACAGTTCCTACTCTTTGATTTCTCATTCTAGCAGGAGGTGCATTTCAGCATGGCACAGTGTGAAAAGAAACTATAGCAGAAGTACGTACAAAGGTCTATGAGTGCTCTGAGGAAGGAATAATTAATTCTAAGTGCATCCAGAAGAGCTTTTCAAATACATTACACTTGAGCAGCACCCTGAAGAGTTCATAGAAGTGTTTCAGGTATTCTGTCTTCAAGAGACTCATCTCAAATGCAGTGATACCCATAAGCTCAAGGTAAAGGGATGGGGAAAAAAGCAAGCAGATGTTGCTTTTCTTATTTAGACAAAGCAGACTTTAAAGAAACAAAGATCAAAAAGACAAAGGCATTACATAATGGCAAAGGGTTCAATTCAACAAGAAGAGTTGACTGTCCTAAATAGATATGCACCTGACATTGGAGCACCCAGATTCATAAAACAATTTATTAGAGACCTATGAAGGGACTTAGATAACCACACAATGACAGTGGGAGACTTCAACACCCAACTGACAGCATCAGACAGATCACTGAGGCAGGAAATTTAAAAAGATATTTGGGATCTAAACTCAACACTTGACCAAATGAACCTAACAGACATTTGCAGAACACTGCCCCCAACAACAGCAGAACATACATGGTTCTCATCTGCATATGCCACATACTCTAAGACAGACCACAAACTTGGCCATAAAGCAATTCTCAATAATTATAAAAAACTGAAATCATACCAACCATACTTGCAGACTACAGCACAATAAAAATAGAAATCAGTACTCAAAAAACTGCTGAAAACCACACAATTACATGGAAATTAAACAATCTGCTCCTGAATGACTTTTAGGTAAACAATGAAATTAATGCAGCAATTAGGACATTTTTTGAAATGAATGAAAACAAAGATACACCATATCAGAATCTTTGGGACACAGCTAAAGCAGTGTTGAGAGGAAAGTATAGTGCCTACATCACTAAATGCCTACATCAAAAAGTTAGAAAAATCTCAAATTAACAACCTAATATCACAACTAGAGGAACTAGAAAAGCAAGAGCAAACTAACCCCAATTCTAACAGAATCACCAAAATCAGAGCTGAACTAAACAAAATTCAGATGTGAAAAACCATACAAAAGATCAGTGAAACCAAAAGTTGGTTTTTTGAAAGAATAAATAAAATTGATAGATCACTGTATAGACTAATAAGAGAAGATCCAAATAAATGCAATTAGAAATGACAAAGGTGACATTACCATTGACCCCACAGAAATAAAAAAAAAATGCACAGAGACTATGAACACCCCTATGCACACAAACTAGAAAAGTTATAAGAAATGGATAAATTCCAGGAAACATACAATCCCCCCAAGATAGAACCAGGAAGAAGTTGACTGCCTGAACAGACCAATAATGAGTTCTGAAATTGAAACAGCAATTAAAAAAAAAAACCTACCAAACAGAAAAACTCCTGGACCAATTGGATTCACAGCTAAATTCTACCAGAAGTATAAAGAAGAGCTGGTACCAATCTAACTGAAACTATTCCAAAAAAAATCAAAAAAGGAGGGATTCCTTCCTAACTCATTCTGTAAGGCCAGCATCATTCTGATACCAAAATCTTGCAGAGACACAGCTTATTTAATTATCAAAATCCAGTTGATTTGTTGAATTTGCTTACATCGTGGGTGTCATGTCTTTTTGCTGTGGTGAGACTTTAGACAATTTCTGACTTCTGGGAGTCCAGTCAACACCTGTGCAGACTCTTGGACTATCCTGAGCTCAGCTACCATTCAGCTGCATACCTTAGGCAATTTATTCTGGTATATAAATATTTTTCAAGTGTGTGGAATAGGGGAATGAGTGAAAGGGTGAGCAGAGTAATTGTCTATGACCTAAGATCCTTCCCTCTGCAAAGGCCTGTAGGGAGGCAAACATGGGTGCTGGAAGCAGACAGAACTTAGGTCAAATCCTGGCTCTGCCATTTATTGTGTGATATTGGAAAGTGTTTTGGTTTCTCCGAATTCCAATTTTCTTATCTGTAAGAAGGAGTTATTAATACCTATCTCCAGGATTGCTGGAGGGATTAATAAGAATATATGAAAGACACCTGGCACCGAGAAAGTAATCTATAAAGATTAAGTACCTTCCCAACTCCCCTTAATCATTGAAACAAGCTTAAGCTGAACCAAACTTCCTCTTAAATATAGGTACAATAAAACAAATTTTATATGTGTTCCACTTTGCCAAAACTACCTAACATCTAGAAAAGGTGTTACCATCTGGAACTTGATTTCATATGTCTCATCTCACTGGATTCTCACACAACTACGGGAGGGAGGGCATCTTAACATCTTCTGTCCACCATTTACTGAGAGTCTGTTCTGTGCCAAATAAAATTCTGGGATTAAAGCACCCAATAGATGACCTCCAGAAGCCCCCACCCACCCCTAGTGAAGTAGGAAGAGGCAGATGATAAAACCAGCCACATTTCAGCTTAATAAATGCCATGGAACAGCTAAACAAAGGGTACTAATGGGGCATGGAGCAAGGACACCTAATTTAAGCTGGCCCTTGAGGTGAAGTGGGCAGGTAAATGGAATCAGGCAGAATAAGTAAGAGTTTTGGTGGGAGATGAGAGGAAGGGTACATATTTTGGGGGTGATGAAAGTGAGCAAATAAGGGAGAGAGCTGTGCAGAGGACAAATGGAGTGGACTTTTCTAGGAAGAGAAATCCCAACTTATTGAGTCTAGAAGACAAAAAGTCTATGTTTGTGATCAAATGAGTCTCTAGGTCATCACATTTTGGTCATTTATTTATCTGCATGGTGGACATAGTGTTATGGAATGGGCTTTGTAGCCCAGGTAACTCAAGCTTCTTAGAAAAACTAAGTTACTTCTATTGAAGTAACTTAGCCATGCTCCAATTAAGTACTGAATCAAAGTCATGAGTTAAAAATCAGCAGCATCTCTAATTCTCATCAGACAAGCAATAATTGTTTTTGGAGTTATGGTGCCTATACAATTATTTCATATATGCAGCTATTCCTGTGATTTTTTTCCTAAAGAAAACCATACATGTTCCAAACTATTAAAACTGCTTTTAAAAAGTGGGGAAAGTTTCTTAGCTAACTATATGATTTACTTATTCACTCTGTCTTTGCCCATTCCATCCATGCAAACTGCTGTTTGGCAGATGTGGCTGTCTTGGACTTATGCCCCCTTTTTTCAGCTGAAAACAAGAATGCCAGTACAGTACCCCTACTCTCTATCCTTGGTTTTGCTTTATGTGGTTTCAGAGACCTGAAGTCAACTGTCATCTGAAAATACTAAATAGAAAATTTCAGAAATAACCAATTAATAAGTTTTAAATTGTGTGCCTCTCTTAGTAGCACAATAAAATCTTGTGCCATCCTGTTCTGTCCTGTTCTGATGGGAATCCTCCCTTTGTCCAGAATATCCAACCTGTCTATGCTACCTGCCTGGTTAGCCACTTAGTAGTTACCTCAATTGTCACTGAATCACAGTGCTTGGTTCAAGGTCAGTAGCAGCCTAATGCTAAGTCACGATGCCTATGTCATTTACCTCACTTCATCTCATTGCATCACACACATCACATTTTATCATCTCACATCATCACAAGAAGGATGAGTAGGGTACAATAAGGTATTTTAAAACAGAGTGAGAGACCACATCCACATAACTTATAGTATATTTTTAGAATTGTTCTGTTTTATTATTAGCTATTGTTGCTAATCTCTTACTGTGTCTAAGTTATAAATTAAACTTCATCACAGATATGTATGTACAGGAACAAACATAGTACACATAGGTTTCTGGACCATCTGTGATTTCAGGCATGCACAGGGGATCTTGGAACATGTTCCCCATGGATAAAGGGGGGACTACTGTAGTGAGATAAAGGAACACAAAGCTTCCAAGCCCCGATGGTGACAGATTTGTGCTACAAGATGCACAGCAGATTTTCACTCTAACTTGGGAAGGGTTGAATTCTCTAGCCTTGATTACTGGCATGAACAACCAAACATTTACATTTTTAGAGTCTTTTTTTGAGTGAATGTTTGGTGTGTAGAACTCTTCCTCCAAGGATAATTTTAGCATGAAAAGTGCACCAAATTATTTCATATCCTGGCAAGTTTCAAAATATGAGTGGGTGAGTAAGGAAGGGTTTATTCATGCTCAGGAAATAACAACGGTGTCAGTACAATCGAAGAGGCTTGGAAAAAAATGTACACACACACACACACACACACAATCACACACACACATATGCACTCTCATTTTCCAGAAAATTTAAATTAATTTTAGCACACTGAGATTATGTTACTTGGGTGTTTTTTTTAAATGCCAAGGAATAAATTTACTTTGGCATTATAGACAAACAGTTCTAATCCACAGAAAAGAAGGCATAGAGTTTGGGCTTACAAAGTATCATGGCAGAATTACTGTTGCAAATGCAACATCTATCCCCTATATACCACCCCTTCTTTCCTGGGGCTTTCCCTCATGGAACACCAAAATATCAACAGGGCAAGCAAGGTAGAGATTCAGGGTATACGCAAATTATCCTGTGTGGTAGCAGAATATACATATGCAAGGGCAAAATGAAACACCGGGAAAGAATAAGTACACATCTATTTTTCAGAAATAATTACCCATGTTTGCTTGCATTCCTCATTCTTCTCCTTTTCATGCTTTCCTCCTACCTCCCAAGTTTTGAGAAAGGAATACAAGATGTAGTTTTTATGTACAATATCTTACCAGGTGGGCTGCTGTCATCCTTGCTAGCAGGTAAACAGTAGACCTGAAGTGACTGCTCTATTTCGGTATGTTTTGCAGAGTCCAAAACAACATAAGAGCTCAGTGTAATAGTTGTATGCACTTACATAATGAGAGTTAATCTACTAATGCATACCAGTTTAACTTGGGAAAATTTTATTTCTAAATGACTGGAGAACGTAGACAGTCTCTTACAATTTGATAATTCATACCTTTTTTCTTTGGCCTCAGTTCCTGACATATATAATAGTAAAATAAAAATGACCCACACTCCCACAGCATGGAGATGACTAATCTATGCACGTATCTCATGTATGACCTTGGCAGGGCCGTGATGAGGTGGGCTCCAGACCATGGTTGCTGGTTTGCCCAAGCACTATGTGTTCTGGCACTTGGCTGGAGTGGAGCACCACTGGGTGTTCTACACTTCACAGCCCACAGCTTTAAAGCAGGAGCAAAAAGAAGCAAATAGAAGTACACTGGAACTAGGAAGAGAAGCCTCCCCATCTGACAGCATCTGTGTGGTACCTGCATTGATAAAGCTTAACAGTGTGTTTGCTGCAAAGGAAAAAGGCTTAAAGAATCCAGCACTGTTAACACAGAGCAGGTAATGAGGAGTATGTTTGGAGCTGAGGGGCAATACATTGATAACTGGTTTATCACCCAAGCAGAAGGCAGGAAGGAAGCCTGCCCAGACATTAATTTTGGATGATTTGAGGAAGGCCAGTTTCACACAAAAGCAGGCTTCCTTTCTCTGGTTTTCCAGGGCAGAGGCTCTGAGTCCCTGAGAACTCTTAGCCCCTCATTATCTAGCTTGGGAAGTGGGAAGCCTAATTTTGCTGGAATCTCTCTCTCTCTCTCTCACAGTTCTCATTTGCTCAGTCACTTACTAAACTTTCAAAAAACTTTCCGCAAGACAGAAAAAAAACAAAAAGTGACTCTCTGATGCTTGTGATCTGTGGGGCCTTAGGAACCTGAGCCCAGGCAAGACTCTGTTTTCCTCCTTGAGTTAGACCAGGAACCTTCCCAGTCACACTGGAGATCCTCAGAGCCACTTAGTGGTCCTTTGCCTCCTAGTTGCTCCCACATCAAATTCTCCAGAGCTGCTCTTCTCCAGGCCCCCGTGTCTGCACTTTCTTAAGCTTTTCTCCAAGGCCCCTCTCTTGATAGGTGACCTGGCCATCTATTTTATCAAGATTTCAGGCTAAATGGTTTCACCTTCTTAGACTTCTCTTTCCTTTGTCTCAAATTCTTCCTCTTCTTTTTTTTTTTTTCATCTTTGAAGAAGAAATACCCCTCCTTGTGGTGCCCACCACAGCCCTGCTGAGTAGACAGTGGGGAGGATCTTGCGCTTGAGCCACAGATGATTACAATATGACTCAAAGCCAGATCATTTTGTTGGCCAAGACTGGACAATCTAGTTCTGCCATAGAAAAATTAAACTCAAAGATGAGAAGTAGTGCCTGTCTACAGGCTTGACCCCAAAATTGCTGTAGAGTCGGACTTGGGACTGACTATCTGGGCCACACACTAGGGAAGCAGAGAGTAGAAAGAGGATGAGGCAGAGAAGCAGAGACCAGAAAAAGGCAGTGTGTGGCCTTGGAGTGAATAAGATGGTGGAAATGGCTTCCAAAGCACTGTCCAGGTCTTATCAGGCTGCAGTCCAAACTTGGCTTCTGGAAAATTCCCCAAATTATGTCAGTATCTTCCAATTTTCACTTGTGCTAGTTTGAATTAGTATCTGTTCAATGCTAACTCTCTGCTTTGTCTCTTTCTAGGCCAAGGTTCTCAAGCTTGACATTAACATTTTGGATAAGAAAATTTGTTGTTGAGAGAGGTGTGTCCTATGCATTGTAGGTTGCTTTAGCAGCATCACT
Source organism: Callithrix jacchus (assembly GCF_049354715.1). Classification (NCBI taxonomy): domain Eukaryota; kingdom Metazoa; phylum Chordata; class Mammalia; order Primates; family Cebidae; genus Callithrix; species Callithrix jacchus. The sequence continues at coordinate 84,173,615 of NC_133513.1, read as the reverse complement.
GGTCCCTGCCCACTAGATACCAGCCTCTTCCCGCAACCCTACCCTAGTTCTGATAACCAAATATGTCTCCAGGATTCTCAAGCCTCTGACCAGGAGGATGTCAAGATTTGGGGGCTGCCCTTCTCTGGGCAGTTTGGGGCCTTGGAGATGCAGTGGGCAGTAAGGTGTAGGGCTTTGGTCTGGTGAATAGTCCTCAGAGTGTGGACTGAGTTTTTCTGGCATTTTATTTATATGCTGCCTTTCTTTTCTAATCAATAATCTGTTTTGCCTGTGACACCATGCCTAGTGCTCTCTCTATCCCAGCTGCCCACTTGAAGCATTGCAAGGTTTGAAGCTGGTATTTTAAAACAAGGCAGAATTCAGAAGAGAGCGTAGGTGAGGCTATTTTAGTACTACTGTACTTCAGTACTTCAAAGTACTGGAATTACAGGTGTGAGCCATTGTGCCTGGCCTAAGCTATGGGGTGAAGTTCTGGGGCACCCAAGAAGGGCTTGAATGCAGATAAGAGTCTGAGATGAAATCAGTTCAGGTGGAGCTGATTATTGTGCTCCATTGAGATCTGGGAAGGGAAGCCTGCACCTGACTGCCCTAGTACCAGGACTTGGAGCCAACCAGTGAGATGATGAAAATGTTTCATGAAGATCACTCTAGTAGAGAGAGGGAAGACTCAACACAAAAATCAGAGCTTCTCCATAACTGAGATGTGAGATAATGAGGGTTAGAATGATGACAGTGACAAGAGAAATTGGCGGAACATAATGACAAATTTGATAGTGGAAATAAAGGAGAGGATTAAATAATAGGTTGCAAAGGAAAGGAAGCTGTTTCGGGTTGTCTGTAATCTATTGAGATGAATAGCTTGAAGGGCAACCTGACAGGCACTGCCACTGTTAAGAGCCCAGGTCTGCCTGGGAAGGAAGATTGGCCTAATCTAGTGTGCCTTTTCTTCTGACTTGAATGTGATGCAGTATGAATGCTGAGGCATGTGGTTCAGGCAATTCACAGAGGTTTCACCCAGGAAGCCAGCTGGCTGCCAACACACAGTACAGAGTGACATTCGTGTGTAGTGAATTGGACACAGTGAATGGTCTGGCTTTAACCCTGTTGGCAAGATGAGTTTTTCTCCCTCCCTCTTTTCCTTTCCCTGGAGCATGGCACACACCCAACTGCCCTCTGGGGTCAGACGTGCACTAAGGATAACAGAAAGGGGTCTTTTTTCATGCCAGACCTTCCTCCACCAAGACAGCTGTAAACTCTCTGTAGCTCTATCTCAGGGGGCTGTTGGGGGGTGGTAGGGAAAGAAAAGAAAAGCAGTTGGAGTGGCATGATTGACAATTGCAAGGCAAGCAGGGGAAGAGATATGATCAGAGACTGAGAGCAGAGGGGTTTAATAGGCTGAGAGGTGGTAGGGAACAAGGAGCATTTGATAAAGGAGGGCAGCTCCCTAGGGCATTGGGAGAGCAGGTACAGTGTGGGTGGCCCTGGAAATCGTGGACAAAGAAAGGCCAGGCAGGGGTGAAGCTTTAGAGAGGGTAGATGCTGTTGGGATCAGAGCAGGAAGTTACTGTTCTGAACATTCTTCTGTATGTGAGACTGATCAGCTCCGCTTTCATTTGCACTGTGAGAAACTGCTTTTCAGGAAAGACCTGTAGTAACCAAAGGTACAGAAATGAAAATGTAAGCACAATGCCAATGTATTGATTTTGTAATGAGAAAGAGCTCTCAACAGAGTAGAGTGCTCATGTCAGATCTGTCAGTTATCTCCCTGCAGGCAAGCCACAAGGGAGATTGAATTATGGCCAGGAGGTTGTAGATCAGCCCAGAACCAGAACAAGGGTAGCAGCTACATAACTCACATCAGGGGTGCAGCCTGCACAGAGATCACCTATCTTCTGGACAGTGCTTAGGTGACCCCAGCAACTTTTGCAAACTTTAAATTTTCTCTTTTTATTGTCTAGGCCACTGAAAACTACCTGCATCTAAACTTGCTAGTGAATTTAAATATTCAGATTCCAAGATATCATTCCAAATTTTTGAGAATTAAAATCTCAAGAGAGGAGCCCTGGAATCTGCATTTTTTTTTTTTTTTTTTTTTTTTGAGACGGAGTGTTGCTCTTGTTACCCAGGCTGGAGTGCAATGGTGCGATCTCGGCTCACCGCAACCTCCACCTCCTGGGTTCAGGCAATTCTCCTGCCTCAGCCTCCTGAGTAGCTGGGATTACAGGCATGCGCCACCATGCCCAGCTAATTTTTTTGTATTTTTAGTAGAGACGGGGTTTCACCATGTTGACCAGGATGGTCTCCATCTCTTGACCTCGTGATCCACCTGCCTTGGCCTCCCAAAGTGCTGGGATTACAGGCTTGAGCCACCGCGCCTGGCCTGCATTTTAAACTTTACAGAATTTATGAAGGTTAAATATAGTTTTAGGCCTACCATTCACTTTCTTTTCAGTCTTTCTTCAAGTGGAGTACATTTGATTCATTAGTTTTGTCCAGTTAAACTACTTACATGAGGTCTGGGAAGGTAATAACTCATTCCTTCTCTTTGATTCTAATCCATTAAATGATAAATACAAAAAGGTAAATGAGAATCTAAGTGTCAGTTGTTTGTTGTTTGTTTTTTGGTTGAGATGGGGTCTTAGTATGTTGCCCAGGCTGGTCTTAAACTCATGGGCTTATGGTCTTCTCCTGCCTCAGTCTTATTAAAGTACTGGGTGGAATTACAGGTGTGAGCCATTGTGCCTGGCCTGTGTCAGTTGCATATAGTACTCACTGGTCAGGCTTAGATTGACAAATGGACAGAGGCCTCTCAACGCTCTGTTATGACTTAGATCTTGGGATTTTTGCAGGCCTGAAGCTGGAGAATGATAGGGAGGCCCTGCTAGTGGGGATTTTTTGCACAGAGTGGAGATAGCGTCAGTTACCTATGCACAGGTCCAGAGGAAGTGAGATATAAAATGCTAAAACTATACTGGAACATGGGAACACTGCCTAGTAGATAGGTGGCCCTGCAAGTTCCTCCTCTTTCCATGCTGTCCCCGAAAGGGGCCAGTACCGACAGTTTCCCTCTAGAATCCCATGGAAATTCTGCTTCCTGGGGCTACTCTAAATTGGATTCCACTTGACTTCTCCATGAATTTTAGATATTATATAGTTTGGATATTTGTCTCTACCAAAAATCTCATGTTGAACTGTAATTCCCAGTGCTGGAAGAGGAGCCTGGTAGGAGATCTCTGGATCATGGGTTGTGGGTCCCTCATGGTTTGGGGCTGTCTTCATGATAGTGAGTGAGTTCTCGTGATATCTGATCCTTAAAGGTTGTGGCACCTCTTCCCCTCCTCTCACTTGGCTCTGCTTTCACCATATGAATTTCCTGCTTGTGCTTTGCCTTCTGCCATGATTAAAAGCTCTCTGAGGTTTCACCAGAAGTTGAGCAAATGCCAGCACCATAATTTCTGTAAAAGCCTACAGTACTGCAAGCCAATTAAATCTTTTTTAAAAATTGCCCAGTCTTGGGTTTTTCTTTAGTATTTCGAGAATGACCTAATATAAGACTTCACCTCTCCAGCCCAGTTTTTGGCTTAGCTCTTTCCTCCAGCTCAGTTTCTCCCATTGTCTCTAGTGAGGACTTCTGCCTCCCTTCTGCCCTCAAGGAAGTATACTCAGGCTCTGACCCTTCTGCCACTTCTCTGGGAAGACCAACAGTAATGGTTGGTTGGGCGCGGGGGTAGGGGAAGGTGGGGAGTTGGGCAGAGGCTGGACCCTGTTCTCAGTTACCTTTTCTTAGGCCTCCTCTGAAGCTACCTTCCCAATGATGGAGAGTTGGAGAATGATCGTTCAGTCAAGGGAAGAGGGCCATTTGTGTTTGTTCTCTAGACTCCCCAGAAAGCTCTGTCAGTGGTTTTTCACAACATTCAAAGTGAGCCTTGAGGAAGAGAGGGCTTAAATCAGCCTGAAATGGTCAGGATTGTTCCCCAGAGATGCTCTTCATGGTGAAGTAGGAGCAGAGATGCCTCGTGTGCTTGTGCAGCTTGTGGGGCAGCCCACTGTAGAAACTCACTGGTCAGTGGGGAAAAGGATGCAGTGTGACTGGAATAGGAGGGCATGTTTAGGAAACTGCAGGGACTTAGATACAGCAAAAGCCAGGAAACAAGTGGTGTGCGTCAAAGCCAAAATGTGGACAGGGCTTGCATCCTGATGGACATTCTATTATTCCAAGCTAGAAAGTTTGAGTTTTGCTTTGTGGTCAATGGTCTCCAAAGTGGTTCTAACCATCAATCATTGGGGATGTGCAAGGCGAACTACTGGGGTATGGAAAGAAAGCCTAAACATAATTACATTCATTTGAACAAAATCAATTTTATTGGGGGTATTTTGTGTTATCTGTTTTATGTTTAAAAAAAGGTAGAAATAAATGAAACATTCCTAAATTAAAATGTATAGATTGGCCTTGGCCCCCTCACTTAGTCCATCTGTCCAATATGTCATATATAGATCAAGAAGTATTATGAGTGAAGAGTGAGACTGGGAGCTCTGTAATCCAGTGAAGCTTTCATTAGTGCCTTCAGTCTTTGCTTCCTTTCAACATATAGCACATATTACAATTTATGTTGCCTGGTTAAATGGACTTACTGATTATATTTTGTCTAACTTTAAAAAATGGGCACATGGCTTAAGATAATGTTGCAAAGAAACTACAGATTACTAAAAAGCTTTTTTTTTTTCAAAATGGGCTGAGATACACCTAGATAGCTCACAGCAAATAGCTTTTAACCATATGAAAAGATATTCAGCCTAGCTCACAGCAAAGAAATGCAAATGAAAACCACACAAAGATACCACTTCCCACCTATCAGACTGGCAAAACTCCAGCAGTTTAACTCAGTACTCTATTGGTAAGGTTGTGGGGGAAGCCAGCACTCATACATTGCAGGGGGAAATGAAAAAAGGTACTACCTCTATGGAAAGCGTTTTATATTATCTAGTATAAGTACATAAACCAGAAATATTTTGTCAAACCAGATAGAAGGGAAACTATCAAAGACTACTGGGGCCATGTCAAAAGGATGGAGGAATCACCTTGGATAAGCTCCACTAACCAAAGATGGGACAAACAAAACCTTAACAAGAATCATAAGTGAAATGGATTGAAATACATGAAATATGTTTAAATCCATGAGTTCATAGTGATACAAAAAAATCTTTGGTTACATCTGGAGAATGATAGGGGAAAAAATCACTATTTTGAAAACTGGTAAATGAAGGGGAAAAACAAGCAGTTATCCTGCTTTTCTAATACAATTTCTATCCCTTGGGAAAAAAATACTTGCACTTAAGAACTATGTTTATAGAATATTCAGTCTACTAAGTGAAGAAGGCATGATAGAATTAGAATGTAACCATGAAGAGATTGTCTTTTTACATGTATTCTAGCTAAGAAATGAAGACAAATGATAGAATTAAACATCATAATGAATCTGTGAATTTATGCAATGATTTTCCAGGGCTACTAGTATCACCAAATGTGCATCCTGGTAGAGTTACACACCACCCATGAAGTCGTTTGGTTAAAAAAAAATGAACTTGAATTTGATTAAATGTCTATATATGATTACCAATTTACAGGAAATATAGGTGACAGAGGAATCTCTTAAATGACACCTGATCTTTGAGCAAAATGCAAGTGGTAAAAAACTCAATAGGATAACAGTTGTTTCCTTAGCACATAAATGGCAGAGAAAAAGAGAGCTAGAGGAGCCTATAAATTAAAATATGCTTAAGAAACATATAACCAACCACAATATATGCACATTATTTGGATGCTGATTATCTTAGTTCATTTTCTGCTGCTATAATAGCATATCACAGACTGGGTAATTTATAAAGAACAGAAGTTTATTTGGCTCATGGTTCTGGAGGCTGGGAAGTCCAAGAATATGGCAACAGCATCTGGCAACAGTCATCTTATGGCAGAAGGTGGAAAGGCAAATGAGCATGCAAGACAGAGACAGTAAGTGAGCTGAAAACTCCATTCTTTTATCAGGAGCCACTCCCATGACAAGTAATACATTTCTGCAATAAATGCATTAATCCATTCATAAGAGTGGAGCCATCATGACAATTTACCTCTTAAAGGTCTCATCTCTTAATACTATCACAGTGGCAATTAACTTTTAACATGAATTTTGAAAGGTACCATATCAATGATTCAAATAAACACAAAAACCAAAAAGTTTGAATTAATCAAAAAAGTTTGAAGACCGATTGCATATTCATGATATTAAGCAGTTATTGTTATATTTTTGGGGGGGATAATTAAGCAGTAGTTTGTTTTTTGGATGTACATGCTAAAAGAATTATAGATGAAATAATATAATACCTGGGATTCACTTCAGGATAATCCAGAATGAGGGAGGGCACTGTGAGAAATGGGTGGGAGTATAGAGAAGACAAAATTGGCTGTGAGTTGGTAATTTTCAAAACTGAGTAAAGGGCACATCAGGTTGATTATATGATCTCTACTTCTCTGTGAAAATGAATTTTTCTATAATAAAAATAATATAGATTTCTGCAAACAAAACTCAGATTGAAGATAATAAAATTACACAAATACCAACAAGAAGAAAATGGCAGAGCTGACATATGTACTCCTATGTCTGCCATTTGTCAGCCATCTAACAAGATAAGACTATAGCCTAATTAGAGCTGACACAAAGCTAGGGAAAATCATCTAAATTAACAAGACTATTTGAAATATTTTTAAGGATGAACTCTGATATTGTGCCTTAAGACATTAGCTAATAATAATATGACAATTTACTGATTAAAAGCATATTAAAAACTAAAACTTTACAACTATTCAAGGACTTCTACCCCTGGCCATGATGGAGGGACAGGGATTGACTGGACTTACTCTCCTGAGTTAAATGACCCCAAAACAAGCAAAATATATAAATCAGTGACTTTCAAACACTGAACAACAGGGAGTGCAGGACAGTCATCCCTAGAAGAAGAGAAACAAATAAGGCAAGTCCTATAATTATCCCAACTTACTGCTTAGAGACAATTTTGTGGGGCCACTGAACAGAAAGGACATCCCAAACAGTGCCTGCAGACACTGCACATTCAGGAGACATAGTTGAGATTCTAGAGAGATCAGTGTGGCTAGGGTTCACAAGGCAAAGTCCTGAAGAAGAGCTTTACAGAATCAGACCTCTGAAAATCTGCAGAGGAGTTCTTTCACTCTTTGACTAAGAAATCATTAGGACATGTGTGTGAGGAAACTACCAGAGGCCACCATAAAATACAATAAAAACAATTATTGGACCTCTCACAGGGCTTGAAATAATTTTCTTTTCCCCAAACTGGGATAGAGAAATCTCTGAATACACAGAGCATCAGATGGAGCACTCAGAAGGGTGTTGTCTCGGTAGTGGAACCAAAATAGCCCTGGACCATGGTTTCTCATTCTTGGCTCTATTGACATTTTGGGCTAATAATTATTTGTTGTAGGATGCTGTCCTGTGCATTATAGGATGTGTAGCAGTATCTCTAGCCTCCACCACTAGATGCCAGTAGCACTTCCCCTACCTCACCAGTTATAACAACCGAAAGTGTCTCCATAGACTAAAATGTTGCCTCTGGTTGAGATTAATTACTGAGATTAAAGCCTACTCTAGTTCTACCTAACAGAGCTGAAAAGCAAGGCACAAAAGGATTAAACTGTTTCTAAGGAACTCAACAGCATCACAGAACAAAGTTTAAAAAAGAACACAAAACAATGTAGGGTGCCAAAATATAAAATTCACCATACTTGGCATGTGGTTTTAAAAAAAATGCATACCTGCAAAGAAGCAGAAAAGACAATCTATGATGAGGAGGAAAATAAATTAATTAGAAACAGACTCAGAAATAACACAGATAATAAAATTAAGAGAGAAGGATATTAAAATATATATGATTAATATATTCCACTTGTTCAAGTAAGTAGACAAAAATATGAGCAGTTTTAAGAGACACATAGATGATATGAAAATGATGCACAGTGAACTCCTAAAGATAAAAAATTCAGTATCTAACATGACAAGTACACTGGATGGGATTAATAGCAGATTAGATACTTCAAAAGAAAAAAATAGTGAACTTGAAATTTTAGAATGAAAATCATACCATTAAAACATTACACAGTATCAGAGAGTTTTAGAACAGCTACAACTGATTTACCATAGTCATGATTAGAGTTTTGAAGAAGAAGAAAGGCTGAGGGCAAACACTTTTGAAGAAATAATGGCTGAAAAATTTCCAAATTTGATGAAAACTAAGTATCTAGAGATCCAAGTATCTCAATGAACCATAAGCAAATTAAAGATGAAAAATACCACACCAAGGGACATTCTAATCCAGTTGATTAAAATAAGTGATAAAGAGAAAAGTCTTAAAACAAAGAGCAAAAGTAAAAACACACATTAAATAAAGAAGAACAAAAGCAAGAATGACAGCAGATTTCTTGTTGGAAATAATGCAAGTAAAAAAAAAGGCAGTGGAATAGCATCTTTAAAGTACTGAAAGAGGAAAACTCTGTCAACTTGGAATTCTATACTCAGCAAAAATATTTTAAAAGTGAAAGCAAAATAAAAACTTTTTGCAGGCATTTAAAAAAAAACTGAAAAAATTTACCATTAGTAGACCGGTGCTACAAAGAAATCTTAAAAGAATTATTTCAAGGTAGAAGGAAAATGAAACCAGATGGAAGTCTAGATCTACCCAAAGGAATGAAGAGCACCTAAAATGGTTAACTATGTCGGTAAGTACAAAAGACTTTTTTCTTATTTTAAAATCTCTTTTAAAAGATCAAGACATTATTTTATGAGCCAGATTCTGCTTTTTCCAAAATCACTTAATAAGATAACGTTATTTCACTATTAGCTCATTCTTCAAACATTTCTGTTTTTATGTTTTATTATGTATTACTATTTTAGTCTGGTTATCCATGCACATTATTTATCAACAAAAAAAATACAGAGTTGCACGTTCGTCTTTTTTCTGATAGAATAATAATCAAAGTCTTGGAGATGACTGCTGTGGCCTATAAAGACAATTGTAGTGTCTCGAATAGTGGTATAATACTATTTTATTATTTAATTTGGCTCTTAGAAAAAAAATCACTGAGGTTAACAATATAGACAAATATTTGAAATTGTCTATATATTGGGGAGCTTGAAATGAGATTAAACTGCTGTGTTGAATGTGAGCTCTCAAAATCTGAGGTCATTCAAGAACCTTAAGCTAGCTAAACAACATTTGATTTTGGTGACAAAGTAAAGCAAAAAGACATGTGTCTCATCCTGGTTAATTGTTTCTGATTGTCTGCAACAAAGATAAGCCTCTAATTGTCTGCAACAACGATAAGCCTTTGAACTATTGAGGATTTTTAACTACTATAGAAATGAACTAGTGCTCACTTTATGGATTTGGAAACTGAGATGAAGTTACTTGCTTAAAATCACACAGCAAATTAATTGGATTGCAGTTGGCAGACAGTCACCTTATGTACTAGTCTATGAGGATACTGACACACATGAATTTCAAGCAGCAACATGACTCTTGGTTGTGACATCCTTAGGGTACCTTGTCTGCTGTGCAAAATATTTGTCACTAGGTGGCAATCCAGATGACACAGCACCACCAGATCGTGTGATTTCTCCTGTTTTGAATATCCATTTAAAGCAATCTAATGCTATTCATTCTTTGTTTGCATAAAATAAAGAAATTGCCTAAAAATTTACCTGGCTGTGACAGAATTAAATAAACATGATTTACAAGGATTGACAACAAACAGAAGAAAAACACTTGCAAACACATTTAGGAAGGAATGTTGGTTTGTTTACTATAGTGGCATCCTTTTGCAATAAATTAAACAGTTTGAAATTCCAGTTACTCATAGAAGTCACATAGAATCATCCAGTTTCCCCATTTAGCACAGTTACAGGTGTTTACTGGCCTATTTATTACAAGAAGAGTTTTCCAGGCCCATTCTACCTCAAAAACCTCTTATAAATCTGTCACCTCCTCACCATCTCTACTGCTGCTTCCCAGTCCCACTCTTATTATTGCTCTCCTGGACTCTTCCCTCCTAATTTGGCTTCCTGCTTTTATTCTTAACCCACTTCAAAGTCATGTCCCACACTGTTGTCTAAGTAGTGTTTTGAAAATATGAATCTGGTCAAGTTAATCCCCTGCTGAAAGTGCTTAATAGGGATTTCTGGGTTATTCACCACCAAGAAAATACAAAAAGTGATTCTCATAAGTTACTAACACTATAAGTGTATCAACTAATATTATTTGGAATGAAGCTAAGGAGCAGAAGCATGAGGCTACTCCCCTTACTTCATAGACAAAAGCATTCAACCCTGGGACAAGAGTGTTGTGGGGGAATAGGGGTGTGGGGATGGGTGAGTGACTATGGGAAGAGAGAGAGAGGGAGGCATTACCCTTATTACACAAGAACTACTTTCAGGGTGACCAAACTCAGGTACATCCTCCCTTCTCCCCACATAGGGTTGCAGTTTCTGATATTGTGAGATGGCTGGAAGCACTTACACTTGGCATGTGAGGTTCGTAGTTGCAAGAGACTGAATCTGAAAGAAGTGTTTCTGGGAGGGAAAGAAATATAGAGGGTTTTAAAGAATTCTGAAATATACTCCACTTCTCATGGAAAGGTAATCAGGCAAAAAGATCAAAAGACATCTCCCAAGGACTGCAAATTTATACCAAAATAAAAGGCATAAAAATTCAGAAAGTTATCTAGGACATAGAAATAACTGAGGTTAACAGTATAGACAATTACTTGAAATTGTCTACATATTGGGGAGCTTGAAATGAGATTAAGGTTCTGAGCAAAGAGGAGGATTTTGGTGGTAACTATGTGAATGGCAAGGGAAGCAAGGAGAAACTTATGTTTTCCTGTTTATGGACAAATGCCAGGACTCAATAGAACTTGCTTTTTTGATGAGTAAACTTAAAACAAACAACAAACACAGCACACAAATATTTTCTAGCTTGAAATATGGTAACATAACACTCTGAGGATGAGAAGAACTAATTTTTGAGAAAGACCTACTTCAAGGAGCTAATTTTATAAATAGTCTGTTTTGTACTCTTAAAATGTGGAGAATGTGGACTTCCTTCCTTCTTTTTAAATAATTAGAATGATAAATGAAACTGAAAAGGGAAAATGTTTTTATTTACTCTGATCTCCAGACCTTTGTAATAACACTATAGTCTGGCAGTCTGCACAGACCAAATGCTGATAGACACTCTTTTCAGCTATATTCAGAAACTGACAGAAGAACACACAGCTGAGTGTAACAAAAACATTCATATTTGAACAAGGTTTTCTCTGTGAATCTTTTCCTAAATAGAATTGGCAATTAGAAATCATATAAAAATCACATAAGTACTGGTAAAAGAAAAAAGGAAGAAAAGAAAATAATATCATCATATAAGACCCTGGAAAATACCAGAAATGATCATTGAATACTTCTAAATGGCATGAAGTGGAATAAAATGTGAATCACAAATCCCATTGTAATTTTATTAATTATGCACTGTCACAGATTAATTCATAGTTCTTTGGCTTTGTGTGTGTGTGTGTGTGTCCTATGGAGTGATATTAACACATAAATATAAATAGGTGACACTCAGTCTATTTTATTTTATTTATTTATTTTTTTTTAAGTTTTAAATCTTGTACAAGTTTAATGTCACTGTATCTTTACATATTCATTGGTACAATTCACATCAAATTTTATGCTTATTCATTTTTGCAAAGATATCATGTACACAAAGATACAATTCAGTAACTGAGAAACAAGTGAAACTTCTGACTATACTTTCAGATTTGTTCGATCATGATACTTCTGATAAGGATCGTCGACATACCAGTTTCGCCTCTTCCAGAAGGACGTCGTCATTTTATCTAAGAGTTTACTCTGGGTTTTATTGCAGAATACAAATTCCCTCAGTCGCTTTTTTCTCACAGGTTCCTTTTTCCATAGTTTTTTCTTATAACCAGCCTTTCTTCTCACCCAAAGTCCACAATGAAGTCGAAGAAACCTGTAGATGACAGCTTTCACAGTCTTTCTCTTGCCTTTTCGTGTACTGAAGTATGTTAGAGATCTGACTGGTAGCTTCAGGACACTTGGAAGCAAGGGGGCCACTCTATTAAGGGTCACTGAAGTACGCCCACATGTCAGGTTTTTCTCAGATGTGATAAGTCTGGAAGTGGAGGAAACAACTGATGTCTGAATGTGACCAAAACGTCCAGTGGACAATGCAGAAATAAGAGAGGCATTCTTGACACAGTTTCGATAGGTTGAAGATGCCAAAATATTTAGGGGCCGTAGGATTCCTGAAGCTGTTTTCACCGCACCAGCAAAAGCGCAGGCAGCCATCTTGCCAACCTATTTTAAGCACAGGTAGATTACCAAGAAAATATCCAAACATATAAATGAAATCTATCTGTCTACTTAGTCTGTTGTTACCAATGACCTGAATAGGTTTTAGTATATCTAGAAAATTTCAACAACAAACCATTGGATCCCACTTAAGTTTTCAATACCCATAATTCATGATGTGTAAATAGCATGCTGCCTTATCAGTAGTCACTAGATGAGAAGCCTTGTCTTCAAATGCCAGGACTTTGACATGATATGGTGTTTCGATTCTCATCAGAAGGGCTAAATTTCAGTAGCAGCTTGTTTCTAAAAGTACCCTGTACTTTAGCTGTGTAAATCTGTCCCTGTTACCTTCTAGGGAGCAAAGGGGGTGGGGGGTGGGGGGTGGGGTGACTCAGGCATACAGGAATAGGAAAGAACAGTGACTTCTTAGAAATAAAAACTTGAAATAAAACCCTTTGAGTCAACAGGGAAGATGCTACAATTGTGTGCATTTACACATATGCAAATCTATATTTAGAGATATGATTCACAGCCAGGAAGAATAGAGACTTTATATTTATACCTTATAAGATGTCTTCTTTTCCAGTTCTTCATGGATCAATATGAGAAAATAGGTGCTTTTGTTCCTTGTGATAACTTATGCAAACATTATTCTTCACAGTCTCTGGTAAGTTACAGAATCTCAAGATGTTGTACAAAGTACACTCATAAAGTAACTCTGGATTTGCAAATTCATCACATCTTGAATGCAACAATGATATTTTACACATTGACATCTTAGAATGTAGAAGTTCCTGTCAATGTTGGAAGTCTGTTACTGATTTTGTTTTCCTAAGATAACTCATCCGTATCTCAAAGGTGATAATCTCACCAGATCCTTTGTGGACAGTTCTCATTCTGAGTCTGTTTGGGATCTGTAGGGAATGAATTCAACCTAAGGAAGGCTAAAGAGGCCATATCTTGTTTAGGTCATAACCAAAAAGAGGAGTATGTTTAGGGCCAATGAAGGAGTTCAGAACTCACTGAAGAACTGACTAAGGCAAAAGACTGGAATGAACTTAGCCTGGACTGGATTCTACTATAGGCATGTTGTTACCCATGCCTTTCCAGGTTATTTTTGTCAAGAACCAATCAACCAGTGACTGGCTTGTACATCCATGGAATCTCTAAATCAGTGTATATCTTAGGGTAGGCCTATGGTTACCACCATATTATATCAGTTACAAGTGTACATCATCATGGAACTTGTGGAGTTACTTTGTAAAGGAAAAAAAAGTCATATAAATTAAAGACAAAAAACAAAATGTGGGAATATGAGCACTTAATGGAGTCCTAAATAATGGAATCTAGAGGGATCAGAGCACAACTAGTTATTCCTTTTGATCAGGAACACACTGGCAAAGACATCTGTAGTCAACATTCTAAGTTTGTAGGAGATATCTGAGGGAATAAAATGTCAATCAGCGAAGATAATCACAGGGAGCTCACAGGAAAATTAGCAGCAGAGCGTCAGTGAGGGTGAATGTAAAGTGGAGTGTGAAGAAATGCAATTCAAATTTGGATGATGAGAATGAACGTTAGACTATCAGATATGCTCACAGAAGCCCTAAGGTCACCCTGACCCAGTAAATAACTTTACCATGAAGTCTGGCTTGACATCTTTGGGAAGACCTCTGGAAGCAAGCTGAAAAGAATATGATCTTGCCATGTTTCAAAACCCCAATTTATCTGTATCTAGAAAAAAGGAAACATAAATGATCATTATGACAGGAAAAATCAATAGAACTGAAGGAGGTCCAAGAAAAGGCAATTGGAAAAATCCAGCAGATGGGGAAATATCTGGACAGTTTGAAAACTGTATTCTGATTCAGTTATCTGAACACTAAAAGGAGATATTGTCTTTGTCTGTGAATCTGTAAGAGAAACATGAAATTTGGATTATGATTTGTTTCCCAGTTCCTGGGATGCCACTTGAAATGCTACTAGTAACAATGATGATGATGATGATGACAATGACAACAATGATGGCAGCTCATATTTTTGTGCTTGATAAAGAATTCATACTTAGTGAATGCCTCTTGAATGACATGGGTCATTTGTTTTCATATTTCCTAATAACTCAGAAGCGAAGCTTCTAAGGTATCCCTCAGGGAAAAAGCAAGATTTTTCTGGGCCTGTTGAAACTCCTTTTGTCATTGAACCAAGTTTCCCAGTGTAGTAGGCAGCTATGTACAGAAGCCCAAGACATCCCAGTCCTCTCAGGTATTTAATGGTGTAGGATGGTGTTTGTTCATTTGGGAAATGGGAGCTTCCTGGATTGGTTATTGCAATTCAGGGTCCCCAGGAAGCAGATTCTGTGATGGAGATTGACATTCAGGAGATATTTTAGGGCCTTTTGGTGTCAAAGCTTATGGAAGGAAGGGAAAGTAAGCAGGATTGGGCAGAAGGAGAAACTGAGCTGTAATTTAGTCTCAACAGATGACTTAGCCAACTATACAGGGAGTTATGAAGATAGAGTAAAAGTACAGAGGAGTCTCAGGGACTTTATTCACTATGTTAATCAGTCATTAGATGTGAGGCCCCTTGAAAAGGAGATGTGTTGTTGGTCATCTTCAGCAGAGGTAATCCCCACAAAGGGCTGAAGGTGGAGTGTCAGTAGCAGTCCCAATATCTGGGAGGTGATTGGCCCTTCATTCTCAAAGGGAGATCTTGGCAGTTTATCCCACTGTCGCCCACACCTCTTGACATCCAGTTCCCATTTCTGATTTACATGGCTGAACAGCAAGAGGCTACTACTAAGGCTCTGTTTAGTAAAAGACAGTGGTTTAGTTTCCAAGTACAAGCCCTTGTGGAAATCAAGGAGCTGACAGATCTGCCATCAGTGGTCCTGGCTTTCCTTCCAAGACTCCTTTCTCCCTTTGCAATGCTTTTTCCTTTTTCTGCTCTTCCCTTCCTTGCCTGATGCACTTCTTCTCACCTCCCCTTACCTCTACCACAACCACCTTTCCAGTGGAAATAATTGGATAATTTCATTCACCCAAACTTGTCAATGACAGGACTCAATTTGCATTTCAATTTAAAACAGTCTTAGGCTAAAAGAGTGAAACCTTTTGCAATTTCAGGCTGTCTTGGGTGAGGGAACACTTTCCTGAATCTTAAGAATGAAGTGGTGTTGGGAGTTACCAATTTCTTGAAAGTTAAGTGTGGTCCTGGAGAGATCCCACAAAAACTGGTGTGGATGGGGCCAGAGGGAGAGAGGAGAAAAATAATCTTTTTGTGGAGGTTCTTGCCTGCCAGGCATGAATGACAACTGCTGATAAAACCGAGAGCTGGATCCCTCAGAGCGGTAATTGCTGCTGCCTAGCAACTCAGGCTAAAGAATGAAAGCAGAGGTTTTTCTATCCTGAACTAAGAATCTGTTCCTGGTCAACTGCAACCAATTGGTTAGAGTAAATCCAACTAGAGGGCTGGAGAAGCCAGACCTCTGTTAAAATGATGTTGGTGAAGGTAGTTTGCACAGAACTACAGATAGTTCATTAGTATTCTTCCCCGTCAATGATCCCACCTGTTCTACCTGCCACTATTCCACTTTTTAGTGGTAAGAACTTTTGATAACTTAAAAGAAGACTTTAAAAAGGAAGAATCTTAGAAGATTTTATTGATACATTGCAACCCTCTTTGTTTCAGGCTTGGCAATTTTCTCGAAGATTTTATGGGCTCAAGCATGTTGTAGAATTTGTGCCTTTACAGCTCCATCTAATCCCATCTTATTTGGGGAAACTCATGTCTTCCTTTAATACCTTCCTTTAATTTATACCATCATCAATAAATTTGGCATTGTATTTTGAAAATGTTACCCACGTTTTACATATCAGTGAGTTGTTCCCTAGAAGAAGCATATGTAAAATAAGTGAGTTATGAAGCAGTAGATTTGAAAAAATATTTACAGCTGTATTCACTGTCAATTCTGCTTCATATTGTACCTCTTCATTTTCAGTATAATTCTTCTCTACCATCAGTAATTTTTTATATTCCATTTGAATGTAAATCCATAAAGGCTGGGATTTTTTGTTTCTTCATTCATAGTTGTATTCCTGCACTGAGAATGGTACCTGGAATGTAGTTAGGGAATCAGCAAATATTTGTAAAATGAAATTAACATTTCCTGTTACCATCTAAAGGCTTGAAAATTCTCAAGCTGCCTTTTAGCTTCTCAGAACATCTTATTATCTCTCATCAAAATGAAATTGTCTTTGCTCCAATCTCTTTTTTGCTGATAATGACTTAGATAGTAGTTCTTTTGGTTTAGTATATTGGAAAGGTCAACTAGGAGTTACGCTTTTCAGGATTAATCAATAATTAGCTGGGGGAACATTGGGAAAGTCAAGTAAATTTTCTGGGTCTTCGTTTTTTCATATGTAAAAGGTGGTTTAACGATGCCTTTATGTTATAGGATTTTGAATTGGATCAAATAGCATAATGGTTAAAAGCAAGAACTCTGGATCCAGAGTCAAATCCTACCTTCTCCACTTCCTAATTGTATAACCTTAGGCAGGTTATTGAATTTTTTTATAAGCTTTAGTTTTCTTACATGTGAAATGGAGATAATTATACTACCCCTTCCATAGAATTATGGTGTAGATAAAAATAGTCAATATATGCAAAACACTTAAAACAGCGCCTGCCACATAAAAAGTGCCCAAGTACCCATCATGAATGTTAGGTATTATTATTAAGTGTAAAACACTTTTGGAAAATTGTGAATTGCTGTACAAATGGAAGGTAATTAGATTTCCATTTTAACAGGTCATTGATGGCTCAAGCTAAAATGAATGACTAATGCTGAAATTTTAGGCCCTGTGATTAGCTAGGGAATAAGTGATTTGGCATCTCTCAAATTGTACCTCATAGTTGGCTATGTATTCTGCCTATATGCAGAGCTGGCCTGAGGTTCCCATGTACAGGGAATTAACTGATACATTTATTCACAGTGACTTTGCCTTTCTGAGTTCTGTCATCATCCACCTGTGTGATGTTGGATGACTCAGTTAACTGAATTGATCCTGAGTTTCTTCATTTGCAAAATGGGAGCAATAACAGCTTATCGCCTTTTTCAGAGGATTAGTGAGAGACCCAAATAAGATATTCACAATTCAAATACCAGATAGAGCCATCCTTCTGCTGATTTTCCCTGACATTTTGATATGACTGTCCTCCTCTATATAAATAGTGGGCTGTTCAAACACTTTTTCTATCCAGACTCCCCTTTCATGCAAAGTTGTAAACAGACCCAATAAGTGGTCCAAGAAGCTACAGCCCAGTTCAAATAGACTGTGTGGGCAGAGGTAGTAGAGAAGGCTTACTGACTAATCATTCAGCCTGAATGAACAATCTCAGAGAAGTAGTGTTTGCAAATAACCAAATGGTCTAATTGGCTTAGTTTGGAAAGTTTAGATATTAAACTCCTTACTGAATTAATACATCTACATTCTTATTATGTTCCGTAAATATGAATTTTATAGGGTTGGGAAACTGGGGGTAGAATATGGAAGAGATTCAGGAAATGTTATCATTATTATTATTATTGAGACAGAGTCTCACTCTGTCACCCAGGCTGGAATGCAGTGGTATGATCTTGGCTCACTGAAACCTACACCTTCTGGGTTCAAACAATTCTTGTGCCTCAGCCTCCCAAGCAGCTGAGACTATAGGCATGCACCACTATGCCTATATTTTGTATTTGTTTTTAGTATAGATGGGGTTTTGCAATGTTGGCCAGGCTGGTCTTGAACTTCTGGCCTCAAATGATCTGCCTGCCTTGGCCTCCCAAAGTGCTGGTATTATAGGCATGAGCCACTGTGCCTGGCCTATTTTTATTTTTGTTTCAAATCCTGGTAAACTACTTTTGGCTATGATGGAATAACTGGTATTGGATTGTTATTCCTGTGGTAAGCAATCATAAGACTGGACACAATATATAAAGGAACTATTGTCAAACATTGGAAAACAGGCAGTGCAAACCATGATCCCTGAGAGAAACTTATAAGGTAAGTCCATACTGGTACAGCTTTCTGCCTAGGGACATTTTCCCAACCACAGTGCAGGGAGCTGTGATTTAAGCAAAGCATAGTAGTCCTGCTGAGCTGAGGAAATCTAGATCAGAGTTTGGGGTATCTGAAGTGGCTGGAATCTGCAAAGTAGGGCACCAGAGTTGAGAAGCAGCACAGAATAGTGAGAGAGGTCTTGAAGGGGCTTCTCAAGTTTTCGGCTGAGGATTGCAATCAAGTATTCAGGGTAAGACTGCACAAAGCTTACACAGCTGGGTGTAAGAACACAGAAAGTAAAGGTTAAGATGAACTAAGGAATGCTGGAGGTCCTCTGCAGCTACAGTGGAGGGACATCATTAACAGCTTGTTACCACCTCAAGAATCCAGCTTTGAGACCACAAGGGCCATGCCCTAAGAGGGATGCCCCATGCCTTAGAGTAAAGGCTGCTTTCTCAATCTTTTCTACAAAAGCCTAATATCAATCTCTCACAAGATGCACAGTTGAGGAGATTCCACACATCCACCCCAACAAAGTATAAAGCCAAACCTATACAAATTCAAGGTGGTTAGCCAGAAATTGATCTGCCTGTGAGAACAAAAATAAGATTATTTCTCAGACGATAACAGGATGCAGAGTTTCTATAATGTATTACGAACAATACCCAATGTACAATAAAAGATTACTAGATATGTAAAGAAACAGGAAAGCATAATCCACAGTCAAGAATAAAAGCAATCAATGAAATTATGTCTTAATGAATAAATAGATAGGGAATTTCAGCAGAGAAATATATACGTATATGAAGCAGCTATTGTCAAACATTGGGGAAAAAGCAACACAAATTATGATCCCTGAGAGAAACTCTTGAGGTATACCTCACATTGTTGCCTTTCTGCCTAGGAAAATCTCCACACTGAACTCTACATTCAGTTCACCTTTGAACTGAAAGTCTTCTCTAATGTGAAGCACGGAAGCAAAATAATATGAATAAAAGTAAGTAGAGCCTTACGAATGATGTGTTTAAAGTGAGGAACAAAGAAGAATCAAAGAAAAACCATGTTAACCCACAATTCTATATCCAGTGAAAATATATTTCAATAACTAGGGTGAAATAAAGACATTTTCAGATAAGTAAAAGCTTAAATAATTTATCACTAACAGATCTGCAACAAGAGACAAGCGAAATTCTTTAGGCTAATAGGAAATAATACAGAAGGAAAGTCATATTTAAGGGAGGAAAGACAAGCTCCAGAAATAGTAAATAAGAGATTACATTTTCAAGAAAATATTATTTTTTCTCATAATTTTCTTAAAAGTGAACTGCTAAAGCAAAATTAATAATGTTGTAATGGGATTTTACAACATTTATGGAAGTAAAAGATATGGCAGTGATAGCATGAAGGACAAGGGTTGGTGAGTAAATGGAATTATGCTGTTAGAAGTTGATTACAGACTGGAGACAAAAATTTGTAATACATAATCTGACACATGATTATATCCAGAATATATAAATAACTCTCATAGATTAATAGTAAGTCAAGCAACCCAATACAAAAGTGCACATTTGGACACTACAAAAGAAGACATACAGATAAGCCAATAAGCACATGAACACATACTCAACGTCTTTCATCATTAGGGAAATGCAATTTAAAACAAGAGGGACATTCTCTGACAAATCCACTAGAATGACTATAATTAAAAAGACTGACAACAGCAAATGTTGGTGAGAATCTAGAGCAACCAGAATTAATGATGTAAAATGATGCAATCTTTTTGGGGAACACTTTGGTAGTTTCTTATAAAGTTATGCATACACTTGCCATCAGTTCCTCTTCTAGGTGTTTGTCCAAAAGAACTGAAAGCATATCTCCACACAGGCTTGTATACATTTGTTTTGGCAGCTTTACTTAAAACAGACAAAAACTGGAAATAATCCAAATGTTCATCAAAAGGGGGAATGGATAAACAAATTATGGTACAACCATTGAATGATTTTCAGCAATAATAAGGAACAAGTATCGATATACACAACAAGATAAATAAATGTCAAAGGCTTATGCTGAGCCAAAGAAGCCAGACACAAAAGAGTGTATACCATATGATTCCATTTACATCAAACTTCAGAACAGGCATAATTAATCTCTATTGGTAGAAAACATATCAATGATTGCCTGAAGTCAGGCATGGGTGGATGCCTGCAGAGAGACATAAGGGAACTTTACGGGTGATGAAATGTTCTATATTTGTCTTTACTAGGGTGGAGGTTTCACAAATTATACATTTGTAAAAAATCATTGAACTGTATCCTAAAGTGGGTAGAGTTTACATTTTGTGAGTCTTCAATAAAGACAGTTTAAAAATTGACATGTTCACAACATTGGGGGTTGCTGTCACATAGCAGTTTTACTTTTGGACATAGCTCTAGGTACTTATGTTGCCCAGAAGTCCAGGTAAAGACCAAGGAATAATAACATAACAAAGGAAAAAGAGAAAATAAGAACTATATTAGAAACTATAAATTTATAGTTTCTAAATACTTGTTAGCTTAGAAATACAATGACAGGCCAGGCACAGTTGCTTACCCCTCTAATCCCAGCACTTTAGGGGGATGAGGTGGGTGGATCACTTGAGGTCAGAAGTTCAAGACCAGTATGGCCAACATGGTAAAACCCTATCTCTACTAAAAATATAAAAATTAGCCAGGTGTGTTGGCATGTGCCTGTAATCCCAGCTACTTGGGAGGCTGAAGCAAGAGAATTGCTTGAACCTTGGGGGTAGAGGTGGAGGTTGTAGTGAGCCAAGACTATGCCACTGTGCTCCAGCCTGGGCAACTGAGTGGGACTCCATCTCAATATATATATATTGAGATATATAACGACATGCTATATAATCTTTGAAGGGTAGGAAATGGCCATTGAATGGTGATGGGAAAGTGTATTAGTCCATTCTCACTCTCGTGCTGCTATGAAAAAATACTTGAGAATGGGTAACTTATTAAGGAAAGAGGTTTAATTAACTCACAGTTCAGCATGGTTGGGGAGGCCTCAGGAAACTTAGGATCGTGGCAGAAGGGGAAGCAAACACGTCCTTCTTCACATGGCAGCCGGAAGGAGAAGTGCTGAGCAAAATGGGGGAAAGTCCCTTATAAAATCATCAGATCTCGTGAGAACTCATTCACTGTCATGAGAACAGCATGAGGGTAACTTCCCCCATCATTCAGTTACCGCCCATTGGGTCCCTCCCAAAGCATATGGGGAACAATATAAGATGGGATTTGGGTGGGGACATAGCCAAACCATATCAGAAAGTTAGTTCATTCAAGTGAGTGTGGGAAACTCCTTCTCAAAATAGAAAAACTGGCATCCTATCCTGGTGTGTACCATCAGTAAAAAGCAATACATCCATGACTACCAACTTTATATGAATTAGAAGAGAGCTAAATGAATTCAACATTAAAACTCTGCTGAAAAGAACTGGCTCTTGAATGACTTACCAAGCTTGTCATCCCTTGGGCCATCATTTATAGAAATTGTGCTGGCAAAGAACTGAAGAAATTCATACAGAGATTAACTGATATCCTTTTAATAGAAAGTGGGCAGCAAGGGAGTTTAATGCAGTCATGTTTAAAAAGAGGCCATTCTGAAGTATTAAAAAGTTAGTCCAATAAAGGAGATTTCAGGAACAATGGATCCTAGTGAAGTGGGCCTAGTTTTTATTACCCTTGATCTCATATCACCAGAAGCAAGCTTTTCTCCCTCTCTGCAGAGGCCAGGAGATATTTTTCTCAGTTGGTAAACAAGTTTATCTTGGTAAACAAAATAAACAATTTGCATTTCCTTGGGAAAAAATACCATTATTTAAAGAGGTTTTAGATTTCACCTTTTAACCACTCAAAAAAAAAAAAGAAAAGAAGAAACTTACAAATGTAAAAAGACAAATGAGACAAATCGGCCAATTAAAATGCATTAAATGTATTGAAATGTATGGCCCTAACAATTTAAAGCCTTATTAGAGTACACAAAATGTCAAAACAAAGAAAAATATATAGGGAAATGTGAACACTACTAACTGAACATTGAATATATTCAGAAATTGTTGTTAAAAATGATTAGGTGTTATGATGGATTTGGGGTTTTTCTAAAATCATTTTTGTGTACACTGACATATTTGTGGATAAAATAATTTAATATCTGCCATTTGCCACTATATAATATGGGTGAGGAGAACTATACTACTTTGACTTAACATCAAATTCTTAAGGGAAAGTAGCTCATGGGATTAATTATTTTGGGTGAGCCTGAAAGTTTATTCTAGTATGATGCTCTGGGAAATAGCGTTGGTGTTTTCTCTTCAAGTATTTGAAGCATGCTTCTAACCAGAGCTGTAAGAACAGTATCAAGAGCCCTCATAGCTTTTTATTCTTTGGTTCAGAACTGCCTTATGCTCTGCTTCCTTTTCCTTCTGCCCATGACTTTCACAATCTCCAGCTTACTTGGCTTACAGCTGGTTACCCTCTCTTTCCCTGGTGCTGATTCCAGTTTGATGGCTCTGATTAAGCCTTGGCACTTCGTTGGCATGATGTTTCCAGCATGGACTCCTTTATCTCTGCATGCACCCCAACCACAGCCAAGCAGCACCATGTTCTCCAGTGTTCTCAACCTCCCAGGTATAACATTGGAAGAAGCTTCAAATAACCTGTTTGATGATGTGGAAAGGAGACTGATGTAATTGTATAATTTTCACATCTAACCATCAGAATTGGAAGAGAAAAGAGTAACACTATGGATGCATTAAAATTTCACTGATGAGTTGGATAAGCAGAATTACAGATATCACAGGAACAATACTGGAAACTGATTAAATTCGCTTTCTAGTTATACTTTGAATTTTTTTTTTTTTTTGGGGGGGGAGGAAGGCAGGAAGGAAGGGAAGAAGGACGGTAGGGAGGAAGGAAGGGATGAAGGAAGGAAGGAAGGGAGGAAGCGGGGAGGGAGGGAGGGAGGGAAGGGAAGAAAGGAAATCAAGCAATGAAAGAGACATTGCCGACCTGGATCTAGAGGTTTACAAGTTGATTTCTTTTTTTTTGAGAGAAGGAAAGAAAAAAAAATAATAAGTAAAGGAGAGGAAGAAAGAGGAAGAGAAAGAGGGAGAGTAAATGGAAATATTGCTTTATTTTGAAAAAAATTGGGTATTAATAATGGCCAATCAATGTTTCATTTAAACTAATGGGTAGGTGTGATGTGGTATTGACAAGAATGTATATTTTGTGTATTTGAAGTGGAGAGCTCTATAAATATTTATTAAGTTTACTTGTTCTGGATCTGAGTTCGAGTCCTTGATATCCTTATTAATTTTCTGTCTCATTGAATCTAAGTCTCCTATCTGGGTGTTAGGATCGTTAGCTCTTGTTGTTGCATTGATCCTTTTACCACTATGTCTTTGTTGCTTTAAAATCTATTTTATCCGATACAAGAATTGCAACTCCTGCTTTTTATTTATTTATTCTTTATTTTTGCTCTCCATTTGGTTGGTAAATCTTTCTCCATCCCTTTGTTTTGAGTCTTTGTGTATCCTTGCATGTAAAACAGGTCTGGATGTAACATGCCGTTGGGTTTTGGCTGTGTCTTTTGATTGGGAATTTAGTCAATTTAAATTTAGGGTTACTGCCATTTGATGTTGACTGGCTGTTTTATCCATGTGTTGGTGTAAATTCTTCTTTATGTTGGTGCTCTTTACTTTTTGGTGTATTTTTAGAAAGGCTAATACTGGTTGTTTCTTTCTGTGTGTAATGCTTCTTTCAGAAGCTCTTGTAAAGCAGGCCTGGTGGTAATAAAATCTCTGAGTTCTTGCTTGTTCATAAAAGATTTTATTTTTCCTTCAGTTGTGAAGCTTAGTTTGGCTGGATATGAAATTCTGGGCTGAAGGTTCTGTTCTTTGAGGATGTTGAATATTGGCCCCCACTCTCTTCTGGCCTGTAGAGTTTCTGCCAAGAGATCTGCTGTAAGTCTGATAGGCTTGCCTTTGTGGGTTATCCGACCTTTCTCTCTGGCTGCCCTTAGTATCCTCTCCTTCGTTTCAACCCTGGTGAATCTAACGATTATGTGCCTTGGGGTTGCTCTTCTTGAGGAATATCTTTGTGGTGTTCTCTGTATTACCTGGGGTTGAATGTTGACCTGCTTTGCTAGTTTAGGAAAATTTTCCTGAATAATATCCTGAAGGGTATTTTCCAGCTTGGATTCATTCTCTCCGTTGCATTCAGGTACACCTATCAAACGTAAATTTGGTCTTTTCACATAGTCCCACATTTCTTGGAGACTTTGCTCATTCCTTTTTATCCTTTTTTCTCTAATCTTTTCTTCACGTTTTATTTCATTAAGTTGGACTTTGACCTCTGATATCCCTTCTTCTGCTTGAACAATTCGAGTGTTTAAACCTGTGCATACTTCTCGGAGTTCCTGTATTGTATTCTTCAGTTCCATTAATTCACTCATACTCCGCTCTAAGTTGTCTATTCTCAATAGGATTTCATCAAGCCTTTTGTCAAAGTTCCTAGTTTCTTTACGTTGGGCTACAACATGTTCTTTTAACTCACCGAAGTTTGTTATTATCCATTCCTTGAAGAGTGATTCTGTCATCAGGAGGCGCTCGTTCTCCATCAAGCCTTGTTCCATTGTTGATGTGGAACTGTGATCATCTTTAGAGGGAGAGGCGTTCTGACTTTGAGCATTCTCAGCTTTTTTACGCTGGTTTCTTCCCGTCATTGTAAATTTATCCTCCTCTCGTCTTTGAAATTACCAACTTTCAGATTAGGTCTCTTGAGTGGACGTCCAGGTTGTTAGTTCCCAGGGCCAGAGCAGCGGCGTTAAAACTGATGGTGCTTTTCTGCCCAGGATTCTCCTGTCGGGCTTCCTTCTTGTTTCCGTAGTAGGCGACTCTGCCTTCCCGGGGCTCCAAACCTCGGTCAGAAGGGGAAGCGGTCCCGTTTACTCTGCTCCGAGAGCTGCCGCGCCGAGGTGCCGGCGGAACCGCTGCGCCGACCACGAGAGTCGCGCTGGCGACCCGTGTGTTTCCACCACTGGGGGATCTTCTGCTCCGTGAGCGACCAGACTTTGTCTGAAAGTGTGGCGTCCTCTAGTTCTCCGCGCCTTCCCTGAGAGCTGCAATCCCGGGATGTTAGCGATCGGCCATCTTGGATCGTTCTCTCTATACTTTGAATTTTATCAGAATGCTATAAATTGTCATTTTTCAAACTGCAGGCCATGTTTCTTTCATGGTTTGTAAAATTAATGGGCAGCATAAAACATTTTTAATGGATTAGACTAGACTAGTCTGGAATAAAATAAAGTGAAATATTAAAGTGAATCATACATAGTAAGAGTAAATATACTTTTGCAGAACTTTTGTTTTAGTTTTGCATGTGTGTGTGTTGTCACAGTATGAAATCAATTTCTTACTGTGACCATTATCAAAAATATTTGAAAATCCCTATGTAATGAATTTCTATATATGGTAGCAAAAAAACAAAAGGATTCAGGGGGCAAAAAAGATAACTGAAGGAAAATTTCTGTCAAAACAAAATCATAATAATTCAATAACTAACTTGTCACCTGAATCAGAGAACTAATCTATAGCAACCAGTCAGAAACCGTAAATAACCTGGCAGAAGGAACAGGCTACTAGATATCATCTGATTTGTTCTTTTTGTGTGGTTTTACTGACTACGTTTTCTTGTTGAATTTAAAAGGCCCTTCTCATTTTTGTAACTTGATAACTGCCATTTTCAGACTAGCATTTGTCTGTTTCTAAATGCAGCCCACAGAACACCAGCTGATGGTGGAAGGACTGAGGAAGGTTGTATAATTTTGTACAAGGTCCACCACAAGTGTAGCTAAAGAACTGCTCCAAAGTTTAGGTCATGGTAAAAACAAGGTAAGATGACATTAGTCACTCAAACACAGACTCAAGCTGCAGCAACTAATGCTCCTATAAGATTGGCTATATGCCTATGTCATATTTGGCTAAAGAATGGAAGCCCTTTGAAATCCCAGCAGGCATAGACCTACAAATTCTCAGCTAATGAGATTTTCATTTATTCTTACAGCTCCAGGGTGGAGAAAACAATTTCCCCCTTGCCAATTTTTTCTTTTACATAAAACATTAAGAACTAAGAGCTTTCATAGTGCCTACAAACCTGGAAATTTTTAATACAAATCCTCTAAAAGTTTGTAACACAGTTTATTGCTTTTTATTTAGAGCCTCCTCAAAATGGACTTGCATGTTCCCATTCTAGGAGTAAGTCCTATTCAAACCCTTTAAATCAAATCTGAGCATGGTGGCCCACACCTGTAATCCCAGCACTTTGGGAGGCTAAGCCGGGAAGACCACTTGAAATCAGGAGATTGAGAACAGCCTGGCCAATGTAGTGAAACCTCATCTCTACTAGAAATACAAAAATTAACCAGGCATGGAGGTGGGTGCCTGTAATCCCAGCTACCTGGGAGGCTGAGGCAGGAGAATAGCTTGAACCCAGGAGGCAGAGGCTACAGTGAGCTGAGATTGCACCATTGCACTCCAGTCTGGGTGACAGAGCAAGAATCTATCTCATAACAAAAACCAAAACCCAAACCAAAATCAAAAACAACAAACCCTTTAAATGAAGAGGTGAATCCCCATCTGGAAGGTACTGTGGAAGGGCATAATTATGATAGAGAATCTGTCTCAAAATAACATTTGAAAAATAAGTGTTCAAATTCTGATCAAGGGAGTCAGAAGGAAATAAGTGTTAAAGTCTTAAAAGGGGAAGGTAGGATGGAGAACACAAATGGAGGGAAATCTCAAGGCATGTGAAATGTACTTATCATATGGCTTCATAATGTACTCTTATTGGTGGTGTGTTCCTGGGCACTAAGAAGGCCAGGCCTACCATATTGAAAACAGAATGGAAGGGAGCAAGGTGTGGCTCCTCTGAGCAGTCACAGGTGATTCATTTAGGCCCAGCTGGGGCCCCAAGAAGGGACAGGGTGCAGTAGTGTGGACACCATGGGTTCCCAGGAACCATAGCAATCCACAGCTCCAGCTCAACAATGATGCAGACGAGGACCTTGCCAAGCTATCTTCTTCCAGAGAACAGACTCTGCTCAGGCTTATGTTCTTGCCTCATTGCAAGTTTCAAATGAGATGATGAGAATGGCATCTGGAACATTTCCTGGCAGAGAGGGCATTTCTTCCCTCCCCTCTCCTAGAGCTTGTTCCTTTTCTTACCTCTCTCTGTTCCTGCTCCACACTGAAAGAGCCTGGAAATGGAATGAGACCAAACCTTCATTCAAATCCAGCCTCCCTACTTGCTTGCTTAGAGCAAATCACTGGACTCCTCTAAGCCTCAGTTTCCTCAGCAACAAAATGAAGAGATAATAACTCTTATTTTATAGAGTCGTCTGAGGATTGGAAGAATGTACACAATGTGCTCTGCAAACATTCAACGCTCAAGGTCAGGGTTTCTCAACTTTGTACTTTAGCATTTTGGCCAGGTAATTCTTTGTTGCAGGGAGATGTCTTGTGCATTATAGAATGTTTAACAGAATCGCTGATCTCTACAAACTGGATAGCAGTAGTACCTTCCCTCTCCTCCCCACAGTCATGACAACAAAGAATGCCTCCCGATATTGCCAAAGGTCCCCCTGAGGGCTAAATCAGGCCTGGTTGACTATGACTTCCATCTTGCTTTCTTTTCTCTCTCTGTCTCTCTCTCCCTCTGAGTTTTGGGAAAGCAAACTGTCATGTTATGAACAGCCCAGATCACAAGTAACTGATGTCCCAAGCAAATAGCCAGCAAGCCCCTGAGGCCTGCTCACAGCCAGGAGAGTGACTTTGGAAAATGACCCTTCCTTGGTGGAGCTCTGAGATGACCGTAGACCTAGATGATGCACTGATTACATCGTATTCAGTATATATTAATACATTTTTCTTGGCTATCATCAGTGCTATACTAGTTTGTGTTCTCCTTTTCCTAAACATGTTTTATTATAAATGTAACAAATAGTTAATATAAAGAAATTGAAACAGTGGGGGAAAGCAGAATTTTTATGAGAATTAACCATTATTAACAATTTAGTATGTATCTTTCCAGATATTATTTTCCATGAAACACAATTATACCACATAAAGACTTTTTTTTTTAAAAAAAAAGATTCTTTGTTTCGAGAAATAGAAACCAAAGCAAACTGGCTTAAGCAGAAAGACTTACTTGGCTTGGATAACCAAAATTCTGGAAGCATAAGAATAGAATTAGGGATGATTGAAGCCAGGACTAATCATTCTCTTTGTCTCTCATCTCTGCATCTCAAGGTGTGTTGGCTTCATTCTCTCACATTGGGTTTTCCACGAGTCAAGGAATGCTTATGTCTTGACTTTCGCAATAGCTTGCAAGTAAGAGTTTGTAATGCAGATGTAAATTTCAGGAAAGCAGAAGTTACAGGCAAAATCATAAATCAATACATGGTACACATTGGTTTTTGGCCTGAAAAGGTGGGATATCTTGAAGTAGGGGCTTACAGGTCGTAGGCAGTTTCAAAGATTTTCTGATTGATTTGCAATTGTTTAAGGAAGAGAAGCTTTGTTTAAAAATGTAAAGTCAGCAGAAAGAATGTTAGCTCTGGCTCATGGGTGTGACTTCTCCTGGGACCCACAGGAAGAAATTTAAAACAAAAAATGGTTGTCAGAATTCAGTCCTCAGTTCTCCATTATCTGAGGTTTATGTGCCAGTGTATCCATTTGTTAGAGGTCCAGGTTTCTGGAAAATAAGGCAGGCACATATGTTAAGATGTTGTCTTTACTTTCTGTAGGGAACCAAACATCTAGGGATTCCACGTTCCTTGGCTATTATTTCAGGCTACCATTACCTTCTTGCTTGTCAAGCTGCTTATTCACTTTCAGGGCTAGCTGGGAGTCTGGAATTTCCCTTGAAGGAGCTCAAAATTTTTTTTTATTTCCATGTTTGGGGAGACCTACAGGCACCTAAAATGGGTCCCTGCTCCATCTCAGTACCTGGATTTTCACTTCCTTGCTAAATTAGTCAGTTATAAAAAGCAAATTCAGCTCTAGCCCACATCTGAGTAACTGAGACATTATCATCTCCACTTGGCAAAAACGGAAGCGTGAAATGTGAGTCAGTTGTTTTATTCCACTTCCTAGTAGAGAGAGACAGTTTCTCATCCCGTGTGAATCAAGTCATTCAGGAAGAAACTCAATCCCAGAGAATTATTCAGATGGAGATTGCAGCCCGCTCCTAATTAGACACAGGCTGACTCAGGGGCCAGGGCCTGATGCGGCTGGCGAGCAGCTGTCTCACAGGCTCACTTCTTACTCAGTCTCCTGGCACCTGTGCCTCCCTCTATCAGATAAATACAATTATAATTACTCTCTATTTAAGTGCA
The DNA here is from genome assembly GCF_049354715.1 of Callithrix jacchus. Taxonomy (NCBI): domain Eukaryota; kingdom Metazoa; phylum Chordata; class Mammalia; order Primates; family Cebidae; genus Callithrix; species Callithrix jacchus. The sequence continues at coordinate 84,143,674 of NC_133513.1, read as the reverse complement.
GCACAACCTGTTTTCCACGTTATATACACTCTCCACCCCCAAATACACACACCATCTTCTGAGGAGGTGGGTTCCAACTGCTGGAGGGCCCCGAGGTGCTACTAGCATGCAAGGCTGGAGGTGAACTCCCAGGCAGAGCTGAATTGCTCATCAGGAAGGGGATGGGGCGGCGCTGCAGGAAAACAAAAATTCCAGGAGAAAAAAACAGGAGAGGGAGACACAGGACCACAAGATCAGGAAAGGGGTCCAGGACAAAGAAGAATCCAGGTTGGAGACCAGATACTTCCAAAGAGAATTGGAGAGGTCAGGCTGAGATTTTGCATAGGAGTTTCCTATAGGATTTGTACAGGAGATTTTGTGTAGGAGCTTCCCATAGGATCTGTATAGGAGATTTTATAAAATTTTGTGTAGGAGTTTCCCATAGGATTTGTATAGGAGATTTTGTGTAGGAGTTTCCCACAGGATTTGTATAAGAGATTTTGTAAGATTTTATAGGAGTTTCCTATACAAAATCTTGGTCAACATCTATGTAGTTCATTAATGCTTTTGGTGGGGAGCAGATTGTCTATTTACTGGAAAGGAGAGAGATGCTGTGTGTCCTGCATCAAGGTTAGCAAGAGTTGAAAAGAGAGGCTGTTTGTGGGGATGGGAACATCTGAGTTACTCGTGTAGTTACAGTATTTTTTAAATGTCAGTTTGCCAGCCTAATCTGTGAGCTACATGGGAATAGGGATTGTCTCTTGTTAGCAGATCCCCAGTGCCTAGCACAATGTGAGCACATAATAGGTGTTCAAACATTTATTGTATGAATACACTGAATGCCTCTACTCAGTGGCTCCATACAACGTCTGATTCCCAACTGCACTGAAGACTAAAAGAATGCTTTTTGTCCCTGTGCCCAGGGTCCTCAGGGCACATTAGAAAGCTGACGATTTGGAGAATGGTCAGAGTGACAGCAGCAGCTTTAGTGCAATGCTTTCAAAAAGATATTCTTCAGCTCTCAGGAAGTGGTACTGCTGGCTGACAACACAGCTGGAACCCCATATACAGGAAATAACATGGGCCATCGAGATGCCCACTTTATTTCTAATAAGGAAGGCCAATCTGATTTCCATAAGTATTAAAGTCAAGTGTTGCTAAGGGATTTTGCATGCTGATTTATAGAGCAAAATAAAGCTTTGCTTGAAGAATACGTACATTCTTTCTCTGTTTACCCTCTGGAAACATCCATTGTAAAGAGAAATTGAACTTTAGCTGTACTCAATTGTGACACGTAGGAAGAAATGTAAAGTATATGTAGCAGCAACAACCTTCAATCTTTTCCTTGGGCTAAATGAAACATAATAAATTCAGAAGGAAGTGCTATAGGCTTCATGGTGTCTATAGCCATTTTAGAAGAAAATGGTATAAATGGTATTTTGAATCAGAAGATGTGGCTTGAAGGCCCAACTCAATCATTTACTGGCGATGTGAGTTCCAAGGCTTATTTTAATAATTGATTTTGATTTTGCTTAAGTCCTTAATTTCAATAAAAAGTACAATCTTGACTGTATAAAACCGGTAATAAAAATGTGGGAAGAATTTTTAAAAAGAGCAAGAAAAATATTCCTAATAATGATATTTTAATATTTCTTTATATTTGTAGTTTTTCTATTGTGTCTAGATATGTCTGTTTTGCTTAACTTCATTTGAGACCCAGTGTACTTCATCATTCCGAAGACTTATGTCTCTCTTTAATTCTGAAAATTTTTCTGATTTTATATTTTTCAGATACCCTTTATTCTTGCTACTTTGTTTTTCTGGTACTCCTATTTGGTAATGTTGAACTTTATCTAAAATCTGTGCTTCTGGAAAGCAGGGATGGTTATAAAATCTCTCCAGGCTTTTGTGTTCTGCAAACAGCTAACCTCAAAGGGCACCCTGCCCTTATATAGTCTGGTATAAGACACATCTCCATCCTTCCTTATGACTCTGTTAGACTCTTGATGACTCTCTTGTTTGCCTGCCTCTGCAAACCCAGGTTCCCTTTCTTTCCACTGAAACATTTCTTGTTAATGAACATTCATCTATTGCTATAGACTGAATAAAATCATCTCCTTAATTGCTTGGTGCACTTTGTCTTTGACATGTTAGACACACTGGATACATATATCATTAACTTTCTTACTCATTTATCTTTGTTTCTGCTTCTATTTCATGATGAATCTCCATCTCTTTATCTCTCTGTGTTACACTGTGAGTACTTTGTTCAAATCTATCTGCCAGTTCGCTAATTCTCTATTCAGTGTTAAATCTGATATTTAAACAGATTTTCATTTCTAAAAGTTCTATTTGTTCTCTCTCTCTCTCTCTCTCTCTCTGCCTATTCTTTTCACATCCCATTGTTATTTCATGATTATATCATTGCAAGACTTTTCCTTAGTTTAGCTAAAGACAGGGTCCTTGTCCCATGGCCATGAAAGTTCAGGCTTGTAGACAGTTTGAAGGGTGAGTAAGATAGGGTTTTATTGGGTGAAAAGGAAATAAAGGTAGACACAGGGACTCTCCATAAGGCCAGAGTTCCCCTGGTGTGCTTCTCACCTTGCAGCTTGAATCCCAGCTTCCACTCACAGGAAGAGGAGGGGCCAGGCTCCTACCCCCTGCAAGTGGGGTGAACTTCTGTGCCTCTACCCGGCAGACCAGTTGGAGTTTTGCCAGGGACCCCCTCCCACCTGGTTGTCTCAATATCTTTAATTATTTTAAATATACTTATATCTTAATTTCATAGATTGCTATATTTTCTATAGACCATGAAAATACTGCTTCTCCTGTTTGTTGCATCTACCAATTCTCCCTCGAGATAGATGGTTTACTCATGTAGTTTGTAGCTTCTTACTGTAAAGTTATCTTAGTGTTTCATTCACCTTGGAGGGTGATGGTGGCGACTCCTCTGTTCTCTGAATTGTCAAAATATCACTACAACACTATTCTGAGTTTGCTTCTACTTCAGTCCTAGAGTTTCACAAATCCTAGACCAAATTTTTTTTTTTTTTGATACTGGGTCTGACTCTGACACCTAGGCTGGAGTGCAGTAGCACAGTCTCACTCACTGTAGCCTCCACCTCCTGGGCCTAAGTGATCTTCTCACTTCAGTCCCCTGAGTAGCTGGGACTACAGGGGTGCACCACCACCCCTGGCTAATTTTTTGTATTGTTTTTTTGTAGAGACAGAGTTTCACCATTTTGCCCAGGCTGGTCTTGAACTCCTGGACTCAAGCGATCATCTGCCTAGGCCTCCCAAAGTGCTGAGACTACAGGCATGAGCTACCGTGCCCAGCCCAATTTTTTTTCAGTTTAATTTATTTAATTTTGAGACAGGGTATCACTGTGTTGCCCAGGCCAGAGTTCAGTGGTGGAATCTAGGCTCACTGTAACCTCCTCCACCTGGATTCAAGTGATTCTCCTGCCTCAGCCTCCCAAGTAGCTGGGATTACAGGCATGCACCACCATGCCCAGCTAGTTTTTGTATTTTTAGTAGAGACAGGTTCTCACCATGTTGCACAGGCTGGTCTCAAACTTCTGGCCTTAAGTGATCTGCCCCCTTCACCTTCCCAAAGTACTGGAATAAGAGATGTGAGCAGCCACACCAGGCCTTAATTTCTTTTTTTTAGAGACAGGGTCTTCCTCTTCTGCTGAGGCAGGAGTGCAGTGATGCCATCATAGCTCATTGGAGCCTTGATCTCCTGTGCTCAAGTGATCCTCCTGCCTTAGCCTTTCTAGTAACTTGGACAATAGGCATGGACTACTATACCTGGCTAATCTAAGACAAATTTTAATGTTAATTTATCACTTTGGTTTCCTGCAAGAGGAAGGTAGTGAAAATTTGGGCCCTATAACCATGTATGGCATGGGCTTTGATTTCTCATGAGTTATATATTTTCCATCCAGGTCCCTGGTTAACTTCAAGATCTTGACACTTTCCCAGGCTAGTGGATGGGGTTTTCCTAGTTCCATTTTCATAGATAGGATAGTTTTCTAAAATTCTCAGATTTTTTTTTCGTCAGAGACATAGTTCTAGTTCTGTCTTTATGGGAGCTGCTTACACACATAGGCTTTTAAAATTATCCCTTAATAAAAACAAACAAACAAATAAAACTGATCTGTTACAGATCTGTAAATCTTAATTCAAAAATAGTCTCCCATGGATCTCTATACAATTTCCACACCTCTCCTGTTGCCATAATATTGAATCGGATCATACAGATAGAGTGTCTGTTTTCCTCCCAACGTTGATCTCCATTATAAAACTCTCTTTGATTAATGGAGTTTTGGGAGATGCTGACTCAGTTGTAGTCAGCAATGGCAAGAGCAGACAAATTCAAATCTTCAAATGTTAAGCAGTGGAGGAAGAACGTCCATATGGGGAGGAAATTTGGGACCTTATAATTAGAGTCCCAAGAGAGTCTCCTTTCCTTTGCAAGTTACTGTTGCTATCACTATGCTGACTTAGAGGGTGGCTACTATTCCCTGTGCCTCTCTGTGAGCCCCATGTGGATCCACTTTCCTCACTTAAAATAGGGAAGAAAAAAGAGGTCAGGGACATAAAATAGAACTAGAAATGAGGCTCTTACAAGGAAATGTACTAAGCAGTTTTTACATACTTGCTATTGGTAGGGCATAAGTTTGTTTGTAAGCTTTCCAACTGCCAATTTTAAGTAGAAAACACAATTGGTGGCCAGGTGCGGTGGCTCACGCCTGTAATCCAAGCACTTTGGAGGCCAAGGTGAGAGGATCACCTGAGGTCGGGAGTTCAAGAAAACACAATTGGTTAACACATTTCATCTGTATTAGTCCCTTTTCACACTTCTATTAAAAAAAAAAACCTGGCCAGGAGCGGTGGCTCACACCTGTAATCCCAGCACTTTGGGAGGTCAAGGCAGGTGGTTCGCTTGAGTTCAGGAGTTTGAGACCAGCCAGGACAACATGGTGAAACCCTGTCTCTACAAAAAATACAAAAATTGGCCAGTCATTGGTGCTGGCACATGCCAGTAGTCCCAGCCACTTGGGAGGCTGAAGCAGGAGGATCATCTGAGTCCAGGAAGCAGAGGCTGCAGTGAGCCAAGATTATGCCACTCTACTCCAGCCTGGGTGAGAGAGTGAGATCCTGTCTTTAAAAAGAAAAAAGAAAGAGATACCTGAGACTGGGTAATTTATAAAGAAAGGAGGTGTAATTGGCTTGTGGTTCTGAGGGCTGTACAGAAAGCATAGAGGCTTCTGCTTCTTGGGAGGCCTCAGGGAACTTAAAATCTTGGCAGAAGGTGAAGAGAAAGCAACCATGTCTTACATGGCAGAGCAGGAGGAAAAGAGACAGTAGGGAGGTGCTACACATTTTTAAATAACTAGATCTCATGATAACTCACTAACTGATTGTCACAAGAACAGCACCAAGTGGGTGATGCTAAACCATTCAGCAAGGATCCACCTTCATATTTCAGTCACCTCCCACCATGTCCCACCTCTAACACTGGGGATTACAATTCAACATGAGATTTAGATGGGGACACAGATCCAAACCATGTCAGTAACTAAGAGATTAAAACAAATAAATACCTCAACTGAAGTTTTGGATGCTAATAAGTAAGGTGAATTAATATGAGGAGAAGTTGAAAGAAATACTTTGCTATATCACTTGGAGTGAAGAGTATTGGAACCCAGTTTTGTGCTTGAGGAAGAATAAATACACACTAAGCTGCCTTTTAAGGAGGGCAATTCTTCACAGATACCTTGTTTTTCTGGGTAGAAAATGCAGATTTGGGGCCAGAGCTTAAGGGAAACTATGAACTACCCTGGTCTTTCCCTATATTTCACTCGGCCTTCCTTCTAAATAAAAGTAGAGTTTAAAGTGGCATGACGTTTTCCCAGCCTGGCTAGAGAATCCACGTTTCCATCCAAGCCTTTTTGATGGTAAATTTCTCCTGGCACAGGCCCTTCCTTGTGTCTCCCAGATAATCAGTTTCTTACTTTCATATTTACTTTTCTAGTTTTTATTCTCCACTGATATTTGTTTCTGGGTCTCAGCCCTTTCAGGTTCCTATTACCCTTTCTTGTCATCCTACACACGAGGCTGAATGACCGACAACTAACAACTCTTCTCCTGAGTGGTACAACTCCATAATAGTTTTGCAAATCAAGGGGGTAGAATTGCCAAGGAGTGGATAATGTGCCTCTAGGAATTCTAGCCAGAGTTTTTCTCTAGCCACTGTATGTAGACTGGGCACTCTCTTCACTCAGCTTTTAATTTTTTGTTTTATTTTTTAGGTTAGGGGTTCTTTGAGAGACACTCCCCTGATTGGCTTTAATTTAGGGTGGTGGAAGGGCCTCTCAGACCTGAAAATCATGAGATTTGGGTTAGAAGGAACCATGTAACACTGAGTAAGTAATTCACTTTCCCACCTCATTCTTTATGTTCACATTTGATAAAAAAAGTTGAAATAGAATAGTAGATTTAAATGTTCTAAGATGCTGTTTTCCAAAGAAATTTTAATAGGCAACCCAATAGATAAAAAGAGAGTTGAGTGAGAACATGCAGTGTTAAGTTTTCTATTCCTGTGTTGGTTTGCTGAAGATGATGACTTCCAGCTTGATCCATGTCCCTGCAAAGGACATGATCTTATTTCTTTTTATGGCTACATAGTATTCTATGGTGTGTGTATGTACCACATTTTCTTTGTCCAGTCTCTCATTGATGGGCATGTGGTTTGGTTCCATGTCTTTGCTATTGTAAATAGTGCTGCAGTAAACATACATGTGCATTTATCTTTATAGTGGAATGGTTTATATTCCTTGAGGATTTGCCACACTGTCTTCCACAATGATTGAATTAATTTACATTCCCACCAACAGTGTAAAAGCATTCCTGTTTCTCCACAGTCTTGCCAGAATCTTTTGTTTCCTGACTTTTTAATAATCACCATTCTGACTGGTATGAGATGGTATCTCATTGTGGTTTTGATTTTCATTTCTCTGATGATCAGTGATGTTGAGCTTTTTTTTTTTTTTAATGTTAGCCATGTAAATGTCTTCTTTTGAGAAATGTCTGTTCATAGTCTTTGTCCACTTTTTGATGGGGTTTTTTCTTGTAAATTTGTTTAAGTTTCTTGTAAATTCTGGATATTAGACCTTTGTCAGATGGGCAGACTACAAAAATTATCTCTCATTCTGTAGGCTGCCTATTCACTCTGATAATAGTTTCTTGCTTAACTTTTTTTTTTAAAAAAACTGTCATATTGTTTCTCAAAGCAGCAGAATCATTTTACTTCCTCCTTCATTTTTGAAGGATAATTTTGCTGACTATAGAATTTTTGGCCTTTTTCAGCACTTTGAATACATTATGCCATTGCTTTCTGACATCCGTTGTTTCTGATGAGAAATCAGTTGTTAATCTTATTTAGGACCCCTGATGAGAAATGTTAAGTTTATGAATACTGATGAATACTGAGTGTATGATAGAATATATTATTTTCTAGGAAGAATGATGGCAAGGAAAACCTAGCCACCTCCCTCCCAAGTAGAAAACTACTTGGGACATTCCAAAGTGGCAGGACAATGCATGAATATCATAAACTGGTTAAAACAATTCTTTGAGATATCTGACCCTGCCCCCATGGTTCCCTCTTGGAGAATACCTTTTAGCTTGTTTGTAATCAGTGGTAAGCGGGTAACACCTGCCTACTTGGTATATTTTTGTGTTATGAGAAAATACCAGACAACTGTTTGTTAATTATAATCACCTGTTCAGAGAGAATAAATACGAGGATCAGAATCCGCTTGGGACCTTCAGCCTGAAATGCTGTCAGCTCCTGAGGCTCTCAGTTTGGAAGGCTGCTACTGCCCCCTGAGTAGAACTCACTTTGCTGTTCTGTCTGGATGTCTGCCTCTCATTTCCTTCAGCGCTGCCTGGGTGGGGGTCTCTACAGCTGAGCTGGCTCTTGGTAAGTAGCTCCCAGACATGAGGCTCAAATCCAGGATGAAGAGTTGCCTGAGCAATGGAGAGATGGGCATTTGGGTTGGTTCCATGTCTTTGCTATTGTAAATAGTGCTGCAGTAAACATACATGCGTATGTGCCTTTATAGTAGAATGATTTACATTCCTTTGAGTAGGAAGAGGCTATGCTGAAGGTATCCCGAGTACTCTTGAAAAAAAATTTCCCAGGGTAAACTGGGGGAGCTCGGAAAGCAGCCCAGGAACTTTTGAAGGAATCTCCCAAGTGAGTTATGGAGAACCTGGAAGTAAACCTAGAACTCTTAAGGAAAGAAATGGCCCAGGATTATTTGGGGGAGCTTGGAATTAGCCAGAGAACTCTCAGGGTGAGCTGGGGAGCTCAGTAATATTAGGGTAACAAAGATCAAGATCAAGAAAACGCAAGGCTTATTTGGTGTGGTGTATTTGGGCTTTGGTGCATTCTGCTCTGGAAATGTTTCAAGCAGACATTTAGGATGAAGATTCAGGAGAGGGAGTATCATGAAGTATATAGAAAAATTATAGAGCAAAAGGATGAGAAGTCAAATGAGGAAAAGGTGTGCCTGTCAGCCCCAATTCAATATCTTGTCGAGGGATGGCCTCCTGAAATTTCTCCGTTAAAGAAATTGGAAGCTACCTTGAAAGTGAAACTAGCTGTTTCTATTGCCGTGTGTACTCCTAGATCTACGGTAACTGGTGCAGGCGTGTAACCATTCCCGTTCAGGTAGGGATTTAACAGGGGAGAGAAAAGGGAGATTTAGAAGCTCGCAGGTTCGGTTGATTCTTAGAGATTTAGAGACTTTAACCCAAACTTGTTTATCTTTCTTTCAATTTTTACTATTTAAGACCTGTTGGACTGACGAGGCTAATATTCAAGCTAACATAAATGAGAAAGTTACATCAGGAAGTGAAAAAATTCCTTCTTTTGGAGCTGTTAAGCAGGGGCCGAAAGAGCCATATGCTGACTTTATAACTCAATTGCAAGAAGCCTTAAGAAAGGCCATATCAGACACAGAGGCTCAGGATATTGTTTTACGCTTACTGGCATTCGACAATACTAATTCTGAATGCCAGGCTGCTTTACAGCCACTTAAAGAGAAAACTCAGTAGATTAACTTTTAAGGCATGTGATGGAATGGTGGAAGTTTACATAAGGCTACTTTGCTAGCACAAGCTATGACTGGTCTTAAAGGGGATTCAGCTTTTCCTGGAGTGTGTTACAATTGTGGGGAAAAAAGGTCATACAAGAAAGAGATGTAGAAAAGGACAAAAAAAACAAGGCCTTTACCTTCCTTAAAGCAAAGAGTACTGAGCCCGGAGTATGTCCCAGATGTAGAAAAGGAAGGCAATAAGCAAATCAATGTCATTCAAAATTTGACAAGGAAGGAAATCCGATTTCAGGAAAAGGGTTGAGAGGCCCATCTCAGGCCCCCATCCAAACTGGGGCCTATCCAGTATGAACTGTTGAAAGGCTGGGAGCATAGCAGTAGATTTGTGCAGCTCTCAAAATGTGAGCATTTTTACCAGGAGGGCCACCACAAAAAATATCTACAGGAGTTTGTGGCCCTTTACCCTCCCGGAACCGTGGGCTTGCTTCCAGGGAGATCTAGTCTTAATGCTCAAGGAGTTAGAATTCATACAGGAGTTATCAATGCAGACTTTATAGGGGAAATTCAAATTGTAGTGTCATCCTCCGTTCCTTGGAATGCTGAGCCTGGGAATGCATATAGCTCAGCTTTTACTTATACCATATGAGAAAATAGGAAAAATTGAAACTAAAAGAACAAGAGGATTAGGAGGTACAAACAAACAAGACAGCAGAATACTGGGTAAATCAAATTACTGGTAAATGTCCTACATGTGAAATTACGCTTCACAGAAAGAAATTTAAAGGATTGATAGATACTAGAGCAGATGCTTCTATTATTATTTTCCAGCATTGGCCACTTTCTTGCCTGTGTAAAATGCTCAGTTCAATGTGTTTGGAGTAGGGCAGGCCTCTGAAGTACATCAAAGCAGTCACATTTAAGCCTGCGAGGAACCTGAGGGATGGCCTAGAACTATTCAGCCTGTTGTGATACAAATCCCTGTTAATTTACGGGGAAGAGATTTGTTACAGCAAGGGGGAGCTCAGATTTTAATACCTGAGCAATCATATAGTCCCCCAAGCCACCAAATGATGCAGGATATGGGCTATGTGCCAGTGATGAGAACTTAGGGCAATTAATCTGGTGGCGAGATCCACTCACAAAGAATTGGAAAAAGGCAATGTAATAATATGGGGTAGAAGATTTGCTTGTGTTTCTTCAGGTCCAAATCAACAATGAATGTGGGTACCATCCAGACATGTAAAGCCATATTGTGAGCCAGATACCAAAACAGACTTGCAGAGGACCCCCCAGTTGCAGAAATAGTGAGATTAACACTGAGGTGGGAGTACTGTTCCCACGAGAACACGCCAAACATCACCACTGACTTGGGGTCAAATCAAAAAGCTTTCACAAATGGTGGAGGAAAACCTGAAGAAAGCAGGACAGCCTATTACTGTGAGTAACCTGATGATGGCCATGATGACAATTATCACCATTACAGTATTTCTGGAGTTAGGGTAGAAGTAAAAGGAAGTTTCCAATATTGGACAAATATTCTTTCCTTCCTTTATTGGCATATGATCTCTGGCCTTAGTATTTCCTATAATAATTTAGGAAATAAAATAACAATGTTTTGGCCATCAAAACCTGAATACAGATAAGGTAAAAAATGGTCCCCTAAGTTAAAAACATTAATATGGGGAAATTGTGTTGTGGTAGAGGCTGAGGTGCTGTGCAACAATTCCTATGGAATTATTATTGATTATTGGTCCTCTAAGGGGATACTTAACATTGATTGCACTGGTCAGTCCTCTTGTAGTAACACGGAATTCAGATGGCAGATAAAGAACTACAACTATTTAGAATTTATCCCTATGGAGATTAACAACTCTACTGTCTGGAGAGATGGGGGATTAGTAGGACCACGACCAAAAATGGTGTGACCGATGATAAGAGCTGAATAAAAATAATTTTGAAAAATACCTGTGGCCCCAAAACCAATAAAAGTCTGGGAAGGAAAATATAATAGAAGATCAGGCCCTAATTCTTATTCATTAGAATTTAAAAGGAATAAAAAGCTCTTTAGATTCAGAGCTATGTTAAACCCCCCATTCTTTTGGTGGTGGGAGAGTTACAGATTGACTTTATTAACTCTAAAAGTGTAATGAGACTGAACATAATTGGGAGAGAATAAAAACATCACCTGGGGAAGACATGTTGGAAATCTATCACTGGATATGAGAAAATTTTAAAAACAAGTTTTTCAAGCTTCCTAAGCACAAGCACATCTTTGATTTCAGAATTTGAGGTGCTTGAGGGAGCTGCTGATGGATTGGCAGCTCTAAATCCAGCGACTTGGGTGACAGCACTTGGAGGATCTATGATTGCTGTTGTGATTATGTTATAGATCAGTTTTGTTTCTTTGTGTAGTCTACAGGTGCAGATCCCAAATCCTCCAAGATATAGTTTACCACATAAAGCTGTGTTTGCTTACCTACTTTGTTAAAACAAGAAGGGGGAAGATGTTGAGAAATGTTAAGTTTATGAATATTGATGAATGCTGAGTGTATGATAGAATATATTGTTTGCTAGGAAGAATGATGGCAAGGAAAATCTAGCTGCCCCCCACCCCACAAGTAGAAAACTACCTGGGGCATTCCAAAGTGGCAGGACAATGTATAAGTATCATACACCAGTTAAAACAATTATTTGAGATATCTGACCCTGCCCCTGTGGCTCCCTCGTGGAGAATACCTTTTAGCTTGTTTGTAATCAGTGGTAAGCAGGCAACAGCTGCCTACTTGGTATATTTTTGTCTTATGAGAAAATACCAAACACCTGTTTGTTAATAATAATCACCTGTTCAGAGACTATGTGGATCAGAATCTGCTTGAGGCCTTCAGTCTGGAATGCTGTCAGCTGCTGAACCTTTCAGTTCAGAAGGCTGCTGGCCCCCTGGATGTTCTGTCTGGGTGTCTGCCTCTCATTTCCTTCACCACCACGTGGATAGGGGTCTCTGTGGCCAAGCTGGCTCTCGGAAGATCCCTTGTATATGTTCAGTTGCTTCCATCTTGCTGCTTTCAAGATTCTTTTTTTTTTTTTCTTCTTTCTCTTTCTCTCTTTTTTTTGGCAGTCTTTATCACCCAGGCTGGAGTGCAGTGGTATGATCTTGGCTCACTGCAACCTCTGCCTCCCAAGTTCAAGTGATTCTCCCACCTCAGCCTCCTGAATAGTTGGGACTACAGGTGCACAACACCATGCCTGACTAATTTTTGTATTTTCAGTAGAGATGGGGTTTCGCTATGTTGGCCAGGCTGATCTTGAACACCTGACTCAGCCTCCCAAAGTGCTGGGATGATATGCACGAGCCGTCACACCTGGCCTGTCCCTGTCTTATAATAGTTTGATTATGATGTATCCACATATTTGTATCTCTTTGACTTTATCCTATTTGCATTGTGTTTAGCTTCCTGGATACCATAGGTTAATATTTTTAAATTTGGGAAGTTTTGGCCATTTTTCCTTCAAATTTATTTCTGCCCCTTTCTTCTCACATCTTCTTGTGAGACTTTCATTATGCATATGTTGATATGGTTGATGATGTCCATAGGTTTCTGATGCTGTCTCCCTCTCTCTATCTTTTTATATATTTTCTTTCTGTTCCTCACACTGGGTCATCTCAGTCATTTTCAAGTTTGCAGGCTCATTCTTCTACAAGCTCAAATCTGTAAGTCTCACTACTGACTTTTTCATTTTAATTATTATACTTTTTAACTCCAAAATTTCTGTTTTTCTTTTTAATAATCTCTATTCCTTCACTGATAGTCTCTACTTAGTGAGGCATCAGTCTTATACTTTCGTTCTTTGAACATATTTTAAATAGCTAATTTATATTCTTTGCTTATTGATTCTAATATCTGGGCTGCTTCAGCAATAGTTTACATTGAATGCTTTTTGCTTCTGTGTATGAGCCAAACTTGTTTCTTTGGTGACTTTTTGTTAAGAACTGGAGATTTAAAAAAATATAATGTTGTAACATTTGAAATAATATTTGTCTCTTCCCTAAGATTTGTAGTTGTTTCTGCATACTTGTTTGGTAACTTTCTTGAACTAATTTTATAAAGTTTTCATTCTTTGTAAATTTTGGCCAATAAAGTCTTCCTTGGCTCACTTAGTGGTTAGCTAATGATTGAACAAAAAAATTCTTGAATGCCTGGAACCAGTAAGTCTCCCAGCCTTTGCTCACTGGGTCTGTGTGTGATTTGAACACTGTTACAAAGAGTGAGGCAGGCAGTTTTAAACTCTGCCTTAGTCTTCACTTTCTGTTCTTCCTGTGTATGCAGAGCCTCAAGATTAGTTAGTTGTGAAAGCTTACGGTGAGGCCTTTTCAGTTCTTTCTTGGGCATACACAGAGCCATGGGCATATGTACAACTTTACATATGTACATAGCTATCTCAATGCCCAGGAATATCTCAGAGCCTTTTAATCACTGCCTGCACCACCCCCCCAACTCCCATGGAAATCTCATTCCCTAATTTTTTAAGTTTTTTGTTAGTTTCTAATTAGCCCCAACTGTTTTTGCCATCCTAGACAACTGTGGTGTTAAGCAATTGCCACTAATTGTTTTCAGTGAATACTCCCAGGGAAAGGCTGTTTGAAATGAGAGAGTTATGAGTCATGTCAAATAAAGATAAGCCCCACAATTTGCCATTTCTAGGTCCCTGCCATATTAGTCAAATGATAATTCTCTGAGAAAAGTGTTTTGGGGGAACTTAAAACCCATTCTGCCACTTGCTGTGGTTGCCAGGCTGCTGGTTTTTACTGAGTTTAGAGGACCTTTTTTAAGACTGCTGTGGAGCTAAGCAGAAGGGGGAAGGAATAGGGCAAATCAAAACACCACAAATCTTGCTGTTCTTACTGTTTCAGCCATTCATTTTAATTAATGCTTCTTGGATTATTGTCAGTATTTGGTTAATTTCCAGAGTTTTGGAAGTAGTGATTTCGACAACTTTTGCCAGTGTTCTTGTTGCTGTCACAGAGGAGCAAATTTTGGATATCTTTACTCCATCATTCCTGCTGATGTTGTCCTCTGTAGTGTTTAATTGTTTTAAATCCATGATCATATATAGATTTTAAAATAAAACAAATAATACATAAATGAGGAAAAACATAGAGCAAGTTTCAAAATTTGGTCAAGTTTTGGAACTTTGTGAACACAGTTGCTCTTTCTGTATAACTTGGGGGTAGGAAGCAAACTCTAATCCCTAGAAAGGTACGTGTAGACCCAAGTATACCACATATAGGACTTTCAGGCAAAATACAGGATGCCCAGTTAAAATGGAATTTCAGATAAAAGCAAATAATATTCTAGTATACATATGTCCCTAGTATTTCATGGAATATGCTTATACTAAAATTTTGCCTGTTATTTATCTGTAATTCAAATTAATTGGGGCATTCCAGGTTTATGTTGTTGTTGTTTGTTTGTCTTTGTTAAATCTTGCAACCCTAGCCACAAACAATACAAGTTCTGGCACTGCAAGAAACAGGAAGGCCTTCCTGCCCCCCACCTCACCCCACCCCCGAACCCGTGATGTGAACCTCTGAGAAGGCTGGCAGAGCACTTCTCAGCTGTCAGTGGAAGCCAGAATAGAGGTAAATAGGCTACTGATTGTACATTGGCCTGAGGGCAGACGAGTTCCCAGCGGTGGGAAGGAGAGGAACAATGCAAGCCAGCTGTGTTGAGAAGCACTGATTCTTCAGCCTTCGTGCTCCCAGTATCCATTCACACCCCAAACAGAACTCCAGCCTTGGCATCTATCCTGGGAAAGCCCCTTACTAGGAAAGCCACATTCACTGAGTTTCCAGAGGTTCACCTCCTCTTTGCCTTTGTTTCTCAAACTTCTGCTGTTTTCAGGTCTGCCATAGGATTCTGTGTATTTTTTGCCCTTTTTTAACTTTTATTTTTGACACATAATTGTAAGTATTTATGGGATACAGAGTGATATTTTGATACATATCTCTAATGTGTAATGATCAAAACAGGGTAATTAGGATATCTGTCACCTCAAACATTTATTTCTTTGTGTTGGGAATATTAAAAATCCTCTCTTCTAGCTATATAAAAATATATAATAACATTAACTCTCTTCACCCTACAGTGCTGTAGAATGTAAAAAAAAAAGTTATAGCTAGATGGCAGGAATAATTTAGAGGCCTAGTTACCTCTCTAGCCCCAGGATTTCTCTCAGACAGAACTAGTTCTAGTACTTATTTCTGCTATCTAGCTGTAACTTTTTCCTTTTTTTCTTTTGAGATAGCATCTTGCTCTGTCATCCAGGCTGGAGTGCAGTGGCATGATCTTGGCTCATTGCAACCTCTGCTTCCTGGGTTCAAGCGATTCTCTTGTGTCAGTCTCCTGAGTAGCTGGGATTACAGGCTCATGCTACTATGCCTAATTTTTGTATTTTTAGTAGAGATGGTGTTTTATCATGTTGGTGAGACTAGTCTTGAACTCCTGACCTCAGGTGATCTGCTCGCCTCTGCTTCCCAATCTAGCTGTAATTTTTAACCAACCTAACTCTATCCTTCTCAGCTTCTAATAACCATAACTTCATTCTCTACTTTGATTCCAATTGTTTTTTTAGCTCCCACATATAACATGGACTCTATATTATATTTTTGAAGAATATCCCATGAATGTGGGTTGGTTATGAGCCTCAGCCAAAGCCCCATCTTCATTCAGTGTTAGGAAAAGTATAAAGTCAACTCAAAATAACAAGTTTTGATCTCATTTATGTAATATATACATATATGTAGACATATTACATGTAATATATATGATCTCTATCTTGATCTGTATGTTTTTTACAAATGTATATTTCTTAAAAAGTTTTTTAATTGAAGTTTTTATTGAAGTATAACATATATGCAGAAATCATTAGTATAAGCCCAATAAATTCTCCTGAATGAATCTCAAGCTATGAATACAGTTTTAACCAAATTCAAGATGGAACATCTAGACTGAAAGACTTTTTTTCTCTCCTCTGTCCCAGAATCCTTACATGTGCTTAGAGACCTAGTTGCCTCTCTAGCTCCAGGATTTCTCTCATCTAAAGCACTCAGGTGTTTTTTTCTGTACCATATGTATCAGCTGTCAAATGCTAGTTTGAATCATGATCTATCTTGATATGGATGTGCCTTGTGTCCTCCATTGTACTGTGAGCTCCTTGATGCAGGAACCAAGTATGTTCCTCTTTATACCCCCACTCCTTAGCATTGTGCTACACAGTTCAATGAGTTTTGAATGATAATGGTATGACTGGCACTGATGCGTAATACATAGAATTAGCTCCATAGGTAGCCCTAGGATTGTTTTCTCTTAATGAACAGAATTTCATTCTGTTCCAGGGCATGAGACAGAATCATAGGTTTGAGCTGACCATAAAATACCTCCTACTTTGTTTACAATGCCAATTTCCCGTCATCCCCTAATCTCACATGGAAGATTGTTTCTGATGAAGTAATGGGCAATTTCCAAACCTCTGAGGCTTATTTAGGAAGCCTTGTATCCAGGGCACTAAAACTGCCAATCATTTGAACTCCTGGATAACCGATGATTCTGAATCTTGTTTGATTTTTTTAAAAGGTATTGTTGCCTTTCAAACTTAGCCAGAAAATCAATGCAGTGCAATTTAAAATGATTCCAATAGGCTTTCTCTTCCCAGTTTCTTTGGAAGATAAACAGCCCTAATTAAAATGTGTTAAGAAATATTTGTCTTCAGCTTCTTAAGAGAATTCCTCATTTTTGGTTTATTTTTCACAAAAATTTACTCAAAGCTCTATTTTATTTATTATTAAATCCTTCATTTACAGCAGTATGAAGACTATTAAGAATAGGATTATCACCATGATCTGTGGGCATTTTACATTTTTAATGGAGACCAGGGGTTTTCTCCAATCATAATTGTATAAAATGTCTTCCCAACTTTGAATTGTGAAAGATGCCCAGGAGTGAGCCATTTTCAGTACAGCAATGCAGAGGCTCCTTTGCTGTTGTTCATAATCCATTGCATATCCATTGCATGCCCCCTAGACAGGAGCAATTTTCTTTCACAGAGCTCCTTACCTGGATATGTTTCCAATTTATTTATTTGTTTTTGTCTTTGAGACAGAGTCTTGCTCTGTTGCCCAGGCTGGAATGAAGTGAGGCAACCTCGGATCGGCTCACTCCAACCTCTGCCTTCCGAGTTGAACTGATGAATGTGCTTCAGTCTCCCAAGGATATACGTTTCTAATCTGCTTTATTTTATAAACTGGGGAGCCCTTTGCTTATAGTAATAAATAAGATAATTTTCTGAAGAGTTCTGTTTTTGGTTGAACCCCTCAATACCAGTTGAACTCAAAATGTCTTTTCTATAGAGAACATAATCACAAGTTGTATTTGTTTGAATCCTTTCAAGAGCAGTGATACTTTCTTCATATTCTCACAACCTCAGGAGTCAAATTCCTGAAGCCAAGCATATGTTTGGTACTTACCAGCTGTGTGTCCTTGTGGCAAATTGCTTAATCTCTTTTGTTTCTTCCTCTACAGAATGAGGATGATGATAATACTGATTTCATAGAAGTGTAATAAGGATTAAGTGAAAGAACAAAGCTGGAGTGCTTAGCACACTCCACTCAGCAAAAGCTCAACAAATGTTAGCTATTGTTATTTCCACCGTATTGGGCTTTTTATTCAAATCCATGGAATTTTTAGAGACAGAAGTTTAGAGAAATTCCATAGTTACAGAGAACCACTACCAAATCTTTCAAACCTTTGCTCCCAGAAATACTCATATTTCTATTAAGGCCTCGATGTTTTGCCAGCTAATTTACTGTTGTTTCCTACCACTGGTATCCCACAAATGATACCACTCCCTTTTCCATTTCTTGTAACCAAATATGGCTAAACCTCTCCAACAGAAAGCTAGGAAGAAGGGGTAAAAGAAAACCAGAGCAAAATTAAACATTCTGTCCCTTTTCCAAGTATTTCTGGCAACTTGAGGCTGGTGTTAATACTAGTTAAACTGAGTGTTTTCAAAAAGGATACAAGTAAATGCCTATCTTCACACAGAATTGACATTTTCATCTCAGTAGGCTATATATATATAAAATACACTGTGACATTAGGGTGAACTGTTGGTACTCTCCCAAGATAGCCTTTATGTTGAAAGAGGCTGTGGAGTTATTGAAAATGCCTCTTTTATCTGCATAGATTTCCAGGCAAGATACACCCTGGGTGTGGATAGAAATACTCTTAGGGGGCAGAGAACAAGTCTTTGTATGACTACAGCAGTTAAATGCACCGACTGATATCACTAACAATAATGAATAAGCACCCTGAGAAAATTACCCCAAAGAGTACACAGATATGTGACAGGGCTTATGTCACATGACCCAGCAGGTTGTCAAGCCCTGGGGCAGCCATTCCAGTTGAAGAAACCAATGCCTTTTATATATTCATGTTTCTCAGGCAATGGGCCATGTTGTCCATTTTTATATAATGAGATTAATAAACCATTTGTCATTTCACATATATCTATCTTCTTGAAAATTCTTTGTAAGGAGGTGTCCAAGACTAAATGTGATTTTCCTTCTGGAATCCTTTTCCAATAGATGCTCTTCTTTTCCCTTGCTAGAAAACATTTTGAGAAAGCAATGGAATTGTTGGCTGTGACCTGTGGAAACTTCTAGATTTATTGTTAGAAGGCAAGTCAAAGCACATAATAAATAGCATTAACTATAATTGTGCAGTGAACATGCACAAGTCATAAGTTGCATGAGTCTTATGTTAGTGAATTTGAGTAACTGAGTAGATATAACTCATTCTCTTCGTCCTTATTTTTCTGTAGGGACATCCTCTGTGTTGTAAATTTTACGAAGGAGCCCCCATATCTTCTGGAGGCCTACAGATTTCCAGTTCTGCTGTGATTGAGCAGGTGAGTTTAATTCTGGGGCGCAACATTAGAAAGCCCTCTGTTGCCGCATAGCTAAACATGATTCTCCAACCAGATTGCTTCTTTAGGGCTTTTTCTGTGTTATTTCTTAGTCTCTTTCTTAACTGATTCTGAACTTTGACAGAGAAAAAGAGAGCAGTACTTACCCTTTAAATCCCTGATCTTTATCATTTATTGAGTAACTACTATGTGCCAGGCTCTCTGATCACATCATCTCATTTAATCTTCACTAGGCCCGTGAGTTTGACATTGTTATCCCCATTTTGCAGAAGATTTGAGGCCAGGGACATTCAGTGAATATCAATAAGGGGTGGAGCTGAGCTTTAAGTGCACAGTCCTCTGGTTCCAAAATTCATCCTCTGCTTTGCAGCGGTTTCCAAGCAGTTTCTACAAATAAAAGATTTCAAATCCAACATGCGAGACAGGAAACAGATAAGATGTTTTGGTTGTTATGTGGGTGGGGTCTCAGAGTCCCTCTCATCTCATTCCCCCACACTTCCTTCTCTGTGGCAACCCTGAATTGTGTCTCTATGTCTTTTCTAAGCATAGTTTGCAAGACACTGCCTTTCTGGATTTCCAAGTGATCTTTGCAACAAGATCACTCAAGCAGGGGGCTTCCAAGAATTGGGGTATAGTTCTCAATTCTCAGTTCCAAGAACAGCCAGAGGTATACTGACAGTCACCTCCCAATAACCAGATCCTTGCCTGTGTGTGCTTAGACCTGAGCAATCCTGGTCCTGGCCTGCCAGGCTGTGAGAAAAGATGAGATGTGATGCAGCTCAGCTCTTTGAAGGACCCCCAAGGTCAGGCCAATCCTTCCCACATGTGGGGAGTGCTGAGGGCTGAACAGAAAAGAGTAGGGTCTGCAAGGAAGGACACAGCCTCTAGAAGCTCTTCCTTACGTTGGAGGACAGCCACACATGGATAGGGCACGTTTTCAATGGAAAGGAGTGCAAAGCAAGGAAGAACAAATGGTTACATGTACAATTCTTTCCTTTCGTGCAAGTGAAAGGTCTAATTTATAAATTCTGCAAACCCTACTGACTGTGGAAAGATTTGGCCATATGGTAAGGTTTTCTACTGTTGCTGTGGCTGGAGAATATTTGTAGTTTAGACTAATTGCCAGAGATTAGTCACAGGGATGTACGAGATGAAGTCAGCCTTGCTCCCCTACATAGGGGCAGAGCTAGCTTCAATCACAAGATGTTTCTGTGAATGTTTTTTCCCCTCATTTCCTCTTAGAGCAGAATAATTTCTGAGCCTTTCTAGTAAGCAAGTCTTTGTTCAGTAACTAAGAACATCTCTTTGTAGAAGCCTCTAATAATTATGCTTATGACGCTCATCTTAACAGGTGTTACATTGCTTGTCTTAATTAAGCAGACTGCTTTCATTCCAGAAGCCTTTTATGATTTTAATTTACATTCTGATGGATTCTACATGTGCAGGCTCTGAAGGTTTTTTTTTTCTGAGACAGAGTCTTGCTCTTGTTGTCCAGGCTGGAGTGCAATAGCATGATCTTAGCTTACTGCAACCTCTGCCTCTCAGGTTCAAGCGATTCTCTTGTCTCAGCGTTCTAAGTAGCTAGGATTACTGGTATGCACCACCACGCCCAGCTAATTTTGTATTTTTAGTAGAGACAGGGTTTCGCCAGGTTGGTCAGGCTGGCCATGAACTCCTGACCTCAGGTGATCCACCTGCCTCAGCCTCCCAAAGTGCTGGGATACAGGCATGAGCTACCATGCCCGGCCTATTTTTACTTATGGAATAAGACAATCACTGATGAATGCTCATATGCCTGTATGTCTTTGTATATGCTTGGTCTGAAAATTAACAAAGGGTTCAATGGCCCCATTCAAGAGTAGAGAAGAAAAAATCAGGGATTTTCTACAGTGGTAATGCCCAGAGGCAATTGGTACAGTTGTTATTAATGTGTAGTGAATTTCCCGATTATTTAGCAGCTTACAATAATTATTGTATTTTGAGAATCAGGTTTAGAAATAGCTTGGCAGTTCTCACTGTCTCTCATGTGGTTGGGTCAGATATTGGCTGGGGTTGCACTCATTGGAAAGTTTGACTGAGCCAGATGTTTAACATGGCTCATGCACATGGCTGGTAGTTGACACTGGCTTTTTAAAATTTTTATTTTAATTTTTTATAGAGATGGGGTCCTGCCATGTTGACCAGGTCAGCCTTAAACTCCTGACCTGAAGCGATACTGCCATGCCAGCCTCCCAAAGCACTAGGACCACAGTGTGTGAGCCACTGTGCCCAATACTGGCTACTGACTGGGAGCTCAGCTGGGGCTGTTGACCAGAGGTCCACAAACACACGGCACCTCCAGCACAGCAATCCCAGGATAGTCCGAGTTCTTATGTGGTGACAGGGGCAGGCTCTCCTAAAATGAGCACCCTAAGAGGATCAGGTAGAAGCAGGATGCCTTTTCTGACAGCCTCAGAAGTTATGCCACACCACTTCCATTGCATTCTATTGGCTACAGCTGAGTCACAAGATAGGCCAGGAGTCAAGGGGAAAAAATATAGTTGCCCTAGCTCGATGAGAAGCATATCAAATAATTTTACTTACTATGTGCATTCTCCCAGATGACTGAGCCCAGAGATAAGACTTTTCCCCTTTGCTGATTTTATAGCTAAATACTAAGTTTCTCCTGTCTTTTCCCTTCTTTGTCCAGTACTGAAAAAAGGAACTTTATCCAGTTTTTATTTTTTACCTTTAAATTCTCAGTTAAAGAGAAGAAGAAAAATGTATCTTTGCTGTGTATTCATTGATTTGACAAATGTGTGTTATGTGTAAATGGGTGTCTGCTTCCTAACAAACTCATGACATAGCACAGCAAGACAGAGAGCTGTGTGTTTACAGTAATTCTATGTCCATGTGTGTGCAACTTGCAATAATAGTGACTATATGAGTGCTAAGAACAATGCTTTGGGAACTGGAAGGCTGCGGTTATTTCTGAGATTGGAGGAAGGAGAAAGGAGAGGCAACTTTTAAGGAGCCTCATCAGGGTCAATCATTGTAGTGTTTTGGGGCTGGATCTCACAGATAACTGGCTTAGAATCAGGTATTTGTAGTGGGGAAGAAAAGTATAGAAAAGATTTGTTCTGGAGTTTTTAACTTTCTGCCTTGTGCCTAGAGCTTTGCCTGGGAGAAAGTGGATATTAATAAATGCTATTTGACAAGAAAAGCAAGACTCAGTCTAATGAAACTATAAACTTTTTCAAAATTATAAAAATCTGGCCTCCCCATGTCTTTGTTGTTGATAAATTGCAATTAACTTATGTGACCAGCAAAATATTCAAAGCCAAGGCTGTCCAAGTGCTCAGTGACCATGTCATTTTTCATGTATTAATCTAGGCAGTAAGTAGTTATTGAGCACTGGCCGTGGGTCAGGAATGTACTAAACACAGGGATAAATTGGTGAACATGATATATCACATCAACCTTGGTTTGGAACATGGTTCTGTTTTGTTCAACTATGCTGAACTTGTACAAAGGGAATTGATTAACATTCAACTCAAAACTAAACAGGACTACTCCTTTCTGAAAGGGAAGTTGATATGGCTTCAATATCATCAAACCTATGCATGGAGAATTACCCCATCAGAACCACCTAGTGAAGCCCCAGATGCTGCTGTTAGTGCAGCATGTTGCCAGATTAGAATTTTGACTTTGAATGAGAGTGCAGAGATTGGAAGGATCAATGGTTCTTCCTTCCTAATATTTCCCCGCAGTGTGATGGAGGAAAATCAATTGGCTGTTAATGGAACATTGAAGACAAACTTCTACCTTAAAACAAACTGTCACTGTCCCTAGTGAGCAGAACTTCATATTATGTTTTCTGAAAGTTAAAAATCTCAATGAACAAAGATATTCTTTTTTTTTTGAGACGAAGTCTCACTCTGTCACCCAGGCTGGAGTGCAGTGGTGCAGTTTCAGCTCACTGTAACCTCTGCCTCCCAGGTTCAAGTGATTCTCCTGCCTCAGCCTTCTGAGTAGTTGGATTACAGGCATGTGCCACCATGCCCGGCTAATTTTTGTATTTTTAGTAGAGACGGGGTTCACCATGTTGGCCAGGCTGGTCTCGAACCCCTGACCTCAGATAATGTGCCTGCCTCAGCCTCCCAAAGTGCTAGGATTACAGGCATGAGCCACCACACCTGGCTAGACAAAGACAGATTCAATGCTATATTCCCTTTAGTTCTTCTCATCAAAATGATATGATCCTCCCCTTGTGTAAGCAGTATATCTCAATCTATTTTCAGATTTATATTTTATATTGTTTGCTGTGATTCATCTTGTTTTCAAAATACATATTCAAATCCCTTTTTAAAAGTGTGTTTACTTATGAGGAAAAGAGGCTCCCTTCCCTGTAGATCCTAAAACAATTTCTGGAAAGGTGGTACAGGAAGAGGGAAACTGGAGTTTACTCATGTACAAAATAGACAAAATGTGTAACTGGGGTTTGATAGTTCCTGACTTCAGCTGGTGGTCAACTCCTTCATTTCTCTCTAAATGTAGCTCTTATGTATTTTATAACAGTAAAAGCCATATTTCAAAATTTCTGAGTCTGTAGCCTTTTGGTCATTTTGTCACAAGTTGGACTTTGGGACTCTGATCTTGTGCCTACAGACACTGTAGGGTTAGAGGGAACAGCAGGAAAATTGGGGATATTGGCACATGCTGGTTATTCCTTGAAGCCTTCAAGAAAAGGATAGTGTAAGAGGCAAATTTAGATGAAAAGCGACATGCCTGAATACAGAAAGGGAAGACAGTCGAATTTTGCTAATACAGATCTTTCTGCCCATAACCTCCATAGTTTGGAGATTTTCAAGCTTGCACATCCCAGTTTTGTACAAAATTGATGCCCTTCTCCTACTCATCTCCCAAAAGGTAGAGAGAAAAAAAATTTCTCATGAGGTAAGATGATAGAATTGGGACAAAAGCAAATCTGACCCCTCATGCCTCCCCTTAATATCTCTCACCACACATCTTTTGTAAGACGGGAAGCACCATCTAGCTCAGGTCCACCCAGGAGGGCTGGGATCACAGGTGGTATCACCCCTCCCCTGTCTCACACCTTCTTCCACCACATGACTTTTGTTATCAATTGCCTCAAAGTGGAAGCCTTTAAACTTTGTGCTTGAAGGTGGAAAGATCACAGAGACAAGTGGTGACGAGGAGGCATTGTGGCTCTCACAGACCTCATTCAGACAAGATCACTGGCCATTGTCAGTGCCTGGAACTGAACAGAAGTGAATTTCAAACTGCTAAAAGTCTGGAACCATTCAAGTCCTATGGTCCTGAGGCCATAGACTCTGAATCTGCTGGAAGCAAGCTGTTAAATCTGGCAGCATCCAGGAGGGCATCTTCTTCAAGACTCACCCCAGAAATGGCCATTGAAGACAATGGGCAAGGGAGGCTCCAGTGAAGTGGAACCAGGGATGTCCAGGGGGCTGACAGAGAAACTCACTCGATTCCTGGGTCATAGAACTAGTATTTGCTATTCATGTCCTTCAGAAAATGCCATGTGCTATGGATCAGTGATGACAGTCACTTTTCTGAATGAAAGGTTTTATTGGGTTTATCTTATTTTTTTCTTGTCCTGAATGAAAAGTTTTGTTGGGTTTATCTTGTTTTTCTTGATAAGACATTAGGTTCTTTTCACTCATCGAAGGACTATGTGCATTTTGTGGAAGTCTGAGCATTTTTTTAACAATGTATGGAAGCCAGGAAATCAGAGGTAGACTGTGGAAGATGATGGTTCGGTAGTTGTTAGCCCAATAATCTTTCTCCCTGTCTGCCCTGCCAGAAGAACCATTGTTTTATTTGAAAGTCACGCGGGCAAGAGGACTGTATTTCACATTTTAGGAATAAACACTGTTATATGCCAAGTATGGTAATCTCATTCCCTTTGCCAGTAGTTGATTTTTCCAATGGACCTGGATGTAATCCTGGCTGATAAGAAGGGGTACATTTCTAAGGAAAGTTTCTACAGAGAGGGGCGGGTGGGCAAAGGGAAGCCACAGTATCGTTTGCTGTTGGAAGCTGTCATTTCTGGATGTGATTCATGGCATGGCCTCAGTCTAATTGGATGGCCAGGCTCTCCTTAGGTCAAGTCTGATATAGAAAGAATTCAGGTTCTTGTCCATGTTAGCCCAGCTCCATACTTCTTGTGATAAAAAAGAATAAATTTTCCTTATTTGTTAACCCAGTTTGTTAAGTTGAATTGGGGTTCTTGAATTGCATTCTAATGCTTATGGAGGATAAAGAAGAAAAACTACAGGTGTTGGTGGAATTTATATTCAGAATCTATCTCAAGGCAAGTCAAGAAAGGTTTACTAGGACAGCCTTGTGGATAATTTACTATTTGCTTGCTTGGTAAAAATTAGAATAGTATTGTTTTCCAGAAATTATGTAGACATTGCAATAAGGCATTATTTGTCTTTAGGGTCATTGAATGCTGTTTACTGAAATAAACAATATGCGGTCTGATTGGGTTTTTTTGAAAGGGTGGAAATGGAAGTCGGGGAGGTGTGGCAATGGAGAACACTGGGTCTCAACCTGCAGCATGTATTCGAATCACCTGGAAGTCTTGTTAAAACAGATTCCTGAGTTCCACCCTGATAGGTCCATGGCAGGCCTGAGAGTTTGCATTTCTAACAAGTTCCCAGGTAATACTGATGTTGCTGGCTTGGGACCACACTTTGAGAACTACAGAGCTCTGAGAGTGGCCCTTCTCGAGTCTGGCTACACATTAAAAATCACCTGGTAGTCCCCTCCCCACTGCCCTTGCAGAGACCAACTAAATCAGAATCTCTGGGAAGTGGGTGTCAGGTTACGGCTCAGCTCCACAGGTGATTCCAATGTGTATCCAGAGGCCATAATTAGTGCCTTACATCAACAAGACAAATTTAAAAATTACAGGGCAGAGAGAAGGCCCTTGGAGAGAGCCTTAGACACATGAAGTATAAGCTAAATTTTCATATGTCAGTCGATTTGATTAGTACTGACTGCCAAATAGCAAAAGAAGCCCCCACAGATACATGGGGTGGGGGAAGGCTCAGTACTTTTAAAATTTGTGAAGGGATCCCAAGAGCAAGTGTGAGAAGCAGCATTATTAGCTGTTTGGTGAATGATAGCACCTTCAGGAAGTGCCAGACTTGGGAGCGAACTCGGGTACCCTCCAGCCCAGCTCCTCATTTTACAGATGAGAAAACTGAGGCCCGGATCTCTAGAGGTTTGCAGGAAGGTCACCCAAGGGGCAATGACAGAGCCAGCCTTGGCCTCCGATGGCAGCTTCTGTACTTCCTGATTCCCACCCCGGGGATTCAGACGAGGGCAACGCACAATGCTTTCCCACAGGTGTTCCTACATTACCAGCGGATGCTGGGAACAGTTTTCTGTGGCTCATTCTTGCATAGAAAGAAGGCATTCCCCCTAATGGTTTTGAAATCTCGCCCCTCATGTTCACTGTGCTCACACAAAGCTCTTCTTTTTAGAAGCAGTTCTTTTCTTAGAACATTTCAAATGCAACAAATGCACATCCATCAGCGTGGAGCGGCAATCGGCAATCGGCAATCAGCTCCCTATTCTTTCCAGCCGGTGACCCAGGGCCTTCGCGCCCTGGAAACTCTCCACGGGGACACCGCGCCGTGCCAGGGAAGCTGGCCTCCACACAACCCGCTGTAAACAGCTTTGCAGAGATCTTTCACTGGAGGGCACAGATCCCTGGGATTGCTAGGCTGAGGTCTCTCATTCTTTCCGAAGTAAAGGAGACTGGCAAAGTTAAAGCAGGAATGAAAGAGCTTTAATCTTGTGAGGCGGTGGTGCTTATCTCAGCTGGGGTTAATTAGGAGGACATTCAAGCACTGGCAGTAGTCCACTCCTCGTTCTTGCATGCCCCAGCCCTGATAGCAGTGGGTTGCACTCTCCTTACCCTCCAGGTGGATCGGCTTCCTCCTGCCAGCCCCCAGAGGGCAAAGAACCACTGCGGGCTGATGGCGCCCTCTGGAGGCTGTGATGGGGAACTGTGTGTGTCAATTTTGCAGCCAGGGCTGCTTTCCCCTACCCTGCTTTCCAGAGGTCTCCTGCCCAGGTCGGGCTTCTCAGGGTCTCTTCCCCAGTACATTACACACACTCCTTCCTATGTGTGCACGCATAGACAGCAAAGCAACCAGAGGCATGCATACCCTTCTTTAGCCCCAGGTTTAGCTCAAGTCTTATCTGTCAGTTAATGCAGGGAAAAAAAACAATTCCACCTCCCTCTTTTTATTCCATTTGTGTTGCCCAGAGTTTAATCACATCTGACAAGACTCACAGGGGTGTTAGTGAAAGAACTCTACCAAAAGAAAGATACACCACCTGCACTGAAGTAAAACTGAGTGCAGTCAACAGATGTAATCCTGTAGGGCCTGGCCTGAGTGCCAGGCTCCCAGGTAGAGGAAACCACCATCCCAGTTTGCAGAGGACTGGTGGAACTCCTAGCTCATGAGATTGTTAAGTGCCGAAACTGGGACATTCCCATTAAAACTGGCAGTTGGTCACCCTATTTCAAGGACTTGGTGGTTCAGAGGTTTTGTCCTCCCAGGAGATTTCTCCCTGATTCAGTTGGGAGAAATGAAGGAACTCTAAGTGGGAAAGGAAAAGTGAAAGTAAGTTAAATAGCTCCTACAAGTTACCGCATTTGGGGAGCACCCATGGTCACACAGACGTGTAGGCAGGTGTATAGAGTACTCTGATTTGGATTTAATGCTGGATGAGTATTGATTTCATTTTTGAAGCATTCATACTAACCATGCATGCTTGTTAAAAGCAATCCCAAATTTTTGTCAAAGAAACATTAATAATTTTCATTTATGCATGTTTGTGTAGTTTCTTATTACTCTAGTCAAAAAGCTTATGCATCTCATAAAAGCCAAAAAGTAATAGCTACTTTTAACATTTTTTATTTTTATGGGTACATAGTTGGTGTATATATGTATGGGGTATATTAGATATTTTGCTACAGGCATACAATGCATTATAATCACATCAGGGTAAATGAGGTACCTGTCACCTCAAACATTTATCGTTTCTTTGTGTTACAGACATTCCAATTATACTCTTTTAGTTATTTTTAAATGTGCAATAAGTTACTGTTGACTGTAGTCACCCTGTTGTGCTGTCAAACATTTATCTGATTCATTCTAACTATATTTTTGTACCCATTAACCATCCACAATGTCCTCCCCTCCCTGCCACCCCTCCTAACCTATGTTAGCTGTTATCATTCTGCTCTGTATCTCCATGACTTCAACTGCTTTAGTTTTTAGTTCCCGCAAATGAGTGAGAACATGCAAAATTTGTCTTTCTGTGAATGGCTACTTTTTAATGAACACTTGACTACTCATAACTGCTCCAACTTTTTATTATACACAATTGATGCATGAGGAAACTGAGCCTTAGAGAGGCAGGTGACTTGCCCAAAGAAAGGGCAGAGAAATATTAACATTCAGGTCTCTGACCACAAAGCCTGTGATCTAAACCACACATACTTGATTTGTTTTGTATATGGTCTCTTCCCTTATATAAATAACACATTGCTTAACATTTTATAAGCATCTCCCTCCACTGTCATCCAAACAGTCTTTCCAGTCTGCTGTTAACCACCCCCACCCCCACCCCCCCGGCTCCAGTTTCTTTCCTGTGGCTTAGAATTTTGTTTTCTGATAAAGTGCTAGTGTCCTCTGTAAATTTCCCAGTTGACCAGGGGAGAACGGACTTGAGCTGCACTCACACCTGGAATTGAGTTTCATGGGGGAACGTTGGCAAGAAGCCACAAGCCTTAGCTGGCAGTCATTGGATAGGGAAATGACTTACTGAGAAAGAAACCCAAGGCACCTAAACAGCATTGGAGTAAACCATAGATTTTGTCCTTTCTGAGTTCACCTTTTATCTGTTTATGTATGTTACTTCTTGATACAGGGAACAAATTTGATGATATAGAACGGAATGAAGCTAAAAGTGAAAGTTTCTCATTACTTTCTCCTCACCTCAAACCACATGCTTCATTTTAGTTTTCTGTAAATATTACCTTTAAAGTAAAATTCAATCACAACATTTTCTACTTATGAAATTTACTCTTATAAATTTATTTTTAAAAATTATTTAACTTTCACCCACAATGCATGAGATCGCATTATGCTGCCATCACAAGTTAAAGGAAAAAACCACAGATTTCTCTTTTACAAATAAAGATTACAGATAAAAAAGAATCATTTATTGAGTTGGAAATTCTTTAGGCTGTTTGCATTTTATTTTCATTAGCCTCTAGCAGTTGAATTCACAAATGACATTTTTCTGTGGCTTTGTGCAGGGATCAAGCAGACCTTCATTCTTCCACTGAGCATTCATTGAGTGTCTTTCTGGTTGGCCATGTTCAGGCTATGACCCCACCAGCAGCCTATTGATACAGTATAGAAAAAAATAATAGAAAAAAAGAAAGAAAAGAAAAAACAGAAAGCACAGAAGTAGTAGATTATGTAACTATAACATGCAAGAAATGAAGATTCTCAAACCCAGAAACATTTGGTCCAGGTGCTATGACTGACATACTCCCTCTTTTCTCTTCCTTGTTTGTCCACAACACAAAAACCCCTAAGTTCTGAAATCTTTCGACCTGACCAGTTTCTCTCTCTGCATCATGGTCCCCAAACTCCAGAATCCCATTCTTGAAGAAAAGGCAAGACAGCCCACAGGTCTTTGAGATCATGCGCATTCCTGCATGGCTGTATGTCGGTTCTGCAGTAAAGCAAAGGGAAAGTCAAAGAGAAGCAGTAACCACAGAATGCAATTCAGTGCATATTTTTGCAGATCTTTTGCTAAGCTATAATCTATTATACTTTTGTGGTTTTGTTGGACTCTTCTAACTGGTTGAACCATCTGGTGGTTAAACAGTTGTGACCTTTCAGTGATTGGACAGAAAACACATGCTTTTGTTCCTTGTTTGTAACTTAATATATATATTTTTAAGCTCTTACTTTTTGAAGGGATTAACTTTGAACCAATATCAAGGTTTCTCTTTTAAAACAACCCATTCTTTGCTACTTGAAGCTTTATCACTTAAGAACTTTGTTTTTCACATTTGTATGTAGGAGGCCTTATGGGTTTTCAACCCGTTTATAATGGAAACCAATAATTGAGGGAAGAGGTCAACCTTAATTCAAGGCCCACCATGTGGAGGCAGAGAATTTCAGACTCCTCAGCACAATCACTTCACCAACAAAAACCTGGAGGGGTTGGGGAGAGAGATATGAAAGATAGATTTTTTTAAAAATGAAATTTTCTTTTTTAAAAACATTGATCTGTCACTCAGAAAAATGCATTGCGCATTTCCTGTGTTCCAAGCACTGTTCTAAGCACAGTGGAGATGACAGTGAGAAAAGGTGGACAAAGCTCCTGCTTATATGTAGGAGAGGAGAGAGGAGAGACAGATCATAAGCAAGTAAATCACTTATATTACTGGAGTTTTTAAGCTAGAAACATAATGTACTTTTACCATAAATTTGGATAATATAGAGGAGTATAAAGCAAGAAGTAATGGTGACCTTCCCAAGCTCCCTCCAAGTCCTTCCTCAAAGGTAATGATTATTGCAATTTAATGTGTACCCTCCCGGATTTCTACCATGTGTATGCAAATATATATGTTTATTGTGGGGGAGGGATCATAATGTACATATTACGTGGCAGTTGCCTTTCTCCTCCTTGGCAAGGTATTAGTTACAGCTTTCATCACCAGAACAGAGATCTACTACACTCTGCAAGGTCACGGTGTGAATATATGAATCCGTTCCTTTATTGGCAGGCATCTTGTTTCCATTTTCTTGTCATTACAAATACTGCTGCTGTGGACACTCTGTGTATTATGTCATTTGTAATGACAGTAGTGTTCCTAGGAGCTAGAATCCTTCAGCTGAAATATCTGGGTCAAAGGAGGCATGCACATTAGGCTGATTTTGCTGATGATTAAGGCATTTTAAAAACACATAGCAGGGAAAAAAGAAGAGATGAGGAGTCATAAAAACAAAATATCAGGAAAAGCAGCTCTTAGTGAAGAGTGCAAGCAGAGCAGGATGGGAGAAGAACTGACCACAGAATGTAATTATATCATCTCTTTGCCAGCCTCTCATGAATTTCCCGTAAATTCCATAGCAGGACAAAGTTATTTCATCTCAGCTCCACAAAAATACACGTGAATGGTTCTCATTTGGTACTATTTGCTTTAACTCATACTATGTTTTATGGAAACCCAGTAAGTGTTAGTCATTCAAGCCATCAAATATATATTGAATTTATCCTTACAGTACATTGTATTTATTTAATTCAGTCAGTAAATATTCCTAGAGTGCCTGATATGTGTCAGACACTGTGCTGAGTCCTAGAGATTCAGCAGTGAATCCAGTAGAGACCATCAAACTCAAAAGCCTAGCATGGGAGAGAGTTATTAATTCAATCCCGGAGCATAAAGTTGCCAGTGTGACATGCTAAGAAGATATCTGATATTTACAAGAGCCTCTGATGGAAGGCTTGATCCAATTGCAAAGGCCAGGAAAGTTTTCTCTGAAAAAAGGTTTCCTGAGCTAAGTTGGAAAAGGTTTGCTTACTAGGTAATAATGTGTAGGCTAAGACAGGAAGGGGTGCTTGGATTTACTTAGTTACATAGATTAAGAGGGAGGTAGTGGGGACATGATCAAAGCCTCAGCACTGGGGTAAAATTGGCAAGGATGGGATAGAAGAAAGCCAGGTGGGTCTGGATGGAACGTGTAGTTCATGACTAAGCATGAGGCTTTGTTGAACAATGTCAGCTTCACTGGAGAAGCCGAAGAGGACAATGGGATCCTTAAAGAACCTGACACTAGCACAATATCCAGCACACAGTAGGAGCTTTAAAAAGATTGATTAGGCGAGGCATGGTAGCTCACGCCTGTAATTCCAACACTGGGAGGCCGAGGCGGGTGGATCACAAGGTCAGGAGATTGAGACCACCCTGGCTAACATGGTGAAACCCCGTCTCTATTAAAAATACAAAAAATTAGCTGAGTGTGGTGGCATGCGTCTGTAGTTCCAGCTACTGGGGAGGCTGAGACAGGAGAATCACTTGAACTCAGGAGGTGGAGGTTGCAGTGAGCTGGGATAGTGTCACTGCACTCCAGCCTGGGTGACAGAGTGAGACTTCATCTCAAAAAAAAGATTGATTAAAGGCATAAAGGAATGATAGCTCATGACTAATTAAGCCTGAGCATTGAGCAACCATGCAGATACATCCCTGAATTTGCAGGGCTTAAAGCAAGTGTACAAATGAAGCCCACGTAGCATGTGCCTAAATAATTTAAAGTTATATATAATGCCACAGTCACAGACATCCTCTGTTCTTACCCAGGGCCCTGCAGTGTGATCCCCAGAGAATGACACTGGTGTTCTTCCCCTGGGCAGTTCTGCTGCCTGTCAACTTGACTGATGTCATGGCCCTGTCAAGGCAGGTGCGGTGGAAGCTGGCCCAGGCTCCCAGGTTACCTGGACCCACCTGGGCCCACTGGACCTGGGATGGAGACTGACTTGTCAAGTTGCCCAGGAATCCGGGTCTCCTGAAACTATCATCCAAGCAGAGGTGAAGTAGAAGGCACAGTGATCTGTCTGCCTGGATGTCCATCTGGGGTGATTTGGGGTATGTGACTTTAACCAAACAGCAGCCCTTCTCCATTTCCCAGGGCAAAACCCATCATCCCTCACTTCTCCTTCCTACCTGGGAGGCTCAATTGGATGGCATATCCTCTTGCCCCAGTCTAGGGGTGGTGTTGATACTGCAACTGTTTCTGTATTGATAATAGAAGCTTTGAGTTTGGGGTATAGAAGAATTACTGCTCATATTGTTCACTGAGGTGTCTCCTTTCTCTGGTGACCTCCCATGGACAGGCCCCGTGCTAGGGGCTGGGACATAGGGTTAAACACCAAGGCCTAGCCTGTGTGCTCAGGCAGCTTGCACCTTGGCTGGGATGACAGATTCTACACAAGCAGTTGCAATTGAGATGAATGTCACGAGAAGGGAGGTCCAGGGTGATGAAGATGGGCACAGCCACAGGCTAATCTAGTGAGTGGCCTACCTATGAATGAAGCCCACCTTGGTCCAACTCCTGCATCCTTTCTCATCTCCCCAGCACCGTACTATTCAACCCAGAGCCCTGAGGCTGCCTTGGAGGGGAACCCCAGTGGCAGCTCCTGGATGCCCCTCAGTGAGCACATCTTTAAGAGTCACAGACACCATCCTCCAGCTCTTTCCACCTCACTTCTGGGTCAGCCCAAAGGGAAAACTTCCCAGAACACAACCTGCCTGTTCAGCAAAGGATCTCCAAATGCTTCCGTGTGCGGAGCTTGAGAAATGGAGGGCGTTTGATGCCAATAGGCAGCACTGAGCAGCCCAGAGCAGCTGGCACTGACTCTGTGGTCAGGGGCAGAGGCTTCTGCATTTAGATCAGCAGCAGATTTGGCCTGTGGTGCATCAGACAGAGCTTCACTTTCCTTCTCTACAATCCAACTCTTGGCTCTCGGGGGCAGCTGTTCTGAAAGAGCCTGGACTGGACACGGTAAAGAAAGTCATGGGTGGCTCTCTCTTCATCTGCTTTTGCCATCAGGAGCTGAAATATGCCTGAAGGGCTGTGTGCCCTCTTGCTTCTGGACGAGGTAACCATAGAGAGAGCTGTGTTTTTCCTGGGAGCCTGAACAACCTTTGTTTCTCTGGCCACGAAGGTGGAAGAAACACAGAGGGAGAGTCTGCTCAGACCTAGTGATAATAAAGTGCCCAGGTGCTCTGGTTACCTGGGTGACTGGGACTCTCCTTCCAGTTTTCAAAGATATAGTCCAGGAACGAAGGAGGGAAAACTTATGCAGAGGCTTTTTGTGGAGTGAGCTGCACTGTGCATCCTCTGGGTAGAGGGGTGGAGGGTGCAGTTCCCTTCTCCCAAACCAGTGGGAATGGGGCTTCAGCAACACCTTAGGAAGGCTTGACAAGTGTGACTGCAGTTAAGGGATGCCTTGCCTGGAGTCCATGGACCCAGAGGAATCTGAAGACCAGAGGCCGTGCCCCTAGGCCAGAGGCATGGGGCAAGAGGAGGGAGAGAGAACGTGGCTGCTGCTGGATCAACACAGACTCCTCTTGGATAGTGGGTCAATGTTGCTTGACTCTTGGGGATGAGGTGAGGGACGGGCAATAGGAATATCAGTCAGGAGCCACTTAAGAGGAATCCTGCCCAAGATGGTAGCCTGTGGGAAGAGCGCACCCCTGTAGTAAGAGGCTGTGGGCCCTAACCCTGGAACAGGTGAGGGTTATGGGAAACTGCCCACTGAGATGGAGGCATGGCCCCTGGCAAGGCAAGTGGCAGCTGAGAGTTGGGAAGAGGATCCTCCAAAAAACCAAGCAAGATTTCTGAGAGCTTTAAATATCAGACAGGCCCAGATGGGCTGGAGCTGGTTTACAACCTCTTCTGCTCTCCATTCACCTTCCTCCCCAACCAAGTACCACAAATAGGAATGGGAGAAAAGGGAGGGAAACAGAAAACATCCAGGGATTGCTGAAGTTGATCTGTGGAAGGGTCTGTGAGAGGCAAAGACAAAATGAGCAAATGTTTTAATTTACATCTTGTGGGTTCTGTTAGTTCAGTATTGCATTTACATTTGTGTCACAGGGGCCACAGGGGAGAGATTATGGGATTTGCCCATTCTGCAGCCAGTCAGTGATGGAACCCAAACTGGAATCCATGGCCGCACCACTCCAGTGCCTGTGACAGGGCATGATGTGCAAAGCGCTGTGGAGGGAGCAGGCAAGAGCCACCTCTGGGGAGGGCAGAGAGTGGGTGGCACTGAAGAAGGCATGCCAGCACAGGTGCTGGGGCTGGGCCTGGTTGGAGGAGTGAGGGGCTGAGCTGGGGTGCTGGGTGGGGCAGCTAGTTCTGTGGGGAGCCCCTGGATAGGGCTAGTGGAAAAGGCTTTTCAAGATCCCTTCTCTCCTCCTCTCCACTCTCATCTAGAGCTTTACCCATGACCTCAAAACTTAGGTTACATTGAACTGAGGTCCTGTGCACTGGGGTGAGGGGTAAGATGTGCAGAGGACCCCACTCTTCCCCATCAGCATTTATTTTCATCTTGAGCACCACCCACACCACCCTGGGACCCTCGTGTTGTTTTCTGTTAACCTGGACAACTGCACTAGGCTTTTCATCTGTTTCCATTTCTATCCTACCCCTACCCCCTGACAGTCTATTTTCCACCAAGCTCCCAGCATGATCATTTAAAAATATAAATAAGATGATGTCAGTTCCCTGTTTAAAATCCTCTTACTGTGCTCAGAATAAAATACCAGCTTTTAAATATGGCCTGAAAGTGTCTCCGCGACCCGGCCCTGCCTTTCTGCAGAGCCCTCTTCCAGCCTTCTCCTGCTTCTGGCTCTGGCCACACTGGCCGCCTGCAGGTTGCTGGGCTGCCTAAGCTATCATTGTAATGATGACTTTTTCCTCAGGAAAAAGTTTCTTCCTCCTGCCCTTGGCCTGGCTAACTCCAGCTTATCCTTCAGGTCTCAGCTTCAATGTCATTTTCTTAGAAAGGTCCTCTCATTCTTTCTCATTGTGCTTATTTTCTTCAGAACTCACCACCACTCTTTTTATTATGTGTTTATTGTATGTGTTTAGCATCCAGCTCTTCCGCTGTTCTCACCTCCTGCAAGCTCTGCTCTTGTAAAGGTGGAACCTGCTCGGCTCGCCTCCGAGCCCCAGAGCCTAGCACAATACCTGGTATGTTGTGGGTACTCAAGACAGTGTGACCACATGAATGATGTACATGTTGTTTTTGACACACACTGGCCTCCAAGTGTCTGTCCTCCACATTGTCCCTCTTTGAGTGGCCAGGGGTCCTAAGTACAGTCTTCTCTGGATATCTTAGCTCTCAAACCCCTCAGGGCCAGTGCCCCTGAGGACAGGGCTACCCTTGGAAAAAGACCCATCGTGGAGACCCAAATACGTCCCTGGTGATTGTTTCCTAGTTACTTAGATTCACATTCACGTCAGTAAGATTGAGTTAAGAATGCCTGCCTCTTAAGTCAGTTCTGAAGAGTAAATGAGTGTGAGAGAAAGGGAGGACACTTCTAAAGTGTCTACTATGCACTTGAGCCGGTGCTATTAATAGGTCCTTTATGTATTAGCACATTCAGTGGGAATAAGTCTTATGAACCATCATGTGAATGTGATAGCTCTAGGCAAGCAGGATTTTGGCTACTTGGCAGAATTTTTAGATGTAAGTCAAATATAGAACATTGATATAACTAAGGGTTGAAATCTGCAGATGATCAGATAGAAAGAGATTGAAAACAACAGTGCTGTCATTTAGTGTGTACTCTGGCATTGCTCTGAATGCTTTATAACATATTTCATTCCTCCACGAACCTATGGGATACATTATAATAATTTCTGCTTCATAAATGAGGAAACTGAATCTCAATAAGATTAGGTGAATTGCCCAGTTATACAACAGAATGACCCTACATTTGGAGCCAGGTCTGTGGGGCACTGAGTAGCTCTGTTTTGGATTGAATTTGTGTCCTCCCCAAATGTGTATGTTGAAGTTCTAATTCCCAGAGCCTTAGAATATGACTGTATTTGGACATAAGGCCTTTAAAAAGGTGGTTTAGGTTGAATGAGGTTATAAGGATGGGACCTCAGTGCAATATGACTTGTGGCCTTATAAGAAGAGATGCCGAGCGTGGTGGCTCATGCTCATAATCCCAGCACTTTGGGAGGCTAAGGCAGGTGGATCACGAGGTCAGGAGATTGAGACCATCCTGGCCAACATGGTGAAACCCTGTCTCTACTAAAATACAAAGAATTAGCCAGGTGTGGTGGCATGCACCTGTAGTCCCAGCTATTTGGGAGGCTGAGGCAGGGGAATCGCTTGAACCTGGGAGGCAGAGGTTGTAGTGAGCCAAGATCATGCCACTGCATTCCAGCCTGGTGACAGAGCAAGACTAGGTCTCAGAAGAAGAAAGAAGAAAGAAGAAAAGAAGGAAGAAGAAGAAGGAAGAAGAAGAGGAGGAGGCGGAGACATTGAGGTGCTTGTGCACAGAGGGAGGGCCATGTGAGGTCACAGCGAGAAGGCAGCCATCTGCAAGCCCAGGGAGAGACCTTAGGAAGAACCAAACCTGACAACACCTTGACTTTGGACTTCCATCCTTCAGAACTCTGAGGAAAATAATTTTCTGTTGTTTAAGCTACCCAGCCTGCCTGTGGTATTTTGTTATATCAGTCCTAGCAAACTGATATGCTGTCTTACCTTCTGAGACAGGCTATTACCTTGCTGGCCCTTGGGCCTGATTAAAGAGGTCTGGCTGGAGGTTGGCAGTATTTACTGAAGGATCCAAGTTCAACTGCTCCTGCAATATGCTCTCTGCTATTTCCATTTTTCACTGTATGTGTGTGTGAAGTGAGTGAAAATCTGGTTTGCAAAGGAGAGTGACTCCAGGGGTGGGGCAGAAGACCGAAAGGAAAGAAGAATTGGATCTGGAAGAATAGGGAGAAGAGAAAGAAAAAGTATCAAGAGAATGAGATGAAGCTAGCAATGATGGTCCATGAAATGATAGAAAGGAACTGGAAACAGAGACAAGGAGAAGGGAGAGGCAAGGAAGCAACATGTGGGAAAAGGAAAGGAGAGTGTTAGAAGTGGCAGAGGATAGAGAAGACCAATAGAGAAGGAAAACAGGTAAAACAAAAGCACAAGGCAGGGAGGGACTTAGAAGAGGGAAAACAGAAGAGACAGAGGCGATGACAGTGAGGATGAAAATGTGCAGAAAGGCGAGGAGAGAAAAGAAGGCAGAAATAATGGGCTTTGCTTTCTCTGAGAGCCAGCTAGTGTGCACTGCTTTATCTTCTCTGCTCAGCTTCTCCCTCCTCCCACTGGTCAGTGCCATGTAGTTATAGGCCAGCTGCCTGGAATTAAGAATGCAGAGGGGGACCTGGGGAAGGAGAGGAAGCCACAGGCTACTGGGCAGGAGCCCTTGCCTGACCTCCTGCTCTTCAGGCCTGGGTGGTCCAGCAGAATGCCCGACTTTGCTCCCAGTAGGTCCCAGGTGCTGAGAGCTTCAGTAAGCTAATTTCAGAGAAGAAGAAAAGGAAGGGAGCAAAAAAAGGAGAGGCTGGCTGGGGACTGCCTGACACCCTGATATGAGCAATGACCCGGATGAGCTCCCCGGGGACCACAGCTCCATGCCAGAGCCCAAGGCTCTGATATGGGAATTCACTTCTTCACCTGTTCATCCCAGAGTTGTCTGGCATATGAATCTGGGGATATGGTGAGAAAAGGAGGACAGTTCCTGCCTTCCTAGAACTTAAGAAGCCGGTGGTGAAGAGGGAAGCATGTTTGCAAGGGGATGATGTACATAGTAAGTCTAAAAGCTCATGATCTAACAGGTGACTGCTGAGATCCTGGTTTCCTCAGCAGACAATGCTTCATGGAATTGGCTTCCTTTCTAGGGCTTTACTTGCTGCTTGCCCAGGGGTTCTACTTGGGCCATTGGTTTCAAGCATGTCTACTGACTAATGATCATGTAAGCTAACTTTAGCTTGTCGCCTCATTTGAGACTCACCAAAGCAGGTGGGACATATGATCTGATGCCACATAGCCTTCCTCTAGAAACTTATTATAAGAGGGAACACTGTCCACCTAAAGGAACACATCTTAATACTGGGATCTTACACAAGAGGATCAGGATGTCTGTTTTTAAAGTGAAGAGAGGCCCACCTGGTACCTTGGCATCTTTCATATACTTACTATACCGAAGTTCTGAAGGCAGAGATGGAGCCAGTGGGGGGACAGGAGATCGTTTCGGTGAGTGCTTAACTATGTCAGTAATGCTTGTCTTTCTGAAATTCAGTTTCTTTTCCCACTGTATACTGGTGCCAGTAACTATGTGTGTGTCTGTGAGGGTGGGGAAATACCACAGTAACTAAGTCAGCATTCTTCCCAAGCTCACAGTCTAATGGGAGTGCAAAGAAACATCAAAGATTGTGGTTGTGGTAAGAGAGCTAAGGGTTATAAAAGGGGAAGAAGTCTGGATAAGCTTGAGATGATGGACTAGAAATTGGTCTATGTAGGACAAATAGGATTTTGTAAAGAGGGGCAGGCCTTGGTAGGAAGAACAAGCTTTTGGAAGGTAGGGCAAGGCTTGGTAGGAGGAGCACAGTTTCTGATGAGAAGGGGCGTTATGGAGCTTCGCTCTGTAAGAGGAGTTGCACTTTGTAACGAGGCATAGGCGGGGGCTTTGTAGGAGGTACAGGGATTTAGGAGGAGCAGGGCTTTTATAGACAGAATAGGGCTTTGTATGGAGGAGTGGGCTTTGTAGGAACATGGCTGTGTAAGCAGGAGCAGGTCTTAGGAGCACATATTTGTAAGGAGAAACAGTGCTGGTAGCAGCATCAGAACTTTGTAAGGAGGAGCAGGGATCTGCAGGAAGAGCAGGGCTCTATAGGGAGAAGCAGGCTCTGTAAAGGAGCAGGGTTTGTAGCAGGATTGGGGCTTTGAAGGAAGTGCAAGGCTTTGTAAAGAGGAGCTGGACTTTGAAGAAGTGGGGATTCTAGGAGCAACGACATTGGAAAAAGCAGCTCTCTTTAAAAAGAAGGAGAGCTTTGTAAGGAGCAGGGTTTGCAGAAGGAGCGGGGCTTTGTAAAGATAAAGTGGAATTTGTAGGAGTGGTGCTTTGTAAGGAGGAGCAGTGCTTTGTAGGAGAAATAGGGCATTGTTAGGAGGAGCAGGGCTTCCTAAGGATAAGCAGAGATTGTTGAAGAAGTAGGGCTTTGTAAGGATGAGCAGGGTTCTGTCGGAGGAGAAGTGATTTGTAGTAGGAGGAATGCTTTGTACAAAGAACACTGCCTTGTAGGAGAAGCGGGGCTTTGTAGATAGAGTGGGGTTTTGTAGGGGAAACAAAGCTTTTTAAGGACGATCAGGGCTTTGTAGGAGGAGCAGGACTTCTCAGAGAGTAGAGCTTGCTGAAGGAGCAGGACTTCGCATGACAGCA
The DNA here is from genome assembly GCF_049354715.1 of Callithrix jacchus. Classification (NCBI taxonomy): domain Eukaryota; kingdom Metazoa; phylum Chordata; class Mammalia; order Primates; family Cebidae; genus Callithrix; species Callithrix jacchus. Next base: position 84,103,483 of record NC_133513.1, on the reverse strand, counting down.
GAGCCTTGAAGGAGGAAAAGGCTTTTGTGAGGAGAAAGAGGCCTTTGTGAGGAAGAAGAGGGATTTGTAGAAACAAGGTTTTGTAAGATGGAGCAGGGCTTTGTGGGAGCAGCAGGATGTGTAAAGAGGAGTAGGGCACTGAGAGAAGGAACAGGGCTTTGTAGGAGAAACAAGACTTCCAAGATTTCCTTGAGAGGACTAGATTCTTTTGAGGAGCTGGGTCTGTAGGAGGAGCAGGGTAAGGATACAGCAGAGCTTTTGTGGAGGAGCAAGGCACTATATGCAGAAACTGGGCTTGTAGGAGGAGCAGGGCTTCCTAGGAAGATGAGAAGTTCTTTTCAGGACCAGGTCTTTTTAGAGAGGAGAGGCTTTTGTAGTAGAGGTGCTTCCTGAGGAGCAGCTGGGCTTTGAAGATGGAACAGGCTCTGTGGGATGAGTGGGGCTTTGTGAGGAGGAGCAGAGCTTCCTAGAAGGAGGGGTGTGAAAGGAAGGTTGAGCTTTGTAAGGAGGAACAGGGCTTTGCTGGTTTCCACTGGTAGCGATTGCTGTGTATTTGTTCTCTCCAGGCATTATTCTCTATTTGGTTGCTAGGGGCAAATCCTGGCACTGCAAAGTCCATAGCAAGGGTTGGGGTGCCAAGTAGGGTTGTACATTGCTTCCAGCAAAAACTACCTGAATGTTCCCCAGCCGCATGAAGAGCACAGTGACTCCCAAACTTCTCAGGCCTGGCCTGAGTGCAGGACCCCTCTTTCACTTTCCAAAAGTGAAAAGGAAGTGCTGAGATTGTGTGGAGAAGACACTTCTAAGACCTAAGGAAACTGTGACCTCGTTTTGCAAATGTAGGGTGTGGCAGACATTAGCAGGTCACAGAACTTTCCTCTTCCTCCTTGGGATGTGGCTTCACTAGGTCCTCCAGCCTTGGTTGCAGTTAGGTGAAAGTATGTTCTGGTCTGTGACATGTGATGAAAGCAATGTGTGCTACATGTTCCAGCACTTCCCATGAGCAATCCTCTACATCCTTTCCCAGTCTGCAGCAGCCTTGAAGAGGGTGGAGCTCAAATACAGAAGGAAGCCAAATTCTGCTCAGAGGAAAAGCTGCTTTCCCTGTCTGAAGGACTGCCATGGTTTCACTAACATAAGACAAAGCTTCAGGCATCAAAATCACAATGGGCAGAGCTAGAAACCATCACAACATTCCTGACATAAATGTCTTGCTTTGGCTTAATGAATTCCTGAGGCAACTGTACACGGTGAGTATTAATAAAACAAAGCTCAGCTATGTAGCTGGCTGAAAGAAATAGTCTTTCAATTCACTTGGATTGGATCTGCCTTTGATTCCTAATTACTTTCAAGAATTTTTTTTGATTTAATCAAACAAAACAAAAAATTCTTCAAGGGGGTGTGTGTGTGTATATGTCTTAAGTAGTATTTGAGCAGTGTGCCATTTTAAAACTAAATAGCTGAGGAATCCTTAGAAAATATTTTGGAGAGGATATGGAGAAATAGGAACACTTTTACACTCTTGGTGGGAGTGTAAATTAGTTCAACCATTGTGGAAGACAGTGTGGCGATTCCTCAAGGACCTAGAAATAGAAATTCCATTTGACCCAGCAATCCCATTACTGGGTACAAATCCAAAGGATTATAAATCGTTCTATTATAAAGACACATGCACACATATGTTCACTGTGGCACTGTTTACAATAGCAAAGACCTGGAACCAACCCAATGATAGATTGGACAGGGATAATGTGGCACATATACACCATGGAATACTATGCAGCCATAAAAAACGATGAGTTCATGTCCTTTGTATGGACATGGATGAATCTGGAAACCATCATTCTCAGCAAACTGACACAAGAACAGAAAATCAAACACTGCATGTTCTCACTCATAGGTGAGTGTTGAACAATGAGAACACATGAACACAGGGAGGGGAGCATCACACACTGGGGTCTGTTGGGGGGTGGGGAGGTTGGGGAGGGATAACATGGGGAGAAATGCCAGATATAGGTGATGGGAGGAGGGGGATGGAGGCAGCAAACCACATTGCCATGTATGTACCTATGCAACAATCCTGCATGATCTGCACATGTACCCCAGAACCTAAAGTACAATTAAAAAAAAATTTATAATCTCAAATACTCAATAAATTTCAATAAAATTTACTACAGGACTAGTACTTAAAGGAGACATTTTTAATGAAGGTTGCAATCCACAACTAATATTAAAGATGACAAACAACAATAAATTATGCAACTGAATTTTTAATAACAAAGATACTATATTTTAACATGGTGAAATATACTTGGCTAAGTCCAGATTAAAAAAAAAAAGTAGCCCAACAGTACAATCATACAGCTTTGTACAGAACATTCCATAGATCAACAGAAAATACCTTTGAGCACAAAAATAAAAAATAAAGAGAATCTCTAAGCAGCATTTTATTTCTGCAAAAGACATATCTTGTATTGATTAAATATCTACAAGTGCTTTTCCTTTACAAAAATACATATATTCTTAATAGACTAAGTCATTAACAATGACCTGGTAATTCTTTCACTTCAATTTGAATGATTTATAAGCTCAATCTTACAACCACAAAAAGGTTTTTATTTGTATTAAGATGTTACCACTTTTGACAAAAAGCTTAAAATATTTTATATTTCAAAGGAAAATTAGCAACATAACTTTACAATATATTCTATGATATTTGACTGATTTTGAGGGCTACTCTATTTAAAACTGATGATCTCTGTTGTGTTGCTCAGATGCAGGAAAGCAGCAGAACCCTGGTACTCCCCCAACAAGCTCCTGTCGTGGACCACAGCTTCATAAGGACACTTAGGCCCCCACCCCCATTCTAAAAAATACAACAAAAGAAAACCGACCCCAAATGATGCTAGGCTGATCCCATTATATTTTAATGTGTAGAACTCCTGCTCCAGTGGACTGATGTGCACAGGATGGATAAATCTGTTGACTATCTCTACATCACCTAGAAATATTTAATCTTCATTTGCACTAGATTAGTTTCTTATTCCATGAAGCTCTATACAGTGGAAGAAAACTAGACTCGGTATTCAACATACATTTTACTTGATTCTAGATTTAAAATTATTAAAATTAAAAAATATTTTTGAAAAATGAGCCTCAGTTTTGAATCATAGAAAAAGGGGCACAACAAGTATACAGACACATTTGAATGAGCATTTAAAATAATTATTTTTAATTTTATAACTGTCTGAAAGGAAGTGCTCAAGCATTTTAATTCTATTTGCAAATATAGTAAGGAAAGCAAGTAAACATTATTTATGAAAACTGTATTACACTAGGAAGAGAATCACTTAAATTGGAAAAACATCACTGCAATAAAAACTATGAAAACTGTATTTTACATTTAAGCACAGTTTAATGAACTTTCAGTCTGATGTCTTCCATCAAAATGCTACTCAACTAGGTTTATCAAGTAAATCCAGAAACGGTTATTGTGTGCCTTGAAAGGGTTTGAGTCTCTGGTGTATTTAATATTTTTCATTATTTTCATAAACTAGATCTAGCAGACATGTTCCTTATTTTTGCCCAAACTGTAGGAATATATATTATAAAACATTGATAACTGCATTTCAAGTTTTTGTGTTTCTAATCCAGAAAAATTAAAGTTATGGCAAACTCATTCATTTTTGAACTACCAACAAATATCTTACTAGTATAAAGCTTAGCTTTCTGGAAAATTCCTTATGATAAACCAGAGTATGTAATAGAGTGTGCATCAATTTTTACCCTATCCAAAGAGATTTACCTAATGACCTATCAGAAAGACTTCATGAGTTTTACCTTTAAGGTAAATCCTATTCCTGCCCACAGCACAAATTCCCAAGAAGAAATGGTACAAGGGGGATAAGGAACTTCCTCTTGATGTACATGCTTGTTTTGTGACCCATATTGTCAAAGTTGGCTGTATGGCTAAATTCTAATAATAAACTAAGTGCTGAGAAAGAAGAGAAAGAGTTGCTTTTTTTTTGGAAATGAAGTTTTGCTCTGTCGCCCAGGTTGGAGTGCAGTGGTGTGATCTTGGCTCACTGCAACCCAACCTCTTCCTCCCGGGTTCAAGAGATTCTCCTGCCTCAGCCTCCCATGCAGCTAGGATTACAGGTGCCTGCCACCACACCCAGCTAATTTTTGTATTTTTAGTAGAGATGGGGTTTCACCATGTTGACCAGGCTGGTCTCAAACTCTTCACCTCAAATGGTCCACCTGCCTTGGCCTCCCAAAGTGCTGGGATCACAGGCATGAGCCACTGCACCTGGCCTACTGTTGCTTTTTAAGGGGGAAAAAAGCCACAGGTCCTTATGGAATATTTTGAATATAGAGACAGTACTTACATAAATCCCACAAAACGTACTCTTTTCTATACAAGTATGTCAGCACTTTTACCAAAGTCTATCTTTAATAAAATTTCTCATATTATGAAGAACACAGGAGCTAAATCTAAGCTTAATTTTAATTTACACTGCCTCCATGAAATAAAAAGCCTCTCAAATTGAAAATCTCACATTTCAAAGTATGTATTTCTCTCACTGTTCATGCAGAGGAAGGCTATTTGTTGTGTTTCTCTTTCTCACCTTTGAGGATTTCCTAAGATCTGTTAGATGATGCTGGAAAACAATAAACATATTTGAAAGGAAGTATGTCCTGATTATTGCAAGAAAAACCTGCATTTGACTGATCTCACCAAGAAAATTCAGTTTAAAGCCTTTCTTTGGTGATATTTCAGCAATTAATCAAGGTTATTGCCTAACTATATAAAATTAAATTGTAATTAAAAATTTCCAACCTCCAAACTGTTAAAACTGTCTCTCCAACATGGTTATTAATTTATTGTAAAATGTCTTTGGTGATATCTATATTCTTATGAAAATCTTTCCAAAAAAGATTAACTTACAAGAGCCTATTTAGTATGAAACCATTCATTGGAGACAGGTACAGATAACTCAAACTTTATGCAGTAAATTTAAAACAGAAATGCACTTTAGCAATGAGGCACTTTCTCTTAAATATTTCAGTAAAGCTAAACAGTTCACAATATTATATGACACACTTTTTTCCTTAAAGAATCAGTTGAAATTTAGATTACATTTGAGTGTGTAATGTAGTTGAGCAACGTCATTACATTTATAAAATATGGCACATTAGCATGGGATAGATGTTTAATGTATAAAGAAATAATATACTTCTCTAAAAGTAGTTAAAATACAGTACCCAAGTTACCTGCACTCCAGACTGAGTAATTACCTCATCAATGAGCATTTTAGTTTATTTTTTCATACTTTGTAAAAGTGTTTTGCTAATTTAGAGAAAAGGCCATATTTTGATTTCTCTATTAACTGATGTGATTACTTCAATTAAAGTAATGCTTATAAACCACAGTCATTCTTTATATCTAAGTTTCTTTGACCCTTTTATAGTTACAATTTCTAAGGCAGATAAAACAGATAACAAAATCTTTTATGGAAGTAAAGGTCTTTCAGTTTATTGCTTAAGAAACAACAGATTAAAGAAAACTTTTAGTTTTATTCTCTGATTTTACAGATTCAGATGATTATTCCTACATATAAATAATTCACTTTATAAGCACCCTAAACTTATAAAGCTAGCCACAGAAGTTGCCTGTATATTTTTTCTACACCTAGTTTCTTGCAAATTCTACAACCTGACTTAAGGGATAATTAACGGGGAATACAGTGTATTACTAGACATAAAAGTAGTCCTATCCTTAGAAAGCTATAGCTGAATATACCAAAAGAAGTCAGTTGAAGAAATCTGTGATTCTAGTAGTAATACGACATCACTTAGGACCATCAAAAAAATGTGTACCTTTCTCCAAATGACAGTTGATGCCTTTCTTTATGTAAGCTTTTCACATGTTTTGGCACATATTCCACAGCATTTCAATAAAAATGTTAATGCATTATCGGTAAATAGAGGAATTCTATATAAAACTATTCTCAGTTTCATCATTGCTTCCTATATATTTCCTTGGAAAATAGTGAAATTACATACGACAAGGCAACTGACCAAATTTAAAGAGATTTTGTAGATAAAATTCATTTATGGCCATTAAGTTTTGGCTGAGGGCGGCAAAAACATCAAAGTCTCACTTGTGATTTTTAAAATGCACTCTTAATTCATTCTGAATTGATTAAAATTAACTTCTATTTGCAAAACTATTTTAATCACTGACCTAGATGTGACAAATTTATAAGTAATTTTTTATAAATAAGTAATTTTTAAAGTTCTTAGGAATATCTGCGAACTGGGTTTCACAGCATAGAAAAATAATTTCTGTAGCTAGGTAGTAAATTCAGTTTTTTCAGCCATTTATAGTTAATGAAATCTGCCTTTTAAATTCTGCTTGTGAGCCATGCCAAGAATAAAAACAATCTAACAAAACAAAGTTAGGAAAGTATTGCTGTAACCTTTTTCACCAAATTTAGAATAACAGAAAAATTTAATAGACTTTTGACTCAAAAAAAGATACAAGGAAAAGATAATTATGAAGTTTCAGCCTTTTACATAGTGAAATGTATTAAGATTTACCTGTATTTTATATGTTTGCTATAGTTGTACAATATCTTATTTCTACGAATCATTTTGAAATTCAGAAGGCATTAATTTCTGATACATTTTACTGGAAAATGTGGGACATTTACCACATATGCAGTATAAAAACTAAATGTGTGTAATACACAGATTGTGCTCATGTCATATTTCTAAAATATTTTTCCTAGCTTTCAAGATTTCTAAGTTTCAAAGGTTAGCTTATTTGTTTCAAAGCAATTTCCAAATAAGTTTTTTGAAAACTGTAAATTTTAAAGGGTTTAAAATGACCGTTTTCATATAACTTAAGGTAAGACTTTCTTTGACTTGCAGACTAATTCTAAAATGAATGGAAGACTTAACAAAACTGCAAAATATAAGACATTTTCTATTTCTGATCTTAATGAACTCATGTATAAAACAATAATCCCATTTCCCCGATTACTACAGGATTTAAAATAAAATACCCTTAACCTATTAATTTTGGTTAGCATAGTTATTTTCTGTACTGCATTTGTTCTATTTTATGCATATAATTTGGAAATGTGAAAGGTAACTAAGAATTTTAATCTACAACTGTTGAGACTTTTGAAATCCATAAAATAGCTAATGTTATGTGCTCTAAAAATCCTATTATTTAAAATCATCATAACTCTCTGCATGCCACAATGACATATACCTAAGGCCAACTTAAAGAGAGAAATAATGCACTCATTGAACAACAGCAACAATGTAATGATACATGAAATGGGCTATACAATGACATTTCATGAAGCAGCACCTGCTTGTCATAAGGCATCATGAAAGAAGATTAACCTTACTTACACATTAATTTTATCAGAAGTAAATATGATCAGCTGCCAACATTTTGAATGGTTGGGAATCTAACTTCAGTTCAAGAGGTCACATACATTTTCAATCTGGAGGGCTAATGTGCCTTCCTTGTGCAATTGGTAGACTATACAGACAGATGCTTAGAATGTCTACAATTATGTTGTGCTCTAATGTTACAGAATAATTGGAATTCTTCGCAAAAGGACTTGCACACTCAAGAATGGACTTTTTTTTTCCACACAAAAAGCTTACCAAGAACAAGACGGTGGCTCAAAAACCACTTTTCTAAATATATTTCCATACAAAACAATTTCAAGATATAATTATTAGTTTCTTGTACAGTACACTATTTAAACAAGAATAAAATAGTAAGTATGTGAAAACTGCAACACCACAACAATTGAGCCGTTTTACTAGTGTAATTAAACATTAGAACAATCTTGGAACAGGCAAGCAAAATATTCAGAAGGCTGAATCATGGCGGCACACCTAACTGATTTTAACCGTGACTTGCACACTTTGAGACAACACAGATACCTTATGCAGATGGTTCAGTAGCAGAATGGCACTTGGTTTGCTCTTAATAGAAACAACATGAATGCAACTGACAATTTAGAGATAGACAATGGCTTATTTGCATGCTGAAAATCTGGTTGTGTTCCTCTAGTCCACACACCGTTAACTGTGCAATCTGTTGACGAGTAAACAAATAGTGCAGGATTCATCTCAGTGAGGTCTGGGCCCCTTGGTCTAACCAAAATCAATTCTTGGTCGATACTGCAATACCATAGGGTACGACTATAAAATAAAGACAGATAACAAATAAGACTGTATTTGGATAAAAACAACACAGTTTATACACAAAAAATTTTAAGAATTTGGGATAATTTACAATATTTCCTGGTACTAGTGATTACAACAGTTAAAATTTGAGTTACCATTAAAACTTGATTTCTTTGGATTGCCATTATTTTTCTAGAATCAGTCAAGTTTTCAATAATATGCAGCAGAGGTCAAGTTAAAAGGCCTACAGACATCATACAGGTTATATATATGACTAGTACTAGCATGACACTTAGGAGAGGCAGGACCTGGGAATGACTGAAAGTTATTTACCCTGCTTAACAGGCATTCAACTAATAACGCTATGACGTGACCAAGACAAATCAGCAGCCTGGATTCCACCAAAGCCTAGACTGCTGAGAGCCCACTAAATCACAAATTGACAAAGAGACTCCCTCTGCTAGGAACTTGTAAACCTGAAGCAGTGTTCACAAATCACATTTATTACAAAGTTTGACACATTTTTTTTTTTTTAGTATCTAAAATTTATTTTAATGATCCTTTAAAAAATATTGAAAAAGTAGCTAATTGTTCTATGAAGCATTTAGGTCACTGCCTCCTTCCAACAGTTGATACTACTAAACATTTGGATTTAACTATTACATAAAATAATTTAATGGTTCATACTGTTCTTCATGTCACTAATTATGTAGAAAAGGTATCATATAGCTGGCTATCACAGAACTAGAGAAGAAACAGCTTTTTTTGGATAAAGGCATATGCCATGCTACCTCTGTGTTTGTTTTTACCCTTTACCATATCTTACAGAACCAAAATATCAATAGTTTTCCTTTTCTTAAAGATGCAGATACCCCTACTCTTAAAATGAAATTTGAGGAGCTACTTTTATAGAATGAAGAAGGGGCTGGGATGGCCATTGACCAATGTTTCTCCATCTTAGTATATGTGAATACAAAAATATGGTACAAAGAACTTGGTATTCTTTCATACAGATAAAAGGGCTAGACTGAGATTAACAATCTTGAAATAGACCATTTCAGTGCTTACTATAGCTATGCTACACACTGGGAAGACTCAGTGTTGGAATCTGTCACCATTCAGCTCAAGATGGGACTAGAGGGTAGGAATATAAATACCCTCTGTCTTGCTCTCCCAGCTGAAGTACAGCAGATGCTACTACAGCTGTCTAAGGGCTGGAGTAAAAGTCTCAGACAGACTTTCAGGGTTTCCAGCATCTAAAACTTCTAAAACTGTTTTGGTTTTGTTTACTTGTTTTTAGTTTAAACTTTATTTAGTTACCTCTGAATCAGAATACCTGGGAGCAAAACACAGATATCTCCACTTTACTAAATTTCTGGATGTTTCTTAAGCCCAGTAAGATTCTGAGACGACCAGCATCCTTTCCATTCCATCTTACCCAACCCACAACTTGCCTTTCACTGTATTATTCTAGTTTTGTGTTTGATTCTTGTTGAATCTGCACACTTTCTGCAAATACATAAGCCACTCACTTTAGAATTCATTCATCATACATAGAAGTATCCATCAACAATTCTACTAGGGATAAAGGTACAAAGAGAAGTAAAGTGGCTTGACTGACAATGCTTAGGATTTTCTCAGTTTTTGGCTGAAGATAATTTTTTCTCCTCCAAGCAACCATTTTTGTGTGTTCTATAATTTTATTGAAATGTGTCACAACACTGAAAATTGTAAAGACATATTTTAAGTTCTATTAGTATTTCAGTTTGTTTTCTGAAATAAAATGGCACCACACAAACTATAATGAAATACAGCATATCATTACCTCTTAAAGTGTTAAGTGACTGCACTAACTAGACCTACATTTCAGTTTCTAGTCCTCAAGTCTCATTATGTACTAAAAATAAAGAACAGATACTTTCAAAGAATACATTTCAAATAAAATATATTTAGAAAATGATAAAACTGTCTTTGATGTCCTTTTTTCCTTAGAGAATAAATTATTTTTATCAAAACTTGTCTTTACTGTAGATATGGAAAACACAAAAAGGTATCAAGAAATGAACTGAGTTATAAGTCTCCTTTTGCTGTACATTTGAGTTTATTCCTTTTTTCTTAGCTATTATAACTTAATCTTAACCCACTGATCTATTTCTTTTGCCCCAGGATAGATTCCTAAAAGTGGAACTGCTAGTTCAAACAGCATACACATTTTAAAAGGCTTTTTGATAAATGCTGTTACACTGGTCTTTGAGAAAGTTGTTCTTTTTTTCTACATTTTTAAAAGAAATTTGAATGCCCATTACTCTATAGCCTCATCAATAATGAGTACTATTTTTTGCACCTCTTCATTTGGCAACTTAATAAGCATAAAATAGTATTTTATTTTTTCATTTCTTGACTTCTAAGGAAGGTCATCCTTTTTATACTTATTAGCCCACTGTTTCCTTCTTGTGTATCTTGCCTGATCATGTCCTTTGCTCATTTTTATGAAAAGCTGGGCTTTTTCTTACATTTGTATGAATTCTTTATGTATTAGTAACATTAAATCTTTCTCTATCATACATTGCAAATATATTTTGATATTGAACAATCACCACCTCAAAGAGGGTTTCCTTTGACTATCTCATTAAAAATACTTACCTATTTTTTCTTCTAACACTATAAATTTTAACCTGTTTATTTTTTGTCTGTTACCATCATTAGTGTAAGTTCCATGAAAGAAAAGATTTGTGTTCATTTTTACTTCTGTACCCCCAAGGGACTAGAAGAGTGCCCAATGCATAATATTCACTAGATATTTGTTAAAGTAATCTTTTTTCTGCATTAATTTGAATACCCTTTACAGACTCATACATACAAGGGTCTGTTCCTGAGCTATTCTTTTTATTCATATGTCTATGTTTAAGGCAGTACCCTATTTTAATTACTTCAGGCTATGTTTTAGTATGTGGTAGTGCACATTCCCTCTCAATACTCTTTGTAAAAACATGACTGATCAGAAGCATCTGTTGATATTTCCTTATGAGCTTTAGAAAGACTGACTTTGTCAAGTTAAACAAAGATCTGGTAAAAATGTGTTTGGAATTGCATTTAACTTTATAATTTAATTGTGGGGAGAACTGGCATCTTTATAAAATTTAATGTACTATTTAAATTTCTTAGGTATGAAATGAAATTTTGGATATATATGACAATGTCTTTGTTCTTAAGAAATATATGCTGAAGTGTTTAGTGATCAACTTTCCTGATACCTGCAATTTACTTTCAAATGATTAAAAAAAAATATATACACACAGATATATACAGATTGATTAATAAGGTAAGGAATTGGGAAGAGAGAGGGGAAGAGGAGGTGAAAATGTGGCAAAATATTAACTGATGAATCTAGGTAATGGTAATATTCCTTTGTATAACTATTTCAATTTTTTGTTTTGAAAAATTTTTAAATAGGAAAAACATCAGGACTTCACATTAAATTTTATCAAATACCTTTTTCAGTATCTACTGATGACTTTTTTTTTTTTGAGACGAAGTCTCGCTCTGTTGCCCAGGATGGAGTGCAGTGGCGTGATTTCGGCTCACTGCAACCTCTGCCTCCCAGGTTCAAGCCATTCTCCTGCCTCAGCCTCCTGAGTAGCTGGGACTATAGGTGTGTGCCACCACGCCTGGCTAATTTTTATATTTTTAGTAGAGATGGGGTTTCACCATGTTGGTCAGGCTGGTCTCAAACTCCTGACCTCATGATCTGCCCACCTCAGCCTCCCAAAGTGCTGGGACTACAAGCATGAGCCACCATGCCTGGCCTAATTTTTGTATTTTTAGTAGAGATGGGATTTCACCATGTTGGCCTGGCTGGTCTTGAACTCTTGACCTCATAATCTGCCTACCTCAGCCTCCCACAGTGCTGGGATTACAGGCGAGAGCCACTGCGCCCAGCCCTGATGATTTTTCTTAGTGTTTATATGTATAAAAAGTATATAAATATATATAACATATACATATTTAATCCCCTTCTCCCAACACTGTCATTCCTTCATTTCTGATTAAAATGATACTAAGTTTTGGTTTACTATTCTTTTACTATATTAGAATATTATTTATCATCTTTCTATTTATATTCAAAATGAGATTTGGTGCTAGTTTTCTAATTGTGGATTCCCTGTCAGTTTTTGCTATTTTAATAATGGCAAAGTGGAAGGATTCCACCTTCTGTAGTGATTCACAATAGATACAGCATAGAAATGATCTATTCCTTAAAAATTTGAGAATGTGACTATAAAATCATTTAGGTATCCTTTCAGGAAGTTAAAGGTGCATCCTATGAGCTAAAAGTTCAATTTTCTTACAGGACTATAATCCGTTAATGAGGTGTTGAAAGAATAAAAGAAAATTTGTATGAATTTACAAATTTGGTCTCACTCCAGTTTTTCTCTAATACTTTGGATCATGGTTTAAGGACATTTTCATTTCTAGGGAAATACATAGGCATCAATACCAAGTGTAAAAGCAGAAAGCCATGTATTACACAGGTTATAGCTACAGGAAGTGTTATCATTACAATTCAGCATCCCCAAATCAGCTATGAGGCTAAAGCAGCTGAAACATTTATACAACTCAGATATACACAAATCTCACCAGCTCAGTTAAATTATTTACCCCTCACCCTTATCTGCATAAAAAGAAAAATGATCTTGCTCCCTCCATGACTTGACTTGGCCTTCAGAGATGTTAAATTTACTTACTACATTGCTGAAAAGCTAGGATTTAAAGAGTGTGTATCAAAAAGCACATATTTTAATGAAGGCATGAGAATTCCCATATCACAGGATTGACAAAAAGGCTGAGGCAAATCTAAACTGCTAATTAAATGTTTTCAATTAGCAATTTCAAGTGATTCTTTTAATGCTTAATATACATTCATTTGTCCCAACTCCAAAACTGTAATAAACTGTTAAGTTTATTATATAATTACAATTATCCTTTCTCCCTCCTGGCTCCAAGGAAATAAAGATGAAAACTACTTTAATTACTGAAATAAAAGAACAATGGATATTTTATTATTTATTTGTTTGTTTGAGACAGGGTCTTGTTCTGTCACCCAGGCTAGGGTGCAGTGGCACAATCTCAGTTCACTGCAACTGCTACCTCCTGGGCTCAAGCAATCCACCCACCTCAACCTCTTAGGTAGCTGGGACTACAGGCGTGTACCAACCCATCCAGCTAATTTTTCCATTTTTTTTTGTAGATACAGAGTTTCACCATGTTGTCCAGGCTGGTCTTGCACTCCTGGGCTCAAGCAATCTGCCCACCTCAGCCTCCCAAACTGCTGAGATTACAGACGTGAGCCACTGTGTCTGGCCTAAAATTTATTTTTAAAAATTTTGTCTTGCTTTATATATATATATATATATTTTTTTTTTTGAGATAGAGTTTCACTCTTGTTGCCCAGGCTGGAGTGCCATGGCACAATCTCGGCTCACTGCATCCTCCGCCTCCCAGGTTCAAGCAATTCTCCTGCCTCAGCCTCTTGAGTAGCTGGGATTATAGGCATGTGCCACCACGTCCGGCTCATTTTTGTATTTTTAGTAGAGACGAGGTTTCTCCATGTTGGTCAGGCTGGTTTCAAACTCCCAACCTCAGGTGATCTGCCTGCCTTGGCCTCCCAGAATGCTGGGATTACAGGTGTGAGCCACTGCACCGAGCTGACTCCTGGCCTCAAGCAATCTTCTATCCTCAGCCTTCCAAAGCTCTGGAATTACAGGCATAAGCCACTATGCCTGGCCCAACAATGGATATTTTAAAGAAATGCTATGATCAATTCACAGGATTAAAGTTGATCATCAATTATGTCTGTACCCAACAATAGTCTTTACTATAACCTTGTCTATTTCTCAAATTTTTAGAATTTATCAGATAAACTTTCCTCAGACACATGTTCAAGTTTTCTTAGTGCATTATTAAATGCATTATGAAATCAGTTCACTATCATTTTTAAAGAAGTAACCCAAGTAAAGTACTTAGGGAAGGGCTAATAAGCAAGCTGTTATTTAGATTCACCTAATTTGGCATTTTATATTTCCCTTGTTGAATGATTCACTAAAAAATAACATTTCTGCAAAGAAAGTAATGTCTCAATCCAATATTGAGCAGAGATTTCTCAAGGACTGAAAGCAGTAATTATTAAAAATTTCTGACTCATAAATAATAGCCTTAACATTTCTAATTTCATTTTTAGTTCAGTAAAATTAAATAGATAATTCAGGAGAAATAAATAATGGGAAATCTTGGGTATATAAGTTGAAAAGATAAATTTTTTGTAGCTCCAATAACAATTAGTTTTACAAAGTCAAATGTCTTAGGAATTGAGTCTGGGATGAACGTGCTCACCGCCATGGTGTCATGATGGTCATATGTACAGTCGTGAGTGCCTCTTACCTGATACAAAGGGCCATCCTGAGAGCAGACTTGCGAAGCTGAGCAGTTCAGACACCGAAACTGCGGAGGAGATGAACTTATCAGATAAGAGGCATCCACAACTGGACACATATTTAAAATTGATTATTTAAAATATTTTAACGTCAAACACAAGAGTCAACATGATTAATGGTAAATAAACACTTTCCAAGAAAATGGTGGTTGTTTTTGAAAAAAAAAAAAAAAAAAAGACTTTAATAACTTAGTAATTGGTAAAATTTAGCTTGAAGCAATTTTAGCATCTAGATATGAGTTTTGTTTAATATTCTGCAAATGCGAAAATGGTGGCCTCTCCTTTCCAGAACGTTTTCAAATACTATTTCCTGGGAAAATCTCACTTGTTGCATACACAAGGGACATCCTCTTTCTTCCATCCTTTCCTGTGATCACTCTCTCCTGGATCTCTTCTTCAACTTCCCCTGAAAGTAATACTGTTCAAGGAGATCAGAGCTCTGAGAGGGACATGGAATTCCACTCAAACTATAAGGCATCTACTTTCTGTTTTACAAAAGTAGGTTATTTATATTGCTCAGATTAGATTAGCATTAGATTGTGAGCTCCTTGAATCTATATTTTAGTCACAGTGATCTTAATAGCTAAGGCCCAGAACTGGCACACATCAGCCACTGAGATGTTTTATGGATAAAGCAATGCAAGAACACGCTTTAAAACTATTGAGTAGATTTATTTGTAAACCTACTACTTTGAAACAATTTATTCACATTAAAAAATCATTCCCAAATTCTAATTTTTAAATATTATGCTAAACGATTATTAAATATAATTTTAATTGTAATTGGACTATAAAACATAAAATGTACTCTTTAAAATTATGCATATATGAATTCAACATTGCCTACTCTTCAAAATGGAAGAAAAATTAAATACATAAAAAATGTAAGGTACAAATTAACCAGGATATTTCTAACATAGCAAAGTAGGTTTTTTAAAGATATACTTTGAAAGAGTATTTAAATGAGCATTGATTAAAACAATTTGTAGCCTTTAAAATAAATTTTAATAAATTTTCTAGTTTCCCAAAATAGTAATTTTTTTCTCTAGCAGTCAGTTCTTAATTTTGGGTACTTTGTGTATCAACATGTTATAAGGCAGGCTCAGCTCTGCTATCCTTTAGCAACCTTATCCTTTCTCTCTGAAGAGTCACCAAATTCTGGTCTATCAAACTCTGCCTAACACTGAAAATCCTAAACAGGGTTCAACAAGGGTAAGCAGTAAAGTGGCAATTTCACTAAGTGATTCTCTTTTTTTTTTTCCTATTGATCTCTTTGGTATCAGTCAAGATGTCCACACTTGCTTTTCTTACAATTGCCTGCTAATGCAAATAAAGCAAAAGAAGACAAGCATAGTGCAGTAACTTTAGGTGCTGGACTGGCAGAGGTGGCTAGAAGACATAAAACTAAATCAGGATGATCTGGGAAAGGTGGCTGTACTGAGAACTACCCAAGAAAAGGTGAGCAGGAAGAATGTGAGTCCATGATGAAAGCTAAGGCTAAATAGAGATATTGACAATAAGCTCTCATGTATGAAACTAAGTGGAAGAGGAGAGAATTATAATCATAATGAAGGTGAATGTACATAAGCTACTAATAAAATAACATTTATCATGTCAGACACTCTACAAAACACTTTAGTATAGTTCATTAATTCTTAGTTTTACCCAGATTTTAAAGAATACAAAAACTGAAAACTGAGACAAAACCAGGAAGCAGGACACAACTGGAAGAAAATAGCTGTAACTCATAAAAGCCAAAGATTCATATTCAGTACACATAAAGAGCTCCTGGAATTCAATAAGAAAAAGAAAAACATCATGAAAAAAAATCAAGGCAATGAATATGAAAGGTGAGTTCACAGAAGAAATATAAAATTGATAATATGCAGTATTGATGAAAATGTCAAAAAATGGGCACTCTCCTACATTATTGGTATAATTATAAATTTCAAATAATATCCACTAAAACCTTTTCAGAGACAATTTGTATCTATCAACATTTAAAACATGCATACTCTTGAAAATCCACTTCTAAGAATCTAGCCAATGGATATGCTTGCATATGTGTAAAAAGACATATGTACTAGAATACCTTGCTTGTAATGTCAAAAAATTTGAAAAAAAATCTAAATGTCCACCAAAGAACTGTGTTAATTAAATTATGCTACAGCCACACAAATGTAATATTATTAATGTATTAAAAATTGTTTCAAAGATTACTGACTCTGCACAAGACACATTCCCAAATTTCAAAAAAAGTTGTAAAACAATACATATGATTCCATTTATGTTTCAAAAAATGTGATGACCCCTGGGCATGAATATTATAAAGAAAATCCAAGTATTAGATTGATGACAGACTAGATGACACAAGTCTCTTCCAAACTGAGATCTGATCTTGTAATTCTGCATCCTCAATTTATAGATGTGGAAACTACAGGGAAAGTCAGTAGTCACAGATCACATCTCCTGAAACACTATATTCAAAGGATGGTCCAAAGATCAGATGCATTAGCAGCTCCTGGGAGTGTGCCAGAAATACATTATCTTAAGCCTCACTCCCAGACCTACTGAGTCAGAATCTGTATTTTACCAAGATCCTCAGATGATTTACATTTGCATTAAAGATTGAGAAGCACTGTTTTTTTCTTTTTTCTCCCACTAATAAGAAAAAGATTAATGTCAATCTTGAGTACAGAATCTTGAGGTGGCAATACTGATATGAACTGAAAAAATTTCAAGAGCCAAGTCTGACCAGCTGTTAGTTTTGATTCCTAGAGATAAAAATCTTTCAAAAATGCATCATAGTAGAGACAAGGGTCTAGAGTGGGCAGGGACCATAGAAAACAGGCTGAGCCTGAAGTGGAACTGCCCCAAGATAAAGGAGAACAGTGGCACAGAATCTGTATGGTGCAGGGAAATACCCAACTATACTTGAGAAATTGAGGCAAAACCAATTCTCCTGAGATTCTTCATAAGAGGCTAGAAACAGAAAGAGGTAAATGGGTGATCTGAATATGGAGTATCCTTGTTGGAGATGAAAGACTCCAGGGGGCAAAGGGAGTATCCAATATGAGGAGGAAAGAAAATGACAGACTTACTCCCCATATGTAGAATAGGTGAGGAGACATCCCATAGTACCAAATAGAATTAAAAAACCGCAAAGATGCCAATTCCAGCCAAATCAATCTAGAAATAACCCAGTGCCAGTCACAATCCCATTCTAAAGCTCTCCTTGAAGAATAAATGGGTAAAACTAGCCAACACAATTTTCCAAAGAATAATTGAAGATTTTGCCCTAACAGGTACTAATACACATTATAAAGCAACCTAGAAGGCCCAACTACTTGCCCTATAAAACATGTTTAAACTTCATCCAAATTTATCCCAAAGAAAGTAGACAACTGCTCTTCAAGGAAAATTACAAGCCACTGCTCAACAAAATCAGAGAGGACACAAACAGATGGAGAAACATTCCATGTTCATGGTTAGGAAGAATTAATATCGTAAAAATGGCTATACTGCCCAAAGTAATTTACAGAATCAATGCTATACCCATCAAGCTACCATTGACTTTCTTCACAGAACTGGAAAAAACCACCATGAACTTCATATGGAACCAAAAGAGAGCCCGCATAGCCAAGTCAATTCTAAGCAAAAAGAACACAGCGGGGAGCATCACACTACTGGATTTCAAACTATACTACAAGGCTACAGTAATCAAAACAGCATGGTACTGGTACCAAAACAGAGATATAGACCAATGGAACAGAACAGAGGCATCGGAGGCAACACAACATATCTACAACCATAAAATCTTTGATAAACCAGACAAAAACAAGCAATGGGGAAAGGATTCCCTGTTCAACAAATGGTGTTGGGAAAACTGGCTAGCCATGTGCAGAAAGCAGAAACTGGACCCCTTCCTGACACCTTACACCAAAATTAACTCCAGATGGATTAAAGACTTAAACATAAGACCTGGCACCATCAAAACCCTAGAGGAAAATCTAGGCAAAACCATCCAGGACATAGGAGTAGGCAAGGACTTCATGAACAAAACACCAAAAGCATTGGCAACAAAGACCAAAATAGACAAATGGGACCTAATCAAACTCCACAGCTTCTGCAAAGCAAAAGAAACAGTCACTAGAGTGAATCGGCAACCAACAGAATGGGAAAAAATTTTTGCAGTTTACCCATCTGACAAAGGGCTGATATCCAGAATTTACAAAGAACTCAAACAGATTTAAAGGAAAAAAACAAACAAGCCCATTCAAAATTGGGCAAAGGATATGAACAGACACTTTATGAAAGAAGACATATATGAGGCCAACAATCATATGAAAAAATGCTCATCGTCACTGGTCATCAGAGAGATGCAAATCAAAACCACACTGAGATACCATCTCACGCCAGTTAGAATGGCGATTATTAAAAAATCTGGAGACAACAGATGCTGGAGAGGATGTGGAGAAAAAGGAACACTTTTAAACTGTTGGTGGGAGTGTAAATTAGTTCAACCATTGTGGAAGACAGCGTGGCGATTCCTCAAGGCCTTAGAAATAGAAATTCCATTTGACCCAGCAATCCCATTACTGGGTATATATCCAAAGGACTATAAATCGTTCTACTATGAGGACACATGCACACGAATGTTCATTGCAGCACTGTTTACAATAGCAAAGACCTGGAATCAACCAAAATGCCCATCGATGATAGACTGGACTGGGAAAATGTGGCACATATACACTATGAAATATTATGCAGCAATCAGAAATGAGGAGTTTGTGTTGTTTGTAGGGACATGGATGAATCTGGAGAACATCATTCTCAGCAAACTGACACAAGAACAGAAAATGAAACACCGCATATTCTCACTCACAGGCGGGTGATGAAAAATGAGAACACATGGACACAGGGAGGGGAGTACTAAACACTGGGGTCTATTGGGGGGAAAAGGGGAGGGCCAGCGGGAGGGGGAGGTGGGGCAGGATAGCCTGGGGAGAAATGCCAAGTGTGGGTGAAGGGGAGAAAGGAAGCAAAACACACTGCCATGTGTGTACCTATGCAACTGTCTTGCATGTTCTGCACATGTACCCCCAAACCTAAAATGCAATAAAAAATTAAAAAAAAAAAAAAAAAGAAAGTAGACAACTGGAGGGTTTTAGATAGGGGTGGTCAGCTCTTTATAAAAGCTAGATGATGTGTAATGCTGGTACAGAATAAGACCTGCTCACAAGAACAAAACAATGACTAGGAACATATAGATATATACACATATATGTACACACACACACACACACACATATGCATAGACATGGTGACGTCTCAAAACAATAAGGTTAAATATGGATTATTCAATACATTGTATTTCTAATTTAAAAATAATTTGAAATAAATTAGAATCTTAACCTTGTGTTTTTGTAGAACTAAATCTCAGGTAGATTAAAATTTTTAATACCAAAAAGTAATAGAAACAAGTAAAAGAACCACATGGTGGCCATTAGTTTAGGAAATAAGCTGACTCCAGTCTAAGGCAGAGCTAGTTAGCTGGTAAGTAGACTAGTAAGAGCTCTTCAGACATCCTGGCATCTTGCTGGCAGTGGATAATGAAGTGAGAAGGGATGTGATCACAACAATATGCTATAGGAGCTTAATCAAGAAATAATTGTTTTAGTGATACTGCTGCATTCGTCCACGTTACTCAACTGTCAGAATTCATCTGTTAATATTATAATAATTCGTAATTGGAAGCTGAACAAAAATTTAAAATTTATTTAACAGAAACAAATAGAAAGCTGAGATTTAAATAAATATTATTTTTAGGATCTATTTTGCATAACCATTACTTTATAAAAGATAACGTTTTCATTCAATTTACTCTTTGAACAAGTACTGATTGAATATATACACTGGGCACGGCTCTAGGTGCTGGAGATTTAGCAGTGAACAAACAAAAATCCCTGTCCTCAGATTACACTTTACTTGGGGGACAAACAATAAACATACAAATAAGAGGCATAATATGTCAGAGGTGGCAAGAAAGAGTATGGAAAACAGTAAGGCATAAAAAGGGAGTAAGAATGCCGTCGGTAGAGGGGGTTGTAATTTTAGAGGAGGTCAGAGGCCTCACTGAGAAGGTGACATAGAAGCAAAGTTACTTAAGTGAAGGGGGTAAAGGAAACCAGTTAGGTGGATACCGTGGGAGGTGAGGGCAAGCCAGGTGTGGTTGAGGAAACAGGCCAGTGTGGCTGCAGCGTTGTGAGGCCAGGGAGGCAGAGTAAACAATGAGGTGAGAGAGTATCTGGGGAGACTATATGGTGGCCACATATGTAGGTCTCTAGAAAGACTCTGATTTTTCCTAAATTAAACATTATTAAAGGAATCGGAGAATGGAGTGGGCATGTTCTAACCTGTTTTAAGAGGATCACTCCGGCTGCTGTGTGAAGTGAAGACAGAGGTTGGGCAAGTGTGGTGGCATGGCCTTGCTAGGAGATTGGCTATGGTGGGTTGGACCAGTAGTGAAGTGGAGGTAAGTGAGACATAGCTGGATTCTGAATGTATATTTTGATGGTAAAGGTTACTGAATTTGCTAAGGATGGATGAAAGAAAAAGAAGGCAGTCAGTGCTCACTTCAGGGATTTTGGTCTGAGCAACTGGAAAAATGGAGCTACCAATCTTAGAATTACTGAGGTTGTGATGACCGAGGGTGAAACAGGTTTGGAGGAGAGTAACCAAAAAACAGGTTTGTTACACCAACAAATGAAATGGGCTAAAGATTGCTTTACTGTTGCACTAAATGTAAAAGGCAGTAATTTTTCTGTTTATTGGTTTAGTTTCCACCTGAATGATAAACCATAGCTACTGAACCACTTTTCGAACTTTTACTAAAATAGGCCTTAAACAACTAAAACATTTAAACTATTCACAAATATGTAATCAGAAATGTAATTACATTAAGGACTGATTTAAATCATAGTCTCTTACTAAAAAATGTCTATAAATTAGCTCTTTCATACTTTGACATTAAAATAATGGCAGCTGGAGGAACTTTGGGAAGAGATCTTATAAAGAACAAGTGAGCACTCATAGAGGTCATGCAGTGGATGTCCACTTACATCTCTTTAACCTTAAAGCAAGTCTATTCATCAAGATGATTTCAAGCACTAAAACACATTGCAATGCCTACTAAACTATCAAAGAAAGCTGAAGTTATATTTAATACAGTATTATGTGTAATATCATAATATCCATTCCTCAACTGTGTTCGGTAAAAAAGAATTTACTACCTGTGCAATCTGTACCTGGTACCTGGAACATTTTGGTTGTAGGGATTAACTGAGGGTAATTGATACATGTACAGTCATTTAAAACATTATGTCACAGAAAGGCAGGTTGTAATTTACCAAATACAAAGGTAGGTAGATTTTTAAAAACATGAGCCACATAGATGTTTGATGAGTTCTTCAGGGGCACACACTATTTGGTGGCTGGTATTAGAATGTATTTTTCCCTTCTTGCTTTCCACTGTTAGTGAAAGCATTCAGTCTCATAAGAAAGGCTTTACCCAGGGTTTTTCCTATGTCTCAAGTAGGAAAAAAACCTTCTGATTTACAAATTTAGGTGCTTCACTTATTATTATATCATATAGAGACATTTCTTCTGCAAAAGAGCCAAGTATCTTACCCATAAGACAATGAATTTTTGAGGCTTGTAACAATTCCACAGATTTTTACATTCAATATAAATACGTTTTTGAAATACTGTTAACATGGCAACCCTCATTATATCTGAATTCCATATTACTTATTCTTGTGTGAGGTTAAATTTCTTAATGCTGTGTTATTTTTTATAATTTACATTTTCATTTACATTTCAGAAAATGTAATAAATCTAGTTTACAGAATAAATTACAGTTTAAGTATGACATATGGTATCATAAATACAACAGAAGATAATTTTAGAATTCCAAAAGATAATCTTAGAAGTTATCTAGTCCAACCTTCTAGTCAATCTTAATTCATGTTTATTTATGCACTCAGATTATGAAGAGAATTTCTGATAGCATTACTACTGTATTCCTTAGTCTCATATGTCAGTCCTACAATCCCTAGGTACCTCAAATTTCCCTAATATCCCATGCTTGAACCTAAGTTATAGTTACTGCTATAGAACTTAGAAGAACCTAAGTTACTATTGTATTCCTTAGTCTCATATCTCAGTCTCATATATCAGTCCTACAAACCAGAATCAAAGATATAGTTCAAAATACAAAATTCATCTTTTGGATTTTCTTCAGTTTTCTCCTTTGAATCATTTCTCCCATACTGCTTAGAGCCTAAGGCACAATAATCTAATTCTGGCATCAGAAAGCACTGCAAACTCACTTATCCTTAAGTCTGAGTTTATATTTTCAATGAAAAGGAGGTATCTGAAAGAAGATTATATAGATTCTACCCTATCTGTCCCCTCTACCACAACCAAAAATAAACTTTCTTGTCAACCATTAATCCTATTAGTCAGGGCAGAACTTAGTTTCCCTCCCTACCATTCCATATATATAGATGTTCCAATAATTTATTGGGTTTAAAAAAATGTTATCTTCTCTGTCTTGGTTAGTAAAGTCCTGAACATAATTTAGATGGGGTTCTAATCTCACTTTAAATCTGATAAAACCACATTTACCACAGACCTTCATTTTATACATGGGACCAATTTTCAGAGTGCTAGGAGAAAATAGTAACTAGAGGAATCAGTTTATTCTCTCTCCCAAGCTAATTTATCTTTTTTAGTTCCTAATATTGTTAAAAATTTGAGTAACATAATGGTATACAACTAAATATACACATAGTAAATATAAAAGCAATTTACGTTTTCGCCTCTTAGTCGCCATCTTGTCATGTAGATGAATTCCATAGTATGATCCTTCCCCATAATTTCACCATTGCACAGCACATCCAACTTTAAAAAGAATAATTATAGCTCTATTAACATAATGTTGAATTCGAAAGTATTTTGCACAGTTTTTGAAATTTCAAAAAATATTCAAATAGTTATAACAAAAGCATTAACCATTATTTTAAATAGAAAGCATATTCTTCTCATAAAGTGTCAACAATTTGGATATAAGTAACACACAGCACTGTTTATCTGGTCCCACATACCTGTATCTCAAGTCCATACACATAATTTACAAATGCAATGTAACTTTCTTAGTCAAAATCTAAGTGGGTGGTGCTTGCCTGTAATCCCAGCTACTCAGGAGGCTGAGGCAGAAGAATTGCCTGAACCCAGGAGGCAGAGGTTACGGTGAGCTGAGATCGCGCCATTGCACTCCAGCCTGGGTAACAAGAGCGAAACTCCGTCTCAAAAAAAAAAAGAAACCTCACAGTTCCTCTCAACTCCTTTGGCTTCTCAGTTCCTCTCTCAGAATTCTTTCACCTTCCCAAGATTTGAAGAGGTTACTTTCTTCTTATTAGTTTGGGCTTGAATAAGGAAATGAATGAATGTGGATAGTGATTTATAGGGTTTTAAAGGTGTATGAGAATTTTCAGTAATTACCAATAGCTAATTTGATACAAAAGTTAGGACTATGCCCCTGGTCTGTGTCTCTTAGGGCTGTCTGGCTTCCCTGGTTTGCCTGGTTGGTAATTTGCACAATACTTACAGGATCCTCTTCTCACTTTGCACAAAGCTTCGAAAAAATGTTGTACTTATCAGCGTTAACTTTTGCTCCAAGTAGCAGGAACCGAACAACCCCTAAATCTTGAAGAAGCATACAGGAACTGTGGCTATATTTCACTAATTCAACAAAGCATAATCAAGCAAATGTTTATCATCAATCCCTATAAATAAAATAACATTTTAGCTATCTAGCTATTAAAAACAAACTGGAAAGATTTCATTTGAAGTGTGGGAGAGGAAGAGGAATGAGGTTTAAATAATTCTTCGTCTGGCTAGAGACTACAGTTTTGAACTTTGTCTAAGATGAGTATAGTTTCAGTTAATTGTATTAGACATATGAAGCAAAGTTATTGATTTTTTATGATTTATGATGACTTACATGGATCCCAAAATGTTTTTCAGGCATCATTAACTCTTAAAAGAATAAAGGAGTCATTTCATTTTTCTTTATCTTGTTTATAAATAAATTCATAAGCAAAGTGAAGGGACTTACTTAGGATGCAATTGCTAATCAGGTATACTGCATCTATTAGCGTCATTTAGCAACTAAACTATCTTGCCCCAGTTAGCAATGCTGTTACAAAAGCTTCTGCTGTCAGGTATTTCATTAAATCATCCCCCTGCATGCTAGGCAGCAAAATAAGGGGGGAACTGAAAAAGATTCCTAAAGTCCTAGGAAAACTCCTTTGCACTGGGATAGATAAGGAGATGTCAGTGTACTGAATCTCTCCCTCCGCCACCTTTATAGAGAAATATGTACATGCCAGAGGTAAGACTATACAAAAGTAATAGTTCTCTTAGTAATAACAGCTTCCTAAAAATTAGAAAATGTTAACTCAATGAATCAGACTTAAAAGGAAATAAAACTGTACATGGTATTTTGGATGAAGAAAATAAAGTGTAAAACCAAATCATAAAAACAATTTTATTGTCTATTTTTCACTGTAGTCATATCTATACATTGTTATTATCATTTATTTTTACCAAGTACATTAGGCTTTGATACTTCCATAATTTTTTCCTATACAAAAGTTGATGTCTCTAGAATTTGAAAAAATATTTGTAGAACCATAATAACAATTGTTATTGTTATACTTTAAGTTCTGGGGTACACGAGCAGATCGTGCAGGGTTGTTACATAGGTATACACATGCCATGGTGGTTTGCTGCATCCATCCCCTCATCACCTACATTAGGTATTTCTCCTAATGTTATCCCTCTCCAATCTCCCCACCCCGTTATCCTTCCCCTAGGCCCCCCACCCCCAAACAGACCCCAGTGTGTGATGTTCCCACCCTGTATCCATGTGTTCTCATTGTTCAACACCCACTTATAAGTGAGAGCATGTGGTGTTTAGTTTTCTGTTCTTGTGTCAGTTTGCTGAGAATGATGGTTTCCAGCTTCATCCATGTCCCTGCAAAGAACATGAACCCATCCTTTTTTATGACTGCATAGTATTCCATGGTGTATATGTGTCACATTTTCTTTAACCAGTGTACCACTGATGGGCATTTGGGTTGGTTCCAAGTCTTTGCTATTGTAAACAGTGCTGCAATGAACACACATGTGCATGTGTCTTTATAACAGAATGATTTATAATCCTTTGGGTATATACCCAGTAACGGGATTGCTGGGTCAAATGGTATTTCTATTTCTAGATCCTTGAGGAATCGCCACACTGTCCTCCACTATGGTTGAACTAATTTACATTCCCACCAACAGTGTAAAAGCATTCCTATTTCTCCACATCCTCTCCAGCATCTGTTGTCTCCAGATTTTTAAATGATTGCCATTCTAACTGGCATGAGATAGTATCTCAATGTGGTTTGGATTTGCATTTCTCTAATGACCAGTGATGATGAGCATTTTTTCATATGTTTGTTGGTCTCATAAATGTCTTCTTTTGAAAAGTATCTGTTCATATCCTTTGCCCACTTTTTGATGGGGTTGTTTTTTTCTTGTAAATTTGTTTAAGTTCTTTGTAGATTCTGGATATTAGCCCTTTGTCAAATGGGTAGACTGCAAAAAAATTTTCCCATTTCGTTGGTTGCCAGTTCACTCTAATGACTGTTTCTTTTGCTGTGCAGAAGCTCTTAAGTTTAATTAGATCCCATTTATCTATTTTGGCTTTTGTTGCCATTGCTTTTGGTGTTTTAGTTGTGAAGTCCTTGCCTATACCTATGTCCTGAATGGCATTGCCTAGGTTTTCTTCTAGGGTTTTTATAATTTTAGGTCTTAGGTTTATATCTTTTAATCTACTGGAGTTAATTTTTGTATAAGGTCTAAGGAAGGGGTCCAGTTTTAGCTTTCTGCACAGGGCTAGTTTTTCCCAGTACCATTTATTAAATAGAAATCCTTTCCCCATTGCTTGTTTTTGTCAGGTTTGTCAAAGATCAGATGGTTGTAGATGTGCAGCGTTAATTCCAAGGCCCTCATTTGGTACTAGTACCATGCTGTTTTGATTACTGTAGCCTTGTAGTGTAGTTTGAAGTCAGGTAGTGTTACGACTCCAGCTTTGTTCTTTTTGTTTAGGATTGTCTTGGCTATGCAGGTTCTTTTTTGGTTCCATATGAGGTTAAAGGTGATTTTTTCCAGTTCTGTGAAGAAAGTCAATGGTAGCTTGATGGGGATAGCATTGAATCTATAAATTACTTTGGACAGTCTGGCCATTTTCACGATACTGATTTTTTTTAACCATGAGCATAGAATGTTTTTCCATTTGTTTGTGTCCTCTCTCATTTCCTTGAGCAGTGGTTTGTAGTTCTCCTTGAAGAGGTCTCTCACATCCTTTGTTAGTTGTATTCCCAGGTATTTTATTCTCTTTGCAGCAATTGTGAATGGGAGTTGACTCATGTTTTGGCTCTCAGTTTGTCTGTTATTGGTGTATAGGAATGCTTGTAATTTTTGCACATTGATTTTGTATCCTGAGACTTGGCTGAAGTTGCTTATCAGTTTAAGGAGATTTTGGGCTGAAACAATGGGGTCTTATAAATATACAATCATGTTGTCTGCAAATAGAGACAATTTGATTTCCTCTTTTCCTAAATGAATACCCTTTATTTCTTTTTGTCTAATTGCTCAGGCTAGAACTTCCAATACTATGTTCAATAGGAATGGTGAGACAGGGCATCCTTGTCTAGTGCCAGTTTTCAAAGAGAATGCTTCCAGTTTTTGGCCATTCAGTATGATATTGGCTGTGGGTTTGTGGTAAATAGCTTTTATTATTTTGAGATGCATTCCACTGATAACTAGTTTATTGAGAGTTTTTAACATCAAGGGCTGCTGAATTTTGTTGAAGGCTTTCTCTGCATCTACTGAGATAATCATGTGGTTTTTGTCTTTGGTTCTGTTTATGTGACAGATTATGTTTGTAGATTTGTATATGTTGAACCAGCCTTGCATCCCCAGGTTGAAGCCTACCTGATCATGATGGATAAGCATTTTGATGTGTTGTTGCATTCGGTTTGCCAGTATTTTATTGAAGATTTTTGCATCAATGTTCATCATGGATATTGGCCTGAAATTTTCTTTTTTAGTTGTGTCTCTGCCAGGTTTTGGCATCAAGATGATGTCGGTCTCATAAAATAGGGAGGATTTTCTCTTTTTGTATTATTTGGAATAGTTTCAGAAGGAATGGTACCAGCTCCTCTTTGTATGTCTGGTAGAAATCGGCTCTGAACCCGTCTGGACTCGGACTTTTTTTTGGTTGGTAGGCTATTAATTGCTGCTTCAATTTCAAACCTTGTTATTAGTCTATTCGGGGATTCAAATTCTTCCTGGTTTAGTCTTGGGAGGGTGTAAGTGTCCAGGAATTTATCCATTTTTTTCTAGATTTACTGGTTTATGTTTATGCATAAAGTTGTTTGTAGTAATCTCTGATGGAAGTTTGCATTTCTGTGGAATCAGTGGTGATATCCCCTTTATTATTTTTTATTGCATCTATTCTATTCTTCTCTTTTCTTTGTTATTAGTCTGGCTAGTGGTCTATTTTGTTGATCTTTTCAAAAAACCAGCTGATGGATTCATTGATTCTTTGAAAGGTTTTTTGTATCTCTATCTCCTTCAGTTCTGCTCTGATCTTAGTTATTTCTTGTCCTCTGCTAGCTTTTGAATGTTTGATCTTGCTTCTTTAGCTCTTTTAATTGTGACGTTAGGGTATTGATTTTAGATCTTTCCTCTCTTCTCATGTGGGCATTTAATACTATACATTTCCCTCTAGACACTGCTTTAAATGTGTCCCAGAGATTCTGGTACATTGTATCTTTGTTCTCATTGGTTTTGAAGAACATCTCTATTTCTGCCTACATTTCAGTATTTATCCAGTAGTCATTCAGGAGCATGTTGTTAAGTTTCCATGCAGTTGTGTGGTTTTGAGTGAGTTTCTT
The DNA here is from genome assembly GCF_049354715.1 of Callithrix jacchus. Lineage (NCBI taxonomy): Eukaryota > Metazoa > Chordata > Mammalia > Primates > Cebidae > Callithrix > Callithrix jacchus. Next base: position 84,074,701 of record NC_133513.1, on the reverse strand, counting down.
AATCCTGACGTCTAATATGATTGCACTGCGGTCTGAGACTGTTTGTTATGATTTCTGATCTTTTGCATTTGCTGAGGAGTGATTTATTTCCAATTACGTGTTCAATTTTAGAGTAAGTCCAATGTGGTGCTGAGAAGAATGTATATTCTGTGGATTTGGGGTTGAGAGTTCTGTAGATGTCTACTGGTGTGCTTGGTCCAGATCTGAGTTCAAGTCCTGGAAATCAAGTCCTGTCTAATATTGACAGCAGAGTGTTAAAGTATCCCACTATTATTGTGTGAGAGTCTAAGTCTCTTTGTAGATTGTTAAGAATTTGCTTTATGTATCTGGGTGCTCCTGTATTGGGTGCACATATGTTTAGGACAGTTAGCTCTTCTTGTTGCATTGATCCCTTTACCATTATGTAATTCCCTTGTCTCTTTTGTTCTTTGTTGGTTTAAAGTTCATTTTATCATAGACAAGGATTGCAACCCTTGCTTTTTTTTTCTCTCCATTTGCTTGGTAAATCTTCTTCCATCCCTTTATTTTGAGTCTATGTGTGTCTTTGCACATGATATGGGTCTCCTGAATACAGCACACTGATGGTTCTTGACACTCTATCCAATTTACCAGTCTGTATCTTTTGATTGGGGCATTTAGCCAGTTTACATTTAAGGTTAATATTGTTATGTGTGAATTTGATCCTGCCATTTTGATACTAGCTGGTTGTTTTGCCCGTAAGTTGATACAGTTTCTTCATTGTGTTGTTCGTCTTTATGATTTGGTACATTTTTGCAGTGGCTGGTACTGGTTGTTCCTTTCCATATTTAGTGCTTCCTTCAGGAGCTCTTGTAAGGCAGGCCTGGTGGTGATAAAATCTCTCAGCAGTTGCTTGTCCATAAAGGATTTTCTTTCTCCTTCACTTATGAAGCTTAGTTTGGCTGGATATGAAATTCTGGGTTGAAAGTTCTTTCCTTTAAGGATACTGAATATTGGCCCCCACTCTCTTCTGGCTTGTAGGGTTTCTGCCGAGAGATCCTCTGAGTTTGATGGGCTTCCCTTTGTGGGTAACCCTGACCTCTCTGGCTGCCCTTAGCATTTTTTCCTTCATTTCAACCCTGCTGAATGTGATGATTATGTGCCTTGGGGTTGCTCTTCTTGAGGAACATCTTTGTGGTATTCTCTGTATTTCCTGGATTTGAATGTTGGCCTACCTTGCTAGGTTGGGGAAATTCTCCATAATAACAATTTTTAACCCAAAGACTAGTCATTTGAGAGAAAATTTCAAATAAGCTCAGAATCAGAGGCTTCCTCAAAACATAGACATAATAACTGTCAATGTCTGTCACATTTTATTTCTCCTATGATGACTCTTTATGATATTCATATTATGGCAGATAGGCCAGAAATACTATTCTGCCTTTGATGTCCTTGTTTATATAGGAAACTAGTCCTGGTCTTTAATTTTGTTTTCTTTTTTTTTTGAGATGGAGTGTCACTCTGTCACCCAGGACGGAGTGCAGTGGTGCAGTCTTGGTTCATTGCAACCTCCGCCTCCCAGATTCAAGTGATTCTTGCCTCAGCCTCCTGAGCAGCTGGAATTATAGTCACCCGCCACCACACCCAGGTAATTTTTTTAGCTTTAGTAGACACGGGGTTTCACCATGTTGGCCAGGTTGGTCTCAAACTCCTGACCTCAGGTGATCCACCCACCTTGGCCTCCCCAAGTGCTGGGATTACAGGCATAAGCCCTGCCTGGTCTTTAATTTTCTAAATGCTAGTATCAGAACTCAAAAGGGAAGAAAGGGAAATTAATGAATTGTAAGATCAACATTTAGGCAGGTGAGAAATTATAGCCCTATTTCCTTACAATGTTTTAAAAACATTCTCTAAACATGGAACACATGAAAAGCTGTATTGTGATCAGTATCAGGGCAATTTACCTCTTCTGTAAATAAACTGGCAAATTACATTTATGCAGATATAATATGTTGGTTTTATGTAGCGTTAAATAAAACCATGTCTGCATTTCATAGAATTGTGATTAGTTATGAAATCCCTTGGGATAAAAAGACAATGTTTTACATTCTGTAGAAATCTATAAAGAATTGGTAATAATTGATCTCAAAGATCTCAGATAAAAAATGACATACCCTAAGGCATGAATACATTTAACTAGTATATTTATTTTGCGACTACTTAAAGTTCTTTAAATATCTCCTCTAATTATAAAACACTAAGTGTATTAGTATCATAGTTTATTCAGGATATGTTCAATTAGAAAATACATATTACTTAAGTAGAATAATACATTCTGAAAATTTTTAACATGAAAATAACGAACATTTCCACAAAAATTAATTTGAATATATTCTCAGTTTTCACTTTTGTTAGAATTTTACTTCAAATACTTTAATTATTGAAATGATCAAGGTTAGATATTATTTAACTTACCTCATAAGAACTTGGAAGTTTTAGTTTTAAACTTAGAAATTTTTTAATAGTTCCAACAGTTACACGTGTAGAACACCGAATGAATTTCTTCATTAAACCCTAAAGGAAATAAAGATTACTTGTTAAAATGTTCTATCTTGCTTTTGGTGAAACCATAGCTACCATTTCCACTATCATTTTGAATATTTTTAAAACATATTGTGAAACATTTTAATTCACAGTTTTTTAGTACTTGCAAGTAAAAATGTTCCTAATTCTTGCATACTTACATGACATTCTTTAAGAATGTATTATCATGTGTACTAGGAAAATCCTGGCAAATAGGCAATCTGCTTACCTCTAGACATTTTAGTAAAGAAAACATGAGTTTAAATTAAAAAGAAAAAACCAAAAGTCACAAGAAGCATAAAAATATTGTATTATGAAATATAACTTCTGAGACATTAGGGACATTTTCTAAAACATGCTATCACAGCTTTTAAACAATTTTAGAAAGAGCAGTGATTACAAATGGGACTCTGAGGAGCCAGAGAATTCAACAGAGAGAGGCTGGTTAGGCCACAGTATGTCCAATTAGAAGTTGCATAGTGTGGACCTTTGTGTTGGGGAGAATCATGTCGAGTCAGTGTTTGACAGGCTGTGTCAGTACTTTACTGGAAAAACAAGCTTTTATGTGCCTTGATGTATCTCATCTGTAAAATGTGCAGAGCACTACTAATTCACTCTTTAAGCTTGAATATCACTAAAATATAAGAACCAATCTAGAAGGGATACTCAAGCTGAAAATGAAGCAAAATTAGGTTGTAGACATAATAAACATGAACAATATGTGAAACAAAATTACATACCACAACCTCAAAAGTTATTGGAATACTAAAACACACAAAGCAACAATAGAATCTCTTAAAGATATTACTCCTATTCAAATGCATAGGAAATTAGGTCAGCATCTGGAACAACAACTTAGTGTTCTTAAATTCACTAAGTCAAAAGAAGAACTATTCAGTCAATGTTTATTTTCTAGCAAATGTTTTCCTAGCAAAATGTATTTCCTGACAAAGACCAACAGAAGTAAATTAATAAATAATACTTGGTCACAACACAGATGATAAAGTATCCATTAAAAGAAAACGGAAGTTAAAAGTTACATATAAAGCAACACATACTCTACCCATTTCAAATGTGAAGACCGATATTCTAGACAGCATGAAAACAAAGGGATAAATGTACAAGTCATCTTCTCTGTTATCTTCACACCTTCTCAAGAAGCCCAACGTTTCCCATTTTCTATTTTTACAAGCCCCAATTAAGACAGAGAAGAATATAAGGGTGTAGGTTGAGCATCCCCAACCCAAAATCTGAAATGCCCCCAAATCTGAAACTGAGGGCTTACATGACACACACTCATTTCAGATTTGGGAGGTTCAACTGTAAGTATATACAATACAAATATTCCAAAATCCAAAAAAATTCTGGTCCCAACCATTTTGGATAAGGGATATGAAACCTGTACTGGAAGACTCTTTAATACGTATGTTTTTTCATCTGACAAGAAATCAGGAAGAATCTCCAGAAATGATGTTGGTATCACTATTCATAATCCTTCAGACATTAATAGTTAATAGTTTTTATACTATTCACAAAGTTGTGCAACCTTTACCATGATCTAATTCCAAAATATTTTCATCGTCTCTCTAAGTAACCCCAAATTCATTAGCAGTCACTTCCCAACCTTCCCTCCTTCCAGCCCCTGACAACTGCTAATCTACTTTCTGTCTTTATCCTTGTCTGGACATTTCATATACATGGAACCACATAATACCTGACCTTTTATGCTTCGCTTCTTTCACTTAGCATAAAGTTTTCAAGGTTCATCCATGTTGTAGCATGTTTAGCATGTATCAGTACTTCACTGAAGTTTATGACTGAACAATATCACATTTTGTTTCATTTTGTTTTTCCATTCATCAGTTGACAGACATTTAGGTTGTTTTTACTTTGTGGCTATTATGAATAATGCTATTATGAATATACATATACAAGATTTTGTGTGAACATGTTTTCAATTCTTTTATACAGTAGTCCCTCCTTATCTGCAGTTTCATTTTCCTTGATTTCACTTACCCAGTCAGTATTTCTCTGTACAAAAATTCAAAATGTAAAATTCTAAAAATAATTCCTAAGTGTTAAGCTGCATACAATTCTGAGTAGCATGGTAAAATCTTGCATCATCCTACTCCATCCTGCCTGGAGTGGAATCTTCCCTTTGTCCATCATATTCATGCAGTATAGGCTGCCTGTCCATTAGTCACTTAGCTATCTCAGTTATCAAATCAAAATGCCAATATATACAGGGTTATCTGGTACTATCTGTGGTTGCAGCATCCACTGGGGGTCTTGTAACATATGCCCCACAGATAAGGGGGAACTACTGTGTATGATCATATACTTCGAAGTGGAATCACCAGGTCTCTTTGAGAAACTGCTAAACTGTTTTCCACAGTAGTTGCACTTTCACCTTCCCACTAGGAATGTATGAGGGTTCAATTATTCCACATTCTCTAACATTTATTATTTTCCTTAAAAAAAAGTCTGGCCATCCTAGTAGCTATGAAATGATATCTCATTGTGGTTTTGATTTGCAGAGCCCTAATGACTAGTGATGCTTAGCAACTTTTCCTGTGCTTATTGGTCATTTATATAACTTCCTTAGAGGAATGTCTATTCAAATCTTTAGGCTTTTTTTTCAAATTGGGTCACCTTTTTATTGATTTATAAGAGTTCTTCATATATCTGTATATTAAAGGCTTATCAGACATTATTAGCAAATATTTTTTCCCATTCTGTAAGCTTTTTCACTTTCTTAAGTGTCCTTTGATACACAAGAGTTTTACATTTTAATGAAGTCCAATTTATCTGTTTTTTTTTTCTTTTGCTGCTTATGCTTTTAGTGTCATTTCTAAGAATCCACTGCTAAATCCAAGGTCATGGGAATATCTTAATTTCCCTTTCCTCTTGGAAGGCTATAGATTTTTGATGAATATAGATTTACTAGTTGACCGTTTTCTTTAAGCACTCTGCATATATTATCCTACTGTCTTCTAGCCTCCACAGCTTTTGTTAAGAAACTGGCTACTAACACTACTGGGGGGGTCCTTTGTGTGTGAGTCACCTTTATATTGCTGCTTTCAAGATTCTCTCTTTGTCTTTCAATAATTTGATTATGATGTGACTAGTATGAATTTCTTTGAATTTATCATACCTGGAGTTTGTTAAGCTTCCCAGATGTTTAATATTTTTCATCAAATTCAGTTGTTTTTGGGGGGCCATTATTTCTTCAAATACACTTTCTGCCCTTTTTTCTCCATTTCCTCTATGTCTGGAACTTTCATGATGGGTATGCTGGTAAGCTTGATGGTGTCTACAGGTCTCTAAGGACCTGTTCATTTTTCTTCATTCTATTTTCTTTCTGTTTCTCAGACAGAATAATCTCAATTCATTAAACTTCAATTTTATAGGTTCTTTTTCTTTGGCTCAAGTCTGCTGTGAGCCTCACCCATAAAATTTTCATTCCAGTTGCTATACAACTCCAGAATATTAAAAAAATATTTGATATCCTATATTTGTTAATATAATTCTTGTATTTTCATATAGGTGATCAGACCATGGTTTTAGTTCTTTATACATATTTAAATAGATGATTTCAAACCTATGCCTAATAAGTGCAATGTCTGGGCTTCCTCAGGGACAGTTTCTGTTGACTGCTTCTTTTCCTGTGTATGGGTCATAAAGTCAGCTCTCTGTAACTGAAGTCCTACATTTGTAAATTCCACCAACCACAGATCAAAAATATTTTTAAAAACAATAAAAACAATACAGCAATAAAAATAATGCAGTTCAACAACTATTTGCATAGTATTTACATTGCACTAGGTATTACAAGTAATCTAGAGATGATTTAAAGTATATAGCAGGCTGTGCATAGGTTACATGCAAATACGGCACCATTTTATATAAGGGATATGGGATACACAGATTTTGTGATACATGAAGGGTCCTGGAGTTAATCCCCCCCATAATCTGATAGACCACTGTATTTGTTAGTATCTATCATATTTTAAATGATATAATGTTATAGCTAGACATTTTAAATGATATAATGTTGCAATGCTGGAAATCAGATTCCTGCCTGCTCTTCAGTCCTAAACTAATTCCATAAAGTCTGTATTCTTTACCATAGGTAGCCATGAAAGTTTCTGCCTAGAGGTCAGCTAATGATTGAACAGATATTTCTTTACACATCTGGAGCCATTAAGCTGCTTAGTCTTTTGCCAAGGATCTGGGGGTGTGTTTGGGGGCATATCTCCAACATCCAACCAAGGTGTTGACAACTCTGCCTTAGTCTTCACTTCTGGCTTGTGCAGAGTGCCTCAAGGTCAGGCAGAGGTGAGAGCTTAGGGCTTTCTCAGGTTTTTCCCAACATGCATACAACCCTGTGTATGTATGTGGCCCTCTAGATTTCAAGGAATATGTCAGAGATTTTTGAAGCTCCTAAGGACATATCACTTCACAGCTTTCCCTTTTAAGCTTTTTGGTTAGTCTCTTGTTTGGTCCAAATGTTATCTATAACTCAGGCAGCTGTAAAGTTAAAACATTTGTCTGTAACTGTTTTCGACAAATACCCCTTTCCCCAACCCAAAGAGAAGGCTTTTTCCATGGAGGCAAGCTCCAAGTCAAATCAAATACTGACAACCTTGTAAGTGGGGTCTTCTAGGAAACAACCAGACAGGTCAAATAATGACCTTTGGCAATGAGGCTTTAAAAGAGCTCTACCTCTGTCCTTTCCCTTTGGTGCCTGAGAGGCTGCAATGGGAAAGCAGGCTGTTATTTTCAAGGCTACTGCAGAGTTTGAGTTGGGGGGTGGAACTAAGCAAGTTAAAATGCCACAAAGCTCACCCTTTATACTAAGAGTTAGTAATCTTATTGATAAAATGCTCTACGGGCACTTATAAGCCTTTGGTTAATATTAGATCTCTAAAAAAGCTGATACCCAACATTTTTGCCAGTATTTTCATACTTATGGAGAAGTCAGTTTTCAGAGATACTTAGTCTACTCTTTTTATTGACATCCCATTCTTGACTTTGACTTCTGTATTACAAAAGCAGTAGGTATTCTGCATAAACTATACATGCAACTACTGCCCACCACATTTGAGAATCATACCCTACTGCAGAGGAATGAGATGGCAGAGAAAGCTATAAAGCAATACAGACATTGTGTCTCTGCCACTAAGGGATTTACAATCTAGTATCAAGGACAATGCACACATCAAATAAGATAGTGCCTAGAACTCTTAGGTGCATCCTTAATAGATAACAAACCAATCCCTAATTGAGGGATAAATATAAGTACTACAGAATTTCAGAGAAGGGATTCATTAGGTTGGGAAAAGCATCACAAAGAACAAAAATCTCTGGGTCTTGACAGAAGCAAGGACGGTGGAAGAGGAAAGAACAAAGGAAGGGTTGTTCAAAGTTTTAGAGGTCTTAAATATTCATAATACAAGCTTTTATGTATTCTAGATACAGATCTTTTATCAGATAATATGGTTTCCAACACACACACACACACACGCGCACACACACACACGCGCGTGCGCACGGGCAGGTGGGGGTGGGGAGGAGAGAGAAAGAGAATGAACATATACATAAAGGAATAATCACTTGTTTTGAAAGGAGAACTTACTAATGGGTTTGATGGGAGATAAACTTATTAAGAGAGGTGCTTGTTAGTGAAGGGCACTGAATGCTAATATAAGGAGTTATGACCATTGCACAGGCCAAAAGGTGGCAAACTTTTGGCCTATACAATGGCCATGTCCTCAGGCCAAATCTGGCTGGCCATCAATTTCTATGAGTAATGTTTTATTGAAACACAACCATATCCACTCATTTACTGTGCTGCTTTAGTGTTATAATGAATAAGTTGAGTAAACTGCAACAGAGACCATATGGCCTATAGAGCCTAAAATACCATCTGACCCTGAGATTGGTCATGGCCCTCACCCCAAGTCTTACATACACTCAGGCAAATGGCCCTAGCCCTGGATAACAAAAGAAAAATTAAGGCATAGAAAACACTTAATAACTACTTAAAAAAATCTAGATATAAGGATGAGCAGCACTAAACTGGGGGGAATTTTGCAGGACTTAGTAACTGGTTGAAAGAAAAGAGTAACAGGTCAAAGATGACGCCAAGCTTTCGAACTTATTTGACTGACTAAAAGACAGTAGTCATAATTGAAATGCATGTTTAAAGTTAGATGGAAGTATAATGAATTTGCCTTTAGACAAGTCAAGTTTCTGGTGTTAGTGAAATTCTCAACTGGTCTACTTAAAAATACTTCGAGATGTAATACTTCAGCTTGAGAAAGATAGCAGGGTTGGAAATTAGGACTTAAAAGTTCTTTGCATAAAGAGAAGAACAGACACAAGGCCCTACTTGAAGGTGGGATGGTAGGAGGAGAGACAGGATCGAAAAACTACCTATTGAGTATTATGCTTATTACCTGGGTGACAAAATAACCTTATACCAAACCCATGACATACAATTTATCTATATAAAAAACTTGCACATGTAACCCGAACTTAAAAGTTAAAAAATCCTTTGCGTGGTTGAAGCCACATAGAAAATGAAGAAGACCTCCTAAAATAAATATGGAGAAAGTATTAGGGCATATTCACATTTATCAAGTAGAAGGCAAGAAGTAGAGCTAGTAAAGACAAAGTAGGAATGGGCCAGGAAAAAAAGGAAGAATAAGAGAAGTCATTTATAAACTAAGAATGAAGGTACAAGGATGAAGAAAAGTCCATAAAGGTAAGAGTGAATGAATAAAATGTCAGCTAGAACAGAAAAGTGTCAAAGATTTCAAAAAAAAGAATAACAAGCAGGGGTGGTTAATTTTTCAGATAAATTTCTAAAATTCAGTATTTTATACTTTCATATGAGAAATCATGCAGAGAAGTAAACTTTACATTTGTTTATGAGAGGATATACAGCCTTTCCATTGATTTAACTTTCACTAGGTCCTAACTCATGTATTGGAGAGCTAAAGGATGACCATAAACTCTATAAAAAAGAACTTCCCAAAAAGGGGATTGACTTTTGGGAAAGACCATAAGAAACAACTGAAAATATTGGAAGAATAAATTGGTACAGTAATCATTTCTCTAAAGACAGATGCACTTCATTACATGCCCTGTCCAATAAACTCCCCTTAACAAAATTATAACTATTTCTATGTATAAGACCTAACCAAGTTCCTTGAGTGAAAAATGTTTTTTCTTACTAATTATATCTTTACTGCCTACTATTCACATAGTGGATAAATATTCTTTGAATTACTATGTTACGTATGTTGTTATAAAATGCTAGAAAAACTTAATCTGAGTTGAAAAATTGTTTTTCACTTCCTAATAGAAAAATGTCATTAAATATGTTAGTAAAAAAATCAGCTCACTAGCCTATAGACTTACACAGAGGAAGTAAAAGAAAATTAGAGACAATGAATATAGGCATTTGAATAAAACACAGATTACACAGAGATAAACAATATTCTCAGTGGCTGACATTTGCTAGGATAAAGTGACAAAAATCTAACAGTTAAAGTAGTGAAGATTTGTAATAAAAATAAAATCTGCTTTCAATAAAAAGGTAGAAAACATTATTAAAGTAATACCACTTAAAGACCAAAGAAAATCAATGAACGCAGAGTGTTTTAAACTTTCTATAAAGATCCTCTAAGAAATTAGCAGAGGCAGAGGAAAACAGTACCAGAAATGGAGATTCTATAGGAAATAACTGAGAGCCTTCAAGGAATTTAAAATTTCAGAGGCATTTTACAACCTCCAATTTTACTTCAAGACTAATTGATTAAATTATTCACAAAATACATTAGCCCTGACATGAAAATCTTGAGTTGCAAATAAAAATAGAGAAATAAAGGATGAAATTAGAAGACAATTAATAAAAGGGCTAGAATTACTGGTGACATGAAATTCTCAAAGTTTGTCACCATGCTTAAAAAACAGAAACTATGCATATGAACTCCCAACAAAGGTATAAAAGGAGGTGGAGAAAGAGAGGTGTGATTCTGCGCATTAGCCACTAGATGGTGGCATTGACCCAGGACGGTTCAGTTGCGGGAATTGTAACCATTTGTAAGCATAGGATTGTCAAAGAACGACATTTTACTTAATTACGTTAATTAAAACTTTGAAAGCAAGCACTTTGAAGCATTAGAAAATTTGTCAACAAATTACCAAGGGTTTACTATCAACTGATCATAAAAATACCACAGTCTTGTTCACTTACCTTTACTACATTGTCCCCCGATTGTCCATTATTTCGTAAACAATCTAGACAGATAGCAATTTGTGGGTCACTTCTGTGATAATCTTGATTTTCATCACCTTCTTCATCTACTTTCGGTTTGTCAACTTTTGAAGTAACATCTGTATAATTTAAACAAAACGCTATAAATGAAAATTGATTTTAAAGTTAAGCAATAATAATACATTGATTATCAAAAGAAAAATCAACTTAAAAAAATATCCTAACAGCTTTTTAAGAAGAACGTAGTATCTTTAAAATGTTCCAACCAACTCAACAATGGAATTTTTTTTTTTAATTGGAGACTTATTAACTTAGTTTAAGATTTCTAGGCTCACTATGGCATCCAAATGGAAGATTCAGGACTAGCTGTATTTAGCCAAAAAAATGATTACAATTAGTGATTAGACTACGTTAGAAAATGAACAGGATATAAAAAAATACTTCCAAATTATTTATATGTGTATATATAAATTATACTCGTTTATATACATAAGTATATGTTCAAATTCAAATGCTTCAAATTATAAAATTAAGTTCTCAAAATTTCAAATTACAAGATATAAAATCAGCTAGTGAAAAAAACGAGTATAATGATTTAGCTTTGTAACACATATATAGCTATTAATATATGTTACAACTCAAAGAAATCTGAATGGCATACTTTGTATTATATACAAATGTATTTCACCTATTACCTGTACCCTATAAATATTGCAGCTATATTTATCATGCATCTGTTGAGTAGCTTTAACTTTACGTTGGATACCCGTCATACAAGACCTGAGGGAACAATACTGAACCTACAGCCATCATCCTCACTCTCACAGTGGTCAGGATATGGGATGAAATAAAGGTAAATAAAAAAGACAAAAACAAAAAAGAAACCAGACAAAGATAGGATGGGAGAAGTAAAACGGACTATGCAGGCACATATAAAAGAGAGAGTAAACCCAAACTTTGGGAGTGAAGCAGAGGTTCAGGGATGATTTCCAGATGAAATACCTCTAAGATAAAACCTGAAAAAGTTAGCCAGCCAAACATTACATTGTAGAAAAGCCTCCCTGCAAAGTGACACACTAAATCCCCTTGGATACCTATAGTAAAAGCATTACAGGTGTACCATAAAGCAGGAAGGTGCGTTTTTTTTTCTACATGTTTTCTTCTGCTTCTTTATAGAGAATGCACATATACAGGAGTTGCCTTCTATGAATCAAACTCCCAGCTCCAACAAAAGATCCAAATTCTCCACCCAAGCTAAAGACCAAATACCATAAATACTTTTAAAAGGGAGAAGCAATAGGAAAAGGGAGATAAAATTCACAAAGTAGGCTACAGCCCTTCACAAGTCAATCTGTGATATGTAGAATAATAGAGTAAACCTACCACATAATTTCTGAGGACAATCTCCCAGGCTCCTGTCCTCTTGAACAGATAGTCAAAAACTGGAATATTTAATTAGCCTTATCTTATCTGTATTTTTATTACAGCACTACTACAATTGCTTATCGTTGTCTAATTGCAGTGTATATTTGGGTAAAACAAGTCCTATTTTAGTCATTTTTTTGGTCAGGCTTAGCTTCTTTGCCTTTTTTTTTGTTATAGATTAAAAATAGTCTCTTGCTACCTTACTGTAGTCATCAAAACTATTCTCAAACTTCCCCTTCTCTAAGAAAACAGCTTTGCACAGTTAAGTGGAACTAATAAAATGATAATCTCCATTTTACAGATTAAAAGAGAGAGATGGCATTTTCTCATTTACCTTCATCATGTATAATTGGCAATCCTATGATCTTACGGGAAAACCAAGATTGGGAGGCTGAACTCACAAGTGACCCCATAAGAACACACACACAGTCCTGAATAACTTTAAATGATATTTAGGACATCTCAAATTAAATATCATATTTTAAAAAATGGGAATGGTACTACTTTCTTATAATTTCATATATCCCTTTGTGTGAATTTTACACACATATATGTAATGCTAAAAGCCTTTTATCTGCTCAGTAATGTTTGCCCCTTTGCTGCAATTATTAAAAATTACTAATTGCTGAGTCTCTTGGAACCTAGAGGAGAAATTTGGACATGCAGCATAGGTGATGGGGAAAATTCCCATAAGCATCCAGAAATACTTTCTAAATTTCCATGACATATAGGTTTTTATCACCTGAGCTCTACTTAAAAAAACTTCATTCCAGAATATTAGAGCATAGTAAAATCTCCTGATCTGGGTCTCAGCCACATCTCAGTTCCCTCTCCTATAGAGACAAATGTACAAAAGAAATAAAACAAAAAACTCCTCACTGTTTAGTTGCAAGCTGTGGCTATTTCTCACTTCAGCTTCCTTTAGCTCCCTAGAAATTACTACTATAAACATCTAGCCAATTTTCTCTTTTATCTTTTCCCTTTTCTCTTCCCAAAGTCCAATTTCCTCTATTTTCAATTATCTTCTACTAAAGTGACTTCAGATTTACATTCATTTATAAAAAATCTCCTATAGAGAAAAAGGTTCATAATGTAAATAAAAGGAGCAGAAATTTTGTACAGGAAAAATGTGAGCCTGAAGAGAGCTATTAGTTCACCTAAGCTATGAAAAACTGACCAATTTAAGCTTTCAGAAACAGACATAAGAAAAAGTCACCTTGTCCATTTTCTTGAGGCTTATTTTTCTTCCAAAATTCAGATTCACGCTCAAGTTCTTCTAATTTAAATGAAAGAGAGTATAAAAAGAAAGTCATGAAATCTTTAATGGAAATGTTGATTTCATAAAACACAAAAGTCTGCAAGAACCCAAAGAGCCACTTACGTTCTCGGAGTCCAGGGACCAGCTTAAATATAATTTCCTCTAAAGTATTGTCCAACCTTGGAAAGGGGAGAGAAAGAATATACTAACAATGAAGACACCAAAATCTGACACGTAAATAGTCTGAGATGTAGATCTTACATGTATTACAAAATACAGAACATATACAATTTTAGCACATCTACTATACTACACTCTTCTGTCCAGGGAACACACCTATTTCCAGCCTTCCCCAGTAGTAGACTGATTACAAAAATGGTCCCAGTCCCCAGCTCTCTCTACATCCACACTCTTGAGCATGACTTTGAAATTCCTCCCTTGATTAAGGAGCGGAGTCTATCTCCCTGCCTTGGAAATATGGGCTGGCCTTAAAACTTGTTGAGGTCAGCAGAATGTGGCACAAGTGACTGTGCTTGGTTCTAAGTCTAAGCCTTAAGAGGCATCACATGCTTTTGTTTCTATTTCTCTCTCTTTCACAGAATCCTGCTAGCACGAGAACAAGGCTGGAGGATGAGAGACCATGTAGAAGAGACCAAGCTGCCCGGCTGAGGCCATTTTAGACTAGTTCACAAACAGCCCATCCCCCAAAATCAGCACAGCAGATTACCCAATGCACAGCAAACTGCATTTGCATGCGTGAGCCCAGCCAAGACCAGAAGAACCACCCAGCTAACCCAGGGAACCAGGAGGAATAGTAAATGCTTGCTTTTTCAAGCATCAGTTTAGGAGTTGCTGTTATGCAGCAAATAGCTGATACCCCCATTCTCAAAATTTCTACCACAGCTCTGGCTCTTTCCCATAAAGGAAACAATCTCCATTCCACTCTTCTGAGAAATGTAGACCACTTTATCTTTCTACCTTCTGAAATGAAAACTTCAAATATTTATCTTGACATTTTTCTTATTTTCTTTCCTGCTATATAATTTATCTTTTTCATGGCTTTTTGTCTCTAATCCCATTCTCTTGCCCCCACAGCACCCTCTTCCCACCCCATCTCCTTCATCCTGCTCAACAGCATTACTCTTCTACAAGACTACAAACACATAGAGGTTTCTTATATCTAAAAAAAGACCCAAAAACCTTTATTAACTCATTGTATTTTCAAACTATTATTCTGTTTCTCAATCTTTTCTTCTAACTGGAAAAAAATATGAAAGTAAAACCTACATTACTTCTGTCCCCTACTCTGTTTTGCTTCTTTTACTCTACTGAACTCTGCAAATCATCCATAACTTCCATACTGAATAGGTTTAAAAGTTTTAGAATTAAAATTTAAACTTAAAAATTCTTGTTTAAGTTTATATTTCTTCTATATTTCTCTGCAGCAGTTTGACAGTGTTGTCTGACACTGCCTGCCTCCCTGAAAATTTCCTTTGTTTTCATTTTTAAATTTTCCAAGTCTGTTCTTTCTTTGTTACTAAGTATTTTTCTTTTTCCCAGCTACTTTTAAATCTGATATTCTCCCTTGCTTTGTACTCTGCACTCCGACCTTTTCAAAGTTCTGTCTTCCTTGGGGATTTCATCTGCTTTGGTGGCTTCAAAACTAACATATAGACAGAGATCCATCCATGTATCTATCTACCTGCCTATATGTAACATCTCTCTGCTGAGTTCAAGTTCCATATTTCCAAAGGATGCTAAACATTTCAAGTACCTCCTTTTATTCATCTATGTCAAGATTGTCTCATCTATCCTTCTCCAATAAAATACTAAGTACCCCACCATTGTCTCACATTTTTAAATTAAATTTTTAAGTAATACCATAATTCTCCCAAATTGGCTCAAAATATGAGAAGGATCTTACCTTCTCTCTTTCCCTTCATTTACACATTTACTCACCAAACCACATCTGTCCCATCTATTCCTCCATCATTTCTTCCATTCCTTCAATTACCATCCTACTTTGAGCAGAGCAGAGACATCGTCATAATGAATCTTCCTAAAGTACTAATCTGATTGTGTTAGTTACCTCTCAAGAACTAATTTTTCCCTACTACCTGGCTTCATGTATTTACATAACTTCTGGTACTATTCACTCACTGTCTCTCTTTTCTAGCCAACTGGCTTATTTAATTATTTCAAGAACTCCCTGTCTTTTTCAATTCATTTTTTCTCCCTCGTTTTTTACATCCTGGCTCAAATATGCTTTATACTCTCCAACCAAACCAATGCTATCTTATTCAAGACGAAGTCACTTGTAAAGTTCTCCCAGACTATTTAATAGTGGGAGTGCATAAAAAAATAGCACTTCTCACTATGTACAAACAGATCAGGAATCACCTTAGTTTTATTTCTGTTTCCTTTGAAACATTACTTACCACTTTGATGTCCTTTCTGTCCTCTCAACCTAACTTAGGACTAATCTGTTCTATTGTCAGCCATTAAATCACCTCCATACATGTACCCTTGTCTCTATCTTACTTGCTCAAAATTATTTGGTACAACTTGGATTAAATACAACTTTCCTTCAACTCTGCACTGGTATCCATGGCTGCATAAAAACACAACCACACCACTTCAAATTCTAAACTACAACCCAAATATGCCTTTAAGTTTTCCAGGAATCATACTACACTCCCAAGTGTATTGATTCTCTCACTCTCCTTGACAACATGCTTTTTTCTCTCCCCAACTCTCCAAATCCCTTTCTCTGTCCTTAATTTTGGCTGATAAACACTTTCCTCTCAATGAAACATGTCAAAGCAAGGAAAAACAAACTTCCATAGGCCCTGGCCACCATACCTACTTATAGCATCAGTATTATGTACTCTCAGTTTGCCTGCCTGTTGCTACAAACATTTTTGTCAGTGCTCCTATTGAAAACCAGTGTCTCCTCTTAGGCTGTTAAGATTCCATTCCCTACTCTCTTATATTATTAACTTTCTACTTTCTACCGGATCATTCCCTTCAAATATGGCATTATTTCTCCCTTATCAAAACAAAATAAAGAACCTTCTTGGCTGCACTTGACAGTAACCCACCACCGCCCCCAATTTCTTTGCTCCCATTTGTAGCAAAACTCCTTAAAAGAGTTGTCTATACTCACTGTTGCTAATTCCTCTCCCCACTTTCCTCTCTTAAAACAATTCAATTAGGTTTTTGGTCTCACAGCTCCTTTAGAGTTGAGAGGAGCACTTGTAAGTGCTCTTTTCAAAGTTGATGACCTCCATGTTGCTTAATCTAATCATCAATTCTCAATCTTCACCTTGTTTGTACCCATAAACAACAAATGACACAGATGGATCACTCCATCTTCTTTGACATACGTACTGTATTCACTTGACTTCTAGGGCACTACACACTCCTGGATTTTCCTCTACCTCACTGGTTGCACCTTCTCAGTTTCTTCTGCTGGCTCCTCCTGTCTCTGAACACTTAATGCTGGAGTTCTCCAGGGCTCAGTCCTTGGTCCTTTACTCATTCTTCTCTGTACTTACTCCCTGAAGTGATCACATCCTGACTCACAGCTTGAAAAATCTTCTATATGCTAAAGACTACCAAATATTTATCTCTAGCACAGACCTCTCCCTTTGAGTTCCAGACCCATATATACACTTAACAACTTTCTCTGATCTCTGAAATGAATGATAAATCAACATGTCCACAATTTAAGTCCTGATCTACCCCTTCCGTGCTCTATTATGAATCTTCCCAACGAAGTTAATGGCAACTCCATTCTTCCAGTTGCTCAGGTCAGAAATCTTAAAGTCATGCTCACGTCAGAAATCTTAAAGTCATGTTCAACTCTTTTCTTTATCCTATATCCATTCTATCAGCAAACCTTGCTGAATCTACTTTAGAAATATATTCAGAATATGAGCATTTCTTGTCCCCTCTTCAGCTACTACCTCTCACCAGGGTCATTGCAATTACTTTCTAACTATTCTCCCTGCTTCTACCCTTGCCTTGCTATATGCAACGGTGTTCTCAATAGTCATCAAAATGTTCATGTCAGATCAATACTCCAACCAAAATCCTGCATAGGCTCCCCATTTCATTCAGAGTAAAAGATAAAATGTTTATAGTGGCCTATATGGCCCTTCATGATCTGGAATCTGATGATCTCTCTGCCCTTGTTATCCAGTATTCTGTCTCTCACTCATTGTTCTCCAGACACCCAGGTCTCCTTGCTGGTGGTCCAACGAGGTATATATACACTCTTGACTTAGGCACTTTGCACTGGCTGCTCCCTTTACCTGGAATAGGCATGCTTTCCCAGACCTATCCATGGTTAACCTCTCATAGTCTCCAAGTCTTTGCTTAAACTCACCTTCCCATGGAAGCCAATCCTCAACATCTCATTTAAAACTGCAATCTGCTGCTGCTCCCTTGACACTCCTAACCTCTTCACCCCACAACACTTCTCCCTTTCTTCCCTTTGTAATTTTCACTTTCTAACATACCATATAAGTTACTTATTATATGGTTTATTAAATGTCTCTCACTACAAAAATATTAAATCTACAAGGGCAAAGATCCTTACCTATTTTGTCTGCGAATGGACCTCAATCACCTAGAATAGTGTCTGGACATAGCAGGCATCCAGTAAATATTTGCTGAGTGAATGATTCCCCTCATGGAGGGGCATCTTCCTCCAACTTCCTTCTACTGTCTATATCAGTGATGTCCAATAGAAATATAATGTGAGTCAAATATGTAATTTTAAATTTTTAGTAGGCACATTAACATCAGTTACTTTATACTTTTTATGTAAAACTAACTTTAATGTTTTGTTATATATGAAAATATATTTAATAATACATTTAATAATTTTTATTTATTGAAGAATAAAGTTATCTTTAGTGGGAAAATATTTACACTGCTTCAGGTTTTAACTGAAATTAAATTATAAATTCCATTCCTCAGTTGCACTAGCAACATTGAAAGTGCTTAACAACCACATGTGGCTAATTGCTCCCATACTGGACAGTACAAACACAGACTGCTTGTTTCCCAGGCCTGCTGCACAACTGTCATATCTCTTCACCTCTCTGCTATGTTAGATTCCTTTATTCTTTCTTGGTTTATGCTCAAGCTTCCCAAAAGCTTACTGAGAAAAAGTACGCAGAAGGGAAATGTTTTGCTACATGTGCCACAGGCAATTTAGGCACCTAACGAAGGAGCCTAAATTCCCCTTATTGCTTGCTAACAAAATCCAATTATGTTCTGGCTGCAGTGTGGGCACCCCCTAGGATAATTCATGATTTGTTAAAGCATTTCAAAACCCACCATGCCACTTTACCTAGTGGGTGTCATGTGACCTAGTTTTGTCTAAAAGGAAGAAGCCTGCTATAGGAAACTTTGGTAAAGATCTTCCCCTCCCTACTAACTCCCTACCTCCTTAGTTCCCTGGTATACTCAGGCCTCTGAGGTCTGTTCAACTATCACCACCACCAGTTTGCTTTCTAGCTTTCAGTTTCTCCTCACATCTCTTTTACGATTTTTTCTTATCCTTTAAAAAGTGTTTACTGAGAACCTAACATGTTTTAGGAGCTATCCTAGGTGCCGAAGATACAGAGTATCTTGTTCTTATTATCTCTGAGTTTATGTCTTTAAAATAATTCCTTTGTAGTAATTTCAGAAGAATTTTAGGAGGAAAACAATTTCTATAAAGGATATCTTTAGATAATTTGAGAAAACCAGAATATGGAAGTTAGGTGAAAGTATTATACCAATGCAATCATACTGTGGTTATGTGATATAATATCCTTATTCTTAGGAAATACACACTGAAGTATTTAAGAGTAAGGGGCCATGATACATGTAACTTACCATCAAATAGTTCAGAAAAAATAAAGCATGCAGTACACATATGCTCATGACAAAACAAATGATATAAAATGTTAATAAGAGGCTAATCTGAGTGAACAGAATGCAAGTAGTTCTTGTACTACTTTTATTTGGGGGATTATTTCTAAGTTTGAAATTATTTCCAAATAAAAAGTTAAAAATATATGATGTTATACTTTAGCCAACAGATCAGATTTGATTAAACAGTGACTGGATTCCTTCAGGTATCTAATGGCCAGAACCAAGAGATTAAGATAAAATGCCTTATGATGTGGTCCTTTATGAACAGAGAAGGTAATTATTATTAACTGCTTTTATTTTTTTATTTTAATAAAAAATAAATTTTTAGTTTTTATTAACAGTTGGTAATTTTTCATTACAACTGGTTATTAACAGTTTTCTATTTTAAAATTAAGAAAAAAAATTATTTGAGAGAAAATGTTTGCTTTATTCTCTGAATTACTGAAGTCAGTTTCCTTACTGCAGTACTACTGATGTTTTAGGCTGGATAAATTTTGCTGTGTGGGGCCTATCCTGTTTATTGTGAGATGCTTAGTAGCATCCCTAGCCCCTACCTACTAGATGCCAGGAGCACCCACCCAGATCTGACAACCAAAAATGTCTCTAGATGTTGCTAAATGTATCCCGGGGCAAAATTACCCCTGGTTGAGAGGTACTGATAGAAATCCAACTAGAAGAAGGCTTGCTCAGAATTACAGACCAGAGTTGACCAGTGGTTCCCAAATGTTAGTGTATATTAGCATCACCTAGAGAGCTTGCTAAACTAAGTGAGCTCCAATCCCCAAGTTTCTGATTTAGCAGATCTGATGTGTGGCCTGAGAACTGTTGTTTCTAACATGATACTAATAGTTTGGGGATCACACTTTGAAAACCACAGGACTAGGCATTTACCTGTAGACAAATCATCCCAAACAGGCATTAAAATTGAAAAACAAAAGTCTGAAATGTAAGACTTGCAAATCCAGATTTATAGAATAATGGCAAACACCACATAGACATGAGAGTTATGAAAGTTTCCAGAGACTATCTAGCTCTATCTTTAGATGTGTAGCTTCTTAAAGATCACACAGGTGATCTGCATTAGAGCTATAGTGGATGGGAAACAATGGGATGAAAATGAGTCTAGTGGTGAGGACACATGGCCTGTAGCCAGAAAATGACATTTGAGGTACTCTGTGAAACCTTAGGTTAAATCATATCACTTCTCCAGATTTCAATAAAGGGATTTGGGTTAGAATCTCATAGACTACGTCCAGCTTTAAAAATATATGATTATACTGCGTAAGTTGAGGGGTAAACTTAAAAAAACTTTAAGTTTTACATAAATGTTTATATACTATTTTTTGAGTAAATGGTAAATTTAAAAATCAATAGGCCTAATATTAATTTTTCTCTGAGTTCTCCATCTTTCTACTACTGTGTAGCTCAACACAATACAGACTATTAAAATACTGAAAATACCTGTAACCTAAAGTCACTCTTACAGCCAAAGAGAAAGTTATACTTTTAATTTGGAAATGTATTTCTTAAATATTTAAGATGTAAAACCTTATTTTTAATATTTCTTAATAAAATACTTTAAAATAAAAATCATAAGACCTATATTAACTGAGTCAAGACATGAACTATTGTGACATATAATAAAAATTAAGAGCTCATTCAACTTAAATTAGATAAACTGTAAAATATATATCCTTACCTCAACATTTCTAATGGATTTGTCTCATGAACCTGGTTGCCACACCTTGGGCAATCATTGCTATCTTCAAAGTGCTGAACAATACAAGTCTTACAGACTAAGAAGAAAGAAAATGTTAGGTTAAAATGCATCATATTAACTTTCATTTAATGTTAAACTTAGTATAATTAGAAACAACTTAAAATACCTACAAGTAGAATATCATTATTTAATTAAACTTCAAAAACCTTATAATTGTAACACTGTAATAAAACCCAACTGAAATAAAAGTCTACTGCCACAAATAAAAAGCATACACTATTTTGCTTATTGTTTTTCTTAAATACATTCACATACCAAATACTACTCATCATCATAATAGACTAAAAAAGTTGGTGCATGTACATAAAATAGGTTTTTCTCATTTAAAGAAGTAGGACAGAGAAAGGTAAAAAGTAAGTCTGCATTTATTCCATTTGATAAACATTTATTTAAATGCAACATAAATAACTCTTAATATAACTCGAGAGTTTTCAACCTGTTTGCGTTACTTTTATTGGCAGGGTACTCCGGGGACAAACTGGGAGTTACAATGGACTTGCTAGCCTTGGCAGGGTGTAATGAGTTTCCACTCACAGGTACTGTAATTCCATGGAGCACAAAGTATCAACAGTGGTATCAAGCTGGGACAAAGGCATGAGAGGTAAATTGGAAGAATAACTGAAAAACTGACAGGGATAAATAAAATTTCAAATAAAGATTCTAAACAGAGACAATGGAAATATGACTTGTGGGTTTGGAGCCACAAGACTATACATACAGCCCACATTTCCTACAAATACTACTAATCTCTCTGGCTTTAAATCTTTCATCTTTCACTTAAGTGCTTCTACTACTTATTATGCCAATTGTTTTGCCCCAAAATCTTAGACACATTTACAACACCTGAAATATAAAATATTAATTCAATTACTCATTCTAATACCCTCCTCCATTCTATTACCCTGTATAACCTGAAGTTTTCACATGGTATAGATTGGATCTAATACTCCCCTTTCACAGCTGCATTCCAAGCTACTTCTTTCTCACTCTTCATGATCTACACTAAGAGTTTACCTAAATGTTTGGTCAAAAGTAAACACTAGGATTCTTACACATGAGATTAGGTTTGTTAGTGATAAGTAATATTTTTACCTGTCCCCCACCGCCCCCCGCCTCCAAAAAAAAAAATAAGGTAGAGACAGGGTGCTGGGAGCTGGCAGCTATTTTAAATAAAGTGATCAGGATAGTACCCCTTAGCTACCTGTAAATTGGTGACATTTGAGCAGATTTTTGTTAGATGAATGTACCTGAATCCCATACTCTCTACCTCTTTTCACCATTACACACAGCTCCTAGGATAACACCGCCTTCATGACAATTCTCACAAAATGTAGGTAAGAGACGGTATCAGAAAACCTTAAAATAAAAAAAGCTTAGATATAAAAAGTTTAGCCCAGGGCTATTATGTACAATTGAATACTTCCCCTTCTTCCCACATTTCATGTCCCCAAAAGGGTTTCTAAATGTCTTCTCAAGTCAAAGTAATCTTTGGGAAGAGAGGACTGCCTTGTTATGCCAAGTTGAAGTAGCATAAGACAAGCTGAATTCCTTCAGAAGACTGCTGGTATTTGTTCTTTTCTCAGGGATTCTAGATAAGTCTCTGAAATTTGGGAAAGGGACAAAAACAAAAACAAACAAAACCCAGATAAGAAACAAGAGTGGAGGAATTTTAAAAGCCTGATCCTGACATGGAGCTCTGATCCCTGTGGTTCAAAAGGTTTACTTTACTCAATGGTTTGGCAATTCCTGGTTGTCTACTGGGCTTGACCAAATAGAGCGGCATGTGACATGTCCAGAACAAGTCCTTACCTGGATCAGCCAAAAGGCTAAAGGTAGAATCCTATCCTCTCAGAAGCTCTACTAAGCTAGGCTGCTCATGAAAGAGTTGTAGGGCTCAAGCATCCAAAGGTGCACACATTAAAAGTAAAGTTATGCTCATTGCTTATGGTCAAAGCAGCACTAGTACCCAAGAACACTGGTAGCGAACAGTAATCTATATTCTAGATCTGGACTGCCCAATACAGTAGCCACTAGCCACATGTGGCCACTAAGCATTTAAAATGTGGCTAGTTTAAGGTGAGATGTAATGTTAAGTTCACACTAGACTTCAGATATAACGTGAAAAGGTAATCTCAATAATTTTTACAGTAATTACATGTTGAAATGGCAATATTTTAGATATATTGGGTTAATATATTATTAAAATTAATTTCAGTTGTTTTTTATAATGCGGCTACTACAAAATTTTAAATTATACACGTGGCTCACATTTTATCTCTACTGAAGGGTACTATTCTAGATGGAGACAGAACCTCTCCTATCAAGAGGGGAATTTATTTTCACTCTTGAGATACAGTATCTTACTCCACTTTTGCTGGTGAAAAAGAGGTTTCAATAGGCCCAGTCACCTGCCTACCCTGGTGAATGGCACCACAAAGACCTAAATCCAGGTTTTCTGATGTGAATTGTTTGTCTGAGACAAAATATCACTCTGTTGATCAGGCTGGAGTACAGTGGTGCGAGCTCGGCTCACTGCAACCTCTGTCTTCTGGGTTCAAGTGATTCTCCTGCCTCAGCCTCTCTGAGGCTGTAGCTGGGATTACGGGTGCCTACCACCACGCCAGGCTAATTACTTGTATTTTCAGTAGAGATGGGGTTGGCCAGGCTAGTCTCAAACTGCTGGCCTCAAGTGATCCGCCCGCCTTGGCCTCCCAAATTGCTAGGATTACAGGCATGAGTCACCATGCCCAGCCCTGATGTGAATTTTTTAAAACATTTTTTCAGCAGCTAATACCAAAAACTGTTTTTCCTGACAATTTTTTTCAGATAGTTTTAGTAAAAGACAACTTTAAGATGCTGAACAATGTAATATTTTGACTTGCTTTCTTTTTCCTTTGGATGATTTGGTGGTAGCTATCATTATCATTATCACAGTTAACAATGGGTTACCAGCCCTTATCCTAAATATGTACATGTATTCAACATATTATGTCCATGTATGCCCTAATCAACATATATTTTATTCAATACAATTTAGTAATCTAATCCTCACTACACCTCTATTAATTAGATAGCATTAAGCCTCTTATACATAAAAAATTGAATAGAGAATTTGAGCAAGTTGTCTAAAATTATGAAGCCAGTAAGTGATTAAAACCAGTATTTGAATCCATTTTCTTAACCAAGGTATGTGTAGGTGATACATTTACTTCACACTTTATTTACACAGATCTACAATATATAGAAAAAGAATGTCTTATCTCTTATTTTAGGAGCCTTAAATATGTCTAGTTGTACAATTAGATCTCCTTTTAAACAGTATATAGCCCTTTTCAGTAGTTTATTTGTTCCTTTAAAAAAATCTCTAGAAGATATATCTCCCACTTGGCTTTTAAAAACTGTTAAATAAAGCACAACCTTATATAAATTAAAACCTGAGGAAATCCAGGCTAGAAGCTAGAAGCTGGAAAAAGTAAGGTGAGGATTTGGTTTCCCTTAGATGCTTAAAAAACTTCTCAATACTATAAAACTCACATCTAATTCTTAGTTTATAATTTGAAGTCCATACTAGCAGTACAGCACATTTTAAAAATATCTTAAAGATTTAATGCCAGACTCTCTAACTGCTCAACTGCTGTAGTGGTTAACAAAATTGGTCCAAGAGTGATGTTTAAAGGGTCCTAGTCTAAGGTTAAGACTATGTATGCAGATGAAGTCAAGTCTTCATTCTCAACAGCCACTCCACAGACAGATTCTATAGCCATAAGAAACACCTGGGTCAGGGAGTTAAGCTTACCAAAGATGTCCTCAGGTGGGAAAACAAGCACTAACCAAATATCAGGCTTGGGCTCAGGACTTTGTATGAATTATAGTATGGACAGTTACTATCCTCCTTGGCAAGTGAGGAATGTAGTGCTGGAGAGCCTGAATAGGCTGCTTGCATCTGCCCAACTGTGCAGCAAAGATGGTATCCATCTCCAGGCTGTGCAGCTCCAGGCCTAAAATCCAAACCACTATGCAATGTATCTTAGAATTAATAACATTTGGTCCCTGGCATCAAAATAAAAAATTCATATCATATCTATATATTTATTATTATTTCTTTGTTTGAGACAGGGTCTAACTCTGGTCACCCAGGCTGGAGTGCAGTGTCATGATCATGGTTCACTGCAGCCTCAGACTCCTGGGCTCAAGTGATCCTCCTGCCTCAGCCTCCTGAGTAGTCGGGACTACAGGCACGGGCCACTGTATTAGTCCGTTTTCATGCTGCTGCTGAAGACATACTTGAGACTGGGCAACTTACAAAAGAGAGGTTTACTGAATTTAACAGGAGCAAGTCACATCTTACATGAATGGCAGCAGGCAAAAGGAGAGTTTATGCAAGGGAACGCCTTTTTTTTTTGAGATGGAGTCTTGCTCTGTCATCCAGGCTAGATTGCAGTGGCACAATCTTCCCTCACTACAACCTCCACCTCCCATGTTCAAGCGATTCTCCCACCTCAGTCTCCCGAGTACCTGGGACTACAGGCATGTGCTACCAATGACCAGCTAATTTTTGTATTTTTAGTAGAGATGGGTTTCACCATATTGGCTAGGTTGGTCTCAAACTCCCAATCTTGTGATCTGCCTGCCTTGGCCTCCCAAAGTGCTGACATTACCGGTGTGAGCCACTGCACCCACCCAGAAACTCCTTTTTTCAAAACCACCAGATTTTGTGAGACTTACTCACTATTTCAAGAACAGCAGGAGAAATACATGCCCCATGATTCAATTACCTCCCACTGGATTCCTCCCACCGTGTGGGAATTGCGGGAGTTACAATTCAATTTGAGATTTGGGTGGGGACACAGCCAAATCATATCGGCTACCATGCCCAGCTAATTTTTAAAATTTTTTGTAGAGATGGGATCTCACCATGTTGCCCAGGCTGGTCTCAAACTCCCACGTTAAAGCGATTCTCCTGCCTCACCCTCTCAAAGTGCTGGGATTAGCCAGCACTCCTGGCCCTTTACATTTACCCCATCACGAACATCATTAAACTTTTCCTAATGTTTTCTAAGTGAATTCCTTACTTTTACCATTTCTTAGATTTGAACTAGGTTGCTGGACAAATTAATAGAGAAATGGCCACTGCATCATCTAAAGCAGTGGCTCTAAAATTTAAATGGGCATCCAATCACTAATTTGAATCTTTAAAGAACTGACTCACAAGCTCCATCCCAGACCATTTAATTTAGAATATCTAGGAGATTAGCACCAGGACTATAACTCTGCAGAACGTTCACTGATGCAGCCAAAAGATAACTGGGAACCATTGGCCAAGGGAAATCAGAAGGTAATCACAAAAATCTTACTGACTAGTACCATTGTTAGGCTGCCCATTCCAGATTTGGCTCTCTGCTAAACCATCACTAGAAGTCACTTTATTATCACCATTAAGAAATCACTATGAAGGGACAAAAAATAATTAAAGAATTTGTGATCAATGTACTCTCTCCCTATAATGCAGATCTACATGAAAAACCAAGATAGTACAGCAGTTGTTCCAGATAATCTTGAGGCAGACTGCTTATATCTGAATTCCAATTCTGCCATTAGGCAAACTACTTACTTTGTGCCTTTGTGTACAAGGGAGATAACAAAGGTACCTATCTCACAGGGTTCTTGTGAGGCTTAAAGGAGATAATATATGTAAAGTTTACTGGTTTATAGTGTCTAGTAACTTGTAAGTATTCAATAAATGTGAGCATTATCATAAATTAGATTATTGGATGTGCATAAAATGAGAATCAGCATCAGAAAATTGAATAACATCAGACTATGATTAGTTTGATGCACTAATCATAAATAACAGCTATAGTACTGATGAAACCTGAAGTATCTCTCATTCACTGGTATTAATTCCCTGCCACCATTTCTACCTTAGTGATAGTCTTGCAACTCAAGTATGATGTTTAAGATACATTGCTTCACCTGAATAGGAAGGGCCTATCTTTGTATGAAGGACACTTCTTTAACTGGGGTGGGGTGAGGTGTGTGTCCAAGATTGACCAATGCTTTTCTATTATGCATTCTTTCCTTGGCTTTATGTTTAATTTTAACGTAAATTAAATTCCAGTATAGTCTTCGGTCTAGAAGCTATCTTGTTCTTCCACTAGCCAATTAGTTTGCATATAACTGCTCTGAGCTATCCTATTTCCTATTTTCAATTTCTTGAGGCCGTCTATATAAAAGGTACAAGGTCATTTGTCGTTGCTATCTTAGATGTATGTGTGGTCCACCTAGGTCTCTTATGTATCACAGAGAGAGAGCTTCCCAGCTTTGATGTCAAAATACACAAATTTCTGCCCTTGAGTGCTAATTCTGGTATAATTGATGATAAAACAATAATAATCTTTTCTCTCGTGTCTTTAAGTATCTTCATTCATTAGTAATGCTCTGTTTATTAAAACTGACCAAGGGTGACTTCCTTTGTTAAAATCTTTTGGATGTGTTGGTTTTATCTGTCAATTTAAATGCACATTTTTTTCTTCCTTCCTTAAGCAATTTACAATTTCATACACATTTCTTGATAATGCTCATTTTATATATATTTTTGTCTTGAAAACTCTTACCTGCTAACCGTTTTATAAGTAAACTCTGGTCATGTTCAAAGAGAAGAAGCATCAGTTTCCTGCTTTTGATACCTATATTTACACGTGAAACACTAATTTAAAAAAATTCCAGAATAGCTTTAATTTGCTTCCATGCAACAGTATCTTCTTATTTGTATAATGAACTAATTTTTCTCTTACATTATATATGAGATACATATATCTATCTATCTCATATAATGCACCACATATTGGCATATTTCTTTCAAAGGCCTATCAGAGTTCCAGTTTCACAGAGATCGCTAAGGACAGAACTATCTTCTACTGAGTAGAACACTTTATTATTATTATTATTTTTTTTTTTTTTTGCTAAGACAAAGGAACAAGCAGCAAAGCACACCTTGCTTGAAGAGGGTTAGGACAGAGTCTGGGGGCTTAAGCATGGTCTAGTTAGACTGAGCAAACCAGAAGATCTTGAATGGTCTAAGAAGGCAGGAAAGTTTACTCTACCTCTGTAGGCTGGCTTCTAGAGTCAAATGGGACCCTAAGATCACTGAGGCTGGTAGATCAGTGAGTGCTGCGATGGCCCCATTCTTTCTTATCAGTACAAATTCCATGACCAATCAAAAGAATCAATTCCTCACATATAACCTTGATAGCATCACTCTTTTATACTTTGACTACCCTTCTCCTTTATTCTTTGGTCATACTTGCTCAACTAAACTCTAATCCTGGCTAAATCTAACTCTCTACATACTCTGCCTTTACACAATTACAGTGGAACTTTGTGAAAGAAAAACATGCAACCATGCTGACTGGCCTCTCACCCTAAATTCATGACTATGAATCTCACGTGAATCCTTCATCTGCCAGGCTGTCATACTCAATGTCCCAAGTCCATTATGCTCTTGCCTGTATTTCACACCTTCTCCTGTCTCTTCAAACCCCAACATATCCTCCGCCATGCCATCCTCACTCTCCACTGAGGAGCTCACTTTCTATTTTAGTGAAAACAATAGGAAATAAAAGTAACTGGAACAAAGAGAATGTTTACCACCATACCTATTCACCTACTAGCATCTATTCTTTGTGTTCTGCCTGTTTCCAGAACTTTCATGTACGTATCTAAAGCCATCTTCTGCCCTATAAGCCAGATCCTGTTATCATGACCTGAGAACACTGATCCAGTAATTTTTCCTTTTCACTTACATCTTTTGCCATCTACTAAAGATTAATGACATTTAAACATATTTCCCCAGCTCAAGAAGAACCCCCAAAACCACATCTGTTCCCTACTTCCCTTATCAGCTATTTCTTTGCTCTCCTTTACAGTAAAACTCCTTGAGATACTGGCACTTACTCTCTTTAATTTCTCTCTTCCCATTCTTTTTTCACCTATACTTTATTAAGATTAAACACTTATATATCAATAGTACAATATTCGAAACCAGAAAATAAAAAATTTTCCATCTGCTGACATTATCCAAACTTTTGCTCCTACCACTCCATTGAAACTGCTCTTGAAAAGACTGCCATGACCTCTGCACTGCTAAATCTGTTCTCAACCCCATCTTACTCAACCCACTTATCACAGTTGATCTCATCTCAATACTGGGTGTTTACTTTGCCTTCCAGGACCCACCCTTCCCACTGTCCTCCTATCTCATTGATTCCTCCTTTTCTTCCTGATAGGTAAATGCCACAGTGGTGCCCCAAGGCTCAGTCTTTGGTTCTCCCTTCAAACTTTTTTTTTTTTTTTTGAGACGGAGTTTCACTCTTGTTACCCAGGCTGGAGTGCAATGGCGCGATCTCGGCTCACTGCAACCTCCGCCCCCTGGGTTCAGGCAATTCTCCTGCCTTAGCCTCCTGAGTAACTGGGATTACAGGCACACACCACCGTGCCCAACTAATTTTTTGTAATTTTTAGTAGAGACGGGGTTTCACCATGTTGACCAGGATGGTCTCGATCTGTTGACCTCGTGATCCACCCGCTTCGGCCTCCCAAACTGCTGGGATTACAGGCTTGAGCCACCGTGCCCAGCCCAAACTTTCATTGTTTAAATAATGATACATATACTGATCATTCCAGGAGTCGTATGTCAAGCTCCCAAATGAACATCTCCATTTGAACACCTCATAGCTTACATTCCTTTTTCTTTTCATGACCCACATACAATTCATTAGCAAATATGAATCTACCTTCAAAATCTATTAAGATTCAGATGACCTTGGTGCAAGCCATTACCATCTCCTGCCTGGATTACTGCAGTGGCCTCCTAACAGGTCTGCTTTCAACATCGTAGTGTGAGTGATTCTTTTAAACATAAGTCAGATCATTCTTCTACTCAAAACTCTGTCTAAAATGGACCTTCGTTTCTCTCAGAGTAAAAGTAAAATCCTTTACAAGAACTGTACCATGTGCCTGTGGCTTTGCCCACCCCCATCATGTCTCCTTCACTCACTGCTGTCCAGCCATATGGGTCTCAGGTCATTTCTCAACACATCAGTCACACTCCTGCTTTAGAGTCTTTAATCTTGCTATTCCCTCTACCTGAAACACGTCTCCCTGCAGATATCTGATTGGCTAACTCCTTTATCTGGTCTTTGTTCAAATGTCACTCTCTCTTTTTTTTTTTTTTTTGAGACGGAGTTTCGCTCTTGTTACCTAGGCTGGAGTGCAATGGCGCGATCTCGGCTCACTACAACCTCCGCCTCCTGGGTTCAGGCAATTCTCCTGCCTCAGCATCCTGGGTATCTGGGATTACAGGCAGGCGCCACCATGCCCAGATAATTTTTTGTATTTTTAGTAGAGACTGGGTTTCACCATGTTGACCAGGATGTTCTCGATCTCTTGACCTTGTGATCCACCCTCCTTGGCCTCCCAAAGTGCTGGGATTACAGGCGTGAGCCACCACGCCCGGCCCCAAATGTCACTCTCTTAATGACGCCTACCCTGAACACAACTACTTAAAATTGTAACACCTCATTGGCCAATTTCCTTTACTCAGCTTGACTTTCCCCTTTTATACAGTAGTCATCACCTAATATAATATACACTATGATTTGTTCATTGCCTACTAGGTTGCTTGAAGAGTCTCAAGTGTCTAAAATTGTATCTGGAAGACAAAGTGCTCAGTAGTGATTTATAATATAAATGAGAACACTATGGTTAGGAATGCTTAAAGGGAGCCAAAATTGTAGACCCTACCCATGTTACTATTGCAGTCAAGTCAGAAAGAAGCTTACATTTTCAACTAAAGGAAGGGATGAGATTCTGGGTTTACTAGTAAATTTTTTTTGACAATTAAAGTAAGTTAGGCCAGGCACTGGTAACTTGTGCCTGTAATCCCAGCACTATGGGAGGCTGAAGTGGGAGGACTGCTTGAGTCAAGGATTTCAAGACCAGCCTGGGAAACATGGTGAGATCCTATCTCTAAAATAAATAAATAGGCTGGGCACAGTGGCTCATGCCTATAATCCCAGCACTTTGGGAGGTCAAGGCAGGTGATCACTTGAGCCCAGGAGTTCAAGATCAGCCTGGGCAACATGGCAAAACCCCGTCTCTAAAAAGAAAACTAGTTGGGCATAGTGGTGCATACTTGTGACCCAGCTACTCAGAATGCTGAGATACGAAGATCGCTTGAGCCTGTGGAAGGTGGGGAGGTTGCAGTGAGTCAAGATCTTGCCACTGCACTCCAGCCTGGGTAACAGAGTGAGACCCTGTCTCTAAATAAATAATAAGTTAATTCAACGTAAACTAAAATATAACACTGACATTTTCTATGAATTGAATGTCAATGATTCTGACATTATATATTAATATATGTATATATGAATACATATATATTCTGAGAAAATATATCTTTGCTCACTGGTTTTAAAATTTTTGATATAATACTAGTAAAAACCAGTAAGTATAAAACATCGGTAGTTGTGAAGTCTTCAGGATATCCAAATGAAAATTATCATTCTCTTTTTTACGAAGTTAGACTAATTGTTCATAATGCTTATGTTGAACCCTTGTGCTAGACTCTTAAACATACCTGTATACTAACCGTGATTTCTAACCACGGATACTTTTGTATTTTAGGTTACATAATTTTTCTCAACCCAACACTGATATCAGTTCCAACCCATTCTGGTCAAGATATATTCTCAGAAGTCAATATAGAAGATTTCACTTTTTTACTTGTTATCCCTTGGTTTTGTGCGTTAGTGTCCACTGTGACACTTGCTCAACTGTTTAAATATTCCTTCCTATCTAATGCAGTTTTAAAAGCTAAAAGAACTATACACATAATTCTTCTTTAATATTATTACTAATAGATGACACTGAGATTAAGACCTATAATTATTCTTTTTTAAAAAAAGTCATCAAAATGAACACTATAATCACTTTCATGAATGAATGACTAGTTTCTGCCAAAATACTGTTTGAAATCTGTAACATCAGTATACCAATGACCTCATTTTTAGTGTATCTTAAAGCATCATATCTGCACCTACTGAGACTATAAATATAATATCTATTTTGGTCTTTGATTTTTATTCTAAAACATGTTTTTTATTCTTATTAAGAATACATTATTGCAAAGTTCAAAGCATACTTTTTTCATTAAAATGGCTGTTCATTCAGAAAAGTAAATTCAGATCAGTATTGGGTACCTAACAGTTACACCAGTCATGAAAACATAGAAGAGGTTTATTTTATAATAATATAAACTATAATTTTAAATTAGTATGTTGCTTAAAGAAATTTTAGAAAATAAAGCTAAGCAGAAAGAAAAAATAAAATTAGGAAAATGTAATGTTATATACATGTACCTGAGTCAGATATTCAGGATTCAGAATCCAGCTCTAGCCCTTACTGGCTGTGTTATTTAATCTTCCTCAGTCTTATCTCTGGAATAAGAATCTGAAATATGATTCCCTGAACCTTTGCAAAGATTGCTCCTTTCTATTATTTTAGTCTCTGCTCAGATGGGAACTCCCAAGAAAGACCTTTCTGTTCTTAACTCAGAGCATTTGTCATGCACAGCACCTGAAATTCCACTTTACTTGCTTATTGTCTGTCTCTCCTATTAGAACGTTAAGTTCTAGAAGGGCACAGACTATGCTTATTCTATTTATTGCTGTGTTGCAGTGGCTAGAATAATAATGACTGGCACATGTAAAACTTAATGAGCATTTGTTGATGTTTAAATAATGCCACTTAACCAGAATGGTTCTTGGTTGAGTTAAATAAAACAATGAATGAAAATCTCATGATACCCCATATAACAAATATTCAATAAACAACAGCTAATGTTTCATTCCTTTATTAGCATTTATTTTAACAACTCTATGATTAAAAGTACAAACTGCCTACTTTAAGGGATGCTAGTATTACAAATGTCTGGTCCAGAGCAGTGCTTCTTAAATGTTAGCATACCAGAGAATCACCTGCAGGGTTTGTTATTACAGATTTCTGGCCTTTTTTCCAGAGATTCTGAGTCAGTAAGTCTATGATGAAGCCCCAAAATTTGCATTTCTATCTAATAAGTTCCCAGGTGATGCTGCTGATGGTAGATGCAGCTAATTCAGAGACTGCACTTTGAGTCGTATGTGTATGTAGTGTAAGATTTTTAAAAACTGAGTATCAAAGCATCATGAGTTCTCTGTACCTTAAGTACATGTGTACTTATATTTGTTCAAAAACAATAAATGGTTGGTAAACTTTGCCATCTTATGATTAAGTTATTCCTTCTTGCATATTACCACATAAAATCAGAGTCTCTTATCACATCAACTATATTATCAATTAATCCTTCTTCTCAAGTTAACAACTAAGGATAACAATGTGTTTTTTGCAAATAATTTATTCTTAGGTTAGGGATTACTGCCATAATCTCTGAAGAACAGAAAGAGAAAAGAAAGCTTTCCTTTTTTGTACCACAGAACTCTATGTCTACAAACATCTTTTTTTTTTCTTTTTCTGAGGAAACAATCACTAAATTCTTACAGGGGCCTCTGATTACAAAAGGGTTAAGAACAAATATACTGTATTGGTCACATTTGAGCTGCTGGAACAAAGCTCCTTTGTCCTTAGTTTAAGTAAAAAGTCTTTCATTTTAAATCAACAACCTATACCACACCCAGCAGATAAATTCTAAGCAATTTTAAAGTTTCTCTTTTCACCAGGGTCACTTGGTAAAAGAGACAGAACATCCCTTAATCTAGGGCCATCAATTTCTAGCCCCCAGTTCAGAGTCTCTCCCTCTCCCTAGCTAAGATCCCAAAGATGCCTATGTAGATTCTAGGAGATAGTTTTACTAAATTTGTAATTCCTAACCAACACTGGCTATATGCCTTTCAAGTTACCTATCACTGCATTTGAATCTTGGAAAGGAAAAATACACAATAAAATAACTCACTAGCCATGCTAGTGAGTTAAATTTATTAATTTAAGCTTTTATTTAAGCTAGTGATCTTAAATTTATTAATTTAAGCTTTTATTGAGACACTTAACCCAAATGTGCCTGTGGTAGGGCACACCTTAGAGGGGATGAGTTTTAAAGGATGGGTAACTGCTAGCTGGGTAGAGGTGGCATTCATTCCAAGGAGAGCAAACAGCTGAACCAAGTATTTGCATGTATGAGTGTCAGGTGGTAGGGGAGGAAGTAGTAGGCAGAAAACAGTCACCACTAAGTAGCTTTAATTTATCCTGAGGGCAACAGGATAACTTTAGGAAATTGTAAGGTAGGTTAAGAGTGATAATGATGAAGATAGTAAGCTGTTTTTAATTATTACCACTTGGACACAGTTAGGAATGCGCTGCAGTGGCTTTGGTGAAATGTAGTAACAACCTGAATGAAAACAGTAACAGAGGGATGAAACTGAAGGGAGAGATTTGAGAAATATTAAAGAGAGGGACCAGCAGGACTTTGCCCAGTTTTGCTAATAAGGATAAAGACAGTCAAGCATGCAGCATATTTCTTGCTTGGATAACTGAATGCTGGCATCCCATTTGATCATTCGTAGATATGCTACATTTCAGGTGGCTTCAGGACATCCAAATGGACATCCAGTAGGATTCTGCAGCTAAGAAGAAAAGTGTAAGCCAAAAATAAAGATTTGAGAGGCCTCAACCATAGGTAGCTGAAGTCTCAGAGTAGATGAGTTCACATAGGAAAAAAATAAAACATTTAAATAAATGAGTTAGGAATTTCTTCTTGGTGTATAAGTTTGCTCAATAGAGTATATATTTCATATTTATCTTATTTACCACTCTACCCCCAGTGGCTAGTAAAGTGCCTGATACGTGATTACTATTTGAATAATTAAATAATTATTTGTGCAAATGTGTTTATTTCCTTTGGTTTGCTGGCTATTAAAATTATCTCACAGACATGTAAACCATGGCTAATGCAGATTTGGTTCATTCAGTTATTAAGTGATCATTTAAAGCTAAAACTCCTTTGTGTTTGAAGATTTTAACTCATTTAAAAATTTTATCTATCAAATGTCCTTAGCCTACTGAAGGGAAGTGGTATTAGTAAATGAAAAGAGTCTAGTTAAAAGATGTGGGTTTTATTATGCTTTTTTTTTTTTTGCATCTCCTGCCAGGGCTCTGGGCTGCCCCACCATCTCTACCTCCCATTTCCTTTTAATGAGCTCACCTTTTGGGCCCTTGTTTCTACATCTGAACGGCAGCCCAGCAATGCTGGCATCAACATTTCTGAGAGAATGGGGGAGAACCAACCTATCTGGTTTGAGGGTGAAGAAAGAGTTGAAATGCACTTGCATAGTCATCTGAAAGAAGACTGAAGTAACTTCATTTATCCATATCAAAACAGAGAGAGTTATTAATGATCCCTGCCCCCTGCCCATATGTAGTCCTTTGCACCACTACTCAAGGGCTACTATCTGTTTGAGATGTCATATGATTTGTAGCTTTAGGAATTTCACAAAACACAAGTTTCTTCAGCATTTCATTCTGCTCCAATGTCCAGATACACATCTGCTATTATATCATCCTATGTCATTCCTCATTGCACTTAACAGCATTTTTTTTAATATACTTCTTAACTTGATTGCTCTTTCTTCACTTGACTAGACAGTCCAGAAGGGCAGGTTCGATGTCTGGTTTTACACACAAATAATAAAGCTTCATTTATGTATTTCACACTTGAATAGTAGGACCAAAATCTTTGTATTTTCTTTCTTTTTTTTTTTTTAATTTTTAATTTTTTTTTTTTGAGACGGAGTTTCGCTCCAGTTACCCAGGCTGGAGTGCAATGGTGCAATCTCGGCTCACATCAACCTCCGCCTCCTGGGTTCAGGCAATTCTCCTGCCTCAGCCTCCTGAGTAGCTGGGAAAATCTTTGTATTTTCTTTTGCATCTCCATAAAAACTGGTGTTTGCTAATTCTTTACTTAACTCAATCTTTATAGCATCATAAAATTGTAGACTTTGTACAAAGTAAATTAAGATATCCTTTATATATGCCTAAGTCAAGATCTAAAATATTATGGGGTACCACAATGCCACTTAACATTTCTCACTTTCTGTCTTTCCCATTTGATCATTTGATTTTATAACCATCCCAAATTACAGAACAACTGTATCTATCCTACATTATATATGAGAAAACTTTCATATTTATATTGAGGCCTATAGGAAAAAACTGTCCCATTTGCAAAGTATTCCCTTATTTGTACAAATATATACTTGTATTTATTTGTATATAAATACTTCTAACAAGGGAATACTTTGCAAGTGGGACCGTTTTTACCTATAAGCTTCAATATAAATACAAACAAACAATATCGAAATCAAAGGACCTGAGAGTACATAAAGATTAGCGCTACCAGAATCCTTAGATCTCCTCAGACACATGGTGGAGTACCCGACTCCATAATTTACTCTACTTTCTGTGTTCTCTGTTGATGATAAAGTCCACATTTGGGACTTACCATTGTATTTAAATCACATTTCTAACATGTTTATTCTCTCTCAGTAAAGGGGCTTGATGGCCACCAAAGGATCTTTCAGGCCCGGATGACATGTGCAGTTAAACAGTCATTTAATTTACCCCTTTAGGCTTTAAATTGCTGTTGAGAACATTTAAAAAAAAAAAAAACCCTTTGCTTATAAGCTAATTGTTTATACTTCTATTAATCTTTTGTTTTCCTTTTTTTTTTTTTAAAAAAAGTTACATTTAAGTTGGGATTTCATTATGACCCAAAGAAAATTTTCTTCCAAAGGACACATATAAAATTTGTAGCATATAGATAGACATTGGAGAGTCTGTGCTTTCTTCTCATCATCCAGAGTTGGCAGTTTTTGCTGAATGAATCAAAAAATTAAGGACGACATACAAATGTTCAAAGAAGCAAAACAAAACACACTGTGGACTGGGTCCAGGTTCCATGCTAGGTGCAATGGGAAACAGGGAAGTAGAAGATAAAGTCCCCATGCTAGAGTAGCCAATTGGTTCTACCTTCAAAGTATGTCCATAATACAACAACCCTTCACCACCTCCATTTCATATCTTATAACCTTGGTTGAAGGCCCTATAATCTTTTAGCTTTCCTACAGTAACAGGCTTCTAACTGATTTGCTGTTCCTTGAACTGGCCAAGTGTATTTCTATCTCAAGGCCTCTGTACTTGATTTTCCCTTTACATAAGACTGCTCTTCCCATATATCCACAGATTCCTTCAGTCCCTTCAGGTTTCTGCTCAAATGTCATCACATCGAAGAGGCTGACACACTATAAAGTAACCCCATGTCTCCTCTCTACAATCGTGCTTTGTCCCTTTTCATACCACTTATCACTAACATGGCATATATTTTTTATTAGTTTTCCTATTAGGATTATACTTCTTGAGCAGAGACGTTTTTACCATATTGTGCCCTACTGTATCCTGTGTGCCCCAGCACAGTGCCTGGCACACAGAAAGTATTCAATAAATGTCTGTTCGATGATAAGTTAATTATTAACTATTCAAGTTAAATAACAATACAGGGCAACAGCAAACTAAAAATACAAGATAGTTTATAGTTAATTGCTAGTTTAATAGTATGTGCCAGTCATATCTCAAAGAAGTATACATCAGCATCACTTGGGAAGCTTTTCCAAAATACACATGCCCAGACCTTATCACAAGACCCACTGTATCTCCCCAGGCAGGGTCCTGAGCATGTGTATGCTTAGATAGCTGCCCAAATGATTG
This sequence comes from Callithrix jacchus, assembly GCF_049354715.1. Classification (NCBI taxonomy): domain Eukaryota; kingdom Metazoa; phylum Chordata; class Mammalia; order Primates; family Cebidae; genus Callithrix; species Callithrix jacchus. The sequence continues at coordinate 84,036,670 of NC_133513.1, read as the reverse complement.
TATTTTTTATTGTGGTAAAATAAATGTAACATAAAATTTGCCATTTCAATCACTGCCAGATTATTCTATATAGCATCCATTTAAAACTACTGGTATAACACTATGTCAGTTCAGCAGAGCAAGAATAGCTGAAAGCTTACCAACAAAGAAAAAAAAAAGGTATCATGGTATATTAAAGAGCATGGGTTTTGGAGTTGAATATAGGTCCACCACTCAATAGCTATGAGACTAGACAAGTTACTTAACTGTGAGTTTCCACATTCATAAAACAAAGATAATCTCTATACCTTTTCTCTCTTGCTACATCCACTCCAAACTGCTCCCAGGCCACTGTAAATCTAAGACGAAATCAAGTATGTATCTATTTTGGTGCACATACTAGGCATTAAACTAGAACTTACTAGAATTATTTTCACTGAAATAAAAAATGAAATCATGCTGGCATAAACACAAAAAGTATGTGTAACCTTGGCATAAGTGGACAATAAAATATGTCTCTTCCTCTTCCAATGGGACAGTTGAGAATAAAATTTGCTAGGAGTTCCACAGGTATGATACTATTACAACAGTGATTCTCAAACTTGAGCATACTTCAAAATCACCTGAAGGGCTTGTTAAAAGACACATTGCTGGGCCCACTCTCAGAGTCTCCAATTCATTAAGTCTAGAGTAGGACCTGATAATCTGCATTTCTAACAAGTTCCTAGAACTTGTGATGACACTGGTGCCACTAGTCTAGGAATCACACTTTGAGAACAAGTGAATTAGAGTCTGCATATCCTAAAAGAATCTCTGAGATTAATTCCTTGAGTATTTTTTTTTAAAACCTGAAATACTTCACTTAAAAAAACCATAACTGACAATATGCTTATGATTTTTAGAATATTTTATAATGTGATAAAAGTCAACTATGGAGATTCAAATAACACAAGCAGAATTTCATGCCACTGGCATCCCAATTGCAAATATTCTGAAAATGAATTCAAAGTTAAAATAATTCTTAGAATCCTCATTTCTTAAAAGTTACAACTTAGATAAAAACAAAACATGGCAATTTTAATAGAACAAATGTACATATAACCTTTGACAGGTATAATAACCTAAAAGAATACTTACATGTATGGAGGCATTCTGTCACTGTGGTTGGCTTGATCAGATACCCTTTACAGATATAGCAGGTAATATAAGGATTAAAATCTTTCACCAAGTGTTTCCTTTGGGTAGCCATTCGTGGCTAGCTAAGACTGGCTTTAGTAGTTCGGGCAAAGAGGGGTCCTAAGTAGATGAAAGTCTGATCCCAGGAGCTGGTGTGGTGTTCCCAGTAGGACGTCCTGAGGCATGAGAACTAGCATCCAGATTTATCATGAGATCGTTGACCATCACTCCTTTTGGTGGTTCCGCTTTCCCATCTCTGTTTCCAAAATCATTTCAAAAAGATGAGAGAAAGAGGTATCAAATTCCTCATAACATATTAATGTCATTCTATTAAGAGCAAGTGTTGCATGTTCCCAGTTGGGTGAATAGGTGAATAGAATATATCCTTCACTGTACCATTAACTTGCAAATCTGCTATAATTTAATTTGGAATGACAAATTTATCCAGTCCTGGAACCTCACCTATCACCTCTATACTAAAGACACCCAAAGCTAGTAACGCCAGTTTGACATCTTTACCTCTTCACTAATGCATTTTAACTATCTGCTTGACTGATCTATTAGGAGTCCCTGCCAATACAAGTTAGAAGATTAAAAACAAGTCATTATCCTATCAAAATATTTCCCATTTCCGTTTAGAACCCTACATCCAGTTACAGAGTCAAATCAAGTTGATGTTCTCTGCCATTCCACGCTCGGCAGCTCTGCTTGTGTATCACCTCTACACCTGCAATCCATCGTATATTCTGCTACCAGGCACATTTTATTCTGTAGCACTTGGGTCGTCTTATCAACGAATGTGTCTTCTCTTTACAAACAGAAAAAATGTTTCTCATTCTGTCACGGAAGACCTTCTTCAGGTTAACCTTAATATACCCTTCAACAACTTTCTTCAACCTGAAGGGACCACTCCTCTCCCACCGTCCCCTCTGCAAGTTCTATGCACTCTATCAACAAGCCCTTTCTCTCCTCTGCAGTCTACCTATCCCCCGAACCCTTCTCCAATGCTATCCTCAGTGCAATTTTTCCCTAGTTTTTAATGCTTGCTTCTTTCCTGTTACATTTTCCTTTTATGATGATTTATAGTTACATTCATTCTTTACCTTCTTTATTAGACCAGAAACTCTCCAAAAGAAACTGGTCACATTTAGATTTATAACCTGGGTAACGTTACTTTCCTGTCTCAGGTTTTTTAACTGTAAAATACATATCCTTTCAGAAAACACAACATGAAAGATGTTTATTTTCCTAAGCGCATTCTATAAACAGGAACTTTCCCCTATCTTAGCTGGTAGCTAACTCATTGGTTAAGTATAAAGCAACCGGAAAGGTAAAAGGCATTCCATCAACACATACCCACTGCCAATGTGCAGGGAATAGGCTCTGCGTGTAATTATCCTATCCTCTTGGGAAATCGTATTCGTGGGTGTAACAGAAAGCAAGCATAATTAACAGACAGGGGATCAGGGTTCAGGCCCTTAGCCCTGTATGACCTTCAGCAAAGAGTTTCTTATCTGAGAAAGTTTCTCAGCTTTCTCTTCTATAAATTGGGATTAACTGCCTTGCCTTTCCCACAGGTTTGCCATGAAGCTCCAAAGTAAGACAAAGTCCTTTGGAAGAGGAAATGCACGGTCCCGACCTGAGGTGGTGCTAAGATCCTAAGGCACAGAGCCCTGTGACCAAGACAGTTAAGGGAAGCAAGAACTTGCAATGACCGGGCGGGGGCGAGGGGGAACTTTTCTGCGTTCTCCGACAGGATCCAGCGGCACAGGCCAGTGCGGTCCCAGGACCGCCGCGCCCGCTGGGCAGGTGCGCGGGCCCAGGCCCCGTGGGCGCGCTGCTCAGGCCAGGGAGAACGAGCCGCCTTTCCTAGGGCCGGAGTCGGCAGCCTGCCCCTCTCCCCGCAGACCAAGGAACGGCTCCGAAGTCCTCGCCCGGGCAGGTCGCCCCCGGCACCCGAAGGGTCTTCCAGGCTCCAGGCGGGGCCGGCCGGGGCAGGTGTCTGGAAGTGTCGCTCCCGCCTGAGGCGCAAACTTGGGCGGGGAGCCTGGGGTCCCGACCGCTCCCTAGCCCGCCTGGTACCTACCCAGCGGTCGCCACCGCCGCCGCTCCTCGCCCGCCAGCGCGCCAGCCTCAGAGTGAAGGAAAGTGAAAGAGAAACAGCACCCGCCGCGGCCTGGCCGGTCCCCGCACCCCGTCCGCTCTCCCCCTGCAGGCGGGAGCGCGCCGGCTCCGTGGGGCCACTCGGCTCAGGCCCGATAGGGCGCGGCGGGCCTCGGGGCCCAGGTCCGGTGCCGCCTCCAAGGGCAACTCCACCCTCTTCCAACCGGCGGCACCGCCCGACCCGCCTCCCGGCCACGCCCCCGCCTCCCGGCCACGCCCACCACCACGCCCGGAGGTCGCGCCCACTGCCTGCGCTCCTCGCAGGTGCAGCTGCCGCCTTGGCTCCTGTGCTACACGTAGCTCTGGCCAAATATTATCTCGCTTCTTCTTATCCTCACCACCCACCCCTTCGGTTGTTTTCATCATAACAATGACTGGCATATTTTTCTTGGCGGGTTTAAAAGCAACGGTCAGTGATGAGAGTGACTCACCCTGAGAATTTGTCTCCTCAGCTGGGTCTTCCCCAAGTCTGTCCCACCTGCGCCGAAGTGGGGACAAAGCCATCCCTTGACTTGCACCTTATTTGAAAATCACTAACGAACTTGTTACTGTAGCAGTGGGTCCAGAGATCATGGTCGTTGACAACTACAAGCAAACGGGAATGTTGTGGAGAGTGAGGGTGGGGGGAGGGTGAGTGTGGTAAAGCAGCATTACTGTTTGCAAGGTTCAAAACAAACAAAAAACCCAATACTCCTTCTAGTGGACTTTGAGATCTACAAGAGATCATTCACTGCAAAAACCATTCAAAAACGTGCATTTTAGAAGCCAGAGCAGTGACGGCTTAAAAAAATGACAATAATAGAGGGTAGCGGAGACTGTCAATGCAAAGTATTTGCTTTTTCTCCAACTGATAGGCATTAGCTTCTTACTAAAGTGATAGACGACTACGTGGAAAACCAACAAACTTAACCACTGTTCCTGCAGCCATACAGGTGTTCAAAGACTCACTTCAAATTTAAAATGCATCAAGCAGTAGACCAAGGCACTTTAAAAACTATCCATTTTATAGTCAAATTTTGACACAAGTTTAAAACTTGCCATTTCTAATATCACAATAAGAGCAATACATTTCCTGAAACAGCTTTAAATGACCACTTTCGTATAGTCCTTTAAAGAGCCATTTTGCAAAATCATACAGGCCAGTGTCCAAGCTGGGATTAACTTCATCAGTCACAACAATCACAGTGAGTAAGAGAAAACAAGTGAGGTAAAATGACTTAATGGCCGTAGGATTACTCTTTACCCTTCACATCTTTCATTTCAAAAACTAAACAGAACAATATGTGAAAAATCACACGATTTCTAGTGTGTTTAAGATATGCAATAGAAGATATTACTGTATACATACCACAACATATACAAATGACTTGTCCTATTTTGTGTCCAAAACTATTTTAAATATGTTTTAAAAGAGTAACAATAAAGTTCCAGGGGCTTAAATGTGATTGGTGACAAATCACAAGTGGGGTTAATCAGTATTTCTGAAGGAAACAAGCTTGAGGACATATGTTAGCAATGAAGGAAGGGGTCACAAACATGCTATAGAGCAGTACCTGAGGATGAATGTGGAGGTGGGGTTGCCAGAATGGACTTGGAATGAGAGAGAACTACAGCCTTAGGAAGGAAATCTGTGCTTTTTGTCTGGAGAGGCAGCATAGTTTGCAATGTTCTGTGGTTTCTCCTCTGCCCTCTTCAGCAACCATCCCATCTCTCCCACCCCAATTTAAAGGAATGCACACATACACAAAATAAAAGCAAGTCAAAAAACTCAAACATTTGTCAGGTTAAAAAAAAAATAATAGTAATGATAAGGCATGCTGCAAAAGGGCAATTTTCCTGTGTGATGTGTATGCAGATTTTAAGTATTTAAACATGGGACTTTCAGCTGCCGTGCTGCCTCTCCTTCTCCCCTGGGCTCCTTAACAGTTGCTTATTCTAGTCTAGTCCCTTGGTACTGCCAGTGGGGGCAGAGGATAAACCATGGAAGCTACAACATGAGGGGGTAGCTCTGATAACACATCTCAAGTACCGGTGGAACCCTCAAGTAAACAAAGGCCTGGAAGCAACTGGATATATAAGACCAGGAAAATAAAGGCAGGATAAAAGAATCAGCTGGGAGTCCCCTTAACAATAATCTACTTCAGTTTTCTCATTTTACAGATGTAGAAATCAAGATCCTGAGATGTAGCAAATTCATGATTACAGAGCTGATTTTGGTAGAGCCAAGACCAAAATAAAGGTGCCAGGTTCAGTTTTCTTTAATACCTCTTGAGAGTACTTCTCAAGTCCAAGAATTTAAGGGAGGTCTGGTAAGAAACAGATTAACTTTTTTTTTAAAAAAAAAGGAAGAAAGAAAGGGAAGAATAGATGAAGAAGGGGAAAAAATAACTGCCTAGATGGCACTTAGGAGTGAAATGGCCACTGGTGATTACCTATCAAAGAAGCATAATCCCAAAGTGATAAACTGTTGCATTTGAGTATTAGCCCACTCTTCCAGAGAACCACAAATGGCTCTTAATAACTCCTGGAACTACTTGGAGCTATCTGTATATCTAACAAATATTTTCATTACTTTATATTTATGTCTAGATGTTTATTTCATCTGTGGCTGGGCAATGGGTGAGTTCTACACTGAAAGTTCACATTCTTTTCCTGCCTAATAAATACATCATTAATTAACTGACTTTTAATGGCATGATGTGATTAGAAACTGTGGTTATATTTACATTTCCCTGAAATATTAAATATGATGAATTTTTAATTATTATAAATTATGTACCCAGGAATACGAATTAATATTTTAACAGAGTGCCTTTAACATAGAAACTATCTCTGTAATCTAAAAGCCTTCCTATAGAGATTATAGAAAATATTACAATTGAACATAAATGTCCCATAGGCCCACATAAATTTATTTCATGACCATGAATATTATAGCTCTAAATTTATGGTTGCCTAAAATCAGTGACAGAGGAATGAGAGGGGGAACAGAGAATTGAAGAGAACTTCCAATCAACCTTGACCATGTCTTTCTCTTACTGCACCCCCTCCAACAATCCAATAATTTTCAAGGACTTTACCTGCTAAATGTCTCTTGAATCCCTCCACTTAGCCACCTTGTTCAGATCACTATCCTCTCTACTCTCTATCACTCAATTAACTCTTAAATCGTCTTCCTACAGCTTTTTTCTGCCAAACCATCTTCCACAGCACAGCCAGAAGACTCTTCTAACTATATAAATTTGATGATGCTGTTCTCTGGCTTTAAAAATCCCCATTCCTAGAATAATACCCAAACACTTAATAAGGCCATTTCAGATCCCTGTCACTTTTATGGCCTCCCCACCCCTACTTGAACTCTGTGCTCAAGCCATAATGTAACCCTTTACTCTCCAAGTAGCTAGATAGGTCTTCTTCCAAATGAGCACCGTGTCTTTATCCCCTCACCCTTCCCCAACTCTGCTAAGTCTGGCCAACCCTTATATATCCTTTCAGATATCAGCTGAGTTCAAAGGTCACCTTCCTAGGCACTCGTTCAAAGCTGCAGAAGTCTCCTCTATACACATAGACCATAGTCATACATAACAACTCATACTTATCCTCTCAAATCAAATATCACACTGTCTTAGATTATCTGATTTACTCATCTGGACTTCCCACTAGAGTGTAAGCTCAGTGGATCCACTGCTTGGCTATACAACCCTAGCAGAGTAGATGGCAAAAAGCAAGTGTTCAAATAAATATTTATTGAAAAACTGAATAATTGCACACATTCTAAGAACTGATCCTATGTATTCTTTCTTGGGTTTCTTCTTGAAGGGATCTTTAAAAATAACGTGTTAAGGCATAATCCCTGCCTCACTGAATTATTAATTAAAATCACACCAGGGAGTACAGACTTATCTGCAAGAAACAATTATGGAGCAATATATCAAAATTTATTAATAAAGTGTTAAATGGAACATGATCAAGTGACAGAAACTCCAATTGAAAGAAGGAGCACTATGGGTGGACAAGAAATTAGTCCCATATGCCTACTCTGCCAGTTACAAAGACAACAAGACACAATCTCCAAAACTATGGATATGAATGTTAATGGCATATGAATGGTAAATGAGAAGGCCAGAAAAAAGTGTGTTAGCTGTCAACTCCAGCCTTACCACAGTCAGCGTCAGCAGCCTGGGCTGTGGTCTGAGAAGAGGCCCTGAAGGGCTGGGTGGTGAGATTGCCCCATCCCATCTCTTTTCAAAGGCAGCAGAATCAGCAAAAGAGGGCATATTTGGAAATAAGAATACTGCAGCTATGGGAACTAGATCAGACCTGACAGCCTCCCGAGGAGAAGGAGGTATGTTTTTATTTCCATGACGTTAAACAAGGGAATTTAAACGCTGACAGGTATTCTCCCTGACTAGCTTTTTGGATGACTATTATATGCATATTAAGAAGAATCTGTGAACAGGGAGTTTCAAAGTGCTTTTCACACAAGTCACCAAGACCGAGGTCTGTTCACTAACTATATTACTGAATTATAAAAGAGGAGGCTTTGATATGAGATCATTTCAATATTGCCTTTTTAATTTATTAAATTAAGAAAACTGCAGAAAAATCCAAGGAAGAGAAGTAATTACATATAATCATTTATGCTTTTAAAAAGCAAATTTTGTCAAGAATTGTTGTTCCTGATTTGAACAACTTACAATATTTCACTTCCCAAAAATGTTAGGAGGGTGATGCTTATTACAAGTACTGATGAGGAAGTTAATTAGAACTTCATGATTATGAATTCATAGATCATCATTTCCTTTACAATATTTCCATAACTATTGATTCTTTAATCCTTTTTACCAGTGAAGTCTGAAATTTTAAGTAGAGCACTCATTTCTACTAGAAAAGGAAAGACTTACTGTTATTAGAACCTGAACTTACAAACATAAATTGATTTTAAAATAACTGTATTCTGGCTTATATCCCCATTCAGAGATTCTCTGCTCCTTCCTTTCAATTTAGTTTAATCAATCTTTCTCTGGATCCATTTCCTTACTTGTCTTCCTCAGACCCAATGCAATCATTGTTAACTTTCTCCCTGTTCTGGTTATCACATTTTATCTGCAGTTCTTTAGCCTTTTGGCCATTCATCTGCTAGTCCTGCTCCTCTACCAACCAGTGTGCTCGTCTGCAAATCAGTACTACTAAAAATATGCTATCTCAGTCAACTGGGTTCTTAATGCTGCATTTTGTTTTGCTTTGTTCTTGTAATTACTCCTCTATATGCCTGGACACATTCTCACCTATTTCTCATAGCCACGATTTTGAATTTGATCAGTTCCCTTAAATTCTCTAACCAGAGGGAGCTGGGCATAGTCCCTTTTTCTGGTAGTAACCTCCCTGGAGAGAATTTCCTCTCCCCTACAGCATGCAATTGTGCTGCTTCTCCAGTAGTCCCACGGCCGTCTTCTCTCTGTGCATCTATCTTCACATGAGGTTTTCCTTGTTTGTCTCTCCTTTTCTTTAAATATGTATTTTTAAAGAAGAAGTCTCCTATGTCTCCCAGGCTGGAATGCAGGGGCGCAATCACAATTCACTGCAGCCTCGACCTCCTAGGCTCAAGTGATCCTCCCACTTCAGCCTCCAGAGTAGCTGGGACCACAGGTGCATGCCACCATGCTAAGACAATTTTTGTATTTTTTTTTTTTTTTGTAGTGACAGGCTTTCACCATAGTTCCCAGGCTGGCCTTGAGCTTCTGGGCTCAAGTAATCCACTCACCTTGGCCTCCCAAAGTGCTGGGATTACAGGTGTGAGCCACCATGCCCGACCTTCTCTTCTTATAAGGACATGAGTCTTATTGAATTTAGAGCCCAAATTGATTATACCTTCAAAGAATATGACCTTTCCAAATAAGGTCATATTCACAGGTAGCAGAGGCTAAGATTTCAACAGTTCTTTCTGAAAGACTCAATTCAATCCATCATAGCCATTTAGAATAAATCTGTTTAATGCTTAACATGTAGTACTTAACACTTAAGGTGGCCCATAATGAAGTTAATGAAAAAAGTACAGAAAAGTACTTATAATATCTGCCATAGAACTAATTTGTGCTACATATAGCCAAATAGATTACTTATACATACATGCATTTGTATATACAAATATGTACATATATATCCACATGTATATAGAGTATATTTTAAGGACTACACAGACTAAGAAATACATGTGTTTCTTCAAATATTTGTCATACTTTTGATTGATTCATCTCTTACATTTTCTAAAACACAAATAGCATTAATACTAATTAATAACTATTGATGCCAGTAAATGCATGGCATTATATTTGGAGTGCTATACAAGAAGCTATTAGCATTTACAAACTCTGACCCTTGAAACACTTAAAGTGCACATAAGAACACTCTCTATACCAGATATGGAAACATCCATAATATTCAGAATTAAGATACAGATGAACAGCACTTAGGAAGTAAAACTTATTGTGATTAAAATGTGAGTGGTTTGTAATATTATCCTTTGAAGATGCAATTTCTTCATATAGTATAACACATATGCTGTACAATTTTTCATAGCTTCTAATATGAAAATAAGTCTGAAGTGCAACTTATTCAGATCTTTCCAAAGACAGAAGACATCAAGCTTAATAAAAATCCAAACTTCCCATAAGTAAGTGAATTAAAATTACTTTGAGCTAAGAAAAAAATCTTAAGATTAAAGAAAAACTTTAAGGAAGAGTATTAAAACAGAACTCTTGTTTTTATAGAGAGCTGCCTTCCATTTTCTTACCTACCCAAAGTGTGAACACAACTAATAGAATTAGCAGGCATGCATTATAGAAGTTAGGCGCTACAATTCTTCTAGGGATATTCACAGTCATTTTCCACTTTGATTTATTCAGATTCAATTCTCTATCTCATTCCATTCAGTAAAATTGCCTCTGAGCACACAATATAAAATATTAATCAAGAACAAAAAGCAAACAAAACTTCCAAGTTACTTCTGGTGGAATAATTCATTTCCTCTAACTGACCAGAATAAGAGTTCTCTGTGACTTTTAAGGGACACTCCAAATTCCTCTGACCTAATTATTTCTCAGTGGCTTTCAGGCATGATCATTCATCAAATCTGTGAAATGGGGATGTAGTAAAAACACAATGGCCTTGTGCAATACTTCACTCCATGTATTTTCCTGTGCCTTCTTGAACAGAGTCTGGAAGTTATGGTGATACCTCTAACATCCCATCTTCAACTTTATGAAGGCAAAAGGCAATTTGACAAAGCTTTCTCAAGCTTCAATTAACCTATTCTATCAAGCTTTCTTTATTTCTCTCCCCTGCCTAATAACTAAAAATGGAATGAGCTCCTCCAAGTACCCAGCACTTTGCTAATTTTATATAATTTTTGTTTTATCATTTATAGCAACCCTATGAGATAAATAAAATCATTGTCCTCATCTTACAAATGAGGAAATCATGCCACAGAGAGTTTGTGTGACAACCAGTATCACGCTGTTCCTGATGGATGAAGCAGGAGTGGAACCTGGTGGTGCAACTCCTGAACCATCCCAGTGCTGCTCAAGCACCTTCCAGACCACTTTGCTCTGCAGCACTGCAACACCTCTGGGGCCTGGTTCCAGATCTCTATAACCTTGTCTTCACTCTTTCCAAGATAAAACCTCTACTTCAACAACAAGACCAGGTTTCTCATTATCCCTCAGACAGAGTGTGAATGTCATCCTCTAGCTTCTGCTTATACTGTGCCCGACTAACTGGAATGCTCTCCCTCCTCCTCTTCTTCACCATTCAGTTGCAGTTCTACATCCTCCTAAACTGTTCATTCTTCCAGCCTTTCTACCTCACAGGAATCACTCTTCCTATGAAAATAGAAGAACTGCTGGAGACCCATGGACCTATTCTACCTAAGTTGGTTTTGTGTTAGTACTGACATTTCACATTTATGCACATCAGGTCCACTAGTAAATGACCTGAAGAGAGGGACAAGTATGGCCCCTGCAAAGGCCTGGGAACCTGGCAGGAGCTCCACAAATGCTGGATGAATTTACAATAACCTCTAGAGCAATACAGTAAGATTAATACAGCATACTGTCAAGGAGTAACACTCTAAGAAATGATTTCAAAACTTTCAGACATTAAAGGCATCACCTAACTTTCCAGAACATTCTTTAACTTAAAAACCAATTTCCCCAGCTAATCACATCAACTAAGTATGCATTTCTGCGTCTTGATATAGCAAAGTCTGCATATGTATGTATGTGTATATATATATATATATCATATATATATATGATATATATATATATATGCATAAAGAGCCAGGGACTGACATTCAAGCAATGTTCAAACACAGTATTGGAAATCTAATGAGGAATTTAAGTTTGTTGTAATCAAAATAATGCTTGCAAAAAGCTGATAAGATGGGAAATGGAAGTAAAATGCACTCCATTACCATTCATTTTTTCTTTGGACCACTTATTTAACAAATATCTCCTAGTATACACTGCTTTAGGCACTGTAAATGATGTTACTATAGTCCTTTTAGATTTTTGTGTGAAGTAGCTGACTTGTCTGAGATTTTTTCATGTCAGAAAAAGATTACTCTTCTACATTTAAATGAGAGAATAGGTGAAATTTGATCTCCTACTTACTATCTCCAGAATATATACAAATTTTTGAGATGTTACAGAGATTTGGGTTAGAACTGGGAACATTTCTGATTTTCATTGGTTATTTTTAAAAGTAGCTCACAGGAGAGAGAAAGGGAGAGGCCAAACAGCAGAAAGCAGGTGTGGTCTAATTGGTACCGGGTGTCTAGCACCAGAGGCACTGAAACAGCCTTTCTGCTTTCCACCAGGTGTTGGCACCCAGCCATGACAAAGCCCCTGAATACTGTGCTAGTGGCCTCCACAGACCACAAGATCTGCTAGCCGTGCTTCTATAGCAACCACTGAACCTCTGTGGGCCAATGATCTCTTACCAGGCTAAGCCAATTATACATCTGACATTAGAGATCTTCAGGTGGCATCCTCTAACAAAGATGACTTAAAGGGTACCTACTTGTGTATCTTACTAGGTTTGCAGGTTAGTCTTTAGAATAATGTTTTCACAGTGTGGCTACGTTAAACACCCTTCTGTAACATATACATAATTGAGAGATGGAGAATAGAATTCATACTAACTCCACATTATTCAATGAACACAAGTGTGTGCTGTGACCAGAAGATGAAGCACAAGAGTTGTAGCACTTTCTGGTTGATAAAGGATCTCAAGCAGCAGGTAGACTGTTTGCAATAAAGGGAAAGGCATCCAACATCTCTCAGCAGACAGGTGGGGGCCCAGCCCCCTAGGAAGAAGGAAGTTTTAAGGGAGAGCAGTGGGGCATATGAAGTTGTGAATCATTTATATGTCAGAAATTGCCCAAGCTGTACAGACATCTAATGCTATGATCTGCTATCTATCTAAACGCTAAAAGTGACAAAAGACACAAATGGTAGAGATTAAAAGGAATAAACAACAAACAAAAACACCCATTTGGAAATCTCAATTGTTAATTGAGTTGACATGTGCATATTGGTTCCACATTGATTCATTCCCCAATGCTCTTCGGTAGCTAGTAAACTAAGAGACTCTACTCCTATCAGCCGATATCCTCTGATTTCTTTTTCTTTTTAATCTATGTTTTTATAAAGATGAAGCCTCCCTATGCTATCCAGGCTGGTCTCAAACTCCTGGTCTCAAATGACCCCCTGTCTTAGCCCATGCAAAAATGCTGGGATTACAGGTGTAATCTACAGGTGTGTGCTGCTGTGCCAGCCCCATCCACTGACTTCTGACAGACATCCAAAGAGGAAGTCCTCACTTGTAAAGGTCTCTTCTTCTTTAAGGAAGATCCTATCAATTAACATAATTAATAGACTAAGGGAAAATATTAGTCAGATGACAGATGAGTAAATGAAATTAGGTCAGAAAAAAATGATTAATGATAAAATGTAAATAATCAAGTTACTAAGCAGCACAAAATACTATGTATATTTGGAATTTTGAATGAATGAATTGAATGCATTGGTCACAAACTACAAATGACCAGAGTGCCAACCACAATCTGTCTAGAAATGACTTCAAAAGGGAAAAAAAATAAAATGTACTCCATTACCATTTGTTTGACCAAAAGCTACTGAAACTTGCCAACGGCAAAAAGCTTATACTCCTATAGAGCAAGTAAAATGAGCATTTACTTTTTGATTAGGAGAGCTCAAACTGCCTAACTTCCCTTGGTATCAATAAAGTTTAGATTGACTAACAAAGAAAACCAGTAGAGACACAGCTAACCCTGAAGGTGTCACTATTTCCTGTGGTCCCAGAAACTAGAAACTGAAGCCAGTTCCCTGAAAGGTCAGGATTTCAAGAGAAATGCGAAATAAGCAAGAGTGTGAGGAATGCAACATTCCTTATTATCATGATTTCTGGGACTCACGTAGGTGGGGTGCACGTCTTCTCCATGCCTATCAGAGTTCATACATTTTCCAGATCATTCTCTTCCATGATAATGAAGTGAATTTTCCATACTAATACAGGGAGAACAATGTGTTTTGGCTCTTCCCAATGAGCTCACAGATGCCTATAGCTTTGCTACTTCAGCCAGGGTCCACATCAGTATCGGCATCACCAGGGAGCTTGTTAGGAATGCAGAATATGGGCCTTCAGGTGATTCGTGTGCAATTAAAATTAAAGCAGCACTGTGAATGGACTAAAAATGTTTCTTACTCCTAGGATTAGGTATTTCTCTCCCCAGATGTCAAGGATTAGTGCAGTTAGGCCAACTCTAGGACAATCTGAACATCAAAATGAGCAACAGAAATGGATCATACACACTGAATTTAAAGAAAATAATCCATGAGTCCATATTTACAACAAGTAAGCAAATAAATGGGGGAAAAAGAAGACTCTTCTTTACAAGAGAATGTCAACTTACATCAGGAATGAAAGAATTATAAAACCACTATTTTGTAATCATTATTAATTGATTCAGGCAAGAATCTCCAGGGATCCTAAAAGTATTAAGAAAAAAATTCTTGGGGAGTAGGATATTTACACAGTTATACAGTGTCTCTCCATAGAGTCTAATTTCATGCAATAAAAACTGATACTATAAATGTATGAATTACAAAGGGGAAAAGGTACCTTTACAATGGAGAAATCCATTGGATGCTACCTAAACAGTGATTGCATTTAACAGCACTAATAATGGGACAATCTGACATTATGTACTGCTGAGATGATGCTCTTAGGAGGGTACATTAAAACATATGTAATATTTCTGCCCAAAATGTCTATCCTGACTATAATCATTTGGAAACATAAAGTAAGTCCACATTGAGGGCCATATTACAAAACAAATGGCCTATATTTTTCAAAAATATTAATGTCATGAAAGACAAAGAAAAATTGAGAAAGATTAAAGAAACTTGATAATCAAATATATCATGTGATTTTAGACTGTTTCTTGGATTAGTACTTCATTATTGTTAGGGTTATAAAGGATATCATTGGGACAGGTCTGCACATTAGATACTATTATAACAATGCCATATTTCCTGAATATGGTAACTGTATCTCCTTTCTTAGGTGATACAAACTGAAGTATTTGGAGGTAAAGGGTCATATCTGAAAATTGTAATAACATGTATATAGAGAGATAAAGCAAATGTGGCAAAATGTTAAACAATGAATCTAAGATATGTAGATGTTCACTGAAATATTTTGGCAACTTTTCTGTAGATTTTAAGAAGCTGAAAGTAGAAAAACTGTGAAAGATCAAAAGTAATGCAATGACAAATGGCTCATCTCACAACTCTCTAGAATACTATCACCAACTGCACATCCCTCACCAACCTGAATACAAGTAAATGACAGGCTGAAACGTGGTCTTAAACATAAATACAAGTAAATGACAGGCTGAAAACATTCCTCTTTAAAAGGTTTTTAGGAAAAGGGTCTTTCCAGGCTAAAAGCCCCTTCTTAGAAAATGCACCTCCTAATTCCTTTTACGGTGGGCCAGGCTATGTTATCAGAAGAGGAAATACAGTGAACCAGGCAAAGCCGCTGCTCTCATGGACCTTACATCCTAGTAGAAGGAAATAGGCAATAAACAAATAAATAAGGTTATACAGTGACCAGTGCTATAAAGGAAAATAAAACCAAGAGGGACTTGGGGGCAGTGCTATTTGAAACAGGGAGGTGAGAGGACTTAGGTGACATTTAGCATAGACCTGAATGAGGTAAGGGAATAAACTGTACAGGTAACCAGGCAAGGGGTGTACCAAGCAGAGAGTGCAGAATGTAAGGCAAAGGCATGGAGGCAGGATCACGCTCAGGAGTGGAGAGCAAGGGACAGAGCACAGGAAAGGAGGCCAGAGACCATGCAGTCCCTAACAGGCTTTTACTGAGACTTCACCCTTTAAGTTGATTGCTGCCTTCTACCATTTCTACCTACCCAATGTTCTTGGTCCAGACTGGCAACTATGCAGTTTCATGATGAAGCGACCACTGTGGGGAAATGTAGCCAGGTGTACTTCCCTAAGTGTGCTGAGGCTCCATGCAGGCTTCCCCTATCTGCTAGTTCCATCCCAGGTGGTATCTTTCTCATACTCTGCCTAATTTCTTTCTCCTTCCCACTCTTAACCCTCATTCAAAGGCATCAAAAATTGTCTCTGGTTTGAGAGATTTTTTTTAAAAAGTGGCTTATCATGGCTGATATATTGAAGAGTCATATTTATAACATTTAGTGCTTATTTTCACAGAAGTCACCATCCTTTCCAAATGTTACATCTGCACATACCTTTCCATTCTCCTTTAATCAAAGCTGCTTTTTTCTCTGAGTTCTGCTGTTCTGCTCCTTGATGTTAGGGACTACCCTGTTCACTCTTTTACTCCTAGTGACAAGCACAGACTTTGACACATAGTAGTTCTCTAATGAATATCTGTGACACTATTTTATAGGCAAAAGATTAAAAAGACGATTTCTTATTAGGCTGTTGCCAAAATGTTAGTATACCATGTCTTTCGGTTTCTGTTTGCTTGTTTTTTGGTATTGTTTTTTTCGAGACACAGTCTCACTGTGTCACTCAGGCTAGAGTACAGTGGCATGATCTCAGCTTAGTGCAACCTCCACCTCCTGGGTTCAAGCAATTCTTCTACCTCAGCCTCCCAAGGAGCTGGAATTACAGGCATATACCACTACACCTAACTAATTTTTATATTTTTAGTAGAGGTGGGGTTTTGCTATGTTGGCCAGGCTGGTCTCAAACACCTGACCCCAAGTGATATGCCCCCCTTGGCCTCCCAAAGTTCTGGGATTACAGGTGTGAACCACTGTGGCCTGAGTTTCATTAACTATAAATATACTGACGATGATTCTGATGTGGTCTGATGCAGGGCAAAGAGCTTGGCATAAAGTAGAAACTCTCTAGGTGTTTGATGGATAGAGAAATAGACAGACAAAAACAGATTAGCTAGGACGTGTGCGGGCTGGTCTCAGAAACCCATCATTTATAATATTTACAACATTGTTTCTATGGGAAAATGTACTTTGAGCTTGGCTCAAACAGTTTATGAATGAACGCTAGAATACAATCTTGTCACTTATAATACTAATATCTAGGTCTGTGGGTGTGTTTTTATTCACGGATTATCTATGAAGGATTTGGAGTGCCAGGTCTGACTTGGGGAAGGGTGGCAGGTATTTGCTACATGTTAGCTGAGGTGCGTGAGGGAGGGAGGGAGGGAGGGGAAGGGGGGGGAGAGAGAGAGAGAGAGAGAGAGAGAGAGAGAGAGAGAGAGAGAGAGAGAGAGAGAAAGAGAGAGAGAGAGAGAGAGAGAGAGAAAGTATATAAAATGCCTAGTCATTTAGAAACCCAGAAAAAAGAAAAATCATTCCTCAGTAAGCTTTCAAAACATTTGGGAACAATTGTGCTCAAGGCTGGATGACAGGGAAAATCAAAGAAATAAAGATTTTGCCCAACTTAGTGGCTCTAGAGAGAGAAAGAAATATATTTTATACATTTAAAATAATTTTATTTACATATCTAATCTCACTGGACCATAAGAATTTGGATCCTAAACTGTGTTACATATAACTTAGTTTACCCATAAAATTTTTAAAAATTGTTTATGTAGCTAAAAATTACAAGTTTACTAGATAGTTTATAGATATATTTCAATTTAAATATAGCTATGTATTCCAAATTTTAAGAAATATTAATTCTGGTATTTTATGAGAAATAAGTTAAAACTTGAACATCAAGGAAATCTTTCATCTCTGTGCTCAGATAAAGGCATTTATTACACTTCTTGATCTTGGTGACCTATCCAGAATCAAAACAATATCAAAAGTACTCATTTTCATAAAAGACAGTGAGGCAGTGAATGAGGGAAGAAATTTGAGGAAGAGAGAGTAAAAGGGTAGGACGTGGTAATAATGAATTGGCAGTGGGGAACTTTTGCTAAATACAACTATTTTTATCCTCGGAGCTATCCTTCTTAGCATTTTCTGGATTGTCATGTTTATTATCTTCCAAGACTTGAGAACCAAACATTTGTCTGGAAAGAAATGGCTCTACCATTTGATATCCATTTATTCTGTGTTTTAGTAACTTCCAAATAGGCTGTTTGTAAAAATGTGCCTGGAACACAATGGTAAATAAGATAGACCTGGCCTGGTTATCATGGAGTTTGCATTCTAGAAGAATTAATTTAATATCTATGAAGTAAATATTAGTTCAAAGTATGTAAGACAGTTATTTGAATGCAAACTTCTAACAAAAGGAGGAAAGACTAATGTAAGGTTTTTTTTTTAATGTAAACCTTAATTCAGATTAAGGTTTAATTCAAACCTAATCCAGTAAGTTCCACTTGTTATCCAATGCTGGAATCCCATCTAAGACATCCCTAACACCCCTCTTCCCTATCATAGGCTCGTCAGAATCTTTTATGAGGAGTAAAGAGTAGACATAAACTTATGCAAATTAAACAGTATATTTGTAATTCTAAAAGTTTCATCTTTATGAAAGCAAATAATCATTCAAAAAATGTTCTCTAAATTTAATCACTACTTTATCTGTAGTTCTGGTTATGTAAATTAGAACATTTCAATGATTTTTGTGGTGTCATGCTTCACAAACTCAACAATAAACAGCAAGCTAGTTGTACAATCACATTATGAAAACTGCATAAAAGTGTTAAATTAGCTTATACTGACACAATACTCATTTCAGAAAGGTGGACCTGACTGAAATCATTAGATTCACAAAACTTAAACAACCTAAAACAATCAGGTTTAGAACTTTTAAATATATGCACTTGTTTTTGTTGTTGACAGATCGCCTATATTGAAAGAATAAAATATCTATAAAATTTATTTCAATTTCAAAATTACAATGGAAATAAAAAATGTTAGAGAAAGGAGAAAACAATAAGAAAGAAAATTTCCATTAATGTAAGTAATTGGTTTGTCAGGATATTGTTTTGAAGAAATTAAAAACACGACTCAATACAAATATATATTAAGTGTATGTCAAAAATGTATTTTAACTCAGCAGGATGGTACATCTGGTTCACTGTAATATAGGAAAGACTGAGGTGTATACAGTCAATGAAAGAATACTGAAATAAGATTGCGAATTTAGATATAAAACTGGTTACTATCTATAGGACAATGAAACTATAACCTTTGGGGTTATCTTCAACAGAAATCATTTGCAGGTGATCAATCTACAAATTAACATCTAACTTCATAGAATCTGGATCCTAATAAATAGTAAGTTAAACAAAGGAACACATTCCTAGAAAATGACATGATCCTTGGCTGGTATCTTAAGTGCTCCAAGAAAACACTAAAAAGGCATGCAATCATCCTGTACCTTATTCCCAAATGTTGGATAATTTTCCTAAGTATTTTAATATGCAACAAAACCTTGGCTATACAAAGCCCTCATGAATTAGTCTTGATAGTGGCATGCTCTAGAGATCTAAATTAGCTCTTAAAATGCTTAGTTCCAAAAGGTTTGCTGGTAGATTGTAACTGAACCCTTCCCCTGCCCCCAACTCCATCAAGGCTGCAAAATCACCATTTTTTGTTTGCTTTCTTGCTTTTTTTTTTTAAAAAATCATGTTTGGTCTCTATTCTTCTGCATCAGAAAATTTGCTGCCTACACTGTATTGTTTCTAGTCATTTTCACCAACACATTTCTTTACTGCTTTTCTTCCTTTGAAAATATCCCCTCAAATGAACATTAATCATTCCAACCTTTCAAGCAAAGAATGATCTAACTCCTTCAACATAAATACATCTAAAAGTTGAGTCACAATTTGATAATAAGCATCATATTATATATCATAAATGGCTAATCTCTTTGCCCAACCACCCCTTGCCCCAACATTAAGAAGAACATTGAAAGTAACTTATTATTTAAGATCAATAAGTAGTTGATAACCTCTATTTACTAAAATCAATTAGGTAACAAGAAGGAAGTTTTCGAGGCTGCTAAGGAGTCAAATATAGTAAAAACTCCTGGCTGTATATTATATTACAGTATCCCTCATTTAGACTCTTAATAATTAACAGTAATGATGACTGCTATGCAATGACTGCTCACTATGTGCCAAATACTGTGCTAAGAGAGCTTACAAATGTATCCTACTTAATCCTCACAACAATCCTGTTAACTACTTTGTATTATTAGTCTCGTTTTTCAGAAGAATAAACTGAATCACAGAGAAGTAAATTAACTCTCTCCAGGTCACAATGGTGGGTTTTACTGAAATCATTAGGTTCACAAAAATTAATTAGCTTAAAACAATCAGATGACAATGGTAGTAGATTCATATCCAGGTTATTTTGCCTCAGAGTCTATAGGCTTAACCACCACACACATCTAAAAAGACAAAAGAACTATAAAAACAGATACATGGACCATCATCATTATGGCACTTATATAGCACATTTTAATATGAAGCCATGGTTCTAAGCAACGAACATATTTATTTATTTCTCACAATAACCTTATGGGGTGAGTACAATTATTCTCAATTTAGGGAAGAAGGAATTGAGGCAACGAGTGGTTATCCTGAGTCACAATGCTTCCCACTGTATAGAGGAAGAAACCAAAGCTTAATTTGCCCACTGCCCAATGACCACTAAGTGATTATATGCCAGGCTTGGATATAATCCTGGACAGTGTAGCTCCCAAGTCCAGGACCCTCCTTTAATGCCATCCTTCTTCTTTTAACAATTTTAAAAGCACAGTACCAGTAAACAGTCCTAACTCTTCAGAATGTCTGAGGTTGGAAATCACCACATTAAAGCATAGAACCATAACTAAATGTTCATTACAATAATCAAAAGTCATCAAGAACAGATTAACAGGTTTTCATTCAGCCCTGTTAAGAAGGAAAAAAGTAACATACTTAAGCAAAATAACATCCAAGATGAGTTTCTTTAAAAAAAAAAAAAAGTTTTTCTGGAAAATGAACTCAATTCAGAACAAATGAGGTGTTACAGTATTGGTAAAAAAAAAATCCTTCTGCAGACATTGTTTTTGTTCTTGCTGCCTTGGGGTTTCTCAGAATTCCCTCAGGGGCTGTGGGTGGTTGATGAGGAGGGGAGAAGATAGTTCTCCACTCCACTTTCAAACACATAGCTCTGTTTATGTAATTTTTTTTTGTTTTCATATTGGGCTTCCCCGTAAGCTTTCACTTTGATGGCACCTAACCTCATGTTTATAGTCTGAATGTGTTCCCCAAATTTGATGTGCTGAAAACTTAATCTTCAAATTCACATGTTGATGAAATTTGGAGGTGGGGCTTTGGGAGGTAATTAAGATTAGATAAACTCATTGGGGGACATGATAGGACTGGTGGCTTTATATGAAGAGAGACCTGAGCTAACACACTCAGACCCTCACCATATAATGCCTAGCTCAGAAAATTGCAGAGGGTCTCCACCAGCAAGAAGGCCCTCACTAGATACCTTGACCTTGGACATCTCAGCTTCCAGATATGTAGGCAACACATTTTTTTTTCTTTATAAATTACCCAGTCTAAGGCATTCAGCTGTAGCAACAGAAAACGAACAAAAGACAGCTCCCATGAAAATGTGGACTAAGTGGGCGGCCCTTCTCACTTTTATAAAACTTCCCCAATCACCTCCCTGGTGTCTCAGGAGTTCCACTTCACACTAATTTTCCATTAGCTTCTTGAATCTGGTGCTTGCCCAAGCTCTGACCACCCTCCCACCTGACCCTCCCTTTCCACTTCCCTCCATCAACAATAATCACAAACACTGTTAATGTTATCAACCTCCTACACAACAAGCTCTAGGTTAATATTTTTACATCAACTGCTTCATTGAATGCTCTCAACACTCTTGTGAATTGGGCTCTATAATTGGCCCCACTGTATAGAGGAAGAAACCAAAGCTTAATTTGCCCACTGCCCAATGACCACTAAGTGATGAATACAGAATGATAAATTAGATAGCTCACTAGAAAGGCCCCCAAGTCTTCACCAGTTCACGATCCTGCCTCTCTGTCCCTGTTAATCATGTTCAAATTTCCTACTGAGACTGCGTTCGAGACTGAGTATCTTAAAAACAAACAAAACAAAACAAAAAGCACCTTCCCTTCTGGAACAGCCCCTTACAGCAGCACCTCAACAATGACAAATGCAATGCACAACTTTCACTGCAATCTCTTCCATGCCTGTTGATATTAATGCTTATAAAATCTTCTCTGGTTCCTTCAAATATATATGTGCACTTCCCAGAACGGGGCTATATCCCCTTGTTCTTTCTATACCCTGACTCTCTTTTTACTGGATTACTTCAACAGTTTTGGGCACTGAGTAGGCATAAAGGACACTGGTCAGTAGTCAGGATACCAGAGTTCTGGTTCAGTTTCAGGCAGAACTAGAGCAGACACTGTCACTGTCTCCTCCCTCCTATCTCCTCCATGCTCATTTATACACAATGAAGACAGCATTCTTGAATACCTGTGGCTTTTATTCTGGCTCTGGGAGCAGGCTGGGTCCTCTTCCAGAGTGAGGAAGTTAGCATCCCCAGGAAACAGCCCTCAGTCAAGGAGGATGGGCAGTTGATGGGCCAGTAACCTAATTTCCTTATCCTTTGGGTAGAATAAGCTGAAGTGTGTAGACTAGTTCCCAGAGTTCCTTAAAGGGATTGAGCTCCAGTTGCCCACAGCAGTAATTCTCTTGAAATCATACCCTTTATTGCCTTCTTTTCCCTCCCTGTCCCACTTCTCTACTTCCCTGCTGGTATTTCTAGCGAGAACCTCTCAAATAAACCACTTACTCTCAAATTCTTGTCTTGGGGTCTGTTTCTTGGGAAACCACACTAAAGTTTCTTCTACCTTCTTTATTTACTCCACTTCCCTATCTGTCAAACAAGAGGGATGCATAAAGGATTTTTATGGCCTCTTTGACCCTAACATCCTATGATTTCAGTGAAATCAATCAAATTTCAATATTAAACTAAAACTGGCCTTGAAGGTTACTTCTTAACTAAAACACTGCATCATATCTTGGAGTCGTGGCTGAATTTCACCTACATTATTGTGGAAGATGCTGGGAAGCACAAATCAGATACCCCTTCAGAGATGCCTTTGGGCTGCACTTGACAGGCATACTGTTGGCCTCTTGCAAGGATGGCCTCAGATATGAAGATCCTCCTTGCCCAAGGTCACTTTCCCAAGCAAGTAAGGACTGAGGGAAGCTGGAGTATAAAGGCCTGGCTATCCCATCCCAAGTCAAGGAAACTCTGAGGAGTCATTCTAGTTCCAGAGCTCCCTGGCGTGCTGGCTCTACAGCTCAACTCCTCCTCAGCATCCTCTTGCTTCCTTCCCAACCTTCAAAGGTCATTCCCTAATAAACATCCTGGATGCAGAACTCCATCTGAGAGTCAGCTTCCCAGGGAACCCAACCTGTGACAAGTACATTTTCAATCTTTTTTGTTATGTCATAAAATTCATAGACTCTGGAACTTTGCTTGAGGAAGCACGAATGATCTTTGAATGTTGTAAGACCCAGAAAGTGGTAGAGACACAGAACAAAAAACTAAGCTTTTAATAAATAAGAAAGAGGCAGATACAAACCAGCCACGTATGTGATATAGTTTCAGTTTCCAAACAAAAACAAGAAATATGTAAAAGGTCAGCACAGCCAGTGAAACTGAGAGCTAAGATCTCAGATGAGAGTCACAGAGGATGATGAAAGAGAGGAACATCTGAGAGAGGAGGAGAAGAATGGCCTGGTTGAGAAAGGGAAGAAGACTAATACCAAACACACTCAGCCAAACATCATGGGTAGAAATAACCCATCTGAAGGAGGGCTCTTTATCTCAGAAAACTATATCCAATCCCTAAGAGGTACTGCCCTGTGGTATGACAAGGGCAAAATGTCATCCTGGGAATTGCTGTTAATTAAACTCAGGATTGGATCAATGCTGCTGAAGAGGCCATGGGAATTCCCCAAGGTGCTGCCACTAATCAGGGCTTTTACAGAAAACTTCTCCAACAAGATGGAAGGACAGAGACAAGCTTGGTCTCTGCAACCCACAGGCAGGTCTGCCTTCTAGAGAAAAAAACCAGTGATGCTGCTTTGCCAATGGTTATCCCGAACTGGTGGTTTGGGGTGACCTCCAGGGAAGTAGGGATACTAACGCTAGGTAAGGAGGGTGACTGAAATTTAAAACAAGGTGTCAGCAAACGTATTCCTGAGAAGATGGCATCTGGGCAAAGACCAAAAAAAACAGGTAAGGGAGTTGGTCTTACAGTTATCAAAAGGATAAGTGACTACACAGAGAGAAAGGAAAGGGCCCTAACCAGAAATGATGCTGATATCCAAGGTTCCACCATCAAGGAGGCCAGTGTGGTTGAGAATGAGCAGATGGGACTGAGCCTCAAGGAGGCAGGGTGGGTCATGCAGGTCCTTCAGGGCCACTGTAAGGACTGTGGGTTCAATCTGGAGAAGATGAAAAGCCAAGGAATCATAATTAGGTAAAATGACATGATGTGACACTTCTATTCCCCTTCTCTGGGTTTACTTTTCTCCACAGTATTTCTCATTGTCTGACAAAGTAAAAAGTTATATATTTATCTATCTCCACCCATTAGAATGTAAGCTCTGTAAGGGCAGGTATTTTTTTGTCTGTTTTGTTCACCAGTATAGTTTCATTTTCCCAATGTCTGGCACTTAGTAATCAATATTTATTGAATAAATGAATGAATCATCTTGAGAACAAGGAGAACTCTTTCCAAAATGGCAAGATGAATCCAGACAAATAAAATCTTGTTTCTATGTCCTTGGCAGTTCTGTTTGTAAGTAAGTGTTATGAGGCTGAAACAAAAAAAAAAATTTACTATCTCTTTTAGGCACTTGGGAGGGGCCCTAAAACTAAATATGTTTCTAATTTCTAATAACTGTATGCCCACAGTTCAGGGGGAAATCACAGAAGCATGAGCAGTTTGGGACATGTTACATTTGTAGGATTCATTCTTTAAACACATATTAAGTAACAGTATCTAAGAGATGCTCAATACTGACGTTTAAAATGCACAGGATTCCAGAGGTACTGCCTTTCTGCATAGGGCAGGCAGGCCATTCTCAAGGCAGGAGGGAAGAGGTCGGGGTCGGGAGGGGAGCACATACAAAGTACACTTGTTCCCTCCCTATCAGGATGAGGACTCTCCTTTGAAAATCACTGAACCAGGTGATTCTCAGAGTACCCTCTGATTGCAAAACGTTTGACATTCACTGGCAAAAGAAAATGTATCCTTTTCTTCATATAAAAGCTTCCAACACACCCACAGTTTAAGATCCAGAACATTTTGTTTAACCAGTTTAGATGTCTTTTCATGACATTTATGTTTCCAGATCAATCTGGACTCAATACATGACAAAAATGATTTCTGTTCACAATGGAAAAGAGAGTAGGTAAAATATAATTGAAATTTAATAAAACAAAATGAAAATGTATTGAAAATAGGAAGGAAAAAGGGGAATATGGTGGGAGAAGATGATATCCAGTACCTGTTGACAGAGGAGTCAGTAAAGGACCCATTTTCCCTCTGGAAGCAAGGCTCCCACGCACTCTCTATCACCATTAGCCCTTTCCTCAGTAAATTCAAAAGTTCTTTGTGAGCTCGTACCAGTCATTTAACCTCAGTGAGTCCCCATTGCTTCACTGTACAAAAGGGGCTACCTTACAAATCCCACTCGCCAGGGGTCGGGTAATATAATACACGGAGAACACTTGGCACAATGCCGGAACCACAGGAAGCCCTCACCCTCAATAAATGTCAGCAGTTGTGATAACACCGCCTGTGGAGATTTTATTTTCCAAAGATATATGTCTTTGCAGCCATCCTCAGAAAATAATACATCATGGAGTGGTCACACAGAGAGCGGGATGTACCCGAGGAGCCCAGGAGTCTCAGACTAGACCCAGGACATGAGAGTCAGTTCATGAGCTTTCAAATGATTCCCCCAGTCTTTAAGCCTCCCCTGCTGACGCCAAGTGGAATAGAGACAGGCCACACTGCTGACCAGATTCCAGATTCCTGACTCACAGAAACTGTGAGAGATAAACAATTACTGTTGTTTGAAATCATTAAGTTTCAGAGTAGTTTGTCATTCAGCATTAGATGACCAGGACATGCCATTAACTGGCATGCTTGTCCATGTCTAATATAAAAACCACATTACGTTATTTTTCTGTTTAAAAAGAGATTTGAATGGTTCCACATTATGCACAGGATAAAAAGAACCTGGAGGCTCCTCAACAGACTGGGAGACTCAAGGGAGGGGGGGATTATATCTTGTCCACCAGTGAATTTCCAGTGCCTCAGCAGTTCCTCATCCAGCAAGTGACTTCACCAGCTGGGATGAAACCAGATGACAGGGAAAAGAGTAAACAAAGAAGATGAATTATGAAAACCAGGTATTCAACAAGTATAGACAAAACTCCTTCCATGCAGTACTATTGTGAAGCTGCCCTCATAGAGTCTGTGAGGGGGACAAACAATAAATACATAAATAGAATCTGTCACCCTCTGAAATACTGAAAAATCACATTAGTGTAATGGAATGAAGTTGGGTAAGTATGTATCAGAGGTAGGGGATGGGATGGGATATTTTATCAGGACAGTAAGGAAGGTTTCTCTGAGGATACATTTCTGCTGCAACCGGCATGGTTTTGAAGCCATGGAACGATCTGGGAAAATAAAGGAACAAGAAGGCTTAGCAAGTGCAAAGGCTCTGGAGTGAGACGGCACTTTTCTCAAAGGTGTATGGTGGCATTTACTCCTTTAATTTCATGATCACAAACTTGTGCTTCCATGATGGTGTAGGACATGGGTGTTTCAATGTGCATGCACAGGTTTCTTGCTTAGAAAGTCTAATACATAAACATTTTAACTCTGTAAACTAAAATTTGGGTCTGATTATGGTCTATTGGCCAATATTTTAGCAGACATTGTAATTAGTACATTTCTGCACTGGACATCTTTGCCCCACATCACTCCTCTTGGCACTGACACTCCAGCCCTTGCTAACAGAATCTCACTTCAGCTGCACCACTCTGGGCCTTCTTCGCTACCATGTGGATTATCTGTAGGAAACCAGTGAGCCATTCTGACAAATGTGCAGTCCCATGATAGTCTTAACACCCCATGGGGCAACACTTGATCAGCAGGGGATGGGAGAAAGTGGACAAATAGTATCACCCACCCCAATTTTATCTAGTAACCAATTTTAAGGCACATTATTGGAGGGTGTCCTGTGGGAACAAGTCCCAATTGCCCACAATGGTGACCAAATTGACTAACAAACTTTGGATTGGGTTTCCTTCCTTCCCTAGTAACTTTTTCCAGTCTCAAATACTGTTCTTTGGGATTATTCCTCAAAATACACTAATTGGCCCTAATCCCCTGTTTAGAGTCTGCTACTTTAAAGAACCAGTCTAAGACAGCACTTAAATTTGATTTTTAAAAAAAAACAATTTAGGCCAGGCACAGTGGCTCATGCCTATAATCCCAGCCCTTTGGGAGGCCAAAGCAGGAGGATTTTGAGCCCAGGAGTTCAAGACTAGCCTGGGTAACATAGTGAGAACCTCATCTCTACAAAAAAATTTTAAAATGAGGTGGAGGGTTGCTTGAGGCAGGATGTCAAGGCTGCGGTGAGCTGTAACTGCAACACTGCACTCCCACCTGAATGACAGTGAGACCCTGCCTCAAAAATATATATATATGTGTGTACATATATGTGTGTGTGTGTATATATATATACACACACATATGATTTACATTCAATTATTCAAGAATATTATTAACCCTATAAGGCAAGCTATCTTCCAGGACTCTAGACAATGGATAGAAAGGATAACAGAATGCTGGGCTTTTCCTGTATAATTCCACCCTAAATTTTCTCTTTTTTCTTTTGGTAGGGAGTCTTGCTTTGTCACCCAGCCTGGAGTGCAATGGTAGATCTCTCTTCTCACTGCAACCTCCACTTCCCAGGTTCAAGTGATTCTCCCACCTCAGCCTCCCAAGTAGCTGGGATTACGGGCACCTGCCATCATGTCTGGCTAATTTTTGTAATTTTTTTTTTTTTTTTTGGTTCAGATGGGGTTTCACCATGTTAGCCAGGCTGATCTTAAACTCCTAACCTCAGGTGCCTCACCTGCCTGGGCCTCCCAAAGTGCTGGGATTGCAGGTATGAGCCACTGCACCTGGCCCCTAAATTTTCTTTTAGTATTTGACTTTTTTTTGAAGGAGGAGGTATCCAATGTTTGGAGGCACTTTTCTCAAAGGTGTATGGTGGCATTTACTCCTTTAATTTCATGATCACAAACTTTAAGTGGGCCTTTAATGTCACAGGCAATCTGACTATGTGTCCCCATTCTATTAATCTCCTAATGTCCCAATGGACTATTTCTCATCTTTTCTCTCTCTTAAACCCTCAAACCACCTTCCCCATCCTCAATCTCAGCTGCTTCCTATTCCACTGAGAAAACTAAGGCATTAGAAGAAAACTCACACACACACTCACCACTTCCACTGCTTTCTCTATGGGCACCATAATAAACCACAGTACTACTATCGCAGAAGGTGCCCCACACATGGTCTGTATCGCATCCTTTATTTCCCTACTTGAGGATAACACTACAGAAATTCTTTCCTTTCCCCTATATCATCAACATTTGCTCTCTGATGGACAGCTCTGGTTAGCACACAAACATAACCTTAATAGTATCTTTTTTAAAAATGAAGACAATACAAGTTATTTTGCCACAGACTTTGATCTTTTTCTCTTCTCTAGCTCTTCTTATGCTCTTGGTGATCTCAATCAGTCTGTGGCTTTAAACCATCTTTATGCTTTTGAATTCGAGACCTTTTACTCCTCACCTCCAGACTCATATCCAATTGCTTACTCTGTGTATTCATTTTCTATTGCTGTGATAACAAAGTATGACAGACTCAGTGGCTGAAAACAACACAAATTTACTATCTTATAGCTCTATAGGTTAGATATTCATCTCCTTGGGCAAAAATCAAGTTGTTTGCAGGGTTACGTTCATTTCTTGAGATTATACAGGAGAATTTGTTTCCCTGCCATTTCCACCTTGTAGCAGCCACCCACGTTCCTTGGTCAGTGGCCCGCTTCCTCCATTTTCAAATGCAGCAACACTGCATCTCTCTGGCCATTCTCCCATAGTCACCTCGGCCTCTGACCACCATAGGGAAGATACTCTAATTCTAAGGACTTGTGTGACTAGGTTGGGCCCAACAAATAATCCAGATCATCTCTCCAACTCAAGGTTGTTAACCATCACATGCACAACATCCCTCTGGCTACCTAAAGTGACATATTCACAGGTTCTGGAGATTAGGCTATGAACATCTTTAGGAGCCATTATTCTGCCCACCACACTCTGCATCTTCAACTGGATGTTTAACAGATATGCCATACTCAGCATGTCCAAGTTGACCTCCAATTCTCCCTCCACCACAGATCTCTCCACCCAAAGTTTTCTGCATCTTGGTTGATAACATCTTCATTTTCCTAGCTATTCAGGCCTGAACCCAAGGAATCATCCTCAACTCCTCTCTCTCTCTCTCACATCCCAAATCTAAGTCACAGAGAAACAGACTTTGTCTTCAAAACATATCTAGAATCTGATCACTTCTCACCATCTCCACTACTGTTGGTCTGAGCCATCACCCTATTAGGATTCCTGCTATCACTTTTTGATTGGTCTCCCTGCTTCTTCCCTTTCTCTTTATAGTCTATTAGAGTCTGTTTTCAGAGCAGCCTTCAGCCAGTTTAAGCATGATCCTTTTAAAAAATAAGTCAAATAATTTTCCTTCTCTGATCAAAATGCTGCAATGACTCCCTAGCTCACTTGGAACAAAAACCGAAGCCCTTCATGGTCTCCACCCTCCAGCCAGGGTGGACGGCCTTTCTGACCTTATCTCCTATTCATCCCCCTGCTCTCTCCCTTCCAGCTATCCCTTGCCACCCCGTGAACACTCAGGTGTACCTTCCCTTAGGACTTGGCTCTTTCAGACTTGGCTCTCGCTGTTCTCTCTGTCTATAACACATTCTTACTTCACTATCATCTTGGCTAAGGTTCCATCCCCCCATTCCTTTTAGTATTCTATTGCTGCCATGACAAATTACCACTAATAAAGCAACTTAAAACAATACCCACTTATCATCTCACTGTTGTGTAGGTTAGAAGACTGGGTACAATTTGGCTCAGCTGGGTCCTCACAAGGCCAGAATCAAGGTGATAGCAGGGATATATTCCTTTTGGAGGCAATGTGGATGGATCTCCTTCCAAGCTCCTTTGGGTCTTTGGCTGGATTCAGTTTCTTGCAGCCATAGGACTGAGGTCCCATTTCCTTAGAGTCTGTTGTTTGATCTTCCAGGCTACATGCCCTCCTTGTGTTTTCTATGCACCCTCAGCATGGGTGGGTGGAGTCTCTCTTACATTTTGGATCACTCCAACTGTTGCCACATCTCTCCAACTCTAGCCAGTATAATTTCCCAACTTTTAAGGGTTTGTTTATTAGATTGGGCCACCTAGATAATCCAGGTTAGCCTCTATATTTTAATATTTGTAACCACAATTAGAGCTGGAAAGTCCCTTTTGCCATGTAATTTAACCTACATATTTGCAGGTCCTAGGGAGTAGGGCACGGACTTTTGGGGGTCACTCTGCCTACCACATCTCCTTTTCTGATCATGGTATGTGTACTACAACCCAGCTCCCTACTCACTGCTCACTTTTGGTTTTTCCTTTCTCTACTCTATATATTTTTTATTTTTCCACTGCCACCTTATAACAAACCATATAATAAATGTTTACTATGCCCGTTTTATTGTCTATCTTCTCCAGATAGAAAACGAACTCCATTAGGTCAAGAGTCATTGTTTTGTTTATTGATATTCCAAAGACTATCTCGTAGGCACTCAATAGGTATTTCTTAATGAATAAATGAACTTACCCTTCCATAGATTCTGTTTTTAGTTTCAACAGTTTGAAAATGCTAATTAGAATAAAGATTCTTAATTGATCATGAGGAAGATGGATAAATATCAAAGAATTGCTTTCTTAATATTTTCCCATAGCTATGATCAATAGCATCTGACTAGCTTAGTTCTTAATAAAGACTCATGGCAATGTATGTAATTATTGTTTTTATGAAAATAAGAATGCCTCATTTTTAGACTATTATCCAGGTACACAAGCAAAACAAACTGAGTTGAGTTAATCTTTTCTCAAATGTATAGAAAAATAAACTAAAATAGTCATAAATGCTTTTTTAAAAAAAATTCTATAAATGCCTCTGGGATGGAAAACTGAACCATTTTTGTTTAAGGAGGTACTATCAGAAATGAGTGAGACTTGCTTAAGTTTAAGATTACCAATTGCCTTCAGCCAGTTTAAGGTTGGAGGGAGGATGACAAAAGTATAAAGAAAAAAAAATAAGAGAATTTTGGAGCCAAAAGCAATTAAGAAATAAAATCCAAACTTTATGGAGGAGGAAACTGGGACTCAGAGGGGGAAGTAACTTGTCTAATCTCACAGCTTGCCAGTGATGTGATACTTTGGATAAAGATTATTATAAGAGAGTGAAAATTAAATTTCTGTTCTTCCTTTAAGCATTTAAAATATTCACTTATTTGGGGAGATGCCTTTTGGTAAAAAAAAAAAAAAAAAAAAAAAAGGAAAAAAGAAAAAAAAATATTCATTTAGTGAGCTAATTCTCTACCGCAAAGTGCTGTATCCAACATGAATGCTCACAGACAGTGAGACTTTGCCTACCAGCCTTGTACTTGTCCCAACTAGGTCAAAATGTGCATTTCGGGTGGAGTGTTCTGGACAAGGGACAATCCCAAAGAAGCATGGCCAAAGATTCAGAGTGATTCTCGGAGGGCTACATAGGACATCACTGTACTGAGGACAAGCTTATGATACACACATCAAGAAACCAAAAAGCTTATGGGGTAAAACACAGTGGTGTCTGACAAGAGTACCTATACATTATTAGGAAAAAAATGCAGTACTCCCCCACTCTTATCTGGGGTTTGCTTTCTGTGGTTTCAGTTACCTATGGTCAACCTCAGATCAAAAATATTGAATTGAAAATTCCAGAAATAAACAATTGATAAGTTTTAAATTGTGTGCCATCTGAGTAGTGTGATGACATCTCATGTGGTCCTTCTCTGCCATGAATCCTCCCTTTGTCCAGCGTATCCATGCTGTCTATGCCACCATCCGTAGTCAGTTAGTAGCCATCTCAGTTATCAGATCGACTGT
Source organism: Callithrix jacchus (assembly GCF_049354715.1). Lineage (NCBI taxonomy): Eukaryota > Metazoa > Chordata > Mammalia > Primates > Cebidae > Callithrix > Callithrix jacchus. The sequence continues at coordinate 84,004,434 of NC_133513.1, read as the reverse complement.
CACAGCATCACAGTGCTTGTGTCCAACTAACCCTTATTTTACTTAATGGCCCCAACGCATAAGAGTAGTGATGCTAGCACATTGTTACACGAGTTCTATTTTATTAGTTGGTGTTGTTAATCTCTAACTGTGCCTAATTTGTAAATTAAACTTCATCATATGTGTGTGTGTGTGTACACACACACACACACACACACACACACACACACGGGAATAAAATATAGCATATATAAGGTTCAGTACTATCTGTGGTGTCAGCATCCACGAGGGGCCTTGGAATGTGTTCCCTGAGGACAAGGGGGAACTACTGTAATGGTCAGTGTAAGGATCTTGACAAAACCTGTAAGTATTTATAGATCTGGACTTGTTGCCAGCAGAAAGGCAAAAATGAAGTGAAGTATATTTTCAGGGAAGAATAAGTAAGACATATTTTGAATAGGGTTCTCACACAAACACAAAAGACCGCAGGAACTGTTGTGAAATCGTTTCTAAATTTACCACATCACAACCTTCTGCTTTTTGAATACCTACAACAGGAATGAAAACCAGCACAATAATCCAGATCTGTATTTAAAGCAACAGCTCATTTGTTTGGTATTTAAGACAATCTTTAATTCACTTTTGAGCACTTGGCATTAAGAGGAAAAAAATCAAGAAATTGGTTTATTTAGGCAACATCCAGAGAGTGATTAAATAGGAGAGCATCAATGTTACACAGAAGGAGAAAATAAGTCTATTTCTGGAGCCACCAATCAACTTTCCTCACCATGGTTACACAGGCTGTGTTTCATAACTTTCCAAAATCACAGATGATTCAAAATGACCTTGGTAATAATTTAGACCAAATCTCATGTTTTATACACAGGGAAACTAAAGCTTAGAGGGGTGGGGCAGATCATCTGATACCATAGACCTTTAATAACACATCATGACCAGAACTCAAGTCTCCTGTCTCCTAAGGAAAGATATGAAATCACTTACTGCTGCGGTCTGAATGTATGCATTACCCCAAAATTCATATGTTGAAATCTTAACCCCAAAGGTGATAAGATTAAGAGGTGAGGCCTTTGGAAGGTGACTGGATCATGAGAACATGACTGAGGTTAGTGCCCTTACAAAAGAGATGTCAGAGAGTCAGCCATTCCCTTCCACCATGTGAGGACACAGAGCACCTGGAAACCAGGAAGTAGGTCCTCACCAGAGACTAATCTGCTCATGCCCTGACGTTGGGTTTCTCAGCCTTAAGAACAGTGAGAAATAAATTTCTATTGTACACAGACCACACGGTTTGTGGTGTTTTGTTGTAGCAGCCCAAACAGACTAAGGTATTAACCTCAGGAAAAAAGGTACACTTTAATTTCTATCTGGCTTTTATTTATTTGTAAACTATTTGAAATCGTTTCTGCAGTTAAAATCTCCATATGTTTTCATGTGATTGAGGAAAACCTTTCAAAACTACATTTTTATACTCATAACTTCAATGCAACTTGAAAATATAGATATGTTCAACATGAAAATATTAATGTGCTCAGGAGCTGTCGTGGCTCAGGCCAGTTGTCCTGGTGCTTGAGGAGGTGAGGCTGTGTGTTTAAGGCCAGGCTGGGCAACATAAAAACCTCTCATTAATTAAAAAAAAATGTAAAAAAGAAAATATTAATGTGCTCATTACTGGCTCCGATGCTTCTTAGGATTTTCACATAGGCAAGAAGGCCTATGTGAAAAAGAACTGATAAACCACATGCACTGTGCAGGCCTCTATGAAGTATGTTATCCTAGATATTTAATATTTATGTATATTCTTTGGTCTTAACTTTCTTCCATTACCATTTAGACATGAATGTATACATGGAAACATCTTATTAACTTGGATATTTGGTAAGGGCATATCACAATAGAAATTAAAGCAATATAATTTTTATGTCATATATTACTAAGTAGAATTCATCTTGAAACTCCAAATGACAAGTGTAGATTCTTAATCCTTTACAGATAAATCTTATATTCATCTAACCAGCATTTATGAGTGTCTACTATGTGCCAGGCACCATGTTATAAACTGGGAGTTCAAAACATCACATCCCTGCCTTTGCTGAGTGCACTGTCTATTGGAGATAGGTATAAACAGATACCTGTCGTGGCATGAATAAATTGGGACAGAACGGAGGGAGGTGACTAGGTATCATGAGGGTCAAAGGAGGATGTCTGGAAAAAGGAGAACATTATCAATCAGGGTCATAAAAGAAGATTCTGCCAGGCAAAGAAGAGAAGGAGTGTGTTTCAGATGGAGGCCATAACCACTGTGCAAAAGCAGAGATGAGAAGTGGAATGTCTTAGGCCCTGGAAGAATGCAAGACTCCACCTTCTCCACACCTGTATTCCTGCAGCCACAGGCTAGCTAATCTCACTTTAAATCCATAATCACCTATCTCAGTAGACCTTAAATGCTGCCCAGCCATTACACTTCATTTCCCTAGTGCTATCTACTCTACCTTTCTCCCAGACCACTCTTGCATGCCTCTTTACCTTTCTCTTCAAGCCTCCAATACTACTTTCTGATCCTCAATCTCAGCTAAGGAAGGAAAAAACTGCTATCTAGGAAAATGACAAATGATAAGGGTGGAAAAAAGGCTGGGTAGGCCAGCAGGCTCCAAATGACACTGTAGATTTGGACTTTGCTCTCACACAAGGAAGAGCCAAAGACCTACCTCCATAGAGAAGACTCTGGCAGAAGGATCCTAAGGGGCAAGAGTGGAGGTAGGGAGGGTCAGTGAGGAAATGAATGTGAATGAGAATGAGAATCCAAATGAAGGCAGTGGCCATGAATTAGACAAGGCAGTGTTAAGGAAATAAAATCAAAGTCTATTTTATAATGAAATAGTGGGTATGCAAGGGAGAAGATTCCAATTTCTCAGCAGCAAAATTATATTTAATTTTAATTCACTGGTTTTAAAGTTTATTGTTCCTAAGAAGTTACAAATAATATAATTTTAATATATGTAAAATGGTATTTTCTGCTTGCAGGGTCTTCCTTGTAATAATAAAACAATTAACATTTGAAATGAATTAAAGGCCTATGATTTTAGAGCCAGTAGAATTGTCCCTCTGCCATTAGCATCGGAAGATCCTAGGAATAACAACAGGTCTTTCATCAAGATGTTAAGTCATTCAGTTTTTAGGACAAGTAACTGTATAGAAAATACTCTAATTTTTTCTAAATAATTGGGAAAGCAAAAATAAATACTAGAATTCTGGCTACACAGAAAATTTTCAGGTATACATGTTTATAAGTAAACATAAATACAGATAGTAAGAAGTAAATATATAGACTTCTCTGAAGAAAACATGAAGCATTGAAGTTGTGTATATAACATACTTTTCCTATGATCTCCTACTGAAAGGATGTAGAAAACAGAAGGACCCTGTGAATCAAGAGATACCCACTTTGCACTCATTTATCACTTCAAACGTCCTTCCTATATCAAGTGACATCTGGAGTTTTTTAAATGAAAAGACCATGTTTTTTCTTCTTAGGTATGCTTCTCTGATAGCCACCTCCACCTCACCTCTGAGAATCTAGTAGTGAAGAGGAATTCCTTCTCTATGGACTGTATCCACATATCCACAAAGCAGGTGCACTCACATCATAAAGGCTCTATAAGGTGCTTTCCAGATCCCTACAAAATCTGTACATGAAGATCTTTATCTACCACAGCAAAAGTATGCAGAGCTTGTAACACTGGTTCCCAAACCAATCTCTACATTAGTGTCAAATCTTATATATCTATCTCATATACCTATATATCATGTGGAGGTCCCATCCTGGACCAATTAAATCAGAATCACTACAGATAGGTCCCAGATACCAGTAGTTTTTAAAAGTCCCCAGATAATTCTAATATGAAACCAGGGTTGAGAACCACTAGCCAGAACCTTCTCTGTGTGGTCTGCAGATCAGTAGCATCTCCTGGGAAACTTAGAAATGCAGAATCTCAGCCCCCACCTGAGACTGACTAAACCAGAATCTGCAATGTAATGCCATTCCCAGTATCTCTGTACACTGGCTTAGTGATTCTCACTGGTCTTGCATCAAGTGGGCAAATTCTAAATAACAGTGATGAGATGAAGCAATCCCTCACTTTAAAGATCAGACTTTGGCCCCGCAGTATAAATGTATGTAAATGTAAAGCAGTCCCCCAGAAACCAGCTGGAACAGCTCCCTATACATGGAAAGAATGTTAGGGGCAAGTCCCATCAATGTATGGAGTAGAGCACTGGCTTGATGTAAAACAATTACTAGTACATCCCTAGTTGAATCTAGGGAGGCAGGGAATGGAACTGGTAAAAGGTACAAAAGAAATGTTGTAACTTGACATTTTAAACATTTTAGTTCATTAGGTTATTTATTTATATATGAAGTTTTTCCCTGAGGTCTAAAATATTTATTTTATCTACACAATAAACATTTCTTCTTTTAGGTATACAAAATTTATTTCGTTGAAAGTTCAATGCAACAAGACTTCTAACTTTGTGAAATCATACAGTTCTTATATTCCTTCATCTTGCTTGCTAATCACCTTTCTAAGAATTCTCACCATAGACAACTAGTGAGCTATGAAAACTGCTGGTGACTCCAGTTGCAACCTGGCAATGCTGTTACTGGTGAACGCCTGGTAGACCATGGCTGTGAGGGTCAGGGCAAAATCCAGGTCAGATCAAATAACTTGAGGGCAACCTGAAGGTACAGCTGGGTTAGCCCAAGAGGTAATGTTAAAGGTAAAGAAATAACAAAATGTTTTTAAGTTAAAATTTACTTGAATTTCAGCTCTAAAATTACTCCACAGGAAATTCGAGATAAGTACTGCCTGCAAAACATAAAGAAACAAATATTGAAGGGGGAAGTGGCCAAGATGGCTGACTAGAAGCAGCTAGGATGCGTGGCTCTCAAAGACAGGAATGAAAAGGGCAAGTAAATACAGCACCTTCAAGTAAAACATCCAGGTAGTTGCTTTGGGATTAATCAAGGAAACAACCTGATCCACAGAGAATGGAGAAAAGCAAGGCAAAATGATTGCCCACCTGGGAGCCACATGGAGTGAAGGGAATCTCCTCTGTCCAGGGAAGCAGTGAGTTAATGTTTGGCCCCAGGAAACCATGCTTGCCCCACCAATTTTGCAACCCCTGGGTCAGGAGAACCCCTCATGAAACCACTCCAGTTGTTGGCCTTCATTCCAACACACAGAGCTATGTGGAGTCTTGGCAGAGCAGCCACTCAGGCACACACAGAAACCCAGGAGCTTTACATACTCCAGCTCCGGGCTTCCTGGCAAAAATAACTACAACTCTGGCAAAGAGGGAGGTTAGTTCTCCATACATACCCTAGGAGAGAGGCAAAATCCATGAGGCTAAGCAGTGACGGTCAACAGGCCCCACTTTCATGGCACCTCACAGGATGACACAATGGCTTGGAATTACAGCCGGGCACGGACAACAGTGTTACATGGAACTGTCACACAGTTCCTGGGGGGAGGTGTGGCTGCCATCATAGCTGTTCCAGACTGTGGGCTTTGGAGACTTCAAACCCACTGGGGGCAGAAGGGATTCCCCAGCACAGCACAGCTGTTCTATCAAAACATGGCCATACTGCTTCTTAAGTGAACCCCCCAATCCATTCTTCCTCACTGGGCAAAACCTCCCAATTCAGGCCTCCAGACACTCCCACTGGTGTTCTCTGGCTGAGAGAGATTTGAAAATTTCCTGGAACAGAGCTCCCAGAGGGAGGGGCAGGCCACCACCTTTGCTGTCTGCGTAACTTAGCCCTTTCAGCCTCCACGCTTAGAGAGCTCAAGCCAACTTGGGGCAGAGGTAGTACCCCGGCACAGTACAGCAGAAACATGGCCAAACTTCTTCTATAAGTGAGTCCCCTATCCTGTTCCTCCTGACTGGGTGAGACCACCCAACTGGGGTCTCCAACTATCTCCTAGTGCTGCATTCAGGCTGGCATTCAGGTATGGCAACAGATATGCATTCAGGTATGGCAACAGGTCCACACCACCCTGAGATGGGACTCCCACAGGAAGGGGTATGCTGCCATCTTTGTTGCTTCGTAGCCTTCACTGGTGATACCTCCAGGTACTGAAAAAGCCAAGGCCACTAGGGACTGGAGCAGACCCATAGCAAACCACAGCAGTACTAAAGAAAAGCAGCCAGATTTGGAAAAGAAAAAAAAAAATCAAAAGGTCAGCAACCTCAAATATTGAAGGTAGATAAGCCCACAAAGATGAGAAACAATCAACACAAGAACACTGAAAACTCACAAAGTCAGAGTGCCTCTTTCCTCCATGTGACTATATCATCTCTCTAGCAAGGGTTCAGTTGGGCTGAGGCCCCAATGGCTGAAATGACATAAGTAGAATTCAGAATATGGATAAAACCAAACTTTCTGATCTAAAGGATTACACTGTCACCAATGCAAAGAAGCTAAAAATCATGCTAAAACATTGCAGGAGCTGACAGACAAAACAGCCAGTAAAGAGACTGTGACCAGATAGAGACAAAAAACAAACTACAAGAATTTCATAATGCAATCACAAGTATTCATCTCAGAATAGACCAAGTGGAGGAATCTGACCTTAAAGACTGTCTGTCTGAAATAAGACAGGTGGAGAAGAATAGAGAAAAAAATAATAAAAAGGAATTAATAAAACCTTGGAGAAATAATGGGACTATGTAAAGAGACTGAATCTACCACTGACTGGTGTACCTGAAAGAGATGGGGATAATGGAACCAATTTGGAAAACATATTTTAGGGTATCATCCATAAGAATGTTTCCAACCTAGCTAGACAGACCAACCTTAAAATTCAGGAAATGCAAAGAACTCCAGTAAGATACTCCATGAGAATAGCATCCTCAAGACAGGTAATAATCAGATTCTCCAAGGTGGAAATGAAAGAAAAAATGTTAAAGGCAGCAAGAGAGAAAGACCAGGTAACTTTCAAAGGGAAGACAATCAGACTAATAACGGACTTCTCAGCAGAAACTCTATAAGCCAGAAGAGACTGGGGGCCAATATTCAACATTCTTAAAGAAAAGAAATTCCAACCCAGAATTTCATATCCAGCCAATTAAGCTTTGTAAGTGAGGAGAAATAAGATCCTTTCAGACAAGCAAATGTTAAGGGAATTCATTACCACTGGTCCTGCCTTACAAGATTCCAGAAGGACACAGTAAACACAGAAAGGAAAGACTGCTACCAGCCACTACAAAAACACACTGAAGTACACAGACCACTGATACTATAAAGCAACCACTAAACATGTCTGCAAAGTAATCAGCTAACATCATGATGACATGATCAGAACTACACATATCAATACCAACCTTAAATATAAATGGGCTATATGCCCCAATGAAATGACACAGAGTGGCAAGCTGGAAAAAGAGTCAAAAGAGACCTATCATGCAAACACACACATAGACTCAAAATAAAAGGATGAAGGGAAATCTACCAACAAAGTGGAAAACAGAAAAAAAGCAAAGGTTGCAATTCTAGTTTCTAAAACAACTGGAGAACCACGAGCAAACAAATCCCAAAGCTAGCAGAAGACAAGAAATAACAAAAATCAAAGCTGAATTGAAGGAGATAAGAGACAAAAACTGAAAAGATCAATGAATCCAGAAGCTTGCTTTTGAAAAAAATAATAAAATAGACCACTAGCTAGACTAAGAAGAAAAGAAGATTCAAACAAACACAATTAGAAATGATAAAGGGGACATTACCACTGACCTCACAGAAATACAAACAACCATCAGAGAATATTATAAACTATATGCTTATAAACTAGAAAGTCTAGAAGAAATGAATAAATTCCTGGACACATATACCTCCCGAAGACTGAACTAGGAAGAAACAGAATCCCTGAACAGACCAATAATGAGTTCTGAAATTTTACAAAGAAGAGCTGTCACCATTCCTACTGAAACTATTCCAAAAAACTGAAAAGGAGGAACTCCTCCGTAATTCATTCTATCAGGCCGGCATTACCTTGCTACCAAAACCCAGCAGAAATACAACAGAAAAGGAAAACCTCAGACTAATATCCTGGATGAACACTTATGCAAAAATCCTCAAAACCAAATCCAACAGCACATCAAAAAGCTTTTCTACCACGATCAAGTGGGCTTCATCCCCAAGATGCAAGGTTGGTTCCACATACACAAAGCAGTAAGTGTGATTCATCACATACACAGAACTAAACATAAACTAAAGACAAAACCACAATTATCTCAATAGATGCAGAAAAGGCTTTCAATAAAATTCAACATCCATTCATGTTTAAAATTCTCAATAAACTAGGTAGGTAGTGAAGGAACATGCCTCAAAATAATAAGAGACACATATGACAAACCCACAGCCAACATCATACTGAATGAGCAAAAGATGGAAGCATTCCCCTTGAAAACTGGTACAAGACAAAGATGCCCTGTCTCACTACTCCTATTCAACATAGTATTTGAAGTTCTGGCCAGGGAAATTAGACAAGAAAAAGAAACAAAGTGCATTCAAATAGGAAAAGAGGAAGTCAAACTATCCTTGTTTTCAGATGACAGGATCCTATATCTAGAAAACCCCATCGTTTCAGCCCCAACATTTCTCAAGCTGACAAACAACTTCAGCAAATCTCAGAACACAAAATCAATGTGCAATCATTAGCCTAAAGTCAAATTCCTATACACCAATAAGCGTCAAGCCAAGAGCCAAATCACAAATGAACTCCCATGCACAATTGCCATAAAAATAATAAAATACCTAAAAATACAGCTAACTAGGGAGGTAAAAGATCTCTACAAGGAGAACTACAAATCACTTCTCAAAGAAATCAGAGATGACACAAACTGAAAACCATTCCACTCTCATGGATAGGAAGAATGAATATCATGAAAATGGCCATACTGCTCAAAACAATTTATAGATTCAATGCTACTCCCATTAAACTACCATTGACATTCTTCACAGAACTAGAAGAAATTATTTTAAAATTCATATGGAACCAAAAAGATCCTGAATAGCCAAGGCAATCCTAAGCAAAAAGAGCAAAGCTGGAGGCATCACACTACCCAACTTCAAACTATACTACAGGGCTATAGTAACCCAAACAGCACAGGACCAGTATAAGAACAGACATATAAACCAATGGAGCATAATAGAAAACCCAGAAAAAAGGCCACACACCTACAACTATCCAATCTTTGATAAACCTGACAAAAATAGGCAATGGGGAAAGGGGAAAGGATTCCCTACTCAATAAATAGTACTGTGATAACTGGCTAACCATATGCAGAAGACTGAAACTGGACCTCTTCCTTATACTATAAACAAAAATTAACTCAAGATGGATTAAAGACTTAAATGTAAACCAAAAAACTATAAAAACCTTGGAAGACAATCTATCATTCAGGGCACAGGCATGGGCAAAGATTTCATAATGAAGACACCAAAAGCAATTGCAACATAGCAAAAGTTGACAAATGGGATCTAATTAGCTTCTGTACAGCAAAAGAAACTGCCAGCAGAGTAAACAGCAACCTACAAATGGGAGAAAATTTTTGCTAACTACGCATCTGACAAAGGTCTAATATCCAGCAACTATAAGGAACGTAAACAAATTTACAAGAAAAGAAACAAGCTGCTCCATTAAAAGTTAGGCAAAGCACATGAACAGACAAATTTCAAAAGAAGATAAACATGCCACCAATAATCTAATGATAAAAAGCTCAACATCACTGGTCATTAGAGAAATGCAAATCAAAATCACAATGATACACCATCTCATACCAGTCAGAATGGCTGTTATTAAAAAGTTTTTTAAAAAAGAAAAAATATATGCTGGCGAGGTTGTGGAGAAAAAAGAACATTATACAGTGTTGACATGGGTGCGAATTAGTTCAGCCATTATGGAAAACAGTGTGGTGATTCCTCAAAGACCTTAAGATAGAAACACCATTCAACCCTACCCAAAGGAATATAAATAGTTCTACAAAAAAGACACATGCACGTATATGTTTATTGCAGCTCTATTCACAATAGCAAAGACATGGAATCAAACTAAATGCCTACCAATGACAGACTAGATTTAAAAAAAAATGTGGTACCTATACACCATGGAATACTATGCATAAAACAGAACAAGGGTCATGTCCTTTGCAGGGACATGGTTGGAGCTGGAGGACATTGTCCTTAGCAAACTAACACAGGAACCGAAAACCAAATGCTACATGTTCTCACTTGTAAGTGGGAGGTAAATGATGAGAACATATGGACACACAGAGGGAAACAACACACATTGGGGTCTTTTGGAGAGTGGAGAGTAGAAGGAGAAAGAGGATCAGGAAAAACAACTAATGGGTACTAGGCTTAATTCCAGGATGATGAATAATCTCTACAACAAACCCCCATGACTAAAGTTTACCAATGTAAGAAACCTGTGCTTGTACCCCTAAAGTTGAAGTAAATTTTTAAAAGATTCATTTTTTTAAAAAAAAGGAAACAAATATTGGCTGTCTGATATCCATTCTCATTATTCATGGGTAATCTAACTCACCTCTCCCATGTCTCTTCCTTGCTTTCCTCCTATTCTTCTGACTTAAAAGAGGCCACACTAGTTCAGATATGAGGATAGTGAGAACCTGACTTGAAACAGAAGTACTGAGAGAGGACAAGATGGGAAGAATACAAAAGATATTTAGGGAAGCAGAAGCAAAGATGCTTAAACTACCTGGGCTAGAGGATTTAGCCCTAGCTCCTTATCAGAAGCAGCTAGCAAGCTTTTAAAAATCACTAATTCCCTAGGGCTCACCCAAAACCAAAAAAAAGTCAGAATCTTGAGATGGGAGAGTCATCTGAATTTTTTTTTCTTTTTTTTTAGACAAAGTGTTGCTGTCACCCAGGCTGGAGTGCAGTGGCCTGATCTCAGCTCACTACAACCTCCGCCTCCTGGGTTCAAGCAACTTCCTGCCTCAGCTTCCCAAGTAGCTGGGATTACAGGCACCTACCACCATGCCCAGCTAATTTTTGTATTTTTAGTTGAGATGGGGCTGTACCATGTTGGCCAGGCTGGTTTCAAACTATGATCTGCCTGCCTCAGCCTCCCAAAGTGCTGGGATTACAGGCATGAGCCACCTGTATTTTCTAAAAGCTCCCCCAAAAGATGCTGAGATAGAGTGAGTACTGAAATCACAGTTGTGGGGGATGAATCTAACTTCCAAATAATAATGCTTCATGTATTAGGTTGCTGTAAAAGTAATTGTGGTTTCGCCACTGAAAGGAATGGCTCTGGATACAAGTAAATCATTTTCTAAACTACTTATTACCACTATTTTTTTTTTTACTAATTTTAATCAAAATAACCTGTGAAAATTATTCTTAAAGTGTACTAATAGGTTTAAAATGATAAACAGCAGGCCAGGTGCAGGGGCTCACACCTGTAATCCCAGCACTTTGGGAGGTGGGAGGATTGCCTGGCTCAGGAGTTTGAGACCAGCCTGGACAACATGGTGAAACCCTGTCTCTACAAAAATTTAAAAAATTAGCTGGGTGTGGTGGATTGCACCCGTGGTTCCAGCTACTTGGGAAGCTGACGTGGGGGGATTACTTGAGCCTGCGAAGTCAAGGCTGCCGTGAGCTGTAATCACACCACTGCACTCCAGCCTAGGCAACAGAGCAAGACCTAGGCAACAGAGCAAGACCTTATCTCAAAAAAAAGAAAAGAAAAAAAGAAAAAGGAAAAAGAAACGGCAATACCCTGCCTCACCTCTCCACTCACTTCCAAAGGCAGGCTACTTAAAATTTTTTTAGTTATTTCTTTTGATATGTAATTGCATCTTCCTAAATAATGTTTATACTGCTGTGTCTTGATTTATTAATTTTAGACATTTATTGATATAATTACAGCTGTCCCATTGTACTCTCGCTTATTCTTTTCCATCTGATAATACTGTACGGTTATGTCAGTGTTTTTTTCCCAGCCTACCTTGCAGTCAGGTATGGCCAGGGCCAACATTTTGTCTGTATCTCTTGGTACAGCTGTACCAATTGTTATTAAAATACTTCCAAACTAGCTGGTAAATAGTTGCTACCAAAGCTTTTCCATTTACCAGCTTTTAAAAATCAGTAATACAATCCAAATGCTAGTTCCTGGGGAACCAGGACACCCTTCTGAAGAATATGTTACACTTGGCCAAATGTATCAGATCATCTATCAGTTTTGTATTTGTGTTTGCTGAGTGATCCTTCTTCCTATTCTGATCAGGACTAGCTTCTCAGTAGGCTGCTGTATTAATGTCATCTGAAGTTTCTCTTCACTGTCATCCCAGAATTTTCTTTTGTTTTTCTCCTGTGTTGGATTACCTGTTTCTGGAATTCCATATATTATTCTTTCTTGGTTTATACCCACATTTTAATAAAACATACCACCCATTAGCTTACTGTGAAATGATGCATAGAGAATAAATTTTTGAGATCTTAAATGCCCTTGTCGTCTTTATTCTATTTCCCACTTAATAGTTTGTCTTTGAAATTCTAGATCGAAAATCATTTTTCTCAGAACTCTGAAGGAATTAACCCATAGTCCTTAGATTCCAATGTTGCTATTAAGAAATCTTAAGAAAAGAAAAGAAAAAAAGGCCATTAGACCTCCTAATATTTTTGTATGTGACCTCTTTCACTTTCCTTTTTTTTTTTTAAGACATGGTCTCCCTCTGTCACCCAGTTTGGAATGCAGTGGTGTGACCTCGCCTCACAGCAACCTTTGCCTCCCGGTCTTAGGCTACCCTTCCACATCAGCTCTAAAATAGCTGAGACTACAGGTGTGCATCACCACGCCCAGCTAATTTTTTTTGTATTTTTTGTAGAGACAGGATTTTCATGTTGTCCACGCTGGTCCTGAACTCCTGGACTCGGGTGACCCACTGCTTCAGCCTTCCAAAGTGCTAGGATTACAGGCATGATCCAGCACACCTAGCTATGATCTGTTTTTCTGCAGGAATTTAAGATATCCTCATTTCCCTTTGTATTTCCAAATTTACAATTATTTGTTTTGTATATTACATATCTTTTGTGGTCCCTTTTTCATTTATTCTACTGGCTAATCTATGAATGTATGTCCTCCAATTCTGGGAATTTTTTTGCATTACTTCTTTGTAATTTTTTCTTTGTAATCTTTCTTTTACTTTTCCTTGTAATCACTTTCTGGAACTCTTATTAGTATGGTGGTATACCTGCTAAACCAGCCCTCTAATTCTATTTCTCCTTTCCTATTTTCCATCTTTTTGCTTTTAGTTTCTACTTTATATTCTGGTCCACCCAATGAAACTTTTTGTTTAAATTTTAAAATCTAAGATTTATTATTCTCTGATTATTACTTTTTCACAGTCCCCATTTTTATTTTATATAAACAATGTCTTCTCCTCTCTTTACATATGAATTATAGGTGTTATGGCTTTGATTATTTTCATTTTCTTCTCCTTGCATTTCTGCTTTCTCTGTGATTTTTGTTGTTCATTTGTTTTGAGTTTTGCCTTTTTTATTGAAGGCCTTCTTCAAATGTCTCATATTCATTTACATTTAAGAACAAAGCATCGAAAAGCTGACTGCAAGTTCCAGGTTCACAGGGGGAGGGAAAGGAGGGAGGAGGGTTATAGGGTTGTTGAGTGATAGACTCACTGTAGAAAGAATGTGTGGTCAGTAATGTTTTTCATTGTGGGACCTCAAATGTCAGTTTCTGTAAGTCCTTCTAAGGCTGCTCATTTTACCAGTCCTGACTGGATAATTACCTGACTATCCTAGGATTGGACTTGGGGAAGAGTATGGAGTCTCACTGTTGAGTGAGCAGACTTTCATTAAATTCCTTTTTCAGGTGATCATTTTATCTTTCTCCTGTTTTGTCTGGCATTCCTAAATCCAGAACCTCTATTTTACATTAATTTCTCAGAAAAAAAAAATGCCCAGTCTCTGTCAAAGACTTCATCTTGCTGTATAGCATAGGAGAAGTGAACTGAGTCTAGTTCCCTTACAGATTTTCTGCCTATCCTTCATTTTCAGGCCTATGTCCCACTCCAAAGCCTCTAATTCCAGAAACTTTCTGGAATTCTAGGGCATATAGTGGCTGTATCTTTCCATTATCCCCGCTCAACTTCAGTTAAAGGCACTTAGATACCAACTTCCTTCGTTATACTAAGGCAGATGCCACAGGTCTATTTGCTTTTCATCTTCCAAAAATTTGCTGGTGCCTCCTCTCTACTGTTGCCTCTTCTCATATTTACCATTACTGTAATGGCGTTGCAGGAGAGACTGACAGTAGACACATCGTTCCATCCACCAAATTCTAATCTGAAGTCTCATTAACTAAATCTCAAACCACAGACTGCCACCAAAGATGAATCCTTATCAACTTCTTTTAACAGTCATAATTTTTCTGTCTTTTACAGACATGCCTGATTAGATATTTTTCCAACTATTTTAATGTTTATTACCCTTTATTTTTTAATCATTAAAAAAAATTCAAGAGAAGGCTTTTAGATGCCACAAGACTTTTAATCTATTAATTCATAAACTTAAGTCTTAAAACATGATAGGATTTATTGTAGTAGATTATAATCAAACAAATACAAATACAGATTTTTTTTTTTGAGACAGAGTCTTATTCTGTCACCCACACTGGAGTAAGTTCAACCTACCACTTGTCCTAAATACTAAGTTCACAGTTTTAGAAATAAGAAATAAATTATAAGAGTAACTACAGAATAAAACACTAATATTACACTTTTGATCTTGTTCCACTTGAAAAAAGTGCATATTTTGGACTTGCCAAAATGTATAATTGCATCCTGCTACTACTCATGACTTCTGTGGGGGAAATAAAAAAACCATCTAGCAGAAGAATAAAAGATTCCCATGGGAGGAAAAATAAATTAAATTGGTCTATTTCTTGAGCCGGGTGGTAGTTACATGGATATTCACTTTTTAAAATTCATTAAACTGTGTATTTACATTTCAAAAGTTTTCTGTATATGTTATATTTTACAATACAAAAACTTTTTTTAAAGTTAAAAGAGAAATAAATTAAAAAGGCAGAAATTTCATTTGTCATGAAACACACTGCCTTAATCTCACTCGGCCAGACACACTATAACAGGAACAACAAGAGAAAAGTTGTCATGATTTACTTTAAGGGCCTAAACCAGCGCCCCAGCAAATTTCAATAGTCATCTTTGTTGTTTTATTCAAAAAACACTTTAAAAATTAAGTTCTTAAACATCACAGTATACGTTGCATCCCATATGGTAATACTGACAACTTACATTTGCATAACACTATTTACTCGCAAAGAGTTTTCCCATCGAATACCTGGGAGATAGAGCAGATATTATTTTTCCCTACACTACAGATGAGGAAATTTAGGTACTTACAGAATCAGGACTAATTCCAACTTCCACATGTCGAATTAAGGGTTCCTTTAAAATTTTATGAAGAGAAAGATCTTTCTACTTTTCAAAGTTCTGAGTTCAAAAACAGGATCTCAAAGCTGGTAGTGTCTGTCACCGCATTTGTGAGTTTCCTTACATTCCCAGTGAGGAAGGAGAGATTCACTAAATATGGCTGTGAAAGCAATAAACTGAGGACCTATGCACAAACGTTTCCAAGTCATTTAATTCACTTCTAGTTGACATTAAAATGTGTCTGCTGCCACAAAGGTTTAACTCAGATGCAAATATAAATGTTACCAGTACTCAGTAACCTATGTTCAAGGGGAATCAATACTATTTTGCCATTCAGGAAGTGTTTAAAGGAGAGATATGACCCATCCATTCCTGGCTTCTCATCTACATCATACTATTCCCCACAGATGTGGAGTAATTTATTTGGTTGGTATATGACAGTCATGGGTCTACTTCTTGGTATGGTGAAAAGGTATTCTAAGATTTTGTTCAGTGGATACTTTACTTACTTATTCTGCCCTAGAAGGCATTTATTTTCTTCTGGAACAGAGTTTTGTTCTGTGGCCCAGGCAGTACACAATCCCTGCTCACTATAACCTCCACCTCCCGAGTTCAAACCATTCTTCTGCTTCACCCTCCGAGTAGCTGAGATTACAGGGTGTGCCACCACAACCGGCTAATTTCTGTATTTTTAGTAGGATTTCACTATCTTGGCCAGGCTGGTTTCAAATTCCTGACATCAAGGGATCCACCTACCTCCACTTCCCAAAGTGTTGAGATTACAGGTGTGAGCCACCGCTCCTGGCCCCAGAGGGGCAATATTATCTGAGATTCAGAGATTCCAATTCTTTCGAGAGCCAGCTCCACCATGCATGTCTGTAATCCTGGGAAACTCACATATATCTAGACATGTTTAAAATATTTCAAAGCTTCCTCATCTTTAAAATAAAGGAACAACTTCCTTATCTTTAAGGTACTTTCCAGCTCTATAGACTAAATGCTCAGAAAGTCATTAGGAGGTGTATTCTATAGTTTTAAAGACAGACACTGACACTGACATAAAATCATTTTGATATTTTGGCCTCATAGCTCCCAAAGACCAATGATCTTCTACCTCCACTGGCCTGTGATACTCAACATCCCCACGCTCAGCCACACTTGAATTTTTGTCATCACTCAGAACTGATCTCTCCACAATAACCCTGAAAGTTCCTCATTCCCTTCACTACTACCCTCAGAACCTCGCTCCACATTCCCGTTTTCCCCTTTCCTTCACTCTTGCTGAATCAGCCAATGACATACTCTAATCTTATATCCCCTCCTATTCTCCCAGCCCATTGACACTCTAGTGTCACTTGTGTTCCTACTCAACCAAGGGCCCATATGGAGTTGGCAGTTTCAGTGATACTCACACCATCTTTACTTCCAGTTTTCTGAGCATTGCTGGAGAAAGTAATGAAATACAGGAGTGATTCATCCTATCACTAGGCTAAGGCCTTCTAGCAACTTACCAAGCCCTCATCACCTTTGGCTCCCCACCACGCAGACCCAAAGCTTTCTAAACCTTTTCAACTCTCTTCCACTGCAACTTTACCCCTCACTCCCCACTTACTTTTAGCAAATCAATAAAAGAGAACAAACCCATTTCAAGTGCAGCCACCTGCGAGCCATCTACTTTCCTTTTCTGAACTCAAAATTTCCTTTTGCCTTCATCTAACTTCTTTCTTCCTCCAAGTCACATCTGCATTTTGTATTCTTCTACGTTCTATGGATTTGGACACATGTATAATACCATGTACCCACTGTTATTATTATACAGAGCAGTTTTACTACCCTCTGCCTGTTCAACACTCCATCATCCTAACTCCTGGCAACCACTGATTTTTTTTTTTACTGTCTCTATAGTTTTGCTTTCCCAGAATGTTGTATAGTTGGAATCATACAGTATGAAGCCTTTTCAGATTGGCTTGACCTAGGAACACGCATTAAACTTCTTCCATGTATTTTCATGGCTTGATAGCACATTTGTTTTTAGCACTAATATCCCATTGTCTGGATGTACCACAGTTTATCTTGAATGATATCTTGGTTGCTTCCAAATTTTACCAATTATGAAGAAAGCTACTATAAACATCAGTATGCAGGTTTTTGTGAAGCCACAAGTTTTCAACCTTTGGGTAAATACCAAAGAACGCAACTGCTGGATTGTGCAATAAGCATGTTTCATTTTGAAAGAAACCCCCAAACTGTCTTCCAAAGCAGTTGTACTGTTTGACAGTCCCACCAGTAATAAATGAGATTTCCTGTTCCTCCACATCCTTGCCAGCATTTGCTGTTGTCAGTGTTCTGAATTTTGGCTATTTCAATTGTATATAGTGATATATCATTGTTTTGATTTGCATTTTCCTGATAACATATGATGTGCAGTGTCTTTTCATATGCTTATTTGCCATCTGTGTATCTTCTCTGGTGAGATGTCTCTAAAGGTCTTTGGCCCATTTTTTAAATGAGTTGTTTATTGTTCAGTTTAAAGAGTTCTTTGTATATTCTGGATAACAGACTTTTATTGGATATGTCTTTTGCAAAGATTTTCTCCCAGTCTCTGGCTCATCTTCTTCTTCTCTTGCCAATGTCTTCTGCAGAGCAGAAATTTTTAAATTTTAATGAAGTCCAGCTTCTCAATTCTTTCATGGTTGTTCCTGTGATGTCATATCTAAAAAGTCATCACCAAACCCAAGGTCCTCCATATTTTCTCCTATGTTATCTTCTAGGAGTTTTATAGTTTTACATTCAGGTCTGTGATCCATTTTGAGTTAATTTTTGTGACAAGGCTAAAGTCTGTGCCTAGATTAACTTTTTTTTTTTTTTTTTTTTGCATATGGATGTCCAGTTGTTTCAGCCCCATTTGCTGAAAAGACTATCTTTTCTCCACTGTATTACCTTTGCTCCTTTGTCAAAAATCAGTTGACTATATTTCTGTGGGTCTATTTATGGACTCTCTATTCTGTTCCATGATCTATTTGTTTAATTTTTTTTGCCAATACCACTGTCTTGATTACTACAGGTTTATAGTAAGCCCTGAAGCTAGGTAGTGTCAGGCCTCCAACTTTGCTCTTCTCCTTCAGTATTGTGCTATTATATGCAGAGGTCTTTTGCCTCTGCATATAAACTTCAGTCAGTTTGCCAATATCCACAAAATAACTTGCTGGGATTTTGACTGAGATTACATTAAATCTACAACTACAGTTGGGAAGCACTGACAATATTGGGTCTTCCTACCCATGAACATGGAATATATCTCCATTTACTTAATTCTTCTTTGATTTCTTTTATCAAAATTTGCTAGTTTTCCTCACATAGACTTTATACATATTTTGTTAGATATATATCTATCATATTTCACTTTGTTTAAGGTACTAATATACTGTTTTTAATTTCAAATTCCAGTTGTTAATTCCTAGTATATAGAAAAGTGATGAACTTTCATATACTAGCCTTGTCTCTTACAACCCTGCTACAATTGCTTATTAGTTCCAGGAGGTTTTGTTGTTGTTGTTGTTGAGTCTCTACATAGATAATCATGTCATCTTCAAACAAAGGTTTATTTCTTCCTTTCCAATCATCATATCTTTTATTTCCTTGTTTTTTGCCACATTTTCCCATAAGTAACTTCTTTATTCATATCATGATTAGGGCAATCGATTCAATTATTCAAAAATAGGCTCTCTTCTAGATTAAAAGTGAGCATTATTACCCACTTTTATCCTGTATCCTGTATCCAAATATTATACTGTAATTAAACTGGGCAATCTGCATGTACGGTTAACCTATCCTACCTCTCCTACTTGAGGAGTCCCTAGTGTATTAACTGCCCTCCTACATCCTCCCTTGATTCATTCCTTTCCTCTCTACTGGCAACCACACTACGCACAAATGTTCTCATACCTTCCTTATGGTTTTAAGAAAGTTTCATTGACACTTTTCTTGCCTCAAGTTATTGTCTTCCTTCCTACCCCAGCCTCTGATTTTCACAGCCCAATCGCAATTTACACTTGCTCTCCCATTTCCTTCCATCCTGGCACGCTTCAGGTAACTAGCTGACTTTTGTTATCCCCACTGCCCAACTGACTCTGCTCCTCCAAGGCTACTGATGATGGTCTCACTGACAAATCTAATGTCCTTTCCTTCTTCACCTTTCTTTGCCCTGTTTTTCTCATTCTCCTCCTGCTTCTTTCTTCTGAGCATCCTGTCTGCCTCCTCCTGTCTCCCTCAAGCCCACGAATACTAGCTTTCACAAGGCTCTATCCTAGCCTTTTATTCTCACCACACTCTGAACGGTTCTCATAGGTTCACCATCCCCCTCCAGAAGGATGCCCCAAATCTTTCTCTATTTTTAATGGCTCTCATCCATCTACATGGTCCACAGGCACATACAAGTTAACACATCCAAATCCAAACCAATAATCACCTCCATTAATTAGACAAACATTTATTGATTGCACACTACTTGCAGGTGCTTTACTAGTGTCCCTGCCTATTTCAGTCCTTGCCAACACCAACTTAAGTGACTCAGCTCTGTCTTTGATTTCTTCCTCAACTCCTACATCCAATTAGCCAGCAAGTTCTGCTTCATTTACCTCTGCGGTATCTTGCCCAACTCAACTGCCTCCACCATAATTTAGGTTCTCATCACTTCTCTTCTGGAGAATATTTCAGCAGCTACTTAACCGGACTACCTGTGGCTCCTGTGATGAAAATTACTCTTTCAAAGCATAGTCTTGATCACATCATTCCCCCATTAAAGTACTTCTGATACTTACCTGCTAAACTGTCTCCTTAGCCTAGCATTCAAGATGCTTCACAATATAGCCCTAATTTCCCCTCCCCATGCAGCATTCTCTCCCATTATACTGCCTCCAGGCTCCTCAACCTCCAGTTTAACCACATTCTTCTCCAAACCTGGATATGCTCATATATTCTTGCCTTCAAGTCTTAGCACAAACTGGTCTCTACACCTCTGCCACTTGAAGTCCTCTCAATTCTTTAAGGTCTTGCTCAAAATTCCCTAATTAAATCTTACCCATTTTTTTTTTTTCTGGCTAGAAATAGTCTTTTCCTCCTCTAAATTCACAAAGTATTTTCCTTATGCCTCTCTTAACAGTTCTCCCATGTAAAACAGTCTTTAGTTATCTGTCTTATGCTCTCTATATGACTCTTAAGCCTCTTAAAGAAAGAGTATCTACGTCTAATTAACCAGTATACTCCTTATTTTGCTAGATGAGAGGTGAAATATTCAAGTTAGCTTCATATCCATTATATAGCATATAAAATAATGAATATATGGCATATAAAATAATGACAATGTACTTATCATAAGTTAATTTAGACAAATTCTTAAGAAGGTCTAGAAACTAATAATTTTTATATTTCTTATGTGAATTACCTTAAACTAAAATTTCAGGAGAACTGTATATTTCTTTACGGGTTCCTGAAACCATAGAGCTGGACAAGATCTTAGAGCTCATTAATTCCCCTCTCCCATCCCGACCACCAATTCTCAGTTGAAAAAATGGAAACTTCTGAGACATTAAGCTGCCCCCATGGTTACACAAGTCTGTAGTCATAACTATAGCAGTTACCATTTATTAAGAGCCTCTTATACACCACACACTTTATATATATATGTACACACACACATTATCTCAGTCTCACACAATCCTTCAAGGTAGATGGCATTATCACCACTTTAGAGATCACTTGTTGTGGAGAGCTCTGCTCTTGCTAAGGGCAGAGCTGAGTTTTAGCCCCAAATCTGACTGGCTGTAACCTAGGCTTTTCTATTGAATGCTCTGACAGAGGCAAGACCTATCAGATGTCCTGACTGCTGTCTCCTACTGTTTCTCCAAGTAAATAATTATGCCAAGTAAGCAAATATGCACACTTACAAGTTTTAAGCCTTTTTCTTTTTAAAGTGGAAGCATAAAAATTAAACAGTAGTTTCATTATTATAAAAGTTCTAAGGTTAAATCTAAGGTTATTTAGTATCAACATCTGATTCTATTGTCAGAAAACTTCTTTAATGTGGAAAGGAGATATGTTTTCCTGCTTTTTCACTTCCTAAATATATTTTTGACTTAAAATCCATCTGCTTTCTTTGTTTTCTTTTTTTTTTTTTTCCTTTTTGAGATAAGGTCTTGCTTTGTTTCCCAGGCTGGAATGCAGTGGTGCAATCTCAGCTCACTACAACCTCTGCCTCCTGGGTTCAAGTAATTCTCTGCCTCAGCCTCCCAAGTTGCTGGGATTACAGGTGCCCACCACTATGCCTGGCTTATTTTTGTACTTTTAGTAGAGACAGGGTTTCACCATCTTGACCAGGCTGGTCTTGAACTCCTGAGCTCATGATCCATCCACATCAGTCTCCCAAATTGCTGGGATTACAGGCGTGAGCCACTGTGTCCGGCCCAACTGCTTTCAATAAGCATTTGTTGAGCCCCTAGATGTCCCAGGCACATGGGAGGGTACAAATGTGAATAAGACATGATTTTTCCCTCTGAGAGTTCACAAGGAAAAGGCAGACAATCAACTAATGATAGAAACCACTCTTCTCCACCTATAGCAGCTCTGGCTAATTCAGGAACTTCCAACCACTGAAGCCTTCTCAACCACTTGAGCCCTTTATGGGAGTCAGAGTCTTAGTTCTAACTCTTCCCTGTATCTTAGGAAGTCATCTCTGTGCCTTAGTTTCCTTGGTAAAGAGACTGATTAAAAATGAATGAACTGTGCCAAGTAATTTCAAAGTCTCTTTTAGCTCTAAAATTCTACTGTCTCTGAGCTTACTCTTGAGATTATGCTTCGGCAAGTGATCACAGCTACTATTATGGAAAGGGAACTGCTAGATGTCCATTCTTCCTCAGCACTAACTTCAGAAATACTGAATTCAGAAAATACTGCTACAAGACTGGGGCTGAGTAACATGCCTCCAAAGTTTATCCTATAAACTTTATCAAAGTTTATCCTCTAAAGGGATATTATTAAATGTGACATTCAAATCCTTCTTACATTGTAATTCTTTGGAATTCATTTAAGGTGTTTAAAATATAATTTTAAATAACTCCTTTTATCTACTCTTTTGTGGCATTACCGACATGAATAACAACAAATCAGAGTGAAGGCCTCCGCAGCATAAATCCTGTTTTCACTCGATTAAATTAGTACTTCATATTGGATCACTTGAGCCTAGGGGGTTGAGGCTATGATTGCGCCATTGCACTCCAGCCCCTGTGACAGAGTGAGACCCTGTCTCAAACAAAAAACCTTCATATTAAGTGTTATCTTATGGACCTTCCCAAACTGCAGCTAAACTTCAGGTTGTTTTCCAGGCAGTGGGGAGCGAAAATATAGAAATGTTAGTATTCCAAATGAGTGGAAACACATGACCGCAGGACTTGACTTTGCTGATTCCATTTCAAAATCCTGCACTTTTTTTTCAACTAGCACAGAAAATATTTTTAATCATCCAAAAGTTACACAGTAACATACTTTCTCTTGACAGGGCTCCACATGTTTTATCTTTCTTTATACTAAGTGTCTTAGGATATGATGCTCTAACCCATCTAACATCACAGAAGAGAAAATCAATCAAAACCAGGAGGAAAAAGAATCAGAATTGCACCAACTTGCTGACTTTCCACAAAAAAAGCACTTAATTTCAACTGTCAAAAACAGTCCTACCAAGAAATCAGGAAAAGAGTTTATTCATTCACGAGTCAACAAATACTAAGTGTTTCATGAATGCCAGGCACTGTTCTAGGTGCTAGGGTTTTATCAGTGAACAAAACAGCCCAAATCCCTGCCATGGTGGAGCTTACATTCTAGAAAGAAGAGATCTGACTTAAAAGAACTTAGAAACAAAGTAAGATCAGATAAGCGATTAACTGTGAAGAAAATAAAATAGTATTATGGGGTGGCTCCTGGGGGCAGGGGTCCGGAGATAATGAAGGCGATCAGGAGCGCCTCTCTGAGTAGATGCCACTTGAGATGAGTCCTAAATGATAAGAAAACTTTATTCAATCTTACTAATGTGGGGTGGGAATGAGTCAAGTTAGTCTTTGAGAATGATCACAGTGGGAAAAATTCTGTATTCATGAATGGTAAACGAGGTTCCTTTTAGGATCTGGCTTTTTAAAAACCCTCAAAAAAACTAGCCTTAAGGAGTCACATTTTTCTTTTAAGATCCATTTTAAAAATTTTTCAAATTACTTTAGAGCTACTTAGGTAGACGCAAGTACTAGGAGGATTCCTTCAGAGTCCGATATCTCCCTCACTTGACACCAAATACTGAATGAGACAGGACCCAGCCCTGCAGCGAACCAGAGCTCCTCCACCTATTGATTAATGCAGCCAGGTGGAATTTTGTAACTCCTTCAAGAACGTGAAACAAGCCTTGGGGAATGTGGGGATCCTGACCCCCCAAAATTACTGTGGAAGGGAGAACCCCGCTGCCCCTTTGCACTGTCTCCTCCGCTCCTCCGGGCGTCCCTGATTCCCCTCTCAAAGTTATTGTGGAAGCGGGGGACTCCGCTGCCCTTTTGCACTGTCTCCCCCACCCCTCTGGGCGTCATCACTGCAGAGGGGCCGCTCTCCCTGGGTCAGAGACACTCGGCGAGTACGCGCGCGTGTGTGTACCCCGCATGAATCATCGGGCCCGGTCTGTGGGGCGATGATTCATTCACTGCCCTGGAGCTCACCGCCACACGTTCCGGGCGTACTATGACGGCCGCACACGCAGCTTCCTTAATATTAAACAAATGTTTCAAAGTACAAACGCCTGGGGCCAGAAACGTGTAGACCTAGGCGAGGTGGCGGCGTTTCGGCCGCTGCCCGAGTGTTGGCGGGGCGGGGAGGGGAGAGACCGGCACGTCCGTCCGGGCCCCCGCCAACACCACGGCACGCGCGCGGGCGGCGCCCGCAGGGGGGCGCGGAGGGCGTACAGGTGGGTCCCGCTGGGTCCTGCCTCCAGCCCCTCCCTGCCACTCGCGGAAGGCCACCGCGCCCTCCCCAACGCGCCTCTCGCTCGCCCCTTTTCTCTCCGTGACATCTTATATAATAACCTGAGCTAATCAAAACGGAAGCGACGCGCGCAGCCGGGAGCAGATGCTCGCGCCCCGAGCCCGCGGCCCCCGAACTAGGCGCCGGGGCGCGCGGTTGCTGGCGGGGGAAGGGCCCGAGCGCCGAGTCGGGTCGTCCCTCCTCGGCGGAGGCGCCACTGCAGCCGGTCCCCGTCAGGAAGCCGCGAGCGTCACAAACTGCGTCAGCTTCTTCAAACACATTTCATGGTCCCCTTACAGCCAGGGAGCCGCTGCTCCCGCGGCGGGGCCGCGGCCGGGGCTGGAAGGCGCCCCTCTGGGGAAGAGAAAGTTCCTCGGGGCCCTCCCTTTGCCCGCCCGGCGCCCGGCCCCGCCGCGCCTTGAGCCCCTCTCCGCGCGCCGCCCGCCCGGCCGCGCCGCCCACCGGCCCGCACCGAGGTCAGGTTAGGCAACTTGTGACCCCGAGGCGCCGGGCGGCCCCTTCCAGCCCGCCAGGCTCGCCCAGCTCCCGGGGCCTCCCCCCGGCCCCGCGGAAAACAGCCACGCCACAAACTTCCCTGGGCCGCGTCGGGCGGGGAAGCCTCCCGGGTCCCCGCGCATCGCCCTTACCTTGCTCTCGAGAGGCCACGATCCGGGCGGGCCGCGCGGGGCGCGTGGAGCGCGAGCGCGCGCGCGTGGGGCGGTAGGTGAGGGAGCCCGCGCCGGCGGGGGCGGGGCGGGGCAGCGGGGGTGCGAGCGGCGCGGGGCGGGGGCTGGGCCGGCCGGGCGGGCGGGCGCGAGGAGAGCAAAGCCCTCGGCGGCGGCAGCGGCGGCGGCGGCGCTGGCGGCGGCGGGCGCGGGGCGAGCGCGCCGAGGGGGCGGAGGAGTTACCGTGGGTTTGTTTACGCATTGCTGCCCGGCTCGGGGCACAGCCCGCACTCCCTGATTGGACACAAACTGGGGCACAGCCTCTCGCCGCCGCCCGCCAGGCCTCCTCGAGCCGCCGCGCAGCTCCCGGAGCGCCTTGCCCGGCACGGCCCACGGCGGTGCCCAGGCCTGGAGGGGACAAGCCGCGGCGGCTGCCCGAGGCGGGCGTGGAGCCCAGCGTTTGCCCGGGGCTCGCAGTCGCCCACCTGTAGTGGCCCGACCTTGGCAAGGAGAAATTTGAAACTTCTCAGGCTGAAGACTTCGTATCGTACAGCCGCGGAAGGGCCACCTTCTCCCCCGACAGACGGAGGAAGCGTGCCCTTGAATAAATGGAAGGCAGCTCGAATGTCAGTGTGCCTCTCTGGCGATGGTCAAGTCCAGGCTTCCCGTATAAGCTGCCCCTCTACCTGAGAGCTCGCAGTTTCTTTACCTGCCTCCAGCTTCTTTCTTTCTAATCACGAAGTCCCGGCACCCCGCCCGCCACCCCACCAGAAGTGACCTTGCCGCCCTGATGCTGAAGATCTTCCGATGACTCACCATGGCCTCAAGCCTTAAAGCCTCATTCTCACAGTCCCCAACAGCTGGGCCTCCGCCTTTCAGCCTCCTCTCCACTTTCCTACCCTCACCCCAAAGCCCCCGTTTACTGACACCACCTGAATATGTGTCCTTTGACACTTGATTTTGATCCTGCTCTGTTCTCTGCCAGAAAACCCCTTAGCTGCCTCCACCTGTCAAACTCTCTTGGACTCAGCTCCTGTAGCCATTTCCTACCATCTCTGTGCAGCCTTCCTGCTCCCCCAGGCAGAATCCCCCCTTGTGGCTGGCATCATTCTGACTTGGGGGTCAGTTGTGTACCTGTACTGTACCCCCACTAATCTGTGAATTCCTTGAAGAGAAGTCTGCTTTTAACAGAGCTCTGGTGACGAGAGAAATGAAAGCTGTAAGACTAATACTACCTCCGAGTGTCTGCAGCTCTGGTGGGACTGGAAAAGTTCGGGAGTCTTTATCAAGAGGGTCTCCTTTATGATGAGGTCCACAAACTTCATCTTGCAAAAGTAAACACTTCCAAAAACTTAGCATGCCCTCCGTTTTTCCTGCGTCTCTGTATCTCCTTCCACCACACTTAGCTATGTGCCCTCTATACTCATAATGGGCACTTAAGTAACCTTTGAGGAATAAAATTGAATTCTACAGATATGTTCCTTAAGCTAAGGCTGGCAGTGATCAAAGTGAACAGAGTAAATCATGAAAAAATAGACATGAACCCGGTCATTTTACAGCTAATTCCTAGGCTAAGAGCCCTCCAGCCCTGTTAGCTGGTGTGGATTTGTCGCTGTCTGATCAAACACTGAAGTAGACCATGACCCTTCTTGAATCCTGGGACTGCTAGATTTTCTTCTCGGATGCGCTGCCTGCAGTCCCATTAGGAAAACTGTCTTGGAACTCTGCAAGTGAATCCAAGTGAAAGTAAATTTTTCTTTCCAAAGTGATTCAATAGCAATAATTTAATGCTGCAAATTAGTTACAAGTGTTGAACTGGAAGTTCAACTAGGGTAAGGTGAGGCCGTCCTGAGATTAGCAGCTGCTGGACGTGGGTCCCCCCTGAGGCTGAAAGGGCAAAGAGGGGAGACTGCCAGAACCCTAAAGGGCTTGTTCAATAGGAGTTGGAGCCACAAAGGAAGTGCAACTACTGCAGCAGACATCTTCCAAAGTAGAGAATAAGAGTCCCATGGTTTCTCCCTTCCTCCCACCCTCCAGGGCCATCCTGTGGTAGAAAGCAGGAGAATCCAGTGGACAAGATGACAGAGGGCAGGGGTCAGAATCGCTACAAAACATGTGAGAGCAGCAAAAAGAGAATGGATCGGAGAGCCCAGTGGCAAATGACTGGCACCTGGGCTTGGGTGCTGCATCTGGTTGCCTCTTCCTCCAGGCCAGATTCCACAGTGCGGCACAAACTTTCTCTTCCCAAGTCCTGGAATTCTCTCCCTCTTACTTGTCCCTCTTTGACCTTCTGCTTCCATTACCCTTCTATCTTCCTCTTCTTCTCTGTGACTCCCTTACATTTCCTTTTTCTCTCTCATCTTCTGTACTCTGGCTCTCATTTTTTTCTTTATGTACCCATATATATCCTCCTGACTTCTTTTCTTCCCCCGCAGAGTCTCTTCTCCCCTCTTATTGTCCTACTCCTCCCCGGGCAGGATGGCAGCCTTCTTCAGCATGAAGGAGATGACCAGGTTCCTATGGAAGGAAGAGATTGGGAACTATCACATTGCTGCCCTTCCAGACAGTGTACTAGATATTTTACACACGTTATTTCATTTAATCTTCATCTCCTAGCTGGACAACATTTAATCTGGTGACTTTGTTATTTCCTGTCATAAGGAAGGCTTTGTGCCAGTCACCAACAACACTGCTGACAGTTCTTTGCCTTTCCTGTACATGGTTCCCTGCACCCTTTCTTCTTCTTTTCCTACATCTTTTCCTTTTATTAGCACAGATACTTAGCCCAAATCCCAACCCCCAACAGTCTAATACATCCCCACTCTAAATCTCCAAAGACAAAGAAGGTGGCATTTCAGCTGGCTCTTGAAGGATGGATAGATTTTCAATAGATGGAAAGAGAGGAAGGGTATTCTTGGTGGAACAGTAAATAACATGGTTTACCTTGACTGAAACACAAGGAAAAACTAGGAAATGAGGTCATATTTCAGAAACTTGTCTTCAGCTCTCAGTTCTCCGAGACTATTCAGAAACGCAGATTATCCATGAGCATATTAAATATAGGTATGATTTATATAATTAGAATCAGAGTGTTTTAAAGCTAAAAAGAAATTTTAATCTTGTCTGGTCCAACATGCCCAGTTTTAAGTGAGGGAACCAAAGCCTAAAAGACTTAATACCTGGAATATTGTGATGATTAAACATGGGCATTAGAGTTTGACTACCTGTATTCAAATCCCTACTTTAACCAATTTTAGTTTATCTGATTTTAAATTTTCTCAAGTTTCCTCATCTATAAAATAGAGAAAAATGATAGAATCTACTACATTCTAGTGACAGAATAAATATTGTCATATGTAAAATACTCACTCTTACCCAGTTTGGACTGCTATAACAAACTACCATGAACTGGGTGGCTTAAACAACAAACATTCAGTCCTCACAGTTCTGGAGACTGGAAGTATGACATCAGGGTACCAGCATGGTTAGGGGTTGGCTGAGGGCCTTTCTTCCTCCTCTGGAGTGCTGACTTCTCATGGTATCCATACATAGTGAAAAGACATTGAGCCTCAGAGCTCTCTGCCGTTCCTTTTATAAGGGCAGTCATCCCATTAATGAGGACTCCACTCTCATGACTTAATTACTTCTCAAAGGCCCTACCTCCCAATACCATCATATTGGGGGGTAGGATTTCAACATATGAATTTGAGGGGAGGCGTGAACATTCAGTCAGCTATATACAAGTTATATGGTGCCTGGCATATAGACAGTACTCATTAAATAGAGACAAAAAATATTATAGCTTCCTCTGGCTATCCAGCTAGTAAATACCAGAGCTAGAACTGGTCCCCCAAGTTTTTGAGGCCCTAATTTTATGTTCCCTGCATAATTTGAAGTTATGTCTTATGATGCTTGTTTAACACCATCTGTGAAGATATGGTGCTCCTCTAGACTGCTGTTTAAAGAAGTGCTCAGTTATCTTTCTAGCTCCAATTTCTCTACATTTCCTGCTTCCTGTTTCTGCCAGCCCTGGTTCCCTCCCACCAGCCCTCAGCAATCCTAGCATACTGTGAAGTTCCAGGGAAGGAGGGGAGCATGAAAAAATAGCAGTAAACCTGTATTTTATAGTCAACTGTTTAGGTACAAGTTCTGATATAGTAAAATTTTACTAATTTAAGTTTCAAAGGGCCAAAAAATGTCATTGAATTAAAGATATTCAAATTATCTGTTATTCTTCAGCCTACAGGGTGTCAACCCTACAAGCTTAAATTTTAGTAGTTCCTTAGGGGGATTCACTGGAACCAAGAAAAAACCTTAAGTTTGGGGTATCTGTCTAATTCTTCAACAAAATTGTGATGGACGAGAACAAATTTCTTTGTCCTTCTTTCCTTTCTTAGTCACTGGTCCCACTTTTCAAAACTCCAGCCCCATGACCTTTACATAGTCTACTGTCTCTGGACTGTAAGCATCTTGAGGCAATGAACCACTGCTTACTTGCCTTATAATGTCTAGAACCTGCCTGAAGTATAATAGGCAGCCACATGTTGAACTGACTGACTTGAGCACTGCTGCACTTACCAAAGGAATCCCTTCCTCCTCCCCCTTCCAATCTTCGTGTCCTCAGTTAGTTGTCATCCTGCTACCCTAATGCAGCGGAAAGCATGGCAACAGCTGAATGTGAAATAAATGTACATTTTACATTATGAAGTACATTTAAAGAGGTTTATTTTAATGGTGTAAAGCCAGGCAGTATTTTAAGAAGACCAGGAAGACATTTTTGGGGCAGCTGGATTTTCCCAACACCTTCACGTCACACCACACAAACTGAAGCTTATCTCTCCTATAAATAAAGGCTACTACTTGACTTTCATTGTTACACATTTTACTTTAGATTTCTTAGGTTAACTGTTGACAGCCTCTATTCTGCATATGGGCGTATTAATTATCCTGCCTAAGTCATTTCTTAAAAGGTACTATTTGTCTTAATCTTAGAAAGTGAGTAATTGTCCCACTTTTCTCTTTTACTTCCAGGCCAGACTAATGATTCAATACCTTGATCACTCACTGCCTTTTGAATTCCTGAAATCTACCTTCTACTTCCTCTAATTCATTTACATGCTTCCTCTAGAAAATTGGAAGGAATCCAAAGGATTAATTCTAGATCAACTTTTCATTTTGTGAAAGAGGAAACTGAAGAACAGAAATATGTAGTAGCAGAATCTCCAGTACCCAAAGCACTCATCCCAAGCTCCATCCTCTTATCATGTATCTTTAAAACAGCTAAAGTGAACTTTCCATTGTCAACTCCCCTCCTGACTTCCCTGTTTGTGCCAGTCACCACCATCCATTGGGTTCTTTAGGATTAAAATTGGTGATCTTTGATGACTGCCTTCTCTTTAGACTTCTATTTCCACTTCAGAATGTCTCTCTTGTCTTTTATGTCTGAATTTTCCCCATTGTTCAGGGCGTTTTCTCTTTACAACTGTTATTACCATAGGTTGCTAATAGTTTCACTGTCTTCACACTTTTTCTGTTATAGAGTGAATCTAGCAGAAGAACCAACTTAATATAAGTCAAACAATTTTATAGTTATAGTAAAATGGTGCCATTTTGCCACATAAAATCAAATTCAGCATGCTTTCGGACTATCAATAAGTATAGTTTTTTGTCAAGTCTTTCTGGTTCTGAAATATATAGCAATAACTAACTGTGTGATCTTGGGCACATTTAAGTTCTATGAACTGCAATGTTCTCAGTCTGTTAACTGGTGATATTATTAGTATATGTGCCTAACTCAAAGGGTTGTTTGAAAATTAAATGGGATAACGAATGTAAAGTACTTAATAGTAACATTTGTAATAACTATTTGTTGAGGTTTTACTATTGACCAAACATTAGCCTAAGCTGTTTAAATGAATTATGTCACATCAACCCTATAACATATATACCATTATTATATCTGGATGAGAAAAGTGAGGCCCAGAGAAGTTAAAAAAACTTGCCCAAGGTCAACTAGCTAAGAAGTGGCTAAATCAGGATTCAAAACTAGCTAGTCATACCTGGACAAATCTGTACACCAGTCTGTTACATGGGAATAACTTAGTACATAGTACTAAGTTAATTTGTTATTTATTATCATTAATATCACTTTAAAGAGAGGAGAAAACCTTTTTATCTGCTTTCCTTGAAGATTTGTTTCTGAAATTGAGCCTTAGCATCACTTTTGGCAGACATGGATAATTCTTAATAATTAAATGTGCTGGGTACCACTTGTTTCTGCTTCCCAAAGAGTGGCAGGAAGGATGGTTAGGGGTTCTTGCATTGCTTGACTCTGTAATCACCCTGGTCCTCCCCATCTCCACTTTGCCTTTCATAATATCCTTAATATTATAAAATGGGAATGACATAGGCGATGTCTGACTCAGGCGTAGTTCATAGTGACAGGCCAAAGATTTATTCTCTGATTGCCTCTTACAGTTCCTTTACAGCTTTCTCATGGATAGAACCAGAAAATTCTCTGTGTGTAGTTCTGCTTGTTCTACCTCAGACATTTCTGCCTCAGAAGACAATTTTAAGAAAGGGAATCTCCCCAGTGGCTTCCTAGCAAATAATTCTTTTGGTTTCTACTATAGTTATTTTATTTATTGCCTTAGGGTATCATTTATACCATGATCATCAAATGCTCTTATCTAACTATCTTCTGCCTGTTGATGATACTAAAAATAGAACAAAATGCCTTACTACTGGTTTTGAAGTTCTTTTCCAGGTGCCCATGAATTATATTTCTGCCTTGTGTGGGGGCCACCATACCCTCTCTCCTCCTTTCCTTTCCTCGACAGTGTGTTTTCCTCCTGAGCATCTAGCTGTTTATATTTGAACATCTAGTCTTTTGGATTCAAGCAAAAATTGACCTTGGCCTTCTAATATGAGATTTTCATAGATCTTAGACTCATAAGACGTTAACTCTGGAAGGACTTTTATAGATAACAGAGGCCAACAGATTCTTTTTCTAGTGAGGAACCAAGACCCAGTGAAGCCAAGGGTCAGATACAATCCTATAAAGCCTATGATGGGAGGAAACCAGAACCAGACCCAAGACATCTGCTCCATTTGTTTCTTATGAGTTGGAGTAGGATACCTGGAAATAATGAGAAATTCACAAGGGTCTTCTCCACAAATGTTTTAAGTTTTTGTATTAGTGGTTTTCTTAATACATATTCAGGTGACCTAGAGGAATAGGAATTCCATGATTTAAAACATTGAGGCATAAAGAGCCAAGAAATATAGAGCTAGGACTGTGTCATTTAGGGATCATCTTTCTTTCCCAGTGGTACTTTGTACAGTGCCTTCCACTCAGCCAACCTTCAACAATGTTGATGACAATGATGGTTAAGGATGACTATGTCTCATATTTCTCTGTTCTCAGTCCTTTTCTACCATTTTGTTCTCCATAGACCCAGCTATTTCTGGGTTTTAAGCCTTCTAGAAACTTGCCTCATCTAGTTTGGAGTTTAATGAGGGCATTGGGTGTGTATTCTGCAGTTGCCTTTCATAATTATGATGATGGTAATAACTTCAAATGATTAGGGATCTACCCCCAAGCACACACTTACATTTTGAAACCTTTCTAAACTGGAGGAAGTATGTTCCTAATATGTAACCATTTATTGCAAAAAAGAAACATTATCTGGTTAGATAATCAGGGAAATACTGGATGAAACAAAATTAAAGTTTAATGTTGATTTGTTTTTATAGGAATTTTCAGGATCTTTAGAACACTAATGTGAATCCTGAATTTCTAAGCGGGGCAGGGTGATAAAATATGTAGAATTCTCCAATTTTATGATCTTTGGTCATAAAATCATTTACTCATTGAACATCTTTCTAATGGGACTGTTTCAAATGATCAGATACCTTTCCCTAGGGCTGGTTTCCTTCTGCATAATTACTAAAGCAGTGCCTCTTCTCATTATTTATCATTTCAGGACTGATGCTGTTATTCTCAGCCCGAATTTCTGTTATTTTTCATCCCGATTTTCTCTAACCATAAGCTGTTTAACTCTGACCTCATATGTGAGCTGCTCAGTTCCCATAATCATCTCAGCTCTCCTGTTCTAATCTATAGTTTTCAAGGTACAGAATCAAAAAAGTTAACAATAATTACAGTGACGACAACTAACACTTACTGAGTTTGTACTGTGGTCCAGATATTGAGCTAACAGATGTTGTAACATCCTTCTTAATTGTCACCACAATGCTATGAGGTCGTTATTGTTAATATTTTCTTTTTTTTTTTTTTTTTTTTTTTTTTGAGACGGAGTTTCGCTCTTGTTACACAGGCTGGAGTGCAATGGCGCAATCTCGGCTCACCGCCATCTCCGCCTCCTGGATTCAGGCAATTCTCCTGCCTCAGCCTCCCGAGCAGCTGGGATTACAGGCACGCACCACCGTGCTCAGCTAATTTTTTGTAATTTTAGTAGAGATGGGGTTTCACCATGTTGACCAAGATGGTCTCGATCTCCTGACCTCGTGATCCACCCGCCTCGGCCTCCCAAAGTGCTGGGATTACAGGCTTGAGCCACCGCGCCCGGCCGTTAATATTTTCATTTTACACATGAGGAACCTGAAGAGAGCTTATGTAACTTTCCCCAAGAAGGTAGCACGTGGAGGAATTGGAGCTGAGTTTTTAACCTGTGTTCAACTTTTACCTAATACCTAGCATTGCCCTTTCAGTGCTAGTTCTATTTTTTTTTTTTTTAATAAAAATGTGCTGCCTCTCCGAGCAGAATCCTTTAGAAGCAAAGGGCCCATGGTCCAGCCTTCAGTTCACACTTCTGTACTTGGCACAGCACTTGGCATGCTGTAGCCAATACTCTTTTGAAAAGAGAGATTAAGCAACTTGCCAAAATCATTCAGGTAGTAAATGATAGACCCACGTTTGGAACACATAACCCACTCATCACATCCTCTCATGAAGTTCTCATCAGCACCAGGCTCAGTGCACCAGGTGAGTCCCCTTTCTTTTTTGAGGTCACCCCCACTTGGCTTCTGAGCATCCCAAGTAGGAAGTTTTGTCCACTCCTACCCCCACGTTCATTTTTCTCTCTCCTTAGCAGACAGTGGTCCTAAACCTAGTGAACTAAATTTACTGGTAAATGGCTCATGGGCTAACGGCACTTTGGTGGTTGTCTTTTGGTAATTTTATTGTTAGGAAGATGTTGTCAACCCCAGCACTTTCCATTTGGGAGCTTTTCCAGAGGTCGAAATCTCTCAATTTACAATCAGAACATGAGGGCGGCAGCAAGTACTGCACAGCCCGGTCCTGGTGCGCCCCCGCCACCCCGCCACACCGTTAGTCCCACGCGCTGGCCACGTGCGCGCCCCCGGCATAGCCTTCGGAGGCACCACACAGCATTTTAGGAAGGCGACCCATCACCGGGTCTTCATGAGAGAAACGTGGCTGCGTCCCCGCGGGTGCCGATCTGCGGTGGAGTCTGGCTCCCTGCAGAGAATGACCGCAATCTGCTGGGGCCCGCTGGGTCTTGCACGGCTGGAAGCCACCTGGGCAAGGCTTTAGTGACCGTGTTTCCCTTCGTGACCTTGGCCTCTGTGATAGGCAGGCCTGGCAGCTGCCCCAACTTCCCAGCCAGCTGGAGCCTGTTTTCCTCACGTGGGTTTCCTCTAAACTTCATCATGTCAGGTTCGAAGCGTACTGCTGAGAAGCCCCACGAGAAGGCCTGGACATCTCCCTACCCTGGCTCCAAGGTGGAGCGAAGCTCGGTTCCGGATGAGAAAGTGAGCTGACTGGCCGAGTGGTGAGAGTACACGCCCGTGGAATACAATGTCATCTCTGTCTTGGCCGTGCCCGTGTGGGCAGACCCTCAGGTGGGCGAAAGGAACTTCTCTCCTAAGTTTAACGAAAAGGATGGGCATGTGGAGAGAAGGAGCCAGCATGGCCTGTATGAGATTGAGAAGGGTAGACCCAGAAATCCTGCAAGTTGGGCAGGATTGGTTGGCTGAGGGCTTTTGGGCCGTTGGGGCCCCACTCATGCTGCAGATCCCATCTTAACCAGGTGGAAAAGGGATAGCAAGGGAAATGAAATTACCCACCCTATTTCTTGGGGGAAAATATCCTGCAATTTGTAGCCGTCAAAAGGAAGGAATGTGGAGAATGGGCAATCCCAGGGTGGATGGTTGATCCAGGAGAGAAAATTAGTACTACTTGAAGAGAGAATTTGGTGAGGAGGTCATGAACTCTCTACAGAAATCTAGGGGAGAAGTGCAGGTGTTGGAGAGACAATTTCACAAACTCTTCAGGAACATTTTGTGATCTGTAAAGGCTACGTGGACAATCCTCGGAACACAGATAACTCATGGACAGAGACAGAGGCTGTGAACTACCATGATGAAACTGGTGAAATAATGGGCCACCTTCCTCTGGAAGCTGGCAATGATGCCAAGAAAGTGAAATGAGTGGACATGAGTGATGAACTCGAGCTTTATGCCAGCCACTCCCAATTTATTCAACTTGTGGCCGAGAAACAAGGTGCCCACTAGAGTGAAGACATGTATCCTGATTGCCAGGGATAATGGCTTTGAGTCTCATATGAGCCAAAGGCCTTCAAATGATCAAGAGTGGATAAGAGGCAAACAGCACAGAACCTGGAGGAACACTTATTTGGTGATTATTTCCAAAACTGCTGTATAAAGGCTTTGTATCAGGGAATAATATTAGACAAATATGGGGAATTGGGATCACAGAATTTTTGGCTTTCCTGTTAGAAGAAGAATTTACTCACATGCTGTATATATGTATACATGGGTTAAACTAAGTTGTACGATTACTGCTCTTTGGAGAATTGTAGGAAAAACCATGACATCTTCCTTAATAACGAGAGGCTCTACTTTTCAGCCAGTTTGCATTTGTCAGTTCTTCCTCCTGATGTTCTAATGTGGCTTAATCTAATGTATAATCTGACTTTTGGGTTAACATTTATTTTTTAAGTGTAGCTTTATGTGGGAATGCATTCCTTGTTTTTGAGTATGGAAGCTCTCTGGTTTTTCTTTTTTTTAGAGCTTCAGTTTTATGGGAAAAGTTCAATCTCTATTTTGGTCCACAAGGATCAAGTGCTTATGAACCAGACCCCTCCCCCCAAAAAAGCAGTGATAAAATGAGCTTAGATCCAGCCCTCTGGTTATCAGAACACTTTCTGTCTGAACAGAGTAAACTAAGCTAAAGATACTGGTTTCTTCTCATCTCAGAAGAAGATCCTACAAATGTCAATTCTTGTCATGCAGATGCCATGGGACATGCATGTAATCCAAGCCGAATGAAAATACAATAATTCACACCTACCTTTTCTCGGTTAAAACAAAAATCCAATATATAAACAGAGAAGATGCTTATAGTCAGGTTGCAAACACAGAGACAGCCTCTCTGGCAAGAATGAGGGGATTTCAATAGCAACAAATAGGTCAGAAACCTGTTTTCCTCTTTCATTTCTCATTGCCTAAAACAAGCCAGTTAAATTTATTTGCAACATGTGGAAAATTAACTCAAACCACTATAATTAGCCTTTTATGACTGAGGGAAAAATAGACAATTGCAGGAGTTGATAGCTTCATAAGAAGATCACTTCAATAGTAGCTGACACTTACATTCCTCTTACTATGTACAAGCACCCTTTCACATGCTTTATGTATGGTGACTTACCGATTTCTAAGGATCACCCTACAAGGAAGGTACTCTTCTGTTGCAGGTCAGGTTCGATGGAAAGCAGACTCCAAAAGGGAGATTAGATTACAAGATGTTTACTAGGGCTTGGTCTTGGGATCAATACCTGGGAAAAGAAGAAGAAAGCAGGATTGAGCAAAGTGAGCAGTTGAGCCGGAATACAGGCCCAGTGGAAGCCTCATCCAACTCCATCTGGAACTCCAGAGCTGGGAAGGCCTTTCTAGCTTTCTTGAATTGGAGTGATGGGGTCAGGCCTTTATACCCTGTGTTGATCAGTCCTTGGATATGGCTGACCCTGGAAGGAGTCATGACCTCGAGGGAAAGAATTTCTTCAGCCAAGACAATCCCCAAGGGGACTGACAGCTAAGGGCCATCTTCTGGCAATATTTCCAGACACTAAGAAGTGGAATTTGGTAGAAGGGGGTGGGGGGTGCATTGCAGGGTCTACCACATATTATTATCTCGGTTTATGTAACTGAGGCACAGAGAGGTTACAGAACTTGAACAAAGTTATACAACCAGTAAATGGTGAAGATAAGAGTACAGCATAGACCACTGGGCTCCACAGTCCACACTCTTGACCACAATACCAGTCTCTTGATAATTACCCTCCTACAGTTGCCAGATTCCCTGTGCACTGTTCTTTTAAAGAAAAAAAGAAGTTGTCATCCCATTATATCTCTTCCTACATGCACATTTGATTAGAGTTCCCTTTTCTAAATTTGAAGGACAATTGCATGATTTTATTTTTCTTTTGAAAAATGTATTTATGTGGGTGATGACAGCTGTGAAAAGTTCACCTATGGATGCTCATTGTTGTTCACACCCAGGAATAAATTTAATACATCACTTTTACTTGAGCATTCTACAACTGCTTCTTTTTAGGATGGAGCCCTTTGTCCTCTATATTAGTCTCCTCTCAATCACTTTTCCAGGTGAGATATACCTTCTGTCTTTATTTAAATAATTTAAGCACCAGGTTTACCTAGCATTTTCTGAATGTTCCTGAAACCTACTTCATTTTTATCCCAAAATGTAAAACTCCTTAAATACATTTACATATATTTACTACTCAATTATTGCAAAAACATAAAATAACATTCTTTTAAAAGTCTCAAATTTAATATATCCAGTACAGAATTGTTGATTTTTCCCCCCAGAAAACTGTTCCTCCATCACCCTTCCCTGGTAAGTAGCACCAAAATCCACTCAAATTGGACAAGAAAACAATTATCCTAGATTCCTTGCTTTCCCCGTACCAACACATCCAGTCCATCTGTAAAACTTATTCAGCTCTACCTCCAACAAAATACATCCAGGGTCAGTTGCTGCTCTGCTACTTCACTGACGACCCTAGACAGGCCACCAACTCTCCTTCTCTAGACTCCAGCAATGGCCTCCCAACAGGCCTTACTTCTGCTCCCCTCCTCCTCCTGCAGGTCATTTCCCACAAAAAATGAAATAACATTTTAAAAATGCCAGTCATATCTTGTCCCACCCTCTTTTTTTTTTTTTTTTTTGAGATGAAGTTTTGCTCTTGTTGCCCAGGCTAGAGTACAATGGCACGATCTCGATTCACCGCAACGTCTGCCTCCTGGATTCAAGTGATTCTCCTGCCTCAGCCTCCCAAATAGCTGGGATTATAGCCATGTGCCACCATGCCCAGCTAATTTTGTATTTTTACTAGTAGAGATGGGGTTTCTTTATATTGGTCAGGCTGGCCTCTAACTCCTGACCTCCCACACGCCTCGGCCTCCCAAAGTGCTGGGATTACAGGTATGAGCCACTGCGCCTGGCCTCCCCCTTTTGTACATAAAATGCAAACTCCTGACACTAGGTACTTGTTCTGGACGATGCATACTGCTCCAGTCTCACCTGGAAAGCTAGTAACATTCTACTTTTGACTAGGCTGGCCTTCCTCTTCTTAACACACTTCATGCTTGCTTCTGTCCAGGGCCTTTGCTTTGCTTTTCCCTGCCCAAAATGGCCTTCCCACACAAAATCAGTTCCTTAGGTCATTCAGTTCTCATTCATTTAACGGCCCCTCAAAAAGAGATGTCCTGACCACTTCAGCTAAAGTGACCCATGTAGTCTGTTCCTACTGCCTTGCCATGATTTACTTTCTACACAGTATCTAATACTAGCTCAAATGATTACATGTATTCTGTTTACCTTATGAAGAAGAGAGCCTTGCATAAGAGCAGGGATTTTTCTGTCTCATTGACTGCTGTAGCACTACTACCAAAATAGTCTCTGGGCTGTCAACAATTTATTTGTGGAAAATAGCTGCTGTTAACATTTTTCTATATACTCTTTCCCCCTTTTTAAAAAAGTATAAATGTGACGTAAGTTAAAAAAATTTTTTTTTTAGATTTTGAAAAACATTGCGGAACAGTACATATAATTCCTGTTTAGCCCTTAGCCCCACTTCTGCAAATGTTGACAACTTATTTATTTGTAGTAGTGTTATTGAAACCAGAAAATGAACATTGATTTAATACTTTTTACTATTAATGAATCTACAGATCTAATTCAAAATTTTCCAATTGTTCCACTAATGTTCCTTTTCTATTCCAAAATCAAATGGTTCCACATTTCATTTATTTCTCTTATTGTATCTCTTATTTTCTCCAATCTTGGAAAGTTCCTAAATCTTTTTTGTCTTTCAGAAACTTGTCACTTTCGAGAGTACTGGTCAGCTTTTTGGTAGACTGTCCCTCTACTGACATTTTCTCAAGGATAAATTGAAGTTATACATTTTTTGGCAGTTGTGATTAGCTTGGGTAGTATATTTAAGAAATTAAGGTGAATTTTTTTTAGCATAATCACTACTAAACAGTAAATAGGATATGCTATATATTTTTATGTCACTGTGGAATTTCCAATCACCTTATATTACTTTTGACCCACATTTTTACATTTTTATGCATATACAAACCATATTTAACTTTCCAACCCTTCTCTGTAAAGGACTTGAGGTCTAAGAAGTGCTAAATTTCATTACCTATCCTCTCTATTCTCTTCCTTCAAGTTCCTGAGATGACAATGAATGTTGTGTTATCCTGCTGTTTCAGTTACCTATTTTCACACAAATACTTCAATCCCAAAACACACTGGCTTGAAACAACAAACATGTAATTAGTCTGTAAGTTTAGAGTTTGACCATTAGGGTTTGACTGGGTGGTTTTTCTGGTCACTGCTGGGCTCATTCCCATGCTTGAGAATTGGATGGTATTGGCTGATCTAGGATGACCTTGGATGGGATGGTTGAAGAGAAACTTCTCTATGTCCTGTCTTCCATTTTCTGTCAGATTAATCCAGAGATGTTCTCATGGCAATAGCAGAGGAGCAAAGGTCAAATGGAAATATGCAAGCATTCTTAAGTCCTAGGCTTAGAATCGACATCAAGTCATTTTCCCTGGACTCTATTGGACAAAGCAAATGGCAACATCAACCTAGATTCAATGACTAGGGAAATGACTCCATGATATAGTCTAGGTATGTATCTGTGTCTCCACCACATCTCATGTTAAAATGTAATCCCTAGCGTTGAAGGTGGAGCCTGGTGGGAGGTGTTTGAATCATGGTATATCCCTCATGAATGGCTTAGCACCATCCCCTTGGTGATAAGTGAGTTGTCACAAGATCTGGTTGTTTAAAGTTTGTGGTATCTCCCCCAACTAACTCTCTCTCTCTCTCTCTCTCTCTCTCTCTCTCTCTCTCTCTCTCTCCTGGTCTCCTTCTCTCTCTCTTTCACTCTTGCTCTGGCCATGTGACATGACTGCTTCTGCTTCACCTTCTCCATAAGTAAAATCTCCCTGAGGCCTCCCCAGAAGCCAAGCAAATGTCAGCAACATGCTTGTACATGAGCATGAGCCAATTAAACGTCTTTTCTTATAATTACCCAGTCTCAAGTATTTCTCTATGCAGTGCAAGAATAGCCTAACCCAACTTACATCTGTAGTGAGAGAAAGTAGAAAGTCACATGGCAAAGGGTATGGATACAGAGGGAGTGAATAAGTTGGGGCCATTTGCACAGTCAATAACCCCACATCCTTGTGCCTTTTTTCTTTCTAGCAGCTTTGAGATATAATTCATATACTATACAATTCCCCCAATTAAATTGTTCAGTTCAGGCCAGACCTGGTGGCTTATGCCTGTAATCCCAGCATATTGGGAGGCTGAGGCGAGAGGATCACTTGAGGCCAGAAGTTCAAGATCAGCTTGGGCGACATAGCAAAACCCTGTCTCTATCAAAAAAAAAAAAAAAAAAAAAAAAGTAGCTGAGCATGATGGCACATGCCTGTAGTTCGAGCTACTAGAGAGGCTGAGTTGAGGTGATCGCTTGAGTCCAGGACTTTGAGGCTGCACTGAGCTATGACATGCTACTATACTCCAACCTGGGTGACAGACTAACACCCTGTCTCTTAAAAAAAATAAAAATTAAAAAAATTCAGCATTTAGTTCAATAGTTTTTACTATACTCACAGGTTATGCAACAAAGACCACAATCTCCTTTATAGAATATTTTCAACACCCCAGAAAGAAACGCTATACCTATTAGCAGTCGTTCCCATTTTTTCTCTCTCCATATCCCCCAGTCCTGCCAATCACCAATCTCCTGTCTCTATGGATTTGCCTTTTCGGGACATTTAAAATAAATGGAATCATACAACTATGGTCTTTTGTGACAGGCTTCTTTTACTTAGCATATTTTCAAAGCTGTTTTTCATGTTGTCACATATATCAGTACTTTATTGCTTTTTTGCTTTTTGTTTTTTGAGACAGAGTATTGCTCTGTTACCCAGGATGGAGTGCAGTGGCACAATCTTGGCTAACTGCAGCCTCCACCTCCTGGGTTCAAGCAATTCTCCTGCCTCAGCCTCCTGAGTAGCTGGGACTACAGGTGTATACCACCACACTGGCTAATTTTATGTACTTTTTTTAGTAGAGACAGGGTTTCACCATGTTGGCCAAAATGGTCTCGATCTCCTGATCTGCCCACCTCAACCTCCCAAAGTGCTGGGATTACAGGCATGAGCCACCACACCTGGCTCATTGCTTTTTATGGGTAAGTATTTATCCATATTGCTATATCACATATTTATCCATTCATTAATTGGTAGACATTTGGGTTCTTTCCACTTTTGGCTATTATTAACAATGCCATTATGAATATTCATGTACAAGTTTTTGTACAAGTTTATGTGTAGACATATATTTTATTTTCTTTTGTCTTGGGTATACACTTATACCTAGGAGTGGAATTGCTAGGTCATATGGTAATTCTATGTTTAACCTTGAGGAACTGCCAAATTGTTATTCCAAAGTGATTGCACCATTTTACATTTTCACCAGTCATGTATGAGAGTTCTAATTTCTCCACATTCTTGCCAACACTTGTTATTGCCTGTCTTTTTTATTATAGTTGTGCTAGCAGGCATGAAGTTGTGTCTCATTGTGATTTTGTTTTACATTCTCTTATGGCTAATGATGTTGAGCATCTTTTCAAGTGCTTATTGATGATTTATATATCTTTTATGGAGAAATGTCTGTTCTGATTTTTTGTCCATATTTAATTTGTTAATTACCTTTTAACTATTGAGTTGTAAGAGTTTTTGTTAGTGTATTCTGGATACAAGCCTGTCATTAAATAAATAATTTGCAAATATTTTCTCCCATTCTGTAGGCTGTCTTTTAACTTGCCTAATGGTGTGTCTGAGAAAGCACAACAGTTTTTAATTTTGGTGAAATATAATATTTTGAAATATTTTTGGTCAATTGTGCTTTCAGGTTCATAGCTAAGAAAGTGCTGCATAATCTACAGTCACAAAGATTTATCCCTATATTTTCATCTAAGAGTTGTAAAGTTTTAACTCTTACATTTTAGGTGGTTGGTCCATTTTGAGGTGATTTTTGTATATGGTGTTAGGCAGGGGTCCAATTCATTCTATTTCATGTGGCCATCTGTTGAAAGATTGTTCTGTCTCCCATTGAACTGTCTTGGCACCCTTGTCAAAAATCAATTCTCTAAATGTGAGCGTTTATTTATGTACTCTAAATTCAATTTCATTGATCTATTATGTCTATCCTTATGCCTATACCACACTGTATTAATTACTGTAGTAAGTTTTGAAATTGGGGAGAATCTGTCATGCTTTTGCGCTTAGTTGTTCCTTATTTTTTTCTGATTATTTTCCAATTCACCCCATAAAACTCAACTCAGACATCTTCTCCAAGAAGCTTTCTCTAACTCCCATTGGTAGAGGTGATCTTTTATTCCTTTGCGTGACCTCATATATTTCTCTATTGTAGAATTCTGTTAAAATTTATTTTTATTGAAGTCAAAGGCAGTGTCTTATTCATTTTTACATTCCCAGTGTCTAGCATAGTATCTGATCAACAGTAAGTGCTCAATAAATGTCTATCAAAAAGCATAGAAGAGATAAAGGTTTTGTCTGCTCAACACCGCAGTTTATCTGTTAACATTTCTGGGGATTTTTAGAATAAGTCCAAGAGTATTTGTTTATATTGGTGCAACTTTCTGCCACTTTTCACATCTAGCAATGGTTGGGCAATTGTTCACTTTGATGAATCATTCCAGTTATTCTCAGCATGCTGCTGAATGTTCTCTTTTCATCATGGCCTTTATCTAATAGGATGACAAACTGATGAAAGTAAAATTATGGGAATTACAAAGTAATAGGGTGATGTGGTTTGCTTCACCGCCTGCTTACGGTTTGGTACACACAGTCCCTGTGCGCCTCCCTTTTCCTTCCTGCACAATAATAACAATAACATACATTTACTCTGTGCCAGGCACCATGCAGGCATTATCATGAATGCTTTCTTATCCAGACCAAAGGAAATATTTTAAGATTGCTTTTTGTTTAGCAAAAGAAAAATCTACGTGTGCCACTTCAAACTAGCGGCTTTGTGAGTCCAGAAGCTCTTTTCCTTCTTTCTTGGCATTTACTATGGCTGCATGTATATATAATAAGAACCTGAATGAAATAGAAACGCTGAGAAACATTTTTTCCTTTATTATTAAATAATTCAGAGTGAATTAAGGAGTCAAATACAAATAAAAGCCATTTGATTCAGCCCTGATGAGTTTTATAATACTAAAATGTACATATGGCAGTGTACTTTCTAGGTGAGAAAATTTTTGCCTCTTAGGAGTTCTTGAAAGGTTTTGATGGTATACACTTTAAGAAATGGAAGATGTCAAGACTTTCTCCATGGTTATATGTCCTTGAATGTTAAAACCACATTTCAGTGAGGTAGGTTTTGTTCCTGTATTTGCCACTGGCTGTAGGAACCTGGGCAAGTTACTTCACCTCTCCAAATTTCCTTATAACTTATAATTCCATAAATGTTACATTGACAGATATATGCAACAATTTTATGCATTCATTATTGGAGAGAGTATATAGACTTACACTTTTATAAATTTATAAAAATTTATATACATTTATAAAAAGCAACCTTTTCAAAGCAAGAATAAGGATTTATATGTGTGAAAAACCTGAATCCTATTATAACTGTAATTTCTTTTAAGAAGGTATTTTAAGGCCAGGCGTGGTAGCTCACGCCTGTAATCCCAGCACTTTGGGAGGCCGAGGCGGGTGGATCACAAGGTCAAGAGATCGAGACCATCCTGGTCAACATGGTGAAACCCTGTCTCTACTAAAAGGTACAAAAAATTAGCTGGGCATGGTGGCACGTGCCTGTAATCCCAGCTACTCAGGAAGCTGAGGCAGGAGAATTGCCTGAACCCAGGAGGCGGAGGTTGCAGTGAGCCGAGATCATGCCATTGCACTCCAGCCTGGGTAACAAGAGTGAAACTCCGTCTCAAAAAAAACAAAGAAGGTATTTTAAGAAAATTGATATATTAGTTATCTATTAGTGCTTAGCAATATTATCAACAATGTATGGCTTGAAACAACACACATTTATTATCTCACAGTTCCTGTGGATCAGGAGTTTGGGTGTAGCTTAGTTGCTTCAGGGAAGCAAAAGGGTATAATCAAGGTG
The DNA here is from genome assembly GCF_049354715.1 of Callithrix jacchus. NCBI lineage: Eukaryota > Metazoa > Chordata > Mammalia > Primates > Cebidae > Callithrix > Callithrix jacchus. The sequence goes on along the minus strand of NC_133513.1, from coordinate 83,959,455 downwards.
TTGGCTGGGGCTGCTGTCTGACCTGAGGCTTGAATGGGGAGGGATCTGTTTCCAAGCTCATGTGGTTGTTGGTCACATTGAGTTCCTTGTAGGTTGTTGCACTAAGGGCCTCAGTTTTTTGCTGGCTACTAACCAGAGGCTATCCTCAGTTTTTGCCACTTGGCCTTCTTGGTAGGCCAGCTCACAACATGGCAGCTTTCTCCATTGATCAGAAGCAAGTCACAGGTCCCATCCCTACTTAAGGGAGAGGATCCACAAGGCATGAGCACCAGGAAGTTAGGACCATGACGGCCACCAGAGCATCTGTCTACCACAATCTGAAAACTACAAAAGATACAAGAGCAGTGGAGTAGGATAACATTCTAGGAGGCACACCATCTCCAACACACACACACACACACACACACACACACACACACACACACACAGACAGAGAGAGAGAGAGAGAGAGAGAGAGAGAGAGAGAGAGATTGAGAGAGAGAGAGAAACTTTTGCAACTGGGGAATATTTGGTTTCTCCCTTATTATCTATTTCAGGAAATGCTGCCATCCATTGCTCAGTCCTCAAACCCAGGAGATACCTCTGACTGAATCCTCTAGCCAGCCAACCCCCTAATCCAATCCACCAATAAGATATCAAAAATGATCCTTCTCTTTATTTTTGCTGCTACTTACCATTCCGAGTCACCACTGTCTTTCCCCAAGCCATTGTTTGACGTCATCGCTCAGTTGGCCTCATGGATAACACTTTTGCTCTCTCCTTTGTAATCCACCCTTCACACAGCAGACATAAATCAGAGTATGTTACTCCTCCACTTAAAATATTCTATTGGCTTCCCATTGAATATAAGTCTAAGCTTTTAAATCTGAACTATAGGACCCTGTATAAACTGACACCTGCCTATTTCTCTAACCTCATCTGTTCTATTAAAGTTTTCTTTATACCCAATTACATTTTTTGATTTGTTATAATTACATAAATTTATTTCATAATCTAAAAATAATTTTAAATAAATAAAATTAGTGTTATTAAGTAATCTAACAAATAATACAGTGTTACCAATATCACTTGAACAGGGTAAGCTAAATTTTAATAAAGTCAAGCATTCGAGGCAAAGATATTGTTGTTGTTTTTGAGAGGGAGTCCTGCCTGTCACCCAGGCTAGAGCCCAGTTGTGCAATCTCAGCTCACTGCAACCTCTGCCTCCCAAATTCAAGTGATTCTCCCACCTCAGCCTCCCAGATAGCGGGGATTACAGGCAGGCACCACCATGCCCAGCTAATTTTTGTATTTTTAGTAGAGATGGGATTTCACCATGGCCAGGCTGGTCTTGAACTCCTGACCTCTGATGTTCCACCCAGCTCGGCCTCCCAAAGTGCTGGGATTACAGGTGTGAGCCATGGTGCCTGGCCAAAAGTTTTTTTTTTTTTATGTTAGAAACATTTAGCAGTTGTGGCTTTGTGGTTCATGCATTGCATCATGTGTCAGATAGTTTGATCCAAAATGAGATAACCTAAGTTAGAGCAAGTTTTGAAATAAGATAAAAATCCCATCTGAAACTACTAATATACACTGAATCTATAATGAGAGAACACGTTTATCTGCAAAGTGGTCAGTTTTACCCTTTTGAAGGGGACAGGCAAAGTTTATATTATATATGACATTATTTGAGGTTAATCAAAATTTGAAGTTAAAAACCATGTCTGTCATAAAATCTAAAATTAATATTACACATTTATACAAGTTAATTTTCTTATATTACATATTCATTAAAGCCAAAAACATTCACTTTTCAATGATCTGGGTCCAAATCATTTATTTATTATAGTCTACCCAAACCATCTTGGAGTATTGAGATACAGCAGGAGAGCACAGCCTCTGGAGGTAGACTGAAGTTGAATCTGAACTCTGTAGCTCATTGGCTAAAAGAACTTGCTCAGTATGTTCAAACTTATTGTACCTCAGTTTCCTCATAAGTAAACAGAGACATTAAAACCTACCTCTCAGAGTTACTTTAAAGACTAAAAGACAACTTATTTAGTAGCTCATTGTGGAGACTTAGTGTGTGTTATTTTTTTCTTTTTCCATCACTGCTTGGCTAATCCATCTAAAGTACCCTAACTTTATCTGCTTTCTATTTCCATTCCCACCATATCAGACATAGAATCAACACAGGCAGAAGAAAAGAATTAGAAAGCATTATAAAGGTAGAGTCATCAAGACATGTCTAACATAGAGGAAGAATGAGACGGAAGCCACATATGAAATAAAGATTTCAGCTGGAATTGCTAAGTCCTGTGAGGATGCTATAAAGATACAGGAAAAACTAATGTGCTTTTTCTACTCATAAACCACTCACCACTTCTGACACCAAAATGGGTATGGGGATGTTTCTCTATATACAAAGAAATCAGTGACAGGAAAAACCAAACTGTTTTTTCCTACTCGGTTACACAGTTACTTACGTAATACTCAAGACAGAACACTTCTGTGACCAGATGTGTGGGGATTTTCCCCTACACACTCAGCAATTCTGCTGCAGACATCAGCTGGGCGTTCTATAAGTCAATTCAATTCTGACACTATGTACAAAGTGGATAGCATCAGATCTCTTAAGTTGAGGACTCAGTCCCACAAGACTGTCCCTCAAGCCAGTTTAGATGCCAATTTCAAGCCACAGTTGTGACCTCTGCTTCTGACTGACCAGCTCTCTAAGTTGGAGTTCCCATAACCACCTCCTTGGGTTCAATTAATTTGCTAGAGTGGGTCATGAAACTCAGGGAAACATTTCACTTATGTTTACCATTTATTATAAAAGATATTGCAGAGGATATAGGTAAACAGCCAGATGGAAAAGATGCATATGGCAAAGCATATGAGAATGGGTTTGGAGCTTCCATGCTCTCTCCAGGTAAGCCGCCCTCCAGAAATCTCCATGTGTTCAGCCTGTTCTTTTGGGTTTTTAGGGAAGCTTCATTACGTAGGCATGGTTGATTAAATCATTGACCATTGGTGATCAACTTAACCTTCATTCTATCTCTTCTCCCTGGAATATGGGAGTTGGGGCTGAAAGTCCCGGCACAAGGTAGTACTGCCTTGATCTTTCTAATGACTAGTCCCCATCCTGATGCTATTCAGGAGCCCCAATCACATCATATCATCAGCATGCAAAAGACACTCTTACCACTCCAGAGATTCCAAGTGTTTTTAGGAGCTGTATTTCAGGAAACAGGGATGAAAACCAAATATATGTTTCACAGTATCACAGATGCTAAGAGAATTTGTATTTATTTGTGAGTAGGTAAATCATGGAAAATGACAGGACAATTTTTTGTTAAGTGATATTGTCTTAGTCTGTTCCTGATGCTATAACAAAATACTTTAGACTGGGTAATTTGTAGACAGCAGAATTTTATTTTGCAGGCTAGGCATGGTGGCACCCACTAGTAATCCTGGCACTTTGGGAGGCCAAGGTGGAAGTATCACTTGAGCCTAGGAGTTTGAGACTAGCCTGGGCAACATAGTGAGGCCCTGTCTTAAAAAAGTAAATTTATTTTCCACAATTCTGGAGGCTGGGAAGTCCAAGATAAGGCACTGATAGATTCCATTTGTAGTGAAGGTTCATTCTCTGCTTCCTAGATGGTGCTTTGTTGGCATGTCCTTAGACTGCAGAAGAGACAGAAGGTCCAGGAAGCTCTCTGAAGCCTCTTTTGTTAGGGCATTAATCTCATTAATAAGGGTGGGATTAGTCTCTGATGGCCTAACCACCTCCCATAGGCCCCACCTCTTCATACCATCATCTTGGGGTTTAAGTTTCCATATATGAATTTTGGAGGGACACATACATTCAAACCATAGCAATATTATTTATTTATTGAATAGTGTATGTCACTGTTTCCCTTGTCTGCATTTTGAATGTAATGAATATTAATTTGAAATAGAAAATCTGTACTGTTCTTGAAGGTGTTTTAGAAAAATTAATTTTCAGGTATTAAATTAATTACTTATAGAATTAATAGAAATTAATTACTTATCTTTATCATCAGAAGTACTTGTTTCATCAGTCAAATATTCTTTCACTATTATTTCCAGAGCAGCAGGGCTTTTGATTTTTTCAGGTTCTTTTAGGAGAAAGGATATAGCAGTTACTTGCAGTTTAATGAAGACAATTCTTTTAAGGCTTCTCACTTTGGGATGCTGTTAGATTGTGTTAGAATGGTGTAGGAAGAATCTTATATTTATAAGCTCTACATGATCTTGGTGGTTTTAATGGTGTAATAGATTCCAAAATATCACTATACAAGTTTTATTATAGGGAGTTAATACCCGAAGGTATTAGGGTATTAATACCTATTAATCTATAGGTTAATACCTTCAGGTATTAACTCCCTATAATACCTGATATTATAATCTATGATACCATAGATTCCAATCTATGACACCAAGAAAACCCAGCAAATTTGAAATAGTAGCTATCTCTGAAACTCTGGGGAGTTTTATTACAGGGAGTTAATATTCTATAATAAAACTTGTATAGTGATACATACCCCACTGTTTCATACCCCACTCATTCACCTTAGTCTGATTTCTTTAATAACCCATTGAAACAACATCAGTGAAAATTTATTCACTTTCTTTCTTTTTTAACCCTGAAAGCAACAACTTAGTCCTTGGTTAACCACAGACACTCGGAATTTTCTCCTACATTTGAATTTTATTGACAGGTAGAGCAACCAACTCTTTCAGTTTACTCAAGACTGTACTTGTTTTAGCACCAAAATTTCCATGTCCTGGGAAGCTCTCCATCCAGGAAAAACCAGGACAGTGCTCACCCTATCAGATTTGTTGGTCAAAAATATGTGTTGAGTATCCTCTATGGGCCGGGTGTTAAGAGTCACAGTGGTGAAAAACACAGGACATCATTCCTACCTTCATAGAACTTAGAAATATGCAACTAGTCCATCTGGATCACATGGGAATTCAACCAAAATGAGTTGACTGGGGTAGACTGGGCTTTGTGATCACTATTATTCAAAAAGCCTTTTTTTCTAATTAGTTACTGTTGTTATTCAAGAGGATCCCATTGATTTCTATATGCTGGTTTTGTATCCTGCCCACACATTTAAATCTTTTAAACTTTTAATGATTTTAGATGCTCTTGGATTTTTCTATATTATGTAATCTCTTTGTGAATGACAAGTTTTCTTTCTGTCAAATTTTTTATATCTTTTTTTTTTTCTTATTGCTCTGACTGGGACTTCCAGAATGCTATTGAATAGAAGCAGTGATAACAGATATCCTAATCTTATTACTCAAAGGGAAAGTTTTGAGTTTAATCTGATATTTGATGTGAGCTTTTGGGAAGATAATCATTATAACATTAAGGTTTTCTTCTGTCCCTATTTGCTAAAAGTTGTATTAGAAATTGCTTTTGAATTTCATTGAATAATTTTTCTGTATCTATTAAGAGAATTAGAAATATTTTCCAATTTTGCTGTTAATAGAATGACTTACGTGACAAATCTCCTGTATTCTTCCTCCTGCCTGAGCCTCCTGAATAGCTGGGGCCATATGCATGCACCACCACACCTGGCCAATTTTTATATTTTTTGTAGACAGGGGGTTTTGCCATGTTGTCCAGGCTGGTCTCAGATCATGTATTCATAAGATGACCCAAGTTGTTCATAATGCCGTGTGTGTGTGTGTATGTGTGTGTGCACGTGCGTGCGCACGTTGTCGGATTCAGTTTGCTAATGTTTATGTATTTTTTGCATTTTTGCATATTTGTTAAGATGTAAGTTTAATCTAAATTTTTCTTTCTCATGCCATTTTTTCCCAGAAAATTCTTGTGTATCAGTTAGCTTTTGCTGCATAAAAAAACCCTTCAAAACTTAGTCACTTGAAACATAAACATATATTATTTCATACAATTCTCTGCCAGATGTGAGTGGTTTTTCTGGTCTGAGATCAGTCAGGTGGCAGCTTGGCTGGGGTCCAGATCATCTCAGGTAATGGCACTAATATGTCTAGCACCTGGCTGGATGGTTGATTTAGGAGGCCTTGGTTGAGAAGCTTATCTCTAATCCATTTGGTCTCTGCACCTCCAATAGGCTAGCTCAACGTTTAGCTTTTTCACCTGGTGGTCCAGGGTTCCCAAGATCAGCTAGAAAAAGCAAGCCCAAATATGTAAACTTCTCAAGTCTGCTTGTGTCACATTCGCTAGTGCCCCACTGGCCAGAGCAAGTTACGTGGCCATGCCCAAAGACACCTGAGAAGATAACACAAAAAATGGGAATTATAGTGGCTCTTTTTGCAAATGATTTATGACATCTTGACTCTTCCTTGATCCTGAGATAGTTGTAGGGCTTCTAAGGCCAAGGACAAAAATTTCTTACAATACTTCCATCACTTCATAGCCTGGCTTCTAGACAAAACGAAGATCTCTTTAAGCAACCTGCGTTCAGAGAGAGTAGTAGAAACGTCACCTTAAAGATATGCAAATATCAGTTAATAAAGACTCTCTGGAAGTGCCTGCTTCTGTCCTTTCCTCTCCCTCCCTCCCTCATTCCTCCCTCTCTCCTATTCTCCTTCCTTTTCTCCTTCCTTCCCTCCTTCCTTCCTTCCTTCCTTCCTTCCTTCCTTCCTTCCTTCCTTCCTTCCTTCCTTCCTTCTTTCCTTCCTTCCCTCCCTTCCTTCTTTCTCTCTTCCTTCCCTCCCTCCCTCCCTCCCTCCCTCCCTCCCTCCCTCCCTTCCTTCCTTCCTTCCTTCCTTCCTTCCTTCCTTCCTTCCTTCCTTCTTTTCCTTCCTCCCTTCCTTTGTGCTTATTGGGTTCCTATTATGTGCTCGGCATTGTGCTAGGAATTAGGGATAAAATGATGACACGTGGTTCAGATTTTGGGCAAACAAGGGAACAGAGAACTACCAGGCTATGAAAAACTCTTAATAAAGGATGGGAGCAGAGATATAGAAGGGGTTGACATATTTTTTGTGAGAAGAAGTATATTAGTAAGAATCTTAAAATCTTGTGATTTTGGAATTATCTATTTTAGATAGATATTTTAAATAAATATGTGTATATACATAATTGGTCATACAAAGATATTCATTGTAGTATTGTTTGAAAAAATGGAAACAATATAAATATATTTGAGCAGAGAAAGGATTATGTAAGTTATGGTACTTCCATATGATGAAATACCATAAATTGGGCATGGGCACGGTGGCTCACACCTGTAATCTTAGCACTTTGGGAGGCTGAGGCAAGTGGATCACCTGAGGTCAGGAATTCAAGACTAGCCTGGCCAACATGGTAAAATGCTGTCTCCACTAAAAATACAAAAATTAGCCGGGTGAGGTTGCAGTGAGCCAAGATTGTACCACTGCACTCCACCTGGGCAACAGACCCAGGCTCCATCCCCCACCACCCCCCAAAAAAGTAGAATGATACAAATTGACCTAGTAAGAAAGTAATATATTGTTATTGGAAAAAGGGAAGTTTTTAAACAATATGTATATGATAATATTGTTTTGTTAAAAAAATCTGTATGTGAGTATATATGTGCATGTGTGTGTGTAGTGTGTGTGCCCATGTGTGTGAAAAAAAAAAAAAGAAAACCCAGCAAATTTGAAATAGTAGCTATCTCTGAAACTCTGAGGAGTGAGATTAGTGGGAGGATGTGATGGGACCTTTTTTTTTTTTCTCTTTTACTTTATATATAATTGGAGTACAATTTAAATTTTGAAAAAGAACATATATTACTTTTTTGGTAATTTTAAAAATAAACTCTATTTTAGATTTACAGAACAATTTAGAAGATGGTACACAGAGTTCTCATACACCCCATACCTAGTACTCCCTATTAACATTTACCATTTATATGGTACATTTGCCACAACTGATGAACTAGGATTGACACATTATTACTAACTACAGTCCTGATAATTGAAAAATCTTACTAGAAAAGTACAGAGAGAATGGGAGATGGGGGCCTAATCTAAATGCCTGCTTCAGAAATACTGGAATAGTCAGGCATCCCTCCAGACACATATTAGCATGGGGACCTTTATTTCTGGGATATATGGTGAAGGTCTTTGAAGTTGATGGTCAGATCCTAGGACACGAGTCATACAGCTCAACCGAGAGGACATAAAAAGGTTCACAACCTCTGGGATCAGTATGCCTCCAAGAAGGCAGAGAATTTAGTGTGAGAAAAAGTATATTCTGAGTGCTCAACACATGGATGTGGTTGATGACTCTTAAACTGGTTCTCCCACTCCATTCCCACTCTCCAGAGCTCATTTCAAGTTCTTCTGCAAGAGAGGCAGGGCATCCTAAGAGCATAAAAATAACTGTTATCAACGGCTTTCCCAGATCTCAAAGACTGGATGAAAATATTGTCCCAGCTTCTAGAACTTCTTCAGTGATGGCAGCAAGGGCAGCAGAGCCCAGCACCACAGACTCTGGCGAACATGGCCACAGTGAGGGTGTGCGGTGGGGTCCAGGCATGTGTTAGAAGAGGCAGTGCAGACAACAAGAAAAGGGCTCACCAGAAAAGGGTAAGCTGCGAAGTTTAGGGTGCCAAATATAACCTCTTGAGATGGATGGATGCAAATGTCTTTGCACTTTTTACCCAAGCCTCATAGATGCCAAAACTGGTGTAGCTAAGGGAAACAAGGACTTAAGGCACAAGCAGTGACCTTCAATAAAGCAGCCATGGTAACAGGAGTTCCTGCACCTTCCCCTGCACTCCCAAAAGCACTGGGTATGTGCCAGTTGGAGTTGCTCATGTCTGCCTCTGTTTCTCCCGTTAGACTGAACTCCTGGAGGTTAAAGGCCAAGGCCTGTTCAGTCTTTTATATTGTCTTCCATATTTGTATTTCCTACAGCATTTTTTCCGGTATGTGCTTGACACAGGTTTATTGAATTCAGCAGTGAGCCTGCACTGATACATTACAATAAGGAGGGAAGCTACAAAATTAGACCAAGTGATAAGAACCAGGAACCCCCAAAAGAACCCCCAAAGAAGGATTTAAACAAATTGTAGCAATTCTTGAAACAGGACCACATACAGAAATAAAAAGTTTGGATTAATACTAATTCTTTCTTAGAAAAGCTAGTTTTTTAATCCACAAAGGAAGAAATATATTGCATTTTATCCTGAGTGGTGATCAGGAATAGCTACAGAAAGTGGCTGTGGGTGAACTGTTACATAACAATGACAACATGATTGAATTCAGAATCTGGCAGGCGGGGTGGGGGGGGATTTTTTTAATCCCATTAAGATCCGTAAGTTTTAAAAGGAAATAAGACTAAAGTGCTAGATTGAAATAAATACCTGTAGTTACATTTTTAAAATAATACAAAGAGATCTGAAGACTTTAAAAATACTTTTGTGAGAAATAAATGTCACCAATTTTACAAATTAGATGTTTGGAGGAAAAAATCACATTTTGTTCACTAAAGGAAATCAGGGAGGTAAAACAAAAAGGGTTCATGGGGAAGGGAAAGATTCCACAAATGAAAGAAACAGAAAAGTGTATAAATTCTGCCAGATCAAGTTCCTATTAGCAATTAGGCAGAAATTAAAGAATCACATACAAAAAAGAATACCATTTTTAATATGAACCAGCTGTGAGTGACTAGGACCCTATGGAATAAGTCACTTGAGCTATGAGATCAAGGACTACTAAATTAAGCGTAAACTACTTGGGATAAATTTTTCTGTAAGGAGAATTCATGTTTGAAATATCCTTTAGGAATCCTCAAGTGGTTACATCTACTTATAGTGAAGGGAAACTATAGATGTGGTAGATTTGGACTATTATCAGCCTTTGTCTAGATTCACACACTACAGACATGTTGAGATTTTGTGAAACTAAGGGGAATGTTTCGTCGAGGGCAGATTGTTGTTTTTGAGACAGAAAACATATAAAGCTAAATAAATGGATGCTTGTTAGTGGTACTAAATACAGATGGCAATCTTACCCAATTTCTCTGTGAATACCCTGGTAAGACAAAACCTCCATGTTTTTAACTAATAGTTACTCTGTGAAAATGAAACCTAGGATGTTCTTCAGCTGATCTCTTGTGACCTGGTGTAAGCACACCACAGAAGCCTCCGGGTAAGCAAGGGTTAGATATTCACATGGCCAAATAATCTGGTTTATTCTTTAAGGACATTGGGTTTGTGCTTTAAAGATGTTACTCCCTGCCTGTTAGTCTGATCAAAGAAGGAGAGCTACAAATTAAGATCTCCTAGATGAGTAGTTCTCAAACTTTTTGGTCCCAGAACCAAAAAATTAAAATTTATTGAGGACTCAAAATAGCTATTTATTAGTTTAAGAATCACAATAAACTAATTACCTGTTAATGTAAATAAAACAATTTTAATTAACTATATTTTTCAAATAAAAAGAATGGCATTGTTTTTTATTTTTATTTTTTGAGACAGGGTCTCACTTTTCACCCAGCTTGGAATTTAGTGATGCAATCTTGCCTACTGCAGCCTCAACCTGGGTTCAAGCAATCCTCCCAACTCAGCCTCCCAAGTAGCTGGGACTATAGGAGTGCACCACACTCAGCTAATTCTTTATTTTTTGTAGAGACAGAGTCTTGCCATGTTGCCGAGGTTGGTCTTGAATGCCTGAGCTCAAGTGATCCACCCACCTCAGCCTCCCAAAGTGCTGGGATTACAGGTGTGAGCCACTGTGCCAGGCCCAGTATTGTTTATTTTTGTAAATCTCTTTAATGTATAACATGAGTTGTATTTTTGTAGATTTCTTTTTTTTTGTAGATTTCTTTAATGTATGTAAAAGTTAGATGAATATATTTGTTTCTACATTCAAGCTGTTGCAGTACTGTTTTAAATGAAGTATATGAAGAAAATCTGGCCTCTTAGAAATGTGTAGCTGGAAAAGGAGTTTATTTTCATAGTCTTTTGAGATGATTGTGGATATTCTTCTTTGATATACACCAAAACTCAACAAGTGGTAGTTTTTTAGGTGCAATGTAGAATCTGAAATCATATCAATTAACTTTTGATGTTCTGTTATACTAAAATTTGTTGGTTTATCCTTCATTTTGAATGTTGTTAAAAATATTTAAATGTGTACATAATTTATATCACATGAATTATTCACCTGTAAATTATTGATTACTGAGTTCCACAGGTGTTGCAAATGTTAATATGTTTCATTCTACAGTATCAAAAAATGCATTTGTTACTACCATGATCTCATCAGGAAAGTCTTTAGATATTCTGAAGCTGTTCAGTTCTCAGTGAAGCATACAAGTTTTCCAAAATTCTAATTTTTCTTGAAAACTAGAATTTTGTCATTGGCAACACATTCCATGTTTTATTTTTTCAAAGTGATAGGCTCACTTCATTCTGGAAAAAATGTGTGCCAGCTCCTAGAGTCATATTTTGTCATTCTTTCAAGTAAAACTTGTGTTCCATGAGAAAAAGCAGTGTAACTCGCAATGCAATTGCATGAGTGTGTTTTCTCAAGACAACCTTCATATTTCTAATGACGCAGAAGTGATTTATGTGTAGTTCTCATTTTGTCATCCAGGATATTAAAAAGACATGTTCTCAAGGTCAAAACTTAATAAAATTAATTATTTGTACTGCTTAATCAAGGACATCTTAAGTGAAATTAGATTTTTTAAAACTATGAGTGCATGGTGGTGAATACAGTGACTACTAGTGCTAAGACACCAGCAGTTTTATCCACCATTGCTTTTTCATCATCTGTATTAATGCAGCAGAGCAACAACTGCAAATGATTTCTTATTATCATTATGAAAATACTTTATGCTTTAGTGACCATCTGAGAGGGTTTCAGGGACCTGAAGTGTTGTGTATCACACTTTAAACCCTGGGTACATTGCTTCACCTAAGATAGCCAAGAAAAGGTTCAGTCTCATTATACTAGTATTAGAAACTAAATGCAAGGTATTTCATAAAACAACAAATATCTGCTCCTCTAGAAACATCTCTTTTATAGTTGACATGTCTGTGTTTAAACATAGAACAATTATTTGGAGAATAATAACCATAATTATTCAGGGTTGGAGGAGCCACCTATAAGAGAAGAAAGTCTAAAATAATTAGAATGTTACTTCCGAAAGAGAGGGGTTTGTCTGTAGTTTAAAAGATCATGATTTCATTTGGTTGGTATTTTTCAAACACTTGTAGAATTCTATGTATGACATAAAGAGGCATATCCTAGGGTCCTGCTCTTATAAGAGCTTGAATGTAGTTGGTAAGGCAGGATATATAAATGTAATAAGGGAAATGAGAATTCAAGAACTAAATGGAGACAGACGACAACAATATCAGAATTTGCTGCGAGCAAACCTGTGATTCAAAGCTTAATGAAGATCAGGGCTCTGCAGTCCCAGGTAAATCTCACCAGTCCTAGCCTCAAGCTAGAGCTGCCGTCCTACTGCCAAGAGCCTGCCCTCGCCTCCAACCTCCCTTCCTCCCAGTTCTGCCACCAGTGAGATTTCAGACTAGCAGGACAGAAGCTTTCTCCTGATTGGTGTGGCAGGGTAATTAGGGAGCTCTGAACGTGTGTTTGTTCCTGCTAGGCCTTCCTTGATGGTCCCAGCCTCTAGTGTGTTTGCAGGGCTACATTTCAGAAGCTTCTTGAGGTCACACTTTTTTTCTTGCTTTTGTGAAAGTCTAAACTTTTAAATTGAGAGGATGATGCCAAGTGGCATACGTAGGGAAGGATGAAGCTGAAGCAGGTGAGAGGAGGCGATTCCTAAAGATGGAACAGGGCTTTAGTGGATAAGCCAGAGCTCCAGGTCGAGGGTGGAACTCCAGAGGAGCTGGCTCTGGGGGCACCAAGAGAGGCTACCTTGTGCCTGTTACTGAACCAACATTCATGGAGTGACCACTATGAGTGGGGTGATGTGTAGGTGATAAGGGTATAGTGGCTGCCCTGAGAACCTCCTTAGACTGTTTTTAAGCTTGATTATTTTATTTTCTCACTCCAGATGTCTTTGTGTACTGACAAGCTAGAAAGATTTTTTAATCCTCGTCATACTGTGCAGTGGCTATACTGCATCTCCCACCTCGATGGCACTTCCCATATTGCTTTCTAAAAATATCACAGGTCCATGGATAGTTGGTGAACTTTTAGAGGTAGAGGAGAAAAACCTAAGGATATTCCGAGGTGATCCTGAAGGTCTGCTTGGGAAGGTTCAGAAGGAGATAGAGTATAACGTTCCTTCTGTTGAACATGAAGGAGAAAATAAGCAAAACAAGATTGCAGACAGGTACTTTCCCAAGAGGAATGCTCTTAAAAGGCTTAAGTGGAAGGCAGACCTTCACACTGTGGAACAGCAAACGTGTCAAAACCTGCTCAAAAGTTCCCACCAAGGTTTTGGTTGGACACTTGGTTATTGGTCACAACTGGAGTAATGAGGAGACCATTACAGTGCATACACTGTAAAACCACCTCTCTCTCCCATTCTTCAGTCTCCATTGTTTTTTCCCCTGTCTCTTTATTAGAGCGGTCCTGTTTCTTCTTCATGGCAACCCCCAGCAGCCTGGCATAAGGCATTTACCATCACATTGACTCCATCCTTCTAGCTCTCTGCAGGTTGTTGGTCTCCTCATTACTCCAGTTGTGGCACTGGAAAACCTCTTCCATTCATGGCTTGTTTGGCCCATTCCTGGTGGCATAACTTGGAGAATTAAGGGCCTTTTCCAAGAAACTAGGATTCACAACTTTCTGGGCATGCTGCAGAATGAATGAACCTACCAGGAGTATATTTGAATAAGTGTCTCTAGCCTGATGGAAAGGATTTTTTTCCAAGAAAGGGAGGTGAGGTGTACAAACTTGGTTCCAAGAAAAGAGATTGAGTTTGGAGAAGTGGGGTCATTCTCAACATAATTAGAGGTATACCGGGGTGGTTTAGGGAAAGAATTTAGCAAGTGTAAAAAGATGAGCCATTAACTGGTAGAGAAGTTATTTTCAATACATATGACTAATAAAGGACAGATTCCTAAGTATGTAAAGAATTGTTAAAAATAATAAAAACTCAGCAGAGTTGAGCAAAATATAGTCACAGACATCTCACAAAAGAATAAACAGAAAGGATTAATAAGCTTAAGAAAATATTCACAATTCCATTAATGAGTAAAATGTCCATTAAAGCCATAATGAGATACTAATTAATGATCACCAAATTGGAAGAAATTAGCTGAATGATGTCACATGTCAGCCCAGATATGGAGCAATGAGACTTTTCATACAATATAGAGAGGGTAAGTTGGAAAATACTTTGGTGTTACCTAGTAAAGCTGAACATTGTGTACACCATGACCCAGGAATCATTTTAGGAGTAGAAATATACCCTAGATAAACTCTGGTATATGTATACCATAGAAGATGTTAACAAATAGTCCAAGGCAGCATTGTTCATAATATTCTTTAATAAACTGGAAAAGCTTAAAATTCAATAGTAGTAAAATATATAAATAAATGTATATTCATGCAATGGAAGAGTCTATAAAAAGAAAATGAAAAAATACAACTATCCACATTAATATGAATGAATCTCAAAGGCAATACTGAGTGATGAAATCAAGCCACAGAATTATTTATTTTATGTGAAGTTCAACAAACAGGCAAAAGTAAGTAATGCATAGTTAGGCATACCAACTCCTGTGATAAAACTCTGGAGAACACAAGGTGGGAGCATGGTAACTCATTCCTGTAATCCCAGCACTTTGGAAGGCCAAGGTGGGTGGATCCCTTGAGCTCAGAAGTTTGAAAGCAGCCTGAGCAACATGGTGAAACCCTGTCTCTACAAAAAATACAAAATTATTCAGGTGTGGTGGCACATACCTCTAGTCCCAGCTACTCAGGAGGCTGAGGTGGTAGGATTGCCTGAGCCTGGGAGGCTGAGGTTTTATGACCATAGCATTGAGCTACGGTTATAAAAACAAGAACACAAGGGAATAACAAGCATGAAATATAGGGTCGTGGTTACCACTAGAGAGGGTTGGAGAGAGGGAGTATTGACTATGAAACCTTTAGGGAACTTTCAAGGTATTGGGAATGTTATATTTCTTAAGGTAGGTTAGTTTAATTTAAAAATTATTATTATTTTTAAATTATGTATTATGTATTCTCTTATGTAATACAGCTTATGATAAAATTATAACTTGGAAAAATAATCTGATTGAAAAATTAACAGTATCTTTCTTTTTTGGCTAGAGGTTTATCATGAAAAATTAAGAGATATTTTATTTCCCCCCTCCTATCTGGTAGATTGTTTCCAGACATGGCACGATCCTTTCTATCATGCATGTTGTTTTGCAATATGACTTTGCATGTCACTCATCAAAAGGTAGAGTCTATTTTCTTGCCCCTGGAATCTGGTTTGACCCTGCGACTTGCTTTTGTCAACAGGATGTGGTGAAAATAACATTGTGAAACTTCTGAGGCTAAGTCGCAAGAGAACACATAGCTTCTGTTTTTACCCTCTTGGAATCCTGAGCCCACCATGCCATGAAGACAGCCAGAGGGAAGATCATGTGGGAAAAGAGGTCTAGTCGTCCTCCTAGCTGTCTCATCTGAGCCAGCCCCTAGCCAATGCACCTGCTGAATATAGCCACATGAGTTAGTCCAGGCAAGACCAGCAGAAAAATAACCCAGCCAACCTCCAAAATAATGAGATATGAGAAAATCATTGTTGTCTTAAGCTATTAAGTTTTGGGAAGGTTTATTAAACAGCAATAGATAAGGAATACAGTCCCCCATACTAGAACGTGTGATTGGTGATTCCCCATAAAAGAACATGAAGACAGCCCACCCAGAGGAATGCCTTGCGCCAGACAGACATTGGAGAATCAGCACTGGACAGAGGCACCACATTGTAGAAGGACCAATGATAATAATGGCAACTAAATGGAATTAGATCAAAGTACTGCCCCCATTTTCCAGGTGCTTTTGAGCCCAAGGGTTGTTATATGATCCTACTAAGTGGGAGCTACCACCACTCATAACAGACACCTCTAGCCTCAGGATATGTAGACATAGAGTCAGATTTCATTCAGAAAAAGTGAGCAAAAAGTGCTATTTCTTTAAGTGAGTGTCATGAACAATTCACATGTCATACAACCAGCATGCATGGCTGGGATTATCCCTGAGTCCTCTTCTACTTCCTGCCACCTCCCAAAACCTTTAGGATTTGGGCCAGAATCTTCATAGAGACAATGACAAGAAGAGGTATCACAACTTCTGAACTAAATGGAGAAACTAGGAGCACAAGACGGAACTGCTTATGAGATGGACACATTAGTTGAGGTTGGGGGAATTTTCTTCAATCCAGGAGTTAACTGTCGTCAAAGCTTGGATTTGGGGATTAAGAACAAAAGTGAACAACGTCCAATACAATGGAAAGGAAAAAGGAACAGTGGTGGAATATTTGGGTTTCACTCCAGTCTGGGCAGTGGGCCTACATTGAGCAGTACTTGGAAAGAGACAATATCGAACCTGTGAGAGCCCTCATTCTGACCCCAAGGATAGATGTCTAGGGGGAAAGCAAGCCTGGTGAGGCCTGAGGAATTGCAGCAGTCATCTATGCTTGTGGCTCTCCCACCATTGTGGGAGAGTCAGTAAGATTAATGTAAACAGGTAATGAGTACTATGAGGCCAATATGTGTAAAACAATGCGTCTATCTGTCCATGACTCAGCAGGGAACAGATGACACACTCAAGCTGGGTAATTAAAGAGAGTTTAATAAAATGTTGATTTCAGTGATGTGGACAGGGCTTACGGAATGTGATAAGGGATGGTACAGAATCCTGGAGCAATGAGTGAAGAGGGAGCCTTTACCAGCCTGAAGGGGAAGCGGGGAAAAACAGTTACAAGAGCTTGAGGAATGAGAAATACAGAGAAAGCTCCCTGGCAGGAGCTGTGAATCTGTGGCTTTTCAGAGACCCTGCTGATACACACCACACCTTGGCCAAATCCAACTGATGCCAGAGGGCAGAGGAGCCTGGTTAACGCAGACCTCTACAGATCAGTCTACAGGAGCACAGAGTGGAGTGGAGGGGAAAGTGGAAATGGGGAATCAAGTAGAAGGTATCAGCACAGAGTACACATAGCAGGACAGTCAGTATGGCTTTGCAGCTCCCTCCAAAAATGAGGCTCTACTTTCCACAGATAAAAATAAGAGAAGGCAGGGTAGAGATGTGGGGACAGGTGGTGGCTTGGGTCCTGTTATGGTCAAGATTATTACTTACTTTTTGTAAAAGAACACTAATACTTGTATCATTTTAAAAACTTTATTATTGAGAGGGGAGAAGATGGCGCTGTAGGACCAACTCAGAATTGCAGCTCCCAGTGAAAACACAGAGGGAGAGTGGATGCTGCATTTCCAGATGGATCTTTATTGCTCACAGACCAGGAGATTCCCAGGTGAAGGAGCCCCATGGGCTGCCAGCACAGCTGTTTGGGCCAGTGTGGCTGTTTGGGCTGGCGCCGCAGCACAGTGGCACTTCATACAAAATACACTGGTTTGGTTGCCCTATTAAATTGGCCATTGGAGATTTCAGAAGGCAGATTAGCACATTCATCTGATTAAACAGGAATTAAACAGAAAGCCAGGCCAGGAGATTCCTGGGCAGCAATGTTGTTTCAGATGGTGCAGTGGGTCGCTGCATGGGAAATCACACAGATCCTGGTACCCTTTCAGCAGGCGACTGGAACACCTGGGAGAGAGTCAACAGTTCAACTTTCAGAAAAAAAAAAGGGCTCTGAGGCAGGGAGCCAGGTGATCAGGCTCAGTGGGTCCCAACCCCACAAAAACAAATAAAATAATTGCACCACAGGATGGTGCAGCTCGGTGGATGAGGGGCATTTGCCATTACTGAGGCACTCGACCCCTACAGAGGTACTCTACCATTGCTGATGTAGCCTGTCATTGCCAAGGCAACCAGCCATAACAGAGACAGTCCGCCACTACAGGGGCGGGCCACCATCACCACGCCAATTCTAACCATATCCATATAAATAGGACTACAGAGAATTACACACGGCAGCAGGGCAGAGCACACAACAGCTGGGCAGAGCCCACAGCAGCAGGGCGGAGCCCACGGCAACAGGACGGAGCCCACGGCAGCTTAGCATAGCCACTACAGGCAGGCAGTGATTAGACTGCCTCTTTGTTGGGCAGGACACTGCAACGGATACTCATAAATAAAGCCCTAACTCCCTAGGACAGAGCACCTGAGGAAAAAAGGGGGCTTTATGAGTTCTGCTGCAGCAGACTTAAACGTACCTGCCTAGCAGCCCTGAATGAACAACGGAGCTCACAGCTAAGCACTTGAGCTCCTATAAAGTACAGACTGTCTTCTCAAGTATAAAGTAAAGACAGTCTCCTCAAGCAGCTCCCTGACCCCCGTATGTCCAAGGAGTCACCTCACAAAGGACTGGTCAGACTGACATTTGGTGGGTATCATTCAGGGACAAAGATAACAGAAGAAGAAACTGGTAGCAACCCTCATGGTTCCGCAGCTGCTACAGGTGTACCCCAGGGCCTGGAGTGGACCTCAGCAGTCCTACAGCAGAGGGGCTAGACTGTTAGAAGGAAAACTAAGTAACAGAAATACTCCATCATCAACAATCTGAACGTCCACTCAGAGACCCAATCGGAAAATCAGCAACTACTCAGACGATACATGGATAAATCCACAAAGATGGGAAGAAACCAGCACAAAAAGGAGGAAAACACCTAAAACCAGAACACCTCGCCTCCTACAAGGGACCACAACTCCTCACCAGCAAGGGAACAAAGCTGGATGGAGAATGAGTGTGATGAAATGACAGAATCAGACTTCAGAAGGTGGGTAATGAGAAACTTCCTTGAGCTAAAAGAACATGTTCTAAATCAATGAAAAGAAACTAAGAACCTTGAAAAAAGATTTGAGGAAATGATAACAAGAATGGACAACTTAGAGAGAAATATGAGTGAATTGAAGGAGCTGAAAAACACAACACGAGAACTTCGCGAAGCATGCACAAGTTTCAACAGCCGAATTGACCAAGTAGAAGAAAGGATACCAGAAGTCGAAGATCAACTCAATGAAATAAAATGAGAAGCCAATATTAGAGAAAAAAACGCAAAAAGGAATGAACAAAGTCTCCAAGAAATGTGGGACTATTTGAAGAGACTTACTTAATCTATATTTGATAGGTGTACGTGAATGTGACAAAGAGAATGAATCCAAGCTGGAAAATACTCTTCAGGATATTATCCAGACAAATTTCCCCAACCTAGCAAGGCAGGCCAATATTCAAGTCCAGGAAATACAGAGAACATCACAAAGATATTCCGTAAGAAGAGCAATCCCAAGGCACATAATCGTCAGATTCACCAGGGTTGAAATGAAGGAGAAAATTCTAAGGGCAGCGAGAGAGAAAGGTCGGGTCACCCACAAAGGGAAGCCCAACAGACTCACAGCAGATTTCTCGGCAGAAACCCTACAAGCCATAAGAGAGTGGGGGCCAATATTCAACATCCTTAAAGAAAAGAACTTTCAACCCAGAATATCATATCCAGGCAAACTGAGCTTCATAAGTGAAGGAAAAATAAAATCCTTTGCAAACAAGCAAGTATTCATAGATTTTGTCATCACCAGGCCTGCTTTACAAGAGCTCCTGAAAGAGGCACTACACATAGAAAGGAACAACCAGTACCAACCATTTCAAAAACATACCAAATGCTAAAGAGCATCAACAAAATGAAGTATCGCCATCAACTAACAGGCAAAACAGCCAGCTAGCATAAAAATTACACTATCAAATTCACACATAACAATATTAACCCTAAATGTAAATGGGCTAAGTGCACCAATCAAAAGACACAGACTGGCAAACTGGATAAAAAGCCAAAACCCATCAGTGTGCTGTATCCAGGAAACCCATCTCACATGCAGGGATACACAAAGGCTCAAAATAAAGGGATGGAGGAAGATTTACCAAGCAAATGGAGAACAAAAAAAAGCAGGAGTTTTCATCTTTGATAAAACAGACTTTAAAGCAACAAAGATCAAAAGAGACAAAGAAGGACATTACATAATGGTAAAAGGATTGATGCAACAAGAAGAGCTAACGATCCTAAATATATGTGGACCCAATACAGGAGCACCCAGATATATAAGGCAAGTTCTTAATGACTTACAAAGAGACTTAGACTCCCACACGATAATAGTGGGAGACTTTAACACTCCACTGTCAATATTAGACAGATCAACCAGACAGAAAATTAACAAGGATATTCGGGACTTGAACTCAGACCTGGAAAAAGCAAACCTGATAGACATTTACAGAACTCTTCACCCCAAATCCACAGAATATACATTCTTCTCAGTACCACATCACACCTACTCTAAAATTGACCACATAATTGGAAGTAAAGCACTCCTCAGCAAATGCAAAACAACTGAAATCATAACAAACAGCCTCTCAGACCATAGTGCAATCAAGTTAGAACTCAGAATTCAGAAACTAACTCAGAATCGCACAGCTTCATGGAAACTGAACAACTGGCTCTTGAATGTTGACTGGATAAACAATGAAATTAAGGCAAAACAAAGAAGTTCTTCAAAACCAATGAGAACGAAGACAGAACATACCAGAATCTCTGGGACACATTTAAAGCAGTCTCTTGAGGAAAATATATAGCAATAAGTGCCCACATAAGAAGAGTGGAGAGATCCAAAATTGACACTCTATCGTCAAAATTGAAAGAGCTGGAGGAGCAAGATCAAAAAAACTCAAAACCTAGCAGAAGACAAGAAATAACAAAGATCAAGCAGAACTGAAGAAGATAGGGACATGAAAAACCCTTCAAAAAAGCAATAAATCAAAGAGCTGGTTTTTTGAAAAGATCAACAAAATAGACAGACCACTAGCCAGATTGATAAAAAAGAAAAGAGAGAATAACCAAATAGATGCAATAACAAATGATAAAGGGGAAATAAATCATCACAGATTCCACAGAAATTCAAACCATCATAGAGAATATTACAAACAACTCAATGCACATAAACTAGTAAACCTGGAAGAAATGAATAAATTCCTGGACACTTGTGTCCTCCCAAGCCTAAATCAGGAGGAAGTCGAAACTATGAATAGACCAATAACAAGGTCTGAAGTTGAGGCCACAATTAAGAGCCTACCACACAAAAAAAGCCCAGGTCCAGATGGGTTCACAGCCGAATTCTACCAGACACACAAAGAGGAACTGTTACCATTCCTTCTGAAACTATTCTAAATAATCCAAAAAGAGGGAATCCTTCCCAAATCATTTTATGAGACCAACATCATCCTGATACCAAAACCCGGCAGAGACTCAACAAGAAAAGAAAACTTCAGGCCAATATCCATGATGAACATAGATGCAAAAGTCTTCAATAAAGGACTGGCAAGCTGATTGCAACAGCACATCAAAAAGCTTATCCACCATGATCAAGTAGGATTCATCCGGGGGATGCAAGGCTGGTTCAACATATGCAAGCCTATAAACGTAATTCACCACATAAACAGAACCAAAAACAAAAACCACATGATTATCTCAATTGACGCAGAGAAGGCCTTTGACAAAATTCAACAGCCCTTTATGCTAAAAATCCTCAATAAACTCGGTATTGATGGAACATATCTCAAAATAATAAAAGCTATTTATGACAAACCAACAGCCAATATCATACTGAATGGGCAAAAACTGGAAGCATTCCCTTTGAAATCCGGCACTAGACAAGGATGCCCTCTCTCATCACTCCTATTCAATATAGTACTGGAGGTTCTAGCCAGAGCAATCAGGCAAGAAAAAGAAATAAAGGGTATTCAAATAGGAAAGGAGGAAGCCATACTGTCTGTATTTGCAGACAACATGATAGTGTATCTAGAAGACCCCATCGCCTCAGCCCCAAAACTCCTGAAACTGATAAGCAACTTCAGCAAAGTCTCAGGGTATAAAATCAATGTGCAGAAATCACAAGCATTCCTATACACCAACAACAGACTTAAAGAGAGCCAAATCAAGAATGAACTGCCATTCACAATTGCTACGAAGAGAATAAAATACCTAGGAATACAACTAACAAAGAACGTAAGGGACCTCTTCAAGGAGAACTACAAACCACTGCTCAATGAAATAAGAGAGGACACAAACAGATGGAGAAACATTCCATGTTCATGGTTAGGAAGAATTAATATCGTGAAAATGGCTATACTGCCCAAAGTAATTTACAGACTCAACACTATCCCCATCAAGCTACCATTGACTTTCTTCACAGAACTGGAGAAAAACACCATGAACTTCATATGGAACCAAAAGAGAGCCTGCATAGCTAAGTCAATTCTAAGCAAAAAGAACACGGTGGGGGGCATCACACTACCGGACTTCAAACTGTACTACAAGGCTACGGTAATGAAAACAGCATGGCACTGGTACCACAACAGAGATATAGACCAATGGAACAGAACAGAGGCATCAGAGGCAACACAGCATATCTACTACCATACAATCTTTGATAAACCCGACAAAAACAAGCAATGGGGAAAGGATTCCCTGTTCAACAAATGGTGTTGGGAAAACTGGCTAGCCATGTGCAGAAAGAAGAAACTGGACCCCTTTCTGACACCTTACACTAAAATTAACTCCAGATGGATTAAAGACTTAAACATAAGACCTGGCACCATAAAAACCCTAGAAGGAAATCTAGGCAAAACCATCCAGGACATAGGAGTAGGCAAGGACTTCATGACCAAAACACCAAAAGCATTGGCAACAAAAGCCAAAATAGACAAATGGGACCTAATCAAACTCCACAGCTTCTGCATGGCAAAAGAAACAGTCACTAGAGTGAATCGGCAACCAACAGAATCGGAAAAAATTTTTGCAGTTTACCCATCTGACAAAGGGCTGATATCCAGAATTTACAAAGAACTCAAGCAGATTTACAGGAAAAAAACAAACAAGCCCATTCAAAAATGGGCAAAGAATGTGAACAGACACTTTACGAAAGAAGACATATATAAGGCCAACAATCATATGAAAAAATGCTCATCATCACTGGTCATCAGAGAGTTGCAAATCAAAACCACATGGAGATACCATCTCATGCCAGTTAGAATGGCGATCATTAAAAAATCTGGAGACAACAGATGCTGGAGAGGATGTGGAGATATAGGAACACTTTTACACTGTTGGTGGGAGTGTAAATTAGTTCAACTATTGTGGAAGACAGTGTGGCGATTCTTCAAGGCCTTAGAAATAGAAATTCCATTTGACCCAGCAATCCCATTACTGGGTATATATCCAAAGGACTATAAATCGTTCTACTATAAGGGCACATGCACATGAATGTTCATTGCAGCACTGTTCACAATAGCAAAGACCTGGAACCAACCCAAATGCCCATTGATGATAGACTGGACTGGTAAAATGTGGCACATATACACCATGGAATATTATGCAGCAATCAGAAATGATGAGTTCGTGTCGTTTGTAGGGACATGGATGAATCTGGAGAACATCATTCTCAGCAAACTGACACAAGAACAGAAAATGAAATACCGCATATTCTCACTCATAGGTGGGTGATGAACAATGAGAACACATGGACACAGGGAGGGGAGCACTACACACTGGGGTCTGTTGGGGGGAATAGGGGAGGGACAGCAGAGGGGGGAGCTGGGGAGGGATAGTATGGGGAGAAATGCCAGATGTGGGTGAAGGGGAGGAAGACAGCAGATCACACTGCCACATGTGTACCTATGCAACTATCTTGCATGTTCTGCACATGTACCCCAAAACCTAAAATGCAATAAAAATAAGAGTTTACTGTTTATTATTATTAAAAATGCATGCTCATTTGTAGCTGCAACCAATCAACAAAATACAGAAAAATCAGAAGAAGGAAACAAAATGCAATGGTAATCTTTAATCTCATCACCCAGGGATAATAACCATTTGCATTTTGGTGTGCCTCCTTCTATTGTTTTTGTCTGTGTGTATGTATATGTGGGTGTACATATCTATAGATTACTTAAAAATAATTGATCACAAAATTCATTATACTGTACAACTTCTACTAGTAGATATTTGTCAAAAATCTTATGTTTTTACTGCCTTTTCTTCATTGACTTAGGAAACGAAGGAACAAATCCAGGCTGTCACTGGTGGTGGTGATATGCTAAGATGACAGAGCTCAGAATCAATGAGTGCCATGTGGCAGGAGGGGCACGTATGAAGCATTCATAAGAGGAGAGAAATAACTCTGAGAGTTTCTTTACAAATAGATTTTGATTACATGTTCACATACAACTTAGCTACTGAATAAGTCATTTTGGTAAATATCCATTTCTTTATGAATAACTTTATTTTCAAAGTTAAGATCTATCATATATACAGTTTATAGATTGCTCTTCTCATCTGTCATTATACTGTGACTATTTTCCTGTGTCATGAAATATTATTGTGTGAAAAGTGTTACCACTCTATTCATAGTCCCCGAAAGGGACCACCCTGATTACCACAAGATCCTGCTCCTCTCCTAACCCTTTTAGTCATAGCTGTTTGGACCAGAGATAGGCCAGCAGGAGAAAAACCATGGGCCCAGCTATGCCAATCAGTTAGTTTCAAGATGTTAGCCTGAGGGACACAGGCTGTGGTGAACATCTTGTTCATAAATTTTTGTGTATATGTATGATTATTTCCTTAGGGCACATTTTTGGAAGGTCAATTAATTGTAGAATGCATATCTTTATGTGTTATAAAATGCCTTGCTGATATCCCTTTTAAAATTTGCATTAGGATAAAAATGTTAATTTATTTGAGATGTCATGCATTAACACGGTTCTGATTAAAAGGGTATAATGAAAAGCTCACAAAAGGGGCTTTGTCAAGCTGTTTCCCTATGTTGATCAATTTATACTTTTCTAACTCTAATGGAGCCCCAGTAGCTTGAAAGCAGTTGCCATGGGATCTAGATTGAGGTGGGTGGGGGGGAATCTTGCCGGACCGCAAAGAAAACAACGGAGTGTACAGGTGCCCTAGTGAGGAGACAGCCAGGTTCTGATGGATGTGTGTGGAGGGTGGTAGCCAGCGTGATTCTGCGGGCTCTGGCATCAACTTTCCATCAGTTTACTCCTTGCCTTTTACCAGGTTTGAAAATGCCAAAGGGGTAGTCTGTTTTCCTTGCAAGATTCAGCACAGTAGGGATGCTTAGCAAAGATTTTTTTTTTTTTCATTTTGTAGCTGAAGAGAGAAAATAAGAATTAGAGAGGAAAGAGTATTCTTCTGGGGACAAAGTCTATTGCCTGAGCAGCCTGCCTTGTGGCTGTTCGGAAGTGGAGGCAAAGGTTTTCTGAATGCTGGCATGGGGTCAGCAAACTACGGCTCTCAGACTGTGAGCTGAGCATATTATTTTTTTGTATTTTTATGTAGTTAAAAAATAAAGAAGAATCTTTTATGATATGTAAAACTTTTATTACATTCATCTTTCATTGTCTATAAATAAGTACTTGGGCAGTTGAGTAGTTGTGACAAAGACTGTATGGCTCACAAAGCCTCAAATACTTACTATTTGGCACTTTGAAGAAAACGTTTGCCTACCCCTGTGATGGGGTACTGTAGTAATCACTTTATCTGCATTTCCTCATTTAATTTCCCCAACTTTTCCTATGAAATAGTGGGTAATTTATTTATGTTTTACATCTTGAAAAATAAAAAGTTTAAGAAGTTTTTGATACCTGATAAAGTGGTGAAGCTGTGTTTCAAAGCCAGGTATCTGACCAGAGAACCTGAAGGTTTAATTGCATGATCTGAAGAGTAGTCAATGGAAATCTTTCTACAATGTTCTTTAGGCTTTCCTGTCTTCTCGGATTCTTGAACCATAGTGAATCTGTACCTGGTATAGAACAGGATAGAATACAGAAAACGCCTGGTGTGGCTCCTGTCACTGAGCAGGGATTAATAGATGTTAGCTAAGATTATTATAAAAATACATCATAATGATTAATAATAATGAAGTGTCCAAATAATTTACAATGACCTTGACATCCTCAGGTCAAATTATCAGTGCTGTTTTCTCTTTCTCCCACCCTACCCCTTTCTACACATACACACACACATGCACACACACACCCCTACCTTCATCTTCGAAGGCTATAGTCTTGAGACAAAACATTGTTCACCATTTCCCCTTTTTAAAGTGCAGCTTAGCAATGTTTTCTTTCTCTGCTCAGGGTATCAATTCCTTTTGATTTCTATTGTGTCTCTAATCTTTTCCAGCTGTTGCTGCAAATCTTTCCCTTCCTTCTCCCCCCACCTCACTTTGCTAATCCATCTCCATTTCTGATCTCTCTGTAGAACTCAAAGGGCTTTCTGTCCCAGAAGGCTTTCAGCACAGGAGGTTTGCCATGCCCATGCTCCAGTAAGTGGGGCAACATAACGGCACAATTAGTTTTTTACATTTAGATGCCCTTTATGAGCCATCTAGCTTTGTGAACTCTGTTTTCTGAAACTGGAGGTTTTCAAAGGTTAAAGAGACTTTAAACATCATTTAAATCAATCTCATGACTATTGTTAGAAACTCTTCTAGCTCCTCCTTGTGCCATGGGTACCCAGGTTGATTTGGATGCTCCCAGTGTCTAGGAGCTCACTTTTCTCCCAAGGCAATTTATTCCTTTGTGAGAAAGCCAATTATTAGAAAAAGTACTTCCTTAATGCTGAATTTAGTTTGCCACTCTATTACATCTATCCAGTGGCCTCAGGAGTCAAATAAAAACCCCTACTTCTTCTTCCATGGGATAGTCATTCATACATTTGCAGGTTATCATTATGTCTTCCTAAACCCTCCCTCTGCCCTTCCACATAGACATTTGTGTCCAGTCCTCATGACAGTCCTGACAGCTGTCACTGGAAGGAGTTCAATTCATTGTCATGATCTCTTTTAAAGCACCTGGAGTAGTGCTGAACAGAAAATACTTTACATGGTCTGCCCAGCACCAAATACTATGGATTTGGACTATCAGCAGTGCAGCCTTGCAGAATGGGATGAGAAGCAAGGCAAAATCTGGAAAGATATCCAGAATTTAGTTGCAAACACAAATTGCAAAACTTGTGTGATCCTAAAGCAATCACCAATATGTGAAAAAAATTAGAATGTTCCATCAAATACAAAGACTTTTAGAGTTAGATTAAAAAGCACTGATTTATCTTAAGAACTAAAGAAATGCAAAATTCAGTCAAATGATCAGTTTTTGGTAGGAACTGTAGATATCTGTGCAAAGAATAAAAACTAGGGATAGTATAGAACTTGGATCCAGGGAAATAGGTTTCTTGTCCTCCCTTTTCTCTCTTCTCTCATCCCATAAACACTCTGACATTATGTAGTATTACAATAAAAACTAATTGGGTACAAAGCATTTCATCAAGTTTTCCAAAATGAAAATACAGATGGCCGGGCACAGTGGCTCAAGCCTGTAATCCCAGCACTTTGTGAGGCCAAGGTGGGCAGATCACCAGGTCAAGAGATCGAGACCATCCTGGCCAACATGGTGAAACCACATCTCTACTAAAAATACAAAAATTAGCTGGGTGTCATGGCATGCATCTGTAGTCCCAGCTACTTGGGAGGCTGAGGCAGGAGAATTGCTTGAAGCCGGGAGGCGGAGGTTGCAGTGAGCTGAGATTGTGCCACTGCACTCCAGCCTGACACCTGGCAACAGAGCGAGACTCTGTCTCAAAAAAAAAAAAAAGGAAAGAAAAAAGAAAATACAGGTGGCTACCCCCTAAAATCTCTGATCATTTTGTAATCTTATTCTGAGAAGATTATTTTCCACATTATATACATTATATGAGTGGGTAATCCCAAAAATTGTGCAGGATAATAAAATAATTAACTTAAAGGCTAAACCCTTTTCAATTGTGGAAGATTTAGAATTGTGTAGATACATTTTAAGAAGAATCAAACATAGTATATTAATATTTTTGTATTATTAAATTGGTGTATAGTTAGCAATTTGTGTATTTGAAATGATTAGAAACATTGTTGAAATGATTAGAAAAAAACCAATTTAAAATGAGTAATTGAGAACTTGACTTAGACTTATGATTCTAAGTGAAAATCTTACTAAATTTATATACAATATTAGAACATTTAAGAAAATGTGAAACGTCATATTTATAAATATAGTCTTTTAATATTAATTGCCTGGGAAGCTTTGTTTTCTAAGTCAGTGGTTAAAGAGATTTGCCAAAATATAACAGCTATATTAAATTTATAAATATAGTTAAAATGTTTTAAGGTCTTTAAGTTTATAAGTAAGGCCAAGTATTATATCAAAGTCCTTTTAAAAATGATTATTACATAGGAATCCAAGATGGCCGAATAGGAACAGCTCTGGGGTGCAGTTCCCAGTGAGAACAATGCAGAGGGTGAGTGATCACCACATTTCTAAATGAGTTATTACTGCCCACAGAACAGGAGATTCCATGGCCGTTTCAGCCGGCACAGCAGGTCTCTGCACAAAAACTCACACAAATCTAGGTAGCCAATTCACTTGGTGCCTGGAACACCTGGGAGACAGAGCTGTCCATTTAACTGAAAAAAGGGGGGTTGAAACAGGGAGCCAGGTGATCTGGCTCAGCGGGCCCCACTCCCACAAAGACCAGCAATCTGAAATGCTCTGGATTGAGAGTTTCACAGCAAGTGTAGCTGGACCCAGAACTGTCCAGGTCTCTTGGGAGAAGGGCGTCTGCCATTACTGAGGCAGTCCACCCTTATTGAGGCAGTCCACCATTTCTGAGGCAGTCTGTCGTTACTGAGGCAGTCTGCCATTACCAAGGCAATCTGCCATTACTGAAGCCGTCCACCATTACAGAGGCAGTCCACCATTACTGAGGCAGACCACCATTACTGAGGCAGTTCTAACTATACCTCTATAAACAAAACTGCAAGGAAGTTTACACAGCAGCTGAGCAGAGCCCACAGCAGCTCAGCAAAGCCTCTGCTGGTAGCCTGTGACTAGGCTACCTCTTTGCTGGGCAGGGCATCTCTGACAAAAGACAGCAGCATCTCAGGAATTTATAAATAAAGTCCTACCTTCCCAGGACAGAGCACCTGATAAAAAAGGTGGTTATGAGTTCTGCAGCTGCAGACATAAACATACCTGCCCAGCAGCTCTGAATGGAACAATAGAGCTCACAGCTCAGCACTTGAGCTTCTATAATGGAAAGACTATCTCCTCAAGCAGCTCCCCATCCCCCGTATATCCAAAGAGACACCTCATAAAGGAGAACCCAGGCTGACATCAGGTGGATATCCTTCTGGGATGGAGATAACAGAAGAAGAAACTGGCAGCAACCCTTACTGTTCTGCAGCTGCCACAGGTGATCCCCAGGCAAGCAGAGTCTGGAGTGGACCTCCAGCAGTCCTACATCAGGGGGCCTGACTGTTAGAAGGAGAACTAAAAATCAGAAAGAAATAACTTCAACATCAACAAAAAGGACATCCACTCAGAGACCCCATCTGAAAATCACCAACTGCAAAGACCACAGGTAGATAAATCTACAAAGATGGGGAGAAACCAGCACAAAAAGGATGAAAACACCCAAAACCAGAATGCCTCTCCTCCTTTAAGGGATCACAACTCCTCACCAGCAAGAGAACAAAGCTGGATGGAGAATTAGTCTGATGAATTGACAGAAATAGACATCAGAAGGTGGGTAAAAACAAACTTCTCTGAGCCAAAAGAACATTTTCTAACCCAATGCAAAGAAACTAATAACCTTGAACAAAGGTTTTACGAAATGCTAACTAGAATAAACAGCTTAAAGAAGAATATAAATGACGTGATGGAGTTGAAAAACACAACACAAGAACTTCGCAAAGGATGTGCAAGTTTCAATAGCTGAATCGACCAAGCAGAAGAAAGAATATCAGAGATTGAAGACCAACTCAATGAAATAAAACAAGAAGGCAAGACTAGAGAAAAAAGAGTGAAAAGAAATGAACAAAGCCTTCAAGAAATATGGGATTATGTGGAAAGACCAAATCTACGTTTGATAGATGTACCTGAATGTGATAGAGAGAATGAATACAAGCTGGAAAACACTCTCCAGGATATAATCCAGGAGAACTTCCCCAACCTAACAAGGCAGGCCAAAATTCAAGTCCAGGAAATACAGAGAACACCACAAAGATATTCCTCAAGAAGAGCAACCCCAAGGCATATAAAACCAGCGTTGAAATGAAGGAAAAACTGCCCAAGGGCAGCCAGAGAGAAAGGTCAGGTTATCTACAAAGAGAATCCCATCAGACTCACAGCAGATCTCTCGTCAGAAACCCTACAAGCCAGAAGAGAGTGGGGGCCAATATTCAACATCCTTAAAGAAAAGAACTTTCAACCTAGAAGTTCATATCCAGCCAAACTAAGCTTCATAAGCAAAAGAGAAATAAAATTCTTTACCAAACAAGCAATTACTGAGAGATTTCATCACCACCAGGCCTGCCTTAAAAGAGCTCCTGAAAGAAGCACTAACCATAGAAAAGAACAACCAGTACAAAAATGTACCAAATTGTAAAAAGTATCAACACAGTGAAGAAAATGCATCAACTCATGGGAAAAACAACCAGCTAGCATCAAAATCGCAGGATCAAATTCACACATAATAATATTAACCTTAAATGTAAATGGACTAAATGCCCCAATCAAAAGACACAGACTGGCAAGTTAAATAAAAAGTCAAAACCCATCAGTGTGCTGTATCCAGGAAACCCATCTCACATGCAAGGACACACATAGGCTCAAAATAAAGGGATGAAGGGAGATTTACCAAAAAAATGAAGAGCAAAAAGAAGCAGGAGTTGTAATCCTAGTCTCTGTTAAAATAGACTTTAAACCAACAAAGATCAAAGGAGACAAAGAAGGGCATTACATAATGGTAAAAGGATGAATGTAACAACAAGAGCTAGCAATCCTAAATATATATGCACCCAATACAGGAGCACCCAGATACATAAAACAAGTTCTTAACCTACAAAGAGACTTAGACTCCCACACAATAATAGTGAGAGACTTTAACACTCCACTGTCAATATTAGATAGATCAACCAGACGGTAAATCAACAAGGATATCCAGGACTTGAACTCAGATCTGGACCAAGCAAACCTAATAGACATCTACAGAACTCTCCACCCAAAATCCACAGAATATACATTCTTCTCAGCACCACATCACACCTACTCTAAAACTGACCACATAATTGGAAGTAAATCACTCCTCAGCAAATGCAAAAGAACAGAAATCATGAGAGCCTCTCAGACCACAGTGCAATTAAATTAGAACTCAGGATTAAGAAACTAATACAGAACTACACAACTTCATGGAAACTGAAAAACTGGCTCTTGAATGTTGACTGGATAAACAATGAAAT
The DNA here is from genome assembly GCF_049354715.1 of Callithrix jacchus. Classification (NCBI taxonomy): domain Eukaryota; kingdom Metazoa; phylum Chordata; class Mammalia; order Primates; family Cebidae; genus Callithrix; species Callithrix jacchus. The sequence goes on along the minus strand of NC_133513.1, from coordinate 83,927,979 downwards.
GAAGGCAGAAATAAAGAAGTTCTTCAAAACCAATGAGAACGAAGACACAACATACCAGAATCTCTGGGACACATTTAAAGCAGTCTCTAGAGGAAAATATATAGCAATAAGTGCCCACATGAGAAGAGTGGAGAGATCCAAAATTTACACCCTATCCTCAAAATTGAAAGAACTAGAGGAGCAAGATCAAAACAACTAAAAACCTAGCAGAAGACAAGAAATAACTAGGATCAGAGTAGAACTGAAGGATTCAGAGACACAAAAAACCCTTCAAAAAATCAATAAATCCAGGAGCTGGTTATTTTAAAAAATCAACAAAATAGACTGCTAGCCAGATTAATAAAAAAGAAAAGAGAGTAGAATCAAATAGATGCAATAAAAAAAGATAAAGAGGATATCACCACTGATTCCACAGAAATACAAAGTATCATCAGAGATTACTACAAACAACTCTATGCACATAAAACAGTAAACCTGGAAGAAATGGATAAATTCCTGGACACTTGTGCCCTCCCAAGCCTAAACCAGGAAGAAGTAGAAACCCTGAATAGACCAATAACAAGGTCTGAAGTTGAGGCAGCAATCAATAGCCTACCAATGAAAAAAAGCCCAGGTCCAGATGGGTTCACAGCTAAATCCCAGCAGACATACAAAGAGGATCTGGTACCACTCCTTCTGAAACATTTCCAAATAATCCAAAAAGAGGAAATCCTTCCCAACTCATTTTATGAGACCAACATCATCCTGATACCAAAACCTGACAGAGACTCATCAAAAAAAAGAAAACTTCAGGCCAATATTCATGATGAACAAAGATGTAAAAATCTTCAATAAAATACTGGCAAACTCATGTGTGTACCTATGCAACAACCTTGCATGTTCTTCACATGTACCCCAAAACCTAAAATGCAATTTAAAAAAATACTGGCAAACTGATTGCAGCAGCACATCAAAAAGCTTATCCATCACAATCAAGTTGGCATCATCCTGGGGATGCAAGGCTGGTTCAACATACACAAGTCTGTAAACACAATCCACCACATAAATGGAACCAAAAACAAGAACCACATGATTATCTCAATAGATGCAGAGAAGGCCTTTGACAAAATTCAACAGCCCTTTATGCTAAAAACTCTCAGTAAATGAGGTATCGATAGGATATGTCTAAAAATAATAAAAGCTATTTACAAACCCACAGCCAGTATCATACTGAATGGGCAAAAACTGGAAGCATTCCCTTTGAAATCTGGAACTAGACAAGGATGCACTCTCTCACCACTCCTATTCAATATAGTATTGGAAGTTCTAGCCAGAGTAATCAGGCAAGAAAAAGAAATAAAGGGTATTCAAGTAGGAAAGAAGGAAGTCAAATTGTCTCTATTTGCAGACAACATGAATGTATATTTATGAGACCCCATTGTCTCAGCCAAAAATCTCCTTAAACTGACAAGCAGCTTCAGCAAATATCATGATACAAAATCAAAGTGCAGAAATCAAAGCATTCCTGTACACCAATAACAGACTAAAACAGAGCCAAATCAAGAGTGAACTCCCATTCACAATTGCTACAAAGAGAATAAAAATACCTAGGAATGCAACTCACAAAGGATGTAAAGGAAAAACTACAAGCCACTGCTCAACAAAATAAGAGAGAACACAAACAGATGGAGAAACATTCCATGCTCATGGTTAGGAAGAATCTATATCATGAAAATGGCCATACTGCCCAAAGTAATTTATAGATTCCATGCTATCCCCATCAAGCTACATATGACCTTCTTCACAGAACTGGAAAAAATCACCTTAAACTTCATATGAACCAAAAGGGAGCCCACGCAGCCAAGACAATCCTAAGCAAAATGAACAAAGTGGGAGGCATCATGCTAACTGACTTTAAACTATATTACAAGGCTACAGTAATCAAAACAGCATGGTACTCATACGAAAACAGAGATATAGAACAATGGAACAGAACAGAGGCCCCGGTGGCAATGCCACACATCTACAACCATCTGATCTTTGACAAACCTGACAAAAACAAACAATGGGGAAAGGATTCCCTGTTTAATAAATGGTGTTGGGAAAACTGGCGAGCCATGTGCAGAAAGCTGAAACTGGACTCCTTCCTAACACCTTACACTAAAATTAACTCCAGATGGATTAAAGACTTAAACATAAGACCTAACACCATAAAAACCCTAGAAGAAAACCTAGGCAAAACCATTCAGGACATAGGCTTAGGCAAGGACTTCATGACTAAAATACTAAAAGCACTGGCAACAAAAGCCAAAATAGACAAGTGGGATCTACTTAAACTCCAGAGCTTCTGTTCATCAAAAGAAACAATCATTAGAGTAAACTGGCACCCAACATAATGGGAAAAATTTTTTGCAATCTGCCCATCTGACAAAAGGCTAATATCCAGAATCTACAAAGAACTAAAACAGATTTACAAGAAAAAAACAAACCTATTCAAAAGTGGGCAAAAGACATGAACAGACAGTTTTCAAAAGAAGACATATATGAGGCCAATAATCATGAAAAAATGCTCATCATCATTGGTCATTAGAGAAATGCAAATCAAAACCACATTGAGACACCATCTCATGCCAGTTAGAATGATGATCATTAAAAACTCTGGAGACAACAGATGCTGGAGAGGATGTGGAGAAATAAAAACACTTCTACACTGTTGGTGGGAGTGTAAATTAGTTCAACTATTGTGGAAGACAGTGTGGCAATTTCTCAAGGACCTAGCAATAGAAATTCCATTTGACCCAGCAATCTCATTACTGGGTATATATCCAAAGGATTATAAATCATTCTATTATAAAGACACATGCACACATATATCCATTGTGGCACTGTTTACAGTAGCAAAGACCTGGAACCAACCCAAATGCCCATCGATGATAGACTGGACAAGGATAATGTGGCACATATACACCATGGAATACTATGCAGCCATAAAAAATGATGACTTCATGTTGTTTGTAGGGACATAGATGAATCTGGAAACCATCATTCTCAGCAAACTGACACAAGAACAGAAAATCAAACACCACATGTTCTCACTCATAGGCAGGTGTTGAACAATGAGAACACATGGACACAGGGAGGGGAGCATCACACACTGGGGTCTGTTGTGGGGGAATAGGGTAGGGACAGTGGGGGAGGGATAATATGGGGATAAATGCCAGATATAGGTGATGGGGGGATGGAGGCAGCAAACCGCATTGCATAGGTACCCATGTATGTACCTATGCAACAATCTGACATGTTCTGCACATGTACCCCAGAACCTAAAGTTTAATAAGTATATATTTATATATAAAATAAAAAATAAATAAAAATTTAGAAAAGATTGTTACGCAAGTATACCTATATGACAAACCTGCACATGTACCCCTGAACCTAAAATAAAAGTTAAAAAAAATTGTTTAAATTTACTAGAATTGAGTGATAGGCTTTGTCACCTTAACTTAAAAGCTTAAGAAATAGATTTAAAAATACATATCTTAAAGTATCACATATTAAAATTTAAAACCAAATTAGTGCCTTGAATAGTCTTTTCAAAAGTCACTTCAAGGGTGCCGAAAAACCTCACACTCAACAATGATCATGGGCGCAGTCTCCTAGATTGGGTTGGTAATTTCAGCCCAGGCTGAAAAATTCTTATTCATACTAAGCTTGCATTCAATTGATCCCTAATTTACCCTTTCCTTAATTTTTCTCATATGAGTTACTATCATGTTAGGGTTACCCAGTTCTGAACTCGTGCAGTTCATATTTTGGACATGAGAACAGGACTTCACATTTATCCCTATCAATTTTCATCTTGCTGCCTTGGGACCATTATTCCTTTCTTGCTAAATGCTATTATTTCTTTTTTAAATGCTGGCTGACTGAGCTAATATTGTTTCTCGCATCAACCTAGCTTTCTGTACTAGCTCTTCTTCCCCAGATGCTATGGCGGTGGGGTTGGGGTGGGGAGCAGATGGAGGGAGGGGGAGGGAATATAAAAGCTTCCCCATGTTTAGCTCCTCCCACATTTATCCAAATCAGATTTTCCTTTAGAGCATAGGTCAGCTTCCTAGGCCTCAGTCCCTACTGCTTTCCTCTTTTCTAACTTCCTGTAACTTCCTTTCTAACCAATTATTTTGCTCCTTAATTGCATGATAGTGTGTGCTGACTTAACTTTCCCTTTCAGGGTGTTACTTCGTGGAGTGTAAGGGCTTTGACTTATTTGTTCTTTGACAGCTAGCACAGAGTCAGTGGTTGATCCATAGGCATTGTTCAATGAAATAATTTCCACAGAAGCATCATTACACACAGTGTCATCACCACCTGTGTGCAGATATCTTTTCAACCATACAGATATGACTGACTACTCCAACTCTTGCCAGGGCATCTCTCTGGTAATGGTAGTCGTATTATTAGCAGCAGCAGCAATCATAGCAAATAATTCCTAAATACTTAACATATGTGACAGATATTGTTCTAAGTGCTTTATCTGCATTACCTCATTTATTACTCACAATATACTTACAAGACAGGTACTGTTATTATTTCCACTTAGCCAAGGAATGGATGAGTAAAATGCCCAAGATTGCACGCTAGTCACTGGTAGAATACACTGGGATCTGCAGATTGGCTCCAGAACTTGCATCTCATAGGGTGCCCAGATAGTGCCTTAAATGGGAATTATATGGAATTTTATATGAAAAAGGACTTCAAGTATCTTCTAGTCCAGTGATCTTCAAACTGGAGCATTTGTATTTCTAGAGGAGTAAAAATATTTTTCAAAAGGTACTTGAGCACAGATATTTGAAGAGGATCCATTTCCAGATCCTGAACTCTGTTATTATTACTAAACTTCATGTTTTTATTAAATTAGGTCTGGCTGAGAAGTGGTTCCTGTTCACAATTGTCATTTTCCCACTTTACAAGAGCAAGACATGTTCCTCACCCACCTAAGATCTTTGGTGCCTTATTAAAAGTTGTGAAGCTCCCTGGGCACTAAGGAAAAGGGAAACCTTGATTAACAATAGCACCATGAATCCCAGGACATTTGACCTTTGGGGAGCATTTCTGTGTAAGCATTTTCAGTAAATTGCCTAACAGATAGAAATGGAGGAGCTTATCCATGATTCCAAACTAGCTAATGAAAGAGCTGAGAGAAAAGCTACATCTCAAATCATGAAAAATGAAATTCAAACTAGGGGTTTATAGGAAAAGAAGTTTTGACAGAAAGGATTGGAGAAGGGATTTCTGTTGGGGGGATAGTAATATAAAACAAAGTTTGGGGGAGGAATGAGTAAGCCCCATATTGGAGACCTGTGGATTTTTCTAGTTTAGGTCTGATTTTGAAAAGAATGAGAAAATAGGCTATTTCAATGACGGTGAAGGGATTTCAAAACTATCCTCAAAGGAACATAAAGCTGCAGTAAATTCCCAAACAAAAGAACTCTGAATGCCTTTGTAGGAGAACTGGGTGGGAGAGAGATCTTAAAAAGAATGCATTCAAGAGGCTCTTGCAATAATTTAGGGGTCACATAAAAGTGTCTAGACTCAATAGAGGCTACACAACTGGAAAAGAAAGAGCTGACCTGAAACAGGTTGCAGATAAAAAATCAACAGGACTTTGGAGTAAGTACTGAAGAAAAATCAAAGATGGCACCTGAGTTCTGAGCCTGGGGACTGAAGATATGGTGGCTCATTATGCCGACTTTAATAGGTGGGAAGGCAAGAAGAATTATTCATTCGCCTTTAAAATCCATTCAACAAGTATTTATTGGGCAAATACTATGCACCAGTTACTAGTATATACAGTGAATATACAGTGGGGGAATAAAACATTTTTTGTTCCTATCCTTATGGAGCTTGGTCCAGGAAGGAAGAAAGAAAGATAACAAGCAACACAGCTACCTGAATTTCAGATAATTGCTATCGAGGAAACGAATTGTGTGTGGATGGTAGGGAATAACAAGAGAGGGAGTTCTACTTAGAGCAAGTGGTCAGATAAAGCCTATTTAGGTGATATTTAAGATGACATATCTGAAGGATAAGCCTAATCTCTTATTTGCTGTCCAAAGAGGAATAAAAGAGGGAAGCAACATTTCTTAAGCAGCAAAGACTAGCAGGAGTTTGATACCATATGACTACATTCTCATTTTACAGATGGTGAAAATTGAAGCTTGCTAGCAACCTGATCAATGTCACACAGAATTCAGCACCATGAGCCCAAATCATATAAATACCTTGTAAGTGCTTCTAAGGAGAATTAATCATGAAAGAAAATAATCTTTAGCAAAGAAGTTGCACTTGATCCTGGAAAGACTGTAGCAAACATTATAAAGAAAGAGAACATGTAGCTACTTCAGATGAATCCACGCCTCTGGATTGAGACAAGTCCCAGACATTCAAGGAGATTTAGGCTGTAATGGAGAACCACTGTCAGAATCCTCTGAAAACACAGGGAGAACATTAGAGATGAACAAATGTACCCCCTTTTAACATAGAGGGGTTTAAGCTACCATAGGTGGTAGCTTATGAAAATAATAGGTCGATAGAACTGGAATTGCTCTCCCTGTCAAATTCTGGACTAGCATGCCAACAGTGAGGTTAGGAGCCCAAGCTTAGTGCCAGACATACTGTAAAGAGCAAATTTCAGTTCCTCCACTTTCTAGCTGTGAGCTGTGACCCTGAACACATCATGTAACCTCTCTGGGCTCAGGTTCTTCATCTGAAAACAGACGAAAATGACTATTTTATAGGGCTGCGATGAAGTTGCAAGGAACTCATGTATACACAGCACTCAGCACAATGCAGAGTAGATGGAAAGCATTCAATAAGCTATAACAATTATAGTTCCAATTTCTCAAATTGCTTATTAAGCACATGACTGGTGAGCACTTAGAAAAGGAAGCGGTAATAGTCAATCAGCCCTTCATTCTACAAATAATTCTCGAGTGCTTACTAGGGGTCTTTCCTAGGGAGAAAAGAAAAGATGCAAAAAGGAATTATGATTTATATTCTGCCTGAAAACGAAAGATTTGGCTTATTCATTAACTACCCTGTTTCCATCACTGGTTATACCGTCCGCAGCTCTTTCTGCCTGAACTGGCAGGGAGGTTGTAATTCTGCATTTTTGTGTGTGGCGTTGCAATCTATCTGTTGCCATGGAGAGATAAAGTGAAAAGAAGGCAAAGCCTGGCTTCAATACAAACAGTGTCAAAGAACAAATATAGAAAAAAAGTAATGAAAACAAATGGAAAAAGCGAAATGGCTTCCTGCTTGAATGTGTATATGACAGCATGAAATCTGTGCTGGCATGAAGGAAAACAGAAAATAAAACCAATACCTTATCTTTTAAATATTTGTTTAAATTCATATTTTTAAATGCATAAAACTAGCCATGAAGATATCACAAGAAGAATGCCAAAAATATTAATTGTAAATCATTTTTGTACTTTATTTTCTTAGTGGTTAGAGCTAATTTTACAGCAAGTTTTTACTCTGAAAACTCAACACCTAGGTTGTTTGAATTGCAAAGATGATATAAGATATGTGGCTCCTTTTCATTTAGACTTGTAAAAATAATTTAAGAAATTTTAGTTATATTATTTAATTTCACATTCTCTTTCCCTAAACACATACTCTCCTGGTAGAAAGGCATATTTCTTGGGATGGCATTGGAGACAATGAGGCAATTGATATTTATTTAGTACCTACCACATTGTAAACATTTTCACATATATTATTTCACTTAATGTACACAACAACAAGGGGCTGAGGATACTCTTTCCATTTTCAGTACTAGGAGTTAAGGTTTAGAGAAGCTGTGAGACTTGCCCAAGATCTCACTGCTAATGAGGCAGGTTAGGGATTTTTATCTCAAATTTTTTTACTCTAAGCTTGGAGCTGTTACCACTTTCTGATACTACTTGATATAAAACTCAATGGTTTAGAGGCCAGAACACAGGCTGGGAAGAGGAGACCTGGTTTCTCATTCCCAGTGTTAAAAACTGTGGGGTGGTGGAGAAACTACTTTTCTGGGGCCATTTTCTTATTTGTAAAAGAAAAAATGGAGGGCTACAAAACCTAGGGTCACCCTCCAACTCCATCCCACAGTCCTACAATCTGTGGTCAGAGGTGGATTTACTGTGAAGCTAATAAAACTTGAGCTCCAGAAATCCTCACTTGTATAGCTCCTATGAATGCTATCTGCTGCAAGGAGCTGTAGAACGTTCTAGGTGGTGAGAAAAGCTACATTGGCATCAGGAAACAATCCTATGTACTCGTTTCTGGAAAACCACCTAAAAAGATCTCAGAGGGATGGTTCTGAATTTCTACGTTCCAGGAATTTGAAAGACTAAATAAATATTCTCTTTTGTACCTGATTTGTTTTCACAATTTTTTTATCCTTTTTCTAATGAAGGCCTTATAAACTGTATAAGCATCAGGGTCTCTCTCCTTCTGTCTTGGTTCTGTGGAGCAGTGGGAAAGGGAGCAGGAAAAGGAGGGAAACTGAGGCAGGAGACTTCAGAAGCTTCCTTAAGCTGTCCAAGTGCCCTCAAAGCTGCTGGCCTGCTTCACACCTCATAGTTCTTCCCTGGAGAGGAAAGTCATATTCTGTGGAGATTGTGGGGCCTACCCACCCTCCTGGCCCTTCCTCAGACACGTGACTACTTTGGACAGCTGCTGTCCTGACTTGTGAGCACCCTGAGAATGCCACCCATGCCCATCAAGCATGAGCTCAGACCCTCCCCAAATAGAAGCTTTTCTTGTACAAGCATCAAGGTCTGTCTTTCTTTGTCTTGGTTCTGTAGAAAGGTAGGGAAGCATACGTGAAAAGGAGGAAAACTGAGGCAGGAGATTTCAGAAGCTTCTGCCTCAGTTTGTTTTATTTAAAATTTTTTTTAAAATAATAGTTGAAAAACACCCTACAAAGAAAAGGATGGAGGTTCTCACTCATCAGCTTTATGTGTGGAAAGTTCTGTGGGATAGTGGCAAAGACAGGCTTCCAGGTAGAAGGCCCTGCAGAGGAAAGAATGCCTTTGAGAATCAGTGTTTCAGCAGCGTTGGGAACCTCTCAAGAACCAACTGATCCTAAGATCTTCCACCATATTCTGCCATCTGCCTGGCCCATGTCTGCCGGTCCATCTTCCCTGCTGTCTTTGCCACTCCCACCTCTTATGGTTCTCACTTCACAGTGTGAAGAAATCACAAGCAAGGGTGGGCAATAAGTTCTCATTCTGTGTCTACACAGGAATGGAATCAAAGCAACAGTCAGATAATTTAAGGCAGAAAATTTTATTTTGCATCAATTTTGCTGATCACTTATTTCAGGCATTTTTCTTTTTGAAATGTCCTGATTGCTTCCCATTTCCACTTCAATTTAAAAGGCAATAAATAACCTCTGAGCTCCTTTCCCAGGCAGCTTAGTTGCAAGAGGTAGAATGGTTGAGGGCTGAATGAATCTTTTTGAGGCCTGTTGCCTTGTTTCTTGGGAGACCTGTTTTGATCTTAAGTAGACTAGAGCTTGCGGAATGTACATGAAGGGCCTGTGTGTGTCCCCTTACTCCTTCTTCCCATCCTGACCGCCACCCTGACCTTCCCCCTATCTTCCAGTTCCAATGATCCTGAACCTCAGGATCAGGCTCAGCTTCTTTAATAGGCATGGCCTAGAGGCTTGGGAAGACCTGAAAGGTTCTATGAATACCCAAGTCAAGCTCTGTCGATCTCTATAGAGACTGGCACTGCCCAATACAAGATCCTGGGGTGTTGGGAATATACCATGTCTATGCTGTCCAATGGAGTGACAATATACTGGAGTGTAAGAGTCACCTGTAGCTATTGAGCACTTAGCATGTGGCTAGTGTAGCTAAGAAAATGAATTTTTAATATTATTTGATTTTAATTAATTTAAATTTAAATAGCCTCATGTGGCTGGTGGCTATCATGTCGGACAGCACAACTCTAGGTTTCGGATAGCATGTGCCTCACCCATGTGGATCTACTTATGTTCCTGGTTTCAGACCAGCGTCATTGGGCAGGTGAATTAATACACTGTTAATGAAGAGGAATTGGTGGTATCAGACTTACCATAAATATATGAGATGCATTATTTTGCCCCTGTTCAGTAATTGACATAAAAGTGAGAAGCAGGCTCATATTGCAGAGTGCCCACCAGGTGAAAGCCCTCTCACTTTCTCGCCTTCTGTGTCTGAGTCAAAAACATTCCACAGTCTTCTGCTTCCCTAACCCCTTGACAACCTCTGTTAGGTTGATAGAAACAAAGGTTGCTTACTAAAGAAACAAGAGAAGTAGAATCTGGGGTACGCTATATTACATGTCAAAGAGCTTGAGCTTACAGAGATGGGAAATGTGAAGATGATACCTGAGGGGCAGGTAAAGGTTATCAGCAAAGGAGCCAGGAGTGTTAGGGAGAGAAAGAGATGAAAGGTTGGGGCATCTGCCACCCAATGTGGAACTTTGGGGACTTGGTTGTGTCAAGAGTTTTAAGGATGTTTTGCCCTGTATTAGGTACTGCAATAAAAAATTTCATGACCAACGCTTTTTAACATTATGTCCCAGGTATTGTTTTTTATGTCTATTAATATATTTAATCTTGAGGCTCTAGGCCTTGACTTTAAGAGAAGCTGAGTCCTCAGAAGCTCAGGAGCATTGGGACTGGATGTTAGGGCAGAAGTGAGGGTGGTGATCAGGGTGGTAGGAAGAAGAATAGGCACAGACACAGGTCTTGCATCTAAATTCTGAAGCTCTAGCCTATCCAACATCAAGATAGGTTTTTGAGACAGCAGGCTTCAAAAACATTTGTCCTAACTTGGACATTCCACCTCTTGTTGTTTCTAGTCTTGTAGGGTCAATACTATCATTACCTCCATCTTACAGAGGAAGAAACCGGCACAGAGATGACCTCAGTAACCTGCTCAAGGGAACACTAACAATAAGTGGGAAAAGCAGGATTTGAACTTAGGCAACCTGGCTCTTAAGTCCAAGGCTTAATAATACATGTGTTGGCACTTCTAAGTCCCTTTGTCATCCTTAAAGAGACTTCTTAATATATATGTATTACTTTTCAAAGTATTTTGGAATTGATTTCTGTTTCCTCTGAGTGTGACACCTGGCTAGACAGGTTGGGAGGAAGGTGGCCCAGATTTATTTGAGACCCACACAAGATTTCCCAACAACTCAAATAGGTTTCTATGATTAGCCTTATTTGATAGGTTTTGAGAGGGTAAACGGCTTAACCAAAATCGTGTCACAAGGATTTGAATAAAAGTCTGTGGTGATGTAGGTAGATCACCTGAGGTCAGGAGTTCAAGACCAGCCTGGCCAACATCGTGAAACCATCTCTACTAAAAATACAGACAAATTAGCTGCGCATGGTGGCACATGCCTGCAATGTCAGCTACTTGGGAGGCTAAGGCAGGAGAACTGCTTGAACCTGGGAGGCAGAGGTTGCAGTGAGCTGATATTGTGCCACTGCACACCAGCCTAGGCAACAGAGCGAGATCTGTCTCAAAAAAAAAGTCTGTGGGACTTCTATTCATGTTCTTTCAATTACCAATGTTTTTTACTCCACAGTTACACTTATAGCTTCCTCTTAGCTTTAGGAAAAATGTCACTGGATTTTTCACCTAAACTTTGAATAAGTGAGAAGATACTGAGGAGGTTTGACAGGAAGGAAGCAAGCCATAATTCTATCATTCTGTCTCCTGAGCCGGCGGTTTCTTACAGGGCTACTCCACATTAATTATGAGGGATAGATCCAAAAGGGAATAATAGCAAAATGAAGATGGGTTGCAGAAAATGAGATTTATGAGCAGAGGCCAAAGGAATTGGATTCATAGCATTGCAAGCACATTTCTCAACTCTTTCTACATGAAAATGACTCAAAAACTTTGGAAATACACATACCCAGGGCCCAAGGCAAGGAATCTCCTATGATTTGAATGGTTGTCCCCTCCCAACTCATGTGAAATTTAATTGCCACTGTAACAGTACAGTCTTAAGAGGTGGGACCTTTAAGAGGTGATTAGGCCATGAAGATTCTGCCCTCATGAATGGATTAATGCTGTTACGGTGGGAGTGAGTTCATTATCATGGGAGTGAATTCCTTATAAAAGGACAACTTTAGCCTCCTTTTGTCTTTCTTTTACCCTCTCACTTTCTCACCTTCTGCCATGGGATCACACAGCAAGAAGGCCCTTACCAGATGCTGGTGTCTTGATCTTGGACTTTTCAGCTTCTAGAACTCTGAGAAATAAATTTCTGTTCATTATAAATTACCCTGTCTCAGGTATTCTGTTACAGCACCACAGAAGGGACTTGGATTCCGATCAGTAGGTCTGAGAACTTGCCCCTGAGCCCTAGCAGAGAGAGGAGGCAAAAAGAAGGGATGGGCATGTATGTGGTTGTACAGATGGTCACATTTCCACAGCAGCTTGTTAACAAAGTGGGTGTATATTTGGACACTACAAGCTGAAGGTCTGGGTTCAAATTCTGGTTCTGAACCTTATTAGCTGAATGACTTTAGCCATGTAAATTAATTTTCCCAAATTAGAATTTTATCATCTGGAAAATGAGGATGTTTTTCTACTTTACTACTACCTGTTATGTGGAATTGGGTTTAAGGATTATTTAAAACAATGATTGCCAAATTAACCTGGCACACAACAGGTGCTCAAAGACTTTGGTAGATCTCATTTAAGGACAAATGGAAAAGAACTTTGGAATAAAAATATCTGTCAAACATAGGGATATACACCAGGAGCAAATGAATTTCACTCCGGGGATTTTAAATAATTTGGAATTTTCTGGGCACTGATTACTGAATAATGACATATACCTTACAGTTTCCTTATAATTAAGCAAATTTGCCATGGAATTATTTTTCTGATGAATTATAAGACATACCTTTCCTATTTGTCTATTTTGGCTTTTGTTGCCATTGCTTTTGGTGTTTTAGTCATAAAGTCCTTGCCTATGCCTATGTCCTGAATGGTATTGCCTAGATTTTCTTCTAGGGTTTTTATGATGTTAGGTCTTATGTTTAAATCTTTAATCCATTTGGAGTTAACTTTTGTATAAGGTGTAAGGAAGTGGTCAAGTTTCAGCTTTCTGCACATGGCTAGCCAGTTTTCCCAACACCATTTTGTAAACAAGGAATCCTTTCCCCATTGCTTGTTTTTGTCAGGTTTGTCAAAGATCAGATGGTTGTAATGTGTGGTATTACTTCTGAGGCCTCTGTTCTATATCTCTGTTTTGGTACCAGTACCATGGTGTTTTGATTACTGTAGCCTTGTAGTATAGTTTGAAGTCAGGTAGCATGATGCCTCCAGCTTTGTTCTTTTTGCTTAGGATTGTCTTGGCTATCTATGCAGGCTCTTTTTAGTTTCATATGAAGTTTAAGGTGGTTTTTTCCAGTTTTGTGAAGAAAGTAGCTTGATGGGAATAGCATTGAATCTATAAATTACTTTGGGCAGTATGCCCATTTTCACAATATTAATTCTTCCTATTCATGAGCATGGAATGCTTTTTCCATTTGTTTGTGTTCTCTCTTATTTTCTTGATCAGTGATTTGTAGTTCTCCTTGAAGAGGTCCTTCACACCCTTTGTTAGTTGTATTCCCAGGTATTTCACTCTTTGCAGCAATTGTGAATGGGAGTTTGCTCATGATTTGGCTCTCTGTTTGTCTGTTATTGGTGTATAGAAATGCTTGTGATTTCTGCACATTGATTTTGTATCCTGAGACTTTGCTGAAGTTGCTTATCATCTTAACAAGATTTTGGGCTGAGATGATGGGGTCTTCTAAATATACAATTATGTCATCTTCAAATAGAGACAAATTGACTGCTTCTTTTCCTAATTGAATACCCTTTATTTCTTTTTCTTGCCTGATTGCTCTGACCAGAACTTCCAATACTATGCTGAATAGGAGTCATGAGAGAGGGCTGCCTTGTCTAGTGCTAGTTTTCAAAGGGAATGCTTCCAGTTTTTGCCCATTCAGTATGATATTGGCTGTGGGCTTTTATGATATTGTAAATAGCTGTTGTTATTTTGAGATACATTCTGTTGATACTTGGTTTATTGAGAGTTTTTACCTAAAGGGCTGTTGAATTTTGTTGAAGGCTTTCTCTGCATCTATTGAGATAATCATGTGGTTTTGTCTTTGGTTCTGTTTATGTGATGGATTACGTTTATAGATTTGCATATGTTGAACTGGCCTTGCATCCCCAGGATGAAGCCAACTTGATTGTGATGGATAAGCTTTTTGATGAGCTGTTGCATTCTATCTGCCAGTATTTTATTGAAGATTTTTGCATCAATGTTCATCATGAATATTGGCCTGAGATTTTCTTTTATAGTTGTGTCTCTGCCAGGATTTGGATCAGGATGATGTTGGTCTTATAAAATGAGTTAGGGATGATTCCCTCTTTTTGTATAGTTTGGAATAGTTTCAGAAGAAATAGTACCAGCTCTTCTTTGTACATCTGGTAGAATTTGGCTGCGGACCCATCTGGACCTGGACTTTTTCTGGTCAATGGGCTATCAATTGCTGGCTCAACTTCAGACTTTGTTATTTGTCTATTCTGGGATTCAACTTCTTCCTGGTTTAGTGTTGGAAGGGTATAAGTGTCCAGGAATTTATCCATTTCTAAAGAGCTTCTGCACAGCAAAAGAAACAACCATTAGAGTGATCTGGTAATCAACACAATGGGAAACAACTTTTGCAATCTACCCACATGACAAAAGGCTAATATCCAGAATCTACAAAGAACTTAAACAAATTTACAAGAAAAAAACAACAACCTCATCAAAAAGTTAATGAAGGATATGAACAGACACTTTTCCAAAGAAGACATTTATGCAGCCAACAAACATGAAAAAATTCTCATCATCACTTGCCATTTGAGAAATGCAATCAAAACCACATCTTCTTATGCCAGTTAAATGGGAATTATTAAAAAATCTGGAGACAACAGATGCTGGAGAAGATATGGAGAATTAGGAACACTTTTACACTGTTGGTGGGAGTGTAAATTAGTTCAACCATTGTGGAAGACAGGGTGGTGATTCCTCAAGGACCTATAAATAGAAATGCCATTTGACCCAGCAATACCATTACTGGGTATATACCAGAAGGATTATAAATCGACCTATTATAAAGACACATGCACACATATGTTCATTGTGGCACTGTTTACAATAGCAAAGACCTGGAACTAACCCAAATTCCCATCAATGATAGAATGGTTAAAGAAAATGTGGCACATATACACCATGGAATACTATGCAGCCACAAAAAAGGATGAGTTCATGTCCTTTGCAGGGACAAGGATCAAACTGGAAACCATAATTCTCTGCAAACTGACACAAGAACAGAAAACACAACACTGCATGTTCTCACTCATAAGTGAGTGTTGAATGAAGAGAACACGTGGACACAGGGAGGGGAACATCATATACTGGGGCCTGTTGGGGAGTTGGAGGGCTAGGGGAGGGATAGCAGGGGGTGGGGGGATTGGGGAGGGATAACATTAGGAGAAATACCTAACATAGGTGACAGAGGGATGGATCCTCAAACCACCATGGCATATGTATACTTATGTAACAATACTGCACGACCTGCACATGTACCCCAGAACTTAAAGTATAATAATAATAAAAATACATGCCTTTCATTTTTAAAGGAATTTTTTTATTAATAGCACACTTTTATAAATGAGTAATTATATTTTTAATTGCACAAATGTCCATCAAACATTATCCATTTCAAATGCTACAAAGCATTGGGAATTTTCAGAAAAGTCTGTTATCTGTTAAATGGCTGCCATGGAAATTCTTTGAAAGGCTGAGTAAAAACCAGACCTGCATTAAAGTACTTTAGAAGTATCAACACAAGAGCTAATTAATTTTCTTCAAAGACATTACACTAGTTTAGAGTTATGACTATAGCATTGAAGGAAATGAATAACGGTAGTACTAGCAAATAACTGTCTCTTTCAAGTAAAGGGTAAAGTTATAGAGTGCTAATCCTCCAGTTCTTATAGCAGAAATACAAAAATCTGCAAGTGGGCACATACACTCTCTGGTTTCATTGTCAGAAGACTAAAGAAATCCTAACATGGAATAATTGTTTGTCATGCCATTTCAGAATGTGATCAGCCAATGTCTGCGAGTGACCACAGGGAAATTCACCTGTTTTACCCTGAGTTTTTACAGAAAATAGAAGAGACCTTTTTGTGACAAAGAGTATAAATTTAATAGATCCCGAGTATATTTGTCTGGCATTCCCTGAAGTCCATTTTAGGGTTGGCATGGTTGCCAATCATCTTCAGTCAGCAAAGCCCCAGTTAAAAATATCTGCCTGCTATACCAAGAACGCAAAGATAGTATTGCCTTTTAATGAGTCTGCTTGGCTGCCTGTTTCCCCAGTTTCCTCCTTGCTCAACAAGCACACTATTGCAGGTTGGGTTGCTTAAGAGTAGGGTCAGCTCCCAGCCTTGCTATCATCTTTTTAGACATCTTTGCTCCATAAAAGCCAAGTGGAGGAAGAAGCAAATATGCAGATTGAAGCATAAAAGAAGAAAGATGAGGGAGAGGTCCAGGTAAACTGCTAGTGTGTGCACTGTGGAGGCAACAGAAGCAGAAACATGGAATGGCAGAGGCTGGGAATGCTGCTACAAGTTGTTGGGCTGCATGCTGCTGTCTGAAATTTGTCTGTCAATGGATATAGAACTTGCATCACCATCTGATCACTAAGACCACTTCTTTGAGACCAACCCTGCTCACACCAAAACAGCTCCTGTTGGTCCTTTGCCCTGGACCTGTGATATTCTAGACTAGTTCTATTCTCAGTTGTGGCTGAGTATAACATCTATATAAGTCATCCCTTCTGCTGTCTTAGCTGAAGAATTTTTTTAAAAGGTAGGCTAATCAGTAGAGACTAAGATCCTAGGATTGACCTTCCATATGAGCCTTCATCAGAGACATTCACACCAAATACTGCAGATGGGCCTCATGATAATGGTGGACATGTTCTTTTATTATCTAAATCACATTATCATGGCTGGGCGTGGTGGCTCATGCTTGTAATCCCAGCACTTTTGGAGGCTGAAGCAGGTTGGCCAACATGGTGAAACCTAGTCTCTACTAAAAATACAAAAATTAGCTGGGCATGGTGGTGTATGCCTGTAACCCAAGCTGCTTGGGAGGCTGAGGAAGGGACTTGCTTGAGCCCAGGAGGCAGAGGTTGCAGTAAGCCAAGATGGTGCCACTGCACTCCAGCCTGGGCAACAGAGTGAGACTCTCTCAAAACATAAAAAATAAAAATAAATAAATAAATATTTAAAGAAATCACATTATCAGTATTGCTACCCACTTCTCCTGCTCACTCCATGTCAAATTCTATTTCACTGATAGATAGGCAAGTTGGAAAGAGCTAGATTTGATGTCAGAGAGACCCAAGTGGATTTGTTGCTTTTCACCTCCATGACCTTGGGTGGGTTAATTAACCTCTTAAGCCTGGGTTTCCTTATCTATACAATGAAAGTAATAAAATCAAACTAATGTAAAGATTAGAAGAAATAAGGCATGTACAGCTGCCAGCACATAATAGGTTGACCTTAGGTCAGAAACATAATTTTAAAAAATTGATTCTTCTTGCTCCTGGCCCAACCGTAGTAACTTGGTTGGTAAACGATGTATTAAACTATTATACAAAAAGTTAAGAAAGTATAATATAGAGAAACTTGCATTTCTGGAAAATTACTGAACTATACCAAAGCCATAATGATCAATCCCTTAGAAAAGCAGATAATAAAACTGTATACACTTCTCATGCTTGTTACAAAAACACAAGCATACACACACACATTCACATTAATGAAAAAAATTCTTGGGACTATGCAATAAGAGGTTATCAACGGTTCCCTGTATGGTTGGTGAGATTTTATCTTTTTGCACAAATGGATTTTCTAATTTTCTTCAATGAATGTGCATTACTTATGAAATGAAAATCCATTTCCAAAACCATTTTGTAGCATTTAAATGACATTGTTAATTTAAAATATACCTTTATCTCAGTTCCATCTTTTTCATCAGGACATGGGCAGCCTGGTGCCCTGGAAGGCTTCCTACTTGCACAGGGGCACAGGAACAGCAGGTGCTCAGGCCTGTGTCTTAAGGTCCAGAGTCTGAGAGATAAGTCCTCTCTCCAGAGGACCTGGTGAAGACCCAGTGAAGAGTACCTCTTTATTCTGCAGATGGGGAAATTGCATTGCTAGATTGGGCACTGACTGAATGTTCAAGACGCAAAACACAGGATATGTTCCTGAAGAGCATCAGGCAGGAAAAGGAAATGCTAACCTGGGGAATGGTCTTACAGGCAGGAAATCTATCTGGAAGAAATATAAAGTGTATAAGGGTATCCAGTCAGGATCTGTCACTCCTAGATTTTCTCCCATATCTCTCTTAATTATTTTGTCCCAATAGGACTGCCCCATCCCATGCACCTCCATGCCATTTCACACCTCTAGATCTCCACTTATACTTGTGCAACTACACGCATGCACACACAGGCACACATGTGAGTACATATAAACACATACTTGTATTTTCCTGTTGTTCAGATCCTGTTCACAGAAAAGGGGCAAACCTACAGATCTAAGAACCTCCTACAGGCTAAGTTGGAGTAGGTGGAGAATCTTCCTTGGGAAAGATAGGGGCAGCATGGAAAGAGGGAGACTTCTAAATATGGTTGATCAGAAAAGCAAAGGTCTGAGTCAGTGAAGAGGTACCCTGGTATCCCATCCTGGGGAATGAGCCAAGTCTAAAACAGAAACCATAGATCCCAGGTCAGATGCTAAGAAAATTAGGAAACTGACCAGGAAGAAACCAAGTGGGCATGCAGATTAGTAAAACACAAGTGCTTGAAGTCAGGCAAACCTGGACTTATCCATGCTTCACCACTCCCTGGTGTGATCTTGGGAAAGTCTCCTCACCTCCCTAAGCCTCAGTTCCTCATCTGAAACATTAGCTTGATTATGCAACCTTACAGTGTTGTTGGGAAGATTCAATAAGGGCAGACATACATGTTACTGTCAGCCTGGCTTAAAAACAGGCTCAGCTGCATGGCTATAGCCTGACCATCCAGCTTCAAGGCAACAGAGTCTGCAATGGAGAGTGGGGAACCCCAAGGGCACATCAAGTGGGGATGGGCCTTGGCATGGCTACCCTGGGTGCCCTTTATGTAGAGAGTTTAAAAGTAGTAATAAAATGGAATAAAAAGTGTTGTTGCATGGGCAAGTTGAGAGCCAAATCATGAATAAACTTCATTCACAATTGCCACAAAAAGAATAAAATATCTAAAAATACAGCTAACAGGGCAAGTGAAGGACCTCTTCAAGGAGAACTACAAACCACTGCTCAAAGAAATCAAAGATGACACAAACAAATGGAAAAACATACCATGCTCATAGATGGGAAGAATCAATATTGTGAAAATGGCCATATTGCCCAAAGCATTTTATAGATTGAATGCTATTCCCATTAAATCACCATTGACAATCTTCACAGAATTAGAAAAAAACTATTTTAAAACTCATATAAAACCAAAAAAGAGCCTGACCAGCCAAGGCAATAATAGGCAAAAAGAACAAAGCTAGAGGCATCATGCTACCTGACTTCAAGCTATACTACAAAGCTATAGTAACCAAAACAGCATGGTACTGGTACAAGGACAGAGACATAGAGCAATGGAACAGAAGAGAGAACGCAGAAATAAGACTGCATACCTACAACCATCTGATCTTTGAAAACCCTGACAAAAACAAGCAATGGAGAAAGGATTTCCTATTTAATAAATGGTGCTGGGAAAACTGGCTAGCCATATGCAGAAAATTGAATTTGGACCCCTTCCTTATACCATATACAAAAATCAACTCAAGATGGATTAACGACTTAAATGCAAAACCCAAAACTGTAAAAATCTTTGAAGAAAATCTAGGCATTACCATTCAGGATATAGGCACAGGCAAAGAATTCATGACAAAGATGCCAAAGGCAATTGAAACAAAAGCAAAAATTGACAAATGAGATCTGATTAAATTAAAGAGCTTCTGCACAGCAAAATAAACTATCATGAGTGAAGAGACAACCTCCAGAAGGTCTAATATCCAGCATCTACAAGGGACTTAAACAAATTTACAAGAAAAACCCAAACAACCTCATTAAAAAGTGGGCAAAGGTCATAACAGACACTTTTCAAAGCACAGCATACATGTGGCCAACAAACATAAGAAAAAAACCCTCAATATCACTGATCATTAGAGAAATGTAAATCAGAACCACAATGATTTTGATTTCACACCAGTCAGGCTATTATGAAAAAGTCAAAAAAAAAAAAAAAAAAAAACAGATGGTGGTGAAGTTGTGGAGAAAAAGCAACATTTTTACACTATTGAGAGAGTTAATTAGTTCAACGATTGCAGAAGATAGTGTGGCAATTCCTCAAAGATCTAGAGGAAGAAATACCATTTGACTCAGCAATACCATTACTGGGTATTACCCAAAAGAATATAAATCATTTCATTATAAACACATATACATATGTATGTTCATTGCAGCACTATTCACAATAGCAAAGACAAAGTGGGAGCTGAACAATGAGAACACATGGATATGTGGGAGGAAAACACATACTGGACACTGGGGCCTATCAGAGGGTTGGTGAGAAGAGACAGCATCAGGAAGAATAGCTAATGAGTGCTGGGCCTAATACCTATGTAATCTGTGCAGCAAAGTACCATGGCACCCATTTACCTATGTTTCATACCTGCACATCCTGCATATGTATCCCTAAACTTAAAATAAAAATTGGAAATCAGAAAAAGAAGAAGAAGAGGAGCAGGAAGAAGAAGAAAAGTGTTGCAACCACTGAATCAATTCAGTATTCACTAATACTGAATTGTGCCAGCAATTCTAAACAATGTCAGTGCTAACACTCCTCCCTGCTAGGGGAAGCTGCTCCACCCCCACACCCCTCTCATTCCCACCCCAGCCTATAGAATACTCTGGCCTGAAGAATTAGCAAAGGAAATGGCCACCACCAGATTCTCATCTCTTTCCCAAATGGACTGCTGCCCCTCTGAGTGGAGAAAGGAAATGACAACTTCTCCCTCCCTGCATGGGACCAGCACTGCAAAGGTCCTCAGGTTGACCATTCATTTCCCTCCCAATGCTTTTGAATGAGAAGGAATAATAATCCACAAGCCAACTCTAATTCTTGGTACCTTTAATAGTGAGGCATGGTCTAGACTGGGTGTGTGGGTGTGCTGACAGAGGAGAGGAAGAGAGAGGGGCCCCTGAAACAAGATAGTAAGATCTCCTTTTTGATCAGAGTTTTCTGCTGAAGTTCTCCCTGGAGTTCCCCCAGGATTTTGTCTGAGTCTTCTTCTCTGTAGAAATTTGAAGTGCCCCAGTTTCCCAGAAATGGTCCCCCATGTGGTACCTGCCAGTGTGAACCAAGGCCTTTAGGCCCAGTGTGGAAGAATTACAGGGTGCTGCAGGCAGAACAGATGAACTGGGCCAACAGGGAAGAGGAATTGAGACCCTAAAACATTGAAGTCAGGGGACACAAACTCAGACATGTAAACTAAATAATCAAAGCTGGCTGGTGTCAGTGGGAAAATGCTATAGACTCCTATTTGTTCAGAAATTCTGACTCTTTCAATGTAGCATTCATTTATCCACTTATGGTGGGAATATGGGTACAGATAAATATTTCTATACCGTGTTAGGAAAACAAAACTCTTGGCTTCCCTATTGTCGAGAAAAATCCCGAGGATGAGGAGGCACCATGTAGCTCAGAGCAGGCTTGTCCCCAGCGAAGTGGGTGGCCGCTGCTGGGCTCTGATCCCTGCAGGAATGGGGGTGAACTGAAGCCGGCGCTCCTGATTTGATGAGAGAACCTAGAAGTCTGGACTGTCATGGGAACTCTTCTAATATTTGAATGTTGGTTCAATTAAAAACAATAGCACAGCACTGGAGACCAAAGAAAATACACCAGATGTGGCCCTTAGGCCACTGTTTTTTGAAGTCTGCATCAAACAAAGTTTCTCCTTTGTTCCCCAAGGGAGGTAAGATAACAATTTCCTGTGTAGGCTGAGCCTTCCTAGAGTGCAGTGCTGCCGACACCTCTCCCTCACCCGGGCTGGTCTTACTCCACAGCTGCTCTTGTGAGATAACAAACCCATACAGCTCCCTGGGCAGTCCCTAAGGAGAAGTCCAATGTGGCAGATGGTTCTGCAATTTCATGCATCCCTTTCATTTCTCCCTGGTTGAAAATCCTTCTTGTCCTAAAGGTACTCATGGCCAAAGGCAGCTCCAGAATTTCTGTTTAGAAAGGACTTAGGGTGGACTATCTGGTTGCATGGAAGGTGGAACTTGAAGCTGCCTTTGCACAATGCTTTATAATACTGATTGAGAAAAGGTTCTAAATTGTCCTTATCACACTCTGAAGAGAAAGCTGCCATAAACCATCATAATGTCTCTATCTCTCCAGTGGAAACATTCTTAGCATGAGATCAGAGACACAGCTGTTCCCAAAAGGCATCAATAAATGAGCAGGTTTTATTATGGCAGCTTTTTCTCAATAGTAGTTGTATCCTTGCAATTCTTTTAAGCCAGATTAATTGATCTTTATTAGTGAAATGCTGCTCAGGGCACCCTCTGTTTAAATCCTTTTAGGATTAAATACAAAGACCGAAGATCATTCACAAAGCTAGGTGGATCCAGCCTCTGCTTGTCTTGCTACTCCGGCCTCACACAGCTTGTCCTTTCTCTTATACTGAGTGTTTTTTAGTTTCTTGAGGGTGTGACACTTTCTCTTTTTAGTATTCCTTGATTTAGCTGGCTCCTGCCATAGTTCAGGGCACTTGAGACATCACTTACTCTAGATTGTCCACCCTGTGCCTCTACCCTCTGCCTTGGGGCTAGATGCCCTTCCTCCTTGCCCTTTCGATCATACCCTCTCATGTGTTACATCCTACTGCTGCAAGTCAGGTTGCTCCAAGAAACCGATGCAGAGTCCCGGTTATGAGTAGAAAAGATTGAGGAGAGACTCTGAAAAGAAAAGGGGAGTGCATCCGTTTTCTAGGGCTGCCACAACAGATCACTATCACCTTATTGGCCGAAAACAATAAAATGCATTATCTTGACGTTCTAGAGGCCAGATGTTCATTATCAAGGTATCAGCAGGGCTGCATTTCCTCCAAAGGCTGTGGGTGGGGTGGAGAATCTCTTCCTTCACTTCTGGCGGTTCCAGGCACTCTTCAGCTTATGGCTGCAACACTCCAGTCCCTGCTTCAGTGGTCACATAGCTTTCTCCTCTTCTCTGTGTCTGTCTTTTTCCTCTATGTGTTTATCTTATTAGAATACACATGATTACATTTAGGGCTCACCTGAGTAATCCAGGATGGTTTCCTAATCTCAAAATCCTCAAGTTAATCACATCTGTAAAGAATATCCTTTTCTGAAATGAGGTAATGTTCACAGATTCTTAAAATTAGGATACAGACATATCTTTTTGCGGGAGAGGGGGTACTGTTCAGCGCAGTTGAAGGAGGCAACCAACTTCCAGACCATGCAGCAGATCTCTGCTGACCAACAGGGATCTCTGGAGTAGACTGCATAGTAGAGCTTTAGATGGAATTGGCCAGGCCTTGCTCTGTCTTTTGCTGGGGGCTACCATGAAGAGAATTGACTTTAAAGAAGCTGAAGAGCTACCAGCCAAGGACAGTCCTCAAAGCCAAGCAATGAGGTTATTTTATTGAAGGGGGATCTGAGCAGCACATCTCTGCCACATTTCTGCCACAGTCCATCCCTTAAACTGTGCAAGAGGCAGCTTTCCAAGGCTCTGGTGGTCCCTTCTTCCTGAGGGAAAACATAGAAGAAAGAGGGACAAACTGCAGCCCCTCATTGCAGCATTTGGTCTTGGGGCTAACCCATGCTCATTGTCCCCTCTTTCACCAACCATTCTAAATTCTCTTTGCCCTCAGCTACTACCTTTGCTGGTCTGGGTAGCCTACCCAGTGGTAAACCCCTGGTAACTATGCCTATTAGACCAGGTTGCTGCTTTTGTCCATTCATAGTCACAACTGCTCGAGGGAGTACTAAGAGGACCCCGGGTCCATCAGGAATACGGTTCCACACATATTCTTCCCTCTCCCCACAATATGAAAGCAGCTCTTCCTCCTTCTGATGGTCAGGGTCAATTATCTCCGACAAGATGATGGCTCCTTTTCTTGTCTGCTGACATCTGAACACAAGGAGCCCAGAGTGCCCATGTAGCAGCCAAATTTATAGTTTAACGACATCTTGGCTGTGTCCCTGTTGAGTGTATTCCCTTGTGGAGCCAGAACTTCTAACCCTTCAGAGCCAGAAGTTGAAGAGAGGAGGAAAACTGTTAAGTGTATAATATTGCCCAATCTAGTTGAATGTGAACTGTTTCTGATGGCCTTTTCTATTTGGGATTGAAAAGCATGCATTTGCCAAATTGGTGGTTGGGTACCATAAACCCGAGGCTATATTTATCGGCTCCCACAATGGTATTATGTCGGGCACAGCAGATATGATTGAGGTCATTACTTGGTTGTACTTGTGGCAGTCTACAGTCATTTTCTAGGATTGATTCAGTTTTTGTAGGGACCAGACTAAGGAATTAAATGGAGATATGACAGAGACCCCCATCCCTGCATCCTTTCATCTTTAATCTCCCTACTCCCCCAGGATGCGATACTGTTTTTGACTTACTTATCATAGCTAGCAATTTCTGAGACTTTCACTTGGCCTTCTCCATTATGACAACTCTTGTCTAAAACCCAAGGACCTAATGAGAAAGTTACATCAACTGCCAAGTATAATAATACAATTTTGGACAGGAAAAATGACCACTATGTGAGCCCGCGGATGAGTGGACCCACTATAAACCATATTTTGGCCAGGAGTCTATTTATTGCCTGGCACCCATGTTCCCTGCTTCTCACAGGAGCCCATGATGATGCTTCAGGTCTTTACATATCAATGGCAGTTCAGACCCTACCTCCAACAGCTGTTGGAAGGTTTGGCTATTTTTATTTTCTCAGTGTAAAGTCAATCAAGTCAATGACAATAGGTTCCTTTGGAGAAGGACATTGGGAATCATCAGAGTGTGTACTTGCCAAGGTATTGTTGGGTCCTTCCCCTTGCAGACCTAGCCACCTCTTTAGCCAACAGGTTTTGAATCTGAAAATCAGCTCAGGCCTGGAAATTTGGCAAAGTTATTATGACTCTTTATAGAGGCAACTGCCCTCAGCCTCCTGCTCACCCATTCTTCCTTTTTGATTGTATATGTAACATATATGTAATATATGTTAAACATATGATAAACAGCACTCTTGCTGGCTGTCTATTTTGTTCCTAAGAATGCTAAGTTCTATTCACCATCTCCATGATATCTGATGATCTATAGGTTAGGCCCTCTTAACTGCCACTCTGTTCTTGTTGGTTGTTATGATAATTACAATCACCTGGCTTCTGGTGGTTAAGTACCACCGTCTGGCATCAATTGCTTTGGGAGAAACCACGAGCCCCACTGCCATCAGTGAGCCAAGTTCTGTGACAGACTCTTCTACTGTCAGCACTGGCCCCACATTCCTGATGGCCTTGGTAAATGATGTGTCCTCTGATTGACTTTCTGGCCTCGCATAATACACTCATTCCTGCAGTCGTACTTCTTCGAGCCTTTTAACCACTTCTCCTGTGTCTTCCATGGCAAGCAGGCATTTCAGCCTCTCAATGGGGGCCTCACTTTCTCTAGGCTTCTAGGAGCTACCCTGGCAGCAAGTTTTCAGAAGCAAATTTGCATCATTTCCTGGGGTGTTAAATCCTGTATCTCAACAAAGTGACAAGTGACCTCAAGTTAAAAAAAAAAAAAGGCAACTTTCCCTTATCCAAACTTATGCTCCAGCCATCTTGATCAAGCACTCTGATCCCTGATGGCTCACCCTGATGCCATCTTGCAGCTCCTTTGGGCTATGGTCACTTTTCTTATCAGGCCCAGCATATTCCCAGCTCAGATGTGTTGTGATTTGTGCTAATGTCCAGGAGTGGAAGAAGGAGCCACCTATTGCGTTTTTGGGGAAAGCTCCTTGTATCATCTTTCTACACAAGGAATGTGCTAGCTCTTAATTGCAAAGGGTGAGCCACCCCTACAGGTTCAGAAGGTTCAGAGGGATCTAGGAACATCCATCCAAATATTTCAATCCCATGTGTTAGAGTCCCAGGTTTTGCCAAGTAGCGCCCTGACTTTGGTCTAACAGCTGTGCTTTGATTGAGCATTCAATTGTCTTTGAAATTTAATAACTCTATTAAATCCTGTGCCTCATCTTCAGCTTTTTCTGCTCACTCACAGTAAAAGAGATTCTTTGTAGAAACGCTTTGCATACTTAGTTTCAGTGGTTTGTTAACTATTCTCAGCTTTTCATTATCCTACTATAGGGCATCAATGTAATTTAGTAATAATCAGCAAATTCTATTATTCTCGTACTTAGAGATTCCCTTACATTCCAATGCTTGAAACAATGCATTCCTCTCTACGTACTTGCCATCCTGGTCTACCATTGGTGAACCTTTTAACAACTGGACCTCCATCTCATGCCATGGACTGTCTGTATACCACCTACCACCAGCCATGGTGTCCTTACAACCAGTGAAGCGGTGGGTGATCCACTTCCCAAACCTTTATCTTACCATATCCTTTCTCAAACCATTCTTGGTACCAACTCTTGCAAGTTGGGCGGAGTGCAGATCTTGGCTCACTGCAACCTCTGCCCCAAGCTCAAGTGATCCTCCTGCCTCCACCTCCTGAGTATCTGGGACTACAGGAGCACTCCACTACATCCAGCTAATTTTTGTATTTTTTGGTAGAAATGGGGTTTCACCTTGTTGCCCAGGCTGATCTCAAAGTCCTGGGCTCAAGTCATCCACCTGCCTCAGCCTCCCAATGTGCTTGGATTACAAGTGTGAGCCACTGCACCCAGCCAACAATTAGTTTTTTTAAAGTAAGTCTTTCTCATGCCATATTTGGCACACAGTTATACTAAAAAACATTCATTGTTTATTTGCAATGCAAATTTAACTCGCTGTCCTGTGTTTTTATTTGCTAAATCTGGCAACTCTAGCTGAGGGTAACTCCGAGATGTGCCTGCTCTCAGATACCACTGCTTTGCCCAGCCATTGTCTAGGAGTCACTGTAAGAATGTGTGGTCTTGGCTTGAAAACCGGGGAAGACTCAAAGGTGCTAAGTACTGGGGGCTGTCAGCTAACTACAGTTTTGATAGCTGCGCAGCAAGTACTTTCTTGAAGGGAAAACTGATCTGCCACATTTATTTTCAATTTAACTGTTGTCTCTCTTGCTAGATGTAAGCCCAATGAGGCTGAGAATTTTCTTGTTTATTGTCATATTCCCAGTGCCTAACAGTGCTTGGCTTATGGTAGATGCTTCATTGTTACTTCTTAAAGTGAACTATAGTTAAGGCTTTAAGAAGCTGGGGCATTTAGGGAGAACAGAAAGAAGTTCTCTTCTTCTGTCCCCACAGTCACACTCTGAGTTCTGCCAACTCTTCGATGGCCTTCCCTTCTGAGTGTGCAGTAAACACAGTTGATATGGTTTGGCTGTGTCTCCACCCAAATCTCATCTTGAATTGTAGTTCCTGTAATCCCTATGTATTGTTGGAGGGACCTGATGGGAGGTAACTGAATCATGGGGGCAATTACCTTCATTTCATTCTCGTGATAGTGAGCAAGTATCCATGACCTGGATATAAGACATAGAGTCCAAGGAGATTATTCCAGAGCTTTAACTATTGCCCTGTTGGATTCTGGACTTGCATGGGGCCTGTATCCTCTTTGTTTTGGCCAATTTCTTCCATTTGGAATGCGTGTATTTGCCCAATGCTTGTAGCCGCATTGTATCTAGGAAGTAACTAACTTGCTTTTGATTTTACAGGCTCATAGGTGGAAGGAACTGGCCTTGTCTCAGATGAGACTGAACTTGAACTTTTGAGTTAATGCTGAAATGAGTTAAAGTCTTTTGGGGAACTGTTGAAAAAGCATAATTGTGTTTTGAAATGTGAGGACATGAGATTGGGAGAGGCTAGGGGTGGAATGATATCACTTGACTGTGTCCCCATCCAAAGCTCATCTTGAACTGTAGTTCTCATATTCCTCATGTGTCAAGGGAGGGATCTGGTAGGTGGTAATTTAATGACAGGGGTTGGTTACCTCCTTGCTGTTCTCATGATAGTGAGTTCTCATGAGATCTGATGGTTTTATAAGGGGCTTTCCCCACCTTCACTCTGAACTTATCCTTGCTGCCACCATGTGAAGAAGGACTTGTTTGCCTCTCCTACTGTCATGATTGTCAGTTTCCTGAGGCATCCCTAGTCATGCTGAATTGTGAGTCAATTAAACTTCTTTCCTGTATAAATTACCAAAATCAGTTTTGGGTATATCTTTATTAGAAGTATGAGAATGGACTAATGCAACAGGTAACAGGTGGAAGGTCAGCTCTAGGTTGTATGGTCTGAGTTCACAGTCACTGAATTCTTCATCAGAGTTAATTATTTGTAAAATTAGCTAAATGGTTTCTAGATAAGCAAAGTAGTTTCTAGTTGAGGAATCTCAAGAGAGACCTTATGTGTGAGGTCAGTGTTTATTGCTAATGTGTCCATGTCTGCTTACCTCCATATATATGTCCTACGGAGGACTCAACTCAGCAGACCCTGAACAAACTTACTTTCTTTTGTTCTACTATGGACTCTTCCATTATGTCTCTTCTGTCATATAAGCCAGATTTCCTTGCCCTACTCAGCTGCCATATGCAGCTTCCAGCTTTCAACCAAGGTCTGCAGATTTCTGTCTCATTTTCTCTCTGATAACCAAATCTTCCTCTCTATTCCTGCTGCACTTTTGTAGTTTTAATCTTCACTATCTCTAACTTACCAGTATATGAACTACACCAGTTGGTCTCCCTGCCTTTGGTATTGCCCTCTCTCCAATCCATCTTCCACACTGTTGTCAGGCATTTAGCTTTGAAACATTAAAATAAAGTGCATCAAATCAAATCCATCAAATTATGTTATTCTTTTCCCTCAAATCTCTCTGCTTTATCCCGGATCATGTCCAAACTTCATCTTATTACTCTGCTTGCCAGAAAAGTTTTTAGTCTACTTTTAAATATACAATCTGATTATATCACACTTTTACTTTACTGGATCCCCATTACTGGTAGGATAAAGTCCAGCCTTTTCTGCATGGATTACAAGGCTCTCTGTGGTTTGGACTTGCTATAGTTTGTGCTGTATCCTCCTTCACATCTTCTGCTGTGATTTACAATCTCATGAACAAATCATGTTCTATCATGTCTGCTAGCCTTTGTTCAAACTAGTCCCTCTGTCTGAAATTACTCTTCCTCTACCTTTCTTGTAGTCTGAATCAGCACTTCTCAAACTTCAATGTGGTGCCAATCACCTGAAGATTGTTTTTAAATTCAAATGCTGATTCATTACATCTGGACTGGGGACCCTATTCTGTATTTCTTTCTTTCTTTTTTCTTTTTTTTTGAGACAGAGTCTCATTCTCTTGCCAGGCTGGAGTGTAGTGGCGTAATCTCGGCTCACTGCAAACTCTGCCTCCCAGGTTCAAGCGATTCTCCTGCCTTAGCCTCCTGAGTAGCTGGGACTACAAGCAGGTGCCACCATGCCCAGCCAATTTTTGTCTTTTTTTTTTTGAGACAGTCTTGCTCTGTTGCCAGGCTGGAGTGCAGTGACACACTTTGGCTCACTACAACCTTTGCCTCTTGGGTTCAGACAATTTTCCTGCCTCACTCTCCCTAGTAGCTGGGACTACAGGTGTGTGCCACTGCACCTGGCTAATTATTGTATGTTTAGTAGAGATGGGATTTCACCATGTTGGCCAGAGTAGTCTCTATCTCTTGACCTCATGATCAGCCCACCTCGGCCTCCCAAAGACCTGGGATTACAGGCATGAGCCACTGCACCTGGCCCCTATTCTGTATTTCTAACAGGTAATGCTGATGGTGCTGGCTCCTGGACCACACTTTGAATAGCAGAGGCCTAGATAACACCATTCAAATGTCAATAAAGGATTATCACCTCCCTGAAGACTTCCCTGAATCTTCCTGAAAATAATTGACTACTTATTTCTTCCTATGCCTACAGTTTCGTATGACCTTTATCAAAACACTGGTGACATTTTACTGCATTTTTATTCAGTGTCTGTTTTCATCTTCTAGACTTGGAGCAGGAACCATATTTAATTCATCTTTGGATTGCACACTCTCAGCACAGTGCCTAGCATGTAATAGGTATTCAGTAAGAGTGTCGAATGAATGAGTATTGGGTCATCCTCAGAAAAATGAAAAGTATATTAACATTTAGGATTCTCATTCTCCTCAACTTTCTGATGTAAGACTTAAGTATGCTAAATTACAATGTTTTGGGTTGCAAACATCAGAGACTGATATGGTTTGAATCTATGTCTCCACTTAAATCTCATGTTGAATTGTAGTCCCAAATGGTGGAGATGGAGACTGGTGGGAAGTGATTGGATCATGGGGGTGGAGCCTTTATGAACAGTTTTGCACTCTTTGGTGCTGTTTCTGTGATAGAGTTCTTTGAGATCTGGTTGTTTAAAAGTGTGTGGCAACTCACCCTCTCTCTCTTCTTTTTTCTCTAGCCATGTAATATAGCGGCTCCTGCTTTGCCTTCTGCCATTGCTAAAAGCTCCCTGAATCTTCCCCAAAAGCAGAAGCTGCCATGCTTCCTGTACAGCCTGCTGAACTGCAAGTGAATTAAACCCTTTTTCTTTATAAATTACGCAGTCTTAGGTACTTTTTATAGCAGTGCAAGAATGGACTAATACAGAAAATTGGTACCAAGGAATGGGGCATTGATATAAAAATATCTGAAAATGTGAAGCAACTTTGGAACTGGGTAAGAAGCAGATGTTGAAAGAATGTGGAAAGCTCAAAAGATAGGAAGATGAGGGAAAATTTGGAACTTCCTAGAGACTTGTTAAATTGTTGTGACAAAAATAGTGGTAGTGATAGGGACAATGAAGGCCAGGCTGAGAGGTTCTCAGGTGGAGATGAAGAACTAATTGGGAACTGGAGCAAAGATCATGTTTGTTTTGCACTAGCAAAGAACCTGGCAACATTGTGCCCCTGCCCAAGAGATCTATGGAACTTGTCCTTGAGAGTGATGATTTAGGGTGTCTGGCAGAAGAAATTTGTAAGCAGCAGTGTTCAAGATGTTGCCTGGCTGCTTCTAACATCCTATGCCCATATGCATGAGTAAAGAAATGACATATTTAAAGAAGAAGCACAGCTTAAAAGTTTGGGAAATTTAAAGCCTGGCCATGTGATAGCAAATAAAAAGCCCATTTCCAGGGGAGCAATTCAAGCCAGCTGCAGAAATCTGTATAACCGAAAGAAAGGCAAATAATGACAGCCAAGACAATGGGGAAAAAGTCTCAAAGGCATTTCAGAGACCTTCATGACAGCCTTTCCCATCACAAGCCTGGAAGTCTAGGAAGAAAGAATGGTTTCTTGGGCTAGGCCAAGGGGCCTGATACCCTGCACAGTCTTGGGACACTGCTACCTGCATCCCAGCTGCACCAGCTCCAGTTGTGGCTGAAAGGGGCCAAGGGCCAATGCTCACAGGTGCAAACATAAGCCTTGGCAATTTCCATGTGCTAATAAGCCTGCAAGTGCACAGAATGCAAGAGCTGAGGCTTGGTAGCCTCTATCTAGATTTGAGAGGATGTATGGAAAAGCCTGGATGTCCTGGAAAAAGCCTGCTGAAGGGCTGTGGCCCTTGTGGAGAGCCTCTACTAGGGCAGTGCAGGGGGAAATGTAGGGTTGGGGCCTCCACTGAGGCACTGCCTAGTGGAGCTGTGAAAAGATGGCCACTATACTCCAGACTCTGAAATGGTAGAGCCACTGACGGTTTGCACTGTGCACCAGGAAAAACTGTAGGGACTCAATGCCATGAGAGTAACTGTGGGAGCCAAACCCTGAAAAACCATAGGTATAGGGCTGCCAAGGCCTTGGGAATCAAAGGATTCCATGTCCCACATCCAGGGCACAATGATGCAAGGAATAGACTCCCAAGCAGAAGAGACTTACCTTGTCTCAGATGTGACTTTGGACTTTTGGGTTAAAGCTGAAATGAGTTAAGACTTTGGAGACTGTTGAGAAGGGATGATTGTATTTTGCAATGTGAGGACATGAGACTTGGGAAGGGCCAGAGACAGAATTTTATGGTTTGGATCTCTATCCCCACCCAAATCTCATTTTGAACTGTAATCCCCAAAGATGGAGGTGGGACCTGGTAAGAAGTAATTGGATCATGGGGATGGATCCTTAACAAACATCCCTTTGGTGCTGTTCTCATGATAGTGTTCTCATGAGATCTGGTTGTTTAAAACTGTGTAGCACTTCCCCATGCCTTCCTCCTGCTCTAGACATGTAAGATACCTGCTCCTGCTTTCCCTTCCACTATGAGTAAAAGCTCCCTCAAGCCTTCCTAGAAGAAGAAACCACTATGCTTCCTATACAGCCTGCAGGATCATGAGCCTATTAAACCTCCTTTATTTATATATTACCCAATCTCTGCTTTTTTTTTTTATAGCAATGTAAGCCTGGACTCACACAGAGACCCAACTCACATTTGTCTTCTCACACTGGTTCAGGTAGCTGGGAAGGATACTGAGAAGCTCATAGAACTGAAGAAAGAGGTGAACAATCAGGATGTTGGAAGGCTGGGCCCAGAGACATCAGAGATATCAGAAACAGGCACTTGTTGGCCTTTTCCTTAGGAGGTGCCATTGGTTGACTCATGTGAGTTGCCTTCTGTGCATCTCTCATTTCTGTTGGTCTCTGCTTCTTTTTATGTTGATCATTTAATTTCCTGCTACAGACAGGCCTATTTTAGGTTGTTGGGCTTTCGGTTCTCAACAGACCAAATTTAGTATCACAGCAAAGAAAAGTCATGTGTCCACCCCTGTGGCCATAACAGGGTATGAATGGTGAGAAGTAGTGCATGTATGCAGGTGTGTATGCATGTGTATTTACATATAGATGGGCCTTTGTGGGATGTGAAGAAGACAGTGCATTAACAGAAGAAATGAGGTGGATATCTTACTACTCTAGTCAACTAAATTACCTGCAGGTCAGAAAAATTGTTATCAGCATAAAGTGAAGAAAAGGGAGGGAGACAGATGGGCTGAGAGGAGGACAAATGCAGGGACGCCAAATTCATCTTCTGCTGTCTGCTCCCACTAGCGGCAAATACCGGTGCAGTCTGTTTAGAGTATCTGTGAACCAAATCTCCATGCATGTCAGTATCCTCTCATGAGGGCCATTCAAGCCATGTGCAGCATTCATTAGTAGCACTACAGAAGGCTTACAGCAGCAAGGCATAATTTTGAATCACTTACTAGCTTTAGTTTTCTCATCTATAAAATGTGACTAATAATAATGCCCACCTCACAGAGGTGTCACGAAGCTTAAAAAGAATCAGGCATGCAAAGCATTAACTTTTACTGAGCTAAAAGCAAGCAATGCAAAGTAGGACCACAGTTCCTGTTAAAAAGTTCTGACGAGGTAAGGAATTCATCCTAGGTCAGATAACTTGTGGTTTAGAGGGCAGGGTTTTAAACTCAATGCACATCTGATTTCTGGGCCTGTGTTCTTTACACTAGCTCCATAAAGATGCAACCTTTTCATATGGAGGTTTGAAGTTTGACAGGAGCAATTTCTCCCTCCTTTCACAGCTCGTTATTACACAACAGCACAATTTGACCACAACTACCCTGACAGTCATGGGGAGAGTGGAAAGACCTCCAGTGAAAAGTGTTTACTGAGGACCACATTGTAACTCTATCATTAGAATTAAGGCTTTAGAAACAAATGAGGAAAAACTGGGAGTTTTTAATACAAGCAACGGTATACCTAAAAGAAGTGCTTCTTTTATGAAAAGAAAATAATCTAGCAATATTCGACCTTAAATAAGGAGTTTTTTCCTGATGTCTGTGTTTAGGTTATTTGCTTTGTAGCTGTTCTGTTGCCACTTTTAACAGTTTGAACTCGCTCCCTCTCCATGTTACTATCTTACTCTAATTGCTTGGCTACCTCTGGAAATGCAAACTAATTTTAATATTATTTTAAGCAAAAACAGAGCAGGATCAGTTGGCTGCTAAAAAGAAATAACATGACCACATAGTTAAATGAATGAGAAGAACATGGGGGATTATCCTGTAGTGTATATTAGCCCGGGAGGGCTTTCTTAGGGACATGACATCTACAGATATATAATACTCCATTTTCAATTGTCTCTGTTAATGTATGTCTGCTGATGGTCTTTGGACGAGAATAGCAGTCAGCTTTGGCCAGTCACTCTATCACACTCTCAACCTTGTGATTAACTCTAAGATAAAAACAAACAAAACGAAACCCAAACAAACAAAATGAAACCTTCAAAGCAAAGTCCAGAAACAAGACAGAGGAAGTATCTCTCTTGAACCAACTATTTTGTGGTTATTTTAACGTATTTTACATATTGACATATTTTGTAAACATTTTGTATTTATCATTACTCTCTGTACCATCAAGAAAAAGTACTGAAAATGAACAGTACACATCTCCTGCTCAATGTCTTTAGCCACGCTGAAATTGTCTTTGTAATAATCCTAGTGGTTTGCAAGCAGCTGTGATTGCTGAGTAAAGAGATTCTTAAGCATCTAAAGAAATAATAAGAGGAACTGCCACACCCTGGGCACGCACAAGAGCCAGGCAAAAGCCAGAAACTTTATATCTTTCAATTCATTTGATCCTAAAAGCAACTTTGTGAGGTAGGACTTTTCCTTATGCCCATTTTACAGATGAAGAATTCAAGGCTTAGGTCCTCTAACTAGTAAATGGGAACTGTGACTTCAGTCCATGTAAAACAATAAAACAATGGCCAACATTTGTATTAGGCTATTTTTGCATCATTATAAAGGAATACCTGAGACCGAGTAATTTATAAAGAAAATAGGTTTAACTGGCTCATGGTTCTGTAGGCTATATATGAAGCATAGTGCCAGCATCGCTTGGCTTCTGGTGAGGATCTCAGGAAGTTTACAATCATAGTGGAAGGTGAAACGGTGCTGGGCACACACATAGTGACAGCGAGAGCCAGGAGATAGGGATGTG
This sequence comes from Callithrix jacchus, assembly GCF_049354715.1. Lineage (NCBI taxonomy): Eukaryota > Metazoa > Chordata > Mammalia > Primates > Cebidae > Callithrix > Callithrix jacchus. Next base: position 83,892,632 of record NC_133513.1, on the reverse strand, counting down.
GGGAGGGGAGGTGCCAGGCTTTTTAAACAACCAGTATCTCATGTGAACTAACAGAATGAGAACTCACTTATTACCATGGGGAGGGCACCAAACCATTCATGAGGGATCCACCCCCATGATCCAAACACCTCCCACCAGGCCCCACCCCCAACATTGGGGATTACATTTCAACATGAGATCTGGAGGGGACAAACGTCCAAACTATACCAACATTCATTAAGCATTTATCATTTTCCAAGAGCTCTAAAAGTTTGGCATGCATTAACTCATTTAAGTTCCATAAAATCTCTGAGAGGTAGAAACTGTATATAAATACTTCAATTTAGCAGATGAGGATACTGAGAGACAGAGAGTGCTGTCCCCCAAATGCATAGCTTAAAGCCTGATCTCTGCAGGGGTTGGAGCAGCTTCCTCCTTTGTGATTTTCGTCTGCTTCAGTTGTATTCAGCTCCCAGAGACTATCATCTGCCTCTGCCAGTTGTAGAGCAGATAGGATTCAGTGTCGGTTGTATAAGCTCTATTGTGACCTCTTCTGGCAATCAGATTAGAAAACAATTATACTTAGCTGTAGCATATTCAGTGGGGGACAGGGTGTTTCAAAAGTTGAGTCCAAAAAAAGCATTTTTTAGGAAGACAACACAGGATCATACTCAATATTTCCTTCTAAAATGTCATTCTTAGCTCTTCTGCCTGAGAGTTATACTGTTGAGAGACAATGTAGAGGCCGCACCTGCCTTAAGGGTTGCAGAATGTTGCTACCTTTGCTGTGGCAATTTTCTGCCCAGAGAAGTGGAAAAGGCCATGTCCTCCGCAAGTGGTCAGGCCAAAAGATCCCAAGGTCACTTCCAAGGAAAATTAATACGTCTGGGAGACACAGGAGACTAACGACCCAGGGAGTTCAGTCAATACTGAGCCAGTGTCGGCTCTTCTCTGGCTGTTGCAGGACATCATTGACCCTTGTTAATGTTAAAGGCCAGTGCATGCCAGTGCTGGTTATATTTACACAACGGGCTAAAATTAGCTGGCATGCTCTCCTGGCAACTGGAAAGATATAAGGCTCCCAATTTATCTAGCAATGCTAATTTGGGCAAAACCAAAAATGGTTCTTTGGCTGTTCTCAGTGCATAGGCATTCCACAACAACAACAGCCTTTTCCTTCCTCTTCCTCTTCTCTACATTTAAGGAAATTTCAAATATAAAGCCAGGCTGATTTTGGTTCTGTACAACTACTGCAAATATGGAAACCTAAAAGGGGTATTATAAACAGAAGGCTTTAGGGACTTCTCTGTGTTAGAAACAGAACAAAAATAAAGTAAAAACTTATACTATTTTCCATTAACACTGGAAGAAGAGAACTTAGAAGGACACCAATTGGCACATTAGCATTGCGAAGCTAGAACCTTCAGGGGAGGAGTTAATGAAGGCCTTGAATGTCACTCAGGATGGAAGCAGACCTAGATCTACCCATGGCTGGAATTGTGAATGTCTTCACCTCTTTGAAGAAACCTGTAATCTGTCTTGAAGAAGAGTGCAGCTCCGCATGTATAGACTGAACATGAAAGGGCGATAGGATCAATTATTAAGGCTCACTAAAGAGTAATATTAGGACCTGGGGCAAGTATTTGTGATACATTCAACAGACTGCAGATTGGAAGGCAGAATAGAGAAATGAGAAGAACCCAGACTTGAGTTCAAGCTCCATGGTTTCCTTGGGTAGCAGGTAGTTGACCTGAAATTACTGTTCAATCGTAGACTTGTCTTTAAAGGGTTATCAGGGAAGCCAGTGATGGTGAAATTTAAACTGAGTATCTGGTGTCTGAAACTAAATGACAAAACAGGGAAGATATAGAATGAAAAGCATTTGAAAGAATAAGTAAGGTTTCAATAAAGTGTAACAATTATTATATTAAGGGTGTTGTAGAAAGAGACCAGAAAATGGAAAAAAATTCTTATTAGGGGATTTAAAAATATGTATCTGATTTATAGAACATTCTACCTAACAGCTGCAGAATATACATTCTTTTCATCAGAACATGAAACATTCTCCAAGATAGAACATATGTTAGGCCACAAAAGGAGTCTCAACAAATTTTTTAAAATGGAAATCATATCGAGCATCTTCTCAGATCACAGTAGAATAAAGTTAGAGAAACTTCAGAAACCATATAAAAACATAGAAATGAAACAACAGGCTCTTGAATGACCATTGAGTCAGTGAACAAATTAAAACAGAGATGAAAACATTTTAAAACAAATAAAAATGGAAGCGCAACATACCAAAACCTGTGGGATACGGTAGAAACAGTGCTGGGAAGGAGGTTTATAGCATTAAATGCCTACATTAATAAAGTAGAAAGATTGCAAGTTAATAATCTAATAATATACCTCAAGGAATTAAGGACAAATCAAACTCATATTAGCAGAAGAAAATAAATGACAATGATCAGAGCAGAGCTAAAAGAAATAGAGACTAAAAAAATACAAAGGATTAGTGAAATGAAAAGTTGGTTCTTCAAAACGACAAAACCATAAACCACTGACTAGACTAATAAAAAAAAAAAAGGAGAAGACCCAAGTAAATAAAGTCAGAAATGATAGAAAAGACATTAAAACTAATACCATAGAAATATAAAGAATCATCAGGTACTATTATAAACAACTATATGCTTATAAACTAGAAACCTAGAGGAAATTGCCACATTCTTAGAAACATACAACTCCCAAGACAGAACCAGGAAGAAATAGAAAACCTGAACAGACCAATAATGAGCAGCGAGACTGAATCATTAAAAAAAAAAAAAAGCCCCACAATGAAAAGGCTAGGGCCTGCTGAATTCACAGTTAAAGTCTACGAAATGTATAAAGAATAACTAATACTAATCCTACTAAAACTATTCCAAATAATTGATGGAAAAAGATTCTACTGTAACTCATTCTATGAGACCAATATCACTCTGATACTAAAACCAGATAATGACACAACAAAAATAGAAAACTACAAACTAATTCCCCTGGTAAGCATAGACACAAATATTCTCACCAAAATACTAGCACATAAAATCCAACAACACAGCAAAAAGGTAATACACCATGATCAAGTGGGATTTCTATCAGGTATGCAAGGAAGATTCAACATATGTAAATCAATAAATGTGATACATAACAACATTAAGGACAAAAACTATGTGATTATCTCAATAGACACAGAAAAAGCATTTGATAAAATTGAGCATCCCTTCATGATAAAAACTCTCAATCATCTGGTATAGAAGGAACCTCAAAAATAGTAAAGGCTGTATAGAACAAATCCACAGCTAACATCATACTAAAATAGGGAAAAGTTGAAAGCATTTTCTCTAAGAACTGAAACAAGATGAGGATACCCATTTTCACCATTCCTACTCTCTGCAGTACTGCAATTCCTAGCCAGAGCAATCAGGCAAGAGAAAGAAATAAAAGGCATCCAAGTCAGAAAAAAGGAAGCCAAACTATCTCTGTTTGCTGATGATATGATCTTACATCTAGAAAATCTAAGTACTCCACCAAAAAAACTTCCAGATTTGATAAATGAATCAGTAAATTTGAAGGATAAAAAATCAATATGCAAAACCAGTAGCATTTCCATACACCAATAATGATCTAGCTCTGAAAGAAGTCAAGAAGGCAAGCTCATTTACAACAGCTACAAAAAAAAAAAAAAAAACTAGAAATAAATTTAACTAAGGAGGTGGAAGATCTCTATAGGAAAAACAACAAAACACTGATGAAACAAATTACAGATGACACAAACACATGCAAAGAAACATCCCATGCTCTTAGATCAGAAGAATTTATATTGTTAAAATGGCCATAGTAACCAAAGCAACCTACAGATTAAATGCAACCTTTATTGAAATACCAAGATTGCTGGGCTTGGTGGTGCACACCTGTAATCCCAGCACTATGGGAGGCTGAGGTGGGTGGATCACTTGAGGTCGGGAGTTTGAGACCAGCCTGACCAACATGGTAAAACCCTGTTTCTCCTAAAACAAAAATTAGCCAAGCATGGCAATGGTCTCCTGTAATCCCAGCTACTCGGGAGGCTGAGGCAGGAGAATCATGTGAACCTGGGAGGCAGAGATTGCAGTGAACTGAGATCGTGGCACTGGCACTTCAGCCTGTACAGCAGAGAAAGACTCCATCTAAAACAAAACAAAACAAAAGAAAACAGAATAAAACAAAATATCAATGTCATTTTCCACAGAAGTAGAAAAAAATCCTAAATTCATATAGATTCAAAAAAGAGCCAGAATAGCCAAAGCAATCCAAAGGAAAAAGAACAATGCTAGAGGTACCACATTACAAGTTCAAAGTATGTTACAAGGCTACAGGAACCAAAACAGTATGTTGCTGGTATAAAAATAGACACATAGATCAATGAAATAGAAAATAAAACTCAAAATAATGCCATATTCTTTTTAGCCAACTGATCTTTGACAAAACTGACAAGAACATACACTGTGGAAAGAACATCCTTTTCAATGAATGCTGCTGGAAAAATTAGATTGCCATATGAAGAAAAATGAAATTGAGCCACTAATTCTTACTATATACAAAAATCAACTGAAGATTGATTGAAGACTTAAATGTAGGACCTGAAACTATAAAACTACTCCAAGAAGTGAGGTACAGTGGCTCACACCTGCAATCCCAGCACCTTGGGAGCCTGCACCAAGAGGATCACTTGAGGCCAGGAGTTCAAGATCAGTCTAGGCTACACAGTGAGACCCTGACTCTACAAAAAATTTTTTTAAAAATTAGCCTGGCATGGCAGCATGTGCCTGTAGTCCCAGGTACTCAGGAGGCTGAGGCAGGAGGACTGCTTGAGCCCAGGAGTTTGAGGCTGCAGCAAACTATGATTCTTCCATTGCACTCTAACTGTCTCTAAAAAAACAAAAACAAACTGAAAATAACACCAACCAAAATCTAAGTACTAGAAGAAAACCTAGGGAAAACTTTATGAACATTGGTCTTGGCAAAGAATTTCTGACCAAGACCTCAAAAGCACAGACCAAAACCCAAAAAATACACAAATCGTACTTATTTAAACTAAAAACCCTCTTCTCTGCAAAAGAAATAGACTCATAAATAGGTGGTTAAAAATATATATATACACATGGGTCTAGAGGGTGCAGTGATAGATAATGGAGACGTGGAAGGGTGAGGAGGTAGGAGGAAGGTGGATGAGAAATTAGTGGGTACAATTTATGTTACTTGGGTGGTGGATAATCTAAAAGCCCTGACTTGACCATGTACACAATCTATGCATGTGACAAAATTGCACATATACCCCATCAATTTGTACAAATAAAAACAAACTTAAAAAAATAAAATATACAACTAAAAAAGAAAACTTTGCCAATTTTTCCATCATTGGCCCCTTTTTAAACTAATACTAATATGTAATCAAGACTATTGGCTGGACATGGTGGCTCACACCTGTAATCCCAGAACTTTGGGAGTCCAGTATGGCAAAAGCTTGTCTCTACCAAAAATACAAAAATTAGCTGGGCATGGTGGTACATACCTGCAATCCCAGCTTCTCAGGAGGCTGAGGTGGGAGAATCACTTTAACCCACTGGAGAAGAGGTTGCAGTGAGCCGAGATCATACCACTGTACTCCAGCCTGGGTGACAGAGTGAGACTCTGTCTCAAAAAAGAAAAAAAAAAATGAAATCAATACTGTTAGGCTCTGTCTAAATACGGTTTTTTTTTTCCTGCAACTTTGCCATTTATATGTTGTCTTTATGGCAGTGTCTCTTGATACATAAATATACATGTGTGTGCTTATGCATGGTTTTAAAGAGTTAATTTAAGAACATATTGTGTCATAGTTGGGTTTCTTATCAAATTTATGAAAGTCTATTTTTCTAGTGCTTTTATAAATTCATTTTCTCATTGAAATTTTTCATCTATATGGAATTTATTTTGGTGTATGGTATGAGGTCTGTGGTTCAACTTTATTTTTTCCAGGTATCCATCCATTTATCTGAACATTATTTGTTGAATAATAGGTTTCTTTCTGCTAATTTGAAATGGTTCTTTAACAGTTTACTAAATTTCTCAATTTATTTGGATCAATATCTTGCTTCCCGTTCTAATCCACTTACTGTTTATGAATTCATGCACCACACTGCTTGTTGTCATTTCATAATATGCATTAACATCTACTCATTAATTTTCTTTTTTTAGAATGTTTTTGGCTATTTTAGATTTACTTTCCCATATGAACTAGAATTTGCTTGTCTAGTTTTGAATGTTTCCTATTGGTAATTTTATTGAAGAGTATTTCAAAATTATAAATTAAACTTGGGGAGAATTGACATTTTTATAACCTGAGGATTTCTATTCAAGAGCAGGCATGCAGCTCATTTGGTAAAATCTTCTGTTTCCTTTGTAAAATGTTTCTTACAAACAACATATAGTTGGATCTTTCTTTGAGGACTAATTTGATATAATAGATAATTTTAGCCCATTTGCAGTTTGTAGTAGTCTGTTCTCACGCTGCTATAAAAAACTGCCTGAAACTGGGTACTTTACAAAGGAAAGAGGTTTAATTGACTCACAGTTCCACATGGCTGGGGAGGCCTCAGGAAACTTACAATTTTGGCAGAAGAGGAAGAAAACACGTCCTTCTTCTCATGGAAGCAGGAAGAAGGGCCAAGCAAAGGCGGAAGAGCCCCTTACAAAACCATCAGATCTCATAAGAATTTGCTTACTATCATGAGAACAGCATGGGAGTAACTGCCCCTATGATTCAATTACCTCCTGCTGTGTTCCTCCCGTGGCATGTGGAGATTATGGGAACTACAATTCAAAATGAGATTTGGGTGAGGACACAGCTAAACCACATCACAGTTGTTATGACTGGCATGCTTGAAATTAGATCCATCATTCTATTTTATATGCGGTAGGCAAAATGACTGTATGCTTTTCCATCCTAGAGCTTAAGTAAACTCTTATACTGTATGAACTCTGTTTTTCTTTGCTTTACTCTATTTGTCTGTCTTTGTAATAATGCCACACCATTTTGATTAAACTTATAAATAAGTCTTGATATCTGGTACTGTGAGTCCTCCAACTGTATTTTTAAATTTTCTGTTAAATAGCTAATGGATTACATCTTAGTTCAAATGATAGATACATATGTGCATGCATACACACACCCATACAAACATAAATGTATTCTGAGTCCCTACTCACATGATTGTTATGATGGTTCTGTGAGTTAACATACATTAGGATATTTTGCATAAACTTGATCTACACTGATTTTCCACCACATGTCCTTACCCCCGATCAAAATAACCTATAATCAAAGATAGAACAAAGACTCTTCCTGCCCCAAGGTCAGGAAGAGCTTCTGAAAAGTTGAAGAAACAGAACAATAGCAGATAGGACAGGAGAACTCTCCTAATTGTGAAAAAGCATCAGCCTCCTGGAAATTTCCAATGTCAGATACAATCTAAAGAGGAGTCAGAGTTTTAAAACTGACCCAAGAGTGTGGTCACTGCCATTATCTCTGCTGCTTTGGTGTAATGAAATTATTTACAGTCAGAACACCTGGACTTAAATCCCAAGCTGCTGCACTTACTATGTGACCTTGGGTAAATCATCTGACCTCACTCAGTTTTATTATCTGTAAATGGGAATATTATTTTCTTTGCATATATCATAGGATCATTATAATTACACATAACAGGAACAAGAAAGAAGACCATGGTTGTGGAAAGAATGTGCCTGATGTAGGTGAGATTCAGACCTATAGTCAAAATAGCTAGTAGTTAAAGGATTAGCACTCAACAGAAAACCAAGGAGCAAGATTGGCCACAAAATTGGGTCTGCATGGGAAGAGTTAGAAGGAGGTTTAGCCCAATGATCATGTGGTGGGAAGTAGGGTGCCCAGGAACAGTAGAGCACACATCTATACCACAAAGAATAATCTGTTAATGCAGAAGAGACCACGATACAAAAGAGACAAAGTCCTTAGTAAGATAAGGAGGGGAACAAGGTGGATATTTTTTTCATTTGAACCACGAGGCAAGAAGCAGCAGTTAGGGGCAGATGTAGCAGTTTGGTAGAATTGCTCATATGTAGATCAGAGAGTTCCCACCCAATGTTTGCTATCTTTTTCAATGTCTTATGAGATAAAGTCACCAGTGAAATGTAGGGATAGGGCAGTATTGAGAAGTGAAGAAAGATGTAGTGATTATTATTCTTTTTGTATAATCCAAGGGCAAGCTTTTATCACTTTAAAATGGTAAAGCATACAAGGTGTCTCAAGGCCCTCCTTCTTGATCTTCCAGCTCTCTAATTTTATTTGCATTCTCCCTGGCTTGTTCTATACCCTTCCATTCTGTTCAGCATTCTCTTCTATCAGTTGATTCCACTCCTTCTCATGGCCTTCCACCCTTCTGCTACTTTCTATGTCCTGCAAATTGCTGCCTCAGTTTTTGGTAGGATTTGTTTTTAGGTTCTTAGACAATATGCCTTGGGGATTAATTAAATTTTATGATTTTATTTTATCTCTTTTGTTAGCTTATTATTGATAACTCTTTGTTTTGTTAGTTTGGTGATTTCTTTAGAGTTAAAAAAAATCTACCTTTAACTTAATCACAGTCTACATTCAAATGACACTATAATGCCACTTAATGCATGGTATAAAAATCTTAACAACAGCCGGGCATGGTGGCTCATGCCTGTAATCCCAGCACTTTGGGAGGCCAAAGTGGGCAGATCACAAGGTCAGGAGTTCAAGACCAGTTTGACCAACATGGTGAAGCCCCATCTCTACTAAAAATACAAAAAAAAAAAATAGCTGGATGTGGTGGCATGGGCCTGTAATCGTAGCTACTTAGGATGATGAGGCAGGGGAATCGTTTAAACCTGGGAGACGAAGGTCGCAGTGAGTCAAGATTGTGCCATTGCAGTCCAGCCTGGGCAACAGAGCGAAACTTCATCAGAAAGAAGATAGAAAGAAAGAGAGAAAGAAAAGAAAGGAAAGAAAGAAAGAAAGAAAGAAAGAAAGAAAGAAAGAAAGAAAGAAAGAAAGAAAGAAAGAAACATACAAAAATATGCTTCCAATTCTCTCCTCCCAGACTTTCTGATATGGTTATACATTTTATATACTTTTAAACACACACGTATGTTATAAATCCCATACTATATTGTTATGCTTTTCGTTTAAATAATTATATTTTAAAGAGATTTAAATAATAAGAAAAAATCTTATATATTTACCCATGTAGTTACCATTTCTGAAGCTCTTTATTCTTTTGTATACATCCATGTTTCCATGTTGTATAATTTTCCTTAACATTTCTTATAGTGCAGATATGATGCTGATAAATTCTATTAGCTTTTTAGTTTCTTTTTTTGCATTTTAGGTTTTGGGGTACATGTGCAGAACATGCAAGACATTTGCATAGGTACACACATGGCACTGTGTTTTGCTGTTTTCCTCCCCTTCACCCACATTTGACATTTCTCCCCAGGCTATCCCTCCCCAGCTTCCACCCCCACTGTCCCTCCGCTATTCCCCCCAATAGACCCCAGTGTTTAGTACTCCCTTCCCTGTGTCCATGTGTTCTCATTTTTCATCACCCACCTATGAGAGAGAATATGTGGTATTTCATTTCCTGTTCTTGTGTCAGTTTGCTGAGAATCATGTTCTCCAGATTCATCCATGTCCCTACAAATGACACGAACTCATCGTTTTTGATTGCTGCATAATATTCCATGGTGTATATGTGCCACATTTTCCCAATGCAGTCTATCATCGATGGGCATTTGGGTTGGTTCCAGGTCTTTGCTATTGTGAACAGTGCTGCAATGAACATTCGTGTGCATGTGTCCTTATAGTAGAATGATTTCTAGTCCTTTGGATATATACCTAGTAATGGGATTGCTGGGTCAAATGGAATCTCTATTTATAAGGCCTTCAGGAATCGCCATACTGTCTTCCACAATGGTTGAACTAATTTACACTCCCACCAACAGTGTAAAAGTGTTCCTATTTCTCCACATCCTCTCCAGCATCTGTTGTCTCCAGATTTTTTAATGATCGCCATTCTAATTGGTGTGAGATGGTATCTCAATGTGGTTTTGATTTGCATTTCTCTGATGGCCAGTGATGATGAGCACTTTTTCATAGGTTTGTTGGCCTCATATATGTCTTCTTTTGTAAAGTGTCTGTTCATATCCTTTGCCCAATTTTGAATGGGCTTGTTTGTTTTTTTCCTGTAAATCTGTTTAAGTTCTTTGTAAATTCTGGATATCAGCCCTTTGTCAGATGGGTAAACTGCAAAAATTTTTTCCCATTCTGTTGGTTGCCAATTCACTCTAGTGACTGTTTCTTTTGCCGTGCAGAAGCTGTGGAGTTTCATTAGGTCCCATTTGTCTATTTTGGCTTTTGTTGCCAATGCTTTGGTGTTTTCGTCATGAAGTCCTTGCCTACTCCTATGTTCTGAATGGTTTTGCCTAGATTTTCATCTAGGGTTTTGATGGTGCCAGGTCTTATGTTTAAGTCTTTAATCCATCTGGAGTTAATTTTAGTGTAAGGTGTCAGGAAGGGGTCCAGTTTCTGCTTTCTGCACATGGCTAGCCAGTTTTCCAAACACCATTTATTAAACAGGGAATCCCTTCCCCATTGCTTGTTTTTGTCAGGTTTGTCAAAAACTGTATGGTTGTAGATATGTTGTGTTGCCTCCGATGCCTCTGTTTTGTTCCATTGGTCTATATCTCTGTTTTGGTACCAGTATCATGCTGTTTTGATTACTGTAGGCTTGTAGTACAGTATGAAATCCGGTAGTGTGATGCCCCCACTGTGTTCTTTTTGCTTAGAATTGACTTAGCTATATGGGCTCTCTTTTGGTTCCATATGAAGTTCATGGTGGTTTTTTCCAGTTCTGTGAAGAAAGTCAATGGTAGCTTGATGGGGATAGTGTTGATTCTGTAAATTACCTTGGGCAGTATAGCCATTTTCACGATATTAATTCTTCCTAACCATGAACATGGAATGTTTCTCCATCTGTTTGTGTCCTCTCTGATTTTGTTGAGCAGTGGTTTGTAGTTCTCCTTGAAGAGGTCCCTTACATTCCTTGTGAGTTGTATTCCAAGGTATTTTATTCTTTTTGTAGTGATTGTGAATGGCAGTTCATTCTTGATTTGGCTCTCTTTCAGTCTGTTATTGTTGTATAGGAATGCTTGTGATTTTTGCACATTGATTTTATATCCTGAGACTGCTGAAGTTGCTTATCAGTTTCAGGAGTTTTTGGGCTGAGGCTATGGCGTCTCCTAGGTATACTATCATGTCGTCTGCAAATAGAGACAATTTGGCTTCCACCTTTCCTATTTGAATACCCTTTTTTTCTTTTTCTTGCCTGATTGCTCTGGCTAGTACTTCCAGTACTATATTGAATAGGAGTGGTGAGAGAGGGCATCCTTGTCTAGTGCCAGAATTCAAAGGGAATGCTTCCAGTTTTTGCCCATTCAGTATGATATTGGCTGTTGGTTTGTTGTAAATACCTTTTATTATTTTGAGATACGTTCCATCAATATGGAGTTTATTGAGGATTTTTAGCATAAAGGGCTGTTGAATTTTGTCAAATGCCTTCTCTGTGTCAATTGAGATAACATGTGGTTTTTGTCTTTGGTTCTGTTTATGTGGTGAATTACATTTATAGACTTACGTATGTTGAACCAGCCTTGCATCTCCAGGATGAATCCTACTTGATCATGGTGGATAAGCTTTTTGATGTGCTGTTGCAATTGGCTTGCCAGTATTTTATTGAAGATTTTTGCATCTATGTTCATCATGGATATTGGCCTGAAGTTTTCTTTTCTTGTTGGGTCTCTGCCGGGTTTTGGTATCAGGATGATGTTGGTCTCATAAAATGATTTGGGAAGGATTCCCTCTTTTTGGATTGTTTGGAATAGTTTCAGAAGGAATGGTACCAGCTCCTCTTTGTGTGTCTGGTAGAATTCGGCTGTGAACCCACCTGGACCTGGGCTTTTTTTGTGTGGTAGGCTCTTAATTGCTGCCTTGACTTCAGACCTTGTTATTGGTTTATTCATAGTTTTGGCTTCCTCCTGGTTTAGGCTTGGGAGGACACAGGTGTCCAGGAATCTATCCATTTCTTCCAGGTTTACTAGTTTATGTGCATTGAGTTGTCTGTAATATTCTCTGATGATGGTTTGAATTTCTGTGGAATCTGTGGTGATTTCCCCTTTATTGTTTTTTGTTGCATCTATTTGGTTGTTCTCTCTTTTCTTTTTTCTCAGTCTGGATAGTGGTCTGTCTATTTTGTGGATCTTTTCAACAAACCAGCTCTTGGATTTATTGATTTTTTGAAGGGTTTTTCGTGTCCCTATCTCCTTCAGTTCTGCTCTGATCTTAGTTATTTCTTGTCTTCTCCTAGGTTTTGAGTTTTTTTGATCTTGCTCCTCCAGCTCTTTCAATTTTGATAAGAGGGTGTCAATTTTGGATCTCTCCACTCTTCTGATATGGGCACTTATTGCTATATATTTTCCTCTAGAGACTGCTTTAAATGTGTCCCAGAGATTCTGGCATGTTGTGTCTTCATTCTCATTGGTTTTGAAGAACTTCTTTATTTCTGCCTTCATTTCATTGTTTATCCAATCAACATTCAAGAGCAAGTTGTTCAGTTTCCATGAAGCTGTGCGGTTTTGGGTTAGTTTCTGAATTCTGAGTTCTAACTTGATTGCACTATGGTCTGAGAGACTGTTTGTTATGATTTCAGTTGTTTTGCACTTGCTGAGGAGTGCTTTACTTCCAATTATGTGGTCAATTTTTGAGTAGGTGTGATGTGGTGCTGAGAAGAATGTATATTCTGTGGATTTGGGGTGGAGAGTTCTGTAAATGTCTATCAGGTTTGAATGTTCCAGGTCTGAGTTCAAGCCCTGGATATCCCTGTTAATTTTCTGTCTGGTTGATCTGTCGAATACTGACAGTGGAGTGTTAAAGTCTCCCACTATTACTGTGTGGGAGTCTAAGTCTCTTTGTAAGTCATTAAGAACTTGCCTTATGTATCTGGGTGCTATTCTATTGGGTCCATGTATGTTTAGGATCATTAGCTCTTCTTGTTGTATCGATCCTTTTACCATTATGTAATGTCCTTCTTTGTCTCTTTTGATCTTTGTTGCTTTAAAGTCTATTTTATCAGAGATTAGAATTGCAGTCCTGCTTTTTTTTTGCTCTCCATTTGCTTGGTAAATCTTCCTCCATCCCTTTATTTTGAGCCTCTGTGTATCCTTGCATGTGAGATGGGTTTCCTGGATACAGCACACCGATGGGTTTTGATTTTTTATCCAATTTGCCAGTCTGTGTTTTTTTCATTGGTGCATTTAGCCCATTTACATTTAGGGTTAATATTGTTATGTGTGAATTTGATACTGCCATTTTGATGCTAGCTGGCTGTTTTGCCCATAGGTTGATGTAGATTTTTCATTTTGTTGATGCTCTTTAGCATTTAGTGTGTTTTTGGAATGGCTGGTACTGGTTGTTCCTTTCTATGTGTAGTGCCTCTTTCAGGAGCTCTTGTAAAGCAGGCCTGGTGGTGACAAAATCTCTGAGTACTTGCTTGTTCAAAAAGGATTTTATTTTTCCTTCACTTCTGAAGCTCAGTTTGGCTGGATATGAAATTCTGGGTTGAAAGTTCTTTTCTTTAAGAATGTTGAATATTGGCCCGCACTCTCTTTTGGCTTGTAGAGTTTCTGCTGAGAGATCTGCTGTGAGTCTGATGGGTTTCCCTTTGTGGGTGACCCGACCTTCCTCTCTGGCTGCCCTTAGAATTTTCTCCTTCATTTCAACCCTGGTGAATCTGATGATTATGTGCCTTGGGGTTGCTTTTCTTGTGGAGTATCTTTGTGGTGTTCTCTGTATTTCCTGGATTTGAGTGTTGGCCTACCTTGCTAGGTTGGGGATATTTTCCTGGATGATATCCTGAAGAGTATTTTCCAGCTTGGAATCATTCTCTTCATCACATTCTGGTACACCTATCAAATGTAGGTTAGGTCTCTTCACGTAGTCCCACATTTCTTGGAGACTTTGTTTATTCCTTTTGGCATTTTTTTCTCTAATCTTGGTTTCTCGTTTTATTTCATTGAGTTGATCTTCGACTTCTGATACTCTTTCTTCTGCTTGGTCAATTCAGCTGTTAAAACTTGTGCATGCTTCACGAAGTTCTCATGTGTTTTTCAGTTCCTTCAGTTCATTCACATTCCTCTCTACGTTATCCATTCTTGCTATCATTTTATCGAATCTTTTTTCAAGGTTCTTAGTTTCTTTGCATTGATTTACAACATGTTCTTGTAGCTCGCAGAAGATTCTCATTACCCACCTTCTGAGGTCTAATTCCATCATTTTGTCACAGTCATTCTCTGTCCAGCTTTGTTCCCTTGCTGGTGAGGAGTTTTGGTCCTTTGTAGGAGGCGAGGTGTTCTGGTTTCGGGTGTTTTCCTCCTTTTTGTGCTGGTTTCTTCTCATCTTTGTGGATTTATCCACCTGTCATCTGAGTAGTTGCTGAGTCTTCGATTGGGTCTCTGAGTGGACGCCCAGATTGTTGATGATGAAGTATTTCTGTTACTTGGTTTTCCTTCTACCAGTCTAGCCCCTCTGCTGTACAACTGCTGAGGTCCACTCCAGGCCCTGCTTGTCTGGGGTACACCTGTAGCAGCTGTGGAACAGTGAGGGATGCTACCAATTTCTTCTTCTGCTATCTTTGTCCCAGAATGATGCCTGCCAAATGTCAGTCTGATCAGTTGTTTTTGTGATGACTTTTTGGATATACAGGAGTCAGGGAGCTGCTTGAGGAGACAGTCTGTACTTTATAGGAGCTCAAGTGCTGATCTGTGAGCTCCATTGTTCATTCAGTGCTGTTAGGCTGCTATGTTTAAGTCTGCTGCAGCAGAACTCATAAAACCCTTTTTTTTCTTCAGATGCTCTGTCTCGGGGGGTTGGGGCTTTCTTTATGAGTGTCCGTTGCACTGGCCTGCCCAGTCTAGTCACTATTTGCCTGCCGAGGCTCTGCCCTGCTGGCGTGAAGTCCACCCTGTTGCTGCGGGCTCTGCCCTGCTGCTGTGGTCTCCGCCCTGCTGCCACGGGCTCCACCCTGTGGCGGAGTTTCTCTGTTATGGCAGGTTGCCTCGGCAATGGCAGGCTGCTTCAGCAATGGGAGTGTACCTCAGTAGGGGCAGATTGCCTTGGTAATGGCAGACGCCCCTCCCCCACCGAGCTGTACTGTCCTGGGTTCAGCTGTGCCCACAGTGAAACTCTCCACCCGGAGCGTTTTGAATCGCTGTTTTGTTTGTCCCTATGAGGGTGAAACCCACCGAGCCTGCTCACCTGGCTCCCTGCCTCAGAGCGCCTTTTTTTTTTTTTATTTTTTTAAGTTGAATGGTTGACTCTCTCCCAGGTATTTCAGTTGCCTGCTGTTAGGGCACCAGGATCTGTGTGGTTTCCCATGCAGCGACCCACTGTGCTGGCTCAAACGCCACTTCCCAGAAATCTCCTGGTCTGGCTCACTGTCCAAGTTCCGTTTAATCAGATGGATATGCTAATCTGCCCTTTTAAGTCTCAGATTGCCAGTTTAACAGGGCACCCGGACCAGTGTGTTTTGTGTGGCATGTTGTGGAGTGCCGCTGTGCTGCAGCACCAGCTGAAGTGGCTGCACCAGCCAAAACAGGTGCACTGGCATCCTGTGTCTCTCCTACATCTGGGAATTTCCCCGTTCTGTGGGCAACAAAGATCCATGTGGAAATGCAGCTTTGACTCACCCTCTGCACATTCACTAAGAGCTGCAATCCTGGGATGTTCTTACCGCACCATCTTGAATCGACTCAGCTTTTTAGTTTCTAAAGAAGTGTTTAGGGCTGGGCGCGGTGGCTCATGCCTGTAATCCCAGCACTTTGGGAGGTGAATCACGAGGTCAAGAGATCAAGACCATCTCTATCTTGGTGAAACCCCATCTCTACTAAAAATACAAAAAATTAACTGGGCATGGTGGCATGTGCCTGTAATCCCAGCTACTCAGGAGGCTGAGGCAGGAGAATTGCCTGAACCCGGGAGGTGGAGGTTGCGGTGAGCCGAGATCGTGCCATTGCACTCCAGCCTGGGTAACAAGGGTGAAACTCCGTTTCAAAAAAAAAAAGTGTTTATTTCACCTTTATTTTTGAAAAATAAATTTTCTCTCTGAATATAGAATTCTAGTTTTAATTTTTTTTTTTAATTTTTTATTGGATTTTAGGTTTTGGGGTACATGAGCAGAGCATGCAAGACAGTTGCGTAGGAACACACATGGCAGTGTGCTTTTCTTTCCTTCTCCCCTTCACCCACATTTGGCATTTCTCCCCAGGCTATCCCTCCCCACCCCCCCTCCCACTGGCCCTCCCCTTTTCCCCCCAATAGACCCCAGTGTTTAGTACTCCCCTTTCTATGTCCATGTGTTCTCATTTTTTTCAGTAATTTAAGATGTTGCTCCACTAGATTCTCATTTGTATTGTTTCTAAGAAAAACTTTACTAGTATCCTTTGCTTTGTTCCTCTGATTTTCACTCTACCATTGAATTCTGAGCAATTTGATTATTATAACCCCATAACCCTTGGTATCTGCTTTTTTGTTTTGTTTTCTTGTTTTTACATTTCTTCTGCTTGGGGTCTATTGACCTTCTTGGATCTGTGGGTTTGTAGTTTTTAGCAAATTTAGAAATATTAGCTATTATTTCTTCAAATATTCTTCTGTCTCTTTCCTCTTTTGGGGACTCCAATTACATTAAACTGTTTGAAGTGACCCACAGTTCACTGATGCTCTGCTGATTTCAAAAATTCTCTTTTCACTCTGTTTCATTTTGAATAGTTTCTATTGCTCTGTCTTCAAATTCACTTATCTTTTTTTCTGCAATGTCTGATCTGCCATTAATCCCATCCAAAGTATTTTTCATCTCACACATTGTAGTTTTCATCTCTAGAAGCTTAACTAGAATCTTTAAAAAAATCTTCTAAGTCTCTACTTAATTTTTTGATCATAAAGAATGTAGTTCTGTTTTGATGTTCTTGTCTTCTAATTCTAATACCAGTGTGAACTCTGGATTAATTTTAATTGATTAGTTTTTCTCTTTCTTATGACTTATATTTATCCTGCTTCTTCGAATGCCTGATAATTTTTGACTGGTTGCCAGACACTGTGAATTTTACTTTGTTGAGGCTGGATATTTTTGTATTTCTATGAATATTCTTGAACTCTTTTCTGGAGTGCAGTTAAGTTATTTGGAGGTACTCTGATCCTTTTGAGTCTTTCTTTTAAGACTTGTTAAGCAGGACTGGAGCAATGTGAAGTGGAGGTCTAACTTATCCCCACTACTGAAGTAAATTTCTTTTGTGTACTTTATCCAGTGCTCATGAATCATGAGGTTTTTAAAGTCTGACTAGCTGGAACAGGTAATATTCTGAAATGTATTTTATTGCTAGACACTATTACATCTAATCTTTTCAGGTGGTTCCTTCGCCAGCCTCACATGGTTTCTTCACATGGTTGCACTGATCATTATTCAACTGAATAATCGAGGGGGACTCTCTTGAGATGTTCAGTGTGCTCTCTGCTTGCTGGCCTCTCCTCCCCAATATTCTTTTCTACAAATTCTAGCTGCCTTGGTCAGTAACTAATGATTGTCCCAAATCCTTCTCCTAAAGAACTTTGTTTTCCCATATAAGCCATCGCTCTTTTGTGTTCATTCTGAGCTGGGCTTGGATAAAGGTGATGCCCCAGCCAAATTGCCGCTTTATTTATAAATGGCAAATTACTGCAGATTTATAGAAATGCACTCTATGAACCATTTTGGGGATTTAAAGGGAATGATAAAATCCAAAAGCCGTCAGCTGACTTCAATCAGCAAAGCTTGTCACCATCTCTGGTGTACTGAACTATATAAGCACTGGAAATTCATAGGCTTCTGAGCCAAAATGAGATTCACATTCAATGTAAATAAGAAGTAGTCTGTGATTCTGCAGTTTTGTTTCCTGACCCAGCACGTCCTGCAAAAATAGAAATGTCAGTGCCTGGCAGTGGTGGAGCATACCAACTGAGATTGCGACCTGAAAGACCAGGAAGGCGCTGGCTCTACAGCCAGCTGGCAGGCTGCCATTGCCAATGGGAAAATCATTCCTGTGTGATAAGACAGAGACAAATGCTTTCCCTGTGGCTGCGATTAAAGCGGGCTCTGCATTATGACAACAGTGCTCCAAGCTTTGCATAGCAGTCATTTTTGCTAAATATTCATATGCTTATTTATACTCTTACAGGCCTTGCCTGAAATCAGGGAGTTTAGAATTTCAGGCACAAACTATTTCCCTTTTTGGGAAGAAAGATTAGTGGACACAGGCATTGAGGAGTTGAGAAAGGGATGGGAAAAGGGAAAGATGATTCTGTAATCAGTATTTAGAAGATGCTCAGTATAAGGGAGTTACTAATTGTGTAGGGCAGGTAACAGTGTAAGTTTCAATCCCAGGGGGCTGTATTTGTCCTGATCCAGCAACTCATAAATGTGTGCTGAATAAATAAATGAATAATCTATAAAAATGGTGCAATGTCCTCTGGGGCAAAGACTAAAGGTTGTCTTTGTAACCATAGACTCTAATCAGGGTTCCTGGCTCATGGAATAAACTCAAACACATGTTTTTGGATTAGTTAATGAGTGAGGAAAGGAAGGGAGGAAAAGTATGAGGGAGGGAGGAAGGGGAGATGGTATAAGGAAGAGAGGAAGGAAGAGTTTGAGAGCAGACAGTTGGGCTGGCTACCTCACTTCTCTGGACCAGTGCACCCGGCTGCCAAACAGCAGCTTTGCTTGTCATCTCCAGCTGTTTGTTACATCTGCCTTGAGGCCATAAAATCTCAGGCCTCTCTGGTGAGGGCCTTCACAGTTTGTTAGCCTTTGTAGTTTACAAAGCATCTCAGAAGTTTCCACGTAGCACTGGTCACTAGAAAAATTCCTGTCTTTATTAACCCTAGCTCCTCTTGTACCCCTCCCCTAGCTGGGAAGGATGTGCATGTTTGTCACTTAGGGAGAAAGAGGGGAGAAAGGGAGAGAAGGAGAAAGGGAGGGAAGGGACAGAGGGGAGGAATAAAGGGGGAAGGAAAGAGGAATGGAGGGGGACAGAGGGAAAGAGGAAGAGAATGAAAGAGAGATGCTGGAACACAGCTGGAAGACAACTTCCCCAGAAATCCTCTGGAAGCACATCCGTCAGCACTTTTCATCTGCCACATGCCCTTCTGCATTCACGTGGAATTCTGCCTTTGCATATGTCCATTTAAGAGCTTATGGGGTTAAGGCTTCAAGTGTTGAAATAAATACTGAGAATTTATGGCACCTTGGAGAGGACTATGGAAGGGGAATATGGACATTTTATTTCCCTTTAAGTTGACCCTGATGAAGACAGGGGACAAAATTTTCTCCAGGTTCCTCCTATGTGGAACAAACTAGAAACTAGTCTGAGAATCCAGACCATTGGTCTCTGTCTCCTCTATGCCTCCAACTACCTATGTAAATGTGGGCAAGTCTATTCTTTCTGGGTCTTGGTTGACTCATGTGGGTAAAGGACTGGCTGTATTATAGGAGACCTAGAGTCTTTCTTGGCTATAGCTCATCTGCAATTCTAAGGAATGTCCTATAGATTCCCATCCCCTGGTGATGCTTATGCCCAAGAATTCACTGTTCCTAAGGAGCTTGGAGCTTTAGATGAAGGACACTGAGTAATCCCTATCCCCAAGCTACCCCTATTTGATTTTGTCAAGCTCAGAACTCTGGTAGAGAGAAAGATAACCTGCTAGACATCAGAGAAGCCCAGATCTAGAGCCAAAGTTGTTTGAGAGCATGAGGTTGCCTCCTGCCTTGCCTTCCTTGTCCTTCTCACCGGAGACACAAATACCTTCATTTCTAGCTCAGCCTTAGATAGTCCCTGAGCCAAGACAGAGATTACCCTGTACAGATACAAAACCTGGTGCAACTCTTGGTAAAACAACAACGATTATGTATTTGATTGAATCTATACCCACCAACTTTGGAGTGCCAGAAATACCATACTTCTGTGTTTATATAAAAGTAAATTGTATCTCAGAGTTTTCATCCCTCCAGGCCAATGGGAAATCCTCATACTTACTATTGAGGCTCCATACTGATAGCTATTGGATTAAATGTTCTTGAATTTTCCAATGTTAGGGCATTGACATGCCCCCATTTGTTTATTGGTTGGCTGGTTATTGCTAAGCCCTTCTTTGTTCCAGTCCAAATTCTCCCCTTGCATTTGGCGTCTCTGCCCCCACTGCCCCCAACCATGGTATTGTATGATGAGACTTGGAGCTTCCCTGGGGCACAATGCAGTAGTTCTCCCTATGACATATTATTCTTGGGACTCTGCCAGAGAGTGGAGAGAGGATCCCCACTGTTCATGGGTTCTGAAATAACCCCTTCTCTTTCCTCTTGTCCCAAATTCGTTTCTTATTCTCTTTTCCTCTCCCAGGAACATATTTTCAATAAGTTTAGGTATTGAAGTCTAGGAGACATTTCAAGCAATTTGTGCTTTTGGCCTTCAGAAGAAGACTTTAGATGCAAGAAAATAGCATGAATTTTAGTTAGAGTATGGAAAGATACACAAAAGTAAGATGACTTGAAAAGCAGCCAATCACTGAGCCAGTCAGTGTGGCTGAGGCATCTCTGCTCCATGTGGTCCTGCAAGGATGCAGGGCTCCTTCCACCTTCTAGTTCTACCATGTCCCCATGTACATGGCCAAAGCTGGGGCTCCCTCATGTCTGTGGCACAGTCTGTGGAAAGGGAAAACTTGTCTCTAACGAGATGATCTAGAAGCTGTTGTGTCACTTTTATTCCTGAATCATTGTCTGAAGTAATTCACAAGGCCACATCTGCCTCAAAAGAAATACTATAGTGGAAGGAATTCTAGTACTAAGAAGTATCTATTGGGGGACAATTAGGGCAATCTTAAAATGTAAGGGGAAATATATGGAAAAGAAATTATAGTTAACATTTTGACAAATTATTCTATTATTTGCATTGACAGCATTATCATTCACCTCCCATTATTGAGGGCCAGTTATGTGTATGTCTGTGTGTCGGATTTACTTGCATTATCCCTTGTCCTTTACAATAATTCTGCAAGGAAATTATAGCCCTAGTGTTATTTTGGGGACTCTGTGGTGGCTTTTTATTGTGTACATTTAGAGAAGCAAAATTACATCTTTATATGATTTGGGACTAAGGTTGGCCACAAGAGAAATTTGGATGAGATTTGGAAGACAGAAGCGAAGCAGCCATTTCCACACCAGGCTTGGTGGCAGCTCGCACACATTGTCGCTGATCTTCTGGCTCACTTGTGGGCACAGGCAGTATCCAGGCTCTCAGCTCCTCCATCCCCCACTGGATTTTCTCCTTCAGCTTCTCTGAAGCCTGGGCCAAGCATGTGTGCAGCACCATGGGTAAGGGCACAGGCTTCTCCCACAGGTCACTCGTGCCATTGAGGTTGGAGGTAGTTTGTCCTTGTGTATTCTAGTTTGTCCTCATGAGTTCCATTTGTCTGCATGGGTTCTAGTTTGTCCTTACTCTCCCCCATTTCCTGTGCAGCTTTCCTTCCTGCCAGGCTGGCTGATCTATAGTGGCTTAGGTCCAACGTCAGAAGCAGAGGCAACAGCCTTACATAGACTTCACACATCCCACTATTGTGTAAGATCTAAATCCTATAATAAATCCCTTATCCTACAGCACTTATAGTAGACTGCTTCTCTGATCACATCCTGGTAGAGACATTTTGGTTGCAAGTAATAAGAAACCACCTTCACATAGCCTAAGCCCAGAAAGGGTAATTATTTTAAGGATGTGGGAGTGTCTCATGGAATCCGAGTGTGGGAAGGCAGTTTGGTCACAGAGAGGGAGAAGATCTTCCATATTAAAAGGACAACAACACAAAAACACTTATCCCATATTCCATTCTCTAGTCTCTACCCCATTTTTGAGCTCCCTTCAAATGCAAAGATTGTCACATCCTCCTGCATTCCCCCACTTCCAGGACTTCTGAAACCCTGTGAAAACAGAGTTCTTATCCATAATGCCACCAAACTAGATTGTCTTGAACTTGAACTCCTGACCTCAGGTGATCCACCCACCTTGGCCTCCAAAGTGCTTGGATTACAGGCGTGAGCCACTGCGCCCGGCCTAACCAAACTAGATTGTCAAGAGCAACGTATGTCTTCACACTCTCAAGGTGCCTGAACCTCACTACTGCTGACTATTTGCTGTCTGGCTGGGTGTTGTGACTCACTACCCAGATCTCCATTAGGTGAGGGGCTATTGCCCCAGTGGCTAGGGGTAAGGAGGGCAGAGCCTTCAGTGGTGAGCCTGTTTGGGGATGACCTCAGCCACAGACAGCCCCTCAGCCAAGATCATGCTTCCTCTTAGGTGGCCTACATCCAGTGAAGGCCTGGTCACCACAGCTAATCTCTGGACAGCCATTCTAGCTCCAGAAAACCTGTAGGTGGGACAGGGTGCCTTTAGTTCTGTATCACAGCTCAACCTCTCTTTCTACTCACGCCTGTCTTCTTCCCTTCCTTTTCATGATGTCTTGAACCCAAAGACATCCCTGAATAAGGATCCTGGGACACCAAACTTGTTTCAGAGTCTGCTTCCTGAGGAAGCCAACCCGGACACCTTCCTCTTCCAATGCTCCTCCTCTGGTATCTGTGACTCTACTTCCTTTTGGCTCTTTTCTTCTCTGTCCAGTCCACATCTGTTTCTTTGCAGGCTTTCACTTTTTCTCTGCCTTTTCTAAATGGGAGTTTCTCATTTCTTTTCCCAAATGAATTTATCCACTCCTGTTTTCCAGTGGCATCTCTATACTGATGACCCATCAACTTATGTATTTAGCTTAGACTTCCCTTTAGAATTCTGGTCTCTTAAGTCCAATATCCAATTTCCTCCCTGACAATTGCACTTTGCTAACTTATAAGCATCTCAAAATTGATGTTTCCAAAACTGGACAATGTTCTTCCCTCCAAAGTCTGTTTCTCCCCCAAGAATTTTCCAATTCAGTCAACTGTATCCACCCCATGGTTCAGTCAGACACCTGGCTCCATCTATATCCCTCCTCCTTTCACCCACTACGTATCATTCATCATGTGCTGTCACTCATGTCTACTCATAGCCATGCAGCTGGTACAAAGAGTCTGGGATTTCTTTAGGCTTCCTGCTTCCTGACTCCAGCATATGAACATTATGGGAAGCTCCTTCTGGAGACAGGCAGGTGTTGAACAATTAGTCATGCATACAGCCTAGGTCAACTCCCAGAGTGTCCTTTGAGGGCTGCTTAGTTGCTAACAAAGGCATAGAGAAATGCAACGGGTCTGAGGATCCTGAAAACATTCTTATTTTAATAAAACTATATTCTTTATTGTAAGGCATTGTCTAGGAATTGTTGCCATTAATCACTTTTATTAACTAAATATGTCCCTATATGTATGTACTTTGTACTGATATAGTGTATGCTCCTGTTGATAGGGGCAGGAGCTGCTTTGCTTTGCTCACAATTCTTAGTCCCTGGCAATTGAGATTAGGAAAACATTATAGATTTTCAGCAAGAGAGCGAACAAACAAAGTAGAGTGCAAACCTTTTCTATAAAAACATAGTCAATCAAATATTTGATGAATATCCACTTCATACAGGTACTCTGCTAAGTGCTGTGAAGGAGCTCACTGATGAATAAGGCATGGATCCGATGTTTCCACAAAGCACGATAAATGAACAGTTGAATACGAAGGAGGAATTTCATATTATGACTTTGTTTATACAAAGCAATACAGAGAAATTACATATTGGGACCGTTTCTAAACAATGCTTTGCAAACAATTATAAGAGGAAGGTCTAAGAAGCATTAAAAGATCCTTCTATTGTTTTGGGTCCAGTGGAGTATGTATCTAGGTGAACATCAGTATCTCAGCTATTCATTTCCATGGTAACTGAAAAGTCTAGGGGACTAATACCATTAATACTTATCAGGGGAATTAGAATAATAATAGCATATGCTGAGGCTAATTATGTCTCAGGCACAGACAATGCACTTTGTTCATATTATATTATTTAAACCCCACAACAACCCTATCAAGGAGCAACTATTCCAGAGGCCCGGAGAGCATAGATGGTCTCACGTCCTGTAAGTGATAAGAGCTGGGACTTGAACCCAGGTCTCTTTGGCTATGGCTCATGCTTCTAACTAGTAGGTAAGATGCCAAAGTCAGCATAGGAAGTTGTCTCATCCCTTAGTAGCTCCTTCTGAGAAGAAAGAATGAAGAAAGACACTGGAATTATATGGAGGAACAGGTCGGCTGGGGACAGAAGCAGCAGCATGAATTCTCTCAGGTACATTCCTCCAGCAAATTTAAGGGGAGAAAGAAGACTTTGTAGGTGAGTGTCTTCTTTAGATTGCTAGAAAGTCAGCTTCTCATTTGAAAGTACTCCTGGATCTAGGGCTGAAGAGTGTTCTAGAATGTGAATAAAGAAAGGAACATGGAGGTTGTTATTCCTGATGCTTGTAGGGAGAATGTACATAAGAAGTTGTCTGATTTTTAAGATGAACTCACAAATTCAAGAAATAATCCAGAAAACTGAACTTTAGTTTGTAAAAAAAAAAAAAAAATGAGCACAACTCTTTCATAGGAAACTCCATTATCCTTCTAGCAGAAAGTCTTGGGAATCCCCGAAACAGTGGGGACTTGCACCAGCATGAGAGAGAAAACTGTTAAATTTTCAGGAATTTCCCAAACAGATTGACGTGTCATTGGTGGTTGGAAATCAACATGTTGGGACTATTTAAGTCAACCTGCAAATCTCCCAGAGAGCCCATTGTTAAGTATTTACCAGCACACCGTTGCCTAGAAGCAGCAGGGTTTTGATTAGCACCTCTTCACCTGTAGCAGGGTCCTTAGTGGAACTAATGTGGTAAAAATAGGGGAAGAGTAGGTGTAGAGAAGGAAAATGGGGAATACAAAAATGGAGTTAGAGAAGGTAATAAACATGCTATAGATTGTGATTCCCACATCTGGCTGCAAGTGAGAATTACCTGTGGAACTTTTAAAAAGATAAAGACCCCTAGTACTTAGCACATTTGACACTTGGAGCAGATAAACACCTTTTTCCTCTATGTGACAAAATTATTTAATAGTAATTATGCAATAGTCAGTAACCATTAAATATATTATAAAGACATATAAATGTTATATGTAATGTGTGCATGTGTTATACATCATGTATATATAAAAACAACATATATAATGTTATATTTAATTCTTTAACTCATTTTTAGTTTATGAATAAAATAAAAATGAAATAACAACTTTCTATGTAGAAATATTATTGGATAAAATAGTTCATATATGAAATAAAATTCATTGTTTCTAAACTATAGCATACCTCATAATTTATGCCTTATTTTGTTGTTTTCAATTTGAAACACAAATAAAACCCCCTGATGATTACACAGAACGACAGAATTGAAATAACTCATCTGTTTTTTAGTCTATAATAAGACTGAGACTATTGCCACGTGTTATTATTTATTTAGAATCTACTGTTTTAATGCAAGAAAATGTACCACAGATGTTGAGGACACAAATTAAGCCCAAAGCAAACTCAAACTCCCATCCATTAAAAACCTTCTCTTCAAATGAACATATGTAGGTGAGACCACACGGCTGACTGTATATATTATACATATATAATACTGGGATTTCCCCAAATTAACTTCCATGTTGAATATGATTTTTATGAAAGAATAAGTAATAACAATGTACAATTTAAAACTTGCATACATATTACTCAAACTCAACAGTAGCCGCTTAGAATGTAGACAAAAACAAATATTTTTAGAGCTGGGTATAGAGGTTCAAACCTATCATCCCAGCACTTTGGGAGGCTGAGGCAGGAGGATCTTTTGAGCCCAGGATAATGCAACCAGCCTGAATAACATAGAGAGACCCCGTCTCTACAAAAAAAATAGAAAAATTAGCCAGGTGTGATGGTGCATGCCTGTAATCCCAGCTATACTACTCAGGAGTCTGAGTAGGGAGAATCATCTGAGTCCAGGAGATGGAGGCTGCAGTGAGCCATGACTGCAGGACTGCATTCCAGTCTGGGTGACAAAGTGAGTCCCTGACTTGAAGAAAAAAAAAACCACTATTTTCTGCAGGGGAGGAAGAGGTATTTCATCAATGATATCGTTTAGAACTGCTAACACATAGCAGTAATAAAAAGCAGACTGACTTTCGGTTGTTTCTATGATTGTCCTTTAAATTTTCAGAGAATGCACCCACTTATTGCCTGCACCTGTATGTACTGCTCCCATCATCTCTGCCCTTTGCATGTCGCTGTGTGGATCCCCAACTCAAACCAAAATATTCAGAATCTTCTGCAGGGTGAGGTCCAGGAGTCTATTTTCATGAAAATCTCTTGCATGTGATTCTAATGATCAGCTAGTTTTGGGAACTGCTGATATGGGAACAACAGGGACACAAACAGCTGTGACTGAAAGTGAAGCAAGGAGGCCAGGATATCCAAGGAGTTGCTCAACTCTTCAAACCCATCCTTAGTTGTAATCGTTGGTAAATGGACTATCATGGAAAGCAACCCTGTTAAAGGAACCCCCAAAGGCAACTATAAGAAGTTCTCCTATTATGTCATAAAAAATACTTAGCACACAGATATTTACTTGTTAAAACAAGAAAACATAAATTAGGAGAGGGTTTTTTAACTTCATTTCTTTACAATCTAAAAAATTATTATCACTGAGTGTTCATCCTTATTGATTCCTCTGCTCCATCTTCAGACCACTTCAGAAAAGTCTATTCTCAGAAAAGGCAGAATTTCAAAACAAATTCAGAACTTAGATGCCTTTGCCCTTTAATTGGCTTTCTGCCTTACTCAGGCTAAAGACCAACTCTGGCTATAGCTACTAAGGCTTATACTAAGTGGTCTCCCCTCGACCCTGCCACCACCATCTCTCTCAGTGTGACTCCTCAGTGTCTTCCAGCCACATTGGCCTCTTGCTGTTCCTCAAACTCACTGGGTGCTCCCACCTCAGGGCCTTTGCACTATCTGTTGTCTCTGCCTGGAGCACTCTTCCCTCAGGAATCCACAAGGCTTCCTCCCTTACCTCTTTCAAGTCTGTGTTTAAATCTCACCTGATATAAAAGAGTATTATTTTTCTTGATTACATCTAACACCATCTGACATACCATATTTTACTTGTTTATTTATTTTGTTTCCTCTACTACATTTTTGAGGGCAGGATTTTTATTATGTTTAGATGTTTAGTATTTCTTTTTTTGAGGCAACATCTTGCTCTGTCACCCAGGCTGGAGTGCAGCATGCAGTGGTGCAATTTCAGCTCAGTGCAGCCTGGACCTCCTGGGCTCAAGTGATCCTCCCACCTCAGGCTCCCGAGTAGCTGGGACTACAGGCATTCACCATCACACCCAGCTTACGTTTGGTGTTATATTTTTAGAACCTATCCTCTGCCTTGCCCATAGTTGGCACTTAACAAACATTTGTCGAATAAATGAATAAATCAAATGGCAGATGATCAAAAATCAAATAATAAAGAAATAATAATAAAAAATGACTTACAATAAACATTTTCCCCAAACCTTTTAAGTCACACTTTTGAAGATAACCATTTGGAATTTTTAAGCTATGTCTTCTGCTACTCGTCCTGAGATCTCTACATGACACCCTTCTGCTTACATTTCTTGATTTATCAACTTCCAGCATTATCCATTGATGCCCTGCTATGATAGAGCTGAATGTGACACACTTGCACCTCCACTTTCTTCTTCTTCCCAGTGTAATCACTATGACTATTTTTAGTTGCTTTGATTTCATTTGTACCTTAGTTATATTCTCCCTGTTTATTTTCATGTCTTTGAGACAGTGTCTATTGTCGCCTCAGTTTCTGAGATAAGGGTATCAGTTCCTCTTTCCTTCTTTCTGCCCTTCTCCTTCCTGGCCACTTCCCAATCTTCGTCATCTTTCCTGAGCCATTAGTTTATGTCATGGCATGTAACTAGGGTTTCAGTTCTCATCACTGAAATCTTCGAAAAGATCTCTAGGAGTCTTTGGCTAGTCCAAACAGAGATTTCACTTTCCCCCAATCTCCATTTTAAATTTGAAAAAGAAGTAGTGTAGAGCAAGATTGGAATTTTTTCTGGAGTGTCTGGAAGGCAAGCGACTCCCTTGGAAGCTTGCCAGGGCAGCCTTCTGTGGGGGAGGCTCCAGGCTTCCAGCTGGCCTCAGCTGCATATGCTTTGGCACTTGACTCTTGCTGTCTGCCTAGCAAGGTGAAGCACTCAGGGGGGAACTCAGGTTAACCAAGTTTCCAAGACTGATGTACAAGTGCATGTCTTCCCAATCAGAAACAAAACTGTGACACCAACAGGGAAGTGCACATTGGCAAGATGAACATACTCTCTCCCAGCAGACAGATGCATGTGAGGAACTAACTATAATCAAAGGTAGCTTGGTGAGCATAGAGTCAAGGCAGGGGTTAGACAAAATAGATGTTAAACATCCATAGACACAGGTTGCTGATCAATTCACTCATGAAGGAGGAAAAAGTGTTGCTAATGTGAGCCCGGTCCCTCAAGTTCTGTTGCCTGTGATCTCCTCTGCTGGTGTTCGCTTCTTCCTATGTCTGCGTCATTGATCAATCCCCTTTGGACTGACATATATTTTACATTTTTCTGTCATTCTCATTACAATCAAGTCTATTGTTCTGTAAGCCATGCTCTTTAAGGTTAGCTAGCACATCTCTATATTAAAATAACCATCTGAGAGCCCTCTATTTCCCTCACTCCCAAATTCATAGCCAGTCATGTTACTATTGCCTTCAGGTAAGAATATAATGTCTATTTTCTATTGATTGAAGGCATCCTGAAAATTCAGTGTCTCATAAATACAGCAAGCTGAGCATGGTATTTCTGTAGTAAGCACATTTCTAAAATGGATGGAGGCATTTCTGTGACAGACAGAAGACTGGTTGGATGTCAAACCAGGTTCATGCTGGGCCTTAACATGTTTATAGCTACTGTGACTTAAATGATATGCCACCAGATGGTCTATCAGACCTTAAGGGGGACAGAACGAGAAATATTAATCAACTGTATAGGGCTTAGGAGATATTTTAGTTGTTTACCATTGTATAGGACTATATAATAGTATAGCTTACGATACAAAAAAAAATTGGAAGCAAAGGAGGAATTAGATAAATAAAGCTAAAGTAAAACATTTATTCATCTATTGAACATTTAGTTAGTATTTATTGAGCATCTACTATTTGCTGGGTATTGTATTACATCCAGGGGATATAGTACTGTGATGAATAAGGCAGATTACAATATCAGAATCAAAGTATTCATGGGGCTTACAATCCAGAGAGTAAAATAAAATTAAATAATAAAGACACAAATAATTCAGTAACTGTAAAAAAGGGCTATGAAAAAGAACAGGTAACTATGAAAACATGAAACAAGAAGGACTGAGCTAATCTGGGACAGGTAGAGTGGGTTGGAGATGACATTCCTAAGGATGATAAGATGAGACCTGGAGTATGTATACAAGTTAACACAGCAAGAGTTTGGGAAGAGTGTTTTCTGTGCAGGGGACAGCATGTGCAAAGACTAAGAGGCAGGCAGGAGCACAGCATATCGAAAGAACTGCAAGGCCAACACTAGAAAAGGGGATACATCAAGAGATGAGATGGATAAGATGAGCACTGGAAAGGAAGTCATAGTATTTCTAGCTGGTAACAACGATACCACTTTCTGGTTGGAGGAATTATTGTTTAGTTCATATGGGTAGAATTTAGTTACCTGTTCAATAAGGAAAAAGTTAATATTATAGTCCATGAATTGGTATATCTTTTAGGTTAACTAATAATTCTGACAATCATTCATCTATTCTATCTCATACAGTGTTAATAACTGAAATAAACACTTCTCCTGCAAACAAGAGTGCCTAAAATGTTTTTGGTGAATGAAAACCATTTAGAGAATTTAGTCATCCTTTTTAAGAAGTACTTTCTTCTCTTTTCTATCTATGCCCTTTGGAGTTCTTCCCAGCTATCAGGGCCGTCTTTGACAGTCAAGTCTGCCTTTGAAGGATGTATGTCGTTTGTAGAGGTCTTTTGCTGAAAGATTAAAAAATCAAGGGAGGCAAAGCTTGTATCCCCAAACCACTGGTGGTTTCACTGGATTTCTTTTCTTCTTCTTTTTGTTATCGAAGCATCACCCTAAATTCATCATGTTGTCCAACATACCCATGTACTTCTTGCTCCAATTCTTCCTGTGTCAAGTCTCCCTACACTGACCCATGCAATATTTCCAATTTTAATTTTTATTGTTTTTAATCTTTCCACAAGACTAGGTGTCTTGTTTGTGCAATTGTGTCTAGTTGTGTCTATATGCACATTCTTGAGATATGAATGTATATAATTATGTGCAAATACAAAACCATTTATGTAGGTAGGTGTCTGTACCTGTGTAAACAAATACATGGGTGTGTGTCTTGTGATTGAGTACTGTAGGCCTGCACTGTTCCATATGGGCACCCAGTAGCCACATTTGCCTATTTAAATTAGCTAAAATCAACAAAAAGTGAAAATGCTGTACCTCTGCTGTACTAGTCACATTTTGAGTGCTCCAGTGGTGGACCTGCCCACCCAGCGCATCCATGCAACTCACATAGAGGTGTGACCCTGCC
Source organism: Callithrix jacchus (assembly GCF_049354715.1). NCBI lineage: Eukaryota > Metazoa > Chordata > Mammalia > Primates > Cebidae > Callithrix > Callithrix jacchus. The sequence continues at coordinate 83,861,773 of NC_133513.1, read as the reverse complement.
ATCCTGCCCAGGGGGTGGTTAGAGTTCAGTAGCGTGGCCTATTCAGCAGGTTTAGTCTTTACACTTTGCACTCTCAAAAACAGGTAAATGAATCCAAACACTTAGTCCTTAGAAATTCATTAAAATCTCTCATCCTCTTCTATCTTTAGCACCCCTACATTCCTTGGGGCTTCTCTTTCTTCTGCCATGTCTCTGCCCCTTTGGCCCCTTGATCTCCTCTCTTCTCTGGGCCATGTGTAAGTCTACATAGGCTCTAGATGAGTCACATTCCCAGCTCCAAGAAGCACCCTGAAAATTGAGGGTTGGTTCTATGCTAATTGCTCACAAGAGTTCAGATTTTTCCCTTTTATTCATAGAAAGTGAAGGAGAAATAAGGAGCTTAGTGAGCAAAGGTGGAGGGAGAATGCTGTAAACCTCGAAACATTAACAATTTTATCCCATTGCAGGTAAATTGAAGTGTATAAATTAAACTTTATAGAGTTCATCTATGGAATAACTTCAGTTCCCGATTAGTCTTATTACCACCATTCTTATAAAGAATTACACTAAAGGGTTCTTGTTAGGTATTAAGGGGATAGCTTAAGCAAATGAGTGCAGAAAACATTTTTTTCTTATTTTCCTAGTGCCCCAACCATACAACATAAATAATGAGGGCTTATAAAATTGCTTCCCTTCCAGGGTGTGGGTTAGGTCATATAAAATGGATGAGATAACATTTTACGTCAATAAATTAAAGGAAAAGGCAGTGCCACATGTAACACCTGGCACATAGTAGGGCTCAATGAGAGGAGGAGTCTAGAGCAGTGGTTCTCAGCCTTGGCTGCACACTGGAAGCACCTGGGGTACTTGAAAAAATTATATCCCCTGGCTTACTTCCCTAAAAATTCTGATGTAATTGGTCTCAGGTGTGGTCTGAGTGTTGGCATTTTTAAAAGCCCACCGGGTGATTTGTTGCACAGCCAAGGTTTAGAAACACACCCTGGAGTAGAAGGAAACTCTGGGTTCTTCTCTACTGTTTTCCCCCTGATCTTTACAGGGATACCGTATCATCTTTGGCTCAGCCATGGGGTTTGGGGGTCTGGAGCTGATCATTTGAGATAGAAATTTTGTATTATTCTAGATGTGGTCTACTACATGTTACAAAGGTGTGTGTGTGTGTGTGCGCCATGTGCATGTGCCCACATGTGTGTGATGAATTTCTTGTGAGCCCTTTGAAGCTCCATGTCCTTAGCAGTGTTCCCTACACTTAGAAATTTGGAAGACTTCCCTTAAGTAACACTCTTGTTTTGTGTCCAAATCCAAAATAAAAGTGACAGTAATTAGTAGCATAAATCAACAAGCAGAATGTAGCAACCAGTACAGAGATGCTGGCCTGACAGTCCTCAACGATACTTTTATTTTTATATACCCACTAAACTCAAGATTAGTTTATTAATTCTGTAGCAGGTTAAGGGAGTGGAGGCAGCTGGTAATCGTTCATTCATTTATATATTTTCATTCAACAGCCATCTGCTGAATGTCTTGTATGTGCCAGGCCCTGGTTAGGGTTGGGGACACAATATTGATTATGACTGCACAGCCCCTGTTCTCATCCTAGTGGGAGAAAAGATAAGTAAATGAGCAATTGCATTCAGTGTGAATGTGCAGTAATGGGGAGGGTGGTGCTGTGAGAGCACATAGTCTGGGACATCCAACCCAGACATGGTTGGTAGGTTAGGGAGTGGTGATGGGGAATGTCTCTTGGGAAAAATAACTTTGCAGAGAGTGGCAGCTATGGAAATAAACCACTTGGATTTCCCATCAAGAAAGAACATACTGCTCAGCTTCTAGAAATGCAGTTATCTGATAGCATCCAGCTGTTAGGCTATCAGGATTAGCCTTAGCTTTCAAGCTGACGCCACATTCTTATAAGCAGGGGGAACAGCTTTGTTCCACTCTCTGTCGTTGTGCAGTGAGTGGAGGGGACAGTAGAAGAAAAGGGAGGAGAGAGAGATAGGCAGGGAGGATTGTAGCCCAGATCATGCGGACATTGTAGGCCATTGTGAGAACACTGGTTTCTACTCAAAGTGATATGGGGTGAGAGGAAGGCATTGAGTGGGCAAGGGCATGAGCTAATTCTTGTTCAGTTCAAGTTCTTAGCCCTTGACTTTGCTCCAGCCCACTTCCTCCCCTTTAGTCAATGACATCCAGCCCTGCAGGGGACTGTCAGCCTTCCAGGGGACTTGCACCTAGCAAAGCAATACACCTTCTGAGTGACTCGTAGTCTGACAGCTTAGAGCAGCTTCTGAGCAGTGGGAGTTCTAAAGAAACTGAAGATTTCATTTCTGACTTCAAGAGTGTATGTCCTTATAGAAGAGACTAAGTGAACTTTTTGGGGGCCCAAAAGTTGTGGAAATCATGAAACATCAAGGCTAGGACATATGCCAGACGACATCCCGGAAACTTTTTGGGGTGACAGGTAAAATAACTGGTTTTTATCCTTGGAGAAAGAACCAACATCCCCACTTGTCCTCCAAGTTAGGATTGCCTTTCTTGACTTGTGAAACCTGGTTATGAGTGAGCTTGGCAGGAAGGGGGCCATGAAAAGGTCCTGGTTGGTGTAGAACCCCAAATTTGGAGCATCAGTGTTTATTTTTCTATTCTCTGTCCTCTGAAGGTTTCCATGTAGAGTTGACCTGATCCTCAAGGTAACAATCCAGGCAAAAAGGGAATAATTTAGAAGACAAGTAATTCCTCCCTTGATGAACAATTTCTGTTCATCACTTTTAAAATATGTTTTGTGTTGGGCCAGGCGCGGTGGCTCAGGCCTGTAATCCCAGCACTTTGGGAGGCTGAGGCGGGTGGATCAGGTGGTCAAGAGATCGAAACCATCCTGGTCAACATGGTGAAACCCCGTCTCTACTAAAAATACAAAAATTCAGCTGGGCATGGTGGCGCATGCCTGTAATCCCAGCTACTCAGGAGGCTGAGGCAGGAGAATTGCCTGACCCCAGGAGGCAGAGGTTGCGGTTAGCCAAGATTGCACCATTGTACTCCAGCCTGGGTAACAAGAGCAAAACTCCGTCTCAAAAAAAAAAAAAAAATGTTTTGTGTTTCATTTCACTATTCTTCCTCAGATTTAATTCCTCTAGCTGAACTTAAAGCTGTTTTCAGAAGGCCCATGACTTTGTAGCTTCTCATTCAACTGCAGAATATACATCAGGACTGGATGTGCTTGGAAATCCACTTTCCAACAGATTTCTGTGGCATCAAAAACAATTCTTTTTAACACCACCTGGTCCCAGGGAATGCTAGTTTTGGGAAGGTCAGTGCTGGGAATGAGATCAAATCTTTTCTTGTCTGCAATTCTCTTCTTCACCTGGGTCCCTGAGCTAACCTGGCTTTGACAATTCCTGGTCCCAAGTGCCATAATGAAGACAGTGATTGTGGCCACCACCATCATTATAAAAATAAAAGAGATATTTAAAATGGTCAGAACTGATGATTCACACATGTTAATGGTGAATAAACATAGAAAAGTATTTTAGCATCACTAATAATCAAAGAAGGCAAAGGAGAAGAAATGTAGGACAGGCAAAATCAGTAAAATTGCGAACAACCAAAATGGCCCCCAACAGGCAATTGATTAAATCTGGATACTATGGAGTATCCTGGAAATTTCTGTTTATTAAAAAAGTTCATTGGCATCGTAAAATATCAAGAAATCAGGTCATAAACTATATATGCAAATATGTTCTTAGCTTTCAAAATAAAAGCATGTAAAAAGAATACTCTCCAAATATCAACAATATTTACTTTTGGAAGTACAACTATGAATAATTTTAATTCTTCCAGATATTTTTCTGTAGTTTCCAATTTTCTAGAATAAACATGAAACAGGAAGGCCAAATCAAAATAAATTTTAAGAAAAAATAAAAGAGATATTTAAATTATACACAATTTTTTCCTATAGTATAATTTGCACAGAAAAAATGTTTGAGAAAATATTTTGAGGAAGCTGTCTAATATTGCTGTTGGCTTTTCCTCACAAGAATATGATGTGACAGCAATAAAAAGTTGTTCATAAAGTTATAATTTAAATGGTTAGACTAGTCTCAGTGAACTTCAGGGTCAGCTGTACAGTTTAATCATATTGTTTTTACTGGCTACCAAGGCTGAAAAAGTATAGGTACAATGCTATAATTCCTTTGTTAGTGGGAGGTGGCACATTTAAAGGACACAAATCCATTCTCTTTGCAGCCCTCTACTACTTTCAGTGCAAATGGAGAAAAATAGAGAAAAACTGAAGAATCATTTTGTTAAGAAGATAGAAAAGAAGGAAGGAAATAAGGGTGTTGGAGGGGGGGTGGTCGGGGGCCTTAGGAGAGCATGGGGCATTTGCAAGAGCCTATGAATGAGAGAAAAGCAATGATGGCCACTAACATTTATTAAATCTTTCCCCATGTTTTGTAACCTGAAATTTCCAAGATATTGCACTATATCCAGATATAACCAATTGCCTATTGTGGGCCATTTTGGTGGTTTACAATTTTATTAATTTTGTCTGCCCTACATCCCTGCTCTTTCTTCCTCTTTGATTATTAGTGATGCTAAAATACTTTTAGACATGCATTCACCATTGATATTTGTGAATCATCCTTTCTCTGAGCCTGGGCTCATTTCTATGTGCTTCTCCCATATAATTTCATTCCCTACTCATATAACATAGAAAAAGACATTACATTCTCCACTTCACAGATTAAGAAACTGAGACTCAGGGAACTAATTTGCCCAAGATTATAATACACACTAGTAAACAGTGAAATGGAAATGCCAACTACCCTCATAACTCATTCTGAAAGTACATGTACATATGTGTGTTTGCATGTAAGTGCCCAATGAACACTCCTTTGTGAAGGATGGAGTATTCCTCATCCAGTCACCCAGAGCTCAGAGAGGTGAAATGACTCACTCGTAGGCATGGAGGCAGCATGAGAATGCAAGCCACCAATTAACAGCCTAAATGAATACAGTATAATTTGTACTGGAGTTTCAAACTGGCTGGGCAAAAGCTTTGAGATGGAGTGTAGGCTTTGGGTGCTAGCAGCCATTATGTGAGAAAAGAGAATTATGAAAAGCAACAAGATATGGAAGATGATACCTGAAAGAAGTTAGTCTATGGAAAAACTTTGGGGCGTGATGACAAGGGAGTATCAGCATCCAATCAGTGGCTCCCCATAGTACCCAAGATCCCCATTTTCCTTGGATCTGGGGAGTGGGAATTCTGAAGGGCAGATCAGAGAGTCTTACTGCCTCAGAACAAGGAGAGCTGAGGGAAAGTCTTCAGTGTTTGGAGAGATACAGCAGCAAGTGGACTTGAGAAGAAAAATTCAGATTTAGGGAGCCTGACAGAAAAAGGAAGGGCCTGGACTCCAAAAACTACCCTCATTCTAAGACAGGCGTTCTTTAAAAATGTTCCAGTACTCCTCATACTCTTGTAAAGTCATCTCTCTTAATCAGTGACCTGAGAGTAGTGCTGCTGGTGGTCGACCTGAAGACAGGGAGACAAAAAATTATAAAGCAAGAGCTGCAGTGCCAACCATGGTCTCAGGTCCTCATGGTCCTTTTTTGTATCGTTTTGACAGTTTATCACAAGACTTAGGGCTCTTTCATGTGAAAGCATGACATTCAATAACAGTTAACGGTAGAAGCATTGCAGACAACACTTTCCAGGGAAGCTATTTAATGATGATTATAATCAGTGCATTTGAATCTTAGATGACCTAGTGAGTCATTGTCTTCTGTAATTTTACAAGACTGTGAGTTTTTAGAGTACAAGTCTTTAAATCTCCTACAGGGCCTAATATGGTGTCTTGCTCACAAATAAATATGAGGTGAATGAAAGACATCCAGGTGTCTTTGCAGGGGTATGTTGGAGAACTTAAACCTATCTTCCTACATATACAGTTTGGCTTAGTTCTTCTCAAGCGCCTTCTTTGGATTTGCCATATTGGAACTCCTCAGTCACCAATGTGTGCCTCTTATTCAGTAAGTACCAAGACATTTTCCTTTGGTTGTTTTTCACTCTCCATGGCCAAGTCAAGTCATCAGAGAAACACTTCTAAGAAATTTAACAGGTTTTGTCATCTCTGTTTGATGCAGAATGTCTGAGAAGATGGCAGAGCTAGCTACCTCCAGTTGCTAACACAATCCAATTACAAATAAATCTACAAATAGATCACTTACAAGTTTTTGCACGTTGGGTGTTTCATATGCAGAGTTGACACTATTGGCTTTTCCTCAGTTCTTCCACGTTGTATTTTCTTATTTGTTCACTACAAATGTCAATATAGATTAAAAACCATTTACACTTTTTTTAATTAGCCTGGGAATTTTTGACCACCTTCCATGAGCCAGGTATTGTTCAATGCCCTTTACATATAACATGTCATCTCTCTATTATTCTATTTTATAGTAGAGGGAACAGAGTTTCAGAGACACCAACTAGGTTGTCTGAGACCAGACATCTCTTAAATAGCAATTAGGATGTGAATAAAACTCTGTCAAAGTTCAAATTTTTGCTCTTTTTACTGCACCAAAGTTCCTTGGTCACATTCCTGGTTGGATGGAAGGACTTTGTTGTATCTATAGACTATTCATCCCCAAATTGCCTTTACTATGGAACACTATCAAAGACTTGTACAAAAATCTAAATAAATAATGAAGACTGCATTCCCCTTTTTTTTGAGGTAATTATTTAATGACACAGGAAAATAACATGTTATTAAACAAGCTGGTTATGAGTAGTAGATAGATGACTTCATTTTTGATAAAAAAATTAAAAAGCATGAACATGCACATAAAAATTAGATTATGTACAAAACATCAATAGTATTTTACTTCTGCTCAGTAATTAAATATTCTTCCCTTTGTTTTTGTCATTTATAAAACATTATTTATGAAAAAAACAACCAAAAAGGAAAACATGATCTTGGAGAGAGTTATTTAACACCAGGAATTAGGAATCCAAGAAGAATGCAAGCCAGGACCCCAGCAGTCAAAGTTGGAAATGCAGGACAGGTCCAACCAGGGTGATGACAGCCAATGGAAGATTGCTCTTTTCCTAATGGAATGTTCTTTACCAAATAGTTTCCTCTACATTAGATGTTAGCGCACTCACAATTAAAGGGATCCTATATTTAACTGGTACAACAGCAAAATGATGCTAGCAACTTTGGTTTTGAACTACTACAAAATGTACTGTTTTGTAGTTATATACTATACAAAACACACTAGAAATCAAGTGCTCCTACAACAAAAAACCTGGCTAACTAAATCACTGACTTTGCTGAATTTTTCTAACTTTGTTCATTTTCAATCTTCACAGTAAGCATATTTTTTGTTTCAGGGCCTGGAAGAGGTAATTTTTCTTAGAAAGAAGCGAACGTGAATGTGTGCTGGGCACTGTCTGATGGCATGGCTCTAAGTCCAAGGCAGTTGCCCTTGTCTTCTAAGTACTGTACCGAGTGAAAAGGCTTACCGAAATCCAAACCACCTTGAATTAAACAAATCTAAATGAGGAGAATCACCATTCTTTGTATACGTGTTTTTAAAGTCTCCCATGTTACTGAATGAAGAAATGCAGCATATTACGCCTCTGTTGATGTAAATGAGGCTCAGACGTCTCAATTCTACCCTCTTCCTAACCCCCCACCCATCAAATGTTATGACTGCTAGTGACATTTATTCAAATTGCAACCCATAGTTTTTGCTGTAAAAAACAAAACACCTGAGAAAGGCTCTTATTCCGTAAGTACCGAGACATTTTCCTTTAGTTGTTTTTCACTCTCCATGGCCAAGTCAAGTCATCAGAGAAACACTTCTAAGAAATTTAACAGGTTTTGTGAATAATAGGATGTGAATAAAATCAAGAATCTATAAAAGCAATGCCACCCTAATCCTAAGGTGCTTCTTAGGTATTTTCCAAAGCTCTTTGCTCTTTTATACTGCAGCGTTTTCAGGAGGAGTCATGAGACACTTTCAAGGTCCCAGAAATAACTAAAACCAAAAAATAACCCGAGACTCCTTTCTGCATTACCACCAGCTTCCCAGTACACTATGTTACCTGTTACAGCAGGGAGCGCAATAATCCATGCCACAAAAATCTTAACAGACCAGGGAGGAAAGTACAAAAAAAATTATATTAAAACAATAACATGCATTTGTGTGTATCAGGGAGGGATATTTAAAATTAAAATATTATATAATCACAACAAAGACCAGATAATCCTTGCTCTGTCCTTAGGCAACCAAGAAAATTAAAGCATGTTTTATATCTCAACAATGAAAAAGAGACTTGATAAAAGTAATAGTGCTCAGTGCTTGCAAACCAAGTCAATTTATACTCTTGTTAGATCAGTCCAAATTCTAAAGGCTACAAAAATCCTGTCAGATCAAGGGGAAACAAATTCATTTTGGGACAAAGCTATTCAAGACGAAAGAAAGACATGTTTTCAGTGAGAGAACTGGCTGCTGTTGGATACTTTTTTGCTAACGTGTTTAAAGATTTGGGGCTTCTCAACTTTCCTGGTTTTCTGGTAGCCAAATCCACCACCACCTTCTCACTTTTTCTGCTTGCCTTCATTGCTATTAATGTTCAGATCAACAGAGGGAGGTAACTTGAAACCAAATCACAGAGCAACATGAGGCAAATTTGAGTTTTAACATGAAGAAAATGGGAATCATAGGCTCGTATGGATGACTTAATATGTTTCCTGGGCTGACTTATGAAGAAAGTCATTCTTTTCAATCAGTTTCTCAACTGATGTCAGAAATTTTAGACCAGGAAAAGTCAAATTTACTTAATGGAACCTTGGATTGTTGCAGGTAGCAAAGGAAACCCAATTCTTCTCTGTGCAAAATGAGCAAGGTATGCCCTCTCTCATCTAGATCTGTGATGAATATATTCCTTAGGGTCATCTGGAGGATCATACTGAACAATCCAGTCGACTTCAGGAATGTTCAGTCCTCTTGCTGCCACATCCATACAAATAGTGTTCCTGAATCTGTGTTGCAGAACTGGAAGAATGTGGTTGCACGCTTATTTTGCTTTTGCTTTCCATGAATGGCAAGACAGGGAAATCAATGCAGATCAGCAACCCGTAGTGCTATTTCACAGACATAGAAGATGAAAAGAAGACCATAAGCATCTCCTTTTGGTTCTTCTTAAGGAATGTAAAGAGCAGAAGGAATCTCTTTTCAGAGGAACAAAAAACATATCCCCACTCAAGACCATCCACTGTTACAGCCTTGTCATTAACAACGCCAACACACAATGGCTCCTTTTTCATGGAAATCCTTGCCAGGTATTCAACTTTTCGAGTTTGAGTGTCAGAAAAGAGCATACTCTGTCTGCCTGTTAGCAAAAGTTTAATAACTTGCTTTAATTCCTCTTCAAATCCAACATCCAAGATACAATCAGCTTCATCAATAACCAGACACTGCAGGTTTTTATACATAAACCTGGGGTATTCTGCATGTGGTCCAGCAGACGGCCTGGTGTGGCACAATGATGTTGATTCCATTAGCAAATTTCTGTGCTTCAGCAGATCTGTTACTGCCACCCATTATCAACCAGAGGTGTGCACATGGTGAGTCATAGGCTCCTTAAGAACACCAGAAGTTTGCATGGCTAGTTCTCTAGTAGGTGAGAGAATAAGGAACTCCGTTCCATTCCTGGACATGAACCTTAAGAATGAGTTCAACTGCAGGGATGAGAAAAGCCAGTTTTACCACTACCTATTTTTGTAGCTGCTAGAAGATCCCTGTCTTCCAGAAGTGGTCTGAAACTTTTATGCTGAATTTCAGTCATGTTTGTAAAGCCCATTTCTCTTATTGGCTTTAGAGTGTTTTCAATGACAAGAGTACATAGGGAAGGAAATGAAGTATCCGCAAAAGCTCTAGTCAGTCCCAGGGACAGGCTGGGCACCTCACTGCCATCTTCATCATGATCTGGCTTCTCCACACTATTTTCTGTTTCTCTAGGAGTCTCGGCACTTTCTTATTCAGATTCTCCTTTGTTTTCAGTTTTTGCTTTTTTTGTGTGTCAGGTCCAGCGTCATTCACCATTTTCCCTTTTTCTTCTTTTTCTTTTTTGATTCTGAATTGGGAGACTGCATTGCTGCTTCTCCACTGGTTAATATGGTGGATTTCTGGGGAGACTTTTTAACTTTTACATTTTCCACTGTTTCTTGAGACACGTCTCTATTTTCAGCTTCTTACAAGCCCACATTTATTGAATGTTTTGATTTTGTAAACTTTTTGCCTCCCATTGTTTCTTCAGACACGTCTCCATTTTGAGTTACTGGTGGGGTCAGATTTGAGGCTTCCTGCAGCTTTAGGTTCTGCTGCTGCAATTTGGGGTTCTGCTTCTCAACCTTCTTGCACAGGAGTTTCTTCAGCAGGTGAGACATGCTGTCCAAGAAGTGGCTAGACCACGGTGCCACACAGTATGGCCTGGCATTCCCCTTTTTGACATATTTATTTTGCTCCTCAAAGAATTCTATGAACCCAAAGAGCTGGTTGATGGAAGCCTCTGGTCATCCCAACTGAGTCTCCATTCCATCTGGGAGCAGGGGCCTCCAAGAGGAATTAAGTAGAAGATTCCTTCTCCAAAACTCAAACACCAAGCAACTATTTTCTTCCAGCTATAATCTGACCCTATCAGAAACTCAAAATGGAAATGTGTCTGAACAACAATGGAGGTGGAAAGGTTACAAAATCAAAACATTCAACAAATGTGGGCTTATCAGAAGCTCAAAATGGAGACATGTCTCAAGAAACAGCAGAAAATGTAAAAGTTAAAAATCTCCCCAGAAATCCACCGTATTAACCAATGGAGAAGCAGCAATGCAGTCTCCCAATACAGAATCCCAAGTCCAGAGTTGAGGAAGGTTTTTCTAATGTCTCTTTACAATTGTTCTGAAAATCTGAATGCAATGGAATAAACTAGATAGGGCTGTTCATTGTGGGGAACATCTATCACCTACTTTAGACCTTTTCTTTTTCTAAAAATTATTTTTGACATTGTAAAAACAATATAGGCTTATTGAAAAACATTAAAACAATACAGAGGTGCATAGATATAAAAGTGAACATTCTCAGTAGCTCCTTTCACTCACTCCCATTTTAGGAGACTATTAGGAGGTAACATTACCACCTTAAGAAGTAGTTAGATTGTACATCACAAGATCTTTTGTGAGCTTTTATATCCCACCTCTATACACAACTGCATATGCATGCACACATGTACACAGTTACATGCCTTTTCTTTCATATGAAAAAATGAGAGCATACTCTAAATTTCATTCTGCAGCTTGCAACTTAATACACCACACATAGGTTTTTATGTCCTTCAGTCATAATTCTGTTAGTTTATCACTCATAAATAGGAGTAACACTGTTGTCCCCACTCTTATAAGTTTGACATGAGAATCATATGTTCAGGTACATAAGACAGTGGTACTAAAAAATGGCACAGAAGGCTTTCAGATGCCCATTGATGTATTATTTTACAGAGACACCATGCAGATTATGTGATGAGCTCCAAGAGTAAGATGAGGAAGTGATTTCTTGTTTTCCCACTCTGAATGGGACACTTCGTGATCTGCATATTATAAAAAACATGAAAGTGAGGTCAGGCTTGGCAGGGAAATTGCTGGCTGCAAGCTTTTAGGACAATTAAGAAACAGCAGGATCATTCTGGCACAAGCTTCAACCAGTTGGCAGAAAAATGCCTCTTCTGCTCCTACGGTGACTGGCAATTCTAAGTAAATGGCTAAAATTGCCTTTCATGTCTGCCGGCAACTTCTTTCCTAAAGTCTTTGAGTCTTGTTGAATTCGCTTTGATAATGGGTATCTTCTCTATTAGGGTAAATTTGACATGCATAAGGATTATTTCAACTCTGACAGGACAGAAATTCACTTGTTTCCAGAATTCAGAATACCTGAAAATTTGCTCAAGTCTAAAAATAAATTTTTACCTAAAAGTTTTCTTCTTTAAGACTGTAACCATACACAAAGGCTATATTTTATATGATTAGTGACATACTAATAGGCATTTTGAAATATTAAAAATAGCTTCCAAACCCCTGTTATTTTCTTTGGTGAAGTCAAAGGACTTGGAACCCCAGTTAGGACATTAACTTAAAATATTCCTACTCAAATTATTAGCTGTCAATAAATATCACTTTTCTTTTAACTTCAATTCACAGCTTGCCCTGAAACTATATTGCTGACCATATGCTTCCCACCCCTGATACCTAGCCAGGGCAGCACTGATAATTGCCTATTGGCTTGCCTCTGAGAACCCAGCGTTGGACAGCCTGTCTAGAACAATGGTTGAAAGCAGTCTTTGGAGCTCCAAGGGCTCTGCACATTTGCTTGAGTGGCCATAACACGGTGGAGATGGTAGCACCTTCCTCAGAAGGTTGTTAAATTAATTAAGAAACCCATGTAATAAAGCACCTAGAATACTGCCTGGACCATAAAGTATCATTTATTTTTGTAGCTTTTGTATTTAAGGTCATTCTCTTTAACTTTCGTTATTGGGATGAAGTCAGTAGCTTTTTATGCTTCTGAGAGAGGAAAACCTCTTCATCTTGTTTCCTGTGTCATAACAGAAACAAAGAGGAAGCTGATACAAATTCAGTAAATCTTCCCCTCATATTTGGTCAGATAAGAGCAGGGTCTTGGAGCCAGGCTGCCTGGCTTGACCACTTACCACGAGCAAGTTTCTTAACCTCTCCAGCCTCAGTATCTTTATCTGTATAAAGGGAATAACAATTGTCTCTAGTCATAGGGCTGCTGGGAAAACCAAGACAGTATGAATAACAGGCTTGTGCATAGTGAGTGCTCAATATAGATCACTACTAAATTAATTCTGATGCAACAGATTCAAGTCTACTACTACTGAGTTCCAACTACGTGTTTAGTCTATATAGGGACTGCATTTAACAATATTCCCACAAGGAACACACAGTATCTTCACTTAACTGATAAGGAGCTTTGAAAGGTTAAATGGCATGCAGCAATTCTCCTCTAAGAAGGCGATAGAGCTGAAATGTGACGCCAGGTCTTCTGATTCACAGGCTCGTGTTCTTTCTTCTAAACCCCTGGATATCTCTGTGAGACGCGCATATCTGATTACCCCAAGGATTCTCAGGGTCAACAGTAAATAGGGTAGAGAGACTGTCAGTCTCTGCCTTCTGCTTACTGCCAGAAACCTTTCCAATTATTTTTGTGTGACCAACAACATACATAAATGCACAACACGCTTTAAACAGTTAAGCAATAAAACATAATTTTCCTATAATCCTATGCTTGGATTCTTTTCTCTCAAAGTTTCAAAGATTTTCTTAGAATGTCCAAATGACCCTCGGAATGTTTTTCACCAGAAAAGTTGTGTTGTTTTTTTCCCCACTGATTCCAAAACAGTGAGTTGACTCCTCTTCTTCCCGGAAGGCTTTCTAAGTCATTACAAATAGCATTTTTCTTTATAGTTCTCAAGTGACCTTTAGTGCAAACATATCTTTCTTCTTCCTGGGGTGGGTTCTGACATCATTCTCCAGGAACACAAAGGCCTCCACAAGGTCGATTTATCCTGCTGAGACTCTGGAAAGGATCTCTTCTCCTCTGACCATGTCTTAATTCACAATTGAGGGAAAAATATTCAGCAGTGAGTCTCTTTCCCTATTTTCTTTAAGCTTGGTTTTTAAAAGTCAGTTATTCTAACATCTGCTTGGAACATTTTATTGTCCCCAGTCAGAAGTATGGTTTTGTATTTTTTAGCCAATTATTTCTTATCTTTGGTTACTTCTGCTCTTTTTTAATTCAAATCAGTCAGCATCTGTTCCCAGGATTCAGTGCCAAGGTGCCACCCAGTTTAGGAAAGCTAATCTTTGATCTTTTTCTTTTGCCTCTTCTTGGTACCATACACTAGTTTTCACCCCATTTCCCCCACATTCTCATACCTCCCTTTGCAAATTCACTTGAGATTTTAGAAAGAAAAGAAAACTTTAAAAGGAGACCTAAGATGCTTGTTCAGATAAAACCCTGAATCCAGACAGACAAAAGCTATGTGGTTTTCTCTGAGTTTGTTCTGTTCTGCCTAGATGTTGTGTGGCTTAATGGGGAGAGAAGCTGCCAGCTTAGAACAGAGCAGAAGGATTTTCAGCATCAGCTCCTCCTATGTTGTGGGTCTCTGGTAAGTTTCCCAGGCTTTTGTTACCCAGGTAGCTTTTTCATGTCGTGAGCATAATGGTAGAAACCACCTCCATAGGCCAAACGGAAGGCACAAGATTAATGTCAGGAGAGAGGCCCAGGTGGCTGCTTCCTTACTAAGACCAGTCTCCGATATTTGCAGTTACTTTTCTTTCACTTCTCAGTGCAAACAGGTTTTCTTTTGAACAGAGCTAACAATGATTTTGCAGTTTCACATTGACATAGAATTTTTGTCCAGCTTTTGAAGGAAATCTATTTATGCATGATGAGTCTTCTGAATTCGAAATCACTGTTATAGGCATTTTTAAAGTGAGAGTTGTGTAACACATGTAAGATGGAGTAACAAACAATTTTTACAAGTGCTTAGGCCGGGCGCGCTGGCTCACACTTGTAATCCCAGCACTTTGAGAGGCCGATGTGGGTGGATCACTTGAGGTCAGGAGTTCAAGACCAGCCTGGCCAACATAGCAAAACCACATTTCTACTAAAAAATACAAAAATTAGCCAGACGTGATGGCAGGTGCCTGTAATCCCAGCTACTTGGTAGCTGAGGCAGGAGAACTGCTTGAACCCAGGAGGCAAAGGTTTCAAGGAGCTGAGATTGTGCCACTGCACTCCAGTCTGGGTGACAGAGTGAGACTTTGTCTCAAAACAAACAAACAAACAAACAGTGCTTTAAAAGGACTTTTTAATCACTCAGTCATTCAATCAACAAACAATTATTTAGTGGTTTGCTCTGTCAGATGCTACATTAGACCCCAGCAATATAGTAGCGAGGAAAACAGACACGCGGGCCCTGTATTTCTGGGGCTTAGAGTCCAGCTATCTTCTGCCACCACAGTAGGAGTTTGAGTATGAGTTGTGGTTTTTCTAAGTCAAATGTAAAGCTTGACACTTGTTTTGAAACCACATGAAAATCCACAGGAGACTGGAAGAGAAAAAGATGTTAAAAAAAAAAAAAAAAGATTCTCTGATTCCCAGGAGGATTTTATCTCCTGATCACTTTCCTAAGTAGTTGGACCTTTTTACCCAGGGCCATGAGCCTGAATATATTAGTTCCTTCTACGGTGTGGAGATCAGTGACCAGCCAAAAATAAGGGCTAGTAAACTACGTCTGGTGGTCAAATCCGCTCTACCACCTTTGTTTGCATGGTCTATGAGCTAAGAATAATTTTTACATTGTTATGTACCTGAAAGAAATAAAAAAAATAATAATATTTTGTAAAACAGAAAAATAACATAAAATTCATATTTCAGTTTCCATAAATAAAATTTAATGGGAACATAGCCTGGCCCATTCATTTCTGTATTGTGCTATAAGGGTAGAGTTGAAGAGTTGCAACAGAGATTGTATAGTTGGCAAAGCCTAAAATATTCATCATCTGGCTCTTTAAAGAAAGTATTTTCTGACCTCTGGTGTAGAAAACTTTCTGGTGCTGTCACTTCACACTGCTTGGCTGTAGCCATCTCCTTACTTGCTGAGAGACATGGCAACTTCAAAGAGCCATCCTCCTCTGTATTGCATGAAATACAGGGTAAGCCAAAGGAACAACAGAGAATGGTACATTTATAAGCAGGTTTGAATTTTCTTGAGCCACAAACTTGAGTGTGCAAAATAGATACAATTATTTTACATAATGTAACTTAATTTACTTAGCATTGTAACATGCAACGGTAATCATTTCTAGAAAACTTCTGTGTTTTCTCATTTGTTTCATGTTAAAATTCAGTTAATTCATCGGGTGCAGTGGCTCACACCTGTAATCCCAGCACTTTGGGAGGCCAAGGCAGGAGGATCATGAGGTCAAGAAATCAAGACTATCCTGGCCAACATGGTGAAGTCCCATCTCTACTAAAAATACAAAAATTAGGTGGGCCTGGTGGCGCATGCCTGTAGTCCCAGCTACTCAGGAGGCTGAGGCAAGAGAATAGCTTAAAACCAGGAGGCAAAGGTTGCAGTAAGCCAAGATCGTGCCGCTGCACTAAAGCCTGGTGGCAGAACAAGTCTCCATCTCAAAAACTAAAAAGAATAAATAAAACAAAATAAAATTCAGCTAATTCTGGATTTCCTCTATTGTCTTCCTTCTCCTTTAGATGGCACCTGTGTGGGGTAGCCTGCGTGGTATTCTGGCAGGTGCCTCTCCTGAGACGTATCCCACCTCTGGTTACTAGCACTCCAGCAATGTTCATTACCTCACCTGGTCTTGCAGCTTTCTCATAATGTACTTTTGTCACTTCTTCCAGATACCTGGGTTTATCCATGCTCTGCTACTCTTGAACTCTTCTCATGTGGGTGGAAATTTTGCACTGCTCTTCCATGTTTTCTCAGGGGTTGCTAGACATGAGTAGAACACCCTGGCCTTCTCTGACCCTGCCCGGCCCCAGGATTCTGGGATGGGAACCAGGTCCGTCTGACAATGTCCTTGCATTTAATACTGCCATCCTGCCTCTTCCGATAGCCAAGTTCTTGAGTGGAAAACACCCCCAAGCCTGCTACTGCTCCCCCAGCAGTGGTGTCTCTTGAGTTAGAAAAACAGGATGTCTTCTCTTTCAGGGCCATGATCTGAGGCAGGCAGGGAGGAGGGAAGAAGAGGCATCCACTTGATAGCCCTTTACAAAAGGAACCTACTTGTGCTTTCCAGATCTATGCATGCTCCAGCCAGCTTAAGTCCAACCTATTGGCTCTGTTTGATTCAGCAACTTTAGACTCTGGTTAGGCCAGATGGAAAATCAGTCCTGGAAAAGAGAAAATGTGAAAAACTGTGGCGGAGAAGGTCATTCACTCCCTCATAAATCTAAACACACTAAGCCCATTGAAGGACTTGCCAGGAAAATGTGATTTTCAGTTTTCTCCTTGGATTCAATTTATCTTTACTGCTAAGTAGTCAAGTTGAATTAGATCCAGAACCAGATACAATTCTACCCTTTTTCTTTGAAGGGAGGGACCCCCACCTTCCTGTCAGTGACCTATCTACCCCATCCTAAAGACTGGTGTTTTCTAAGTCAGAAATTATAGCAGATCTTTTAGGTTTCTGAACTGGGTGCACCTTAGGTTTCCTTTTCTCAGGTGAATGAGTAATTGCATCTTTTCTGCAATGCCTCACTAAAGATGAGAAGCAGTTACTTAGGACTACATTTCACTTCATTGGGTTTTACTTTTTGCAGATGGCAATTTTTCTGCATCTTATGATCTCTCTTGACCTGAAGTACAGCCCATCTATCATCCTGACCATTCAAGTTTGTAGTTTTGAAAGATACATAATAAAATGGAATACAAGAAAGAACACATCAGTCCAGGCAACTTAACCATATGAACCCTCTTGTCAATGAGGGGATTAGAATAGGCTCTGGAATACCTGTACTTCCACAATATCACAATTGTGTGTAAATATAAAACACACAAAGCATTTCCCAGGTTGTTATTGGCAAGAAGCATAGTTCCTATCCTATGAAGATAGGAGCGAGTAGTCCAGGTGTATTTCCTACCTGAATGGCAAAGTGAAACTGATGTATAATTTTCCATATGAAAAAACAACTTGTTTTTTCACATTCATTGCCTCAATAAGGACAGATGCCCTAAGGCAGATCCCTTCAGGATGGAGTGAGAGAGGCCTTTCTTCAGCTCCCTGTTGTAGTCTTACTATATCATCACAGAGTCTTTGCTCTGCCTCCCTTCAAGAGGTGGAGCTTTATGTCTTTTGCCTGGAATGTGAGTAGGACTTGGTAATTTTCTTTCTAAAGCAGAGAATATGGAAGAGGTGACAGCATGTCACTTACAAAGACTAGGATATAAAAGATTCCTCTGGCTCCCTCCTTGCTCTCTTTGTGATCTCTTACTCTGGAAGAAGCTGGTTGTCATGAGAACACTCAAGAAGTCCTATGGAGAGATCCACATGGTAGGACCTGGGGCTTCTTGCCAACAGCCATGAGAGTGAACCATGCTGGAAACAGCTCCTTCAGCCCCAGTCAAGCCGTCAGATGACATACCCCTATACAATATCTTAACTGCAACTGCATGAAAGACCCTGAGGCAGAGCCACTGAGTAAAGCTATTCACAAATTCCTGACTCACAGAAGGTGTGAGATAATCAATGTTTGTTGTTTTAAAGCCACTAATCCATAAGTTATAGAGTAATTTACTGTGCAGTAATAGATAATGGAGTCCCTCTTGGAGAATATTTCATTGGTGGTAAAAATTTTATTCTATAAATTATTTATGATGAATGCCTTTATGTTGAATGGTCATTAAAAAAAACTAGTCAGCTTTCACAAGGAATAGGACAGATAAAATAAATATTCTTATTAGTTTATAACTTGAGCTGCTATAACTTGACCAGACACGTTCCTAGACAATTCAGTGGATAGATTTAAATGTTCCCCCTATACATTACTTGAGTGAACAAAGAGAAAGTGGGGTCCAGGCTTATCAATCCACTTCATTATAACAACAGAGTAAAGAGGGTATTGTGGGGGGTTTTAAATATGCATGCAAATTGTTTGACACCCTTCCCATCGAGAGGTGGGAGTCTCTGCCCTCTCCCAGGGAATCTGAGCCAACTGTAGTGACTTGATTGTAATGAGTAGATGGCTCTTTAGACAGCCCAAGCTGAAGTGTCAGTCAAGAGCCAGTATCAAGAACCCAGCCACATGAGTGAATACACCTCACAATGAGTTTTGCTCCCAATAGTCAAGTAAGTTACTCTCCACTGTCAAGTCACCCCCCAAGTTGTGACCCCATATATCATACAGCAGAGACAAAGCATCCCCACTGTATTTTGTCCAAATTCTTGCTCCACAGAATCTAGGAACACAATAAAATGGTTGTTTTATGCCATTAAATTTTAGGGTAGTTTGTTACATGAAATACCAGCCTGAACAGATGTATGGAAACAGTTTCTCTTCATCTTTCAGATTACTTGAAAAGATACAATTTGGAGACAAGAGCTAATTAGCAATTGCATTAAGCTATGACCATAAAGGACTTAACTTCAGGGAAAAATATAAGGTTCGGTAGAAGGGTGGCAACGTGAGAGCCCAGGTAGAGAGACACACATATGGTTTTTGCTCTGCTGTTGTTTTCTTTTGCAAATTGCATATCTCTGAGGATAACATTAAAGATCTTGTTAGGCAGTATAAATAGAGCTAGAAACAGTAAGCCTAAATTTTACCTTTGAGTTTTTTCCCCACTTAAAAAACATTTGCAATTACAAAAAAATTCAAACAGAGAAATACAGAAAGTAATGAGACATCTAAGCATTCTCTCCTACCACTCAGAATTCACCCAAAGTTAACATTTTTGGACATTTTAAAACATTTTATTTATTTATTTATTTATTTATTTATTTATTTATTTATTTACTTGAGATGGAGTCTCACTCTGCCACCCAGGCTGAAGTGCAGTGATGTTATTTTGGCTCACTGTAACCTCTGCCTCCTGGATTTAAGCGATTCTACTGCCTCAGACTCCCAAGTAGTTGGGATTACAAGCGTGTGCCACCAGACCTGGCTAATTTTTGTATTTTTAGTAGAGACGAGGTTTCACCATGTTGGCCAGGCTGGTCTCAAACTCCTGGCCTCAAGTGATCCACCTGCCTCGGTCTCCCAAAGTGCTGGGATTATAGTCATAAGCTACCGTGCCTGACCAACATTTTTTTACTTCATATCTATTCTTAAGTAAGAAATAAGCTGCCAGATACATTTAGAGTTTCTTCCTCCTACCCAATTCCAATTTATTCCATCCTCAGAGGTAGCCGCTATCCTGAAGTTAGTGTTTCTGCCTTGCTTTCACCTTTTCATTACTTAAAGAATAAATAGTTCTGAAGGTGGGTACAGTGGCTCATGCCCATAATCCCAGCCCTTTGGGAGGCCACAGTGGGTGGATCACTTGAGCCCAGAAATTCAAGATCAGCCTGGGTAACATGATGAAAGTCTGTCTCTACAAAAAATACAAAAAATTAGCTGAGAGTGGTGGTGTGCTGCTGTAGTCCTAGCTACTCTGGAGGCTGAGGTGGGAGGATCATTTGAGCCCAGGAGGTCAAGGCAGTGAGCCATGATAGCACTACTGCACTCCAGCCTGAGTGTCAGAGCAGGACACTCTCTCAAAATAAAAAGAAGAAATAGTTCTGAAAGTTATAAAGTTATCTTATAATTACATTTGTTGAGGGCTAGTTTTAATGATGTCATCATTCAGTAAGTTGATACGGTGAAACAAAATAGACAAATGCTTGCTCTCTCATTTACTAATGGATTAAAACTTCTAGGATGCATGCTCTCCATCTAGTGGTAAAAACAGGATAACCATAGGTGCATTTATGTCTCATGAAGAGGAGTGAACACACATTAAGGACCTTCTGTGGATAGGACGCTCCTCTGGTCTCTGTGAGGGAGACACAGATGAACAGAAGACAGACTCTGGCCCTCAGGATGCTAAATCTATGGAACAGTTATAACGTGCTCAACAACCACACAAGGGACACAGGGGCCCAGAGAGGTCAAAGAACTTGCTCCAGGTCCAACAACAAGTGATTGGCAGAGCCTCATGCCAAACTCTGACCTTTCTGACTTCAAAGCCCATTCTCTGCACTGTGAAGCTTGATAGTACTTTTAAGCATTATTTTTATGTTGAAACAAGTATAGATTTTCTGTGAAGTAGAATATAAACTTTCATGAATTGTAAGGGCTTAAGAGCTTTCAAATAAATTTGGCCTGTTTCTTGGATGCTCCTAAATCCTCAAATCCAGGAGTTTCTGCCTTAAAGGTCCCGGGTAGGAAAATGTTGAAAAGCTCTGCTTGGGGATGGCCTTCTAGCATTGAGCAGGGGAAGGTTCAGAGGGGGAAGCATGGCACTTGAAAGGCCACTAGTAGCTGTGATATTGAAAAATGTTAACACCTGGATGCTCTGAGCACTGACTAATAGAAAAGAGCATTGGCTAAACAGGCCAGACACTGAGCATAGCAACCAGCTTAGCTTTAACTATGCCTAACGTCTTCGTCCTGAAAAAAGAAGCCTATATGTCCTAGGCAAGGAACAGGTACCTAAAGAAGGGTGAAGATTTAATAAACTATCCACTGGAAATTTCTTTCACAGGTCCCAAACCTGCTCTTCCTCTTCTATGTTCCAGCCTTCATTAGTCTCCCAAATTAGAAACCTTAATGTTATCTACGACTTAATTTCTCGATTGGACTAGAATCCAATCTTGATTTTTCCTGCTTATCTCATTGGTCCCCTGGTTCTACTTCAAGGAATAGAGAGAGAATTAGGTGTGCCTGGAGCAAAAAGACCAGAAAATATGGGTTCATTTGGGAAGGAAATTTTCTAGATGGAAGAGCAGGTAGAATTAGTTGGGATATGGTTTGGGCAAAGAAGTGGCAAAAGCATGGTGAGTGAGGACGAGAGCACACTCCTGCACATTCCCGTAATTAATGAGGTCAGAGAACACAGGGAGAAGGTCAGGTTATGTGGAAGGACAGCTGTGCAGCTTATGGTCTACTCTAAGGGCAGTTGGAAGCTGTTGGAGGATTTTAGGCAGAGAGGGAGGGGCATGTAGCAAGATATGATTTGTGTTTTCAAAAGATTAGTCTGACTGCAATAATGAATTCCAGGATGGCAAGACTTGAAGCAGGGAGACGAGGAAATTTTACAGATGTAGAGAAGCAAGACAGTGGTAGTTTGGATGGAAGCAGTGGTGGAGAGGGAGATCAGAGAAGACATTTTGAGTGTGGTCATAGGTAGAGTCTACAGGGAGCTCTCACATTACCTAGTTCAACTTCACCTTACAGATGAGAACACTGGGGTTCAGAGAAGTAAAGAAATGTTGAGTCACCATCTGTAGATGGCAGAACTACCACTCTGATGTGAGCTCTTGATTTCCAGCCTATAACACTTCCCGTTGTACCATACTACTTTATATATTGTTTAATGTGTGCTTTCTGTTATCTCTTTTGCCAGATTATAAATTTTCTGAAAGCAGAGAAGTTGCTTTAAACAACTGATAAACTTTCAGTTTGCAAAGGCTGTGGCCAAGGTACATTGTAGATAAAACATAGACATCGTCTTACAGTCCCAGGCTCCCTCAAACTCAGGCACAGAGAGGAAGTTCATTGACACTTCTTAAATCAAAATGAATTTGAATTACACACAAAGTTCCAATCTGCAGAAAACCGAATCCCACTGAGATTCAGACTCCAAGAGAAAGTTTGGATTCTTGCTTGAGTTATGAGAAGGGGAAATTCTAGAGGAAACACACATTGGTTCTTTATGGAGGAGAAGATAATTACCCTTGTAGAAACTGTTCCAACTGACCCCAAATTGGAAAGGCATTTGCACACTCCCTTCCCTCAACCCAGGGAGGAGCTTTACATGGGTTTAGTAGAGGGTTCACATACCCTTCTTCAAGACCTGGCAATAGAGACTCTAATGGGAAGGGCAAATGGATGACAGATAGCTCCAGGGAACTCTCTTTTCACTTCTGCCTCTAGACTACAAAACAGCATTGGCTGAGCCATCACTTTGGGAATTGTTTTTATCCAGAGGAATATGCAGCACCAAAGAGAAAAGCAACCCCAGAGACTGGCTTCTCATACCTAAGCCAGTTCTGGCTTAGGCCTCTGGCTAAAATAAAGGAAAATGGGAGAGAAATATTGAGTTTATAAATGGTTCTACCTGATTCACTAAGGTAAATGAGCAGAAAGGGATTAAGGATAAAACCAGATATAAATCATAACCAGGGATTAAGTCATAACTGGAAATAACAAATGTCCATTTAACTCAGCCATTTCCAGTGTTATCTCATTCAGGAATCCAAGTTTGACAGGAAACAACTGGAGAGAGGTACAGATTCGGTACAGGTGAGGGAACCCTCTCCATCTGGTAGAGTTGGCAGCATCAAACACAGCCATCTGGAAAGTCTCTAATAAAAAGATGCCACTTGGTTTCAGAGAAAATGACAAACATTTGTATCTGTTATTAATCATGAAGTTATGGAAAATTAGCTTTGAGTAGCTTGGGTACTAATGACAAATGAATTAAAGGTCATTCCCTATACCTTATATTCGCCCTTTGTGTAGGAGTGTGCAGTGTTTGATAGGATCCTCATTCTCTATACCTTGTATTCGCCCTTTGTCTAGGTATGTGCAGCATTGGGTAAGATCCTAATTCCCTATCCCTCATATTCACCCTTCGTCTAGGTGTGTGCAGCGTTGGGTAAGATCCTCATTCCCTATGCCTTATATTCGCCCTTCATCTAGGTGTGTGCAGCGTTGGATAAGATCCTCATTCCCTATGCCTTATATTCGCCCTTCGTCTAGGTGTGTGCAGTGTTGGGTAAGATCCTCATGAATTCATGCATTCATGAGATCAGTGTGCTGAGGAAGTGGATTTATGGAATCAATGAAGAGTAAAGGAATAATCTAGGAATATAAGACATTGTTCGGTGGCAAACCTGGTTAGGAGTTCCAAAAACCCTCATTGCAGCAAGAAAGCACCAGGTGCCAGAGAAGGAGGGAGAGGGATGCAGAATGAGAGGCTGAAAGCACAAGGAAATAGGTCTGTCCTAGGGAGGACCTTATCCAACTCTGCACACACCTAGCCAAGGGCAAATATAAGGTATAGGGAATGAGGATCCCTTCGTCTAGGTGTGTGCAGTGTTGGGTAAATTCCTCATGAATTTGGAGGAAAACAATATGATCAACTTCATTTATGCTATGACTTAGATGACTTATACATTAAGATGTGCATTTTTCAAATGGATAGATATTAATGGTGGAACAATTTGGGAACAAGGGCCACCCCTTACACTTCTAATATTGTCATGTACTTTTTTCATTATCCTTATCACAGTTTGTAACCACATAATTGTATAATGAACTAGTTAGTTAATTTCTTTATTTGAATTAGATAACAAGCTTAGGAGAGTAAGGCCCATGACTGTGTGTATGTTTCAGTCTGGAGCCCCATGAATGGGCCCAAAAGGAGACTAGAGAATACTTCTTAAGTGAATGAATGAATGACAAATGAATGAATTGAATTTTCAAGTACAGGTGAGACAAACCTTTTTCATATCTCCTCCTAAGCACAAAAACCAACCAAATAAATAAAATA
Source organism: Callithrix jacchus (assembly GCF_049354715.1). Taxonomy (NCBI): domain Eukaryota; kingdom Metazoa; phylum Chordata; class Mammalia; order Primates; family Cebidae; genus Callithrix; species Callithrix jacchus. The sequence goes on along the minus strand of NC_133513.1, from coordinate 83,837,415 downwards.
GCCTGAAATGGTCTCGTGAAAATAGAAAGATTCTTGTAGGGAGCTAACAATTACTAATGTGTGTGTGTGTGTTTTAAATCCTAGCATTGTGTAGAGATGTCTTTAAATTAAAAAAGGAGACAGTGGCTCATGCCTTAATCCCAGCACTCAGGAGGCTGAGGTTGGGAGTTCAAGACCAGCCTGATCAACATGGTGAAACCCCATCTCTACTAAAAATAAAAAATTAGCTTGGCATGTAATCTCAGCTACTCAGGAGGCTGAAGCAGGCAAATCACTTGAACCTAGGAGGTGGAGGTTGCAGTGAGCCAAGATTGAGCCACTGCACTCCAGCCTGGGCAATAAGAGTGAAACTCCGTCTTGAAAAAAAAAAAAAAAAAAGAAGAAGGAGAGACTTCACTTCACTGAGGCTGACAGGTAGGTTCCAGGATGTAAGGCTCAATTATTTGATATCCTTTACTTTCAGGGCATGATTCTCTTCAAATAAGAAAATAAATCAATACCATTCTTTCCCACCTCCTTCCCCACTGCTCTGATGAGACAAATGATTCGGAAACAGAACCTCCAGCCTGAGCCCTGTGTTTCCATCTCCCCAACTGACAATCCTGCTACCCACCCCTCCCACTCCTACACCTTTTCCCCATGCAGACCCTCTTTTCCTCTGGATTCCGTGGTGATGAGATATGGGAGTGGGATGTTGTACATAAAATTTGCCAACTTAGCATGAGCTCAGCCTGCACTGCAGAGGTGTCCTTGTTCTGCCTTGGTTTCTATGCAAAGGAGATAATTCAGGTAAAAGTGCCTGGTGCATAGTAGGCACTCCTAAAATGAGACTTTTTTCCTCCTACCTTCTTAGTTCATTAAAACACTTCTCATTGCTGCCCAACAAGCATCTCTCTTTATCTTATGGCCTTAAAAAGAGGTTAAAATGTTTTTATTTAATTAAAGTGAAAGATAGTGAATTGGGATTAGAAGTGTACATATGTCTATATGTGAAAAGGAGCTAAGAAATTTTAAGTGGCGGTAGCCTGTAATTCCTTAGAGTGGAGGACTCCTAAAGAGGGTGATTTATCTTTAAGCATTGCTCAGGTGCCTTTTTTAAAGAGTCCTACTGTTGCTATGGAAATCATGTCTGTAGGAATGTGTGCAAATGTAGACTGGATTGCCAGTTGCACAAATAGGGAAGTGTGGGCAAGGGGGAGGCAGGCTGGCACTTGTCAGTCCCCAGCACTGGTTCAAAAGAGAAATAATTAGAATGTGATTGAGGAACATGGAGAGAGTGCTATGGGGCAGGGACTACCATAGGTATCTCAATACCTGAGAGACTCCAAGACCATCTAGAATCTGCAATCTCCACTCTACCCCTTAGGGTGACCATTATTATGTCTGTTATCTCAATGTTTCTAATGGAATAGTAAATAAATAAATAGAGCTATTAATATAGCATCCTCTTTCACCGTCAATGTCATCATGGTTTAGTTGATAAACCAAAGAGTCACACGATCACTACAGAATACAGTTTCCCCCATAAAATGAAAGAAGCCAACTGGAAATGATCTCATCACATCTTTGACAGTATTTTATGCACAGAACTTAAGTCATTTATTAAGTTATTTTCTAGGTAAGAACTATGTCTCCCATTCTCTGTACCTCTCCTACAGCTTCAATTGAATAGCTATGCTTCATACCCACACCCCAAAAAGAAACCCGTCTTTCATCATTTCACAAGGAGAAACTGAGTCGGAGAACCTAGGATCCGCTAGGATCACTCACTAGTGAAGTGACGAGCTCCCACTCCCAGACTACATATTTCAAATTTGCACCACAAAGAAAAAATAAATAACTACCTATAGTGAACCCTATGAGGGTGTACTGTTCAACGTTTCTTGAAATGTAACTTAAATAAAAAAGTGATACGTTGAAAGGACCCTGGAGACATACAGAATCCTTGGGCAGAGGCTGGAGAACCAGGTTTAGACAGTGACAGGTAGGCATGGGCAGCCAGACCATAGCCAAGATCAGTGTCACAGTTCTCCCATTCAGACACTGCTGCCTCTACCGGTGGACATTGGACCCCACTGGTCCACCACTGTGGGCACTGTGGCCATGACTGCCCCACAGACTGGATGTTATTGCCACTTTTGCTGCCAATAACAGATGGATAATCCATGATCCCTTCTTCTTTGCCTAATTAGGTTCTGATTCTAAGCCCCAGATGCGTGCATCTGATGGGCCAAGCCTACTCTGGGTGCTTAGGCTTTAGTAGCAAGCAAGACTGGAAGAGTGACTATTAGCACTCTTCACCTTCTACACAAGATAGTGGTTTTTATCTACCACCACAGGAAAGAAATTCTTTTTTACATTTATTTATTTTTAAAGATGGGATCTCGCTCACTCAGTCTGGAGTGTCATGGCATGATCATAGTTCACTGCAACTTGGAACTCCTGGGCTTGAGCAATCCTCTTGTCTCAGCCTCTCAAGTAGCTGGGACTACAGGTATGCATCACCACACCTGGCTATTAATTTTTATTTTTATTTTTGTAGATACAGGGTCATGCTATGTTGCCCAGGCTTGTCTCAAACTACTGACTTCAGAGAATCCTCCCACCTTAGCCTTTCAATGTATTGGAATTACAGGCATGACCCACTAAGCCTGGCCAAAAAGAAATTCAAATGCTCTGCAGCCTAAAATATATCTGCTACATGGGGAAATGATGAGAATTAAATCTGAGAATGTCAAGGGCCTCTATATATAGTTTTTAGAAATAAGATCTTTTAATGTCTATTGAAATGAACATCAAATGTTTCAAAATAAGGCCTTAAAGCAGGACTATCTCAGATTTTTTGAAAGGGGAAATAATTTTTAATTGTCCATGGCTTCAGGTCTAATGCTAAAAGAGAAAAGGGGAAGGAGGAAGAAAGGTTACTGCTTAAAATTCTTGGAGACATAGAAGTTCACTGTCCTGGATGGAAGAAGGGGAACATCTGCCAATTTTGCACCATCATCTGCCAGAAATTCCAAACAGCCACAGAGAAAGGATGTAATAGAAGGATGGAAAGGTATTGAGCCAAGATCCAGAATTCTAATCACAGGGAGAAGGTAAGAATGTGGCCCAGAGCCGAGGAGAAGAATTCCAAGGTGAGCCGAGTGTCACAAGGGAGTGGTGTCCTCAAGAAATCTTGAGCACCTGGGTGGTTCATGCACCAGGCTGTGACTCAGAGGCAGCCTTTAGGAAAGAGGGACACATGGATGATTTGAGCCAAAAAACACAGGAAGGGTCATCTAATTATGGGACAGGCCAGCTGTCAGGGCAAAAAAAATTGCCAATGTGTCACTTTGCCTGCAAGTTAGAGAAACCCAATGCTAATTAGCTCAGGCAAAAAGAGAATTTATTGGAGGAATAAGGGAGTGCCTCATATAACTGCCAACAAAGCTGGGAAGGAACAGCTCTGACCCAGTGTTCAAATGTCCCCAGGGCTCTGTCTCTGTTTCTCATCTCTACTTCTCTCTGAAGAGAAGGGGCATCACTGCCTTGAAGTGGGGCCAGCATTCAACCCATCAGGGAACTGCTCACAGGGCTAAAGTCTTATGTCCTGTGACTTCTACCTCCAGAGGGGAGATACTTCTCTTCTTTTAGTTCCAGCTCTGTGGAAATAATCCAGTGAGCCTGGCCTCCCCAGGTCAGGTGCCCCAGTTTAAGTTTCCCACTGCTTTTAAGGGCGATTGCTAGTTGTAGGCAAATAGCTAACATTGTTACCTACTCCTGGGGTGACTGACTGTGGATAGGGAGGTGGGTTCCTGATCAATTCCCCCTGGGTTCATTCTCCTCTGGATCTGTCAGACACACAAGGAAGAGGGTCGTGTAAAACAGACACAGCCCTGGAGTTCCATATCCCTGAGTCCTTGCTGCTCTCAGACAAGGAAAAATTACTATCAGCTTCCGCTGATGTCTGTTACAGCCAAGAATTTGGATAGGAATTGAAGCACAGAGTTTTTTCCTAGGAGGAAATAGGTATGAACCCCAATATCCTATAGGCTCTTTTGCCATTCCTGATAATAAGGCAGTTGGCTTGAGAGAACAGTATTGCCTGGAGCCCCTGAAGGGCCAGAACAATGCCTCATCAGCGCTGGATATATCCAAGGATGCTTGTGAGCAATCCATGATGGTGGGGTTGAAGGAGGCTTGTTACAAACTCGGTCTTATAAAGTGCTGATGAGCACAGGCAATAAGGAGGACATGAGCTTAAGGAGAACCTTAAGCTCTCCTTAAGGCAGGGACAACAGGCACCAAAGCCCCCTAAGAGCCAAGGATGTTGGCTGTGTTTCTTGAAACTGTCCAAATGTAAAGGTGCTTACCTTTCCTGCCCACTGGTCACTCCTAGTCAGCACATCTAAGGCCACCCAATTCACATTTGAAAAGTAAAAAAGTGGTCATCTCTGTTTATTCCTAGCAACTGCCATGAGGGATTCTTGATGGAACTGACTTAGTCATCCAGTTGTTTTGATATCACACAAAAAGCCACAGTTTGTAGTTTGGAAAAAAAAAGTCCATGTGCATTGACCTGATGCCAGCTGATGGCAGCTTCCTCTCCTGGCCTGGCTGGGCGTTCCTGAAACCAGACCCTAAAAAGTACACTGACGATATTAAACTTGTAGTTCTTAGTGTTGAAAGAATTTTCACTTTCTAAACAGAACTGGATAATTGGAAAAGGACGGGGGAAGCTCCCGAAAAACTGTAGTTGAGTTAGTGCTTCACTGCTCATGAGAGCAGAGGCTGGCATCCGCCTCCTAAGTTACATGTGCCACTGAACATTTTATATGAAGTTCTGTTTCAGGAACCCAATTAAATTTATGTTTCTCCCTGCTCTCTTTATGATAAGTCATGGTCTAACAGCCTTCTTCCATGGCAAAATGAAGCTCCATGAGTGGATTCAACTGTCATTTGTTACTTGAAAATGCCTCAGAGTCATCATTTTCTGTTTCTACTTTTACTTAAGTTTCTGTCTTTTGGACCCATCCTTTTTTTTTTTTTTAATTAAAGCTCTATCCTTTTAGGGATCTATGTCAACATATCAACTGCTTTGTCACATTCTTTGCTAACGCCAATGTCATCAGAATTAAAAAAGCTGAAGCGAGGAATAGCGTTTTGGAATGAAAGCCACGTGAGCAGTGAGGGCAGCCAGCCAGAACCTTCTGGGGAAACGAATGAAAGCAGAACTGTGGTGGAAGCATCTAAACCCCCTTTACAGTTCCCATCATCCTCCCCCATTTCCCATCCTCTAGAGCCGACTGGAACAAAGGTGGTGTCATATTCCCTGGGCACACTGCCTACCACTGCACTTTTGCTTTTTCCAGTTTTTTTTTAAGTCTTTTTTTTTTTAGAGCAGTTTTAGGTTCACAGCAAAATTGAGAGGAAGGTACAGAGACTTCTTTCCCTTCCTCATCACAGGCACAACCTCCCCCATGGCCAGCATCCCCCACCAGAGTTACATCAGCACATCATTATCATCTAAACTTCATCAGCATCTGTTACATCAGCACATCATTATCATCTAAACTTCACAGTCCGAATTGGGTTCATTCTTGGTGTTGTCCATTCCATGGGTTTGGACAAATATACAACATGTATCCACCATTGTAACATCATACAGAAGAGTTTCGCTGTCCTCAAAATCTTCTCTGGTCCACCTGTTCGACCGTCCTGCTAATCCCTGGCCTCCACGGATGTTTTCATTGTCTCCATAGTTTTGCCTTTTCCAGAATAGTGCTCAGTTGGAATCATGCAGTATGGACCCTTATTGGATTGGCTTCTTTTACTTAGTCATGCGCATTTAAGTTTCCCCATGTCTTTCCATGGCTTGAAATGCCATGCCATTTCATGCCACCATACTTTTAGAGTAAGTACCAAGTTTTCTCTCTTCCTGTCCCCACCCTGACAAAGAGTACATCTTACAATCATTTCCTTACCACCAACTTCCCCTGCGTGGGTGAGAAAATCAGATTACACACCAAAGTCTAAACACCATGCTTCTCCACTGGCTTCCTGGTACCCAATGTCCTCCTGCGCTTTGAGATTTCCTGTTTGAAAACCAAATGTGTTTGCTATCTCATGGTCTGTATTTTAAAATTTGTTTTTAGCCAGATATTATTATCAATAAAGGCCATGCCTAGAGCAGGGAGTGCAGGTGTGCTCCATGTATTTGTCTTCATTTGGGATTTCCCTTCCCGTCATTTAACAATGATGGTTAAAGTTAGGAGGCTATTCATATCGGACATTTGTACAGAAGTACAGAAATGTCTCTCGAAACCCTGTGTATCAGAATAGTTAGCAGCAGCATGTGGAAAAGTATCCAAGAAGCTATTTCATTTCCATGGCAGCCAGGACCCAGACGCGAAAGCTTTATAGATTAAAATCAATGCCTGAATTGCATTCAGAAAGCCTGAATTGCCTGTCAGACTCAGGACCAGCGACTCAATGTGATAAATGAGGTGGAGGGCCGCATCCAGGCAAGGGATTGCGTGCCGCATTAGCCAGCACTTTGGATCCTTTTTCAAAGCAAATACCAAATGGAATGAATTACTGGGAAACAGCAAATGAATGTCAAGAATTTGAGATGCGGGGGTTATAATTTACTAATTACTGGGAGAAGATGAACACAAAGTCAATGTGTGAAAGACTCTGGTAGGGGGAAGGCTAGATCAGGGGGACAAAGAAAGTGACCTGCACAGAAGGCTGCTCCTGCTTTCCGTTTTGATAACAAGAGATGGATTTTAGAGGCATAGCTACCTGGTTCAACTCCCAGCTTGGTCATTACCAGACTGTGTCATAAATTGTAATTAGCATAAAAAGATAAGTATATGAACCCCAAGCCTAGTGACTGGCACATAGGAGGCAGTCAGTAAATGTTAAATCTGCCTTTTCCCAGATCTCATTCTGTTCCTTTCTCATTTCATAAGCAATCTCAGTACTAAAACATAATGGACTTTGCACAATGATTCAGTGTTGGAGAATGAACCTCCCTTCCTCCCACGGCAGGTCACCGATATTCGAAGACAGTGAAGGAAGGATGAAGCATTGAGAAACTCACAGAAATACTGTCACAAGACTGGGTTCACTATAAAACCACATCAATAATATAATTTTTTGATGCCTGTACAGATGAGTCCAATGGCAAAATAATAGACCATGGTTTTATTCTCCAGTGCTCTTGCCTCTCTTTTGTGACACTAATGCATCCTCTGAGCCCAATGGGAGCTAGGCAGAGTAGTCTATCAATCAGGTGCTCCCAACAGGCCGCAGCTATCAAGCAGCCAAGATAGGGATTTCCTAGGGTCTCCTCTCTGCCACCAGGGATAGGAAGGATGTCATCTGAAGAGGAACCACAGAGTAATTGAGCAAGTTGTGGAATAGCAGCCAAGACACTCAGATGCTTATGCTGGGTATTTGCCAACCAGTTGTGCAAAATGAAGGGGTCAGATCAGAGTATCACTTCTTTCCCTATTTTACTAGTTCTTTAAGAGAATGTGTAACGGGAATACACGTTCCCCTCCTTTCTCGGTACTAATGTCCTCAATTTTTAGATGTGGACATGGTACTCAGAATGCAGACCACATTGGCCAGTCTTTCTTGCACCTGTGCCATATGATGAGGTTCTGGAAAATGATATGAAAGCATAGGTAGTGTGTGCAACTCCTTGGAATATCACTGGAGAGTGCATTTGTCCTTCTGCTGTCCTTCCTTGTTAGTGCTGGTGTTATGCGTTTGTGATGGCTGAAACTGGAGCAGCCCTCTTGGACATGGATGTGGAAGCTACAAGCTGTGAAGGGTAGAACAATGCAACAGAAGGAGACAGGGTTCCTGAGGCTGTCTGGGGTCATAGCTCACCCTAGACTATCTAGATTTATTTTATGTGTAAAAGAAAATGTCAGCGATTCTGAATTTTATGTTACTCAAAATTAAATCTCAATCTTAATTAACTAATAGAGATTTTAATAGATGTTCTACTAAAATGGGTTCCTTGGCCAAATAACTCCTGGAAATGTTGTGTATTACAGACTCCTTTTAAAGATTTACAATGTGCCCTAGCCCATTACAGGCTCTGCAGACTCTTACAACTCAGAGTGTAATCCCTGGACCAGCACCATCGATATCACCCAGGAGCTTGTTAGAAATGCGTAATCTGGTCAGGCTTAGTGGCTCGTGCCAGTAATCCCAACACTTTGAAAGGCTGAGGTAGGAAGATCCTGGAACCCAGGAGTTTATGACCAGCCTGAGCAACATAGCAAGACCCCATCTCTATTTTTAAAAATGCAGAATCTCAGGTAACCCCAAACCTACTAGGTCAGAATCTACATTTTAAACAAGACTACCAGTTATTCGTACATTCATTTGAGAAGCACTGCATCATTACAATATGGAAATGGCATCCTATGGTCTTTGAGTCTGGAACAGAAGTAGCAGTATACTGCCAGTGGGTATCACTGCAGCTCCTGGAGCACAAGAATGAGCCTGGATGGTTTTCACAGCCATAGAATGGCTGTGTACTCTTCAAATCTAAGGCTGCTGCTATCAACTCCATGAATCCTCCAAAAATTTTCAGCCCTAACTTTTGAGTCATTTTCAGGACCAAGACAGCTTTGCTATCACTGACTGAGCTAGGAATTTGTGGCAGACATCCGTTTCCTCTGCTCCCAGTGACTTCTGCTTCTGTAGGGGTTTGAATCTCCCCCTGCTGCTGCACACCTTTGGTGCTACACCTGCTTTTCTTGACAAGTTACAGCTAAATCTACAGGAGAGGTGAGAAGGGGCCTTCAGGAGATCCAGTGCTACCTGCCAGGTGCCACAGGAGCAGCTGGGTGGGCAAAACCTCTGTCAGTCATTTTCATTCTTACACAAACTCGCATATGGGCATGTGGTGATCTAGCTAAGCAGAACATCAGTTGAACTAGGTTATTTTTTATGTGTGAAACAGTAACCAATTAGATCATTTCCATTTACTTTTTGCTTTCTGCTTTATCTGGTGATAGTATGTCAGAGGCATTACTCAGTAGTAAGAATCTTGTTCTCTGGAGCCAGACTTCCTGGGTGGGCGTGGCTCCAGGCTCACCATGTGCCAGCTGCAAGACTTTAGTCAAATCACTTAACCTTCATCCCTCCAAGCCTCAGTTCCCTCATCTGTAGAGTGGGGATCAGGGTGGTATCTATCTCCCAGGTTGGTTGTTAGAATTACATATGAAATATATGTGAAGCACTTAGATTTCTTTAGATTTCTTCCTGGCTAATAGGAAACACTATATAACTATAATAAAATTTAAATATATATATATATATATGTATAGTACTTACATATTAAATGTATATATGTACATATATACATACAAGTAATAAGTTATATACCATTATATTATAATTTGGGGGGTTAAAATCTAAATCATGTGAATTAAAATCTAAAAATGAGGAATGAAAAGAAGTACAGGTATGAATTGACAAAGTTTTTATGACTGTCTCTCCCATGGGTTATTAGCTAAACAAATGACTGTCAATTTCATTAAAGCAAAGCAGACAATTTGAGCAAACACACACTTAATGAATGTCCACTGATTGCCAAGTTTCGAGGTCCATGCTGGGTACTGTGGAAATGCAATGATGTAACAGATGACAACCCAGTGCTGTGATTAAGTGGAGAACAAAGACAGATGCACAAATATCATATGAAAAGACAGACATAGAAAGTTCTATACAATGTTTTGTGAAACAAGCAAAGCGCACCTGCAATTCCAGCACTTTGCAGGTGGAGTACTTGAGGCCAGGAGTTCAAGACAGGCCTGATAAACATGATGAAACCTGTCTCTACTAGCCAGGTGTGGTGGTGGGCTCCTGTAGTCCCAGCTACTCGGGAGGCTGAGGCAGAATAGCCAGGTATAGTGGTAGGTACCTGTAGTCTCAGCTACTCAGGAGGCTGAGGCAGGAGAATCGCTTGAACCAGGGAGGCGGAGGTTGCAGCCAACATCACTCACTACATTCCAGCTTGGTAACAGAAGAAAAAGAAAAAAAGAAGCAAAGCACATAATGATAATGATAGGTACCTGCAGTATAAATCATTCACATTTTACAAATCAGTAAGTAGGTGGAGCTTCAAAGATACTAAGAAAATTGCTAAGCTCTTGGACCTGGTAAATGAAAGAGGTAGGATTCAAACTCAGGTCTGCCTGATGTCAGAGTCCTTGTTTTCTCTGACACATGAGATTGACTACAAAACAGACACTTCATGGAGAAGGTAACATTTCAATTTGACCTCAAAAGATGAGTTAAATTTCATTTTTTTAAAAAATTATACTTTAAGTTCTGGGATACATGTGCAAATCATGCAGGCTTGTTACATAGGTATACACGTGCCATGGTGGCTTGCTGCACCCATCAACCCATCATCTACATTAGGTATTTCTCCTAATGCTATCCCTCCTCTAACCTCCCACCCCCTGATAGGCCCCAAGCTGTGATGTTCCCTTTCCTGTGTCCATGTGTTTTCATTGTTCAACTCCCACTTGTGAGTGAGAACATGTGGTATTTGGTTTACTGTTCTTGTGTTAGTTTGCTGAGAATGACGGTTTCCAGCTTCATTCATGTCCCTGCAAAGGACATAAACTCATCCTTTTTATGGCTGCATAATATTCCATGGTGTATATGTGCCACATTTTCTTTATCCAGTCTAACATTGATGGGCATTTGGGTTGGTTCCAAGTCCTAGCTATTTTTAACAGTGCTGCAATAAACATATGTGTGCATGTGTCTTCATAGTAGAATGATTTAAAATCCTTTAGGTATATACCCAGTAATGAATTGCTGGGTCAAATGGTATTTCTGGAACTAGATCTTTAAGAAATCACCACACTGTCTTCCACAACTATTTTACACTCTCACCAACAGTGTAAAAGCATTCCTATTTCTCCACATCCTCTCCAGCATCTGTTGTTTCCTGACTTTTTAATGATTGATATTCTAACTGGCGTGAGGCGGTATCTCACTGTGGTTTTGATTTGCATTTCTCTAGTGACCAGTGATGATGAGCTTGTTTTCATGTTTGTTGGCTGCATAAATGTCTTCTTTCAAGAAGTGCCTGCTTTTGTAGTCAAAGTGTCCTTTGCCCACTTTTTGATGGGGTTGTTTGTTTTTTTCTTGTAAATTTGTTTAAGTTTTTTGTAGATTCTGGATATTAGCCCTTTGTCAGACGGATAGTTTGCAAAATTTTTCTCCCATTCTGTAGGTTGCCTGTTCACTCTGATGATAGTTTCTTTTGCCATGCAGAAGCTCTTTAGTTTAATTAGATCCCATTTGTCAATTTTGGCTTTTGTTGCCATTGATTTTGGTGTTTTAATCTTGAAGTCTTTCCTCGTGCCTATGTCCTGAATGGTATTGTCTAGGTTTTCTTCTAGGGTTTTTATGGTGTTAGGTCTTATGTTTAAGTCTTTAATCCATCTTGGGTTAATTTCGGTATAAGGAGTAAGAAAGGGATCCAGTTTCAGTTTTCTGCATATGTCTAGCCAGTTTTCCCAATAGTGTTTATTAAATAGAGAATCCTTTCCCCATTGCTTCTTTTTGTAAGGTTTGTCAAAGATCAGATGGTTGTACAAGAATGGTGTTATTTCCAAGGCCTCTATTCTTTTCCGTTGATCTATATATCTGTTTTGGTACCAGTACCATACTTCTTTTCTGTTGATCTATATATCTGTTTTGGTACCAGTACCATACTGGTTTTGGTTATTGTAGCTTTATAGTATAGTTTGAAGTCAGGTAGCATGATGCCTTTTGCTTAGGATTGTCCTAGCTATACGAGCTTGGTTTTGGTTCTAAATGAAATTTAAACTAGTGTTTTTCTAATTCTGTGAAGAAAGTCAATGGTAGCTTGATGGAGATGGCACTGAATCTAAAAACTACTTTGGGCCACAGTATGGCCATTTTCAGGATGTTGATTCTTCCTATCCATGAGCATGGAATGTTTTTCTATTTGTTTGTGTACGCTTTTATTTCCTTGAGCAGTGGTTTGTAGTTTCCTTGAAGAGGTCCTTCACATCCCTTGTAACTTGTATTCCTAGGTATTTTATTCTCTTTGTAGCAATTGTGAATGGGACTTCACTAGTGATTTGGTTCTGTCTATTATTAGTATATAGGAATGTTTATGATTTTTGCACATTGATTTTGTATCCTATAGCTTTGCTAAAGTTGCTTATCAGCTTAAGGAGATTTTGGACTGAGACAATGGGGTTTTCTAAATATACAATCATGTCATCTGCAAAGAGAGACAATTTGACTTCCTCTCTTTCTATTTAAATATGCTTTATTTCTTTCACTTGCCTGATTGCCCTGGCCAGCACTTACAATACTGTGTTGAGGAGTGGTGAGAGAGGGCATCCTTGTCTTGTGCTGGTTTTCAAAGGGAATGCTTCCAGCTTCTGCCCATTCAGTTTGATACTGACTGTGGGTTAGTCATGAATAGTTATTATTATTTTGAGATACATCAATACGTAATTTATTGAGAGTTTTTAGCATGAAGAATGTTGAATTTTATTGAAGGCCTTTTCTGTGTCTATTGAGATAATTGTTTTTTTTTAATTGCATTTTATGTTTTGGGGTACATGTGCAGAACATGCAAGATAGTTGCATAGATACACACGTGGCAGTGTGATTTGATGTCTTCCTCCCCTTCACCCACATCTAACATTTCTCCCCATGCTATCCCTCCCCAGCTCCCCACCCTGCTGTCCCTATCCTATTCCCCACAAAGGACCCCAGTGTGTAGTGCTCCCCTCCCTGTGTCCATGTGTTCTCATTGTTCATCACCTGCCTGTGAGTGAGAATATGCAGTATTTCATTTTCTGTTCTTCTGTCAGTTTGCTGAGCATGATGTTCTCCAGATTCATCCATGTACCTACAAAGGACATGAACTCATCTTTTTTGATTGCTGCATAATATTCCATGGTGTATATGTGCCACATTTTCCCAGTCCAGTCTATCATCAATGAGCATTTGGGTTGGTTCCAGGTCTTTGCTATTGTAAACAGTGCTGCAATGAACATTCGTGTGCATGTGTCCTTATAGTAGAACAATTTATAGTCCTTTGGATATATACTCAGTAATGGGATTGCTGGGTCAAATGGAATCTCTATTTCAAGGTCCTTGAGGAATTGCCACACTGTCTTCCACAATGGTTGAACTAATTTACACTCCCACCAGCAGTGTAAAATTGTTCCTATTTCTCCACGTCCTCTCCAGCATCTGTTGTCTCCAGATTTTTAAACGATCGCCATTCTAACTGGCGTGAGATGGTATCTCAATGTGGTTTTGATTTGCATCTCTCTAATGACCAGTGATGATGAGCATTTTTTCATATGTTTGTTGGCCTCATGTATGTCTTCTTTTGTAAAGTGTCTGTTCATATCCTTTGCCCATTTTTGAATGGGCTTGTTTGTCTTTTTCTTGTAAATCTGTTTGAGTTCTTTGTAAATTCTGGATATCAGCCCTTTGTCAGATGGGTAAACTGCAAAAATTTTTTCCATATGGTTGGTTGCCAATTCACTCTAGTGACTGTTTCTTTTGCCATGCAGAAGCTGTGGAGTTTGATTAGGTCCCATTTGTCTATTTTGGCTTTTGCTGCCAGTGCTTTTGGTGTTTAGGTCATGAAGTCCTTGCCTACTTCTAGGTCCCGAATGGTTTTGCCTAGATGTTCTTCTAGGGTTTTTACGGTGTTAGGCCTTATGTTTAAGTCTTTAATCCATCTGGAGTTAATTTTAGTGTAAGGTGTCAGGAAGGGGTCCAGTTTCTGCTTTCTGCACACGGCTAGCCAGTTTTTCCAACACCATTTATTAAACAGGGAATCCTTTCCCCATTGCTTGTTTTTGTCAGGTTTATCAAAGATTGTATGGTAGTAGATACGTTGTGTTGCCTCTGATGCCTCTGTTCTGTTCCATTGGTCTATATCTCTGTTTTGGTACCTGTAGCATGCTGTTTTGATTACTGTAGCCTTGTAGTATAGTTTGAAGTCTGGTAGTGTGATGCCTCCTGCTGTGTTCTTTTTGCTTAGAATTGACTTGGCTATGCGGGCTCTTTTGGTTCCATATGAAGTTCATGGTGTTTTTTTCCAGTTCTGTGAAGAAAGTCAACGGTAGCTTGATGGGGATATCATTGAGTCTGTAAATTGCTTTGGGCAGTATGGCCATTTTCACGATATTGATTCTTACTAACCATGAACATGGAATGTTTCTCCATCTGTTTGTGTCCTCTCTTATTTCGTTGAGCAGTGGTTTGTAGTTCTCCTTGAAGAGGTCCCTTACATTCCTTGTGAGTTGTATTCCTAGGTATTTTATTCTTTTTGTAGCAATTGCGAATGGCAGTTCGTTCTTGATTTGGCTCTCTTTAAGTCTGTTATTGGTGTATAGGAATGCTTGTGATTTTTGCACATTGATTTTATATCCTGAGACTTTGCTGAAGTTGCTTATCAGTTTCAGGAGTTTTTGGGCTGAGACGATGGGGTCTTCTAGATACACTATCATGTTGTCTGCAAATACAGACAGTATGGCTTCCTCCTTTCCTATTTGAATACCCTTTATTTCTTTTTCTTGCCTGATTGCTCTGGCTAGAACCTCCAGTACTATATTGAATAGGAGTGATGAGAGAGGGCATCCTTGTCTAGTGCCGGATTTCAAAGGGAATGCTTCCAGTTTTTGCCCATTCAGTATGATATTGGCTGTTGGTGTGTCGTAAATAGCTTTTATTATTTTGAGATACATTCCAACAATACCGAGTTAATTGAGGGTTTTTAGCATAAAAAGCTGTTGAATTTTGTCGAATGCCTTCTCTGTGTCAATTGAGATAATCATGTGGTTTTTGTTTTTGGTTCTGTTTATGTGGTGAATTACATTTATAGACTTGCATATGCTGAACCAGCCTTGCATCCCCGGGATGAACCTTACTTGATCAAGGTGGATAAGCTTTTTGATGTGCTGTTGCAATCAGCTTGCCAGTATTTTATTGAAGATTTTTGCATCTATGTTTGTCATGGATATTGGTCTTTCTTTTCTTGTTGAATCTCTGCCAGGTGTTGGTATCAGGATGATGTTGGTCTCATAAAATGATTTGGGAAGGATTCCCCCATTTGGATTATTTGGAATAGCTTCAGAAGGAATGGCAACAGTTCCTCTGTGTGTGTCTGGTAGAATTTACCTGTGAACCCATATGGACCTGGGCTATTTTTGTTTGGTAGGCTCTTAATTACTGCCTCAACCTCAGACCTTGTTATTGGTCTGTTCATAGTCTTGGCTCCCTCCTGGTTTAGGCTTGGTAGGACACAAGTGTCCAGGAATTTATCCATTTCTTCCAGGTTTACTAGTTTATGTGCATAGAGTTGTTTATAATATTCTCTGATGATGATTTGAATTTCTGTGGAATCTGTGGTGATTTCCCCTTTACTGTTTTTTATTGCATCTATTTGGTTATTCTCTCTTTTTTTTTTAAATCAATCTGGCTAGTGGTCTATTTTGTGGATCTTTTCAAACAACCAGCTCTTGGATTTATTCATTTTTTTGAAGGGTTTTTCGTGTCTCTATCTCCTTCAGTTCTGCTCTGATCTTAGTTATTTCTTGTCTTCTGCTAGGTTTTGAGTTTTCTTGATCTTGTTCCTCTAGCTCTTTCAATTTTGATGATAGGATATCAATTTTGGATCTCTCCACTCTTCTCATGTGGGCACTTATTGCTATATATTTTCCTCTAGAGACTGCTTTAAATGTGTCCCAGAGATTCTGGTATGTTGTGTCTTCACTCTCGTTGGTTTCAAAGAACTTCTTTATTTCTGCCTTCATTTCATTGTTTATCCAATCAACATTCAAGAGCCAGTTGTTTAGTTTCCATGAAGCTGTGCGGTTCTGAGTTAGTTTCTGAATTCTGAGTTCTAACTTGATTGCACTATGGTCTGAGAGACTGTTTGTTGTGATTTTCTTTGTTTTGCATTTGCTGAGGAGTGCTTTACTTCCAATTATGTGGTCAATTTTAGAGTAGGTGTGATGTGGTGCTGAGAAGAATGTATATTCTGTGGATTTGGGGTGGAGAGTTCTGTAAATGTCTATCAGGTTTGAATGTTCCAGGTCTGCGTTCAAGTTCTGGATATCCCTATTAATTTTCTGTCTGGTTGATTTGTCTAATATTGACAGTGGAGTGTTAAAGTCTTTCACTATTGTCGTGTGGGAGTCTAAGTCTCTTTGTAAGTCATTAAGAACTTGCCTTATATATCTGGGTGCTCCTGTATTGGGTCCATATATATTTAGGATTGTTAGCTCTTCTTGTTGTTTCAATCCTTTCATCATTATGTAATGCCCTTTTTTGTCTCTTTTGATCTTTGTTGCTTTAAAGTCTATTTTATCAGAGACGAGAATTGCAACTCCTGCTCTTTTTTGCTCTCCATTTGCTTGGTAAATCTTCCTCCATCCCTTTATTTTGAGCCTTTGTGTATCCCTGCATGTGAGATGGGTTTCCTGGATACAGCACACCAATGGGTTTTGGCTTTTTATCCAATTTGCCAGTCTGTGTCTTTTGATCGGTGCATTTAGTCCATTTACATTTAGGGTTAATATTGTTATGTGTGAATTTGATACTGCCATTTTGATGCTAGGTGACTGTTTTGCCCATTAGTTGATGCAGATTCTTTATTTTGTTGATGCTCTTTAGCATTTGGTATGTTTTTGGAATGGCTGGTAATGGCTGTTTCTTTCTATGTGTAGTGCCTCTTTTAGGAGCTCTTGTAAAGCAGGCCTGGTGGTGACAAAATCTCTCAGTACTTGGTTGTTTGCAAAGGATTTTATTTTTCCTTCTCTTATGAAGCTCAGTTTTGCTGGATATGTAATTCTGGGTTGAACGTTCTTTTCTTTAAGGATGTTGAATATTGGCCCCCATATTCTTCTGGCTTGTAGGGTTTCTGCCGAGAGATCTGTGAGTCTGATGGGCTTCCCTTTGTGGGTGTCCTGACCTTTCTCTCTGGATGCCCTTTCTCCTTCATTTCAACCCTGGTGAATCTGAGGATTATGCGCCTTGGGGTTGCTCTTCTTGCGGAATATCTTTGTGGTGTTCTCTGTATTTCCTGGACTTGAATATTGGCCTGCCTTGCTTGGTTGGGGAAATTTTCCTGGATAATATCCTGAAGAGTATTTTCCAGCTTGGATTCATTCTCTTTGTCACATTCAGGTACACCTATCAAACGTCAATTAGGTCTCTTCACATAGTCCCACATTTCTTGGAGACTTTGTTCATTCCTTCTTGTACTTTTTTCTCTAATCTTGGCTTCTCATTTTATTTCATTGAGTTGATCTTTGACTTCTGATATCCTTTCTTCTGCTTGGTCAATTCAGCTGTTGAAACTTGTGCATGCTTCGTGAAGTTCCCATGTTGTGTTTTTCAGTTCCTTCAATTCACTCATATTCCTCTCTAAGTTGTCCATTCTTGTTATCATTTCCTCAAATCTTTTTTCAAGGTTCTTAGTTTCCTTGCATTGATTTAGAACATGTTCTTTTAGCTCACGGAAGTTTCTCATTACCCACCTTCTGAAGTGTGATTTTTGTCATTTCACCACACTCATTCTCTGTCCAGCTTTGTTCCCTTGCTGGTGAGGAGTTGTGGTCTCTTGTAGGAGGTGAGGTGTTCTGGTTTTGGGTGTTTCCTTTTTTTTGTGCTGGTTTCCTCCTATCTTTGTGGATTTATCCACCTGTCGTCTGAGTAGTTGCTGATTTTCCGTTTGGGTCTCTGAGTGGACGTTCAGATAGTTGATGATGAAGTATTTCTGTTTCTTAGTTTTCCTTTTAACAGTCTGGCCCCTCTGCTGTAGGACTGCTGAGGTCCACTCCAGGCCCTGCTTGCCTGGGGTACACCTGTAGCAGCTGTGGAACCATGAGGGTTGCTACCAGTTTCTTCTGCTGCTATCTTTGTCCCTGAATGATGCCCACCAAATGTCAGTCTGATCAGTCCCTTGTGAGGTGACTCTTTGGATATACAGGGGTCAGGGAGCTGCTTGAGGAGACTGTCTGTACTTTATACTTGAGGAGACAGTCTGTAATTTATAGGAGCTCAAGTGTTGAGCTGTGAGCTCCGTTGTTCATTCAGGCTGCTAGGCAGGTACGTTTAAGTCTGCTGCAGCAGAACTCATAAAGCTCCTTTTTTTCCTCAGGTGCTCTGTCCCGGGGAGTTAGGGCTTTATTTATGAGTATCCGTTGCAGTGTCCTGCCCAACAAAGAGGCAGTCTAATCACTGCCTGCCTGTAGTGGCTATGCTGAGCTGCTGTGGGCTCCATCCTGTTGCCGTGGGCTCCACCCTGCTGCCATGGGCTCTGCCCTGCTGTTGTGGGCTCTGCCCTGCTGCTGCGTGTAATTCCCTGCAGTCCTGTTTATATGGGTCTGGTTAGAGCTGCTGTGGTGATGGTGGCCCACCTATGTAGTGACGAACTCTCTGTTATGGCTGGTTGCCTCGGCAACTGCAGGCTGCATCAGCAATGGCAGGGTACCTCCATAGGGGTCGAGTGCCTCAGTAATGGCGGATGCCTCTCCCCCTCCGGGCTGCACTGTCCTGGGTTCAGCTGTGCTTGCCATGAAACTCTCAACCCCAAGCGTTTCCAATTGCTCTTTTGTTTGTTTTTGTGGGGGTGGGACCCACCGAGCCTCATCACCTGGCTCCCTGCCTCAGAGTCCTTTTTTTTTTTTTTTTAAGTTGAATGATTGACTCTCTCCCAGGTGTTCCAGTCGCCTGCTGAAAGGGCGCCGGGATCTGTGTGATTTCCTGTGCAGCGACTCACTGCACCTGCTGGAACCATGTTGCTGCCCAGGCATCTCCTGGCCTGGCTTTCTGTTTAAGTCCCATTTAATCAGATGAATGTGCTAATCCACCTTCTGAAATCTCCAATTGCCGGTTTAACAGGGCAACCTAACCAGTGTATTTTGTACGGAGTGCTGCTGTGCTGCGGCCCCAGCCCAAACAGCCATGCCAGCCCAAACAGCCACGCCGGTGGCCCGTGGGGCTCCTACACCTGGGAATCTCCTGGTCTGTGGGCAATAAAGATCCGTCTGGAAATGCGGTGTCCACTCACCATCTGCGCTTTCACTGGGAGCTGCAATCCTGAGTTGGTCCTACAGCGCCATCTTCTCCCCTCTTTCAATTGTGTTTTTTTCATTGGATTTCAAGCAGAGCTGGGGAAGGCCAGGGGTTGTAGTGGGCTGTCGAGCACTTCCTGCCAAAAGGAAAGGTGGCCAAGGCTGGCAGAAGGGACCAGAGGCCACCAAGGCAAAAGAACTGTGACACATCAAGGTGCATATGTGACAGGGATCACATGGTGGAATATCTTGTATAAGAGATTGCAGAGGGAATGCTGAGGAGGCTGTATAGCAAGCTCACTAACCTCATTTAAAGGCTTTGCAAATCTAAAAAGCCAAACCAAACCAAACAACCCACTGTACTTACAGACAAGTCTGCAGTGCTTCTGGCCCTTCAATGACCAGTTTTCATATTCTGCCCAGCAGTGGGGTACCCATGAAATAGGGACATAAAGCTGGAGACAAGAAGACCAATTAGGAGGCTGTGTTGGGAGAACAATGTGGGTCAGAACTAAGATCCTGGCAGGGGGGCAGAATCTGATGTGCTGTTAAGAAATAAAAAAAATTCTGTAAATTACTAAACAGCTGGATTTTAAATCTGCTCATATCACTTCCTTAATTATCACTTGCCATGGGGGCAAAGAGACACATCAACTAAGCATTATCCACAGATCTGCTTCTGAAGCTTCTAAAATTCAAATGGATGAAATTACTTTCTGTAATCCTTGTGATTTAACTGCATGCAGCCTCACAGCCAGCAAGGGAGGGGGCGGGGAGGAGTGAGGATAGTTAAATAAAAACAGTTCTATTTCTGGCATGCTTTAATGACAACCTTGTCTTAGAAATATTTTTTTGTGCAATGTCTTTTCTCTTCAGTGTCATTGAAAGTGTTTTTAATTTCAAAGAGAGGCTGTGGCACGGGATGTTAATCAATGAAATTCTGGCATGCTTTTCTATGAACAGGGCTCATTATTTATATTTACCAGTGACAGAGATGAGTTCTTCAAACCAGGCAATATTATCATTCATGCCTGGTTAATTAAGGAAGAAACAAATGCCTTAGGAAACTCATCCTGATATTAGAGAGAAGGAGAAGGACCTAGTTTAGGTCTTCAGGATATTTCATTTCCCCGAAGCCCTCCCTGTGAGTCACAGGACAGAAATTTGTCAGGGAAAGCAGAATAGCATAGTTGTCCAGACTAAAAAATAAGTTTTGGCTGAAAGACTGAATAATGGCATTTATGTATTCCTTGCTTGCGAGGCTCTGCAGTGCTGTCTGTTATGTATGCATGGGATGGAGCAGGCAATGCCAGCGTTTTTGTTCCTCTGAATTCCTGTCGTTGGACACTGCCAGGATTTAGGGTGGGGTCAGCCCTGGGCCATTTTAGCCCCAATAAAGGTCTGTTTTATTAAAGGCCTACTTGTCCCTTGCCTGTTTACTGCTGCCTAATACAACACTTTCTTTATCTCTTTTTGGCTCTGCCCCAAAGAAAGCAGGGAGGCTTGTTGCTGCTTATTCCCATTTCTATCTCCAGTCTGGTCTTGTGGGGTTCAGGGGCTGGAAATGGGGAAGAGCTAGAGCACAGCATTGAGGATTAAGTTTTATACTATTCTGTACTCCAATTATTAAAACGACAATGATGATGATGCTTCTGACCTGCCTGTTAGTCTGTTTCTTTCCCATCCTTTTGGTGAGTAGCTGTGCTGGGTCATTCCCAAGCTTCCTTTTCCTTTAGGCAATGCTGAGGCCCATGTTAGAGCCTACAGAGGTGAGAAGTGAAGATAGTGACCATGGAGGTCGTTGCCCTGGGAAAACTAGCCAGTACCTTGGGAATGTGAACTATGAGTTTATCTGAATTTTAACCATCTTCTCACTGACTTATCTAGTCCTGAGCATCACCAAGCTAACAAGCTGGTCAACCATCAATAGGGTTGACCTGAGCATGTGGTCTATGCAGTCACACAGGCTCTGCCAAAAAAAAAAGGCCTGCCCTTGATTTAGGTTCTGCTACCATCATCTTGACATTTCTTAAGACTTGTTAAACAAAGGGTCCACATTTTCTTTTTGCACTGGCCCTTGCAAACCATGTAGCAGTCCTGACTGTAAGATCAGATCTTTGAGCAATCCTAATACAATCAATTTTGAAGACAGTTCTGCTTTTAGGCTTCCCCAGCAGTTTTCCAATTTTCAGAGGATTAAAGGAAGCACCTGAGGCAGTGGGAAGAAATACCTGCTAAATCCTGAGATTCATCTACAGTAGAGGAGCCAGGCTCATTGATTCCATCGAAAGGCAAAGTGCGACGCAGCCTTGAACATGCCCACCCCAGCAGTGCTACGGTGCTCAGAGAAGAGGGTGATTGGCAGTGGCAGATGCAGCTGTGAGGTCAAGGAGGAGGAGTATAAAGAGGCTTTTTAATATGCCCTCAAAGAAGTAATTGGAGACCTGGAGAAACTGTAGAAGAGAAGAATACAAGCTGGCTGGAATCCAGAGGAGAATTCCAAAAGTGGAACTGTGGATAGCAAGAAAGAGACCACGTTGGAGGAATTTAGAGTGGGTGAGAGTTAGTGAGGGCTGAATATTTGTGGATAGGTAGACTGTACCTGCCTGAAGGTCACTGGAAGGCAGTGAGGGCAGAGCAAAAGAGTGATGGAGTGGGGAAGAAGAACACAGTCTGGAAAACTGACATTGCAAAGAAGTTAGAGATGGAGTAGATCTTACAAAGGATCCAGCATGTTTCTGAGTCTCCACATCCTTACTACCTCACCTCTCAATTGGCAAGACCCTGAGCAGAAAGGAGTGGAGCAGAAGGAAGGCTGCTTCTGCAAATCTAGTCTGGAAATATCTGCAGCAAAATCACATTATGGTGCTTGTTACAAATGCATTTTCTAGGTCCCACCCTGGACCTTCACTATCAGGTCCCTTGAGGACTTGGAGGTGGGAGGACAAGAGTCAGCCCCTTAAATGAGAGTTTCAATGAAATCCTGATGACATTCAACCTTTAAAAGCAGAGGATGGAGAAACACAGCTAAGGCAGATTTTGGAGGCCTGATCATATGGCACAGTGATGCTGAGTGAAGAAGGAAGAGGTGTAGGCACTGGTAGCCCAGGCCTACTAGTATGGATGCCAACCTGGCCTGAGATAACTGCAGTGCCCATCTGCCACAGAGTGAGGTTCCTGCCTGCAAAGTGCCAAAGGGACCTCCTGCCAACCACATTCCTACCACCCTTTACCTTGCTGGAAGTGACTGTTTCCTGCAATCACCAAGTAGGATAAAGAATTTCCAGTAAAGATTATGCTCCTGAAAGTCGAAGTCTGGTCTATCTTGCTTTTGTAAGATTATTCTTGGTTTTTAGATTCAGCCTCTTACTCAGTTTCCCTAGCTGCCAGTTTACTGTTCTCTTTCAAATCCTTCCTGATAAATCCCTGATTGGTGTTTCACTAATCAACTGATGATTTCTTCCCAGACAGACTGGTTTTGCCTCTCTGCTGTCTGATCCCTAGAGAACTTCTCAAAGTATCAGTCATGTCATAATTCCTGAATGTTTCGACAGCTGTCCTTCTCAAGCTTGAATGTGCAGACAAATCACCAGGTAGGGTACATTCTAGTTTAGTGGATGTGGGATGGGATCTGAGACTGTGCTTTTCTCATTCTAGCAAGCTCCCGGGTGATGCTCATGCTGTTGGTGCATGAACCACACTCTGAGTAGCAAGGTTTTTGTAATTTCTCCACTTGTATTAAGGGTTTGAAAGCAACATTCATTGCTTATGACACATTTTAAATGCACATTTTATTTCTTTTTATCCCAGGTGGGTAAATTGAGTGAATTAACTCTCCAAAAATAAAGTTTTGGAATTATAGCAAATATTTTACAATAGTAATATTTGAGGATGGGGAAGATGGTCATTATTAAACATACATCCTAGGTTTTTTTCATCAGTAAATCCTTCCACTTATTCCTCGTGGTCCCCCTCACACCATTCCTGCTTTGCCCAGCTTTTCACAGCAAAACTCTTAGAATGATCCATATTTATTCAGACGTGTCTTCACCTCCACTCTCTCTTTAAGTATGTGAAGTGGAATTCTGTTTTCACAATTTTACTGAAATTGCACTTTTTAGGACATCAGCCATCTCTGAGTCACTAGCACTAATGGCTCCTCAGCCTCAATTGGCTTTTCCTCTCTAAGGTATGTAATGCTATTAGCCTTACTTTTTCTTCCCTTGGCTTCCTGACCATTGGTGTATACTACTTCACCACCTGCCTACCACGGCGAGATCTTCTTTACTCTTTCCTTTTTCTGCACCCATCTCAATTGCACATGCCAAGGCAGGGACCTACATCCAAGGCTGTTCTTTGTCAACTCTCATTATTTTGGAGATCTCATCTATTCACATGGCCTTAATTATTTGCACCAGGCAGATGTCCACCAAAGCCTCAATCTCTGGGTGCTGACCTCTCTTTGCAGCTCTAGCCCTCATGTTTAATTGCCCACTCCATGTTTCCACTGTTACTTTTAAACTCTTCCACCCAATTTCTCTAGCTGTTTGTACCAAATACGAATGTTCAGTCATAAACTCAAAGAAGTCAAGAAACATCACAATACTTATTTTTCTTTAAATTAATATAAATCTGACTCTGCGATCTCTTTCTCCCAAGCCGGCAGTAAGTTCATTTATCATACGGGCAAAGCTCCATCCTTTTTTTTTTTTTCTTTTGATATGGAGTCTCACTCTGTCACTCAGGGTAGAGTGTAGTGGTGCAATCTTAGCTCACTACAGCTTTCACCTCCTGGGCTCAAGCAATTCTCCAGTCTCAGCCTCCCAAGTAGCTGGGACTACAGGCTCATGTCATCACACCCAGCTAATTTTTATATTTTTAGTAGTGTTTTATGATGTTGAGCAGGCCGGTCTCAAACTCCTAATCTCAAGTGATCTGCCCTCCTTGGCCTCCTGAAGTACTGGGATGACAGGGATGAGCAAATGCCAAATACCAGATCTCCTCAAAAGGGACATGAAGAAAACTTTGGGAGTGATAGATACGTTCACTATCTTTGTCAACATGATGGTTTCTTCTCATATACCTAAATAAAACTTAAAATAATTTAAAAATACTTTTGTAAAATATTTCAAAAACATAGGTTTTAAAAAAGGATACTGTAACAAACATCCATGTACACACTAAGTTTTGACAGATCTTAACATTTTTCTATAGTTCCTTTCGATTTAAATTATTAGATATACCTGAAGCTTCTAGGATCCCTTCCTAATCCAGTTTCCCTTCTTACCTCCATTACTCCAAATACAAGCATTATCCTGACTTTAATGATTGGGGATCTCATGAGGGTTTTCCCCTTTTGCTTTGTTTGTATGCCCACAGATAATACATAGTATACTTGCTTATGATTTGTGTATTGGAAATCTTTACATAAATGGTAACTTCCTCCCAAAACTTTTTCTTGACATTCAACACTGTTTTTTTGAAATGTATCCATGTTGCTCTAGTTCATTTGTTTAGCAGTCCGTTTTGTGAATATACACAATGTATTTAAACATCCTACTCTCGGATTTTCAAGCTGTTTCCAATGTTCCAGTCTTACAATGTTGGCCTTCTATATTTTTACACCTTTTTCTTTGGGTCTATGTGTGAGTATATACCTAGATGTTCTCTAGGAATCTTCAGTTTAACTAGCTAGAGCTAAATGGCTCTCCAAAGTGAATTATATTCACATAGTAGTTAGCATTCCTATTGCTCCTCATCTTTACACACTTAAATGTGAGACATGGGAATCTTCAACTCCTCCCCACAGGAGGGCCTATCTTCTGGTTTCTCCAGGTGCACCTTGCAGCCCTCCTCTCTGAATTTAGCCTCTTCCTGGAGGGCAGCTGGGAGCTGAGCTGGGTGTAAGGTTTTCATAGGACTCTCTCCCTAGTCTCTTCAAATCCACTCTGCTGCCTTCTGTCACCCAGGGTAGACCTGACCTTGAAAAAACTCCTTTTCAGCTATTACTGGTCATCATTCTGGAATATCCAACACCATCCCCTGGTGAGTTTCAGCTTTTAAAAAAGACAGGTAGAGCTGACAGCTCTTCAAACAAAGAAATTGGCCTGCCTACTTCTGTGGAAATAGGGGGTTGGAGATGGGGAGGAAAACTCAGAGCAAGATGCAAATTGATACCTCAAAAACTATCTTCCCCATAAAAATGGTACTTTATCATCCAGAAGCCAAACCCCATGACCCATTTATACAGTTCTGCCATCCAGTCTTCACTTTCTGTTAAGTCTTTATTAAAATGCCCTTCTTAATCCGTGCACTAATCCTATTCTAGACCTTCATCTAGCACCCGGCTCCCTTCATCTCTTTCCACTGCACTCACCCTCCTACTCCCATTCCTTTCTTCAAATGAGCACCAGGGTGATTTTCTTAGAAGACCACTTTGAACATTTCAGTGTCTTGCTTAGAGGTTTTTAAAGGCTCGCTCTTGCCTGCAAAGTAAGGTTCAGACTTCCTAACCTGACAGTCATGGCCTGTTTCAATCTGGTCCTATCTAGACTTAACTCCCTGTCCTTCCTGTATAACAAGCCCTCCAATCTGGCTGACTGGTCTCCTTCATCCTCCAAATAGCTCCATCAATTTTCAGCTGCTTCTCCCCCTTGATGGATACTTTCCTGTTTTTCATGCATAGACCCAGGTCTTTCTGTGCTACCGAGCTTCTATAACTCTAGACCACCACTATCCTTTAAATTCGAGCTGTTTATTACATCCAGGTCAAGTATTTGGGCAGTTAACCCCAGTTTGCTTTATGATAGTTTTGTTTTGCTATTTGATTTTTCAAATATGTATTTACATTTGTCTTGACATTTAAGGTTAATGTTTTCCCAATGTACGTTACATAGACGTTAGTTCCTGCAGCTGCCCAAAACAAAACGTTAATTGTGTTCTAATAATTTTAGAATTCTTTGGGGTATGCTTCAAGAAAGGCTGTACACCATACCCCTCTCTAGAAGGTTCACATTGAGCATGAGCATAGTAAAATATCTAAAACGTCCTGTGCCAATTAAAATTTAGCTTAATTATTTTCTCATTCTTAATTACCAAGAAAATCTTTTTGTCTTATGAAAATATTAGTATTCCTCAGATTTTAGTGCTCCTTGGAGGAGTCTGGAAAGCATGGAATTAGATTAGAAACTCCTTACCCATCATTTTAGTCCTACCATGCGCCTAGCCCAGTGACTTAGCACTTAGAAGGTGCTAAGGGAATGTTTGGGGATTTGGTGAATAATCACTAATGTTTTAGTCAATTACTGATCTAAACTATTCTAAGAGTTTCTTTCTGTGTAGTCTTTAGAATGCTGTAAAACAAGTAAATAACCTTGCTCCCATTTCTTATTAAATTTATTGGCACTAGACTCTCAAACTAGTGGGATTTCTAGGTTCTCTATATGCTTCCATGTCTGCTTGAGAAAGATAATCTGTGCTTGTATACAGTGGGAACATAAAACCTTCACAGAATTTTCCACTTCTAGCACACCAGACCCAGGTTGGCTTGTCATTATTTAAATGCCTACCTTATCATTTTATTTGACTTAGAGAAATCATTCAGAGAAAAGCTCAGGAGTTGCCTGGACTCCCTGAAAACGAACTGACTCAGAACTTTTCTACAGATGAACTGTACTTCTAGGTCTCATTTTTTTTTCACATTTGTAGGTTTGGGTGTGCTTTTACCAACACGTTGGATAGAAAAAGTAATGGCGGTTTGAATCTGAATCTGAGGTAGCAAAAGAAAAATAACAGCAATTAGTTCAATGTCTAAAATTTTGGCAGGCTTACTTGTTAACTCAAAAGTTGACCTTGGAATTCAAAAGTAAAAGTTCAAACCCAAAATTTGACCTTGGACTCCAAAAGTAAAAGAAGATTTTAGGGAGGCTTGACAATAAGTTAGTGACTTTTTAAAAAGTTAATGTAACTTTTTTTCTTAAAACTTGTAATGGATTGGGAGGCTGAGGCAGGTGGATCACCTGAGGTCAGGAGTTCAACCATCATGGCCAACCTGCTGAAACCCCATCTCTACTAAAAATACAAAAATTAGTCAGGCATGGTGGCAGGTGCCTGTAATCCCAGCTGCTCGGGAGACTGAGGCAGGAGAATTACTCGAACCCAGGAGCACACCATTGCACTCCAGCCTGGGAGACAGAGTGAGACTCCATCTAAAAAAAATTTTAATGGGTTCATGTAAGTATAGACATAACAATAAATTATATACATTATATTATACATATTACTGCATTATACAATACATAATGTATTATCTACATATTATTGTGTATACATATATGGAAGAGTATAGAGCAAAAGCTTTTTTTCCCATATCTGTCTCCCATGACTCAGCCCTCTCCAGAGATATCCCTTTCTAAAAGATGCTTTTAAGCCTTCTAGAGATACACTGTGCATATCTAAGTATATGTTTATGCAATACCAAATGGCATTACATAATTTACATTTCTTACCTTTCTCTTACTATATATACAGGAGAGTCATTCTTTTCAGTAGATGTGGAGCTGCTTCTTTTTTGATTACTTTAGTGGATGCCATTGTTTGGGTCTATTGTCATTTATTTTATTTCCATATTATTGGACAGTTCGATTATTTCAAATCCCTTGCTATTATAAATGATGCCATAATGAATATTCTTATATACACATGTGTGTATATAGATGTCCTTTCACCAGTGTGAATGAGGGTAGATAATTGTTAGATTTAGAAATATCTAGGTCAAGACATATGCATATTTTTATTTTAATGAATCCTGCCAATTTGCAGTCCTTAATAGTCATGCCAATTTAAAATTTCACCACCAATGTATGATAGTGCCAAGTTTCCAACACCTTTGCCTACACAGTATATTATATATATGAAGTTCTTGTTAACTTTTCCTAATATGATAGGTGATAAACATTGTTTATAAATTGGATTGCTCACATGCTAAGTGAAGTCAAGAACTTTTATATGTAAAAACTTATAATATTTCCTCTTCTGAGAACTGTGCCTATTCTTTGTTCATGTTCCTTTGGATATTGTCTTATTGTTGATTCATGGGAACTCTTTATATACGGTCTGTGATAAGTTGAAAAAATCGACTTTAATTTTCAGTGCTAGTTCCTGAAAGAGACATTAGACTACGATCTTTTCCAGAGTGCCACTCTCCTCAACCCTGACTTCTTAAAGATATACATTAGAAACCACTTCCGAGAAGATCCATTTACTTCCTTCTAGCTCAGCTTCATAAAAATTTTTGCGACAAAGCAAAACTAAACTTACATATCAGTACATTCTGTATTGTCTTTCCAAACATAGCCAGTGGATTTAATAGAATTTGCTTTTCTGGGAAATGGTAGCTTCCCATGACTTGTTTACATTCTAGCACAAGTAGGCTGCATATCCACCACGGCTAGTGGGATTTATTCAAATAACCTACCATTCCTTCTAGACCAGAGGTTACAAATTGGCCACTGAAGGGCCAGATGCAGCCACATATGTTTTATTTGGCCAGCATGCAGTTTAGAAAACATTTGAATTAGTTGCCCACATTTAAGGACAGTGGATGATTTTATAGGAATATCTAGATTTCTGGCTTCTCTTGAAAAATCACAAGATCAGGAAACATTGCATTTCCACATGACAACAGTTAGCTGGAGCTTGTGAGTATCTGCCCCATTCATAAACCATGCACTTCCTTGTTTTTCTTTTTTTTTTTTTTAAGTTTTTTAAAAATAGAGATGTGGTTTCACTATATTGTCCAGGCTGATATCAAACTCCTGAGCTCAAGTGATCCTCTCACCTCAGCCTCCCAAAGTATTAGGATTACAGGCATGAGCCGCTGCCACCCGGCCTCCTTCATGTTTTGTTTTGTGGGTTTTTTATTTTTTGAGACCAGGTCTCACTCTGTTGCCAGGCTGGAGTACACTAGTGTGATCTTGGCTCATTGCAATCTCCATCTCCCAGGTTCAAGTGATTCTTCTACCTCAGCCTCTTAAGTAGCTGTGATTGCGGGCACCCACCACTATGCCTGACTAATTTTCGTATTTTTAGTAGAAATAGGTTTTTGCCATGTTGTCCAGGCTGGTCTCAAACTCCTGACCTCAGGTATTTCGACTGCCTCGGCCACCCAAAGTGCTGGGATTACAGGTGTAAGCCATAGAGCCCAGCCTGTTTTATGGGGGTCTTTAGTTGTTATTTTTTGAGACAGGGTCTCACTCTGTCACCCAGGCTGGAGTGCAGTGGTGTGAACACAGCTCACTGCCACCTTGACCTCCCAGGCTCTATTTATCCTCCCATTTCCACCTCCTAAGAATCTGGGACCACAGACATGTGCCATCACACCTGGTTAGTTTTTGTATTTTTTGTAGAGACAGAGTTTCACCATGTTGCTCGAGCTAGTCTCAAAATCCTGGGCGCAAATCATCCTCCCATGTTAGCCTCCCAAATTTCTGGGATCATTTCCATATTCTTAAACCAAGTCTGCTTTATTTATGTGTTACCTGCTGCTGGCTCCTGGAGGTGTTTGCCTTTGGGAACCTCTAAGCCTCTGTTTCCAGAATTTTCCTCCATCTCTCCCCTTCAATTACAAGAAGAAAGAAAAATCCTCCTAGGTGTCACATCTCTTTCCAACTCAGGTCTTTTCAACTTCTCTACCCCAGGCTTCTGCCCTTCCTTCTTTGGAAAGCTCTTTCCCTGCATCCCATAGAGTATTTATTTGCCTTTTTCACCATGAACTCACACTTTCCTTTCAGAATTTTCCTTAGCAATGCAGCCTATACCTTCCAAAATAATTTGGGATGAGAAAAGTCTGCTCCACTAGGGCATGAATTTTAAAACACAGTTAAACAGACTCTAACAAAGTTTTGAGAAAGATGAATAAAAGCATATTTTCGAAGCTCCCTTTCAAAAACATTTTCAAAAACATGAAAAGGTTTTCTAGGTTGGAATATATTGACCCAGGATTGGTTTGCTCCTCTTCATCCCAATTGCCTCTCTCTTAGTTCAAGTTCTGGTCTGCTTCCACTCGAACTATGGCCTCAGTCTCATAATGAATCTCCATGTTGCCAGTCTCTATTCTTCAGTTCTATTTCTGACATAATTTTTTAAAGCATGAACGTGAATCTTATCTCATCAACCCCCATCTCTCTTGACAACATTTGGTGATTCCCTGTTACCTAGGGGAGATGCCTCATGCCAACAAGACTTACAAACTCTTTTACAATTGGGCCCTAGGACTTTATTTTTAGACCAGTTTGTAAACCTTGTGGCCCAGCTACATCAGACTCTTCTCAATCCCTGAGAACACCAAGAACATGATGTCCACGTGCTACTGCAAATGGTGCTCCCTTTCATTGAAATACTGTATTTCTGCTCTTTTATCTTGCATGCCCTTATTTCTCCTTCAAGATCTAAGCAATGTCATGTCCTCTGTGGAATCTTCTATATTCTCCTACTTGCTGCCTCCCTCATCTGTATTTCTGTAATACTTCTCATAATTACTTAAGATGTTTCTCTCTCTCATTAGACTGTAAACTCTTGGAAGGTATGAAGCTTATTTATAAGGATCAGTTGTAGTGTCTAATATATAATGAGTGTTCACTAAATGTTTAGGGAATGAAAAAAGAAGCCATTAACACCTTAACTCAGGGGTCCCCAACCCCTGGGCCACAGACCAGAACTGGTTTGTGACCTGTTAGGAACTGAGCCACGCAGCAGGTGGTGAGTGGAAGGTGAGCTTCATCCGTATTTGCAGCTGCTCCTCATTGCTCGCACCTTCTGAGCTTCACCTACTGTCAGATCAAAGACAGCATTAGATTCTCATAGGAGCATAAACCCTACTGTAGAAGGATCCAGGTTGCACACTACCTTATGAGAATGCAATGCCTGATGATCTGTCACTGTCTCCCATCACCCCCAGATGGGACCATTTAGTTGCAGGAAAACAAGCTCAGGGCTTCCACTGATTCTACATTGTCTGATTATTTCATTATATATAACAATGTAATGATAATAGAAATAAAGTGCACAATAAATGTAATGTGCGTGAATCATCCCGAAATCATCCAAGTCCATGTAAAAATTGTCTTCCATGAAACTAGTCTCTGGTGACAGAAAGGTTGGGAACTGCTGCCTTAACCCCTGTGCCTAGGCAGTCAGTCATTTGGTAGCTTCTAAAGAGTATGTTATCCTCCTTTTTCAGTGAGCAGTATCTTCCTAACTGTAAACTTGATCAATCCAATAATTTCAATGGTTTTCCACTGAGCTCAGTATAAAAACATAGTCTTACATAGTTCCTCAACATGGTGTACACCATCCTTCATGATCTGTTCCTTTACCTCTCTCTCCAGCTTTAGTTGTCGTCATTCTCCAACTCTTCTCCAGCTATACTGAAACACTTCAGTGCCCTGAAAGAAAGCCTACTCTCTAAGTCTGAGCCTTAGCATTTGCTCGTTGCTCTGCCTAGAAGATCTTTCCTCCCTTTTGCTTTGCCTCCATGGCTGTGCATGCAGGACAGACCACTTAAAGGAGGCCTCCCTGAGTTCATTTGCCTTGGGCTGGTCTACACTAGGTGCCCCCCCATGTGCTCCCATGGCACTTATCATGCTGTGACCTCTGCCTCGGCTGTAGTCACAGCTCTACCTCCACTCTAAGCTCCTCTGGGACAAAAATGGTCTTTTTCACCTTTTAAACAATGAGAGGTGCATAGGCTGTGGCATAAACTGATGTTCAATAAATGTCTGCTGAGTAAAATATCATGATAAAGAGAAAGAAATCTGATATATACAATTCATATGACTATGTGAATGCTTAACTCCTTTATCATTTGAACAGGTTCCTTTAAAATTAATATATGCAATAGTCAGCATAGTCAATAAATAGAAATCATGCTAGATAATTCGAAAGAAAGGATTTAATACAGAGAATTGTTTCCATGGATGTTGGAAGGCTGGAAGAGCAAAGCAGGAAGTTGAGGCAACTGGTTATTATGAATTGTTGGGACAAGTTGTTTCCCTCAGAGCTGAGGTAAAGCAGCTACCACCCTAATGAGACTAGACAAAGAAGGGAAAAAATGAGATTACCAGAACGTAGTTGCTCAGAAGAGAAAGGGAAAGAAATTCAATCATATTAAAGACACATGTGATTGTAAGGTACATCTCAATGCCAAAAATGTTTAACATATATAGAAAAAAAAAGAGACATGGTATTAACTGATAGACTGTTAGACTGTCGGGAATATAAAAGAAAACCAGGTTGGCTAGGGGAATCTAGTATGTTTAATCACATCAAATTGTGAATATTTTTCCATTTTGGCCTATATAAGTGCATTTTATATGTTTCAACCTAATATTTGGGGAGGCAGGAGGCTAACAGTAGAGTGCCCGTGTCCTGGGCTTCAGTCTCTCCAAGGTCCATTGTCCTGAGCTGTCCCTACTCTTTTCATAGCTTCACCCACTCTCCTTCTGAAATTCATGGTAATAAGTTTGCATGTGCTCAGGGGCTGGAGGATTTGAGGGCAGTGCACAAACAACCTTTTGAAAACATTAGTAATTTTAAAGTCAGATATTCTTAAGAAGCTGTTATAATAAGTACAAAAAAGAACAAGTAGCATTTTATGGAATGTTTACAATCCTCCTATGCTAAGTGTTTATCACATTATTGTATTCATTTGATTTTTCAACAAACTCGGCTATGCAGTAAGAGCTGACTCCTGTATGGTGCTTAATATGTAACAGTCATCATTTTAGGCCTGTTGACTTAAACTTGACTCACGCACTTCCTTTTCTTTATAAGCCTGTAAGGTAGGTATTAGTTTGAATCATTTAAAATTACCGACATTTGACTGTTTTTGACCTAGAAAATAGCAGTTTAAAACAGTTCAATTTAATACAATCATTTTTGAAGAAATGATTATAGAAGAAGAAATAGAGGCATATGACAGTTAATAACTTTTCCAAAGTCATGCAGCTGGTAAGTGGAGGAGCCAGGATTCAAATGTAGGCAGTCTGTGCTCTAAACTATTACACCCTAATGCCTGTCCATGGGTACCATTTATTCTCATTCATAAATGCAGAAACTGAGGCTTAGAACAGTTAAGTTAACCTGGCCAGAGTCCCAGAGCTGGGAAATGGTAGAGCTGGTCTTCTGGGTCTAACTCCAGAGCCTACGCTCTTTCCATGTATTATCCTACAGCCATGACTTCCCTGCAAGAAACACCTGGAATGGAAAGGGAGTGAATTCCCCTGGCTAATTACTCAGATATAGTCATCATTCTGGTTGAGTGGATATCTGCAAAGCTATTTTATCAGATATAACTGAAAATATTGCCTCATAGATTCCTGCAACCTCACCCTGTAAAGATAACAGAAATAATGACATTGCAAATTACCACTGGGGTTGTGTATACCCTTCTTCCAAAGGCCACCATCAATACATTCTGGATTCCTTTTTGAGAGCTAACTTCAAAGCCACATGTTTACATGTTGAAGATTCTCAGCATGGAAAGATTCCCCTTTCTTCTACCTCCTTTTTGGAAATCCTGGATTTAGTAAGCACATCCTGTGTGATAGGCATTGTGTTAATTGATGGAGATTCAGCAGCAAATAAAGTGGACACGGACTGCTTTCACTGTGTTTTCAGCCTATCAGGGAGGAAAGACGCTAAACGAATATTAACAATAACATCTTTTGGTAGAATAGTACAGGGAACTCCAGGATCATAGAGCTGGGAGCCAACATCTCTGGGGCAGTGGTACCCAAAGTGTGGCCTGCAGACCAGCACTAATGGGATTACCTGAGAGCTTGTTTAAATGCAAATTCTTGGGCCCCATCCCAGACCTACTAAATCAGAATTTGGTGAAGGGGACAGAGATGAGAAGAGGGAATTTATATTTGAAAAAGCTCTCTAGGTGATTCTTATTCATACTAAAGTTTGAGAAGCCCTGCTCTCGGGGTCTGGATGGTCTAAATAGAGAAGTAACATTTACTCAGAATCTGGAAGGTGAAGTAGGTCTGATGCAGGAAGGTGAGAGAAGACTATTCTAGGCTGAAAGGAAAGTCTGTGCCAAGATCAGGAAGTCCAAGAAAACCAGATCCATGGGAGGAGCTGGTGGTATGTGAAGAACACAGGGGTTAGAGATGAGGAGCCACAGAAGGAACAATGAGAAACAGAAGGTGGGAGAATGGGACCCTATGAGCTCCCATAAAAAAGTAAGGGGAGGAATAAATAGTAAGATGAAGTGTAAGTGACCATACTTACACTAATCTTACAATAACCCAGCTGTAAAAGCAACAGCATAATTTAGAAAGAGCCAACATCTCTGAGGCTACTCTTAAGAGAATTAAAGCCTCCATAAACATTTGCTGTTGGGCTGTGAAGTGAGAAGAACTGCCAATCAGTCCTCACTCCCTTTCCTTTCCCACTGGAGCAGACCCACTGAAGCTAAATTAAACCAGTATGAGTTAAATGAATTCTTCCTGGCCTTTCTAGGGAGCATTTGTTAATGGGTTGCCCCAAGTGGAACCGGGGGCTTAGTTGTCTTGCCAGGGAGAAAACAGGTGTCTCTCCATGTGGATTCAGACAACACGTTCCCTGAGACAGTCCATGTGCCTAATTTAGCAGGTTCATGATTAAAAGGCTGCTATGCCTGCAGCTTGAAATTAAATGGAATTGTGGCCCAAAGGAGCCACATCTATCCATGGTGATAGGATTAAAACACAAAACAAAAAGATTTGGGTGGCAATGGGCATTTCTGATCATCCAGCAGTGCTATTTCAGACTGAAAGCAAACTTGAGGCCTTGCAGAGGGAAAAAGGGTGAATCCAAAGAATGAGATTTTTCCATGTAGATAAGAATGGGGAGTCTGGGTGCAGTGGCTAATGCCTGTAATCCCAGCACTTTGAGAGCTGAGATAGGAGGATGAGGAGTTCGAGTTCAGCCTGGGGAATGTAGAGAGACCTTGGCTCTACTAAAACATAAAAAAAAAAAAAATGGCTCAGCATGGTGGCATTGTGGGAGGCTGAGGCAGGAGCATTGCTTGAGCCTGGGAGATTGAGGCTGCAATGACCTGTGATTGTGTCACTCCACTCCAGCCTGGGCAACAGAGTGAAAGCCTATCTCCAAAAAAGTTGGGGAGGGGAACAAAAATTTAGACAAGACTTAAGGTGCTTGGGGAGGGGCCTCAAAGTAAGCCCAGTCAGGAGTGGGAGAGAATCAGGAGAGGACCTCAGTGAGGAGAGGAGTCTAAGTTTTCAGGTTCCCATCCTGTGAAACTCAAAAAAGTCAGAAGTTAGTGAGACCTCTAGGCTTACTGAATGGTATGGTCCATATTAGAAGAGAATTGGAATGAAGGTGGGGGTGCTTACCTGTAACTCCCTTCTGACATTTACTTATGGTACTGTGCTTTCACATGTTCATGGCTACAAAGCCTAGTGTGGATAGTGAAAAGGCAGAAAAATGGAGCACTGCCCACCTGCAACCTCCTTGGGTGCAGAGGAGAAGTTGCATATCTTTGCATGTCTGCACCCAGTGGTTTCTGGGTGACCAAGCAGTACCTTTGGAAAATAGATCCTTGGCAGATGTGGTAGAGGGAGCATTCCCAGAGGATTAACTCTGGCTAAAACCAAACCCTTTTCTTATCCCATAGTTAGGACAAAATGCCCTCTGAAAGACAATAGGGGAGGCTAGACATGGGTAACAACTGATTGCCTTGCTGTTGCCTTGCCTCTCTAGGAGGACTACTGGCATCCCAGGCCATTGCAGATGCATTTCTGAAAGTACAGAACACACAATTCCAGAGATCTGGGGCTTGCATAGCCACCTCCTCCTCAGTGGCCATTGACTGTTGAGTTGGTCAGCACTCCTCACTGAGCTCTTCATAGACCCAGAGCAGGAGGGCAACTAGACTCTGTAAAGAAACAAAAGATAA
This sequence comes from Callithrix jacchus, assembly GCF_049354715.1. NCBI lineage: Eukaryota > Metazoa > Chordata > Mammalia > Primates > Cebidae > Callithrix > Callithrix jacchus. Next base: position 83,801,334 of record NC_133513.1, on the reverse strand, counting down.
AAAACAAGAAGACAGCCTCTTGGAGGAACCTGTGCACAGGGTCTAGTGGTTTTTGGGTGTTTTTTTTTTAATCAGTGACTTTCCTGGTGACAGTCCCCTTGATATATTTCAGAATCTGCTCGTTATGTACTGTTCTTTCCATCCCCCACAAAGAAGGAACAGATTCCTTACCCCCAAGTAGGGTTGCCAGATAAAACCTAGGACATACCATTACATTTGAATTTTGAATAAATACCCAATGATTTCTCATATAAGCAGGTCCCAAATTTTGCAGGAAATTCAAATTACAGAGTGCCCTGTATTTTTATTTGTTAAACCCTACTCTCAAGGGATGCCTGTTTCTATCATTGTGAGTGGTTCAGTTTGGCTCTTTCTCTTACATTGAGATTACCCAGAAATCACTGGTTTTATTACATATGAAAACTTTCTGCATGGTGTTTAAGAATATGGAGGAGTTGGGGGACTCAAGATGGCGTGGTGAGAACAACCCAGGATTGAAGCTCTCGGTGAATGCACAGAGAGGGTGAGTCAGGGCCGCATTTCCAGATGGATCTTTGTTGCCCACAGAACGGGGAAATTCCCAGGTATAAAAGAGATGCGGGACGCCAGGCAGAGGTTTTGGCCGGCACTGTAGCGCAGCGGTGCTACACAGTGCTCCGCACAAAGAGCACTGGTCCGGGTGCCCTGTTAAACCAGCAATCTGAGACTTGAGAGGGCTGAACTTGAGACTGAATGGGACTTGGACAGTGAGCCAGCCCAGGAGATTCCAGGGAAGCAGCGTTTGGAGTAGTGCAGTGGGACAAACAAAACCGCGATTCCAAATGCTCCGGGTGTGGGCACAGCTGATCCCAGGAAGGTGCAGCTCCGTGGGGGAGGAGCGTCTGCCATTATCAAGGCAATCAGCCCCTACTGAGGTACACGCCCATTGCTGATGCAGCCTGCCATTGCCGAGGCAACCCGCTACAACAGAGAGACTCCGCCACAGGGCGTAGCCTGTGGCAGCAGGGCAGAGACCACAGCAGCACGGCAGAGCCTGCAGCAACAGGGCGAACCTCACACCAGCAGGGCAGAGCCTGGGCAGGTAAATAGTGACTAGACTGCCTCCTAGCTGGGCAGGGCAGCACAATGGACACTCACAAAGAAAGCCCCAACCCCCCGAGACAGAGCATCTGAGAAAAAAAAGGGTTTTTTTAATTAGTTCAGCTGCAGCAGAATTAAACATAGCAGCCTAACAGCCCTGAATGAACAACAGAGCTCACAGCTCAGCACTTGAGCTCCTATAAAGTACAGAAAGTCTCCTCAAGCAGCTCCCTGACCCCTCTTATATTCAAAAGATTGACATTTGGCAGGCATCATTCTGGGACAAAGATAGCAGAAAAAGAAACTGGTAGCATCCCTCACTCTTCCGCAGCTGCTATAGGTGCACCCCAGACAAGCAGGGCCTGGAGTGGACCTCAGCAGTTGTACAGTGGAGGGGCTAGACTGGTAGAAGGAAAACCAAGTAACAGAAATACTTCATCATCAACAATCTGGGTGTCCACTCAGAGACCCAACTGAAAAGTCAGCAACTACACAGACGACAGGTGGATAAATCCACAAAGATGGGAAGAAACCAGAGCAAAAAGGAGGAAAACACCCGAAACCAGAACACCTCGCCTCCTAGAAAGGACCAAAACTCCTCAACAGCAAGGGAACAAAGCTGGATGGAGAATGACTATGACGAAATGACGGAATTAGACTTCAGACGGTGGATAATGAGAAACTTTTGTGAGCTAAAAGAACATGTTTTAAATCAAGGCAAAGAAACTAAGAACCTTGAAAAAAGATTCGAGGAAATGATAGCAAGAATGGATAACTTAGAGAGGAATATGAATGAATTAAAGGAGCTGAAAAAAATAATACAAGAACTCCACGAAGCCTGCACAAGTTTCAACAGCCAAATTGACCAAGCAGAAGAAAGAATATCAGATGTTGAAGATCAACCCAATGAAATAAAACAAGAAACCAAGATCAGAGAAAAAAGTGCAAAAAGGAATGAACAAAGTTTCCAAGAAATGTGGGACTATGTGAAGAGACCTAACCTACGTTTGACAGGTGTACCAGAATGTGACGAAGAGAATGAATCCAAGCTGGAAAATACTCTTCAGGACATTATCCAGGAAAATTTCCCCCACCTAGCAAGACAGGCCAACACTCAAATGCAGGAAATACAGAGAACACCACAAAGATATACCACAAGAAGAGCAACCCCAAGTCACATAATCGTCAGATTCAACAAAGTTGAAATAAAGGAGAGAATACTAAGGGCAGCCAGAGAGAAAGGTCGGGTCACCCACAAAGGGAAACCTATCAGACTCATAGCAGATCTCTCGGCAGAAACACTACAAGCCAGAAGAGAGTGGGGGCCAATATTCAACATCCTTAAAGAAAAGAACTTTCAACCCAGAATTTCATATCCAGCCAGACTGAGCTTCAGAAGTGAAGGAAAAATAAAATCTTTTGCGAACAAGCAAGTACTCAGAGATTTTGTCACCACCAGGCCTGCTTTACAAGAGCTCCTGAAAGAGGCACTACACATAGAAAGGAACAACCAGTACCAGCCATTCCAAAATCACACTAAATGCTAAAGTGCATCAACATAATGAAGAATCTACAACAACTAACGGGCAAAACAGCCAGCTAGCATCAAAATGGCAGTATCAAATTCACACATAACAATATTAACCCTAAATGTAAATGGACTAAATGCACCAATCAAAAGACACAGACTGGCAAATTGGATAAAAATCCAAAACCCATCAGTGTGCTGTATCCAGGAAACCCATCTCACATGCAAGGATACACAAAGGCTCAAAATAAAGGGATGGAGGAAGATTTACCAAGCAAATGGAGAGCAAAAAAAAAGCAGGAGTTGCAATTCTCATCTCTGATAAAATAGACTTTAAAGTAACAAAGATCAAAAGAGACAAAGAAGGCCATTACATAATGGTAAAAGAATTGATACAACAAGAGCTAACGATCCTAAACATATATGGACCCAATACAGGAGCACCCAGATACATAAGGCAAGTTCTTAATGACTTACAAAGAGAATTAGACTCCCACACAATAATAGTGGGAGACTTTAACACTCCACTGTCAATATTAGACAGATCAACCAGACAGAAAATCAACAAGGGTATCCAGGGCTTGAACTCAGACCTGGAGCAAGCAAATCTGATAGACATTTACAGAGCTCTCCACCCCAAATCCACAGAATACACATTCTTCTCAGCACCACATCACACCTACTCTAAAATTGACCACATAATTGGAAGTAAAGCACTCCTCAGCAAATGCAAAACAACGGAAATCATAACAAACAGTCTCTCAGACCATAGCGCAATCAAGTTAGAACTCAGAATTCAGAAACCAACCCAGAACTGCACAGCTTCATGGAAACTGAACAACTGGCTCTTGAATGTTGACTGGATAAACAATGAAATGAAGGCAGAAATAAAGAAGTTCTTCAAAACCAATGAGAACGAAGAAACAACATGCCAGAATCTCTGGGACACATTTTTTATTTTTTTTTTAAATTTTTTATTGGATTATAGGTTTTGGGGTACATGAGCAGAGCATGCGAGACAGTTGCGTAGGTACACACATGGCAGTGTGCTTTGCTTTTCTTCTCCCCTTCCCCCACATTTGGCATTTCTCCCCAGGCTATCCCTCCCCACCTCCCCCTCCCACTGGCCCTCCCCTTTTCCCCCCAATAGACCCTGGTGTTTAGTACTCCCCTTTCTGTGTCCATGTGTTCTCATTTTTCATCACCCGCCTATGAGTGAGAATATGCGGTGTTTCATTTTCTGTTCTTGTGTCAGTTTGCTGAGGATGACGTTCTCCAGATTCATCCATGTCCCTACAAACGACACAAACTCATCATTTCTGATTGCTGCATAATATTCCATGGTGTATATGTGCCACATTTTTCCAATCCAGTCTATTATCAATGGGCATTTGGGTTGATTCCAGGTCTTTGCTATTGTAAACAGTGCTGCAATGAACATTCGTGTACATGTGTCCTTATAGTAGAACGATTTATAGTCTTTTGGATATATACCCAGTAATGGGATTGCTGGGTCAAATGGAATTTCTATTTCTAAGGCCTTGAGGAATCGCCACACTGTCTTCCACAATGGTTGAACTAATTTACACTCCCACCAACAGTGTAAAAGTGTTCCTTTTTCTCCACATCCTCTCCAGCATCTGTTCTCTCCGGATTTTTTAATGATCGCCATTCTAACTGGTGTGAGATGGTATCTCAATGTGGTTTTGATTTGCATCTCTCTGATGACCAGTGACGATGAGCATTTTTTCATATGATTGTTGGCCTCATATATGTCTTCTTTCGTAAAGTATCTGTTCATATCCTTTGCCCACTTTTGAATGGGCTTGTTTGTTTTTTTCCTGTAAATCTGTTTGAGTTCTTTGTAAACTCTGGATATCAGCCCTTTGTCAGATGGGTAGACTGCGAAAATTTTTTCCCATTCTGTGGGTTGCCGATCCACTCTAGTGACTGTTTCTTTTGCCGTGCAGAAGCTGTGGAGTTTCATTAGGTCCCATTTGTCTATTTTGGTCTTTGTTGCCAATGCTTTTGGTGTTTTGTTCATGAAGTCCTTGCCTACTCCTATGTCCTGGATAGTTTTGCCTAGATTTCCTTCTAGGGTTTTTATGGTGCCAGGTCTTATGTTTAAGTCTTTAATCCATCTGGAGTTAATTTTAGTGTAAGGTGTCAGGAAGGGGTCCAGTTTCTGCTTTCTGCACATGGCTAGCCAGTTTTCCCAACACCATTTGTTAAACAGGGAATCCTTTCCCCATTGCTTGTTTTTGTCAGGTTTATCAAAGATTGTATAGTTGTATGTATGTTGTGTTGCCTCCGGTGCCTCTGTTTTGTTCCATTGGTCTATATCTCTGTTTTGGTACCAGTACCATGCTGTTTTGATTACTGTAGCCTTGTAGTATAGTTTGAAATCCGGTAGTGTGAGGCCCCCCGCTGTGTTCTTTTTGCTTAGAATTGACTTGGCTATGCGGGCTCTCTTTTGGTTCCATATGAAGTTCATGGTGGTTTTTTCCAGTTCTGTGAAGAAAGTCGATGGTAGCTTGATGGGGATAGCATTGATTCTGTAAATTACTTTGGGCAGTATAGCCATTTTCACAATATTAATTCTTCCTAACCATGAACATGGAATGTTTCTCCATCTGTTTGTGTCCTCTCTGATTTCGTTGAGCAGTGGTTTGTAGTTCTCCTTGAAGAGGTCTCTTACGTTCCTTGTGAGTTGTATTCCTAGGTATTTTATTCTTTTTGTAGCAATTGCGAATGGCAGTTCGCTCTTGATTTGGCTTTCTTTAAGTCTGTTATTGGTGTAGACAAATGCTTGTGATTTTTGCGCATTGATTTTATATCCTGAGACTTTGCTGAAGTTGCTTATCAGTTTCAGGAGTTTTTTGGCTGAGGCAATGGGGTCTTCTAGGTATACTATCATGTCATCTGCAAATAGAGACAATTTTGCTTCCACCTTTCCTATTTGAATACCCTTTATTTCTTTTTCTTGCCTGATTGCTCTGGCTAGAACTTCCAGTACTATATTGAATAGGAGTGGTGAAAGAGGGCATCCTTGTCTAGTGCCAGATTTCAAAGGGAATGCTTCCAGTTTTTGCCCATTCAGTATGATATTGGCTGTTGGTTTGTCATAAATAGCTTTTATTACTTTGAGATACGTTCCATCGATACCGAGTTTATTGAGGGTTTTTAGCATAAAGGGCTGTTGAATTTTGTCAAATGCCTTCTCTGCGTCAATTGAGATAATCATGTGGTTTTTGTTTTTGGTTCTGTTTATGTGGTGAATTACATTGATAGACTTGCATATGTTGAACCAGCCTTGCATCCCCGGGATGAATCCTACTTGATAATGATGAATAGGTTTTTTGATTTGCTGTTGCAATCGGCTTGCCAATATTTTATTGAAGATTTTTGCATCTATGTTCATCATGGATATTGGCCTGAAGTTTTCTTTTCTCGTTGGGTCTCTGCCGGGTTTTGGTATCAGGATGATGTTGGTCTCATAAAATGATTTGGGAAGGATTCCCTCTTTTTGGATTGTTTGAAATAGTTTTAGAAGAAATGGTGCCAGCTCTTCCTTGTGTGTCTGGTAGAATTCGGCTGTGAACCCGTCTGGACCTGGGCTTTTTTTGTGTGGTAGGCTCTTAATTGCTGCCTCAACTTCAGACCTTGTTATTGGTCTATTCATAGTTTCAGCTTCCTCCTGGTTTAGGCTTGGGAGGACACAGGAATCCAGGAATTTGTCCGTTTCTTCCAGGTTTACTAGTTTATGCGCATAGAGTTGTTTGTAATATTCTCTGATGATGGTTTGAATTTCTGTGTAATCTGTGGTGATTTCCCCTTTATCATTTTTTATTGCATCTATTTGGTTGTTCTCTCTTTTCTTTTTAATCAATCTGGCTAGTGGTCTGTCTATTTTGTTAATCTTTTCAAAAAACCAGCTCTTGGATTTATTGATTTTTTGAAGGGTTTTTCGTGTCTCAATCTCCTTCAGCTCAGCTCTGATCTTAGTTATTTCTTGTCTTCTGCTGGGTTTTGAGTTTTTTTGATCTTGCTCCTCTAGCTCTTTCAATTTTGACGATAGGGTGTCAATTTTGGATCTCTCCATTCTCCTCATATGGGCACTTATTGCTATATACTTTCCTCTAGAGACTGCTTTAAATGTGTCCCAGAGGTTCTGGCACGTTGTGTCTTCGTTCTCATTGGTTTCGAAGAACTTCTTTATTTCTGCCTTCATTTCGTTGTTTACCCAGTCAACATTCAAGAGCCAGTTGTTCAGTTTCCATGAAGCTGTGCGGTTCTGGGTCGGTTTCTGAATTCTGAGTTCTAACTTGATTGCACTATGGTCTGAGAGGCTGTTTGTTATGATTTCAGTTGTTTTGCATTTGTTGAGCAGTGCTTTACTTCCAATTATGTGGTCAATTTTAGAGTAGGTGTGATGTGGTGCTGAGAAGAATGTGTATTCTGTGGATTTGGGGTGGAGAGTTCTGTAAATGTCTATCAGGTTTGCTTGCTCCAGGTCTGAGTTCAAGCCCTGGATATCCTTGTTGATTTTTTGTCTGGTAGATCTGTCTAGTATTGACAGTGGAGTGTTAAAGTCTCCCACTATTATTGTGTGGGAGTCTAAGTCCTTTTGTAAGTCCTTAAGAACTTGCCTTATGTATCTGGGTGCTCCTGCATTGGGTCCATATATGTTTAGGATCGTTAGCTCTTCTTGTTGTATCGATCCTTTTACCATTATGTAATGGCCTTCTTTGTCTCTTTTGATCTTTGTTGCTTTAAAGTCTATTTTATCGGAGATGAGAATTGCAACTCCTGCTTTTTTTTGCTTTCCATTTGCTTGGTAAATCTTCCTCCATCCCTTTATTTTGAGCCTTTGTGTATCCTTACATGTGACATGGGTTTCCTGGATACAGCACACTGATGGGTTTTGGATTTTTATCCAATTTGCCAGTCTGTGTCTTTTGATTGGTGCATTTAGTCCATTTACATTTAGGGTTAATATTGTTATGTGTGAATTTGATACTGCCATTTTGATGCTAAGTGGCTGTTTTGCCTGTTAGTTGTTGTAGATTCTTCATTATGTTGATGCTCTTTAGCATTCAGTGTGATTTTGGAATGGCTGGTACTGGTTGATCCTTTCTATGTGTAGGCCTCTTTTAGGAGCTCTTGTAAAGCAGGCCTGGTGGTGACAAAATCTCTGAGTACTTGCTTGTTCGCAAAGGATTTTATTTTTCCTTCACTTCTGAAGCTCAGTTTGGCTGGATATGAAATTCTGGGTTGAAAGTTCTTTTCTTTAAGAATGTTGAATATTGGCCCCCACTCTCTTCTGGCTTGTAGTGTTTCTGCCGAGAGATCTGCTGTGAGTCTGATGGGCTTCCCTTTGTGGGTGACCCGACCTTTCTCTCTGGCTGCCCTTAGTATTTTCTCCTTTATTTCAACCCTATTGAATCTAACGATTATGTGCCTTGGGTTGCTCTTCTTGCGGAATATCTTTGTGGTGTTCTCTGAATTTCCTGCAATTGAGTGTTGGCCTGTCTTGCTAGGTGGGGGAAATTTTCTTGGATGATGTCCTGAAGAGTATTTTCCAGCTTAGATTCATTCTCTTCGTCCCCTTCTGGTACACCTATCAAACGTAGGTTAAGTCTTTTCACATAGTCCCACATTTCTTGGAGACTTTGTTCATTCCTTTTTGCGTTTTTTTCTCTAGTCTTGGTTTCTCGTTTTATTTCATTGAGTTGGTCTTCTACTTCAGATATTCTTTCTTCTGCTTGGTCAATTCGGCTATTGAAACTTGTGCATGCTTCGTGAAGTTCTCGTATTGTGTTTCTCAGCTCCTTTAATTCATTCATATTCCTCTCTAAGTTATCCATTCTTGTTATCATTTCCTCAAATCTTTTTTCAAATCTTTTCTCAAGGTTCTTAGTTTCTTTGCATTGATTTAATACATGATCTTTTAGCTCACCAAAGTTTCTCATTATCCATCTTCTGAAGTCTAATTCCGTCATTTCGTCACAGTCATTCTCCGTCCAGCTTTGTTCCCTTGCTGGTGAGGAGTTTTGGTCCTTTCTAGGAGGCGAGGTGTTCTGGTTTCGGGTGTTTCCCTCCTTTTTGCGCTGGTTTCTTCCCATCTTTGTGGATTTGTCCGCTGGTCGTCTGCGTAGTTGCTGACTTTTCGATTGGGTCTCTGAGTGGACACCCTCTTAGCCGACACAACGAGAACTCCAATCCTGGGTTGTTCTCACAGCGGCATCTTGAGTCCTCCCCCTCTGGGACACATTTAAAGCAGTCTCTAGAGGAAAATATATAGCAATAAGTGTCCATATGAGGAGAATGGAGAGATCCAAAATTGACACCCTATCATCAAAATTGAAAGAGCTAGAGAGCAAGATCAAAAAAACTCAAAACCCAGCAGAAGACAAGAAATAACTAAGATCAGAGCTGAACTGAAGGAGATAGGGACACGAAAAATCCTTCAAAAAATCAATAAATCCAAGAGCTGGTTTTTTTTTAAAAGATCAACAAAATAGACAGACCATTTGTCAGATTGATTAAAAAGAAAAGAGAGAACAACCAAATAGATGCAATAAAAAATGATAAAGGGGAAATCACCACAGATTCCACAGAAATTCAAACCATCATCAGAGAATATTACAAACCACTCTATGCACATAAACTAGTAAACCTGGAAGAAATGGATAAATTCCTGGACTCCTGCGTCCTCCCAAGCCTAAACCAGGAGGAAGCTGAAACTACGAATAGACCAATAACAAGGTCAGAAGTCAAGGCAGCAATTAAGAGCCTACCACACAAAAAAAGCCCAGGTCCAGATGGGTTCACAGCCAAATTCTATCAGACACACAAAGAGGAGCTGGTACCATTCCTTCTGAAACTATTCCAAATAATGCAAAAAGAGGAAATCCTTCCCAAATCATTTTATGAGACCAATATCATCCTGATACCAAAACCCGGCAGAGACCCAACAAGAAAAGAAAACTTCCGGCCAATATCCATGATGAACATAGATGCAAAAATCTCCAATAAAATATTGGCAAGACGATTGCAACACCAAATCAAAAAACTTATCCATCATGATCAGGTAGGATTCATCCCGGGTATGCAAGACTGGTTCAACATACACAAGTCTATCAACGTAATTCACACATAAACAGAACCAAAAACAAAAACCACATGATTATCTCAATTGACGCAGAGAAGGCATTTGACAAAATTCAACAGCCCTTTATGCTAAAAACCCTCAATAAACTTGGTATCAATGGAACGTATCTCAAAGTAATAAAAGCTATTTATGACAAACCAACAGCCAATATCACACTGAATGGGCAAAAACTGGAAGCATTCCCTTTGAAATCTGGCACTAGACAAGGATGCCCTCTTTCACCACTTCTATTCAATATAGTACTGGAAGTTCTAGCCAGAGCAATCAGGCAAGAAAAAGAAATAAATGGTATTCAAATAGGAAAGGAGGAAACCAAATTGTCTCTATTTGCAGATGACATGATAGTATACCTAGAAGACCCCATCGCCTCAGCCCAAAAACTCCTGAAACTGACAAGCAACTTCAGCAAAGTCTCAGGATATAAAATCAATGTGCAAAAATCACAAGCATTCCTCTACACCAATAACAGACTTCAAGAGAGCCAAATCAAGAACTAACTGCCATTCACAATTGCTACAAAAAGAATAAAATACCTAGGAATACAACTAACAAGGAACGTAAGGGACCTCTTCAAGGAGAACTACAAACCACTGCTCAACAAAATAAGAGAGGACACAAACAGATGGAGAAACGTTCCATGTTCATGGTTAGGAAGAATTAATATCGTGAAAATGGCTATACTGCCCAAAGTAATTTACAGAATCAATGCTATCCCCATCAAGCTACCGTTGACTTTCTTCACAGAACTGGAAAAAACACCATGAACTTCATATGGAACCAAAAGAGAGTCCGCATAGCCAAGTCAATTCTAAGCAAAAAGAACACAGCGGGGGGCATCACACTACCGGATTTCAAACTATACTACAAGGCTACAGTAATTAAAACAGCATGGTACTGGTACCAAAACACAGATATAGACCAATGGAACAGAACAGAGGCATTGGAGGCAACACAACATATCTACAACTATACAATCTTTGATAAACCTGACAAAAACAAGCAATGGGGAAAAGATTCCCCATTTAACATATGGTGCTGGGAAAACTGGCTAGCCATGTGCAGAAAGCAGAAACTGGACCCCTTCCTGACACCTTACACTAAAATTAACTCCAGATGGATTAAACACTTAAACATAAGACCTGGCACCATAAAAACCCTAGAAGGAAATCTAGGCAAAACCATCCAGGACATAGGAGTAGGCAAGGACTTCATGAACAAAACACCAAAAGCATTGGCAACAAAAGCCAAGATAGACAAATGGGACCTCATCAAACTCCACAGCTTCTGCACGGCAAAAGAAACAGTCACTAGAGTGTATCGACAACCAACAGAATGGGAAAAAATTTTTGTAGTTTACCCATCTGACAAAGGGCTGATATCCAGAATTTACAAAGAACTCAAACAGATTTACAGGAAAAAAACAAACAAGCCCATTCAAAAATGGGCAAAGGATATGAACAGACACTTTACGAAAGAAGACATATGTGAGGCCAACAATCATATGAAAAACTGCTCATCGTCACTGGTCATCAGAGAGATGCAAATCAAAACCACACTGAGATACCATCTCATGCCAGTTAGAATGGCGATCATTTAAAAATCTGGAGACAACAGATGCTGGAGAGGATGTGGAGAAAAAGGAACACTTTTACACTGTTGGTGGGAGTGTAAATTAGTTCAACCATTGTGGAAGACAGTGTGGCGATTCCTCAAGGCCTTAGAAATAGAAATTCCATTTGACCCAGCAATTCCATTACTGTGTATATATCCAAAGGACTATAAATCGTTCTACTATAAGGGCACATGCACACGAATGTTCATTGCAGCACTGTTTACAATAGCAAAGACCTGGAATCAACCCAAATGCCCATTGATGATAGACTGGATTGGGAAAATGTGGCACATATACACCATGGAACATTATGCAGCAATCAAAAATGATGAGTTGGTGTCGTTTGTAGGGACATGGATGAATCTGGAGAATATTATCCTCAGCAAACTGACACAAGAACAGAAAATGAAACACCGCATATTCTCACTCATAGGTGGGTGATGAAAAACGAGAACACATGGACCCAGGGAGGGGAGTACTAAACACTGGGGTCTATTGGGGGGAAAAGGGGAGGTCCAGCGGTGGGGGGGAGCTGGGGAGGGATAGCCTGGGGAGAAATGCCAAATGGGTGAAGGGGAGAAAGGAAGCAAAACACACTGCCATGTGTGTACCTATGCAACTGTCTTGCATGTTCTGCACATGTACCCCAAAACCTAAAATGCAATTTAAAAAAAAAGAATATGGAGGAAAAAGAAGTGATTATTTATCAAGTTCTTTGGTTAGACTATTCTATAGGCACATTTTTGTTCTTATCTAATATGGCAGTCCAGTAAGAAAATTGAGGAAAAATGCAGGATTACTAGCTCTCCATGAACCCTTTTCCTCCCTCCCTCTGCCCAACTCTTAACTATGCAGAATCTCGATGTAAATAAAAGTAGACAAGGAGAGTACAGATGATACCAAAGCAATACAATCTGAAACTATCCAAAGTTCCATTTCTCACACCACAAACTTCTTTGTTGGTTAGTTGTAAGTGAGTATTTATAGAAGTAGCACTGTATTTTCATTTTGAGACAGCAACTTCCTTTTAGCCTGTGCAAGAATTAGAAAAATTATTCCCTTCACTTCAGATTACTAATGACTAAAACTCTCTGCCTAGAGATTTTTGGAACTTTGATCAGTGAAAACTGGAAAAACAGTAACTTAAATGCTGCAAGTGATTTTCCACCTTGTAGGAAGTAGAGATATCGATAATCCTGTCAGGGTAGAATCTCTCTTTATCAGAACCACCAGCCAGGTATCTATCCACAAATGTAAAGCAAGTAGCTACTTCATTGCTTCTTGCTGGAAAAACAAAGAAGAAAGTGTCAAGTTACCATTAAACGGGATGTTGTTCAGACTAGAAGCTCATTGTTCTGTTTGGAAATACAAACTGTGTGTTTCCTAGAATCAGAGCTGCTTCTTTGCATACTTTTTTCGTCCTGGGGCTTGCTTACAGGAAAGAATTGGATATAGAAAAGAAAAGTGTGAGATCCAAATCTCATGCTAGAGGAACTGGATGGAGTTTGGCAAAGCTTAGCCGACGGAACCATTGCTGTCACATGCACACTGTTATTTGAGACTGAAATACACAAAATGCCCTGATGTTGGACTCTCATATGCAGTGATGTAATTGTCATGTTGAGGCCTACAGGGCAAGGCCACCCCCTAGTGGTAGGGGTTGGTATTATTTCTTATGGAAGAAAAAAATTACCAATCATTCCAAGAAAAACCAATTGTATAATGATTAGGGTAAACTTTAAATAGCGGTGGCTGAAATACATTAGGAAGTCTAGAAGTAGGCATTCAGAGCTATTAGGGTAGATCCTTGGTTCCCAAAGACTCAGAATTCCTTCTTTCTGCTTCATTAGCCTCAATGAATGGTTTATTCTCAGGGACACAGGATGGCTGCTGGAGCTCCAGCCATCATATCCACATTGAAGCCCAGAAGGAAGAAAAATGAAAGAGGAAAAATAAATAGCATGTTTGAGTGTCTGTGTATTGGAGTAAGACCTCCTTACTGATTCTCCCTTTAGGTGGCTTTTCTGACATTCCCCCAAACACTTTCACAGCTGGCTGAGGAACTGAGAAATGAAGGCTTTTATCTGGGCACTTTGCCATCCTAAGTAAATCAGGGTGCTCTTACAAAGAAAGCAGGGGAATGAATGCTGGGCAGCAGTCGTAGTTTCTGCCTCTCTGGGAAGCCAGTTTGAAACCAGAGGGACAGAGTCTTTTCTCTCTCAAAGCCATTTGATGTCTGGGCCCAAACTTTCTGGTGACATATGTGTGCTGGACTCTATGTGGAGCTGGTCCTGGTACTGAGAAGGGCTCTGGTAAGTGTGTTGCAGGTAGCTGCTTTGCCAAAAGTTGAAATTACCTTTGAGGCTGAGCTTTCCTTCCATTATCCACAAGCCTTTGAAGAAATTTTGTTAATCTTCTGTTGGTGATATGGTTTGGCTGTGTCCTCACGCAAATCTCTATCTTGAATTGTAGCTCCCATAATCCCCATGTGTTGTGGGAGGAACCAGGTGGGATGTAAATGAATCATGGGGGTGAGATTTCTCATGCTGTTCTCATGATGGTGAATAAGTCTCATGAGATCTGATGGTTTTATAAAGGGGAGTTCCTCTGCACAAGCTCTCTTGCTTGCTGCAGTGAGTGCATTAAATCTCTTTTTCTTTATAAATTACCCGTCTCTAGTGTGTCTTTAGTAGCAGTGTGAGAACAGACTAATACAATAAATTGGTACTGCAGAAAGTGGGGAGCTGCTGTAAAGATACCCAAAGATGTAGAAGCAAATTTGGAACTGAGTAATGAGCAGAGGTTGGAACAGTTTAGATGGCTCAGAAGAAGACTGAAAAATTTGGGAATGTTTGGAATTTCCTAGAGACTTGGAGGGCTAGGAAGACAGGAAGATGTGGGAAAGTTTGGAACTTCCTAGGAACTTGCTGAATGGCTTGACCAAAATGCTGACAGTAATAGGGACAATAAAGTCCAGGCTAAAGTGGTCTCAGACAGAGATGAGGAACTTGTTGAAATGATGTAAAAAACTGGAGTAAAGGTCGCTCTTGCTATGCAAAGAGACTGGTGGCATTTGGCCCAGGCCCTAGAGATCTGTGGAACTTTGAACTTAAGAGAGATAATCTAGGTTATCTGGCAGAAGAAATTTCTAAGCAGCAAAGCATTCAAGAGGTGACAGAACATAAAAGTTTGGAAAAATTGTAGCCTGATGATGCAGTAGAAAAGAAAATCCCATTTTCTAGGGAGAAATCCAAGCTGGCTACAGAAATTTGCATAAGTAACAAGGAGCCAAATTCTAATTGCCAACACAAGGCGGAAAATGTATCCAGGGCATGTCAGAGAACTTCATGGCAGCTCCTCCATCACAGGCCTGGCGGCCTAGTCAGAAACAATGGTTTTGTGGGACTGGCCCAGGCCCCTCCTGCTGTGTGCAGTCTAGGGTCTTTGTGCTCTGTGTCCCAGCTGCTCCAGCCATGGTTAAATGGGGCCAAGGTACAGCTGTGGCCATGGCCTCAAAGAGCACAAGCCCCAACCCTTGGCAGCTTTCATGTGGAGTTGGTCCTGTGAGTGTACAAAAGATAAGAATTGAGGTTTGAAAACTTCTGCCTAGATTTCAGAGGATGAATGGAAACACCTGGATGTCCAGGCAGAGGTGCACTACAGGGGTAGAGCCCTCATGGATAACCTTTGCTAGGGAAGTGCAGAAGGGAAATATGGGATTGGAGCACCCACATAGTGTCCCCACTGGGGCACTGCTTAGTGGAGCTATGAGAAGAGGGCCACTGTTCTCCAGACCCCAGAATGTTAGATCCACTGACAGCTTATTCCATGAGCCTGGAAAAGCTACAGACACTCAGTGCCAGCTTGTAAAAGCAGCCAAGAGGGGGGCTGTATCCTACGAAGCTATAGGAGCAGAGCTGCCCAAGGTCATGGAGCCCACCTCTTGCATCAGTGTGACCTGGATGTGAGACGTGAAGTCAAAGGAGATCATTTCAGAACTTTAAGATTTGGCTACCCCACTGGATTTTGGACTTTCATGGGGCCTGTATCCTCTTCATTTTGGCCAATTTCTCCCATTTGGAATGGGGGTATTTACCCAATTCCTATACTCCCATTGTATCTAGGAAGTAACTAACTTGTTTTTGATTTTACAGGCTCATAGGCGGAAGGGATTTGCCTTGTCTCAGATGAGACTTTGGACTGTAGACATTTGAATTAATACTGACATGAGTTAAATAAGACTTTGGAGGATTGTTGGGAAGGCATGTTTGGTTTTGAAATGTGAGGACATGAGATTTGGGAGGAGCCAAAGGTGGAATGATATGGTTTGTCTGTGTCCCAACCCAAATCTCATCTTGAGTTGCAGCACCCATAATCCCCACATGTTGTGGGAAGAACCCAGTGGGAAGTAATTGAATCATGGGGGCAGATTTCCCCATGCTGTTCTCATGATAGTGAATAAGTCTTACAAGATCTGATGGTTTTATAAAGGGCAGTTCCCCTGCACACACACTTTTGCCTGCCACCATGTAAGACATGTCTTGCATGGTGTGTCCTCCTTCACCTTCTGCCATGTTTGTGCAGCCTCCTCAGTCATGTGAAACTGTGAGTCCATTAAATTTCTTTTCCGTTATACATTACCCAGTCTTGGGTATGTCTTTATTAGCAACGTGAGAACAGACTAACACAGTTAGGCTCTGGGAGGTTAACACAGGGGGTAGGTAAGCATGCCTGGAACTCATTGTAGGAGGGCTATGTGTCCTTCCCCAAAGCTAGAAGGGTGGTGTCTGTTGCCTAACAGAGATTGGCCAGGGAGAGCTGCTGAAGGTCATGAGAGCTCCCTAGGGTGTTTGGCTGAGGCAGTGGCTTGGCAGCTTGAGGAGTGGCCCTGAGCAAAAACACGTGATGTCAGACATGTTTTCAAACACACTCAGGATGAACATCCTGGTTTGCTTTCGCCTGAGAGGTTCTTGGGTCACAGAACATTCAGTGGTAAAACCAGGAAAGTCCTGGACAAGCTGGGATGAGTTGGTCATCTTAATAATACAAATAAGAAAGTATCTTATAGGGATCTTTAGAATTGCCATGTGGCAGCTGGCAACTCAGAGTCACTGGAATCTTATTTTTACTGGTATGCAATGTAGGACATTTATTTTGATGATGCCTGAAGGTTCTGGTTTCACAAACTCTATGTCTCAGAAATAAATCATGTCTGCATTGGCTCACAGAAGGGCAACAATTTAAAAGGCCAGAACAAACATGGCGATAAGTAAATGAAATGTTAAGTGGAAATGTCCAAGTCCCATGGCATTGCATACAGACCTACCTCCCAGAACCCAGCTTGCGCCTTCTCTCCAAGCTCATCTCCTACCACCATCCCTCCTATTTTAGTTCCTTTTCTACTGCTACAACAGAATGCTACAGACTGGGTACTTTATAAAGAAAAGAGATTTATTTGGCTCAGTCGTCTAGAGGCTGGGAATCAAAGATTGAGTAGCCACTTCTGGTGAGGGTTTCTGGTTGCATCATGACTTGGTGGAAAGCAAGCATCCCATGGCTAGGAAGTGTATGCACAAGACAACACAGGAAATTAGGCCAAACTCATCCTTTTATCAGGAACACTCTCGAAAACTAACCCACTCTCTTGTTAATGGCACTAACCTATTCAAGAAGGCAGAGCCTTCGTGACCTCATCACCTTTTAAAGGTCCCATTGTGATACCATCACAGTGGCAATTAAATTTCAACATGAGTTTTGAAGGGGACATTCAAACCATAGCACCTGGAAAACATCACCTTGCCAGCCCTGTCATGTCCTGAGTGCATTATGCTATTATGCACATCTCTGCCTGGAATGCCTTTTCTTCCTTCATGAACCTGGCGAACTCCAACTGTTCCCTCTAATTTGCAGCTTAAGAGTAATTTCTGTGGAGCCTTCTCTGGCCCTCTCCAGGCAAAGCTGACTACTCCAGGAAAAGCCACCTGTGCTCTCTGGCATGTCTCATGACACTGCATCCCAATGGCACAGGCTTGGAAACGGTCTGCCTCTTCCATGGACCAATTAGCTCCCTAAGCCTAGGAAGTCCTTACCTTGTATTAGAACTTCAGGAACATGGTATATACAATGGACACTTACTAGCATTAGTTAAGAGTCAAGCAGTGTGTGTGTGTGTGTGTGTGTGTGTGTGTGTGTGTCTACATATTTATTTACATTTATATTTATTGACTCTTGTCTATTTAGGGCATCCAAATGCTGACTGCAGTTCTCAATTGGATCTACTCTGTTCAGATTCACTTGTTAAAATACTTGAATGGTTTATTTAACCTGAGGCTTTATAAATACACAAGAAAGAATTCATTAGAAATATTATCCTGAGAATAACTAAAACTTATAAACCCAAGAAAAGAATTCATTAGAGATATTATCAATAAAAATAACTAAATCTGTGATGTGGGATGAACTGTTATTTTTCCCCAACTTAACCTAAGCAGATATATATGACAAATAACTAGTATTTCAGAGCACGTTCAGATACTAACTTTTGGTTGCTTCTCACTCTGGAATTAGAAAAGCATTTAAATAAACATTACTGATGCATTAGAAAAGACAGAAAAAAAAAAGAAAAGACAAAATAAGTTAGGCTTTGTTGAGAAAATAAAACCAAAAACAAAACCCAAATCTCAGAGATTTAAAGAATGAAGGCTTATTTTCTCCTTTCTGCTGTATGGGACCATTTTACTTACACATATTGCCCTCAAGGGCATGATGGTGAGAGAAGAGCCAGGATGATGCCACAGGCTGGTTCCCTTCCCATTGGCCAGAGCCCTGTCACATGGCCCCAACCTACCCAGTAAGAAATGTGGACTAGCCCAAGGCTGATTAGTTGAGAGTCACAATAACCCAGGGAAGGAGATTCTGACCTGGAGACTAGCATGCAACTCATGTACTAGAGAGTGCTCTTGGAGCTACAGCTATGGAAGGGAGAGGAAGGAAGCAGGATTGAGCAGAAGGAGAGGTCAAGCCTCAAGGTCATCTCAGGGGCCTTAGCTGCTATTGTGGGGAGTTCTGAAGGTGAGATAACTTCAGGGCTATTCTAATTTGGGACAAAAGGGCTGGACTTTGGTATCCTTAAGTTGGTCAGTCATTGGAAAGGATGTGACCCTGAGTGAGGCAGCTTAACTAAAGCAATTTCAGAGGGGATTCACACCTGAGGGCTGTGCACCAGCAGCTGGGGAGTAAGTCCTGCTCACATCCCTGATGGAGGATCAGGGAGGCTCATCACAGCACCGCACAATGCACATGACAGTGTCTTTCAAGCAGATATGTCTGTAGGATTACATCTGAACATGGCCACTTATGAATCCTCTTTCATCATTGTGGCTTGACATCAACTGCTGGGCTTGGCCTGTGAACCACACCAGTTATCTTGCTAGCAGTTCCACTACGTTCAGGCTTAAACTACATTCTTCATCCATAACTGCTTTAACTGTCCCTGTTGACCACTGCACAGATTCAGGCACTGCTGAGCTCTAAAACAAAATGTTCTGCAAAATTCCTGCTGGCCACATAGTCAAAGGATGATCTTTATTCATCTGTCATTGCTGAGCTCACTATAATTCAGGGATATTTGTCTCTCTTTGAACTGTCTTTGGCCAGGACCCTTCAAAGAGCCCCTTTCAGGCTGGACACCTAATCAACACCATGGAACATCCATTCTTCCAGTAATAGAAACCATACTTGATTTTTCTGTTTAATCATTTCATGACCACTACACACCAGTTACACTGGTTGTGAAACACCTGTGCAAATTCAGCATTTGTTTATTGGGTCTCCACTGGGAGAGGAGGTTGAGCTCAATCCTCATGTTCAAGAGGATGCTACTAGGCCCTCCCTTTTACTTGGTCCAACCACATTCTTTCTTTCTGTGGAGGCGATAATAATGACTGGCATTTACTGCAAAGCATTTTATACATGATAATTTAATTTTCACAACTACTCTATGCAGAAGCACTATTTCCTGATTTACGTCTAAGAAAGCCAAGGCACAGATAGCTTAAGAAAATGCCCCGAGTTCACATGAGGAATAAATGGGGGAATTCGTATTTAAATCCAGGTAGTCTGACTACAAAGTTAGGGCTCTTAATTACTGTTACATAGCTTGTCAATCAATATCCAGGCTTGCTTAAAACTCAGGGATTTATGTGTCCCTGGATGCAGGCCCATAAGTCAGCATTGCATATTTCTATATCTTACTCTAATGAAGAGGGTTTGGACTTTAAAGCATTAAATGACCCAGCCAAGAACTCTCCTTAAAAGCCGGAAAAATAGAAGTGAGTAAATTTAGAGAGGGATATTACCCATTAAAAAAAATTGGAGATATATATTAAAATGTAGATTACAGACTACATTTTATGTACTTATGACTAGCTTTTGTGAATATTTATTGTTGTGCTATAAGGCAATTAGGTAGCAAAATACATTTAGAATTGGAGGAGAGACAGTAACCACTCTTTGTGGATCGGGTGGGACAAGAAGATGGAACTATCCCCTATCAGCATTGAGCCTTCTTGTGTCTATCCCTGCACAGACAGGTAGCTACAGTCCTGTCCACCCCCATTTGCAAAGGAAGCCTAACTGTCTACACAGAGAGTCCCTGGCATCCTCTATATTAAATTATCTGGTGAGGATGGGGAGATGCTTTATAAACCTGTTCTAAATGCTGTACAAATCGCTCCTTTGTCTTTAGTTGAAACAATTTGATGGACTTTCTCCATACCACATTACCTGGGAAATGGGGCTAGAAGAAAGCTTTGTGCCATGTTCCACTGACAGGAACTCTAACCTGTCACATTGGCCCCAGTATTATGATACAAATAGCCCAAATAAGGCCATCTACCAAGCTTAGCAAGTCATGCTTGGTGACAAAATGTGCTTGCAATAAGCAATTTCTGGGGGTGATTTGGGCCTGACAGCTCAGCCTTGAAACCACATTTTGCATGTGTCAGGAAAATGAACACCATGTTCACTCCACATGATTTTAGCCATTAGACCTTTATTAATACCATGGAGCAGCTGGAACTAGAAACAGTCTCAAGTGTTCGCATTCTCTGAACATAGCAATTTCCAGAGTGGGTGGCAGCTGTTGAGGCCCAGGTTTATCCCTTGGGCCAAAATTCTCATACTCTTGACCCCAAGTATTGGGCCTGGATTTTGTGGCTCCCAGAAAACATGGTTACAGAGCTCTGTTCTGAAGACTCAAAGCCTCCTCATTAGAATAAGCATCTTCACCCCCTGCTCTTTTGTCCTCTCCATTGTCATGGGTTCAGATTTTAGAAAAGAACTACTCTTCTTGTACTTGGGGTTTTGTTTCTCCCCAAGTGGGAGTATTGCTGGTTTGTAACTCTCTTACACCTGTCCCCTATCCAAGGCTTATCCCTGTAACCCTGGGCCAGGTTGGACTTTACAAGAAGAAAAGAATTGGTCTAATCCAACTGCCTCTCCAATGAAGCAGCCTGTTTCCTCCAGGAATCACTTACTTACAGGATGGCTGATTTCCATCCCAGGAAAGCTCTGGGTATTTTGATGTTCTTTCTTGTATTCTACTTAGATCTACTCCCTTAATCTGGCCTCATCAGTCCTGTTGCATGTTATGTTCACTGAACTGAATGAAACATTGATTTTCAAGCAGACAGGCTTCCTGAGTGTACTGTTCACATGTAATCTTCATTTTCAACCACATGTTTCCCCATGCTGCTCCAGGGAAAGAGGGGAGGGGGCCACTGACATTAACTACTTCTCTCTAGTTAAGGATAAAGACCAATTTATCGTTCAAGAATGAGGTCCAATGCTACCTTCTGCAGCAAAATAAGGTATTTATTTTCTCCATTTCTATGAATTTTTGACCTATTAGGTATACATATGGGTTAAATTGTACTCCTTCTATAAAAGACATGCTAGTGTCCTAACTCCCAGTACCTCAGAATGCAGCCTTATCTGGAGATGGAGTCTGTATGGATGTAATCAAGTTAAAATGAGGTCATCAAGACAGGCCCTAATTCAATGTGATTGGTTTCCTTCTAAAAATGAGAAATTTGGATACAGAGACAGATGCACACAGAGGGAAGATGATGGGAAGAGATTCGGGGAGAAGACGGTCATCTGCATGCCAAGGAGGGAGGCCTGGAACAAATTCTCCTTTACAGCCCTCAGAAGAAACTGGCCCTGGTGACACTTGGAGTTCAGACTTTCAGCCTTCAGAACTGTGAGATCATACAGTTTTGTTGTTTAAGACCCCCAGTTTGGAGTACTTTGTTACAGCAGTCCTAGCAAATGAATACAGGTATATTATGAGGACTTTCGTTTTTTACTTCTTTATTATTATTATTATACTTTAAGTTCCGGGGTACATGCGCAGAATATGCAGGTTTGTTACATAGGTATACATGTGCCATGGTAGATGGTCACCCCACCATCTACATTAGGTATTTCCTTTTTTAAAAAGAAGAGTAGAAGAAAATTAGGCAGAAAAAAATGATATTCAGTTTCCCTGTTGTGAAAAGTCCTGCCAATATATACATATATAGTATATATATATATATCTGAAGCATATATACACATACATACATACACAACACACATATACATATATATGTATATAATATTACATATGCTGAGTAACACCATTCAAAAAATTTTTTGTTTGGAGACAGCGTCTTGCTCTGTCATCCAGGCTGGAGTGCAATGGCATGATTTTGGCTCACTGCAACCTCCACTTCCTGGGTTCAAATGATTCTCCTGCCTTTGCCTCCCGAGCAGCTTGGATTACAGGCACCTCCAACCAAGCCTGGCTAATTTTTAACTTGATTACATTCATACAGACCCCATCTCCAGATAAGGCTGCATTCTGAGGTACTGGGAGTTAGGACACTAGCATGTCTTTTATAGAAGGAATACAATTTAACCCACATGTATACCTAATAGGACAAAAATTTTTAGTAGAGGTGGGGTTTTGCCATGTTGGTCAGGCTAATCTCAAACTCCTTACCTCAAGTGATCCAACTGCCTCAGCCTCCCAAAGTATTGGGATTACAGGCAGGAGCCACCACGGCTGGCCTCAAATATTTTTTAAAGTGCAAACAAAAAAGAGAATGACTTGAGAGTGACTTAAGAGTGAGCTTCCACTGCTTAACTTCTCTTCCCATAACTATTAACCACTCTTAACAGTTAACTACTAATTATCTGTACCCCAAAACTGTTTATACCAGCAACTCTATATCCATCCATCCGTCTGTTCTTTTTTAAAACATATACAAAAGGGATCCCATTTTACATACTCTTCTTTGCTTTGTTATTTTTTTTAAATAACAAGTTGGAACGCCATCCAGATCAGCACATACCAGTGTCCTCATCTCTTCATGGCTTCATTCCACCACGTGCATATGTAATTTCATGTAACAGGATCTACCCAAGAGCCTGGGTTTTCTGCTGGGCTCTGCTAGGGCGAGTTAGGAATGCATCCGAGCACATTAGGGCTGGTGAGACATTCAGAGCTCATCTCCCAGCCCTCTTGTTTTCACATGAGGAAAGTTGGCACACAGAATAGAAGCATTTTGCCTAAAGTGACACAGAGACATAACAAAAGTAGTTCCAGCTGTTAGTGAGGTCAAACATTTTCCATAATTGTGTGATTATTTTTTGGTCACCAATACAACGTAAGAGTGTCACAGACCTCATGCGTGCATATGTTTCTTAAAATTTTTCATTTCCATAGGATTTTGGGGAACAGGTGGTGTTTAGTTACATAAGTAAGTCATTTAGTGGTGATTTGTCAGATTCTGATGCACCCATCATCTAAGCAGTGTACACTGAACCCAATTTGTAGTCTTTTATCCCTCACCCCCCACCCTTTCCCTCAACTCCCCAAAATCCATTGAATCATTCTTAGATCCCACTCATGAGTGTGAGCAATGATGTTTGGTTTTCCATTCCTGAGTTACTACATTTAGAACAATAGTCCCCAGTTCCACCCAGGTTGCTGAGAATGCCATTAATTAGTTCCTTTCTATGGCTGAGTAGTACTCATCATAACTTTTTTAATCACTCAGTGATTGGTTGGCATTTGGGCTGGTTCTATATTTGTGAAATTGTAAATGTGCTGCTATAAACATGTGTATACAAATAGCTTTTATGTATAACGAATTATTTTCCTCTGGGTAGATACCCAGCAGTGGGATTGCTGAATCAAATGGTAGTTCTACTTTTAATTGTTTTTAAAAAAACCTCCAGACTGCTTTCAATACTGGTTGTACTAGTTTGCATTCCCACCAGCAGTGTAGAAGTGTTCCCTTTTCACTGCATGCACGCCAGCATCTGTGGTTGTTGTTGTTGTTGTTGTTGTTATTGCCACTCTTGCAGGAGTAAGGTGATATCACATTGTGGTTTTGATTTGTATTTCCTTGATCGTTAGTTATGTTGAGCATTTTTTCATATTTACAAAAAGAGAACACAAAAAAATTTGGAAACAGAATTTTCTAATCTGTCTATAATGCTTCTAAATGTTTCAGAGTTTTAGTGGGTTGAACACATTTTTAAATATGTAAAAATGCAACAAATTCCAAATTGTTTGTCCCAAGAATTGATTGACATAAAAGGAAACAGAAATATAATAGCTGACTTTAAACAAAAACTTTGGTACAGTGGTAAATGGGATTTTTAAAAATAAGCATCATGATTTAGTAAGTGCAATTATTGCTTTTCTTATTCACATGCCTTTGTTAGGTAATTAAACTTTTTGTTATTAGCAATTATTGCCACTAAAACCAAGCATCAAAATTAGTCAAACATAAAACCACATCTTCCTATTGCTTTCTGTTAAAGCAGTGTCAAATCAAATGTTAAATCAAGATATTTTAAAATCAATGAAGCATTAATATCTATATTTAACTTTTAAAAATATTATTAATTATAACTATTAACAATTTAGCAAAAGCAAATGCTTTTTCTTTTGATTTTTAACTTTTCATATATGTAATCATTTATGTTTTTATTTTATATATGTTGTATTATATATATATTAGTACATTAATACATAGATAAATTTATGTGCAAAATATATGCTTATTCTAGAGGATGAACATAAAGTTGATTTTACTTACATGAATGTAAAAATCAAACAAAGTTTATAAAACTGTAAATTAAACTGCCAGCTCATTTCTTCATAGCAACAATAGAAACAAGTAATGAGACAACTTCAAAGTACTGAGGAAAAATAACTGACACCCTAGAATTCTATTCTCAGCTAAACTAAAATTCAAGAGTGAGAGCAAAATAAGGACATCGTCAGGCAAGCAAGCACAGATTTAAATAAGTTACTACTCACAGTCCCCTGCTGAAAGAATTCCAAAAGCTCTGTTTCTCTGGGAGAAGGCACAGGAAGTGAGAAGCAGAGAGGAGCAGGAACTGGTAAATATTAAATATAAAGGCAAATCTAAAACAGGTATTGATCTCAAAACAATATAATGGTGACTAGTTTGGGGTTATAAAAACAAGTTATACCTAACATACTAGTCAAAGAGAGCATGTGATTCAAGGAGTGACCAGAATGAATAGGTACTATGGTAATGTTCAGGAGGCAGGCAAATATATTGATTAACTCTAGGTTTCATGTCAAAATTCCAGTGTGAAAATGTCAGCAAAAATCAGTATTTCGTGGCCAGGTGCAGTGGCTCATGCCTGTAATGCCAGCACTTTGGGAGGCCAAGGTGGGTGGATCATCTGAGGTTGGGAGTATGAGACCAGCCTGACCAACATGGAGAAACCCCATCTCTACTAAAAATACAAAATTAGCCAGGCATGGTGGCAGCCATGACCTGTAGTCACAACTACTCAGGAGGCTGAGGTTGTGGTGAGCCGAGATCATGCCACTGCACTCCAGCCTGGGCAACAAGAGCGAAACTCCATCTCAAAAAAAATCAGTATCTCATGGAAAGCATCTAAAAGCAAGAAGAATGAAAAATAAAATTCAGTCTCCAATTTTCACAAAACTTGGAGATGGCTAAAAGTTGCATCACCAAATAAGTGAAAATGTTCCCTTACAGCAGTGGACACAGAGCAAGGCAGTGCATGGGTGGCAGCATAAAGAGTATTCCGGGGCAAAGTTAGCAAAATCAGCTTCTTCGAAGTGGACTGTGAAACTTAATTCAGTCAGGTGTGATGATTCAGCCTGTAATTCCAGCACTTTGGGAGGCTGAGGCAGAAACATCACTTGAGCCAAGGAGTTTAAGGCTGCAGTAAGCCATGATTGTGCTACTGTACTCCAGTCTGGACCACAAGGTTTACTCTGTCTCAAAAACAGAAGAAAACCAAACAAAACCCCTCAATCCAAGAGCAAGGGGAATACGGCACAGGCAATGGCATCAAGGTCCCCTTGGACCTGACTTACTTAATTCCAAGAAGAAGAAGAGTTAAACAGAGGTATAATCATACAGGTGGGTGAGGCACCATTCCACACGAAGATCTAAATATTCCAAAATTGTAGACTTTTAAGAATGTAGTCTCAAAACATATGTACCATAAATGATCAGAATCACAAAAATATCAAGCAATCCACAGCCACAGTAAGATATTTTAACACAATGTTCAATACTAAATAGCTCAAGCAAACAAAATAATTAGTAAACATACAAAAATGTGAAATAACACTTTTAATAACTTGAGCATAACATTTCTGTACTTAACAATTAGAAAATACACATTCAACTTATTTTTGAATGACCACATACTTGGCCACAAAAGTATCTAAAAATAAAAAATGAATCAATCATACAGACCACATTCCCTTTTCAAAAGCTATGAAAATGAAAATAAATTACAAAAACGAAACAAAAAAAAGGAACCATATGTTTGGAAATTTTGAAAAATTTCTAAATAATTAATGAGTCAAAGTAAAAATCATAAAGGAGATCTAAAAATAGACCTGAATGACAAGGGGAAAACTGAGCATAGAAATTTTGGAAATGTAGCTAAAGCAGTACTTTAAGAGAGAAAATTATAGATACATAGGCACATACACACACCTGAAAAGAAAAAAGGTTGAAAACTAATGAACACGTCTAATCCAGGAAGTCATTAAAAGAACTGTTAATGTAAGAAAATATGAAGAAAGAAGACACAGATATGAGCAAACATTAGTGAAATAGAAAACATTTAAGCAACTGAGATAGGCAACAAGAGTCTACGATTAAAAGAAAAAGAAAGATGGTACAAATGAACCATATTGGGACATGAAAATATGTAACAATAGATATAATGCACATTTACAAAGATATGAGACTGCTGTATATGACTTTATGCCACTAGTATTGAAACTTTAGATAAGATAAAACATTTCTAGAAAATGTAACTAAAAAAATAGAAAAGCTGAATAAATCTATAGTCTTAAATATTTAATCAATAATTAAAACTCTACTCACAAAAAGTAACTGTTACCTCAGAGCTTAGTAGGTAAGTTTTCCCCAACCTTCAAGAAAAATTTGATTTCTATTTATAGTCTGATACAGAAAAAAGAAAAGATTGAAAGTTTTCAACCCATTATAAGATATTAACATAAACATTGAAAACAAAATCTGGAAAAGACAATACAGAAGAGGAAAAGTATGGGCTAACTTCACTTATAAACACATAACATTTTGAAATCAAATATTAGCAAACTGAATCTAGCAGTGTTTAAAAATAATACATTATGACGACTGGGCACAGTGGCTCACGCCTCTAATTCCAGCACTTTGGGAGGCTGAGGTGGGTGGATCATGAGGTCAGGAGATCAAGACCAACCTGGCCAACCTGGTAAACCCTGTCTCTACTAGAAATACCAAAATTAGCTGGGCATGGTGGCATGCGCCTGTAATCCCAGCTACTTGGAAGGCTGAAGCAGGAGAATCACTTGAACCTGGGAGGCTGAGATTGCAGTGAGCCGAGATTGGACCACTTACACTCCAGCCTGGTGACACTGAGTGACTCTGTCTCAAAAAAATGTTAATAATACATTATGACAAAGCTGGATTACTTAAGAAGTAAAAGTTTAACAATAGAAAAGTTATTAAGGTAATTTACTATATACACATAATAAAGAAGAAAAAAATATAATCACTTCAAAAGATGCAGCAAATGCATCTGATAAAATTCAATACCCATTAATAACCAAAATATTTTAGCATTTTAGAAATAAAAAATAACCCAATTAAGTAATCTACCATAAATCTACAGTGAAAGTTATGCTTTGTGAATCTCTAAAATAATTCCAGTTAAGTTCAGGAATGAGGGAAGGATGGCTCCCACCAAAAGCCCTTATTTAGCATTGCTTTGTAAGTCCTAGTCAGTAAAGTGAAAACATGTAGAGAAATAAAATAAAGAAAGATTCAAAAGGAAGAAATAAAAGTATCATTAATTTTTTTTTTTTGAGATGGAGTTTCACTCTGTTGTCCAGGCTAGAATGTAGCGGAGTGATTTTGGCTCACTGTGACCTCTGCCTCCTGGGTTCAAGCAATTCTACCACCGCAGCTTCCCAAGTAGTTGGGATTACAGGCGCCTGCCACCATGCCTGGCTGATTTTTGTATTTTTAGTGGAGACTGGATTTCACCATGTTGGCCAGGCTGGTCTAGAACTCCTGATCTCAAATGATCTGCCTGCCTCGGCCTCTCAAAGTGCTGGGATTACAGGCATGAGCCACAATATCATTAATTTTGGGTGCTATAATTATCAATTTTTAAAAATCCAAAATAAGTAAGAGTCAACAATTGAAAGAAACAAGGCAATTAAACAAGTTACCTAATTTAAAACTGATTTTTTAACTGATCTCTGAACACCTAAAATAAATTGGTAGAAAATATAATTTTTCAGAAGCTACTATTTACAGTTGTAGCAAGCACTATAAATACTTCTTAGTATGGGTAATAAAAATGTGTAAAATCTTTGCAGAAAACATTGTAAATCCATATTAAATGATATTAATATAAAGAGAAGGCCTAAATAGAGAGATATATCACATTCATAGAGAAGTATTGTACAAATGGCAAAATTTCTCCAAATTAACCTATTTAGATACACTTCCTTTATCATTTCCAATAACATTTTTCACAGGAATCCACTAGCTGATCCTAAAATACTGGAAGAAGAAAGACTAACGAAAACCAAAAGAAACTTGAGGTAAATAAATAAATAAATAAGGGGAAACCCCACACCAGCTATTAAGACTTGCTCTTTAGCTATAATAATGTTAAAGTTCTGGTATGGGTGTGAGGGTAGACAAATGAACTAACAGAATGGCAGAGTCTAGGAACTGATCCACTTATATATGGGAATTTGTATTTAACAGAAATGACATTTCAGACAGTGGGAAAGTCTGGATTATCTGTGACAATTAACTTTCTGCTTGGAAAAAGATAAAATTAGATCCCTACTCATCATATAAGCAGAAGTAAATTCCAGATGGACAAAAATTTAAATGTGAAGGGAAAAAACTTAGAATTTTTAGAAAACAATGTGGGAGAATATCTTGAATGTAGAGTTATAAACAGATTTATTAACTAAGGGACAAATGTCCACAAACCTTGAAAAGACATAAATTTAACTACATGAAAATTGAAAAGCTATTTATAATAGAACATGACATAAACAAAATTAAAAGGCAAGATACCATTTGTGAGATTTTTTTCAACTCAGATAAGAACTTCAGAATAAACACAACTATAAATTTATAAGAAAAGAACAAAGGATTAAAACTGGTTTCTCTCTGTCTCTCTCAAACACACACACACACACACACACACACACACACACACACTGGTTAATAAACATGTAAAAATGCTTAAGCTCATGAGTAATTAGTGAGATGTAAATTAAAACAGTAAAATACCATTTGTACTTATTGGATAAGAAAAATTTTAAAGCCTCATAAGTAATGGTAAGCATGCAGGAACTCAGGAATTTCTAATCTAGCATGAGTTCAAATAGGTACAATCACTTGGGAGAACAATTTGTCATTGCTAAGGAAGGTGAAGAAGTCTATTTCCTACTAATTAGTAATTTCACCTCAGGGCATTTACACTAACAAATATGTGCACAAAGATGAATGCCCAGTCATGTCCATTGCAATAAACAACAACAATAAAGCAATAACTAATTTTACCCAATAGGGAAATGGATAAGTAAACTATGGTATTTCATGACTAAGTTAAAATGAATGAACTAGGTCTACACTGTATCTACACAACGTGAATTAGTCTCTAAAATGTACTGTTGAGTAAGAAAAGCCAAGTTACAAGAGAATTTACCATATGACACCATTTATGTAAATTAAGAATGCACACAAAACAATAGCAAATATTGTTTTGAATACACAAGTATGTAGTGAAAGTACAAGATCATGCATGGAAATAACACACACCAACTTCAGGCAGAAGTTTCTCTGCAGAGAGGAGAAGGGGAGGGATGGGAGTGAAGGGGGCCAAGGCTTTAGCTGTATCTTTTTGTCTTTCTTTTGTTTCAAGTGATCTGAAGTAAATAGGAGAAAAACGTCAACAGCTGTTTAATCTTGGTAGGATGGTAGGCATATGGTTGTGTTTTATTCTCTGCACCTTTCCACACGTACAAAATCTTTCTTAATTTAAAAAATAAAATGTAGAAATATTTTTTAAAAGCTTAGAACCAGAATTCAAGTCTTTTCCCTCTGAATTGTCTTCAGTACAATCAACATTTATGACATCCCCTGAGCCAGGCATGGGAGAGCTAGTTGTCAGAGAGCTGCGGTCCCAAATTCAAAGAGCACAATCTTCTAACAGGGAGAAAGGGAACAATTATTTCTTATTCTTTTTGGTTATTGTTTGATGCCTGTCACTGAGAAAAACAACTGCTGTTTTTCACTGGAACTAAATATAAATACAACAAGGAAAGACCTGTGTGAAGGGCTTTCCCTGGGGTCACATTCTTGGCTGGCACATCTACAGATGGCAGTCACAGGTTCCATTTGACTGTCAACATGTCACTGGGTATTGGTGCCTGTCCTTGTGTGGGTGGCACGTGAGGCCTCTGGGACCTAGGCCATGTCACTGACTGCAATTAGCAGGGTTCTTCTGGAGCAGCCATGTTCTGTCAGGTGGCCCCTGGATAGTTGGAGCAGAAAGATGAAGAAAGGAGCTCACATTCTAGTGGGGGAGACAAATATGTAGATCAAGCCATATGGGCCAGAGAGGAGGTAGAAACAACAAGCTGAAAGGATTGGGGGCAGGAGGCTGGGCATGATGGTTCACATCTGTAATCCCAGCACTTTGGGAGGCTGAGGCGGAAGTTGAGCCCAGGAGTTCAAGATCAGCCTGGGCGAAAAAGTGAGACTCTGTCTCCACAAAAAATCAGCTCGGCATGGTGGCATTGGCCTATGATCTCAGCTCCTTGGGAGGCTGAGCTGGGAGGATCACTTGAGCCCAGGAGGTTGAGGCTGCAGTGAGCCATGATTGGGTCGCTGCATTCCAGCCTGAGTGACAAAGTGAGACTCTGTCTCTCCCTCAAAAAAAAAAAAAAAAAAAAGACTTTTCAATCAATCAATACAATTTTTTAAAAAATAGATAATTGGGCATGGGAAAAAATGAGATTGCAGAGGATTTCTTGTTCTTATTTCTGGTCAATGAGTATGTGAAGATCAGCCATTCCAGTTCCATTCTGAAGGGTCATGCGGTGTCATCCCAAATTGCTATTGACAGAGAATGCTTTAAGGAAGTCACACTGGAATCTGCTGATTAGGCTTAAATCTCTATTCTATTCCCCTTTTCCACCCAACCCATCAGTACCACAGGGTAGCCACAGTGTTATTCCCACATAGACAACAGGGCCGCTCAGTGAGTGCAGACACAATTTGGTGAGTATAGGGGTGGAGAGGTGGCGACCAGGCATGAGGAGCGAGGGAGACAGAAAGAGGGGTTTTAGCAGCAGCAGGTAAAAATGTAATGATTACTGATGTTTCCTAATAAAGGCCTAAATCAAGAAGTAGACATCCCAGCTGAGACCAGGTTGCTTGGGACAATAGCAAATGTATGGCAAAAAGAAGATTCTGAAGCTACCTCACTTTGCAGTGAAGATAAAATACAGATTGAAATCACAGACATTGTGATTTCAATCTGTATTTAGAACTTGCTCTGATTCTGTGGTAGGCTAAATGACAGCCCACAAGGATCTCCAGGTCCTAATCCCTAGAACCTGTGATTGTTTCCTTGTATGGCAAGAGGCTTTGCAGGTGTGATGAGACGAGGGTCTTGAGAAGCGGAGGTTAGTCTGGATTATCCAGGAAGATCTTAAATGCGATCATAAATGTCCTTACAATGCAGAGGCCAAGAGAGATTTGACACAGAAGGAGAAGGTAGCATAACCACTGAAGCAAGATGTTACACTGCTGGTTTTGAAAATGGAGGAAGGGACCACAAGCCAAGGAATGCAAAGAATTAAGCTCTAAAAGCTGGAAAAGGCAAGAAACTGCATTCTCCCCTAGAGCTTCCAGAGATGCCAGCCCTGCTGACATCTTGATGTTGGCCTAGTAAAACTGATGTTGGACTTCTGGCCTCCAGAACTATGAGAGCATAAATGTGTGTTATTTGAAGCCACCAAGTCTGTTGTCATTTGTTACAGCAGCCATAGGAAAGGAATACAGATTTCTTTGGCTGTTTGGATAGAAAAAACCTTGCAGGCATTTGATATTGAGTTGTTGATGGAGTAGTCTCCATCGGGTGACAAGATGCGGGCACTAAAGAAAGCAAAAGAGAATGTGTCTGAGTGTGTGCTTGTGTGTCTGTGTGTTTGTAGTGGGTCAAGGTCCCTGGGGAAAAGATTCAGGGATAAATATTTGCACACAGGTGTTTATTGGGGAGTGTATGGGGAAGCAACATCTGTAAAAGGGTGGGGGAAGCAGGCCTGCACTGATGGAGAATTGCACTCCAACGCAATAGCACAGAGGTCTCAGCCCAACCCTTAGGGAGTTGTGGAGCTGGGGTAGTCCTTCAAAGATGGCCCAAATTGAGCAAAGGGGCCAAACTTTTGTACCCTTACATTGACTCGTGGTCAGATGCAGGCTATTCCCAGGGAAGGCATCACAATCTTGCATGAGGCAGCAACCTTTAACCAAGGACAATCCCTGGGGTGAAACTCAGCAGGCTGCATTGCCAGCATCTGGGAGGGTATGAGCTTTTGTCCCAAGATGGGTCAGGACAGCACACCACACAGTATTTTCCACACTGTAGGTGCATCCCTCAATCCTATTTTGTCAGATTAATTTCCTGATGCAGAGGTGTAAGGGAAAATTTCTTATTGACCCTACTCTCAGGACTTTCCTTCAGAGGCGAGTCCCAAGCCAGTGTGGTTCTTTCAGAGGCCTGCTGACAATAGCTCAGGGACATCTAGGACAAAGCTGCTGACATAACCCTCTGTGGTTTGGTCTTGGACTGAGGTTTGAAAACAGACCTTCCAAAGGAGTATTTGGAAAGCCTTCTGAGAAAGCCCCTGAATAAATACCATAGCCCCTTGCTACACGGGTTAGGATTGTTTTGGCCAGGTTTACTGGGACTTACACTATGCCCTGGCTGATAAACTAACCATGTAGAAATCACCAGGATTACAGAGCCAAACCCTGTCCCAGCCATCACATCACACCAAGCGCCAGCCAACTCCGCTTCACACTCCGATGCTGAGGCTCTTGGGCACTGATTTCCAGTGAGCCCATGTTCTGGAGAGATCCACTGTCAGAACA
Organism: Callithrix jacchus; assembly: GCF_049354715.1. NCBI lineage: Eukaryota > Metazoa > Chordata > Mammalia > Primates > Cebidae > Callithrix > Callithrix jacchus. Next base: position 83,768,155 of record NC_133513.1, on the reverse strand, counting down.
ATCTTAAGCTAATCAAAGGCCTTTGATTTCAGCCTTTGTTGTTCTAAATCATGCTAGAAGCCTTCCTGCACTCATCTGCTTAAAAACTGTGTTGAATATTAATTAGTGGTACTATAGTTATTGGGAATCTCCCAGGGACTTGAAGAGTCACTCTGAACTGAGTGTGATATCTGAAGGTCTGGGGTCTTGTCCTACTTCTGACACCTACTAAAAGTGTGACCTGAGCAAACACTGCTCTCTTAACCTGCTCTCCTCCCCTGTAGCATGAAGTTGAATAAAATTGCCTCTAAGATTCTGTCTAGTCTTCATGCTTAAGGAGTCTGTGGTCTCCCTGTAAGCATGGAGGTTGCAGAGAATGGCATGCATTTGTACAGATGCTGGCACATCCTAGAATCTGCTTTGTTGGGAAAAAATTCCTGCCATCAGATTTATTTCAAATGGATGAATATATGAATATATCATTCTAATTTGCATCAGCTTCTTTTGCTCAAAACCAGCAGCTCAATATTCCCTGAATCACCAAAATAGATCTCTTTCATCAGCCTGTGAATATTCCAGGGGCTTGTGCATAAGTGGCCATTACAGTTTCAAAAATCCACAGAATTATTTTTTAAGTTAAGCAGAATGGTAGAATAGAAAGCCTGCTAACTTATTTGCCAGAATATTTGCATTGCAATCCATGTCAACTTCTCACCTTGTGACATTGGCAAGCCATTTAATCCCACTGAGCTTCTGATAGGGATGCCAGTCAAGGTCAGTTCTGCTTACCTCACATGGTAACTGCAAATATCAAATGAAATGGAACTCGTGAGAGAACTCTGGAGCCTGTAAAGCTTATCAGAATGAAGCAATTATTATTATTACTCCAACACCTTCAAAGCCACACACAGAGAATCTATTCCATCAGTTGCTTTTGCTTGGGGAGAATATTTCCTTTTCAAAGCACAGGATTTTAGTAAGTGTTGTCAGAATATAAGCAGAGTGAATACAAAGATTTATTTTGCCAGCTTCTGAACTTCCCAAGAGAATAATTCCCAGCAGTAAGAGTTGCTAAAACAGTGTGTGAGGTCACCTGCTCTTAGCAACTACAATTGGTAAAGAGAGAAGCAGCCCAGCATTCTCCTAGAGAACTGCTGCTCACAATGGGCTCCTACAACTGCAAGGGGCAATTTTTTATGCAATCTGCAGCCACTAAGCCCCTGCTTCTGCATTAGTATAGTCAGTTCTGTTCGCCCCTTCAGAGCACATGCTAGTTGAGTGGCTCTTCTGGTTAAAAGGATGGCTACAAATTGTGAATCTAGTTGCAGTAAAAAAATTGTAGTCCTTAAGACTTTCCTATTTCTGCTTCCAATTTCCTATTTCTGCAACTTTATTCCTTCCAGATTGCAGCAAGCCTACAGAGCAACTCCTCACCTATTCTTTTCTCCCAATGTGGTCTCTCACAAAAATCCTATCCATGAAAGAGAAAAACTCACAAAAGGTATCATCTTCATAAACGCAGCATGCTGCTGTTTCCAGATTTTTAGAAAATCTTGAATTCAACTTCTCTTTCAAAAGATGATTGAAAAAACATCATAGTAAGCCAATTGACAGCTGACTTCCTATTCTTCTTGCTGCAAGCTTAAAAGGCCTTAGATAAAGCAACAGTGAAGGAAATGCAAACTGTATCAAGATTAGAATGGCTTACAAAAGCTCTGCTTTTATTTACATATTTACTGAGTCCCCATTTTCCTCTTTTCACTCTTGGGAAATACTGATGATCAGTGCTGGTGCCTGACTGGGAATTGGCGTGACAGGTCTGGAGGGGACAGGCTGAGGGCTGGGCTTAATCAGCATGGATTGGCAGGTGGCCTTGTGCACCACACTGGTGATGGGGTCTGTTGCTATAGAAACCACAGTCCTCTGGGAGCACAAAGGTAGGGGCAACAGGTCTTTGGGAACAGAGTGCAGATAGTAAACCCTGGAACAGTGCCGCAACATTCGGTGCAGACTGACAGGCAGACCCAAACACAATGCAACTGAGCATGACAGTTGAGCACAAAAGAGAGACCAGCACTCTGTGATCAGGGTTGAAGCTCTGTCTTTCCTTCCTCCAGGCAGATGTAAGCTAGCAGGTGTTCTCTGCCTTCTCCTCACCAAGGCAGAGATTTGCAGGTGTTTGCAATTATGGAGCCAGCAAGAGTTAGGTCTTCCGGGAGCCTTTCAACAATCCTAATGTCAGTTACTTGCGGGTTCCCATTTCTTTACAGTCAATTAACTAGAGTTTCACACAATGTTATGAAAAACGTGAATCGATGTGAGTTCCCTTCCCCTCCTGCTCTGAACCTCTTACATACACAAACACACACATCCACATCCACAGGGTAACACAAATACAAGTAACCATCTCGACACACACTCTCACACAGGCCCATCCTCATAAACCCCCCCTCATGGACCCACTTTCATAGGTATCTACATTTCTCAGGTTAGAGAAGGCTTATATTTCAGAGAATAGAGCTCACCTGTGTTTTTAAACATTTCATCTAGCAGATGCATGTTTATTTTGACGTAAGGTGGTTGCCAGCTTGCAGAAATTTGGGTTTGAAGTAATGAAGCTCCATCTCTTTTCAAAGCAGCTAAACTGCCTTGGTTATGACTGTTTGTTTTTTAACTTCCCTGAGAATTTTTATGGTGTGTGGTTTCCAAATAGCCCCGTCAGGGACTCTGAGGTTGACACTTGCTTGCTCACTAGTTTTTTCAGGATATAAGAAATGTGTAGCACACCAGACAGGAATTAATCTGGCCAGGGTGGCCCTGTTTTAAGGTGTCTGTGGATTAAGAACCTTTCTGCGCTGCACCTCTGGACCAAGAATCTTGACCTCGATTGCCAACAAGACTCTCCCAGCCTAGATAACTCATGTTAGAAGTACCCAGAGGGTTCTTTAAGCCATGACTTTGTAAAGACAGAAAAAAAAAAAAAAAAACCACAATAGAGAGTGATTGACTCCAACTCTGAAGTGAGAATTATGTGCAGTTTATTACACAGGTAATCAGAACACATTTCTATGTATCCCACAAGCCATAAATAATATAGAGTAGAGTTCTGAAATCAGTTTCCATGGTCTTTTAATCAAGGACTTGTCTATAGGCAAATATCTCTATCTGATCCTGTTCAGATCTTCCCAGTTCTTATGTATTTGGTACCCTCTTCTGTGTCTCTTTCCATTTAAGTTCTTTTTTTTAAATTATTTCCTTTTTTTTTTTAATTGCATTTTAGGTTTGGGGGTACATGTGCAGAACATGCAAGATAGTTGCATAGGTACACACATGGCAGTGTGTTTTGCTGCCTTCCTCCCCTTCACCCACATTTGGCATTTCTCCCCAGGCTATCCCTCCCCAGCTCCCCCCGCCCGCCGCTGTCCCTCCCCTATACCCCCCAATAGACCCCAGTGTGTAGTACCCCCTTCCCTGTGTCCATGTGTTCTCATTTAAGTTCTGAGCCAGTTTATGTTGATGGAACAGAGATCTTGCTATGTGTTCACCCAAGTCCTACTTCTGAGCACAAAGGAAAGCTCATTTCCCTGTCTCCCAGGACTAGATGTCACTGACTGAGCGCTGCCAGTGAAGTGCTAGGCTGGTGATCAGGACCACCTGCACAAATGCATGGAGCAGAGCCCTCCTCACACCTTCCTCATACAGTCATACCTAACTGTGATGAGTGAGAAACAAACCTTTATTGTGTTACTCCAGTGAGATCTGGGGATAGTACTAACTTCGAAGAAGTCTTAGTTTCTCTGTCTACTAGAGCTTAAAGTTCAGACTTTGAGAACATTTCTTGTTGATCATAGATATACCCAGAGCTTCTCTCATCTAAGGCAATCTTTATTGTCTGGTGTTCCAGGAATGGCTTCTCTGTATGCAATGTTTCAGTTCTCTGTTTTTTTCTATGCCACCTGAGATTCATCGCATTGAAAGGGTTTTAAATGCAGTCATATGTAGCTTAATGATGGGTTTATGTTCTGAGAAATGCATCATTAGGCAATTTTGTCATTGTACAAGCTTCAAAGAATGTACTGACACAAAGCCAGATAGCCTATTTGCTTCTGGGCCCCAACAGCATGTTACTGTACTGAATGAATATTGTAGGCAATTATGACACACCAGAATTTGTGTATCCAAACATTTCTAAACATATAAAAAATATAATAAAAATATAGTACAAAGATAAAATGTAATACACCTGCATAGGACACTCACCATGAATGGAGTTTGCAGAACTTGAAGTTTCTCTGTGTGAGTCAGTGAGTGATGAGTGATGAGTGAATGTAAAGACCTGGGACATTACTGTACACTACTGTAGACTCTATAAACATTGACAGGACCTTTAATTGTTATAAAACAAAATGTATAGCATGCATAGAAACATGGTAAAATGACAGTGGGGAAAATATTTAAAATTATTATTATTATTATTATTTTAAATTTTTTATTGGATTATAGGTTTTGGGGTACATGAGCAGAGCATGCGAGACAGTTGCGTAGGTACACACATGGCAGTGTGCTTTGCTTTTCTTCTCCCCTTCACCCACATTTGGCATTTCTCCCCAGGCTATCCCTCCCCACCACCCCTCCCACTGGCCCTCCCCTTTTCCCCCGAATAGACCCCAGTGTTTAGTACTCCCCTTTCTGTGTCCATGTGTTCTCATTTTTCATCACCCACCTATGAGTGAGAATATGCGGTGTTTCATTTTCTGTTCTTGTGTCAGTTTGCTGAGGATGATGTTCTCCAGATTCATCCATGTCCCTACAAACGACACGAACTCATCATTTCTGATTGCTGCATAATATTCCATGGTGTATATGTGCCACATTTTTCCAATCCAGTCTATCATCAATGGGCATTTGGGTTGATTCCAGGTCTTTGCTATTGTAAACAGTGCTGCAATGAACATTCGTGTACATGTGTCCTTATAGTAGAACGATTTATAGTCTTTTGGATATATATACAGTAATGGGATTGCTGGGTCAAATGGAATTTCTATTTCTAAGGCCTTGAGGAATCGCCACACCGTCTTCCACAATGGTTGAACTAATTTACACTCCCACCAACAGTGTACAAGTGTTCCTTTTCTCCACATCCTCTCCAGCATCTGTTGTCTCCAGATTTTTTAATGATCGCCACTCTAACTGGCATGAGATGGTATCTCAATGTGGTTTTGATTTGCATCTCTCTGATGACCAGTGACGATGAGCATTTTTTCATATGACTGTTGGCCTCATATATGTCTTCTTTCGTAAAGTATCTGTTCATATCCTTTGCCCACTTTTGAATGGGCTTGTTTGTTTTTTTCCTGTAAATCTGTTTGAGTTCTTTGTAAATTCTGGATATCAGCCCTTTGTCAGATGGGTAGACTGCGAAAATTTTTTCCCATTCTGTTGGTTGCCGATCCACTCTAGTGACTGTTTCTTTTGCCGTGCAGAAGCTGTGGAGTTTCATTAGGTCCCATTTGTCTATTTTGGCTTTTGTTGCCAATGCTCTTGGTGTTTTGTTCATGAAGTCCTTGCCTACTCCTATGTCCTGGATAGTTTTGCCTAGATTTCCTTCTAGGGTTTTTATGGTGCCAGGTCTTATGTTTAAGTCTTTAATCCATCTAGAGTTAATTTTAGTGTAAGGTGTCAGGAAGGGGTCCAGTTTCTGCTTTCTGCACATGGCTAGCCAGTTTTCCCAACACCATTTGTTAAACATGGAATCCTTGCCCCATTGCTTGTTTTTGTCAGGTTTATCAAAGATTGTATAGTTGTATGTATGTTGTGTTGCCTCCGGTGCCTCTGTTTTGTTCCATTGGTCTATATCTGTGTTTTGGTACCAGTACCATGCTGTTTTGATTACTGTAGCCTTGTAGTATAGTTTGAAATCCGGTAGTGTGAGGCCCCCCGCTGTGTTCTTTTTGCTTAGAATTGACTTGGCTATGCGGGCTCTCTTTTGGTTCCATATGAAGTTCATGGTGGTTTTCCAGTTCTGTGAAGAAAGTCAATGGTAGCTTGATGGGGATAGCATTGATTCTGTAAATTACTTTGGGCAGTATAGCCATTTTCACGATATTAATTCTTCCTAACCATGAACATGGAATGTTTCTCCATCTGTTTGTGTCCTCTCTGATTTCATTGAGCAGTGGTTTGTAGTTCTCCTTGAAGAGGTCCCTTATGTTCCTTGTGAGTTGTATTCCAAGGTATTTTATTCTTTTTGTAGCAATTGCGAATGGCAGTTCGCTCTTGATTTGGCTTTCTTTAAGTCTGTTATTGGTGTAGACGAATGCTTGTGATTTTTGCACATTGATTTTATATCCTGAGACTTTGCTGAAGTTGTTTATCAGTTTCAGGAGTTTTTGGGCTGAGGCAATGGGGTCTTTTAGGTATACTATCATGTCGTCTGCAAATAGAGACAATTTGGCTTCCACCTTTCCTATTTGAATACCCTTTATTTCTTTTTCTTGCCTGATTGGTCTGGCTAGAACTTCCAGTACTATATTGAATAGGAGTGGTGAGAGAGGGCATCCTTGTCTAGTGCCAGATTTCAAAGGGAATGCTTCCAGTTTTTGCCCATTCAGTATGATATTGGCTGTTGGTTTGTCATAAATAGCTTTTATTACTTTGAGATACGTTCCATCGATACCGAGTTTATTGAGGGTTTTTAGCATAAAGGGCTGTTGAATTTTGTCAAATGCCTTCTCTGCGTCAATTGAGATAATCATGTGGTTTTTGTTTTTGGTTCTGTTTATGTGGTGAATTACGTTGATAGACTTGCGTATGTTGAACCAGCCTTGCATCCCCGGGATGAATCCTACTTGATCATGATGAATAAGTTTTTTGATTTGCTGTTGCAATCGGCTTGCCAATATTTTATTGAAGATTTTTGCATCTATGTTCATCATGGATATTGGCCTGAAGTTTTCTTTTCTCGTTGGGTCTCTGCCAGGTTTTGGTATCAGGATGATGTTGGTCTCATAAAATGATTTGGGAAGGATTCCCTCTTTTTGGATTGTTTGAAATAGTTTTAGAAGGAATGGTACCAGCTCCTCCTTGTGTGTCTGGTAGAATTCGGCTGTGAACCCGTCTGGACCTGGGCTTTTTTTGTGTGGTAGGCTCTTAATTGCTGCCTCAACTTCAGACCTTGTTATTGGTCTATTCATAGTTTCAGCTTCCTCCTGGTTTAGGCTTGGGAGGACACAGGAGTCCAGGAATTTATCCATTTCTTCCAGGTTTACTAGTTTATGCGCATAGAGTTGTTTGTAATATTCTCTGATGATGGTTTGAATTTCTGTGGAATCTGTGGTGATTTCCCCTTTATCATTTTTTATTGCATCTATTTGGTTGTTCTCTCTTTTATTTTTAATCAATCTGGCTAGTGGTCTGTCTATTTTGTTGATTTTTTCAAAAAACCAGCTCTTGGATTTATTGATTTTTTGAAGGATTTTTCGTGTCTCAATCTCCTTCAGCTCAGCTCTGATCTTAGTAATTTCTTGTCTTCTGCTGGGTTTTGAGTTTTTTTGATCTTGCTCCTCTAGCTCTTTCAATTTCGATGATAGGGTGTCAATTTTGGATCTCTCCATTCTCCTCATATGGGCACTTATTGCTATATACTTTCCTCTAGAGACTGCTTTAAATGTGTCCCAGAGGTTCTGGCACGTTGTGTCTTCGTTCTCATTGGTTTAGAAGAACTTCTTTATTTCTGCTTTCATTTCGTTGTTTACCCAGTCAACATTCAAGAGCCAGTTGTTCAGTTTCCATGAAGCTGTGTGTTTCTGGGTCGGTTTCTGAATTCTGAGTTCTAACTTGATTGCACTATGGTCTGAGAGGCTGTTTGTTATGATTTCTGTTGTTTTGCATTTGTTGAGCAGTGCTTTACTTCCAATTATGTGGTCAATTTTAGAGTAGGTGTGATGTGGTGCTGAGAAGAATGTGTATTCTGTGGATTTGGGGTGGAGAGTTCTGTAAATGTCCACCAGGTTTGCTTGCTCCAGGTCTGAGTTCAAGCCCTGGGTATCCTTGTTGATTTTCTGTCTGGTTGATCTGTCTAGTATTGACGGTGGAGTGTTAAAGTCTCCCACTATTATTGTGTGGGAGTCTAAGTCCTTTTGTAAGTCATTAAGAACTTGCCTTATATATCTGGGTGCTCCTGTTTTGGGTCCATATATGTTTAGGATCGTTAGCTCTTCTTGTTGTATCGATCCTTTTACCATTATGTAATGGCCTTCTTTGTCTCTTTTGATCTTTGTTGCTTTAAAGTCTATTTTATCAGAGATGAGAATTGCAACTCCTGCTTTTTTTTGCTTTCCATTAGCTTGGTAAATCTTCCTCCATCCCTTTATTTTGAGCCTTTGTGTATCCTTGCATGTGAGATGGGTTTCCTGTATACAGCACACTGATGGGTTTTGGATTTTTATCCAATTTGCCAGTCTGTGTCTTTTGATTGGTGCATTTAGTCCATTTACATTTAGGGTTAATATTGTTATGTGTGAATTTGATACTGCCATTTTGATGCTAAGTGGCTGTTTTGCCTGTTAGTTGTTGTAGATTCTTCATTATGTTGAAGCTCTTTAGCATTCAGTGTGATTTTGGAATGGCTGGTACTGGTTGATCCTTTCTATGTGTAGTGCCTCTTTTAGGAGCTCTTGTAAAGCAGGCCTGGTGGTGACAAAATCTCTGAGTACTTGCTTGTTCACAAAGGATTTTATTTTTCCTTCACTTCTGAAGCTCAGTTTGGCTGGATATGAAATTCTGGGTTGAAAGTTCTTTTCTTTAAGAATGTTGAATATTGGCCCCCACTCTCTTCTGGCTTGTAGTGTTTCTGCCGAGAGATCTGCTGTGAGTCTGATGGGCTTCCCTTTGTGGGTGACCTGACCTTTCTCTCTGGCTGCCCTTAGTATTCTCTCCTTTATTTCAACCCTGTTGAATCTGACGATTATGTGCCTTGGGGTTGCTCTTCTTGGGGAATATCTTTGTGGTGTTCTCTGTATTTCCTGCAATTGAGTGTTGGCTTGTCTTGCTAGGTGGGGGAAATTTTCCTGGATGATGTCCTGAAGAGTATTTTCCAGCTTGGATTCATTCTCTTCGTCCCCTTCTGGTACACCTATCAAACGTAGGTTAGGTCTTTTCACATAGTCCCACATATCTTGGAGACTTTGTTCATTCCTTTTTGCGCTTTTTTCTCTGATCTTGGTTTCTCGTTTTATTTCATTGAGTTGGTCTTCGACTTCAGATATTCTTTCTTCTACTTGGTCAATTCGGCTATTGAAACTTGTGTTTGCTTCGCGAAGTTCTCGTATTGTGTTTTTCAGCTCCTTTAATTCATTCATATTCCTCTCTAAGGTATCCATTCTTGTTATCATTTCCTCGAATCTTTTTTCAAATCTTTTTTCAAGGTTCTTAGTTTCTTTGCATTGATTTAATACATGATCTTTTAGCTCACAAAAGTTTCTCATTATCCATCTTCTGAAGTCTAATTCCGTCATTTCGTCACAGTCATTCTCCGTCCAGCTTTGCTCCCTTGCTGGTGAGGAGTTTTGGTCCTTTCTAGGAGGCGAGGTGTTCTGGTTTCGGGTGTTTTCCTCCTTTTTGTGCTGGTTTCTTCCCATCTTTGTGGATTTGTCCGCTGGTCGTCTGCGTAGTTGCTGACTTTTCGTTTGGGTCTCTGAGTGGACACCCAGAATGTTGATGATGAAGGGTTTCTGTTGCTTTGTTTTCCTTCTACCAGTCTAGCCCCTTCGCTGTACGACCGCTGAGGTCCGCTCCAGACCCTGCTTGTCTGGGGTGCACCTCTAGTAGCTGTGGCACAGCGAGGGATGCTACCAGTTTCTTTTTCTGCTCTCTTTGTCCCAGGATGATGCCTGCCTAATGTCAGTCTTTTGGATATAGAGGGGTCAGGGAGCTGCTTGAGGAGACAGTTTGTACTTTATAGGGGTTTAATTGCTGAGCTGTGCACTCTGTTGTTCATTCAGGGCTGTTAGGCTGCTATGTTTGATTCTGCTGCAACAGAGCTCATTAAAAAAACCCCCTTTTTTTTTTTTTTCTCAAATGCTCTGTGTTGAGGGGTTTGGGCTTTATTTTTGGATGTCCGATCAGGTGTCCTGCCCAGCTAGAAGGCAGACTAGCCACTGTTTGGCTGCCGAGGTTCCGCCCTGCTGTTGTGTGATTCGTGCTGTTCCTTCCGGCTCTGCTGTGGTCTCCGCCACGCCCTGTGGCGGAGTCTCTTTGTTGTAGCGTGTTGCCTCAGCAATGGCAGGCTGTGTCAGCAGTGGGCGTGTATCTCAGTAGGGACGGGTTGCCCCGGCAACGGCTGGCTGCGTCAGCAATGGGCGTGTATCTCCGTTGGGGCAGGTTGCCTCGGCAACGGCTGGCTGCGTCAGCAGTGGGCGTGTATCTCAGTTGGGGCGGGTTGCCTCGGTAGTGGTGGACGCCCCTCCCCCACAGAGCGTCTCGGACCGTCTGCTCGGGATAGTTTGAAATCGCGGTTTTGTTCGTCCCACTGGGTATCCCAGTTCCTGCAATCCCCTGGGCTGGGCTACTGTTTAAGTATCATTCAGTCGCAAGTCCAGCCCTCTCAAGTCTCAGGTTGCCGGTTCAACAGGGCACCCGGACAAGCGCGCCCTGTGGGGATTGCTGGGTAGGGCCGGCCGCCGCCGCCCTGGCTGCCGGCTTCGCCAGGCAGACCTACTGCCTGGCATCCCGTGTCTTTTTTATACTTGGGAGTTTCCCCGTTCTGTGGGCAACAAAGATCAGTCTGGAAATGCCGCTCTGACTCACCGTTTGCAGATTCAACTAGAAGAGCTCCAATCCTGGGTTGTTCTCACAGCGCCATCTTGAGTCCTCTTCCTAAAATTATTTTAAGAAAGCTCACTTGCTGGGTGCGGTGGCTTACGCCTGTAATCCTAGCACTTTGGGAGGCCGAGGTGGGTGGATCACCTGAGGTCAGGAGTTCAAGAAAGCTCACTTATAATCAGACAGTTGTGTGGGGGGGCTCATCAGACCTCTGCCATAAAGAGTTGCTTTTTGAGAATAGACATGATTTTCTTGAGGTCTGTTTGACAGTTTTCCCACCTTAGTGCACATATGAAACTGTGGAACAATGATCCATGAGTAGAAAAGGCATCATCACTTTTCTGGATAGGTTGTCAGATTAGAGATCTTGATCAGTTAGTACTACATTCCAAATGTCTACTCGACAGCATGAAAGTCAAGTTTGCCTACATTGAAAAGTATTAAAACCAAGATTGGACAATTCCATGTCTAGGAATGTATCTGAGTAAATAAATGTGATAAATGACACATATAAAGGCTAGTCACTGTTTGAAACATCACAACAGTAGAAACATCTAGATTTGCACCATAATGGGGACTGGTTAAACCAGCTACAGAAATCTGTGATCTAGCAAAATATAGAGCTATGATGCTGGACCTCTGATACACTGACATGGAGCATTCCTCGAGAAATTTCATTAAGTTAAAATGCAAATTGCAGAACAGTGTGTAACATATGATACCATTTGTGTCACAAATTTTTAAAACACGTATTTGCTAGAGAATTCATAAAATGTCTCTGGAAGAATACCAAAATGCTGTTTTTTATTGTTTGCCTCTGAAGAGGAAACTGCATTAGCTAAGGAATAGCTGATGAAGGGGCCATTTGTGTTTTTTACATTTAAAACCATATGAATATATTAACTATTCAAAACAAAGAAAAAATAAAATCAAAAGCATGATTATATTCAGTTCCTTTTTTTACATTGATCGAGTGATTGCAGTAAAATATTATAAAATTTACTATTTTAACCAGTTTTAAGTGTACAGTTTGGTGTCATTTAATACATTCACACTGTTTGAAGCTAACACCACCATCCATCCATGTCCAGTTTATTTTTGATCCAAAGCTGCTGCACATTTCCGTAGAGGACAAGAAACTTGTGCTTCCCTCCCCAGGAGGAAAAACTAGAATATTTCTGACAGCTTCTCCATTCTTTGCTCCCCTCTCCAAGGGTAGGTGACTAAGCTGATGATTTGGAAGAAAGACTGGAGTTCAGTCCTTTCTGGGTTTTCTCTTTCATAACATCTTGCTTCAGGACACATACATTTTCTGCTCCTCCAACCGGTAAACTTTCTTAGGCAGATCCTCCTTCTGCACTAAAAGGCCTGCAGATGTGAGCAGATGACGACAATTTGGGAAGAAGGTGTAGGAAGCTCGTTTAGGGTGGCTCAGAAAGATAAGCCCTAATGTATCCAAGACTGATTCTTACTCATCAGCCTTCTAGAAAAGGAGCTGGATACAAAGCTTGGTGAAAATAAATTACAGCTGTGGGTGGAAGGCAGCCAATCCCAGTGAATCCCAAGGGTTGGACCCGCCTCCTGAGCAGGCCAGGAGAAAGGTGGTGGCTTCCCAATCATGAATGCTGGGGAACAGGTCATGCTAATGTGAACCCAGAAAATTTGAGACAGGTCTCAATTAATTTAGAAAGTTTATTTTGCCAAGCAAGTTTAAGGACACATGCCTGTGACACAGCTTCAGGAGGTCCTGACATGATGCCCAAAGTGGTCAGAGCACAGTTTGGTTTTATGCATTTTAGAGAGACATGAAACATCAATCAACATACGTAAGATGAACGCTGGTTTGGTATGGAAAGGTGGGACAAATCAAAACCTGGAGGGGGCTTCCAGGTCATAGATAGACAGGAGACAAATGGTTGCATTCTTTTGAGTTTTTGGTTGGCCTCTCCAAAGGAGGCAATCAGATACGCATTTATCTCAGTAAGCAGAGAGATAACTGAATAGAATGGGAGGCAGGTTTACCCTAAGCAGTTCCTAGCTTGACTTTTCCCTTTAGCTTAGTGATTTGGGGGGCCTAAGATATTTTCCTTTCACATTGCAAAGTTGCCACAGTACACAGCAGCAATGGCTAGGCATAGACCTAGCCTTCTGGTTATCCAACAGGAGGGGCTCATGTTCCCCCAGCCGCAAACCCTGAGCTGCCATGCCAGAACTTATATTGTCCTTATATTGTACTCTGACCTCTACTTACTCCAGGGAGGGTTTGGCATTTCTTTATTAATGCAGCTCTAAAATTTCTCAGTTCAAGGGTCAGAGTCCCTTTCCTAAAAATTGATGTCTGATTCCACGGATCACTTTGTTCTTCTCTAGAAGGCAGTTGGCACTGGGGACCCACACACCTGCTGCCATTTCTGTCTTTGTGGTTTCCCCAAGGAACGTTGGCCCACCAGAGTGAGTGACAATTTTCAAGCCAGTGCTACTAGTAATAATGCTTCTTTCATCTTTAGTCTCCTATATCTAAATCTCTAATGGTTCCAAATTCACAGAGGGGAGATAGAGGAATGACTTATCATCACCTGCTTAAACACTAAGATTTTTTCATTAAACTGCTAAACTATGACTTTGGCCACCACCTACTCCTGTAGAGTTTCTCTCAGTTATTTCAGAAAATCCCCTATGATGAACTCTTACGTTTAATAATGATACTTCATGCCCTTGCCACCACTGCCTGTGGTCCCAAGGGATCACTGCTCTGTGGCACATGGTGGCATCTACGGTGCTTTCACCATTCAGGCCTCAGGAAAGGGCTCTGCTCTGCCCTTCACTACCAGGACCCAAACATGTCAGAGGCATGCTCTTTCCCTACCACCTTGCTTAGACCAGACTGAAAGTGAATTGAAATTGGCTCAAGTGTTGGGAAGTACAAGAAGAGAATGTAGAGCTAATGTAAGATGTGATTTCTCTGAATCTGCAGGCCAACCCACTGCCTTCTGCCTAAATGTTGACCTGCTTACAAAGTACACGCTCAGGCCCACCACTGAAAATACTCAAAGCCTGGCCAGACTCATCACCAGAGGCCCACAAAAAGAGATGAATTTCTCCTCCTCTCTGGTTGGAGCTCTACATTCTCAATCCTTACTTTCGGTCACAAGATCTACTTCTTCCCAGGGCAATTGGCAGTGGTAATGTTCCCTCCTTCCAAGAAAAACCCCACCCTCTATCTATAGGGATTTTACACGTCCCTCTGTCCCCCATTCCCTACCAGGGAATTGCATCCTAACACAATGGTCTAATAATGGTACTTCCTAAGCTGATCTCCAGCCTCTTGAGGTTAATAGTAGCTCCATTTTAGAAATATGGAAATATTTAGTATTTATTTTAGAAATTAAATTTAGAAATATTTAGTATTTATTTTACATTTTTGTGCTGTAGACTTCCTGAATTGATATCCCAAAAAACAGAAGTCTGTATGTTTCTAGTTTAAATTTCTATGTTTTGAGTGACTGAAAACAACTTGTGGCTTTAAATGTTCTGTTTGTCCAGTATTAACTTTCAAAAAGTCTCAGCATGGACAATACATTACATGCTAATTACATGCTAATCTAAAATCTTTAACATTATTTGCAAGGCATAACCTATTTGGGCTTATCCTACCAATGCATATGAATGCATCTTCCATCATCTCAAGCACACATATCTCTGCTCAGATCCAGGCATAGTCCCCCCAGGAGAAGCTACGCTTGCATCTTTACTCATGCCACCCTCCTATATGGAATCTTCCTCATCACTCAAATTTTCCCCCATTTGATGAATTCGTTTCATTTCTTCCTTTGGATTCCTACAAGGCACTTCTCATTCATGCAACCCATTCACCTACTCAACGGGAGTGTCCTGAAGACCTACAGTATATGAGTTGCTATGCTGATACTATGGAGTTTCCATAAATATATAACACACAGGTCCTCCCCTAAAGAATTTGTAATTTTGTAATAAAGTTATAGACACAGCAAAGTCATGTTTCCCTTTTTCAGTCAAGAACTATCTCACATTTCTTTTGTTACCTCAAATCTTTATTACTCCTTTTCTTGTTCCCTATCCCCGATAGTCAGAATAGTCATTCTCTGGTTCCAAATTCTCCCCAGGTTATATAGAGAAAATAGATCAAGACTACCTTGTCCTCCCAATAACAAATCCTTTGCCTACCTTCATCTGTAAACCATATTCTCTCTTGTCCCGCTCTCCTTGCTCTTACCTAAGGCAAAGGCTTCCATTCAAACCCTAGATCATTCTGCAATTATCCCCATTCTTTCCTGCAATATCAGTTTTTCCTTGCTATTAGCTCATTTCCATTTGCAGACAAATATGTTTAATATTATTTATTAAAAACAGAAGCCAACTCACCTTTTGGACCCACACCTCCTCCAGCTCCTGCCACCCTTTTCTGTTCCTCTTTGCAGCCATACTTTCCTGCAGGATGAATATATGTAGTGTGAATGCTTCCCCTCTCTCTCTCTCTCTCTCTCTGTTTCTTTCCTGTTCTTTCTTTCTTTTTTGGGGGTGGGGCGGGGTCTTACACTGTTGCCGAGGCTGGAGTGTAATGACACAATCTTGGCTCGCTGCAATCTCTGACTCTCCTGCCACAGCCTCCTGAGTAGCAGGGATTACAGGCACACACCACCATGCCCAGCTAATTTTTGTGTTTTTAGTAGAGACAGGTCAGGCTTGTCTCAAAATCCTGACCTCAGGTGTTCTGCCCACCTGGGTCTCACAAAGTGCTAGGATTATAGACAGGAGCCCCTCTGCCTGGCCCATTGATTCCTTATCTCCCAGACTCTCCTAACTTTCTCCGGAGTTGTTCACCATTCTAAGAAAATGGCACATGTTACCAATGGCCAAGGCTCTTGACCAACCCTATCTCTGTCTTTCTTGGCCTCTTCTATGGTTTGGATATGGTTTGTCCTCACCAAAACTTACGTTGAAGTTTAATTGCCAGTTCAGTTGTACTGGGAGATGAGACCTAGTGGGAGGTGTTTGTCTCATGGGAGTGAATCCCTCATGAATAGATTAATGTTGTAAGTCAGTTCTCACTCTCTAATGAATGGAGTAGTTCCTACAATAGCAGGTTGTTATAAAGTGAGATTATTCCTTCTGCATGGCCCCTTTTTTTTTTTTGCTTCTGCTCTGCATTCTGCCATGAGTTACAGCAGCATAAGCCCCTGACCAGTTACAGCTGCCCAATCTTGGACTTTCCAGCCACAAGATTCATGAGCTAAATAGACCTCTTTCTTTCTTTCTTTCTTTCTTTTTTTTTTTTTTACTGCATTTTAGGTTTTGGGGTACATGTGCAGAACATGCAAGATAGTTGCATAGGTACACAAATGACAGTGTGTTTTGCTGCCTTCCTCCCCTTCACCCACATTTGGCATTTTTCCCCAGGCTATCCCTCCCCAGCTCCCCCCCAGATGTCCCTCCCCTATTCCCCCCAATAGACCCCAGTGTGTAGTACTCCCTTCCCTGTGTCCATGTGTTCTCATTTTTCCTCTTTCTTTATAAATTACCTAGATTCAGGTATTCTGTTATAGCAACACTAAATAAGTTAAGACAATCTCCTAGCTGGGCTTGGCCTGACCTCCTATGGCATTGCCTGCTGCTGCTTGGCCTTCTTTGTTGATTCCGCTTTTGTACTAAATTTCTAAATGTTAGGACCTCAGAGCTCTGTCAGGAATCCTCTACTTTTCTTTTCCTTCACTATAAACTGTTTTCCTAAGAATCTTCATAGTCTCTTAAAGATACTATGCACTAATTATACCCAGACTTATATGTGTGACCTAGAACTCGTGAGCTCCAGACCCATTTATCCAACTGCCTACATCCATTCAGATGGCTAATAAATGTTTCATGCTTAACCTAGCCAAGAAAGCCCTATTAATTGCCCCCTACATCACATCTCCCCAAACAACAACAATCATTTGCTCCATGTCAAGTCTTTCCTATGTTACTGAGTAATGACACTTGCCAGGAGCAGGTGCAGGTTTTGTGGTCCTGAAGCTTAAACAATTTAACATAAATAATACAAAATTTAACATAAATAATACAAAATTTAAAAACATATTTAACATAAATAGTACAAAATTTAAATACATATTTAGTGTAAAAATATTTGCTTAGGCTGAGAAAAAAACTACAATGAATAACAAATTTTAAAATACTGACAAATACCACAACAATCACAAACTCAAGCAAGATAACATTAAATTTTATTAATTACCTGCCTGACAACTCTCTATAATACCTTTTCCTTGCACTTTGGCTGCTTGCTCTTTGATTACCTTTTTGTATAACAACAATTTTATAATATGTTCTATAGCAAGAACAGGATAAAAATTCAGATCACGTCTCTTGCAAGGTTGACCAAAATTCATTTTTAAAAAATTATGGATGGTAAATTAATAAGGATATCAAGGACTTGAACTCAGATCCAGAACAAGTAAACTTAATAAATATTTATAGAGCTCTCCACTTCAAATACACAAAATATACATTCTTGTCAATGCCACATCACACCTACCCATAAGTTTAAATGAAATATTGATTGGCCATTATTAATACCCAATTTTTTTCAGAATAAAGCAATATTTCCGTTTACTCTCCCTCTTTCTCTTTCTCTTTCTTCCTCTCCTTTACTTATTTTTTTTTTCTTTCCTTCTCTCAAAAAAAAAGAAATCAACTTGTAAACCTCTAGATCCAGGTCGGCAATGTCTCTCTCATTGCTTGATTTCCTTCCTTTCCTTCCCACCCTCCCTCCCTCCCTCCCTCCCTCCCTCCTCCTTCCTCCCTTCCTTCCTTCCTTCATCCCTTCCTTCCTCCCTACCATCCTCCTTCCCTCCCTTCCTGCCTTCCTCCCAAAAAAAAAAGATTAAAAAAAAAATTATGAATGGTGTCAAAACACTAATTTTAGCTTCACAATTCCCTATTGACATTATTTAAAGAAAACCTACTTAAGACTTGATAGTTGTATACTTTGGACTGACCAGAACTGTGCCAATAAGGGTTGTTCCTTGAAAATGGACATCATTTTAAGAGGGCTTATTCGGCAGTTTTCACTGCCTGAGGCATGTATGGTAATATGGAGAAATGGCCCATGAGTAGGGTCCATATCACTGCTTATCCAGGTAGATTTTCATACTGGAGTTCTTGATCACTTAGTGCCATGTGCAAAATATTTGCCTAGTACTTCAGAGTTTATGTTTACTTGATTTTGAAATATGTCACAGACATGAGTAAGCAATTACACTTTTAGAATTTATTCTACAGGTAGATTCTTTTTCTTTCTTTAAACTGCATATGCAACCCATCAGCAATTCTCGTTGGCTTTTTCTCCAAATGCTTTTCTAAATTGAGTTCCTCTTATCAGCCTCAGTGTTCTCTGTTCTAAGCTGCAGTCACTTCTCTCATGGATGATGGCAGTGGTCTATAGCTACCTTTCCACTTGCTGGCTGGCTTATTTTTACTTCCCTATCATCCACTACCCCCACCTCACAGCACCCAGAAAGATCTTTCTAAAGCAAAACTCAGCTTTCGTCACTCTCCTTCCTAAAACCTCAGATGGCTTTGAATCACACTGAAAATAATGTGCAGCTTCCCTCAGGGCCTCACAAATATGGCCCTGCCTGTTTTTTGACCTTACCTTCCTCCACTCTTCCCCTTGGTCATCATGCTATGGCCCCACAGATCCTCTTTCTGCCACTCAAACATGCCAAGCTTGTTTCCAACAGGACCTTTGCACTTGCTGTTCCTCCCACTTAGAAGGTGCTTGACCAGCTCTGCAAGCCACCTATGCTCATCCTTCAGGCTCAGGTTAGGCGGCACAGGGGCCTCTCTTGTTGCCTTATCTCACATAGCACTCTCCCTCCAAGTTTTTACCATATGTTTCCTTTTATAGCATTTTTTTTTAGTATCAGGAAGTATCACATTGTATATATTTTTATACATTTTTGTCTGTACGAGAACATCGGCCCTCAAACTGAGACACACATACCTCTGGGGGTACATGAGGCCTTCTAAGGATATAAGTGTATAAAGAATTAGTTTTAAGGGAATCTTTTTCCAATACCTAATTCCCATATGAAATTAACCTGCAATGAAGACATTACACTGGTTCTCTATTTCCTATTCCCCTATCACAGTTGTGCTTCTCTTATGTACATGCCACTCGCTCAGCCTGAGCTTAGTGTGGGTATAAAAAAGTCTGGGGCTTAGAAAAATGGGGCAATTAAAAACAAAAGTTTTCAAAAGTGTATTACTTTAATGACAATATTTTTTAAAAATCTTTCCCCAAACATTTTGGTGTCTAGTGTTTTGCTTCAGCAAAATTAAAAGAGGGCCAATTTTTTTCAAAGATAATTAAAAATTACTTTAATATAGATCACTATGTGATTTTCTGAATATAACTTAGAAGGCACTCAAATGATTACGTTGTATGGAGAAAGCAAAATGTTTTACATCTAATGTCCATCTAATTATTTATGTGAACCAAGATTCTTAATGCCTATAGTTATAAAAACAAAACTGAGAAATTGAATCGATGTTGAATCTTCTTATTCTAGCAATAAGTGATATTTATCCATGAATATATAAACAAACTGGAAAAAACAGTCCTGTTAAGTGTCACTAAGAGAGGACTATTCAATAAAATTTTATTTATTATGTTTAGTAAGTACTCAGTAAAATTTATAATACAACTCTGTTTGATTAGTCAGGTTTTAATATCTATTCAGTATGTTAACTGAATCCAGATGAAATTTTTAAGACTAAGAACTTTACAGTCACAAGAATAAAAGTAATGAATTTCAATTTACAAAAGTATATTTGTTCAAGATGACTATCAACAAAAGAACTTTCAAAGATAAAAATATGTTAGGATGAAATTCTACAGAAGAAATGGAATGGAAATACAAGTCAAGGGAGAAAAGGAACAAATTAAAATTTGTGATTATTAAAATGGACTTTTAATACATTTTAAAAATGAATTGATTGAACATACATACAAAATGCTGAAAACATAGCTTTCAAAGTTGCATTTAGAGGATGAAGTGTTATTAGGGATTTGATAGACTTTTCCATCTCAGTAGGAACAGAAAACTTTTATTACATATGCTTCTCTGTAGTTATCACATGTCTGACTCGGGTGTGTTTTCCAAAACTTTATGTAAGCAAGCAGGGGCTTCCTCAACTGTCCTTCAACTCCACAGGGCCTACTTCCGTGCTGGTCACACAGTGCTGACAGTCACAGGATTAAAGCAAACAAACAGGCACACACACAAACAAAAAATTTTTTATCTCAGCCAGATTGCAGGCAGGAAGGCTCTTTTAACTCAGGGAGGGATTTCTTCTAGGAAAACTAGATGGGAAGCCCACTGCCATAGTCTGCTCCCCTCTTTAAGAAAGAGAAAGACAACCTTTTCTTTGCATAGATGTGGTTTTCTGGAATCAGAGTAAGAGTAAAAATGATGTCAGTAGACAAAGATTCCTGTTACCTAATTGCCATAGTATATAAGACTTAGATCAGCTGCTCAAAGCAAAGGAATTTTTAACTGACTTTACGTCCCTAAACCGTAAAGTGTGGAGGTGCTACACACTTTTAAACAACCAGATTTAATGAGCCCTCACTCAATATCATGAGAGCAGCACAAAGAGGGAAATCTGTCTCCATAATCCATCACCTCCCACCAGGCCCCACCTCTAACACTAGGGGTTACAATTCAACATGAGATTTGGATGGGGACGCAGATCCAAACCATATCAAGCCTGGACTCATTTATCCGGGAGGGGTCACTATTGTGATGACTAGCCATTCTAGCAGTGACTACACACGTGGGCTGCATCATTTCCTGACTTTAAAACTGCTCTCATTAAACTGCTTTGGTGTTATGTCATCAGTCTATTCTTCAGAATGTTATAAGAAACAGTCCATGAAATCCATTAATTCATTGTCATATTTATTGTAGGAGTATGGTGAATCGCCGTTTTACACAGCATTTACTTATAAGGAGCCCAAGGTAGAAATTTTTTTCAAGTATCATAATCAGGAATATAGTTTGATTTCTTCTGAGCATCTGGATGAGTTTTAATCTTCTGGACATTCTGGCCAACATGACTAAGCAGATTTTGCCCTGTGCTGATGGCTGTGAAGTTTGAGTAGACTGGGCAGCCTATACCAGCAAGTATCCTGGAATTCATGGCAAACAGTTTTGTGAGTGTGTGCTTACCTGACTACTAGTTTCATTTTTTTCCACTATTTTTATTTTTTTTTCAATCTACTTTTCTCATATACTGAGCTAATCAGGATGTTCAGCTGAGAGTGGCCAGAAACTCAACATAATTGGAAAAAAAATAGAGAATATAGGATATCTACTAAGAAATTCCAGGAATTGATCTAGCTTCAGCCATGGCTGGAACTAAAAAACAAACAAAACCAAAAAATCTCACATTTCAGCCGTACGCAGTCTCTTCCTCTCCCTCTCAGAGCTCTGCTCTCTTCTGTGTTGACTCCGTTCTCAGATTCCTGCCTCCCTGCCTGAGGGCTCTGGGCGCACCAGGTTTGTATCATCCTACAGTAAGAAGTGCCAGTGGAGGCCGGGTGTTGTGGCTCATGCCTGTAATCCTAACACTTTGGGAGGCTGAGGTGGGCGGATTATTTGAGAGCAGCCTGGGCACATAGTGAAACCCCATCTCCACTAAAAATACAAAAATTAGCTGGGCGTGGTGACACATGCCTGTAGTCCTAGCTTCTTGGGAGGCTGAGGAATGAAGATCACTTGAACCCAGGAGGCGGAGGCTGCAGTAAGCCAAGATCGAGCCACTGCACTCCAGCCTGAGCGACAGAGGGAGGAGCCATCTAAAAAAAAAAAAAAAAGAAAGAAAAAAGTGCCAGTGGAAGAAGAGCTTCTCTTTCCCCATGATTTTGATAAAGTCCTCGGGATTGAGTCTCTGTGAGTCACTTGGCCAAGCCACTGAGACCAGATGGATGGAATTTACTGATAGGCCAGGTGTGGGTTACACACCTTCATTGAGAACTTGTGATGAGATAGTACCAGTTCCACTTGAGAGGCAGATCGTTTTCCCAGAGAAAATGGGAGAAGAATAAGGGTAAAATGGATACAAGGCAGGCAAAATCACAACCCACTGTGTCCATTTATGTTCAATTTTAACTTTGAAACTGAAGCATGTACACTTTTATAAACCCCTTATAAACTTTTTAGAACAAAGTGAACCATTGAAAAATAAATGGGAAATCAAATTGTAATTTGTCAGTTGTTTAGGGAGAATAAAATCAGAACAAAGGAAGTTGTGTGTATGGTTCAAGTATTTTATGGCTTTGGGCTCTTAAGAGCTGAATCATCTGTCAGTACAACAGATAGGTCACATCTGTGGGTCAGCCCCGGAGACACATTGCAGGTGCTTGCTTCCTGGACTTTCCTTTTATACAGCTACTGCTGTCCAGCTATTCTGATCCCTCTTGGTTAAGATAATACTATTCACTCTGTGCCGTTTCAGACAGGCCAATGTTGCTAGAATTCCCAGGGCTTCCCACTTCAGACCTGAACGGCAATCTGTGTTTCATTTGTCTTTGTTTATGTCTTGTCACATCAATCACAGGCTGAATTTGTATGTAACTCCAAGAGCTTGGGTGGTAGGGAAGATGCTGTTGAACCAATTAAATATTTACGATGGAGGCAAAAGATTTTCTCTTTCCCTCTTTTCTTTTTACAAAATGGTGCATGCCAGAGTTGATGGACAGACAAGTTGGAAGGTTGCATCCCCTTAGTTGCTAGTGGGGATGGGGCAGCCATCTAAGGTAGCCAAAGCCTACTAAGGTGGGGATTGGTAGAAATGAATAAAACAATGACACTGGATTTGTGCTGTACTCTCGGAATATAGGAAAGTATCACTCGAGCAGTTTCTCTAGAAATCTTGAAGAAGGCACTGTAATCAACATTCAGATTCGAGTATCTGCTAGTGTATTCCACAGTGTCTTGGGGGACAGACACTTCTTGGACTCCTACAGAAGGATACTGCTAGAATTAACATTAGCGCTTATATTTCATTGTTACCAGATTGGCTGAATCTTTACACTTCTCTGCCTCTTTTTCCCTACCTGGGAAGGGGAGACATTAGAGATAACAGGCATTCCTCATTGTCAGTTAACACCAGAAAGCTTCACAATAACCCAGAGCATGGAGGGGACAAACACTCTCTGAGCTCCATAAGTCCAGAGTTACTATTTCACAAGACACGGGACCAAAGTTCTGTTCAGAGGGGAATAGGAATTTATCACACAGACTACTGGGGAGAGAGTATTACCAGAAGAAAGCAAGTCCCCTTCCTGGAGAATAGTGTCTGATTTTAGAATATTAAGGAGGAAACTAATGGAAACCTGAAATGGAAGTCTGTCTTTCCTGTCCCTCTACCTTCACTCCATTCTCACTCAGCCTCATTCTCTCCCCTCATCGGTGAAACCAGAACTCATGCTCCCCACCTCACCTTCTACTCTGCAAGATCAGCATAAACTGGCCAGAAGAGAGAACTGGGGAGAGGGGGGCATCTACCATGAGGCCCCTGGTCCCGGCAGGCCGTAAGGACTGCAAGGTGATTAGAGGGTGAAGGGACCAGGAGGACAAGGCATGAATAACTTCTTCCCCACAGCCCTGCCTATCACTCTTCTACTTGGGATCTTTTTTGGTTTTCTTTTTTTAGAAGACAGGGTCTGGCTCAATCACCAGGCTGGCATGCAGTGGTATAATGATAGCTCACTGCAGCTTTGAACTTTTGAGCTCAAGTGATCCTACCCCTGCAGCCTCCTCAGTAGCCTGGGACTGCAGACTATCACAGTAAGTTAATGGTTTTGTTTTTATTTTTGTAGAGACAAAGTCTCCTATTCTCCTCAAGCTGATCTCAAAGTCCTGGTCTCAAGCAATCCTCCTGCCTCAGTCTCTGGAAGTGCTGAGATTTCAAGCCAGGAGCCACCACACCCACCCTCTAGTTAGAGTCTTTAAGGCAAGTAACTAAAACTTTTTAAAAAGAACTAGATAGCTTCTTTGATGTCCCATATGTGTTTGTTTTGGGAAAATGGGGCATCAAATGAGCATCAGTAGCTCGCTTCCTGTGTCTCTGTAGAGACGGGATCCAGGAAGCCTACATTGTCTGTCCAGAAAATAGCTCTATTCCAACAGTTTTTACTCCCCAAGTGGCTCCCTAGAGTCACATGTTGTAGGAGAGAAGAGGAAAGACCTGCTAAGGAGGTGGCTGCACGTCTACCCGTCTGGCCCCACAATGAACTGAACCTTCCTTAAGAAAAAGCTCCTTCCTTGGTTGTCCTTCCCACCTCCCCTCATGTAGTAACCAGACTCAGTATTTTGCCCAGAGAGACTCTTCAATAAATGATTATTAATATTTATGCCAAAATAAAAAAAATGGCATTTATTGAGCACAGCCTTCCAGATTGGCTTTATGCTAATGGTGGTAGAAGATACAGAACAAAGTATACTGCTTTTAGAGAGTTAAAAAATATAACAAAAATAACAAATTGCATAGACATAAAAAGAAAGCTAACAATTTAAGTCTTTACCATGAGAAAAACTTAGAGAGGTTCAGTCACATACACAAGGCACAGCAATGGTAAGTGATGAAACCAGGATTCTAGGACTCTCCAAAACATCAAAACATTTAGCCAATGAAGGCAGTAGGGAAGGGATTCTGGGCCATTAACCAAATACCTCCAGGAAAAACATTTCAGAAAAATTAACGTCAAACCTGGACTAGGGCCTGATCTAACTTCTGGCCCAAATTATTGTGAGATCTGGAAATTATTTTTTTAAGCCAAAGATGTCTGAATAATAGGCCAAGGTCCACTTTTTCTTATTGAACTAGCTCTTTCTCAGTACTCAGCATGGTTAGCACGTCCTGAGACTGTCATTATTTCTGGCTGACTCTCTTAAATGATATGTTTAAGTCAACAGGTCAACATGATGAATGAGAGACACAGGAGCCTTCATGCCTAGTTTAGAGCTTTCAGGGAGTTGACAGTTTTCAATCAGCTTCTCTCTTCTTATCCAAATCTTCATTGGTTTGTTTGTTTTTCTTACTGGTGAGCCTAAGGCACCCAAAATTTAAGCTTCTTAGGCATTTCACAGCAGCAAAGCCCATTAAAACCAGAACCACAAGTAACTAAAATCCGAGACTCAGTGTTGTAGGGAAAAGCCTCACTGAGATATCTGCACTTTGTAGCCAACTTTTTCATCGGGTTGTCCACTCCACCCACACCCCCTTCATCATAAGTGGGAAGCAGATAAGCAGAGATAAGAGGCCATGTGCCTGGGTCGCTGGCAAGAGGGATGCCCTGGTGGCCCAGCTGCTGGTGCCAGTGCCCGTGGGGCATGCTGCCCTGCCTGCCCTTGGGTTGCACTTTTAGTCTGAAAATCATTTTAATGGTCCTGAACAAAGACATCATTGCTCTTTATCCATTTGTCACTAGAGTCCTTTATTACATTTTGTGAGTTTTCGTTTACATCTTTGCTATACCTCTCTAGGTTTGTGAGTTTACTTACCTAATTGGAGTAGTTACTTGATTTTGCTTTTATATAATCAGGACAAAATACATTTGGCTTCTCCACAATGGAATATAACAGTAAGCCAAAAAGTAAATTGCAAGTATCTGGGGAGATAGGAAAAGATTATCTTCAATTATAAATCTAAATTCTATCTCTAGTCACAAATTGTGAAGGGGATTTCCAAATAGCTTTTTAAAAATTACTTGTTTCTTTTATTTACACAGTATCACCACATTCCATTATCTTAACTCTTAAAATCTCTGACTGGGAATGCCATACAGACTAACTCAATTGTCATTTTACAGATCAGGAAATCAAGTCTCAGAGAGGTTAAATGTTCCATTAGGCTGTTTGGCCCAGAAAAGGTTATTTTAGGTCAGTGACCCCACCCCTGGCCTTGACATCAGTGGGAAACAGACATTTCTACATCTCTCCTGCCAGTAAGAATTTCCCTAATTGCTTTGGGCAGGGACCCCTATCTTTGAAGCATGTTTTTAGGGACAAATGGGGGTCTCTTCATTGCCAACAGCTCATTCCTATGTGATAGGATGTTGTGAAGTATTGATTGATGCTTTTCCTGCTCTTGACTTTGATTTATGACACAGAGATAATGAACTATGGAGATGTAAATTCTCCAAATCCCTTGGAATTCCAAGAAAGTCCCACTTCTGGCTACAGGATGCCCCTCTCACCTGTCACCGCTGACCACAGGGTGCAGTAGAGGTAATGCTGGGGCCCTTTGGGAGGAGAGATATAAGCGGGCTGGAATTTGGAAAGAGGTTGCTTTTGGGGAAATCCTTCATATTTAAAGCGAGGCTACCCCCCTCTCAAGGAAAAGGCCACAAACTAGTTCCTCCCTTGAGGCACAGAAGTGAGAACTGCCTTGTAAACTATGGTGGGCAGATGGTTACTTCCATCCCTAGCTGAGCCTCTTCCATCCTCTGCTCAGCCTCTTGATGTACTGATCCACCCCAGTAGCTGAGCCCTGTGGAGAAATCAGAGGCAGGGTAGGGAGACAAAGAAGGGAAAGAACATCTCCCTCAGGTTCTCATTTCACCAAAGGCAGAGAAAGTCAATTCATCTTGTGCTAAAGTCTTCAGAGGAGAGATAAGGTTGGGCAGAGGAAGGAGCTCCGGGGCTTCTGGGCCACCATAGTCAAGGACACAGAGGCACAAGGCCCCTAGCTGGTGGAGGAAATGGGTTTTTAAAAAGGGATACTAATGCTTTTTAAATATTGAAGGGGCTACTTGAGGCTGAATAACTGGCCAGTGGAGTTCCTTGTATTTCCCATGTCCATCCCATGGATAAGGAGCGTGGATTCAGGAAGGAGCTTGCCAGAGTGACCATGTCTGGAGATGTTGTGTTGTGGAGCATATCATTTCTCTGCCCTACATCCCAGTATCAGAAAAGTAAGTGCAGAGAAGTGAAGGGGAGACCATTCTTCAGCTGCATGGCCCCCTCTACCCCACTGCCCCATCCCAGGCAACCAGAGCCCCCATAGCAGCCTGAGCTGGGCGGCAGGGTTGGGAGGAAGAGAACTTTGAATTGAACAAGGCATGGCTGTTTCAAAATGAATAGGTCTAAGTTTTAAGACCCTGATAAGGTTGTCCCAATAACTAAAAGTGATGAGAAAGTATAGAATCTAACCATGACGTTCTTATTTCCTGGAATGGAGGGTTTGAAGCAGCCAACACTGACTGAGTGCTCTTCCTGGGTTTTGTACTATGCCAAGTGTTTTGTACTATGCTAAGTGTTTTGTGCTAAGTGTTTTATATGGTACAGCAGTTATGGTGGGTCATGGATTGATGTGCAAAGAAAAACATAGATTCAAATCCACCACGTGCTTATCTTATGTGCCTGATTCATCTTGCCAAGAATCCAGAACTTTGAGAAGCAGGTAGCACAACAGGGGGTGCGTTTTTATATCTGTAGACTTGCTACTGGCCTCCAGAGTTCCCAACAAGTGGTGAACTTCTGGTGACAGCATGCATACAAAGCAAAGCCTGCACAGTTCTGAGAAGCTCTTGGCTTGCTCTGCCATCATTTTTTTATACCTGAGATTGCATTACGATTCTGCAAAAATTTGCAGTGAAATCTATATGCCTATATTTAAGGACATGTTTACGAATATTGGATCCTCCTAGTTCTTGAACTAAAGTTGCTGGCAGGCAGACCATATTCTCATACATAGGGAAAAGTAGAACCATGCCCAGGTCTTCCTGATCATTAACTCTGTCTCCAACCCTCCATTTCCCCATATACACATCATCCTTGTAATCCTGTATCCCAAACTGATGTCAACTTATTAGTGCTCACAACAGGCCTGTGGCATAGAACACAACTGAGACTAAAGACATTACCTAACTTGCCAAAAGCTGCACAGCCAGTGAGTGGCCAAGCTGATTTTCAAACACTGGCCTGCCTGACTCTTACCAATATTCATACTGCCTTTCTCAGAAGGAGGCACAGAGCTTCCCCCATCTTCATCTGGTGGCTGGGTCAGGATCGGGGCAGCACATTGGAGAATATTGCATCCAAAGGATGTGGTAAGCTTCAGTCCCCAAAGTCCTAAAAGCCCTTTAGCTGTGGCCAGAGTGGGTCCTCAGAAGGTCACGCCCCTTGACCAAGTGTTTGGGCTACCTTGGCAGCCTCTGCAGAACATCCT
Organism: Callithrix jacchus; assembly: GCF_049354715.1. NCBI lineage: Eukaryota > Metazoa > Chordata > Mammalia > Primates > Cebidae > Callithrix > Callithrix jacchus. The sequence goes on along the minus strand of NC_133513.1, from coordinate 83,740,081 downwards.
GGGCTGTAGATAGCAAAAGGCCTATCAACTTAGACACCTCTCTTCATGATCAGAAGAACCATCCATTTTTTTTTCAGGTCCCTCATGTTCTAAGCACTATACTAGATACATTATATAAATATTATTTGATCATTGTAATATGCTTTGAGATAGATGTTATTATTGTTTAATTTTTTAGTTAGGGAAACTAAGGCTCAGAAGAGTGAGTTTCTGATAAGTGCCATGGCTGGGACTGGAACTGAGTTATATGTGGTAGATTGCCTGCATCAAGGCCCTGCGTCTTCATTGCTCCCATTGTGGCCAGGGCACTCTGTTCTGCCAGACTTTGGACTCATATGACATATTTGGCCAATGAGCCATTGTAACTTCATTTGTTAACATGTGCAATACAAGCCAATTATGCTTCTTGCCCTTATACTCCTCTTGTTTCTCTTTACCATAATAATATGCTTGGGTAGCCTAGAGGATGAGACAGACAGAGAACTACCAGGCTAGCCCAGTAGTTCACAGATGAGTGAGAGAGCCCAGCTAAAATCTAGCTATCCAGCTTCTGTAGCTGACCAGCTTCTGACTACAGATGCATGCACAAGCAGGCCCTCCTGATCCAAGCTCAATGTAGTAGAACCCCTCAGCCAACCCTAGAAGTTCAAAGAAAATAATCATTTAAAAAAAGTGTTGTTTAAGCTGGTAAGTTTGGGGGTGGTTTATTAACAGCAATAGCTGTCAAATACAGTATGTCTCCAAAGCTGCAAACCTGTGTTTTTTCCTCCTCACTATATGAAACTCATAACCTTAAATCCAGCACTGTGTCAGAGGGACTTCTTTGTCAAGGTAAGAGGTTGTGCTGGATGACTTCCGAAGTACCCTCAATGCCAGAATCTATGATTCTCTGTGCAGCAAACAAAATCTGTCAGCAGTTTTCTTTCATCATTTCTCTCTCTCTCTCCAGGTAACTTTGGGCCGCTTTATGACAGCCCAGATGTCTCTGCTCCTGTATTATGGTGCCCTAGTCTGCTCAACACTTGAGTTTCATAACCCTCCAGAGCTTCAGTTTCTTCATCTATAAATAATCACGGGTCTTCCACTAGGTCTCGCTATTAATCTGGTAAAGCCTTTTTCTTTAACCAACACCAGTAAGAAGGATGAAAAATAGTTTGCTTTTTTTTTTCAAGCAGGAGAGTGGCACACATCCACAGTTTTCTCTAGGGTTAGGTCCCAGAAATCACTCCTGTTCTCTGTTACAATGAAGTCCAAAGGACCTTGATCATATTGACATTCCAGAGAGCATCATTCGGGTCCTCTATATTGATTGAACTTAGTAAGTAGGAAGTGACAAGTAGTTTGGATACTGTAGTAAAATACATGTATACCAGAGGGAGGGAGCTACGTCCCAAGGAGCTTCAGATACTCTCCACATTGGTGTAGTTTTTGGGTCCAAAATTCTGAATCATGCAGAGGAATCCCATCCAAGGTAAAGGACAAGTTGTACTTTGCTTTTGCTACCACTAAGAACAGGCACAGCACTAAATAGGCTTCTTTGGATTCTGGAGGCAGCATATACCATATTGGGACTAATTCTCCAACACATTTATTGAGTGACTCAGAAGGCTTCCAGGTTTGAGTGGGACCAGAGCAAGAGAATCTGTAACATATTTAGGCTGTGATGCAGTGAAAAGTGTTCTGCCATTCAAGACATATGACTCGTCAGACTCAATAGTGCTAAAGATAGCTGTGGCAGATACCAATTCTGTGTGGAGTCTCTGCCAAGGCCCAACAGAAGAGTCATAGCACAGACCCAAGGGTCCTGGAGCAAGGCCATGCCATCTAAGGCAGAGAACTAGTTACCATAGGCAAAGCAGCATCTGCTACGTTCTGGGCCCTAGCAGAGGTTAAGTACCTGAGCATGGGACATAAAATTACAGATCATGAGATGGGTATTATCAGACTTACCATGTCATGAGGGCAGGCAATCCATTTTACAATAAGAATGGTACATTTAAACTTGGATCCAAGCAGACCCAAAAGGCACAATAAGTTTACGTGAATAAATCACACAGACCTTCATGTTACCTACCTCTGTTGCACAAATACCTCAACCTCAGCTCTCACCTATGACCTCATGGAGACTCCCCAGCAATCAACTAACAGAGGAGAGGAAAAAAATGCCAGCCTGGCATACAGATGGAATATCTGAATAAGCACAGCTATTACATTTCAGAAATACTCAGTTAGTCCCAAAGGACAGTGCAAAAGGAAAAGCCTCCAAGTCAGCAAGACTTTCACCAGTGCAATTCGTCAATCAGTTTAAATAAAGCAAGAAACAGCTTGAGGTACAGACATACACAGACTCTAGAGAAGTGAAAAATGGCTTGGTTGTCTGGTAGGGATCCTGGGAAGAGAAAGATTGGAAGATCAGAGAAAAGGAAGTTTGGGAAAGAGTTGTGGAAATGGAAGCAACACAGTTGAATCTTTGAAGAGGAGGCACTGAACAGGTAGACAGGATGGGTTGTCCTATGAATCTAAGCCAGCATCTCCTCTCAGCCACCTCAGTACTTAGGCAATGAGCCCACGATTGGCCAGTGTGGTAGGGATGGGGCTAACAATGAGCCCAGGATTATGGCATTCCACTCACTAAAGCTCTTCTAGCCACTGTCATTCATGAATATCCTTCCTGACATCTACAGAGACTGACACTGAGCACTTGCTATGGCACTATTATCTTAAGGAAACCAGCCAGCTAAATGGTAGCATTCATTATTGATCACATGATTACTATATTACTAGAAGGGGAGGTTTGCGTCACAATCCTGCAAGACACATTCTGAAACACTATAATTCCATATGTTGAAATCCTGAAAAATCAAAATCCCTAAAGTCTGAAATCCCTGACCTCTAAAATTCTGAAGATCACAATCACAGAATAGTTGCATCATGTTAGAACTATTCCCTTGTGGTTGTCTTTATTTGGAAATTAACTATGGCTTAAGAAGATGTGTATCTGTGCAAGTTAACAAGGAGTGGATTTGTAGGCTTAATTTTCTATGTCAACTTGACTGGATTGACAAATATGTAGAAACCTGGTAAAGCATTATTTTTGGTGTTGCTGTTGAATCACCAGTATTGTTTCCACCAAATTTGTGACTGGCATATCAATGCATGCAGAATGAATTTCCAAGTACCCAAAACAACACAGAAGCATGACACAGAATACCGCAGAATATTGGAAAATTTAAGAGTGAACATTCATGTCAGTGACTCATAGGAAAAGTTCAAACAGAGCAATGACATGTAAAAAATTAATATGAATGCATTCTCCAAGGAGAGCCATATCCAAAAAGAAAAATAGCAGCTATCCATCATGATGCAAGATTTTAGCTGATGATCATGAACGTTAGCCAGGTCTTATGAATGATGGCCATGCAATTGCCCGTAATCTATTCCTGTAATATACTTTTTTCACATGTTAAATTCCTTTTTCTGTTGTTTCTTTTCTCTTTTTTTTTAGCTTTTTTTCACTACTTTAAATTGGGAACATTATTTTTTTTTTAAATTTTTTGCTATGTGTTTAATCTTTGCATCATTTCCAATACTGGAGGTATAAACAGTGCAGAGATTTTTTGAGAGTTCTAATTTGTTTTATGCATTTGTTGCAAACTTGATTTATAAAATGCATTATCACAATTTTGTATGTGAGCATTGCATGTATACATAAGAACATTGAAACTTTCTCAATAAATTAAGGGACATTCTTTTTGTACATCCACACTTGTGAAAGATAAAATTTCTCAGAACCTCAGCTCAAAACTGTATATGGGTGACCCAATATGCAGTGGTGATCCATAGTGATTTCTGATCGAACTTGTCAAAAAACTTAGGTTGCTCATCAGAGTACTACAAATGACCACAGTTATAAAGCTGAGTGCACACAAATACCAACCATAGTTACATTTGTTTATACATATCCCTTTTTGACCTATTTCTTTTTTTTCTTGAGATTTCTTTCCTCTACTTTTTTTATTAATTGTACTTTAGGTTCTGGGGTACATGTGCAGATCATGCAGGATTGTTGCATAGGTACATACATGGCAAGGTGGTTTGCTGCCTTCATCCCCCCATCACCTATATCTGGTATTTCACCCCTCATTATCCTTCCCCACCCTCCCCACCCCTGCTGTCCCTCCCCTAGACCCCTCTACTGACCACAGTGTGTGATGCTCCACTCCCTGTGTCCACGTGTTCTAATTGACCTATTTCTTTCTCTTTTTTTTATTGCATTTTAGGTTTGGGGGTACATGTGCAGAACATGCAAGATAGTTGCATAGGTACACACATGGTAGTGTGTTTTGCTGCCTTCCTCCCCTTCACCCACATTTGGCATTTCTCCCCATGCTATCCCTCCCCAGCTCCCCCCCACTGTCCCTCCCCTATTCCCCCAATAGACCCCAGTGTGTAGTGCTCCTTCCCTGTGTCCCTGTGTTCTCATTGTTCAACACCCACCTATGAGTGAGAATATGCGATATTTCATTTTCTGTTCTTGTGTCAGTTTGCTGAGAATCATGTTCTCCAGATTCATCCGTGTCCCTACAAAGGACACGAGCTCATCGTTTTTGATTGCTGCATAGTATTCCATGGTGTATATGTGCCACATTTTCCCAATCCAGTCTATCATCGATGGGCATTTGGGTTGGTTCCAGGTCTTTGCTATTGTAAACAGTGCTGCAATGAACATTCGTGTGTATGTGTCCTTATAGTAGAATGATTTATAGTCCTTTGGATATATACCCAGTAATGGGATTGCTGAGTCAAATGGAATTTCTATTTCTAGGTCCTTGAGGAATTGCCACACTGTTTTCCACAATGGATGAACTAATTTACACTCCCACCAACAGTGTAAAAGTGTTATTTCTCCACATTCTCTCCAGCATCTGCTGTCTCCAGATTTTTTAATGATTGCCATTCTAACTGGCATGAGATGGTATCTCAATGTGGTTTTGATTTGCATCTCTCTAATGACCAGTGATGATGAGCATTTTTTCATATGTTTGTTGGCCTCATGTATGTCTTCTTTCGTAAAGTGTCTGTTCATATCCTTTGTCCATTTTTGAATGGGCTTGTTTGTTTTTTTCTTGTAAATCTGTTTGAGTTCTTTGTGAATTCTGGATATCAGCCCTTTGTCAGATGGGTAAACTGCAAACATTTTTTCCCATTCTGTTGGTTGCTGATTCACTCTAGTGACTGTTTCTTTTGCTGTGCAGAAGCTGTTGAGTTTGATTAGGTCCCATTTGTCTATTTTGGCTTTTGTTGCCAATGCTTTTGGTGTTTTGCTCATGAAGTCCTTGCCTACTCTTAGGTCCTGAATGGTTTTGCCTAGATTTTATTCTAAGGTTTTTATGGTGCCAGGTCTTATGTTGAGGTCTTTAATCCATCTGGAGTTAATTTTAGTGTAAGGTGTCAGGAAGGGGTCCAGTTTCTGCTTTCTGCACATAGCTAGCCAGTTTTCCCAACACCATTTATTAAACAGGGAATCCTTTCCCCATTGCTTGTTTTTGTCAGGTTTATCAAAGATTGTATGGTTGTAGATATGTTGTGTTGCCTCCGATGCCTCTGTTCTGTTCCATTGGTCTATATCTCTGTTTTTTTGCCAGTACCATGCTGTTTTGATTACTGTAGCCTTGTAGTATAGTTTGAAGTCTGGTAGTGTGATGCCGCCCACTGTGTTGTTTTTGCTTAGAATTGACATGGCTATGCGGACTCTCTTTTAGTTCCATATGAAGTTCATGGTGGTTTTTTTCCAGTTCTGTGAAGAAAGTCAATGGTAGCTTGATGGGGATAGTGTTGATTCTGTAAATTACCTTGGGCAGTATAGCCATTTTCATGATATTAATTCTTCCTAACCATGAACATGGAATATTTCTTCATTTGTTTGTGTCCTCTCTTATTTTGTTGAGCAGTGGTTTGTAGTTCTCCTTGAAGAGGTCCCTTACGTTCCTTGTTAGTTGTATTCCTAGGTATTTTATTCTCTTTGTAGCGATTGTGAATGGCAGTTCATTCTTGATTTGGCTCTCTTTAAGTCTGTTGTTGGTGTATAGGAATGCTTGTGATTTTTGCACATTGATTTTATATCTTTTAGCTCATGGAAGTTTCTCATTATCCACCTTCTGAAGTCTGATTCCATCATTTCATCACACTCATTCTCCATCCAGCTTTGTTCCCTTGCTGATGAAGAGTTTTGGTCCTTTGTAGGAGGCGAGATGTTCTGGTTTTGGGTGTTTTCCTCCTTTTTGTGCTGGTTTCTTCCCATCTTTGTGGAGTTATCTACCTGTCGTCTCAGGGGTTTCTGATTTTCTGATTAGATCTCTGAGTGGATGTCCAGATTGTTGATGATGAAGTATTTCTGTTTCTTAGTTTTCTTTCTAACAGATTGGCCCCACTGTTGTAGGACTGCTGAGGTCCACTCCAGGCCCTGCTTGCCTGGGGAACTCCTGTAGCAGCTGCAGAACCTTGAGGGTTGCTACCAGATTCTTCCTCTGCTATCTTTGTCCCTGAATTATGCCCACCAAATGTCAGTCTGATCAGTTCTTTGTGAGGTGACTCTTTGGATATATGGGGGTCAGGGAGCTGCTTGAGGAGACAGTCTGTACTTTACAGGTGCACTAGTGCTGAGCTGTGAGCTCCGTTGTTCATTCAGGGCTGCAAGGCAGGTATGTTTAAGTCTGCTGCAGCAGAACTCATAAAGCTCCCCCTTTTATTTCCTCAGGTCCTCTGTCCTGGGGAGTTTGTGCTTTATTTTATCCATTGCACTTTCCTGCCCAGCAGGGAGGCAGTCTAGTCACTGCCTGCCTGTAGTGGGTATGATGAGATGCTGTGGGCTCCACCCTGCTGCCATGGGCTCCACCCTGCTGCCTTGTGTAATTCCCTGTAGTCCTGTTTATATGGGTGTGGTTAGAACTGCAGTGGCGATGGTGGCCTGCCTCTGTAGTGGCGGACTCTCTCTGTTTTGGTGGGTTGCCTCGGCAATGGCAGGCTGCATCAGCAATGGGAGAGTACATCTGTAGGGGTCACGTGCCTTGGTAGTGGCGGATGCCCCTCCCCCAGCGAGCAGCACTGTCCTGGGTTCAGCTGTGCTTGCCATGAAACTCTCAACCCTGAGCATTTCCAATTGCTGTTTTGTTTGTTTTTGTGGGGGTGGGACCTGCCGAGCCTGATCACCTGGCTCTCTGCCTCAGAGCCCTTTTTTTTAATTTAAGTTTAACAGTTGACTCTCTCCCAGATGTTCCAGTCACCTGCTGCAAGTGTGCTGGGATCTGTGTGATTTCCCATGCAGTGACCCACTGTGCCAGCTCAAACCACGTTGCTGCCTGGGAATCTCCTGGCCTGGCTTTCTGTTTAAGTCTCGTTTAATCAGATGAATGTGCTAATCTGCCTTCCGAAATCTCCAATTGCCAGTTTAACAGGGCAACCAAACCAGTTTATTTTGTATGGAGTGTTGCTGCACTGTGGCCTTGGCCCAAACAGCTGTGGTGGCCCAAACTGCCGCGCTGGCGGCCCGTGGGGCTCTTACACCTGGGAGTCTCCTGGTCTGTGGGCTATAAAGATCCGTATGGAAATGCAGTGTGCATTCACCCTCTGCGGATTCACTGGGAGCTGCAATCCTGAGTTGGTCCTACAGCGCCATCTTCCGCGCCTCCTCGACCTATTTCTTTACCATACAGTTTGCCTACTCATACCTATTATATCTGTGTGACTGTCATCAGTATACTTGTTTATGCTTGCAAAAATATGTATGTTATTATTGCCCATTTTATTGTTTAAATTGCCTATGAAATGTTCTAATGTGTCTGTCTATGTTTCTCAAATAAATCCCCTTTTAAAAATGTAAATAAATACATTTTAAATAGTTTTAAAAATTATTTTTTCTAGATCTTTTGGAATTTCAACATTTGGGATTATGGTGTTCAGGATTATGATTGGCTTGGATATGCTCTTCATATCCAGTAATTCATCCTCACCAGAACTGATATATATCTCTCTCTAGGTAGGGGTTTGCCTTCCCTGCCTGTGGTGCCTCTTTCAGCACCCCCTGCTCAGGTCTTACAGAAGGTCAATAAATGCCTGATTTATTGACATGAAATTCACATGTTACATATTATCAGACCAACAGACCTATTTTGCAGTAAAGAGGAGGTGATGTCTGGTATATATCTATGGAACTCATTTGTCCTACTATATACTAAATCACCTGGTAGAAGTCAGAATGATAGAACGATGGAATGGTCAATTAAAATCTCAGCTATGGCATCACATCAAGGAAAACATATCTATTCCTCTGGGATGCAGTATACACAATGAATCAATAGCTGACATGTGATGTTGTATACCCAATGGCTTGAATACATGATTCTGGTAACCAAGAGGGTGGGAGAAGCATTGACCCCTCTCACCATAATTCTCAAGGGCTCACTTGTGAATGTGTGCTTTCTATTCCTGCAGTCTTAGGTTGTGATGTGTTTTTACTTCTTTTTTTATGAGAAGTGGGAGAACGATGTTTCCACAAGGGCACTCAATAAAGGTTCTGTTGAATCTGAAACTACTATTAGCATCTAGTTATGTTTGATTTTTAAAGCCAGTGGGCAAAAAGGCAGACTCATGAATTATAAATTATTAATATAACTCTTTTCCCAGGTTATTATGTGGAGCTAGTATTAATGTTGTATAGTCAGAGCAGGAAGAAGTGCATCTGGAATCAGAGGTATTTCTTGATGCTTCCATGCTCATAAATGGCCAATTGTAGGAATCATGATCCAACAAGGAAAAAACAATCATGGGCTCTAATCCCTTCAGAGATGAAGCTCAGGTCACCCCACCAGACTAGCATCCTATACCTACTGAAGTGAAGCCAAAGGTGAGAAAACTGTGGAAAGGGGAGTAGAAGGAGAAGATGACAAATGCCAATTATAGCCTAGGAGAAGTGGCAGCCACAGAGGCTCCAGCTTGTTCCATCAATCCTCCTGAATTTAATAGTATTTAATAGATATTGAGACCACACAGCACCTTGAAGGCTCTCTGATGCACTGGATTTAACACAGGGCAAGAACGGATCCAAGCAATGTGAAAAGACCAGTGGATGATGGTCCAAACTTGTTCCTTGCTTCACATCCTCTTAGTCCACCTTTTTACTCTGGTGATTGCTGCCACAACATGCAGATATAATCTGGAAACAGTGTTCTCTGCCACTGTACTAGTTTCCTACGGCTGCTATAACAAATTACCACAAAACTTGGTAGCTTAAAACAACATAAAATTTTTCTGTTACAATTCTGTGGGCCAGAAATCCAAATTAAGTCTTACAGGGCTAAATCCATGTGTTGGCAGGGTCATGCTCCCTCTGGAGGCCTAAGGGAAGGATCTCTTTCCTCGCCTTTTCTGGTCTTGACCTATATTCCTTGGCTCATGACCCCTTCTTCCATCTTCAGAGCCAGTGGTGTAGCATCTTGTCTCTCTGAATCTGCTTTCATCCACAGCCTTTTTTTTTCAATGTGTACTCAAATCCCCCTTTTATAAGGACACTTGGGATTTCACTTAGGGCTCACCCAGACAATCAAGGATAATCTCTTCATTTCAAAGTGTTTAACTTAATCACATCTGAGAAGTCCAATTTTTTCATATAAAGTAGTATTCATAGGTTCCAGAGGTTAGGACCTGAATACCTTTGGGGGCCATGATTAAGCCTACTATAGCAGCCACCATATAGGATGCCTAAGGGAACATGATCAGGTATTCTGGTGCACACTAAAAATATATAAAAGTTTAGCCAGGCGCAGTGGCTCATACCTGTATTCCCAGAACTTTGGGAGTAATCCCAGAACTTTGGGAGGCTGAGGCAGGCAGATTGCTTGAGCTCAGGAGTTCGAGACCAGCCTTGGCAGCATGGTAAACCTCATCTCTACTAAATATGCACGCAAAAAAAATAGCCAGGCATGATGTTACACACATGTGGTCCCAGCTACTCAGAAGGCTAAGGTGGGAGGATAGCTTGAGGCCGGGAGGTGGCGGTTGCAGTGAGCTGAGACTATGCCACTGCACTCCAACCTGGCACTGGCTGGCAAGATGGCTGAATAGGAACAGCCCTGGTCTGCAGCTCCCAGTGAGAAAGCAAGTGGTTGCTGCATTTTCAACTGAGGTACTCCGCTCATCTTATTGGGACTGGTTAGAAAGTGGGTACAGCCCATGGAGGGCAAGCCAAAGCAGGTTGGGACATTACCTCACCCAGGAAGTGCAAGGGGTCAGAGAACTTCTTCATCTAGCCAAGGGAAACCCTGAGGAGCTGTGACATGAGGAATGGTGCATTCTGGCCTAGATACTACGCTTTTTCCATGGTCTTCACAACTCACAGACCAGGACATTCCCTCTGCTGACTACACCACCAGAACCCTGGGTTTTAAAGCACAAAACTGGGCAGTCATTTGGGCAGACACCGAGCTAGCTGCAGCATTTTTTTTTTCATACCCCACTGGTGCCTGGAATGCCAGTGAAACAGAACCTTTCACTCCCCTGGAAAAGGGGCTGAAGCCAGTGAGCCAAGTGGTCTAACTCAGTGGACCCCTTCCCCACAGAGCCCAGCAAGCTAAGATCCACTGGCTTGAAGTTCTTGCTGCCAGCACAGCAGTTTGAAGTCTACCTGGGACACTTGAGCTTGGTGTGGAGAGGGGCACCTGCCATTACTGAGGCTTGTGTAGGTGGTTTTCTCCTCACAGAGTAAACAAAGCCACCTGGAAGTTCAAACTGGGCCAAGCCCACAACAGCTCAGCAAAGCCACTGTAGTCAGACTGTCTCTCTAGATTCCCCTCTCTGGGAAGGGCATCTCTGAAAGAAAGGCAGCAGCCCCAATCAGGGGCTTATGGATAAAACTCCCATCTCCCTGGGACAGAGCACCTGGGGGATGGGGCAGCTGCAGGTGCAGCTTCAGCAGACTTAAATGTTCCTACCTGCCAGCTCTGAAGAGAGCAATGGATCTCCCAGCACAGCATTCAAGCTCTGCTAAGGGACAGACTGCCTCCTCAAGTGAGTCCCTGACACCTGTGCCTCCTGATTGGGAGACACCTCTCAGCAGAAGTCAACAGACACCTCATACAGGAGAGCTCCAGCTGGCATCTGGTGGGTGTCCTTCTGGGGTAAAGCTTCCAGAGGAAAGAACAGGCAGCAATCTTTGCTGTTCTGTAGCCTCTGCTAGTGATACCCAGGCAAACAAGGTCTGGAGTGAATCTCCAGCAAACTCCAGCAGACCTGCAGCAGAGGGGCCTGACTGTTAGACGGAAAACTAACAAACAGAAAGGTATAGTATCAACATCAAGAAAAAGGACATCAACACAAAAACCCCATCCAAAGATCACCAACATCAAAGACCAAAGGTAAATAAACCCAAGAAGATGAGGAAAAACCAGTGCAAAAACGCTGAATGCCAAACCAGAATGCCTCTTCTCCAAAGAATTACAACTCCTCATCAGCAAGGGAACAAAACTAGATGGAAAATGAGTTTGACAAATAGACAGAAGTAGGCTTCAGAAGGTGGGTAATAACAAACTCCTCCAAGCTCAAGGAGCATGTTTTAACCTAATGAAAGGAAGCTAAAAACCTTGATTAAAGGTTAGAGGAATTGCTAACTAGAATAACCAGTTTAGAAAAGACAATAAATGACCTGAAAAACACAGCACGAGAACTTCATGAAGCATACACAAGTATAAATAGCTGAATCAATCAAGTGGAAGAAAGAATATCAGAGATTGAATATCAGCTTAATGAAATAAAACATGAAGACAAGATTAGAGAAAAAACAATGAAAAGGAACTAACAAAGCCTCCAAGAAAAACGGGACTATGTGAAAAGACCAAAGCTACATTTGATCAGTGTACATTTGAATGTGCTGGGGAGAATGGAACCAAGTTGGAAAACACTCTTTAGGATATAATCGAGAAGAACTTCCCCAACCTAACAAGACAAGCAAACATTCAAATTCAGGAACTACAGAGAACACCACAAAGATATGCCTTGAGATGAGCAACCCCAAGACACATAGTCGTCAGATTCACCAAGGTTTAAATGAAGGAAAAAATGTAAAGGGCAGCCAGAGAGAAAGGTTGGTTACCCACAAAGGGAAGCCTATCAGACTAAAAGTAGATCTCTCTGCAGAAACCCTATAAGCCAGCAGAGAGTGGGGGCCAATATTCAACATTATTAAAGAAAATAATTTTTAATCCAGAATTTCATATCCAGCCAAACTAAGCTTCATAAGTGACGGAGAAATAAAATCGTTTACAGACAAGCAAATGCTGAGAGATTTTGTCACCACCAGGCCCGTCTTACAAGAGCTCCTGAAGGAAGCACTAAATATGAAAAGGAAAAACCAGTACCAGCCACTGAAAAAAACATACCAAATTGTAAAAACCATCAACGTTATGAAGAAACTGTATCAAATAATGGGCAAAATCACCAGCTAGCATCATAATGATAGTATCAAATTAACACATAATAATACTAACCCTAAATGTAAATGGGCTAAATGCCCCAATTAAAAGACACAGACTGGCAAATTGAATAGAGTCAAGACCCATCAGCGTGCTATATTCTGGAGACTCATCTTATGTGCAAAGACACACATAGGCTCAAAATAAAGGGATGGAGAAATATTTACTAAGTAAATGGAAAGAAAAGGAAGCAGGGGTTGCAATCGTAGAATCTGATAAACAGACTTTAAACCAACAAATACCAAAAGAGACAAAGAAGGGCATTACATATGGTAAAGGGATCAATGCAGCAAAAAGAGTTAACTATCCTGAATATATATGCACTCAATACAGGAGCACCCAGATTTATAAAGCAAATTCTTGAAGACCTACAAAGAGACTTAGACTCCATGCAATAATAGAGGGAGACTTTAACACCCCACTGTCAATATTAGATCAATGAGAGAGCAAATTAACAAGGATATCCAGGACTTGAACTCAGCTCTGGACCAAGCAGACATAATAGACATCTACAGAACTCTCCACCACAAATCAATGGAATATACATTCTACTCAGCACTACATCACATTTATTCTAAAGTTGACCACATAATTGGAAGTAAAACACTCCTCAGCAAATGCAAAAGAATGGAAATCATAACAGTCTCTCAGACCACAGTGGTATCAAATTAGAACTCAGGATTAAGAAACTGACTTGAAGCCACAAAACTACATGGAAACTGAACAACCTCCTCCTGAATGATTACCGGGTAAATAAGAAAATTAAGGCAGAAATAAAGAAATTCTTTGAAACCAATGAGAACAAAGACACAATGTATCAGAATCTCTGAGACACAGCTAAAGCAGTATTAAAGGGAAATTTGTAGCACTAAATGCCCACAGGAGAAAGGGGGAAAGATCTAAAATCAACAAGACTTCAAGACTAAAACACCAAAAGCAACAGCAACAAAAGCCAAAACTGATAAATGTGATCTAATTAAACTAAAGAGCTTCTACACAGCAAAAGAAACTATCATCAGAGTAAACAGGCAACCTACAGAATGGGAGAAAATTTTTGCAATTTAACCATCTAACAGAGGGTTAATATTCAGAATCTACAAAGAACTTAAACTAATTCACAAGAAAAAAACAACCCCATCAAAAAGTGAGTGAAAGATAAGAACGGACATTTCTCAAAAGAAGACATTTATGCAGCCAAGAAATGTGGGAAAAAGCACATCACCACCAGTCATTAAATCAAAACCTCAATGAGATACCATCTCATGTCAGTTAGAATGGCAATTACTAAAAAGTCAGGAAACAATAGATGCTGGAGAGGATGTAGAGAAATAGGAATACTTTTACACTGTTGGTGCAACTGTAAATTAGTTCAATTATTGTGGAAGACAGTGTGGTGATTCCTCAAGGATCTAGAACCAGAAATATCATTTGACGCAGCACTTCGGGGGACAAGGTGGGAGTATCGCTCAAACCCAGGAGTTTGAAGCCAGCCTGGGTAACATGGTGATGCTCTGTTTCAACAAAAAATACAAAAATTACCTGGGCAGAGTAGTGCACACCCGTAATCCCAGCTACTCAGGCGGGTGAGGTGGGGGAATCACTTGAGCCCAGTAGATCAAGGTTGCGGTGAGCAAAGGTTGTGCCATTACTCTGGGGAAAAGAACCAGACCATTTATTGTGGGGATTGCTCCCGTGTGAGGCCCCTAGGAAATGGGCCTCGCCATACGGTGAGCTTGAGCCCAGATGCAGATCCCCGGTTGGGGGAGTCGAGCTGAGGGAAAGCAGGAACTGAAAGAGGGACTATGTTATTCAAAATAATTAACAGACATTACTTTATGGATATGAGGAGTTGGGAGGCATGGTGTCCACTTTTGGCTTCTTATGGTTTATTGCTTGATTGTGTTCATTTTGGACCCTTGTTACCTTCATTGTAAAATATTAACTTAAGTATTTACACTTGGTAACTTACTTACCGTAACTTACTGGGTGTAACTGTAACTTATTTATCGTAACTTACTGGGTGTAACTGTAACTTACTTACCATAACTTACTGGGCGTGACTGTAACTTACTTACCTTGACCTATTGGGCGTGACCTACTTACTGGAAGTAACCTACTTACTGGGCGTAACCTACTTACTGGACTTAACTTACTTACTGGGCGTAACTTAGTGGGCATAACTTGCTTACTGTAACTTAAGTACGTTGATCTGGCATAAACAACTTTGACTTCAGAAAAGTATATAATGAAACGTATTGCAGAAATAAAATTGCTGCTTGGACATAGCCTAAGCCAGCCCTCCAGACTCCGCTTTTCTATTTTCTTTCACTTCTGTGCACTCTCTCCCTCAGGTTGAACGAGACATCTATGTTGGTGGTCTCGGGGACTCCCACAGGTCGGTAGCCCCCCAGCAGACGTGCCGGACCCCAACAATTTCTAAAATAAACCAATAAATAAAAATTCCAGCAAGATCTGTTCCTCACTACTTCTCTTCTCTCTCTCTCCACTGCAGCTACACTGCCTTTTCACTATTCCTCAAATATGCTAAGCATGCTTTTGCCTCAGGGACTTTTCATACGCAGTTCCCTCTGGCTGGAAAGCATTTTCTGCAGAGATGTATGTGGATTCCTCTTCCTTCAGGCCTCTCTTCAGCTGTTACCTCATCACCCTGTGTAACACATAGCCACTCTTAGCTTGTTTTCTTTTCCTTCATGATGCTTACCGCCATGCAGTATTTGCTTGTTTATACATGTATTATTTAGCTTCTCTCACGGTAGAATTTTCTCTCTTCCATGGGGATTTCTGTAAGAGAAAGGGCTTGGTTTTGTTTATTGTTCTGTCCCTAGAACAATACTGGACACATTGCTAACATTCAACATCTGAATGAAGGACATGTTAGGTATTGCTATCCTCCTCATTGGTAGAGAAGACAATACCTAAGGTGGCAGGGGATGAGAACTTGGGTCTTTTAACTCTTCATTTCCCTGGCATCCTGTGGGAACTTGGCTGCTGTTACTGAGGCAGGAGCTCCAGATGAAGTGGGAAGATTCAGGCTCAGGTTTTCCCAGACCTCACGGGTCCTAGCTCTCATTGTTTGAGCTGGAAACTGCGTGTCTCTGTGGTTAGGCTATGGCTGTGGGTCTCCTGCACAGGAAGTCAGTTAACCATAGAAGTACTCAGAAAACAAACTGACAACCTATTTCTTCTCAGGCTAGTCTCAGAGCAGCTAATTCTTTTACCAGTATGCAAAGGAAAGAGTGAGTTTCGAAAGCTTTTATTAGTAGACCTGGTCAAAACCTCAAACTGCTAGTCAAATAGCATGATACTCTGAAAATCAGAATCTAGGATAAAATCCAGTATAAACTGAGGACATTTAACAAAATTTAATGGAGAGTTTTGGTCCTGCTAGTCATTTTCTCTTTAAAGTGTTAGTTAAAAAGAAATACCTTAAAAAAATGCTATGCACATGAAAAAAGTTTTGAGAAGTTTGACTCTCAATTTCTCAATGTCTTAACAGTTTTTTTTTCCTTTCCCAGAAACATACATGTTTTGTCTTCATATTAAAAATGATTTTTTAGGCCTGGTGCAGTGGCCCACCATGGTAATCCCAGCACTTTGGGAGGCCAAGGTGAAGTGATCACTTGAGCCCAGGAGTTTGAGACCAATCTGGGGAATATAATGAGACCTTGTCTCTACAAGAAATCTAAAATTTAGCCAAGCATGATTGGGTGCACCTGTAGTCCCAGCTATCAGGAGACTGAGGTGGGAGGATCACTTGAGTCCAGGATGGGGAGAGCAGCAGTGAGCTGAAATTGTGACGCTTTACTCCAACCTGGGCAGCAGAGCAAAATCCTGTCTTAAAAAAAAAAAAGATAGATAACCATTTTTAGATAATAGGATGCATAACACACCATCCTTAAACTTAGTGATATAAAACAAGGACTTATTCTTGTGATCTGTGGATTGGCTGGACAGTTCCTCTGCTTGCTGTCCTGGGGCCTCACTCATGCAGTTGTAATCAGCAGAGAACTGGCTGTGCTTAGAATAAAGGTCGAAAAACTTTTTCTGAAAAGGGATAGATGTCAAATATTTTACTTTTTGATGGCCATTTGATCTGTGTTACAAATATTCAAGTCTGCCATTATAGCACAAAAGCAATAACAAACAGTATGTAAACAATAGAGTGTGACTGTGTACCCGTAAAGCTTTATTTGTGGACTCTAAAATTTGAAGTTTATATGATTTTCACAAATCATAACATATTATTCTTCTTTTAATTTTTCTAACCATTAAAATTATTTTAAAAAGTTATTTTTGCAGGCCATACAAAAATAGGCAGTTGCCCAAATCTGGCTGCTAGTTTAGAAAGTCCAAGGTAGTCTCACTCACAGGCCTGGCATTTGCTGCTGGCTGGGGCACCCTGGTTCCCCTCCACAAGGTCTTTCATCCTCCAGAAGGCTGAATTGTCTTTGTTCATGGCACTTTCAGGGCAGCATTCCAAGAAGTGGAAGGTAGAGGCAGCAAGACTCCTAACACTGGCTCCAGATCTCACTCAGCATCCCCACTGCTCCATTTTAGTCAGAGTAAGTCACCAGTCCTGCCCAGACTCAAGGATTGAGGGAAATGACTCCACCTTGTGATGAGATGAGCTGTGAAATATTGTGGCTGAGTTTTTCAGTCTACCACAGTGAGCAATTGTCATGGGTTGAATGGTGTCTCCCCTTCATATTTTGAAGTCCTCAGCTCCGGTACCTCTGTTTTTGAAAGCAGAGTTGTAACAGATGTGACTAGTTAAGATGAAGTCACACTAAACTGTGGTGGGCCCTAATCCAATATGACTAGTATCTGTATCCAAACGGGAAATTTGGAGACAGAAACACACACAGGGAGAACACCATGTGACCCCAAAGACAGAGATCGAGGTGATGCATCTGCAAGCCAAGGAATGCCAAAGATTGCCAGTTTCTTAGTTTGCTGTGACTGTTGTAAGAAAGTATAGCTGTCCCTTGGTATTCTTGGGGGATTGGTTCTAGGAACTCCTTCAGATACCAAAATTCATGGATGTACAATCTCTTATAGAAATGATGCAGTATTTGCATGTAATTTACATGTATCCTCCTGTATATTTTAAATTATCTCTAGATTATTTATAATACCTAATATAAAGTAAATGCCATGTAAATAGGGTTATACTATATTATTTAGGGAATAATGACAAAAAAAGTCTATACATGTTCAGTACAGACAAACCACAGATTTTTTCTGAATATTTTTTATCTGTGGTTGGTTAAACCCCCTGATATGGAGGGCTGACTGTACCACAGTCTGGGTACTTAAATAACAGAAATTTATTTTCTCACAGTTCTGGAAGCTAGATGTCTGAGATCAAGGTGTCAATGTGGTTTGTTCCTTCTGAGGGCTGTGGGAGAAAGATTTGTTTCAGGTCTTTCTACTTGGTTTGTGGATGGCTTGTTTTCTTCTTGTGTCTTTACATCATCTTTCCTCTGTATGAGCCTGTATTCAAGCTTCTCTTTCTTGTAAGGACACCATTCATATTGGATTAGAGTTCACTGTAATGACCTCATTTTGACTTGATTAACTCTGCAAAGATCTTTTCTCCAAATGAAGTATTATTCTGAGGTTCTGAGAGTTAGGATTTCAAAATATGAATTTTGTAGAGACCTGCAATACCTAGGAAACTACCAGGAATGAGGAGAAGGTATAGAACAGATTCTTTCTTACTGTCCTCAAAAGGAGCCAACCATGCTTATGTCTTGATCTTAGACTTCTAGCCTCCTGGCTGTAAGAAAATTAATTTCTATTATGTAAATACCCTGTTTATAGTACTTTGTTATGGTGACCCTAGGAAATTATATTGTAAACATAAGTAAAAAGGCAATTTTTCAAGAGCTGAAACTGTAACTGGAAATTAACAAAAGGTTTTACCACATTGACAATTTGAAGTTTAGCACCCAGATGTCACTATTCAAAGCTGTTAACAGATAAAATTATTAACACATAAAAATATTCCAAAACCCAAGTTGAGAGATTTTTACATGCGTTAGTTACAAATACTAAGGGTTAAGAATCGTCACATATCATACTTTTCCAAAATAGAAATTCACACAATAATATTCTTGAGTTTAATTTATGTTCTTACACAAACATGAAAATATAAGTGGAAACTGACAGTCAAAAACAAAAATGTTTAGGGATTAAAAAGGGACTTTGGGACTTAAATGGAAAATGCAAAAGTATAAAATCCCTAGAAGAAAATCTAGGCAATACCATTCAGGACATAGGCATGGGCAAAGATCTCAAGACAAAAATGCCAAAAGCAATAGCAATGCAAGCAAAAATTAACAAATGGGACCTAATTAAACTAAAGAACTTCTGCACAACAAAATAAACTATCATCAAATGAACAGACAACCTACAAAATGGGAGAAAAATTGTGTAATCTATCCATCTGACAAAAGTTTAATATCCAAAGTCTACAAGGAGCTTAAGCAAATTAACAAGTAAAAATAAAAACAAATAAACCCGTTAAAAAGTGGCCAAAGAACAAGAACAGACACTTCTCATGCAAAGACGTTTATGCAGCCAAAAAACATGAAAACAAGCTCAACATCACTGATCATTAGAGGAATGTAAATCAAAACCACAATGAGATACCATCTCATGCCAGTCAGAATGGCTTATTATCAAAAAGTTAAGAAACAACAGATGCTGATGAAGCTGCAGAGAAAAAGAAATGCTTTTACTTTGTTTAGTGGGAGTGTAAATTAGTTCAACCATTGTAAAAGACAGTGTGGTGATTCCTCAAAGATCTAGAAGAAGAAATACCATTTGACTAAGCAATTCCATTACTGGGTATATACTCAAAGGAATATAAATCATTCTATTATAAAGACACATGCACACATATGTTCATTGCAGCACCATTCACAAGAGCAAAGACATAGTATCAACCTAAATGCCCATCAATAATAGACTAAATAAATAAAATGTGGTACATATACACCATAGAATACTATGCAGCCATAAAAAGGCATGAGATCATGTCCTTTGCAGGAACATGGATGGAGCTGGAAGCCATTATTCTCAGCAAACTAACACAGGAACAGAAAACCAAACACTGCATGTTCTCACTTATAAGCAGGAACTGAACGATGAGAACACGTGGACACAAGGAGGGAAACAACACACACTGGGGTCTGTCAGGGTGGGAGAGAGCATCAGGAAGAATAGCTAATATCTAAGTGAGGGGTGATATGTGCAGCAAACCACCATGGCACACATTTAGCTATGTAACAAACCAACTTATCCTGCATATGTACCCTGGAATTTAAAATAAAAATTAAAGGAGAAGAAGAAAGAGGAGAAAAAGAGGAGGCTTTTGGTAACACCAATCCAACTTTATTTAATAGCTGGGAAAAAAAATGGTGTTTAAAGGATTTATGGCGGGGTGCAGTGGCTCACATTTGTAATCCCAGCACTTTGGGGGGCCGAGGTGCGTAGATCACTAGGTCAAGAGATCAAGACTATCCTGGCCAACATGGTGAAATCCCATCTCTACTAAAAATACAAAAATTAGCTGGGCATGGTGGCATGTGCCTGTAGTTCCAGCTACTTGGGAGGCTGAGACAGGAGAATCACTAGAACCAGGAAGGTGAAGGTTGCAGTGAGCCGAGATCACACCACTGCACTCTAGCCTGGCGACAGAGCAAGATTTCATCTCAAAAAAAAAAAAGGATTTATGATTTATCTAAAGCCAGGAAGTTAGACATAGTGGTAGGTGATTTACTGGGGCCCAGGATAGGCAAATACTGTGATCTTATTACCCTTAACCTAATGCTCTTTCAACCAGCTTCTTACCTTTTTAATTCAACTCAGAAAGGTAATTCTGTATATATTAATTTCAATTTAGGGTTCATAAAGATTTTTTATATATCTATTTTCATCTTAGCTCTGAGTACTAGGATTTGTTTCTCAATTTTGTAGATGAGAAAATTGAACATCAAGGTCACTCAACATAATCAACTTAAGTGACAAAGCTTCCACCTGGGTCTTCAGATTCCAAACCCAGTCCACTTCCTGCTACATTTCTGCAGCCTCTCTAATATTGAACAAAAGCATCTCAGAACTTAAAGCCAAGTGGACCACAGAATCAGGTAAATCAGATCTTGCATTAGTTGTGAAACCAAAGCTTCATTATAAAAGCTCAATGTGAGTATCCTTCTTAAATTTTTTTTAAAAATAAAAGCAATCTCGTGCTTTGTTTAAAAAAAAAATACAATCTTCAAATTTCTGCCATGGATATGCTGAGAGGTGTGTGAACTCTCATTTCTCAGCATGAAAAGGCAGCTGTGATGGAGAATACCCCTCGCCAGGTGGGGTTATCAAATATTTTGTGTTTACTTGGCAGATCAGTGTTACCCACTGTTATCCTAGTGTTGCCTTTTCAAAACTGTGAGATTCACTCCTCAGTTTACCAGAGTGCTCCAGTTCTCAAGGGCTCCAGCTAAGCCAGCACCATCAGTGTTTTCTCACTTCTCCTAAGAGCACTATAGAGCTGGGTTTGGTGAAGAGCATGGTGTAGAAACTAGCAGACCTGACTTTGAATTCTGGTTCTTCCACTCGTTAGCTGGAATGACATTGTCTAGTCATTTATCTCTGTGAGCCTCAGGTTCCTCATTTATAAAGTGGGAGTGGTAGCAGAGGTACTACCACTGTACTCAGCATGTATTATTACTATAAAGCATATGAGTAACTGGAAGGCCTACCTAAATCATGAAAGCAATGGGAGGAAGAGCACTGGACAGTGGTAGTTGGAGCTGATTCTTCCACCACTTTGTACACATCCCAGACCATTTTCATTTTGGAAATTGTTAACATAACGTATCCCTGTTACCAGCTAAATGATCATGTTCTCCTTTCTGTTTTGGCTTCCAGGGAGCCAAAATTGGTAGCCTGACCATAATGGCATTGTAGGACTGAAAGTCCTGTGTATTTTTTACCTAATGTCTCCTTTTCCTTGGTTGTTACTCTATTCAGTTTATATTTCTACTGGGTCTAGTTTTCATTCTCTGTTTTTTTAAATGGCTTCTTATTAGCAGTTTTAAATCCATTGTGGGACAAAATCAAGTATATAACTGGATTACGGAGGCATCTTAACTTGTTGGAGGACAGACATTAAACATTTTAATTTCTTTCACTAGCTGCCCCCAAGTCCCAGTTATACGCCATCGAATCATCCTTTATGCTTTAACAACATCTTAGATGTAATTAACATCTTTCATAACTTTTGCTTCACTTTAAGCAGTTAAAATGTAGTCTGGGCTGGGTGAAGTGGCTCATGCTTATAATCCCAGCACTTCGGGAGACTGAGGTGAGAGGATTGCTTGAGCCCAGGAGTTTGGGACCAGCCTGGGCAATATAAGAAGATTCCATCTCTACACAAAAAAAAAAAAAAAATTAGCCAGGCATGGTTGCAAGTGGATGCCATGTAGTCCCAGCTACTCAGGAGACTGAGGTGGGAGTATTGCTTGAGACTGAGAGGTTATGGCTATAGTGAGCTGTGATTGTACCACTGCACTTCCTGGATGACAGAGTGAGAGCCTGTCTCAAAGAAAAAGAAAAAGAACAGTACAAAACTACAACCTCTTACGTTGTTCAAAATCTCTCCACTCCTCAGGGCTCCCACTCCTTCACTATGTTGGTGTAGGGAAGAGGGAGGGAGAAATAATAAACTTGTTTTGAATGGCTGCTGAGGAGCCAGCACACTTTAGGCAATGTCCATGCCCCCAGTGATACAAAGTTCATGCAGCAGTTCTTTGGAGACCCTTAAAGGCCCCTTCCCTTCCCTTGCTGCCTAACTCCCTAACCAGAAGATCCAACTCCAGCCTCACCTGGTCTGCTCCCCTGCTCCCCCTCCACCTCTGCTCCACAGGGGCCCTGTGCGCAACATCCTCTTGTTGTAGGGCATCTTCACCAAGAGACAACCCTCTTGAGTGGGATAATAGCAAGATGGCTCAAGCCACCTCCCTGCGATGTCTTATGTCAAATGATCCCATGGGAAGTGCATGCTTTCTGTCAGGGCCAGTGGTAGGTGTGCAGCTGCTGCACCACCGCTCCCCACCTCTATGTCTCTCCAAGTCTCTGACGCTGATGCAGAAGAGCAAGTCTGCTGTGGATATCCAACCATGAGAAGGATGACCGTCTCTTAGACTCCCCTTCTTATCCCTGTCTTTTTTTTTACAGTGGGCAGTGCTCCTCAGCAGGGGTAACACCATCTCCTAGGGACATTTTGGAAATATGTGGAGCTATTATATGTGGAGCTCTTACAGTTGTCACCATGATTGGGGGAATCTTCCAATACTTAATGAGCCAGGGATTCCAGACATCCTGCAATGCACAAGACAATTGTACACGGAAAAGAACCATCTCACATCTCACATCTGCACATCTTTCTGGTATCCTGCCAGACATTTTATAAAGGACTAGAACTGAGTTCCATTTTACATAAAAAGCATAAGGTATTTTTGTTTAGCTTTAATATACATTGAATTTTCCAGAAACATAACTGCCATGTAAATCAAGGGACGATTATACTGTACTGGTTACTTTTGGAAACTTACCAAAGACTGTTCACCATTGGGCCAATCACATCACTGATGGGAAGGCCAGCTGTGCTGGTTCAGATGCCAATATGTCAGTCTGCATTTTATCTGTTCCGTTGCCAAAAGTCTATGTATAAAAACAAATTTACTTATTTACCCCTTGTTTCAATATGTATAAAGACAAAGTGTTGATTATATTCAACTTTATATTGGCTTACTTTCTTTTCAAGGCAAATTTATTCATCACAAGCAGGCCCAAACCACTGACAACTTCGTTATGTCTTCTAGAGTTGTGGTGCCCCAGGAAACACATATTATTTTAATAACTTACCTCTCCTTTTTAAATATTATTTCTAGAAAATTAGGGATTATATTGGCTTTGGAAGAAATTTATATGCACATATAATTTTTTAATATAAAGTGTTACTGTCTATCCATTACATTCAATCTGCAAATTGGCATTGCATGATATTTGTCACTAAATGAAGACCTGCAGTCCAGTGCTTTTGATAGTCATTGATATAGACTGAGAAGGGAGGGTGACAGGCATGGTTAAGGGGCTTCTACTTGGCCACTTCTGCCATCTCTTCCTTGTGGTACAATTTTGGCCTCAAATCTTACCATGTGTGGATGCTGTCTTTGTTTTTTAGCTATAGGTCCCAGATACCAAAACTAGGGCAAGAAGACAAGTACCACACAACATCTTGTTATAGATATAAATTACCTGACAACATTTGCTATTCTTAAGGTGTTGGTGATTTGGGAGAGGATATTGGGAATATGAGCTAGAAAGGTGCTGTTTTCCCTCTCACAAATTCCAGTTCTGTTCCTTTTCACTTTGTAACAGATTGGTCACCAGGCCTATCTTATTACTTTCTTTGGTCCAGGTACATTCAGTCCAATTCAGTTTACTCCAATTCCAGTTTGGTTGGAATCGATTGAATTCCATCAGTGTGAATGCCAAGCCTATGTGGAGTAAGATGCCAGGCTTCTACATGAATGAACAAGATTGTGTTATCAGCTGACCTTGGCTGGTTTACAGTCTTGTGGGAGGGATGGGGTAGAGTAAAACTCCTTCTCAAAGGCAGGAGGATTAGCCCAGGACGGGGTGGGAGAGGTCGGTATTGGCAATGGTGAGAGTGAGGGAAGGAGAGAGAAGGGCAGGTGTCTGGGGAAGCCTGAGCAGTCTCAAGTGGCAGCCACCTCTTGCACCAATCCCAGCTTTCTCTGTCCTTTCTGGAAACAGCCCCCATTTAGTTTAAACTAAGTTTAAATTTAGTTTAAATTGCCAGCTCAGAAGGGACTCTGGAACTTAGAGTCAGGCAAGCATGAGCATGGAATATTCTAAATCCCAGATTTAAAGTACTGTAACAAGAGATCTGGACAACCTCTCAAAATGCTCTGTCATCAACTTGCTGAGAGAACTGGAAAAGTCTCAGAATTTCTGAGTTAGGCCTCCATTTCCTTTCTATAGAATTAAGGGGTTGCACTAAATAGATGAGAGATGACATCATTGTGGCAAGGGTGCTGTCACTCCTCAGGCTGGTGTCAGTGCAGACATGTTTAATCAACAGTGACACTTTTTTTCTCTCTCCTTCTCTTTTGCTAAATTCTCTTTTGGAGACAGGGTCTTCCTCTGCTGCCCAGCCTGGAGTGCAGCAGTGCTTTGACAGCTCTCTGCAGCCTCCAACTCCTGGGCTCAAGCGATCCTCCCACCTCAGCCTCCTGAGTAGCTGGGACTACAGGCATGTGCCACCATGCCCGCCTAATTTTAAATTTTTGTAGAGATGTAGTCTCACCATGTGGCACAGGGTGGTCATGAGCTCCTGAACTCAAGCAGTCCTCCAGCCTCAGATTCCCAAAGTGCTGAGATTGTAGATGTGAACCACCATGTCTGGCCTGTGACACCTTTTCTTGCTGAGTCTTAATACATCCCGGGACTATTTATTCCCAAATAACACCACTGTCCAGTCATGATAAATCAGCCAGAGTTGGCCCAGGAGCAGGAACTCAAGGGGTACTGAACAAGGAGTCAAACCCAAGTCTTGGGTCAGTTACCAGTTATGAGACCTTAACACTTAACCAACTAGGGTGTTAGTCTCTTTTTCTGTTAAAATGGAAACAATAACCTCTAAGCCACAGAGTTTTAGAAAAGATCATCTGAGATCACAGATATCAGGCTTTGCAAATGGTATAGGGCTAAACCAATCTAAATAGTTCTTGCTACTCTGTGGCCTCTGTAACATTCTGTGCAGAATTTACTATACAGACTTAATGTACAGGCCCAGGGGAGGGTAAGCAGGCTACCCATCTAAGACATTTCTTGCTGCTTTTTCTGCCAGTTTTCAGAATTGATTTTCTCTCTCTTGTTGGAGTCATAGTAGCGAGCCTGGCCATGAGACAGGTATCTGAAAACACAGACTATAAGGTCAGCGGAGTTGGGTTTGAATCCCAGATCTCTTCCTTCCTAGCTGTGTGATTTTCAACAAATCGCTTTAAGACATCAGGCTCAGTTTCTTCATCTGCGATATGGGGGAAAATAATAAATTTGCATTAAAGAGCTACTGGGATATTTAAATGAGCACATCGAATGTTTATCCCAGGGCTTTCCATGTAGTAAGTGCTCAGTAAATGGTAACAAATAGATCGAGTTAAAGGAAAAGTTCCATTACGGTGTTTAGAATTTGTCTTGGGCAGAAAGTCCTACACCCTACATAACCTTTCCACAAGATTTTTAGACCTTTCCTAATAATTTCATAAGCCATGAATTTAAGGGAAAGGCCTCTCTACTTTTCTGACTCAGACTCCCCTACACAATAAAGCATGCAAAAAGGAAACATTGAAAAATCGAGCTGAACCCTTGCCATTCTGCTCTCTAACCTGTCTCTCTGCTGTGCAGTTGCAGCTGTCTTCTGTGACCAAAGTTGTTACTGTCCATTCTGAAGATTTTCTGTAGTCCTGGAAGAATTCAGTAAAGAACAAATTCCCTTAAAGTCCATGGAGGAATGCTTGATGAATCAAAGCTCTTTAATAAAGAAGTTATTTCCCCATAGGTTGGTTGAAAGTTTCTCGGCCAGTCGTTTGCTCAAGCATAACCCTGGAAAAATATTTCTCAGGTGGGTTAAATCTCAGACAAACAAAATTATCCTTTATCCTGCATTCTAAAGAGTAAGAAATTATAGTATTCTAGAAAGTTCCTGGCATTACCCACAGAAGGAAATTATAGGAATTCTTGACATTTCAGAACTTTGATGTGGCAATTTCTTTGAACATTCTTTTAAAAGAAGGGGTTTTTTTTTAAAGACATTTCAATAGTTTCATTGTTGTACCTGAACTTTCCTTATCCAGAGGACTCGCTCTAATTATCTGAATGATACTAAGGAGAATAGTTTCCCTTCCAGTAAGGGCACAGCAAAGTGATCATAACAGAGACATGAATGTAAATTGCTGTGGGATGGAAAATTGACTGTATTGTAACAAGTGGCAGCTGACAGCAGAGATCCTTTGCTGCCTTTTATGAACGGGACTCTGGCTGAATCACTCTGTCTCTTCCTGACCTTAAGTGTCTGGATATAAGGTGGGCCAGTGTTTGTGATAGCTCTGTTTCCTAACGACTGTGCTGGGAGTGAGCATTGCCTGGCTGCCATGATCTCAACTCCGACTGAAATTCATGATCATATTTGGGCTTCCTAAATGCTCACTCCATCAATGCATCAATGCATTTTCTAATGCATCACAGCATCACAGCAGCAAGGGCAGCACCCACTGCCAGAGTAGAGGGAAAACAAAAGGAAGGGAAGGAGATGGAGAGAAAAAGAAAGAAATGCAGACAGCCGGAGACAGACTGGGAGAAATACAGACTAGAAGAAATGGAGAGATATGCAGAGAGACAAGACCTACCTACTGTCAGACACAAAGGAGATGAAACAGAGGCAGACAGCTAGACAGACCAGAGAAAGAAGGAAGTGAAGAGAGAATACCAGCAATAAAGAGGGAGAAATAGAAAGACCAGAAAGTAATTATCTATTTATCTATTTGTCTAACTATCTATCTATCTATCTATCTATCTATCTATCTATCTATCTACCTACCTATCTATCTTCTATCATTCTAATATCTGTCATCTAGCTAGCTAGCAATCATCTATCGTCTATCTATCTGTCTGTCTGTCATCTGTCTGTCTATCTGTCTGTATTAGTCCATTTTCATGCTACTGATAAAGATATACCCGAGACTGGGAGGAAAAAGAAGTTTAATTGGACGTACAGTTTCGCATGGCTGGGGAGGTCTCATAATCATGGCAGAGGGCGAAAGGCACTTGTTACATGGTGGCAGCAAGAAGGAAGAAAAGAAGGTGGAAACTCTTGATAAATCCATCAGATCTCATGAGACTTATTCACTATCACTAGAATAGCATGGGAAAGACTGGCCCCCATAATTCAACTACCTCCCCCTGGGTCCCTTCCACAATGCATGGGAATTCTGGGAGATACAATTCAAGTTAAGATTTGAATGGGGATACAGCCAAACCACATTACTATCTATCTATCTATCTATCTATCTATCTATCTATCTATCTATCTATCTATCTATCTATCTATCTTTCTGTCTATCTATCTATCTATCATCTATTATCTATCATCTATCTATCTATCTATCTATCTATCTATCTATCTATCTATCTATCTTCTATCTACCCATTTAGGTATAGATAAATATATGTGTGTACATGTGTGTCTACTCAACCCATTCACACACTAAAAAACTTGCTGGCCAATGACCTAGTAGGGTCTCCACTCTGCATTCCCCCGGAGTTTGAAGAGATCTTTAATATTAAAAAATGCTGGATTAGCACTTAGTAGTTTTAGATTTTTCTTTAATATCAACTCAGATTATGGGAAAGATATTTCAGAACCCAGGTTCTCAGTCCATTCCTTCTCTGTCATCTAAAACCTGGTACATATGAGTTGAAATGAAATGAAACGCATTTGCTTAGGATGTAGAACTAAGGTACTAGTATGATCAGCTGCAACAACTTCCTTTCAAGAACAGGGATCGTGCCTCAGTATATTTGACAAAGGATCAGAAAAAAGCCCTCTTTGCTTGGGAAATTATTATCCAGCACTTCTAGCCAATTCCTTGTGTCTAATCTAGGCTTTTCAGAATTTAAAAATGCTAGATTAGCACTTAGTAGTTTTAGGTTTTTCTTTAATATCAACTCAAATTATGAGAAAAATATTTCAAAACCCAGGTTCCTGGTTTATTCCTTTCCTGTCATTGGCTTCCCTGACCCCTTTGCTCCACTAACCCAATCCCTACGGAGTGCTTTAGTACCTTACTTTTTTTTTTTTTTTTTTTTTAAACAGTCTCACTCTGTCTCCCAGGCTAGAGTGTAGTACCTCCATTTGATCCTAGCTCACTGTCACTTTGAACTCCTGGGCTCAAGTGATCCTCCCACCTCAGTGCCTCAAGTAGTTTGGACTACAGGCATGCACCACCATACTCAGCTAATATTTTATTTTATTTTCATAAAGGTGAGGTTTTGCTATGTTCGTCTTGAACTCCTGGCCTCAAAGGATCCTCCAGCCCTACTTCCCAAAGCTCCAAGATTACATGTGTGAGCCACTGCACCTGGCCAGCACCTTACTTTTGCAAGAAATTTTATCTTACCGGTGAGAAGCTATAAGTTGAATCCTCACTGTCTTGCCTAAAACATGGTAGATATGAGTTGAAATGAAGTAACTGGTTTTATTTCTGTCTTTATTTCCATTTCTGGCAGGAAAGGGTTCAATTTTTGGCACAAATTCCTTTCCTGGATGCATGCCCACAGTCCTGGAAGAGTTTAGCTATCATTCCCCCAAAGCTTGATTGATTTGTTATTTTCTGATGCTGGAATGAGTTTGTTAGAGGAAATTTATGAACACGTTACCCTAACTGGCAAGATCCTTGAGTGTGGAGGATTTCCTGAAGAGACACTCCAAGAGCCTTCTGTGGCTTTTTGTTTCTCCTTAGGATGTGGTATGATTTTTATGGTCTATTTGTTATAATGTTTCCCTGACGTAAAATACTCATAGAGCATAAATAACCTCTCCCTAAAATACTTAGAATCTTTCCAATCTGGAAGTCTGAGCTTAAGCTCCCTACTTTAAATACACTGCAGACAAATTATCCACTGGAAGAGACAGCAAGTTCCTATCAGGCCAAAACAGTACTTTTTACTATATTTACCCATTCTTAGCATGCCTAAGTACACAGATTTGGTATTTAGATATTTTGATGCTATGTTGTTTATTGCACAAAAATTAATTATCAGTATAACTTCTTGTTGGGTTGTGTCTTTCAATCTTCTTTGTCCCATTTAGTGCTTTTTGCTTTGAATTTGATTTTGTCTGGTACTGATAATTGTCCCTTCTGCATATTCTGGTAGCGTTTACATGGTATCTCTTTGTCTATCCCTTTATTTTTAACCTTCCAATGTCATCCTGGTATATCTCTTATAAATGACATAGCTTTTTATTGTTTGTATTGTTTTATATCCTATAAAGAGTATCTTTCTAAGAAAAATCATTTTTCTTTCTTTTTTAGGGTTCTAGTTTCTCCTCTCCTCCAACAAATTTACCATCTTAACAATTTTAAGTGTATAATTCGATTGTATTAAATGCATTCATTGTGGTTTTTAGTTTTGGTTTATTTCACTTAGCATAATGCCCTCAAGGTTCATCCATGTTGTAGCATGTGTCAGCATTTCCTTCTTTTTTAAAGCTGTATAACATTCCATTGTGTGTAAATATCACATTTTGCTAGTTCATTCATCTATCAATGAACATTTGGGTTGCTTCCACACTTTGGCTATTGTGAATAATGGTGCTATGAACATGGGTGTGCAAATATCTGTTCAAGACCCTGCTTTCAATTCTTTTGGATATATACCCAGAATCGGAATTGTTGAATTTTAAGAATACCTGTCTTTCAAAAGAGGCATTTAACTCATTTATATTTATTGATTTGGGTATATTACAGCTCTCTTTCCTATTTTATGCTATTTACTTACTGATATGTTCAGCAAATATTTTCTCTACATTTTTGTTGTTTCTTAGATGGAGGGTCTTTGTAAATTACACATGAATTGTGGTTGTAACCATGATGATGATGAATAACAGAAGTATATTTTTTTGATATCATGTCTTGAAGAAAGGATACTTGTCTTGAAGTTAACAGTGTCAGAAGTTGGTAAATCTTCTTAGTAGTGATTACCAACGGGGTCATGCTTAGTTGTGATGGCACTGAACTGCAACAAAGGTGTTGTGGACTTGGAGTCGTTCTTGACTTTGAATTGGCAGCCTCCCCCCAACACACATACACACACACACACACACACACACACACACACTTGCTATGAGACCTTGACTATTTTACTAACCTCTATGCTCACTGGTTTCTTCATTTGTATAAATACCAGACCGATTGAGGGAATTCACTGGAGCAACATGGGAAAGCATCTTCTACAATTCCAGGCTTATTGCAGCCTCCTAACAATGTCTACGTAAAAATAACACATCTCTCTTGGTTTGTGGTTTGTTTCCTTTTCAGAACTGGGGTCTGGTTGATATGCAGGAAAAGAAGGCATGTGAGCTATGTTATCTGCTTGTCATCACAAGAGGAACAAAGTGGCAGGCCATGGATTGAAGCACATCCGGAGCATTGGGGTGGGCCTTGGAATTCCACAGTGAAGACTCCTAGATAAGGAAATGCCAAGGGTGGGGGCTGCTGAATAGCATGGGCTTCCGCTGGCCAGCCACAAGGTTCTTTTGGGAAGGCAGATGAGGAGGGAATGTGGCTTCCAGAGTCACCAAATAAGGAAGGACATCATCTTTCTCCACTTCATCCAAGTGTGAATGTCAGCAACCAGAGTCACTTACTCCAAGCCATCTCACTACCCACTAAATGTGATATTGGAAGGACCTAGGACAAGCAGCAGCAAAGTGGTACAGTCAGGAAATGCTTATGGACAAATCAAACATTACTTCAATTTTTCAATATGATTTCTAACCTCTATTTTTGTTTCCTTTTTTTTCTTTTATCATACACAATTATTCTAGGAAAGAGGACAGCTGTCTTTTGAAGGCAGGAATTGCTTTAAACATCCCCAAGTTCTTGTGACCACGGTCCCCGCCTCCCCAGTGCAATTTGTCCAGAGTGATGGTTCTGATCTGTAACTAACCCAAACTGACTCCTTGGGGAGCCATTCAGTTGTGCCTCCAGAAGCCATTTCCTTGCCAAACATTCCTTTTCAGGGAGAGGACCTTTTCATCCCCTGGTAAACAATCCCCAGCCCGCACAGAGCAGAGAAGGGTGCCTGTCCCTCTTCTCATTCTGCACTTAGTCCCGAGCTGATTCCAACCCCAGAGGCGTCAGTCTGCTCTATAAATTCCTTTGTGAAACCTGAGAGCCTTGGCTCTGAAGGAGAGCAAAGATCTTGGAGGGGGTTACAATTCCCCTCCTCCCTAAAAGTCTGCTTGTGTTGGCAGCAAAAGAGTATGTTTTTGCAAACAGGCTCTTCCCTTTCTAATGTGAATTCAGTTTAGAAGCACTGCCAGGCTCCTTCTCAGTAGGAGAAGTAAGATCACCTCCCTTGCAGGTCTGCACAGGAAAGAGATGACATGCCTGGGGGGATTCTTCTAGTTAAGAATCTGTGCCTCTTTCTCAACCATTCACTATTAAAATGAGCATGGTTGCCAGGAGGCAAGGAGAGCTAACCAGCCCTCAGCCCTGAGGTGCAGAGGTTGGGTCAGCCAGCTCTTTAGTCTCAATCACTGCGGTTTTTAAAATGGGAGGATGGAAAGGAGAAAGGTAGGAGGGAAGGAAGGAAGAGAGGAAGAGAAGAACGATGGAAGGGAGGGAACAAAAAGGAAGGAAAGAAGAAAAGAGACATTGGAAAAAAAAGTGAGAAAAGAAAGATAAGAAAAAAGAGGAGAAAAGAAAGAAACCTTCAGTTCATTTGGACTTCAGCTGGACCATGACCTCGCACAGACACCCTGGTACCCTCCTCCTTCTCCATCAGCCTCCAAGGGCATTTGTGCTTTATTCATATTTTAGCCATTTCTTAATATACATGTTTCCTTAACCCTGGAATTTGGAAATGAGATAATAAATCATCAACAAGTAGAATCTTAGAAAACTCATCTTTTTAAAAACGGTGTATTATTTTGGTGCTATTAAAGAAAATCAAATGAAGAAAGAAAACAGCTCTTGCCTAACTGGAAAACTTTCAATTTCACCATTTGCATCATAATATTAAGTGGGATCTAATGGATCTCACGATCCCTGAGGTTTCATATATATTGAAGCTTTCCCCTAAATACATGGGGTGGCTGAACCAGTGAGAGCTGACAGATGCCTACATTTTTATACTCTCATCAGAAACATCTTCGTGCTATTTCCGAATCGATCATGGCAGGTGGGGACATGGGTATGACATTCTGGCTGAGTGAGTCCTCTCTACCTAATCTTCTGCCCAGCTGCCAGCACCAAAAGCAGGTGCAGCTGAGAGGGCACTGCCCACAGAAGCCTTATTCTGTAGCATTCCTGTGGCTTTAGGGAAGCCTCTGAAAAACGCTGATGTCAGGGTGCTGTGCCAGCAGACTTGCCCACTCCTTGGCTTCTGTCCCTTCCTGCCCCCAACTCCAACCTGGGGCCACCTCCTTTTTTGTTTTGCATTTAAACACATATTTGTTAAGTGCCTACTATGTGCCGGTGACTGCTCTTAGCGCTTGGTGTACATCAGTGGGAGAAACAAATGTTTCTTGCTTCGTGGAACTTACATGCTAGCGTGTCTATTTTACTAAAATGTTTTATTCATGTTTAAATTCTGAAATATACAGAAAGTTGAATGAATAGTAGAATGAGCGCTGTCACCTAGATTCACCAATTGTTAATATTTTGTCTTTCTCTCTTTCTATACACACACATGCTTCTTTTGCTGGACCATTTGAAAGCATGATAGATCATTCCTAAATACTTCAGAATACATCTCCTAACAATAAAGACATTCTCTTACATTACCACAAAACCATGATCATGCCTAAGAAGACCATTGCTAAGTTAATATTTTCTAAAACACCATCCATACTCCTCCAGTCATCCCCAAAATGTATTTTTCTGCTTTGTGTTTTAAATTACTTGGATCTCACCAAAGTTCATGCTCTTTCATCTCTTCTAGTCAAAGTGAGAACAATTCCTCACTTCTTTTTTTTTTGAGACGGAGTTTCACTCTTGTTACCCAGGCTGGAGTGCAATGGCGCGATCTCGGCTCACCGCAACCTCCACCTCCTGGGTTCAGGCAATTCTTCTGCCTCAGCCTCCTGAGTAGCTGGGATTACAGGCACGCGCCACCATGCCCAGCTAATTTTTTGTGTTTTTAGTAGAGACGGGGTTTCACCATGTTGACCAGGATGGTCTCGATCTCTTGACTTCCTGATCCACCCTCCTCGGCCTCCCAAAGTGCTGGGATTACAGGTGTGAGCCACCACGCCCGGCCACTTCTTTTTTGTTTTGTTTTTCTAGTCGTTTACCTTTTTGAAGAGCCCAAGATAGTTGCCTTGTTGAATGTCCTACATTCTGGATTTGTCTGAAATTGGATTCAGGATAAAATTTATGGTAAGAACGTAAGTGTGTACAGTATGGTGTGAACGGTATTTATTGTTGCAACACTTCAGGAAATGGATAATGTCAGGTTGTACCATAGGAACAGACTAAAACAAACATGTTGAATGAGTGAAATCATATATATGTATATAACCTCTTCAGGTGTCATTTGCTCCAATGTGTGTCATTACAGAACTGGACTAGACAATATGAAAGCCCTTTTAATGGTCCAAAAGCCTATGTTCTGAAGAGCTTCACAATACCCGGTTATGAAAAGGGTTTTGATCCAGTGGATGAAGGTAGTTCAAGTAAGATTTCAATGGCAGTAATTTTACCTTTTAGCTTTTTTCCCTTTGACTAGCAAAGTCATCGTAAAAAGTGCTCAATAGATGTTTTTGGAGATGATTATTCCTGAAGCGAAATGAGACAAATAGACTAAAATGCCCAGCTTTAAGTAAGCCATAAGAAACTGTGTTGCCATAAGATTTTAATCATGAGGATAATGACAAAGGGAGGTTTTGTTTTTAAAAGCAAGAGGGTCCTACCTGCCTAAATCTGGCCCTTCCTGGCCAGGTCATTAACACACTCAATGATGACTTAGCGTGTTACTGGCCTTAAATTTCTCTGATTCCTAAAGAATCCATAGTTAAAATGTTCTGTGGCATTTTGCTTTTATTAGGAAATGTCAAACTACACCAAGAAAATATTTTTTCAATACTTCTTGAAGTCAGAAATTGCATTTTTTAAAAATAATTCTCCTCTGCTTTAATAAATGGCTAAAAAGGTTAATGGATTTCCTTTCTATGTTTGCAGTCACAGAAGCACTTATCTCTCATCCCAAGTGGATGTCCTATGTAATTGGGTGTGAAGTAATTCCAAAGTTGCATCAAAATCTTTTCAAACGTTACTATGACAATCAAACCTCCTTTTAAAAATGCAAACTCTCCATCATCCCACCAACCATTGAGTGAAATTTCATCTCATGAAGTAAATTTGGCTTTTCAGAAAGTTGAGGGGTGGGAGGGGAACCATTATGCATTCGCATTTTAACTGATTCTCCCACCCACACCCATTCTTCTTGAGGTTGTAAGAGACAGGCCAGTTGTCCTTATCACAGTCCCAGAATGTGGATTGTTAGCGGCCCTGCCTTCCTAAGGTTCTGGGAATCAGGGTGGGGGGCCCAAACAAGAACCCATTGTTTGGAGAAATAAGAATGTAATGGAAAGTCACCGACAGCCCTTCCTGACCACTTATCACTACCCTTTTATAGGACAGATGCCAGCCTAGGCAAGAGCTTAGCAAGGATTCTCAGAAGGGGAAGAAAGAGGATGAGGCCTTATAAAAAATCTCTGCAGTCTTAGAAGGTTTGGAGACAGACGCACATTCAAAATTGCCATTACTTTTATTTCATCTTAACCCCAAGTTGATCTTCTTGAAATTTCTATCCATGTAACAGAGCGTATGAGATTTTTATGTTTATCAAATGGGGGGATGTCTTAAAGATGGTGGAAATACCCTGGGCTAGGGAAAGCTTTATGGACCATTTCCTCCTTTAGCGACAATGGAGAATCAACTTCACTGTCTGCACATGATGCTGCAGTTAGGAATGTTTATTTCTACCTTTTGATTCAGTGATTTTGAGACCTCAATGAAACTTTAGGTCCCTAGAAATCATTTTGTTCAAAGCTCTCCTTTTATAACTTCAGGATTTGAGGTGAGAGGGACTTGCTCAAGTGAACATGGGGCAAAACCAGGATTTAGAGGCAAGCTTCCTGATTCCTCATCTCAGACCCGCAAAACTACTGTCTCGCCTCACTCTTCTTGGTTTGTGGCAGAAATAGCATGTTACATTGTCTGTAGTTTTTCTTCAGTACTTCAGTAAAATCATGTGAATGCCATGAGGGCAGAGGCGTTTGTCTCTTGAGAGCATTAGTATTCCTCAGCTCTAGAGAAGTGCCTGACACAAAGTAGAGCTGAATAAATATTAAATGAGTAGGCCAGGTGCAGTAGCTGTAATCCTAGCACTTTGGGAAGCTGAGGTGGGAGGATCACTTGAGGCTAGGAGTTCAAGACCAGCCTGGCCAACACAGAGAAACCCCATCTCTAATAAAAATACAAAAATTAGCAAGGTGTGGTGGCGGGCACCTGTAGTCCCAGCTGTTCAGGAGGCTGAGGCAGGAGAATTGCTTGAACTTGTGAGGCAGAAGTTGCAGTGAGCTGAGATCGTGCCACTGCACTTTAGCCTGGGCAACAGAGTGAGACTCTGTCTCAAATAAATAAATTAAATAAGAATAAATATTAAAAGAGTAAAATGTATGTGTTCGTTTCCCATGGTCGTAGCATAGGCAGAGTCTTCAACAATCAGAATTCCAAGACCGGAATAACAATAGCTTGACTTTCCATCACAACTTTGAGAAAATACACATGTACTTACTGTATATATTCATTTCATTCTACACCCTCAAGCAGTATTCTCAACGCTGGGTGGAAATTAGAATCAGCTGGAAAACTTTAAAAAATATGAATTCCTTGGACCCTTTGTATTTTGTGTACTGGAGGTGAAGCCTGAGCATCAGCTTTTTCTTTTTTTTCTTTGAGATGGAGTCTCACTCTGTCTCCAGGCTGGAATGCAGTGGCCGATCTCAGCTCACTGTAATCTCCACCTCCTGTGTTCAAGCGATTCTCCTGCCTCATCCTCCCAAGTAGCTGGGACTACAGGTGCGTACCACCATACCCAGCTTATTATTTATTTATTTATTAAGTAGAGATGGGGTTTCACCATGTTGGCCAGGATGGTCTCAATCTCCTGACCTTGTGATCTGCCCGCCTCAGCCTCCCAAAGTGCTGGGAATTCAGGTGTCAGCCACCACGCCCGGCTGGCATCAGCATTTTCTAATTGCGTCCCAGAGGATTCTCAGATGCATCCAATTTAGAGAACCACTGCTCTAAGAAACGTTAGTTCACATCTGAGAAGCCCTAACTACGAGATTACAGCTGTTGGGGTTAGTTAGCATTTGAAAGACGTTAATGAGCTGCTCCTACTCCAGAGGAGGTAATCCTAAACACTTTACCTATCTTTACCTTTGAGTAGTATTGAAGGATTAATGGTTAATTAGCATTAGAAATGTTACTAATTATTTCTCATTGAAAGGAGAATTTGAAATATGTGGTTTGGCTAGAAAAGAATACGAGTCCTGCTGGGTCTCAGCCAAATATTTCTTTAGCCTCACTATGTGTCACTCACTTTTCTATGCTCTTGGAGTCCTAGGCCAATCATGAGTGCTAGGACTCTATCTTGTGTTAGGCCACATGTGGAGGAGTCTGTAATCATCTTGAGTAGACTAGAAAATTAGCTGAAATCTGCTGTTAGAATGTGGTTGTGGTTTCATTTGCTTCAAATGAACGTTTTTCTTTCTTTCTGTTTTTTAACAAAAAAACATAGAAACAGGGTCTCGCTATGTTGCCCAGGCTGGTCTTGAACTCCTAGTGTCAAGTGATCCTCCTACCTTGGCTTCCCAAAGTGCTGAGGTTACAGGCATGAGCCACAGTGCCTAGCCAAGTGAATCTTTTATGCTGGACACTGTCCAAGGGCCTAAATGGACAGAAGACTGGGCTTCATGAGTTTACTGAATAGTCCCCGTGGCCCTTTGTGCCTATTGGCTGACGTGAGTTCGTATGTGTGGCAGAATTTGCACTGAGACATTATTTACTCTAACAAGGCACCTGCTGTAAGATATAAAGGTGAGACCTACGGCATTTACCTACCTTTAGTGTCAGGAGGCCGCCGATACTCGTGGAAAGTAACCTACTTTGGGCAGCCCAACTGTGTTAGGGCAGTTTGTGTGTGCTTTCTATTCAGAGCCCTGGGCAGAAGAACTTTAGTCTTGACTGCCTTTTGAGAGATGAAGGCAGGTGCCACAATCCTGTTGAAAATGTCTCCAGTTCTTTTATGGTTTTCAAATACAGGTGATTCCATTCCTGGCAAGGAAGGGGAAACAACAAAGAATCTTATTTGCTTCACTTTTATGACCTCCCTTTGGCATTTTCAAACATGTAACTGAGCCATGGCTTGCCAGTCAGGCTAAGTCAGCCACTTCTCTGGGCCAAGGAAGGTTAGTAACAGCTGTGACTGGAAAGGCTATTAAAAGGATGGCAAAATGAGCAATTGTAAGTTTAACAGTGGAACAAGGAAAATTCCAAGTCAGAATCTGGCTACAGTCCTTGGAGTACTTCCTTTTAGTATCAAGGCGGGTGTTCTAAGGACAAGGAGTGTTAATAACAATAAAATTTTATGAGCTATAAAATGTTTTTGTAGAAAATAAAAATGCCCATTTTAAAAAACAGCCTACATGTCCACAAATAAGAAAGTGGTTAAATAAGAAATGGTATGTCCATACATGGAAATTCATGCAGTTGTTTAAAATAACAAGATAGATTTGATTGTGTTGATAGAAGACGATCTCCAAGATACTGTTACTGAGTGAAAAATAATCAAGTATCAAAATCAAATCGGCAGTGAGATCTCAACTAAGCAACGTTCTCTGTGTTATTTTAATTTTAATTTTTAGCAATAATGTGTCTATTACTTATATAGTTAAAATATATGAAGATGATGCCTATAATCCCAGCACTTTGGGAGGCCAAGGCAGGTGAATCACAAGGTCAAGAGATCAAGACCATCTTGGCCAACATGGTGAAACCCTGTCTCTACTAAAAATACAAAAATTAGCTGGACATGGTGGTGCATGCCTGTAGTCCCAACTACTTGGGAGGCTGAGGCAGGAGAATCACTTGAACCCAGAAGGCAGAGGTTGCAGTGAGCCAAGATCATGCCACTGCACTCCAGCCTGGTGATAGAGCAAGACTCGGTCTCATAAAAGGGGGGAGGAGGAGGAGGAGGAGGAAGGGGAGGAGGAGGAGGAGGAGGGGGAGGAGGAAAGAAGAAGAAGAATGAAAAGGTGAAGTAGAATGTCTTGAACTTCATATTTTATACAGAAAGATAAAATTGCCCTTGGAGCTGAGCTATGGCACATGGATCCGAGTGGCATCTAAGCACCTATTTCAATCCCTAGGAGACAGCAGTAAGTGTGCTTTAGGCACTACTTCTGTGCTTCTCACTTTCTCCAGCTATAAACATGGTCATAATTCTGGTCACATGTCATTTCACCTATGGAAATGCATAAATCCTGAGGGGAGTGAGAAAAGGCTCATGGAGTGACACTGGAGAAGCTCAGGGATGCTTAGATAATGTCCAGTTTGAGGCTATGAAAGCCAAATCCATAAATATCAGAATTTACACCACAGGTGAACTTTTATGGGAGGGATGCTCCTGAAAATCAAACGGCAGAAAACTCTCCTCCAGGGGAGTTTTGGTCTCAATTTTGATGAATAAGAACGATTTGAAGATACAATGCTGTTTTTTGTTGTCTTGTTAGAGAGCTAAATGTGCCCAGAATCTCTTTCCAAAAAGCAGATTCTCTCATGTTTTTTTTTCTTTGCTTATTTGTTGTCATATTCTTTTTACATCTTAACCACTTATCCTCAAGTTGTACCTCTCATGTTTTATAATGACAAATTGGATCAACATGGGAAAAGGTTGAACTGGCAGTGATTTCAGCAGCCCTGACATCCTTGCATCCACCAGCTTGCTCCTTCAAGTTCAGCCCATTCCATCAACTCATCTTCAAGTGTCATCCTCAGCAAAGTTTTCTTCAAGACTTCCTGGAGCCTCTCAATAGAATCAGCTAGGTTTCAGGGGATAATTAAATGACTAGAGAAAGAAAAGGGCTTGATAAGCCTCCTGGCCCACTTTCACTTACATTCTTTGAGGTGATTGAAACAAACAGCAAAGAGCCTTTTAATCTGTTTGGGTTGCATCCTGAGTGAGTCCAGGTGAGACTCGTCCTAGGAAATCTGTGCTGGGCTCAGTGATTGCCTGCTTCTATTTTTTTTTTTTTTTTTTTTTTTTTGTATACAGAGTTTCACTCTTGTTACCCAGGCTGGAGTGCAATGGCAATCTCGGCTCACCGCAACCTCGCCTCCTGGGTTCAGGCAATTCTCCTGCCTCAGCCTCCTGAATAGCTGGGATTACAGGCGCACGCCACTATGCCCAGCTAATTTTTTGTATTTTTTTAGTAGAGACGGGATTTCACCATGTTGACCAGGATGGTCTTGATCTCTTGACCTCGTGATCCACCCGCCTCAGTCTCCCAAAGTGCTGGGATTACAGGTGTGAGCCACCGCGCCTGGCCAGTGATTGTCTGCTTCTATTGGATGGAATCAAAACGCTTCAAC